>NC_051177.1:888209-2208208 GCF_013339695.2 Rhipicephalus sanguineus
ATTCTGAATGCGTAATATAGTAGTGCTTTAGCAGCATTCTCGCAAGTTTTTTCACCACAAATGCACATTCAGTGGAAGGTTTGCAAAAAACAAGAGGGCAATGATAACTGCCCAATATATATAAAACGAGTAAAATAACCACATTTGGGTGAAAAGAACTTAATCTCTTGCTGGTTATGTCTAGACAATAAGTTAAATCAATAATGAACACAGTGCAAGCATACGCGTGTGCAGGGTTCCCCATCATGGGGAGGGAGGAAGGCAAAGGTTCAACGCATCACCCCCTCCTACTAATCAATTAATCAATGCATGGGCAAGTTTGCACCACATGTTCTTAGGTGACTAGAGGGGGCAGAGGCCCCCTTCCCCCCCTTGTGCACCCCTATGACTGCAAGTATAGAAATGTTTTCACAGTCATATGCAATGAACTGCTTTGGTGCGATTGATTTTAATGAATGGTCAGCCTAGTTTCTAGCATGGGTCGTCAAACAGACACCCTGCGGCTGTCCAGCACATGTGCAAGCGATCCCGTAATGTTGAGCTCAGCAACAGCATGCCCTACCCGTCGAGGTTAGCGCACCACATGTTCTACTGGATTTCCATTCACCTCTGTACATGGTGGGGTCAAAGATAATGTGCTCTGACATTCAAAAAGAATTTGCATGCAGTGCTTCCTGCACGGTCACAGCACCTAATAGCACAGTTGCAGGCTCTTCACAATGTGCTTATTCGGGGCGCTACGCCTAGAAGACATAGAGCTGTGTAGGAGCAAGCATGGTATATTATAGATGTAAAATCAAGAATTTTCGTACCTGGGTTACAAGAGCACTCTGGTGGAGCCAGAACTTGGCACGAGTACTGTCACTCGTAATGTCGCTCACAGGTTGGCTTGGCTGCGGAGTAGCTGCAGGGTCAACATGACAGGGCGGCTGCACAGTAGGGATGGTAAATCGACGACGATTAATCGATTAATCGATTAAAGTCCACAATAATCGATTAATCATAATCGATTTTGTGCCTTTCGATTAATCGAATTAATCGATTAAAAACTATTCGATTAACGATCCGGCATCCCCACTCCCGCCCCCAACTCGCCCTTGGCCGGAGCGCATGACTGCGAGGCGCGCTATCCTGAGACGCAGACCCTGAACGCTATCCCTAGACGCAGGAAGTTGCAAAGCCGAATACAACTACCTTTTCTGGTTCTATTTGGGATTGCGTCGATCGCGCAGTTCTACGCAATTGCGTTGCATTGAGTACGATCCGATGAAACTAAATGCCTTCTCAGTTCAAGAATACTATAGTAACCCTGTAGTCGATCGCCGCACCAATCCCAACCCACTTGTGACTTGGCACAGCATGCGAACTGGCCTAGATCATGTGTTTGACGTTGCAATGGAGTATTTGCCAATTCCTGCAACGTCAGTAGCATCCGAGCGCCTTTTTTCGCATGCTGCATGTGGTGGCGACCCAAAGGAGGTGTCGGTTGTCGCCCGAGCATCTCGGGCAACTGACATTTCTTCGCTCAGTAGAAAAATGCATGTGGTTCGAAGCAGCAACAAAAGGGGACTGTTGAGAACGTAAGCAGCACGTGGATTCGCACACTTTCAAAAGAGAAGTTTATTCTTTTCTGTAAATTTCATACGTGCCAGCGCATCGTCTAGCTTGTAGCTTGTTTTGTTCGTGTTTGTTTTTTGCCGCGCTGTTTCATCGTGTTGCCGCATAAACGCATGTCTGCTTACATTTGGTAAACGAGTAGTTTTCGTCACCTGTAGTATCAATCGCAACTTTCTTTGTATTTTATTCAACCCTCAGATTTTACTCGTTTCTTGTGTAAGTGCGGCATTGTAATATGCGCTGCTTATTTACTCACTGGTTCTTAGTGCCGTTCTGTTTACTCTTTAGCAAATAAAATATTGTTTACCAATGAAACAGAGAGAGAAAATGTATTATAAGGCAGAGAGGGTGACCTGAGCTAGTACGCCCTGCCTGCTACTCTGCCCGGGGAAACGTGATGAAGTACGATGATGGGGAGATGATTAGGTAATCCGTATATACATAATAAGATACGTTTGCTAGCGTAAAGAGGACAATGACGCTAGTAACCATCTTTTATTTCTGTATACCAACTAGCCCAACTGTCAGTCTTATAGGGTATATATACCATTTTCATAATTGTTGAGCTAACTTCCATACGATGCAGTTAGCCCAATTATTGGCAGCTAGTCACTTCTTCAACAGAGTGTTCAAGCGTGGTTTGCTTGCGCTTGGATGCGGAAAAGTGTAAACTCGCTCTCTTGACACTAACACGCATAATAGACAAACGCCAACACGTGCACTACGACCTCGTCTTCTCTTGAAGCACGAAAGTTGCTGCCATTAGTTGAGAGAAAATGTAGTGCAGGAATGCGCACTTCGCGAGATTGTGAAAAGGCCCTTATAGACCCTTTATGTAATCCGCAACTTTACGCGTCGGTTTACCGAACGTCTAGCATCCAGTGCATTACTATTGAAGTGACCTTTAGCACTTAGCAATACTGTAGGGTCGCATATTTAGGGAGAAATACAGCTTTCAGCAAGAGACCCCCGTCTTCTGCTGTGACAAGAAAGGACAGTCGCGCAATTTATGTTGTAATGTCTGGTACACTAGATAGCGCTCACAGTTCAGGATGTACGCACAATTGAAAAGGTGCGAGTGGCGCCGTGTTACGGCAATGATCAGGTGAAACCTGCGGGGTATACTGGCGCAGCTGCTGTTTTTTTCTAGCCGGGAGGCTGAAGCTCATGTCACTCTATTTCCCGCAATATTATTAGAACTAACAGACAATAATGCCAAGGAAAGTATAGAGGGTGTTATTTGTAATAATTGGGATATCAATGTGAAGAAGTAAGTGGACGAAAAGATAACTTGCCGCGGGCAGGGACCGAACTTGCGACCTTCGAATAACGCGTCCGATGCTCTACCACTGAGCTACTGCGGCGGTCATACCCCGTCCACTTCATAGGGTACACATGTGCATTAAACCTAGGAGTGTTAGTCGCGCCGATCACAGCCATGGCGGCGAGTGTGGAACACTCTTTTCTGCCTTTTGGCGTCACGTAGGCAGTGACCTTTTTTTTACGAGCTGCAGCTGACCAATAATCCCTCGCATACTACCTGAAGGCACCAAGTCTGCCAGAACGAGACCCTCGCTATGAATGAGGGAAAGAAGGTGACTTTAAGGCTCGTTTTCTTTGTCATACACCCTTAACCTCCCCTCTATGACTGCTCGTTCCAACTCGCCCAACAAGCAACGTTGCTCCCCTACACTTTCCTTCGCTTATTGTCTCTTATTCTAATTATATTGGTGTCTAACAAAGAAAAAACGAGCCCCTAAGGTAATTCGAAGGTCGCAGGTTCGGTCCCTTCCGCGACAGTTATCTTTCCGTCCACTTCACTTTCTTCAGATTTATATCCATTATTACAAATAACACCCCCTATACTTTTTCTTGGCAATATTGTCTGTTAGTTCTAATTAATATTGTGTCTAACAAGAAAAACGAGCCCTAAAGGTAATTCGAAGGTCGCAGGTTCGGCCCCTTCCGGCGACAAGTTATCTTTCCGTCCACTTCACTTTCTTCAGATTTATATCCCAATTATTACAAATAACACCCCCTATACTTTTTCTTGGCAATATTGTCTGTTAGTTCTAATTAATATTGTGTCTAACAAAGAAAAACGAGCCCCTAGAGGTAATTCGAAGGTCGCAGGTTCGGTCCCTTCCGGCGACAAGTTATCTTTCCGTCCACTTCACTTTCTTCAGATTTATATCCCAATTATCACAAATAACACCCCCTATACTTTTTCTTGGCAATATTGTCTGTTAGTTCTAATTAATATTGTGTCTAACAAAGAAAAACGAGCCCTTAAATGTCATCTTATTTCCTTCTATTTCCCGCAGTTGCCTGTACGGATGGTCTGTTTGAGGCCATATTTCTGCGTAATCTCTGCATAGGTGACCTCAAGAAAAAGATCGCGTCAGTCCGCAATTATAGTATTATGTAGGGTTTCCACAATATCTAACCGACAAACCGAGAAAAGATGACTTCCTTACTAGAGCGAGCGTCTTATTTAATTTCTCCTCGTCTCTCTTTTACCTTTCTCGGGATTTCCTCAGCCTGCGCCACACTGCATCTTTCAACTGCGACTTTCCAACCAGTGTGGTCCCCGAACGCGCCTCTGGTTTCGATGAGCTGGAGTAGGCAGGCTTCGAGAAAATGCGACCTGCTGCCGAATAGTCCAGGGATGATGGCCACAGATGCTTGAATCCGCGACATCAACCAACGACGACGGGCCCCTTGTGTCCAGTGTGCGAAAGTGTGAATTTTCGCACACTGCACACAAGGGGCCCGTCGTCGACACTTTCTAAAGTGGGAATTTTGGATCGCCAGCGCGTCTAATGAAAAGATTTGGGCCCATATTAAACACGAACGATGCCTCTCAAACAAAGAGATATCGGTTTTAAAGCATCCATTAAAAATGTCGATTAATCGATTAATCGATTAAACGATTCCACCGAACGCAATTAATCGATTAAAGGCTAAATCGATTAACGATTAACAATTAATCGATTAAAAATTTTAGTCGACCATCCCTACTGCACAGGAGAGCTGTACGTCTCTGGTGGCTTCGAATGTTTGAGGGCGGCTGTAATAAACATTAATGGATGCATGAGCTGTTTGTCTTCAGACTTAATTAGGAAGACTAGCAAATATGTAAATACATTTAGTACAGCAGCTTTTAACGAGGCTGAAAATGAACACTTACAGACGAATTCCTGAGAAAATAAGCTTAAGCAGTGCTTTACACCCCATTAACAATTACAATTAACAATTACAATTACAAACATTAGCAAATATACATTGAAACGCACAAACGCACGCAAACTAGGCCAAGAATAAAAGGAAGCAGCAAGTAGGCTATACAGAATTGTTCACATACAGCAATTTATTTTTGCATTCTCAGTTCACCTAATTATACGCAAGGCTAAAAATCATAAAAGCAGCCCAAATAAGTTGCATGCGTTTCCTTCATAACACAGACATAGCATGTATGTGAACGTGTACACTGAAATGTGTGGGGTCTGAGGAGATAGAGTGCCGCTCTCGGAACACACGGAGACAGTAGGCGCAGTCGAGCAATAACCACGTGTACATTTAATAAACACTTTTACATATGGCGAGCTCGCCAGCCGAATCTTATACAAACTAGTCTCTTGCTAAACCTTATACAATGACGACGAATACCCGGAAAACGTAACCCACACTCGGGACAACATAAGACATAATGCACTGCGCATGCGGCGTCGCTGATGCACGACTCACCACGAGGGGCCCGAGGGAAACGAGCTGCGGTATCGTCCCCCACGGACCCACCGCAGGAGACGGCCATCCACGCACGTCGCCAAACCCAAAAGAGACTCGCTGCTGTTCTGTGTCCGCCGGCCTAGCTCCTCCCGCAGGGGCCCGTCGGCCGCTGTGGCCTACACAGCTGCACAGCTACCGAGGATGGTGCTTGTGTACTTCCTAATTCTGTGGCCCTTTTGTGGCAGTGCTTTGAACTACAAGTCCGACTCTTGCGGTTCACGTTAAAATGACCTGTGGTTGCACGTCACTACTGGCACCACTGGCACCTAGAGACAATTTTCCGTGTCGACGCGCAGGTGTGGCCATGTTTGATCGGGTTATTGTGACTGGCCTTAGGCCAGCGAAGCGTCCGTGGACGTACTGCACAAGCTGATTAAAACAAGATGTAACTGAGTTACATGATTGCGCACCAAAATGTAGTTCTACATGCAATTGCCCATAAGCCGACAGGGCTGAAACATGTGCATTTATTTGGCACATACTATGCCACAGTGATACGTGATATGTTTGTTGTACTTCACATTTACGGCATATGCCTTCAATTGTATCGGTAACCAGCTGTAATTTGGTTACGAATCAACATGGCAGCGCCCATGCAGGTGCGACTGCCCGCTTTGATCCGAACTCGCGCTTGCTACTTGCCCACTGTCCTGGTAGCAATAAATAAATGGTGAAATGGGCTATCACTTTGTGTCATCTCGTGGTGGGGATAAAGCATCACGTGTGTTTTGTCTTAATTATTGAGATCAGCTGTTTGTTCAGCCACACCTTGTGGGAGAGCACGCGCGCCCATTTCCTTTCCTTAAGGCTGGCGCGATCGCGAACTGTTGTTGAGTGATTCTTTGGAAAAGGACGCTTCTTTCTGCCTCCCAGGTGGGGGCACGGCTCAGCGCCTGTGGGATGGGGAAGTGGGGAAGAAAGAAGATAGAGAAGAAGAGAGATGTTTAGGAGCAGTCCGCCATCGTCACGGTGGAGGAGGCGTTGCCAACCTGCCGACGCAGCCTGTGGCCATCCTCACGGATTCGAGACCAGCGCTCCAGGCCCTTCAGCATCCTGACCAAGCGGGCGTCACGGTGTCCTTACTCCTGGAGAAACTCCTGGCCGTCATGGCCTGTGGCGTCATGCTCTCCCTTCACTAGCTACCCTCGCACGTGGGGATAGCCGGTAATGAGGAAGCTGATGCCGCTGCCAAGGAGGCACACCGCCCTGCGGTCCCGGTCTCCCGTGCTGTGGCGGCAGGTGACTTCTCACGAGAAAGGCTTCTCCACCTGCTGAAGGCGGCCCACCCAGACCAACGGGTGGCGAACGGCAAACCCCCACGCCCACTGCGGGAGGCCAGCTTGGAGAGGAGGGAGCTACGGCTGCTGCTCCGTCTCCGCACCGGAAGCGCCTGGCCTGCTGCTCGAAAGTTCTGCAAGGGCCGTTGTACCTCACCAGACTGCAGCAGATGCGGGTCCCCGGAGACGCTCGAACACATCTTGTGTTTTTGCCCAGCGCTGGACGGTCTACGCGACACCATGAGACGGCGCTACCGTCATCTAGGCCTCCCTGCCACCACTGTGGAAGACCTGATCTTCCCCCCAAGATCCGAAGCCCTGGCCCTGCGAGCCTTCCTGGAATTCGCAGAAGCGGCAGGACTCGAATCGCTTTGATCCCCTGTACCACAACAGGCGCTTCCAACTCCAACGCCTCCTCCACCGTGACGATGGCGGACCGCGAACTGACAGCGGGAGTCGAGGGACCACTAGGAGAGGAGCACCGTCGCCCTTTCCGGATAACCCCTTCTTTCCCGTCACTCCGCGCGCCAATCCTCGCTTCCCGGCTCGCGGGAAAGGGAACTCGCCCTGCGAGGGAAACAACCCTCGTGGTGGGGAGGGAGACGGGAGGTGAATAAAACAACCGGGGAGACGAGCAGACGGGCTCTCGTGTCCTGCTGACCTGCGAAGTAACACCTCACCGCCCCGAGACCCGCCAGCCGATCATCGACCGAAGGTGTAAGCGTTACCCTTTGTTTTCTACGAGAGCGGACTATCACTCTACGCGACCTTTACGCGTTATTGCTAGCATAGCAATAAAGTGTTGTTTGTTATTCTAGCCTGTTGCCTTATTCGCCCGAACCCGTCGTAGCTGCGATGACGCGCGCTACGGGAAGGGGACGTTGACACGGTACGACTATTTGCGGCTGGGACCGGAGCTAGGCTTCTGCACCAGCCGTGCATAGAGCGGACCCCCTCATCTGGCGCCCAACGTTAACGAATTTGGCAACGCGGCTAGTTTTGTGGACGCGAGCGACTACCGACGCTCCGTCAACGTAGGACAACGGGCATGTCTGAATTCCAGGATTTGTTCATGTTGTCTGATGTCGCGTCGCAGAATGTCGATCCTATGGCTAACGCGGGGGCATTGTTTGGACTTTCCGACAGCGTAAATTTTGGTTGTTTCACGCGGGACAACCAAGGTGTTGCAGCGACCGCGTTAGGAGAGTCTAGGCCTACGACGGAGAGCGCCACGCCGGGCACCCCGTCACCTCGAGACGCGAACAGCGAGATGCCGCCACATGTTGCTTCGGCACAAGCCGCAGATGTGGTCGCGTCTTCGGGCAATAGTGTGCCCTCGAGCGAGGTACTCTTACAGAATGCGCTGTCCGTTATGCAGAGCTTAGCCAGCGCATTGCAAAACACAGCGCAGCCTCCTTCGCAAAGTGCGGGACCACGTGTCAAGGTAGACATGCCTACCTACAGTGGCTGCCACGACTGCAGGAGCGCAAATGAGTATCTCGACCGATTGCTCTACTATCAGCAAGCAATGGGGCTTCCCGACGCCGAACTTCTCGCGCGTGTGGTCCCGGTGTCGCTGACAGAGCAAGCGGCCCGATGGTTCCGACTGACCGGACATCGCGCCCGCACGGTAGAAGAGTTCCGCGAGAGCTTCCGCGATGAATTCCTTCCGGCGAAATTACGAGTGGCGTTTGAGGAGGGAGTTGGAGCTACGCACCCAGCATCCGGACGAATCCTTGCTGGAGTACGTACGGGCGATGGACGAACTTTATCGCCTCGCTAACCCTCTCGCCACCAACGCGGAGAAAGTCGAGCGCGTTACACGGCAAGCGCATCCGACTTTTGCGGCTCACTTCAGGGGATGCAAGTTCGCAGACCTAGAAGAGCTCGCCGCCGAAGCGAAGCGCATACAAGGGGACATCCTCGCGGCGCGAGCGTACCGCCCGCCTCCACCCGCAGCGCAGTCACTCGAGCCTCGCTGCGCGTGGAACGGTGGCGCGGTCGGTTCAGAGGCGTTTAGGGGTCGTTCGCTGATGAGCACGTACCGCGCGGTTGGGAACTGTCAGACCGCGCTTTGGACCCCTACGCTTACGCGCTTCGTACGGCCCGTGCTGCGCCTGCACGTGACGTTCCGCGGCAGGAGCACGTGGTCGAGACGAGCCCAGACGAGCGGCGCAACGCGGAGCGAGGCCCGCCGGATCGTGGCGACGAGCGCCCGGGCCGGCGTGGTTTCCGCGGTCCTTGCTACCGGTGCGGCGCACCGGGGCACATCGCCCGCGAATGCGGCCGCACGCCGGGTCAGGAGCGAACACGCGGTTCGGGAAACGGACGACGCCGCCGGTGAACCACGTCGGGCACCGCGCGGCGATCAGTAGTCCTACCGATGCGCTCGGATCACTAGCACCTACAGTCTGTCGTGCAGGTGATGCCGTAGACTCGCCCGCACCGTTAATCGAGTTAACGATAGCTCGAAAGAAGTTTGTAGCACTTTTGGATAATGGGGCAAGCGCTTCATTATTTGGGGACGAGGTGTTGCACCATCTCTGCGAGAACAATATCCGCTTGAGACAAAGCAACACCACGTTCCGCCTTGCTTCGGGCACAGCGCAATCGAGCGGTGCGGCTAGACTTGTGATCCGCTGGGAAAGACGCGTGAGGCGACAACGCTTTGTCCATCTTCCCGGTTTGTCAATGCCTCTAATCCTGGGTCGAGACTTTCTCGCCAAGTCAGGGATTGTCATTGACATTGGAAGAGGAGGTTACCGAGAGCGCGACGGAGACGCGCTAAAGCTTTTCTCGAAAGCACCCGCATTGACAACGGCATGCCAGTCGCAGGGAGCAGCGCGAGTGAGAGAGGAGGAAAGCGCGCAGAGTAAGCGAGTAACCCCGCCAGAAGAATGTGCCGCGATACAGGGAAGGTCAGTGCACCCGCTTTTGGCAGAAGCACACAGCATGCCAGAAAGGGAAAAGGTGCAGCTGTCGTCGCTGTTGTACGAGTACGACGCGATTTTCACTGACCACCCGGGCCGCACTATGCTGGTCAAGCACAGAATTGACACGGGTGACGCACGACCTTGGAAATGCAATCCCCGACCGATTAGCTTGGCTAAGCGGAAAGCACTTGACGCCGCCTTGGACGAACTCATCGACACAGGCGTGGTCGAAAGGTCAAACAGCCCATGGGGTTTCCCGGTTGTTCTAGTTCCAAAGAAGGATGATACTATAGCAACCGCGCCGAGCGAGCGTGCTCGGCGCTCGGAGTCCACGTTCGCATCGTGTTGTGTTTACTGTGCGGTTACGGAGAGTGGCCTGGGAACTCGAGTTACGGCGGCCGGGTGTTGTAAACACAGCCGCCGGGACGAAGCTACGCCAGTCGCCCCGTCGCTGCTGCCTCGTTCACCTCGCAGCGCTTTTGCTTAAATATACGAGTTCTTATTGTAGACGTGCCTTTGTCTTTCTTTACTTGTGAACACGCAATATCATCGCGCAACCAACGCCCTGTACGTCTACAATACATATCGCCTTTGTGTAGACTACCGCAGGCTGAATGAGGTTACGAAGAAGGACGCATACCCTCTTCCATCCATTTCATCGTTAGTATCCAACCTAGGCGGGGTGAAGTACTTTACGACACTCGATGCTTGTCGCGGATATTTTCAGGTCGAAATGGACGAGCGGGACAGAGAGAAGTCAGCTTTCACATGCCACAGGGGACTTTTTCAATTCAGGAGAATGTCTTTTGGCTTGGTGGGGGCTCCCGCTACTTATCAGAGGCTAATGGACCAAGTTTTGGGAGATGCAAAGTGGCAGCACGCCCTCGCATATCTAGACGACATAGTGGTTTACTCGAAAACGTTCGATGAGCACTTGCGCCACTTAAGAGACGTTCTAGAAAGGCTGTGGTCTGCGGGCATCACTCTGAACCCGAACAAAGCTCAGATAGCGGCGACCCGAATAACATTGTTGGATATTTGAAGTTATAAGGCGCGAATAAGACACGGACGAAGAATAGGAACACACACACACGGAGCGCCACTTCCAACATAGATTTATTTAGAAAGAGCACAGAACATATTTATACACCGCGCGCGCAGTCATCGTGCCTCAATGCGCGATACACTGCCGGGATTGTCATTGCGTTCCGGACTTTATCGCCTGCGCGGTAGTCGGTCGAAGTCCTGATAAGTCAGTACGATTAATTATTGAGGCTAAGAAAATAATCAAATCAGGTGATCTATGCGTCAGCGTTGCCTCCATTTCATTATCGCCAAAAGAGTTACGCTACTTGAATGCGACTGCGCATTGAGGCACGATGACTGCGCGCGCGGTGTATAAATATGTTCTGTGCTCTTTCTAAATAAATCTATGTTGGAAGTGGCGCTCCGTGTGTGTGTTCCTATTCTTCGTCCGTGTCTTATTCGCGCCTTATAACTTCAAATATGTTAAACCAACAAGCCCAGTCTGCCATTCTAACATTGTTGGGATTCACGGTTGACGAGGGTCGCATTTTGCCGAATAAGGGTAAGCTTGAAGCGATAGTCAGCTATCCGTCGCCGAAAGACATCGGCGAGCTGAGGCGCTTTCTGGGGATGGCGAACTTCTATCGCCAATTCATTCCAGACTGTGCGGCAATGCAGGCGCCTTTGACAAAGCTCTTGAGGAAAGGCGAGCGTTGGGCTTGGGGTCAAGAGCAGGAGGCCGCACTGCGTCGCCTCACTAAGTTGCTGGCTAACACGGCTGAACTGCAGCTACCCGATTTGAACAGGGAGTTTGTGATTCAAACAGACGCAAGCGACCTGGGGTTAGGAGCAATTTTGCTTCAGGAGCATGGAGGTGCCCTCCGACCGATTGCGTTCGCGAGCCGTTCGTTAACGCCGGCGGAGAGGAACTACTCGGTAACAGAGAAAGAGTGTCTCGCGATAGTTTTCGCTCTCCGTAAGTTTGACTATTACATCGACGGAGTGGCGTTTGTTATTGAGACGGACCACATGGCGCTCACGTGGTTGAGGCGCTTGAATGAACCAAGTGGCCGCCTGGCTCGTTGGGCATTGCTTCTGCAGCGTTACGACTTCACCGTACGCTACCGCAAGGGCAAGAACAATGCCGCGGCCGACGCACTATCGCGTGCTCCAGTTTATCACGAGACTGACCCGGAACGGACTGTGAGCGAGACACTCGAAGTAGCGCTAACGGAAAAAGTAGAACAAATGTCAGTTCAAGGCATAAGCGTGAACCACGTGGAGGCTGTTGTTAGCGCGGGGATTGTTTTCAGCAGAAGGGAGCTGTTAGAAGCTCAGCAGAAAGATCCATTTTGTCGAAAAGTGTTCGACGGGCTCCGGGAGCCGGGTGGCGAGGCCACCGCGCACACAGGGGCAGCTGGTATTGCTGTCGGTGCGGAGCGCTCGGCAACAGCTGGTAATGCTGTGAGCGCGCTGGATTCTTATATGCTGGATTCTGAGGGCGTCCTGCTGAGGTACATCCCATCCGACGATGACACAAGTGAGTGATTCAAGGTCGTGATACCGCGCAAGTTGAGAGGAGCACTGCTTCGCTACTTTCATGACTCGTGCATTGCTGGGCATGCAAGCGGCCCTAAGACTTATGCTAAGTTGTGTCGCCTCGCTACCTGGCCAGGCATGAAGCGGGATGTAATTCGTTACGCCTGTTCATGCCACGTGTGCCAAAGCGTCAAGCCCCGAGGCGGACGACCGCCCGGCCTCATGCAGCCGATCAACAGTCAGACTCCCTGGCAAATCGCGGCATGTGACGTAATGGGACCGTACCCCACAACTCCTAGCAGAAACAAATTCTTGCTGGTGATCACGGATCACTTCACTAAGTGGGTAGAACTTTTCCCCCTTAGAAAGCTGACGGCTCGAGTGATCTTGGATAAGTTGATGGAGGTTTTCACCAGGTTTGGTTTCCCTGAGCAGTTGATAACAGACAACGCGTCTTATTTTACTGCGAAGGTGTTTGTTGACACGTGCTCCGCGCTAGGCATTAAGCACAAGAAAACAACCACCTACCATGCTCAGTCGAACCCCACGGAAGGAGTTAATCGCAACATCAAGCACATGCTTGTCGCGTTCTCTGAAAGGCACAAGGACTGGGATACCTACCTTCCAGAGATCGGGTTTGCGTTGCGATCGACTGTGAACCGCTCGACTGGGTATGCGCCTTCTTTTCTAAACCTGGGGAGAGAACTGCCGAATCCGATGGAGACTGTACTCGCGGATCGCAGTGGAGTGCCAGTGGCGTCATCAGCACGAGCTGAATACGCAGCGCGGTTGCGCGAGAAGCTAGCGGAAGTTTTACGTAAAGCACGCAGTAATCTCGGCACTGCTAGGGCACAACAGATGGCGCAGTACGACCGCTCGCATCGGAACGTACACTACGAAGTGGGCGATCTGGTGCTGCGACGCCATCATGTTCTTAGCGACGCTAGCAAACAGTTTGCAGCCTCGCTGGCACCGAAATGGTCCGGGCCGTACCGAGTGCGAGAGAAGGTTTCCTCGCTTGTTTATCGGCTCGCGAACATGAAAGGCAAACCGAGCGGCGGACCAGTGCACGTATGCGACTTGAAACGTTACGTGTCACGGGAGGAGCATGGGGACGACTATCAGTCCCCCTCCGAGCCGCAGCCGGCGGCTGAGAACGCTCGAAACCGAGTGAAGAGCCCCGAGCCGCGGTACTTCTTGCGAAACAGGCGGAGACGACTCTGCATGTTGTGTCGTACGACGATTTATTGTGCGACGGCGACGTCTTAAACAGTCGAGGTATAGCACCGGCAGAAGCCGAAGGTAGATCGCGTGCACAGCAACAACAGACGCGGAAGCTCTTCTTTCTCTTCCTCACTACAATGGCCCCGGGACTGAAAAGGAGCCATCCTGGCGACTAGGGCGCAGGTTGGATCAAAGGGTCGTAATATGGCTTGAGTCGGCTGACATGCACCGTGTCACGACCGCGATGTCTGAGGTCGTGGGATGGCGTCACAGGTTCAACGCTGTAGTTAACAGAGGATGTGCGGTCGATTATGCGGTAAGGGCCATCATAACGAGGAAGAAACTTCGTTGAGAGTGCAGGGCTGTGAGGTGGGACCGACAACCAAACGAGTGAACCGGTCGCAAAATCTTGTGTAGATAATTCGTTGTCATGCCGCAGCTTTTCGCGACCTTGAGCAGCGGTCGTAAGTGTACGCGCAAGCTGCCTACAGTCCTCTGCGTATTTGGCCGCTTCAGACACCGTTGTGCACTCGGAAGTGTCGGGTCGGTACGGAAGCAATGTATCCAATGTGCAGGAGGGCTCTCGTCCATATAGTAGAAAGAACGGCGAAAAGCCAGTGGTAGTTTGTGTGGCAGTGTTATACGCGTATGTTACGAACGGCAAAACAGTGTCCCAGTTGCTATGATCCGAGGCGACGTACATAGTCAACATGTCGCCGAGAGTACGGTTGAACCTCTCCGTCAAGCCGTTCGTTTGCGGATGATAGGCTGTAGACTTGTGGTGGACGATGTTGCATGCAGCGAGAAGGGCTTGTATTACTTCGGAAAGGAACACGCGCCCTCTGTCACTGAGCAGTTCGCGTGGCGCTCCATGTCGAAGAACGAAGTTCCGCAAAATGAAGAATGCGACTTCGCGCGAAGTAGCGGCTGGAAGTGCTGCGGTCTCGGCGTAGCGCGTGAGGTGATCGGCTCCTACAATTATCCATTGGTTACCCGAGGAGCTGCAGGGAAGAGGACCATATAGGTCTATGCCGACGCGATCAAAGGGACGAGCCGGACAGGGCAGCGGTTGTAACTCGCCAGTAGGCCGCTGGTGAACTTTTCGTCGTTGACATGCTGTACAAGCTCGAACGTACTGGCGGACGAAGCGATACATTCCGGCCCAGTAGAAGCGTTGTAGCCAAGTATACGTCTTCAGCTCACCGGCGTGCCCGTTATGAGGGGCAGCATGAAAATATTCGCATATTTCAGAACGCATGTGCCGGGGAATCACGAGTAGCCACTTGCGACCGTCGGTTAAATAGTTTCGCCGGTAAAGGATGCTGTCATGCACAGCAAAGTGAGCGGCTTGGCGACGAAGTGTTCGAGAAGAGGGTGTAGTGTTTAAGTCGTCGAGGAAGTTTATTATAGCTGAAAGGGATGGATCCTTTCGCTGCTCGACGGGCATGTTAGCGACGTTGATGGGGGACACGGATGCAAAAGACATTGATGCGGATGCCACGTCGACAGGTATCGGCGATCGGGAAAGCGCATCGGCGTCAGAGTGCTTCCTGCCCGATCGGTAGACAATGCGGATGTCGTCTTCTTGTAAGCGAAGCGCCCAACGCCCGAGCCGTCCTGATGGATCTTTTAACGAGGACCGCCAGCAAAGGGCATGGTGGTCGGTAACAACGTCGAAAGGGCGACCGTAGAGGTATGGACGAAATTTGACGAGAGCCCAAATGATGGCTAAACATTCCTTTTCTGTGACGGAGTAGTTTCTTTCTGCCTTCGTTAAAGTGCGACTGGCATACGCCACAACGTACTCGTCGTAGCCGTCTTTCCGTTGCGCTAGGACTGCACCAAGTCCGATGCCGCTGGCGTCCGTGTGTATTTCTGTAGTGGCTGTGGGATCGTAATGACGAAGGATCGGTGGAGAAATTAGTAGACGACGTAGTTGCTCGAAGGCTTCGTCACACGAGGTTGACCACGCGGAGATGCCGTTGCTTGCGGTAAGCAAATTGGTCAGTGGCGCGATGATGCTTGCAAAATTGCGCACAAAACGCCGAAAATAAGAGCAGAGCCCTATGAAGTTGCGGAGTGCCTTAAGAGTAGTGGGCTTGGGGAACTCTGCGACCACACGAAGCTTGGCGGGATCAGGAAGAACACCATCCTTTGATACAACGTGCCCTAATATTGTTAACTGACGGGCAGCAAAACGGCACTTTTTGATGTTCAGCTGGAGGCCTGCGAAGGAGAGGCAGGTCAGTATCTCACCCAAGCGAATGAGGTGCGTTGGAAAATCGGCCGAAAACACGACGATGTCATCAAGATAACAGAGGCATGTTTTCCACTTGTAGTTGCGAAGGATTGTATCCATCATACACTCGAAAGTTCCGGGCGCGTTGCACAGGCCGAAAGGCATGACGGTAAATTCGCACAAACCGTCAGGTGTGACGAAAGCTGTCTTTTCGCAGTCATTTTCAGCCATGGGCACTTGCCAATAGCCCGAGCGAAGATCCAGAGACGAGAAGTACTCTGCGCCTTGCAAACAGTCGAGGGCATCATCTATCCGAGGCAGCGGATAGACATCTTTGCGAGTGATCTTATTCAGCCGACGATAATCCACACAGAAGCGGATTGACCCGTCCTTCTTGCGTACTAGCACCACAGGAGACGCCCAAGGACTGTGGGAGGGGCGAATGACGCCACGCTGCAGCATATCGTCGACTTGCTCGCTAATTACCCATCGTTCCGCTGCCGACACGCGGTATGGGCGCTGCCGTAATGGAGAGTGGTAACCAGTGTGGATGCTGTGAGTGATGCTCGGCGTACGTCCCAAGGATGGTTGGTCGCAATCAAACGATGACCGAAACTTTTGAAGCAGGGCGAGGACTTGGCGGCGGTATGAATCTGGCAGATCGGCGTCCAAGGCGGCTTCAAGAACGTCTGACGACGGCGAAGACAGTGATGGTGAGGTGCAATGCTCGGAGGAAGTAAGGGCGTCGAGCTGATAACAGGGCGTGTCGTCAGAAGTCTCAAGGATGTGAATTGGGTCAATGGGCTGAACACGACCTAGTGATTCTCCGCGCAGTAAGGTTACGGGGTGCTTAAACAGATTGCAGACAAGCATAGATGATAATCCGGATTCAGTGGCGAGAACGGCAAACGGGAGAGGTAGAGCCTTCCGACGCAGAAAAATAGGCGACGGCGTAAAGAGTACGGTGGCGTCGGTCGCGGCGGAGCAAGATACGGGCACAAGGACCGACATTTCGGGCGGTACTTCCGTGTTGGATACAACAGTGAGCTTTGCGGCTTTAGTTGCAGAAGGGTCGGGCAGTGCGGATCCAGAGAATGGGAAAAGCGCCACTTCGGCTCTGGCACAGTCTATGATGGCCCGATGTTGCGACAAGAAATCCCAACCGAGGATGAGTTCATGGGAGCATGAAGAGAGCACGAAAAGTTCGACAACGTATACAGCGCCGTCAATGACCACTCTCGCGGTGCACGCAGCATGCGGTGCTACATGCTGTGTACTTGCAGTGCGCAGTAGCATGCCAGATAGCGGCGTGGTGACCTTATGCAGTTTTCTACAAAGCTTCTCGTCGATGACAGAAACAGCAGCCCCAGTATCAATAAGCGCTATTGCGGCAGTTCCTTCAACTATAACGTCCAATAAATTGCGCGGCGACTGTGCAGGCCTTGTAGAAGTCGCGAAGCTTGCAGTTCGTGCCTGCGGAACTGCAGCAGCTAGTTTCCCTCGCTGGGCGACTGGTGACGACGTAAGGGCGAAGGCGAGCGACGACGTGGGGAGGGTGATCGATGGTTGGCGAAAGGACGTCGAGGTAGCGGCGAAAAGTCTGGGTTGGAACGCATGGGATTAGCGGTATCATCATTCGAGTAGCCGTATCCAGGTACTGCAACAGTTGGATGAGCAGAAGGCATGCGACGATTGCAGAAGCGTGCAACGTGGCTGGCGAAACCGCAAGTGAAGCATATGGGTCGGTTGTCCCGTGTGCGCCAGGGGTTCTGAAAATGGCTTCGAGGTGGAACTTGGGGCGACAAAGGAGGGGGAGATGTTCGTGGTCGCATCGCGGCAGGAAATGCGACGGTTTGATGCACAGGTCGCGCGGCGACTGCAGCATAAGTCAGAGGTGCAGCTACGGGAGCGTATGGTTGAGCCAAAGGTAGCGACTCGGCAAGCTCCTCGCGGATGGCCCTTCTGATGGGATCAGCCAAAGGTGTGGCAGGCTGTACAGGGCGATCTCCTAGCGGAAGCATGGACAGTTGGCGCGCCACCTCTTCACGAATGAAGTCTTAATCTTGCCGGAGAGGGATATATCGGACGCCGGGTTGGCGGCAAGCGTGAGACCCGAGAGCGAGTTGGCAGGTGCAACAGTGCTGCGCGCAAGGACCCTTTGTCGACGCAACTCATCGAAGCTCTGGCAAAGGGTGACGATGGCCGCGACAGAAGTAGGGTTTCGCGCAAGAAGCAGCTGGAATGCGTCGTCTTCGATGCCTTTGAGGACATGCTTCACTTGGTCCTCTTCGCTCATCGAGGAATCGACGCGGGCACAAAGGTCCACGACATCCTCTATGTAGCTGGTGTACGTCTCACCAGGCAGTTGAGCGCGCTGGCGTAGACGTTGCTCAGCGCGGAGCTTTCTCAAGGTGGGGCGGCCGAAGACTTCCGTGAATGCTGTCTTGAAAGCGGACCAGGTCTGTAATTGACGCTCATGATTGTGGAACCAGAGGTTCGCAACGTCAGCGAGATAGATGACCGCACGTAGTTTGGCCAAGTCATCCCATTTGTTGTGCTCGCTGACGCGCTCATAGATGGAAAGCCAGTCTTCTGCGTCAGTCTCACCTGCTGCGCTAAAGACTGGAGGGTCGCGTTGCCGCTGGACGGCACCGCAGCTGGTGGGAGGGGCGGCGGCTTCAGGCTGATTATCAACAGCGTCGGTCATAGTGCTTGAAACAGCTGGCAACGTTCGGTTGCGAAGTTCCAGGTTGAGGCCAGGGACCCCGCACCTCCACCAGATGTCGTACGACGATTTATTGTGCGACGGCGACGTCTTAAACAGTCGAGGTATAGCACCGGCAGAAGCCGAAGGTAGATCGCGTGCACAGCAACAACAGACGCGGAAGCTCTTCTTTCTCTTCCTAAGCAAAAGGGAAATAGGTGCCGCCGGGACGGCTCGGAGAGGAGACCGCCTCCTCACGGCGAGCCCACACCCACATTCCGTCGTCGTCGTCGCAGCCCCACCACCACCGGCAAACATGGCCATGGACGCCTGTCTGGAGGTTGACTGGTACATCCCACCGCCACTTCCCCGCTACCCCATCGCCGCACCGCCCGGCCTCCACAGAAGAGGCCCGAAGACCAATGCCAACCCAACTGCGAGAGCCAGCTGCCTCTGGGCCGCAGCCACTGGGACGTGCCAGGATTGTGTGGACACCCCGATGGCTTATGCTCCCTCCCTCAAGGCCATGGCGCAGTACGCCGAAGACCCCGTGCCCCGCCAGACCGGAGGAGCCCGAACCATGCTGGAGAGGCGGCCTAGAATGAAAAACTTCACTGACTCGCTCCTCTCAATCGCCACCAACGACCAGAGAGGCGGGGCCCAAGGAGGCGCGGTCCGGACCACGGGGCGGGAGGAGCAGGCCAGACCTACCGCAGCAGTGACGGCGGAGGCGACGACTGGGATGTGGGAGAGCACGCGCGCCCATTTCCTTTCCTTAAGGCTGGCGCGATCGCGAACTGACAGCGGGAGTCGAGGAACCACTAGGAGAGGAGCACCGTCGCCTTTTCCGGACAACCCCTTCTTTCCCGTCACTCCGCGCGCCAATCCTCGCTTCCCGGCTCGCGGGAAAGGGAACTCGCCCTGCGAGGAAAACAACCCTCGTGGTGGGGAGGGAGACGGGAGGTGAATAAAACAACCGGGGAGACGAGCAGACGGGCTCTCGTGCCCTGCTGACCTGCGAAGTAACACCTCACCGCCCCGAGACCCGCCAGCCGATCATCGACCGAAGGTGTAAGCGTTACCCTTTGTTTTCTACTAGAGCGGACTATCCCTCTATGCGACCTTTACGCGTTATTGCTAGCGTAGCAATAAAGTGTTGTTTGTTGTTCTAGCCTGTTGCCTTATTCGCCCGAACCCATCGTAGCTGCAATGACGCGCGTTACGGGAAGGGGACGTTGACACGGTACGACTATTTGCGGCTGGGACCGGAGCTAGGCTTCTGCACCAGCCGTGCATAGAGCGGACCCCCTCAACCTGCAACCTCGTACTAAGAATGAGAGAGCAGATTTTGGAAACACTGCAAAATACCGATGGACATGCTGCTCTCGAAACTTCAGGATGCAAATGTACAACAAATGCAAGCGTAGGTTTCGAACTTACGGGCCACACGGCGCATGACGGCTACATCATAAGTTCGAGGCTGAAGAAACCCGCTTCAACAGATGCAGCCATGTTGTATTTTTTCAAGTGTGCCGTATGCTCGCTTTTACTCGCCCAGTGCGGACGTGCAGACGCTGCGTTAACACCGAGCAGGCAACGTGGTGCGGATGAGGACATATTGAGCAGCGCTGCCCAAGACCATGTTCCAGGGACTCGAGGGCCATGCTAGGGCCAGTGGTGCCATTTGATTGCACAAACCAGCTGCCTATCCACACTGTCTGTAGAGACAGTGTGAATACACGTCACAAAATTGTATAAGGAAGTTGCAGGGCATCGAACAAGCGGCTTCTCGCTCGGTCTTGTTGGCAGCGAAGAGAGGTAGGCGCAGCCCGTCGACGTGACTCTGTCCACTTTGGCTTCAGCAGCAATTATGTCATTGGCATGTAGCCAACGATCGAGCAAGGCTAGGGTTACCGCGGTAAAGGAGCGCAGTAAATGCGTGGCCAAGCAGCACCACCGCAGGGTAGGGTTGCCGCCTTTTACCGAAAAAGAAAAACCGGCCCTTCGACGGGGGGGTTAACAGGAGATTAACATAATGTTGAACAATAGACGCTATGTCAATTCTTCGGCATGCAGTGCCATTGAATGTAACATTGCTTTCATTGAGCCAAATAAACCCAATGCACAAAGAAAAGCAGCACACTCAGCTAACCAACTAGCCTAACTGCTGACATAAAAGTACTCGTGATTGGAATGAAGCTTTGCTTATTACTCTGAACGTGCTGCACTGAAAAGGAACCGCAATGCTTTGTCCATAAAAAAAGCTCTTCTTTGTGTCTGAATCCAACAGGCCAGTAGAATTATAGACACAAAGGAACGTTAAAATGTGCATATGCCACAAAAATGTCGGATATTCATGTACCATACATGCGCAATAATATGCTCTATTCCAATGATCGCTAGACTTGAAGGGATCCCAGAAAGTTGACTTATAGCGTAATAGTTTTGGTGATTGACGATAAATATTTACCGTTGTAGTTAATGAACTGAAGCTTATAAAACACCCAAAAAATAAATAATCGCGATATTGTGACAAAAAAAGAAAAAAAAAAAACGGCCGATGGCAGCTGGTGTGCCATCTGATAAACCGGCCTCGCCGGTCTAAAACCAGACAGGTGGCAACCCTACCGCAGGGTGCTGTTTCGTAGTTTTGTACGTCGCTGTGAAGGAGACTTGGAGAGGGGCGTGGTTTTTTGAAATGGAGCATCGTAAAATGTGATTGCAGTGGCTTTATGCATGAATTAGTGAGCTTGTTTGGGAGAGGTAAAAAAGATGTCGGAGCCTGTTTACTGGCCCTTGAAGTAGTACAAAAGAAGGTTTAGTGCTGGCATTAACTGGGACATTTAAGCACCGTGTTGAGGCAAAACATTAACAGTCGTATACAAAATTGAAGTCTACGAACCTCAAGGCGCGGCTAAACATGCTTTGCCCTTTCGATTAAGATCCCATTGTTTCATCTGTCTGTCAGTTTTAGAGAGGTCTTACCTTCTTGCTTTCTTTCTTATAACTGTTAGTATACGTGCCCCCCGGCTCATGATGTCGTACGGAACACGCACTCATTGGTGCAAGCACATCCGTCTTTGAGGAGGAAATGCCGCAAACTTCTAAAGCTGTACCCAGCTATCATGTGTGCCACTGTGCCTTTCTTCATGCAAATATCCTATTCCGTGTATTTGAAGAGTTACAAAGCACACAGTTTAGGACTGGACGATGTAGAAGGTGTGCTCTTCCAGTATGAACCATTGAGACTGGCAACACGTTTTACTACTATTCTTTGTAGCCAGTAGCAGTGATAACGCTGTCATTGCAGCTGGAAGTATCCACTGGCCGCTTGGTGTTTGGAAACCGTCTACTCCCCACAACGATTTCAATTCGTTTTGAGGAAGGACATGCTATATATAAGACAAGAGCTGCTGCATCCAGGATTGACTTGTTTCAGCACACACTTGATTGCCGACTTGACAGTTTCAAGGCAAGTGTTTTAAGTTACTTTAGCACTGTGAACCTTGCGTGCAAATCTTGACTTGAGTGTATCCCATGAAAATTTTTGTGTTGCTAGGTCATGCTGGCCCCCAGCCCAAAGTACATTGGTGTACCTGATGAGCCACCACGTTTCATGGGTGAAGGCTTCGTTGTGCTGCAGTCAAACAGAGTTCACCTGTTCTACTATCAAGATGAAGCAGGTGGGTACACCATGTGGCCTTCATAAAATATCAGGGAATTTAATGCTCAAGAATTTCACGCAAGAAAAACTTGTAGGAGTATCACTCACGGATGTGGTGACCACCGTGGGTTCAAGCTTAGTGAACCTCACATCATCCACCTTGCTTTGCGCTCACCTGTTGTCCTTGAAAGGTGCCAAGCATTGCACAGCAAAGCGCCTCCAATGGTATCTAAACAAGTTTGGGCTCATTGAAGTTTGGCCCTGCCACATTAAAATGTGGCATGATGATAGCCTGATGAACTCAAACTTTACTTCACTCAGACTTCCTGTCCCCGAGAGACAGAAAATATAAAGAGTCATATATTATGCGTCTTTTAGGTGTAGCTTATCCTTGCGTGGCAGTGGCCACTGTCATTAAACACTCGAAGAAGTCCGTTTTGTAAAGTGCAAACATGGTTTCAGAAAGCAGTAGGAAAAACGCGTGTTGTTGGTATTCCTTACATTCATTGCTTATCTCACAGGCTAAAGAAAGTGGGAGGTAGATACGGCGTTCTTACGGCTGCCAATAAGCTAAGTAAGATATGTGCCACCGTACAGAGAAAGAGTGAGCAGGTGATAGACAAGAAGCAGACTGACATTTGTTTTGTGAAACATACCAACAAATTTACGGATTGCCGTACGTGTGTGGTGTATAAGATTCCGTTTAGCTGCGGCCACTTCTACGTAGGGCAAACAGGTCGCTGTGTTAACCAGAGATTAATGGAACATAAGAGATCGCTAACCGGAGGCTCACCATCTAATCTATCTTTACAATATTGTATTGCACGTCAAAATTAGATGAATGTGCGATTTTGTATCTCTCTTGTGGACCACCACGTGTGCCGGATTGAGAGGTTTGCCTGTTGCATGGGCATGCGCAGATAAGTTTTCGTGCCTTCTTTCTTTTCCGCCATTGTCTGCCTTTTCAGTTGTTAGTTGACGTTTGTGGTGTCTTCTCTCTTGTGTCCGTGTTTGCATGCCCTGTCTCTCTTAGAGCCTACTGGTTCAGCTCTTCGTTATTCTAAGCCTACAGCATGGTTGCTTTGCTAGCTTGGGGCAACATCTGATGCTTTTGAAGAGTGTCCTAGTAAAGGGATTCTCAAAGGTGGATGAGTGGTTGCCTCATTGGTGAGCAGCGGGATGACCGACATGGGTGCAGTGAGTATCTTGTTAAACCAATGCAGAGATGGTGAGCTGCTTTTGCCTCTGCAAGCAGCACTCGTGGCATGGCATGTTGCAGTTCGTGCTTCAATGAAAAGCACACAGCTGAGCAGATATGTGAAGACACTTATTGTAAGGGAGTGCTGACCACTTTCATTGTAACTGCCATCACATCTCTGTGAATTTTCGATGCTTATTTGTATAAGCACTGCCCCACTCGTGCCAAGGATGGAATCATTGGTTTCCGCACTTGAAAGGAGGCGAAAGATCCTTTGCGACACATGGTGGTGTCAGCCCCGCAGCAAGTTGAGAGGCACAGTTAATCACCACACCACAAAGAGCTATTGGTAATACAGTAAAAGCTGTTAATTCAGATTTCTAGGGACCGGAAAAAATGTCCGAATTGACCGAATGTCCGAATTATCGAATGGTCGAAATAAACACAATAAATGCAAGAGTTTTTTCAACATACCTTTACTTTACAAAGTAATCGCGGATGCGTGTCTGTTTTCGAGCAGAAATTCGCGCGGACACAATTTTTCTGAGCCCTTCAAGGTGCTCAGCAGTTCGCATGCTGTCTGCAGTGCCAAAACAAAATTCTTCAAGGACGACGAGGGCCTCCGCGACTTCCTTCACAGTGCGGGGGGCCCGTGTGGCTCATGGTGTGGCTGCTCCTCTTCAGGTTCTCGGATTTGTTGCCATGCATCACTTCCTTGACGATTTGCTCATCAGTCAGACAGCCGGCAGTGGCAACGCCATCATCAATGCCGATATAATCCTCTAGTGTCACTGCATCAGGCATAACACTTCCAAAATCCTGCCCATCGTCGGCACCGTCGTCCGGCGACACTTCGGCATCGCTGGAGTCGGGTACAACAAAGCCACTGTGCCTGAAACAGTTGGCAATGGCGTGCGCAGGCGTGTTCTGCCACACATACGCAAGAATGCTAACTGCGCTCAGGAGACTCGCATCGTATTGTTTGCCGACGTCATGGCACAGGAGCAACTTCTTGTTGGCAGAGCCCATTTTTCAGGGCACGCAATATTTCTACTTTGGTGGTGAAGTCCTTCGCCTCGTACTTGGGCCGCTTCGCCGGCGTTGCCATCGGCGGAGAGTGCGTTCACACGAAAAGTCAGCACAAAAGCACCAGCAACAATCAAGCTAAAGGAGCCGTGCTGAATCGTTCCTCGATAAAACGACGTTCAACGATGCAGCACACCAACGGGAACAAAGCAATAAAATGGCACTGCCAACAACACATGCGAAGAAAAGGCGTTCAACCAGTCTCAAGTCAAGCCAAGTCGACAATTGATGCCCTTGGCGATGCTGCGTTTGAGCTTCACTTCTGCTTTGAATTGTTCTTTTTTCGTTTTCGAGCCTCGCTAGCGGCCCGAAAGTCGCCGAATTATCCGATTTGCGGTCAGATCTGTCCGAAATAACGAGCGCCCAGTCTCATAGAGGGATGCGTACATTTACAGGGACCAGGTGACGTGTCCGAATTAACCGATTTTCCCAATTAACGAGCTTTTACTGTATTTTTCTAGCAATTGCTGCAGCAGTCTACTCAAACACTATGATTTGGGAAATGCAGGGTTTGTGCCAGCCGAACTGGAAGTGGTCCAGCTGGCCAACGGTGACCTGGTAGAGCGGCGCAGTGCTCCGACCTGGGGACTGGATGCCAAGTGTGGCCGTGGCACCAGCTTCAGCTACGGTCCATGGGCAGACCGTCAGCGGGACAAGCTGATGCAGTTCTTCTTCCCACAGGACTACCAGCCTCTGAAGCCCACACCTCAGCCTCAAGTTGGCGAGAGGCGCCGGGCACATTCATTTGACCTGCGCCTTAGCACCACAGCTGATGCATCCTTGGATCTACTCTTCTCCAAGGACAAGGTCTGCTTATCTCTAATAATCTCTGCTCATGGCTAGCATGAGCCGAGGGCAACAGGCGTTGTTGCCCGTTGGACTTGCGAGTATTCCTAATGCATTGCTTTAAGAAGAACGATTCAAAAGTGCTGCTTCTTGGGCACTGTGCAAAGGAACAAACATTCTTCTTTTGTTTTAAGACACCTGGGAACCAGGCTGGTGGAAACAGGGCCACCTAGAGGGGTGGCTTAGTTGTGTCTGGGAGTTGAGCTGATGCTTGGAGGCCTGGCCTCTCCTTAGACTGACTTGGGCATGCAGTTGGTTGAGCTTTCAACTTTTCAGAGTTTGAGGCCCCTCACTGTGTTTGATTATCTGGTTTTACCAAAGGACATTGTCAAATTGGTTGTTTGTTACGTGCTATGTGTGAAGCTATTCGAGTGTGTCTTTTCGTGCTCCCAGGGGGTGCTGCCAGATCTTTCATCAAGTGCCATTGCATGTTTCCTTCTTTCTCGGCGGCATAGCATGCTCTGCATTGAACCAACTGGTGAAGCCCCAACTGGTTTGGCTGTGGACATTTCAACGAGCTGTCTGTCCAAGCAAGGCTCCCAAGAGAAGACGAATTGAAGCGGATAATTTGCAGACACGATGGGGGAATGGAACCATCATTTTTACAGCACTTTTATGTCGGCCTCTCAGTGGTGGAGGAAAATAAGCCTGTTTGCAGAGGAATCCTTAGAAAGAGCAACACAGGCTGGGCGTGTGTGGCTTTGTGATAGTAGGAGCGGTTTCACTCAGGATAACAGCCAGCTAAGTAGGCTACTCACGTAATGGCTGCACTTGTGTAGAGATTGCACTTTGAACGTGTACCATATCTCAAAACAAGGCATAGTTGACAAGAACTGCAGGAACAACGAGTGTATTTGCTGATGCGGTTTGCTTCGCTGTAACTAACTTCATGATGTGGTGCAGTGGATGGAAAAAAACTTCATGTTTTGTCAAAAAGCATCTGCGACAATTCCGTGTTAGATGGCCACCCATCCTGATAGACGGACAACCACTGTGCCCATTGTAGCCGACTAAAAGCAAACACGAGCGTGCGAGAAGACCCATCGGAGGTAGTTCACTAGCTGTGCGTCTAATGCAGCTGGTATTATGTGATGAGCTGTTCCTTGTGCACCGATACAAGCAGTAATCTCACTTTGCATTGCAATAGTTGCCAAAACTGTTTGCCTCATCTGGAAAAGGCTAAATTTGTGAGGAAGGCTAATTCAAGAGCCGAAAGACAAGTGACCGAGGCATCGCAAAAAGAGCTGTGTCCTCTATCAAGAAAAGAAATGGAGTTGTTAGGCACAGCAGGCGAAATTAATGTACACATTGCTTTTTATCAATTTCATTGCGATTGTGGATCATGGGTGGTGCTTTCATGCTGTGCTTTCTGTGAGACGTAAGGTGCCATGCCATGAATGAGAGCCAGAATACTGCCAAGGACGTCCGTGTGTTGAAGGGGTCCACTCTGTGCACGGCTGGCGCAGAAGCCTAGCTCCGGTTCCAGCCGCAAATAGTCGTACCGTGCACGTGTTGACGTCTTCCAAAAGGACATGCTTCTGGGCTAGTTGGTGCATGTATTGCTTAGGTACAGAAGACTCTTCTTAGGTACAGAAGACTCTTCTTAGGTACAGAAGGCGCTTCTCTGTCTTCTCTTCTGCTTCCCCCTTTTTCAAGAAATGTATTTCGCGCCTCAGTCTTCTGTACCTAAGCAATACGTGTTGACGTCCCCTTCCCGTAGCGCGAGTCATCGCAGCTGTGACGGGTTTGGGCGATTAAGGCAACAGGCTAGAACAACAAACAACACTTTATTGCTACTCTAGCAATAACGCGTAAATGTCGCGTAGAGGGGATAGTCCACTCTAGTAGGAAACAAAGTGTAACGCTTACACCTTCGGTCGATGGTCGGCTCACGGATCTTGGGGTGGTGATGTGGTTAGTGGCTCGTTTATCGCAGGTCAGCAGAGCAAGAGAGAGTGTCTCCCTGCCTGGTCGGCTGTTTTGTCCACCTCCCGTATCCCTCCCCACCGCGAGGGTTGTTTCCCTCGCAGGGGCGAGTTCCCTTTCCCGTGAGCCGGGAAGTGAGGAGTCGCGAGCGGTGCGGCGGGAAAGAAGGGGTTGACAGGAAAGGGGCGATGGTGCTTGCTCTCCAAGTGACCTCTTCGCTCCCGCCACCAGTCCGTGATCGCGCCAGTGTTAAGGAAAGGCAACGGGCGTGCGTGCTCTCCCACAGTGTACTGCATTTGTGTTCTGGCCGAAGCACCCCCTCCACTTTGCCGGTAACTTCTACTTTCTGAGGGTGCTTGCTCAGAATTTTATGGTAATTAAGAAGGTGACTTCAAATCTCATTAACATGAATGAGATAACTGTAGCACTTTGATATGCACTTTGGCTTTGGCTGAAATTAAGTAACCAAGTGTTGTTGCAAATAAGAATATAAAAATGTGAGTTGATGTACTGTGGAATGTCGTTGATATGATTCTCACAGGCATTGAAAATAAAAACGTATTATCTGAAGATTACATTACCCACAACAGGGCCCGAAAGGTCTCACGTGACACAGAACTTGCTTCTATTAAAGAACTTTAAAATAGTGGCCGACAATCGCTGGTGCAGCCTCCTCTTGCCACCTTGCTCTGGGTGGGAAACCACACAAGGTTTTTTGACATTTTCGCGATGGGGAGAGACAGTGCACTACCTCTATGGGGAGAAGCAGGACAGAACAGCGTATTATACGATTTCACTGTCTCTTACAGAACAGTGCTGAATCATGACCAGACTAGAATTCTCTCGCTTCGTTGGCTTGCCAATTTTGACAAGTGATATGTGAAAAGTTCAGCAATGATAGGTAAGAAGTCAAGTTTTCTTAAACTTGAAAAATGGTGACGATCTTGATGAGAATGCTGGCTCTGTACTTGTGCGTGGCATATGCTTGCCTTGTTTTCTTGGTTATGCACAAACCGTTTTTTTCATATTCACGTGCGTAGAAGCATACATGCCTGGTAAAGCCTTCACATGGGGTCACAAGAATGCAGGGCCTAAAATGGAAGCGTAGCGACACAGCCGGGTTCTCATCAAGCAGGGCTTGTCCCAGCGGGGTGCAGCATATGCAACCACTTGCCACTGGCGCAGGAGACCAATGCTGTACACATGACTGTGAAGCAGGGCTCGTACTTGGAGCTCACCCTGCCCTGGCAAGTGACCGAGGAAGGCTACACCACTCGAGTGACTGGCCAGCTTTTTCACCTGGAAGCCTCCACCAGTCTGCCTTTCAGAAACCTGCTGGAGAGCGAGATCCTGGGCGTGAGTGCTCCTCATGTCATTCTTCCACAGCTACACTATGAAGGTGTAATGAAAATTGCAGCTCTTGCTCTGATTCACTAAACTAATTAAGTTTTACCTTTACAGCGGCTACACTGTCATTACTGAATTTTTTTTTAGTACGGTAGACAAACCTAACTTGGCCTAACACTAGGGGTGTGTAAATACTCGAATATACGAATACTAATCGAATTCCAACTTGTCAAATAGTTCTATTCGCAAATCGAATATGAAGTATTCGGTTACTCGAATATTCGTTGTACAGTAGAACCCCGCTGATACGTTTTTGAAGGGACCGTAGGAAATAAACGTAAGAGACGGGAAACGTAAGAGCCGAAAAACAGGAAAAACGGCAAAATATTTAGTGGTACAGAATTTTATTTCAATTCTTACGAGCAGCATGAAAATTGGCGCGCTCAGCCGCGATCTAGTCGATGGATAGAAACGCGGAGCTTAGGACGGCCTCATCCACAGAAATGTAATCAACGTATGTGATTTTTTAAACACCAACAGCTGTAGGCATGAAAGAACTAAGCACACGCAATCGCGATCGGCGCGGCGAGTCCGACCGCGAACCGCACGCACGACCACGCGAGCTCCAACCAGCTCGAACTCCTCCCGTTCTCCGACAAATAACGATGATGATGAGTCTACGCCAACGCGATGGCAGAAGTGAATGCCAATCTCGAAGGCCTTGCTTTCACAAGCAATTACGTCATACACGCCATGTTTGTGCAATGCAAATCTCAGAGGCTATGCTTTTGTCAATAGTAAATGCCAATCTCGAAGGCCTTGCTTTCGCGAGCAGTTACGTCATAGACGCCATCTTTGCAATTTGAATCTCGAAGGCCATGCTTTTGTTTGCATCAATTGAAAGATTCTGTTGCTTGCGCCTCTCATGCGGCTAATATTACGGTCAAACGAGGCCAAACTGCGTGAAAATGCACCATGCCGCTCTCTTTGGTAGTCACTCGGTCGGCTCCGAGCGCACTTCGCGACGTATCGTACGGGAACGGTCCGACAGTTACGACGTAACAGCGGGGTTCCCAATACATTATATCCTATGGGAGCTATGCCGGGACCGGCGGAAAACGACGTAACAGCCGGGAAAACGCAGCAGTGAGGAACGTAACAGCGGGGTTCTACTGTATTTGGCTAGTCTGTTTGGTTGGTGGGTGAAACACATACAATACTTTGAGACAGCACAGTCTGTCCAAAACTACACAAAGTTTGAATGTCACGAACCTGAGAGCACGCAGATTGAATTGTGGTCGTGACACAGCCGAGCCGCGAGACTCAACTAAGACAGCCCTTTGTTTGCGCCGCTCGCACAGGCTGCACTATGTCTCACTTCCTACACATGCAACAGTTGTAGATACACTTGGGAGGAATCACAGGCTGCAATTCGCAAGCACAAAACTAAAGCGCGCCATTACGAACCGCAAAACCACGCACCACGGCCGCCACAGAGAACATTACTGGCGTGCAGCATTGGCGCACTGGTTGCGTCGCGTCGCTGCGCGGCCGATGATGATGATGATGTAGTAGCCTGTCCCTTTGCAAAGGGGGAACACGCTCAGTGTCGTGGCCTCAAAAAAGAAAAAGGAAAAAAAAAAACGGAATCAATAAAACCCGCACGCGACAAAGGCAGGAGATGCGCACACAACAGCTTAGGGTGCCAAGTTCGGCATACAGTTGTCCACCACTCAGCTGGCTGGACGGCACTCGCGCCACCTCTCGGCGGCAGAGCCACCCAACTTCTCTTCTACTTTTGCAAACGGGATAGAGGTGGCGCTTGTTTAACTTCTCCGTTGACTCGCCGAAGCTTTTCTCGTGAACATATTCATAGTCAGTGGTGGTTAATGCGTCTGTAACCACTCTTGCATGCGCTTTTTAACTTTTTCATTTTTAAATTTAATTTCACTGTTTAGTCCAGGGCATCGGTTGATGTCCGCCCGTTACAAAGGGTGGGGCCACAAATCCAATCCAATCCAATCGCTGGCTCCGCGCCGTTCGGCCGTTTGCGTCATTTCTCCGGGCAATCCGAAACCACCAAGTCCCTCGCATTCGGAAACCACGCCGACGTGACCTGCTACCAAATTTTATCCACGCGAGCTGCCAGAAAACGTCATCCAACGGTCCTGCTAGTCGGTGCGACATGAGTGAACGAACGAAAAGTGCCATTTGGAAACATTTCTTAAAGAACTCGGCCCAAGAGGCAACGTGCAAAAGCTGTGACATGAAACTTCTCACACCATCGAGTACGACGACGCCACTTGCAAATAATCTCAAGAACAAGCATTTTTCTTTGCACAGTGTGTTCATGAGAGACAGCGGTAAGCAAGGACGACCAGACGAAGCACAGCCGCTCAGCAAAAATGCATTGAAGTCGGGCAAGGACCTGTCGCAGCGCGAGAGAACGGCGATAACCACAAGGATTGCCCGAATGCTGGCGCTCGACCTCCAGCCTTACAGCTGTGTCGAAAATTGGGGTTTCAGAGAGCTGATGAACCACATGGAGCCTTTGTACAAGATACCCAGCCGCACTACATTTTCAAGGACAATCATCCTGGAGTTGTACAAAGACACGGTCATGGCTGTGAAGGAGAGAATGCACGCGGACTTCCAGGAAGGCGTAGAGTCGATCTCGTTGACAAGTGACATGTGGACGTCGAGGTCTAACCAGAGTTATATCAGCCTGACCTGCCACTATTTAACCTCCAACTTCGAGATGAGAAGCTTTGCGTGGAAAGCCGGAGCGTGACCGAGAGCCACACTGCTTGCAACATCCTGGAGCACCTGCAAGCAATGATGGATAACTGGGAGCTGCCACTGCAGAAAGTGCCAGTCTATGTGGTCATGGACAATGCACAAAACTTTCGCGCGGCCCTTAGGGGTGTTTCTTGCGTCCCAATGCAGTGTATGGGCCATACACTGCAACTAGCTATAAAAGATGCCAAGGAAGAAACAGCAGGAGTGCCTGCCATTCTCAAGAAGTGTCGCGCAATTGTTGGCCATTACAAACACAGCGCCTAATCTGCGGCAAGACTGAAGGGCTGCCAGCGACGAATGGTGCTCTCAGTTCTGGAACTTATTCAAGACCTGGAAACAAGGTGGAATAGTGAGCACGACATGCTCTCGTGTCTTTTGCAGCTGAAGGAAGCCATCTGTTTGGAGCTGGCCATCTCTGAGACAACTGTGCCCAACCTGGCACGACAGGAGTGGAAAGCTGTGGCTGGACTAGTCAAAGCTCTTGAACCAATCGCATCGGCGACCAAAGATCTTAGTGGCCACAAATATGCAAGTTTGTCGTCAGTGGTACCGTTTTTGTATGGAACACAGCTGGTTCTGAAAGACTGTATTGCAGCCGATGATGGGGACACCTCAGAGTTTGCTAGAAATTTGCTGAAAAGCATGAGGACAAGGTTTCCAGGGCAGGACAAGCAAAAGGAGTATGTGCTGGCAACCGCCTGTGACCAAGGTTTAAGAACCTCTTCTGTACTGAAACATTCCAGGAAACAAGGCTCTTGGAGCTTGCAAGAACTGAGTTGCAGCTCCCTCCAGAAGAAGAATCAAGTGACTGTGTCGAAGCGTTGACATCTACAGCTCACAAGGAGCGTGTCAGCAGCATCTGGAACAGCATTGAAAAGCTGGCGGTGTCATCAGAAAGAAGACACTCCACCGAAACAGCCAACATCAAGGAGTTTAAGCGCTACCTTCGAGAGCCCACTTGCAGCAAGGACCAGACCCTCTAGCATGGTGGAAACAGGCAAGCAGCACTTCCCAGAATTGTGCAAGATGGCCATGAAATACATGGGCATTCCCACAACAAGTGTACCAAGTGAAAAGTTGTTTTCAACGGCTGGTAACATTGTTACGGCCCGGAGGGAGCAGTTGACCTCAGATCACGTACAACAGCTGCTTTTTTGCATGAGAATTTGTAAACATTCGTGCTTCTTTTAAATAAACTTCTTATTCGATATTCGGCTTTTTTTTTAAATTCAATTTGGTATTCGATTTGAGACTTGCTATTCGGTATTCGTACACCCCTACCTAACACATTTTGTGATTACTAAATGATGTTGCAGACACGCTGCTCTTGGTTCCACCTTGGCAGCTTAATTTGGGCAGCTTTCTTGTGGTTGGTTCTTGAATCAAGACCGAAGGGCCTCCGAAATGCATGAATGCATTTTTGCACTTTGTTTTAATAGAGTCAGTAGTGGTTACACATTTGGCGGAAACTGGCTGCAGCAGGGTATTCCAAACAGCAGGCCGCCCCTGACCATTGGCACCATTTGCTGCAGTTCTATGTACCACAGTGAACTATTATTGCCTGCTAGTCTGACAACTAGTATGTCTTTACCCCTCCCTTCGCTCTCTTTCCACTAATTGGATGATGATGATATTTAGGAGTGAAATCCAATGGTGTAGAGTAATGTTCCAGTGTTGACATTGTTCTAGCTGTCGCGTAATTAAGACCCGAGCCCTAGACCAAGCATTCTATCTCCTTTATTCCACTGCTCGTGTCTACGTCTTCTTTCTTCTCTTTGTCCTCCTGGTTGTTGCCGCGCGGCCGCAATCGTCCGCAACATACTCCCAAGGGGCCAAGGCGATCACGAGGCAGTTGAATCTCGCTGACTTGCCTCCAGAATGTATAACTTTTGAACGGGTCGTTTTATGGTGTGTCCCGATGCTAGTCGAAGGGTGCAGATGCGCGCGATGTTATCCTTTCCCGGGTGCACTGCGAGAACCTTGCCCAGCTTCCATAGTAGCGGATGTGTGCCTTCGTCATGCACAAGCACCACGTCACCTTCGTGTAGCCGAGGTAGTTTACGATGAGGCGCGTTGTGCGCAGATCGAAGTAGAAGGAGGTAGGACCGCTTCCATCGGCTCCATAGCTCCGCTGTAAGACGCTCACGATAGCGCGCGCGACAAATCAGGTCCTCTCTCGTCGATGACATGCCATAAGAATTGCTGACTTCTTGCGGAAGGCAGATGAGGCGTCTCCCAGCAGGAAGTGTGACGGAGTCAGCGGTTGCAGTTCACAGGGCTGCTATCAAAATAAGTAAGAGGTCTGCTGTTTATGACTGCTTCCACTTCGCATAACACCGTAGCGAGGGCCTCAGCGTCGAGACTGTTGCGCCCAAGCGACCGTTTCAACGCGTTTTTTTGTCGATCTGATGAGGCGCTCCCACCAGCCTCCCCACCAAGGAGCTCTCTCTCAGCGATGAACTTCCATTTGATCTTGGTGTTCGCCGCATATTCTCGCAGAGCTGGCAGAATGGTCTTGAGCACTCGCGCTGAGCCGTGAAAGGACAGTGCGTTATCCGAGTAAACGGTGTCGGGGGATTCCACGCCGCGAAATAAAACGGCGGAAGGCGAGAAGCGTTGTTGTCGTTGTCATGTCGGTTGTCAATTCCAAATGGATAGCTCGAGTGACAGCACAGGAGAACATGAGTATGTAGGCCTTTCTGCTAGTAGCAGCCGTGTCACGTGTGTAGAGGGGCCCGCAGAAATCCAACCCAACGACAAAAAAAGGACTGGCTTCCGTTATTCGGTCTCGTGGCAGTGGAGCAAAGGGTGAGGTCTCAGCGACAGGCTTGTAGCGGTTTGCAAGGCAAACAACTCCTCAGTACCCTTTTGACGGTCTGTCGTCCTTTCACAACCCAAAACTTCTCTCGAAGCTCGCAAAGCGTGGCTTCTACTCTGCTGTGAAGGACGCGTTCATGCGCGGCTGAAACCACAAGATGGGTGAAGGTGTGCCTTGCTGGCAACCGGATTGGGTGCTTGACGTCAAAAGAGGCTGCTAGCTCCTGCAGACGACCTCCAACGCGAAGCAGACCACCTTCGTCCAGGAAAGGATGTAATCGAAGAACTGGGCTCGTGGACGGTAGTTCTTTCTCTGCGCGGAGGGCCTGCACTTCTTCGGAGAACATTTCTTCTTGGACCCTTTGCAACCAGTAGTGTTCTGCCTTGTGGAGCTCTGCTGCTGTTAACGGTCCGGCTGTGGAACACTGTTTCTTTGACGTGTTTGCAGCGAAGCGGTACACCCACCCGGTGACTCTTAGCAGTCTGTTCAGGTTGCTGTACTTGCTTACAGATAATATAGCGTTCGAACCAAAGCCCGTGGGACACACCGACGTTCCTTCTGGACTCTGTTCGAAGACTGCAAATTCTTCTGAGAATTCAGCGCGCTCAGTAGGCATTGGTTCTTCGGGATCATGAAGCCAGGTTGGACCATGCCACCGACATTGTTGAAACAAGAAGATGAGGTGATGAAAACCCCTCGTGTGACCAAGTCCGCGGGTTGTCTTTTCCGGAACAGTGATGCCACTGGGTCGGCGATGTCAGGCTATGAATCTCGGAGACTCGATGACGTACAAACAGCTCTCTTTTGGCAGGCGTTTTCCGAATCCAATGCAATGCCACGAGTGAGTCGGTCCAGAAGTGTACAGGAACGGAGCTTAGCACAGGTACTGTTTTCACGTATGCGCACAACCTTGCGCCGACGACGCATGCTAAGAGCTCTAGACGTGGCAGCGAAATATGTTTAAGTGGTGCCACACGGCTCTTGCTTATGAGGAGCTGTGAGTTGCAGGCGCCGTTTGGTGAGAGCGCCCGTGCGTAGATGCAGGTACCATATGCTCTCGGACTTGCGTCGCAGAACACGTGTAGTTCGATTGACATCGTTGCATCAGCTGATTGCAGGAATACGTAACGATCGGCGGAATGTGGATTCATGCTGGCCAATTCAGTGCGCCAACTGTTCCAGCTTGCTTGTTCTTCGGCGGGAGGGCGTCGTCCCATGCGCATTTCTTCTTCCACAGTCTTGAAACAGTAGCTTTGCCCTGAGCGAAAATGGAGCTAGATACCCCAACGGATCGTACACTCTTGCTAATGTCTGGAGCACAATGCGCTTGGTCGAAGGCTTGTTCGCAGCGAAGTCCGACGCTTCGCGCACCATGAGGACAATTCTGTCGCCTTCACGTTCCCAAGGTACACCGAGGACTTTGATTAGGGTACTCTCTCCGGCTTCGTTTTCAAAAGCAATCTTGTCTTTAAGGAAGATTTTTCGCAAGGCATGTGCATTGGAAGCCACTTGCGCAGTTCCATGCTTGCTTTCCGAGAATATCTTGCGTGCTTCATTGTACACTGTGGCCGCTTCTTCCACATTCGGAAGTCCACAGATAAGGTCATCGACGTAAAAGGCTTTCTCTAGTAATGCTACAGTCTCAGGATGTTGTGTCTCGACAGAGTGCTAGGTGATGTCGAATGTAGCTGCGAGCAAAATGGGCTAGACGAGGCTCCGAACGGGACCCGCGTCATTCTCCACGTCACCACAGATGGAGATGGATCATCAGCCGAGGGCAACCGATCAATCCAGAGGAATCGCAGCACATCGCGGTCTTCCGGGCGAATAAGCATCTGCAAGTATGCCTTTTTGATGTCCGCGATAAGGACTACCGGGGTGACATCGGAAGGTGAGTAGCAGCTGCACAATGTCAACTCCAAGCTTCGTATCCTTGAAACAGGACATCATTCAGGCAGGGATGGGCCAAGCGCGTGCGAGGAAGCGTCAAACACCACCCGAAGTTTTGTCGTAACGGCCTCTCTTCGTATGACGGCATGATGAGGCCATATAATACACAGTTTCTCTTGGCAGTAGCTCTTCAACTCGCTCTGCGTGGTCCTCGTTAAAATACGCTCTGATTGCCGTGTCCATACCTGCTTGAGGAGTTCGGGCTGTGGTCTGAACCTATTTAATTGGTGCTTGCAGACGGCGCTCCGCAACCATCGAATGTCGCTGCCGGCAGGTATTCCTGGATCCTTTAACATCAGCGGGCACCTGGTAGCGCCCGTCTAGCTTGACAATGCCCTCTTCAAATGCCTCAAGTTCTGGCGGAACCTTGCTCTTTTCTTGAGCAGGTGCTTTGATCCCAATGACGTCGAGACGCCACATCGCAGAAAGATCACAGTCAGGAACTGACTTCGTGCTGCAGTGCAGGAATAGAGCGCTCGTAGATGCTGAACTTCTTTCGCGTTCCGTGGTGCCCTGAACGGTCCAGCCGAACTTGGTTTCCACGGCCGTCAGGTTGCTGGTTAAATGATCAACCTTCCAGTCGCTACCTTCCAGTAGACGTCGGAACCAAGTAATACGCTTACTTCCTGTGGGTTCCATGTGTCGGGATGAAAGTTGTCTGCTGCATCATAGTTCTTGTCGCACAAAAGCTGCAAAATATCAGTGCTGAGCGGCGGGCTTGTAACTGCACACACTTCGGGGACCTCCAAGGCCTCCACGGTTACCACTATGTCCCTACGTTGGCCTCGTAAAGTCAAAGCTACCCGTCGACTGCGGATTACTTCGCGGGGCTTCGAGTGGCCGAACGTTACCAAGGAAAGTTCTTCGGTTCCCATAACCGGGCATCTGAGGTCCTTTGAGACATCCGCTCGGATGAATGTGCGCTGGCTACCGCTGTCAAGAAGAATGCGCACGAGACGCTTTTGGGACCCGCACTCGATCCAGACTCGTCCTGTTTGGAGAAGAACGGCGTTGATTCCGCTCAGGGCGCTTGGAGCCGATGTCACTGACGGCGTGTTCGTGCCTCGCCCGGCGATGCGAGGCTCGTCTTGGTTCACTGTCGTTGCGTTTGCACGGGTTGGGGCTGCCGGCGTGACAATTCACAGAGGATAGTGAGATGTCGTCGGTTGCACTTACTACAGATGATGCTGCGCGCACGTCGGCAAAAACGCGCGATGTGGTTTGCAAGCCGCAACGGTAGCAGCAACGAGCAGTGCGCAACCGAGCCCGTTTTTCCTCAGCTGGGAGTTGAACGTTGCAGTCCGCGATGGTGTGCTGACAACTGCTGCATAAGGGGCACACCTCTTCCGTAACTGGAACAGATTCGGCAGCAAGTGCGGACGCTGTAGGCAAATGTCCCATCGGTGCTGTTGGAGGTTCGACATCTTCTTCGGGCAGTAACCGCGAGAAAGCAGACGGTGTTCGTCCTGGCCTGCCTTCCTCTCGAACCTCAATTTGTATGCGCAGGAAGCTTAGCATTTCTGCATCCTGACGAGCTCTTTCTTCGGGGGTCGCTATACCGGACGTATCCTGCGCGGCTTCTTTGGACTTCTGCCGGTAGAGGATCGCGAGGTCGTCAGGCAGGCACCTCATTAGGACGCGGTTGAGGACCACGTGTACTGGTCGGGTGAGACGCCCAAACCGGTCAGTGCCGAGACGCGAAATTGTACCTTGTCGTAGAGTAGGCGAAGTTTGTCGACATCTGCCGAAGACTTGACTGGTGGTAAGGCGAGCAGGTGGTCGATGTGCTCGTTGATGAGCAAGTCGCGTCGACCAAATCGCTCCGTCAAGGTCCTGATGGCGATCGCATAATTGTCCTCCGTGAGTCTAATGCCTTCGATGGCTCTCTTCGCGGCGCCACTCAAATACGAGAGGAGGTACTTAAATTTCTCAATCGGCAGAAGGTCTTCATTACGGTGGATCGTGGCACTGAAGTGGTCCTAGAAGGTCTGCCAGTCGCGCAGTGCGCCGGAAAATGTCGGTATCTGAAGTTTCGGCAGGACCACTGTGCGATGACGCGGCGCGGTTGCTGGGCCGGGTGTCCCCTCTGTTACACGAGGTGCAGCGTCAGTGACCTCGGTATGCGCTGAGCTGCCGGCCCCAGCGACGTCGGGGTTCGGTAACGTAGCCTCGGGCCTTGAAGTCCTCCTTGCCGTCGCTGTGTTGGCGTGTTCGCGCAGGAAGAAGCGCGCTCGAGACACGGCATAGGACACCTTCCGGTCGTAGTCTTCCGCGGCCTCGAGCTCTTCGTCATAAGCGTCATCGTCCGTGGCGTCGAGGATTTGCTTGTTGAGGTTGCGAGCTCGACGTTCTTCTGAGTCAGGTATGTAACGTGCGAATCAACTTGAGCGGCATCGGGAGCCGTGGCCTGAAGTTCGTCGGTCAGGAGCGTAATTGTTCGTGTGACGCTGGCCCTGACGACGCCACGGTTCTTGCGGAGCCGTTCCAACGATGCCATGGAAGCTGGAAGTCTTGGAAGGGCGATGACCGGGGGGTTTTCGGCACCAGAAAGAATATCGCGTAATTAATACCCGAGCCCTAGACCAAGCATTCTATCTCCTTTATTCCACTGCTCGTGTCTACGTCTTCTTTCTTCTCTTTGTCCTCCTGGTTGTTGCCGCGCGGCCGCAATCGTCCGCAACACTAGCATTTCTTATTACCACATGTGTGAGTAAGACAAAGGCAGTGCAAATGCTAGTCCTCTAACAAGGCACGAAAGATCTGAGAGGAAGTCGCTATTAAAAAAAAAAACGACCTGCTGCTGTTCCTCTGATGTGTGCGTTGCGACCTGTACTATGACGCTGCAACAATATATATATTAATCAGCCGTTCCCTGGTGGAAAGTCTCAAAACGTCTTTTCATCTTGGAGGCTTTGCTTCTGGCAATGCCGATTGTCCTGGTCCTTGCCACAACGGCACAGAAAAACGCAAGACCTTTTTAGTCCCTGTCACTCTCCCACATGTTATCCACACGCCATTCTTCCTATTGACATTCATCATCTTATGTTATTGCTGCACGACAGCCTATCCTAAGATGTGTTCACACTTATTTACTATGGTTATGTAATGTAAATATGTATGTTTCCGTATTTGCTACGGTGTTGATAATTTACTCTTTCTGTCACAGGCACCTGACAAAGCTTACCAAGTCTAGTGTGAGTACAGAAACATGAAAAGTGGAAAGCCATTACAGTTGATGCATGTGCAGGAATTGCAGTTTTTCTTTGACAGGACAAGGATGATTTACTTACACATGCATCGTCAAACTCCTCGCTGTGAGCACTTGCTTCTGCCAATAATGACTGTATCCAGGAAACGCACTTGCGATGGTTAATTGCGGGGAAATCATGTGGCACAGACCGGGTAATCTTAAGCAGCATGTGCGGGAGGGAGGATCCTGTCACTTGGCTTTCCGAGCTTTGCTGCTTGCTCTCACCATTTATACCAGGTCAAGCAGGCGGCGGCACGCATTCACACCATTAGCCCTGGTTCATGCCTCCGTAAGACAAGATGTATTGGTGATGGGGTTTTGGGATTGGGCAGCTGTCACTGGTATGTTGAAAGGTAACGTTTTGACTGTCTGGTTGGATTTGTTAACTGAACTGGAAGATGTAAGACGGGATGTGCCTGCCCGGCTCCTCTTTAGGGATGATTTTGGGCGGTCGGCTAGAGAAGCGAGGACCAAAGGGGGGGGGTGCAGTCAAGTACTCGAGGTGCTGGGTTGTTGTCACGTTGTGTTGCTGTGCAGAGAGGATCAAAGGCCTCGCGTGCGTTGTGTTTCCCCATGGGTGGCTCAAGTAAGAGTCGTTTCTGATAATTAGGGGAAAACAGGAGGCTTGTCTTTCAAGGTGTTTAGGAAGCCCACTCGCACTGGGCGCTACCTGAACTAGAGTCGGTGCACCCGGCTTCGCAAAAGAGGTCCCTTGTCGGCTCTCTTCTTCGTCGAGTGGAAAGGGTATGCACGACAGGGAAGACCGTGTGGGTGACAATGCACTGGTGCGGCAGGAGCTGATGGTGTGTGGTAACCCTGAGTACCTAATCGACTCGGTAGGGCGCCAGTTGGCTCGTGCAGTCCCTGCGCAATCTGGACTCCACAGAGACGGGCCACGATTTCGTACGTTTCCGGGTGTGAGCGAGCCCCTTGCACGAGTTCTGCGGTCTTGGGACCTGCAGGCTGCGCACATCCCGTCCAGGAAGCTTCGGCACGAACTCGTACGTGTGAAGGACCCTCTTGAAAAGGAAAGGTACCCGGGTGTTGTGTACGTCATCCCCTCTGCGGACTGCCCTTACGTCTGTGTGGGGGAAACCGGCAAGTTCAAGACGAGACTTCAACAGCACAAGAATGACGTCAAGAATAAGCTGTTGCGTCCAATGCCGTGGCCGAACACTGCGCCACTACGTCGCACGCTATCAGCTGGAAACACGCCCGTGTGATTGCCAGGGAAAAAAATCGTGCTACGCGCCTTTATCTGGAGTCCCTGATCATCCAGACCACGCTGCACACCCTTAATCGCAACGAGGATAATCTTCCTCCGATGTACGCCAGGTGTCTTGGTCACGTGGTGCGCCGCGCTTAAAGGGACACTAAATGCAATAATAAGTCGACGTGATTGTTGAAATAGCGGCCCAGAAACCTCGTAGTGCTACTTTTATGCCAAGGAAGTGCTTATTTTGAAATAAAATCACGTTTAGTGGTCCGCATCGCGTTAGCGCACTTCAAATCACCCGCCTGAAATCTGACTTTCATACCGTCACTGCTGCTGTGCCCAACGTTGCCCGCCATTACTGCGCGGCCGCCAACACTAGTAGCAGCAGAGCGAAAGCAGCGGGACCCACAGCAACAACAACGGCCTTCGTAGCTTGCCGCAATAGCCGCATAGATGTGGACAGAGAACTTGACAACGAGTCATTGGCTCGCGACGCTGGGCTCCAATTCAGCGACTTGAGCCCCGATGAATGCGGTATGCTGCTGAGGGCTCGTAGTGCTGGCGTCGTTGCGTACTACGATAGCAGCCTCGGCAGCGACTCTCCCGAGCCCGACAGCAGCGAGGAAACCAGCAGTGCGGTGTCGGGCGACGAAGCCGAGGTGGACCCTGCGACTTTCACGAGCGCGCAAAACACACGCGGCAGTACGCGATCCCGAACTACCACTGAGACGCGACCCGCGTGAGCGAAGCAGGGCGCCGGGCGAAGCGTCATTCGGCGAAAACGGAACCTTTTAACCACGCGCGCTGTTCCCCATGGCAACGCCACAGAGGTTCTTTTTTCCATGAGTCAAACGGAAACGAACAAACAGCATTTTATTACGTCTTTTGATGCACCGAAGGTTCTTTTTTTATTGCTGCTAGTTTGATTACTATTGATTTATTGTAGGCAGACTATCATATGTCATCGGGATCACTTCGAAAATGTCCCACTCGTGGCGCTCATCATGTGATACATTTAGCTGAATTTCTCGATAAGTAGGGCACTGCTGTTGATAATATTGCCGTTTTAGAAGTTGTCGTACATTGAGCTTTCACTCTGACATAAATTATTTGCCTTTAGTGTCCCTTTAAATAAGTTGAACTGCTGTGCCGATCTTTTATTGTGGTTCCCGTGGTGGAGCTGAAACGTCAATGCATTCGTTTTTAAATCATTTGGTCGGTGACCCTTTAACTAGTATGTTGTTGCCCTTAAACGCCAGTGTAGTCGACGTGCCTGGTGAGGCCATGATGTGCACACAACTACTATGCTTACAAAAACATGTCGATCCACCTCGTAATGCTTGGCTCAAAGCCAAAAAATGCAGCATAGACAACTACTTGCTGATTGCTTCGCAGGAAACTGATTCCCACAAGGCGTGAGATCTGCCGATTTTTTCCCTTGTATTCTGAACAAGTGCATACAACTACTATATCAGAATTGAGATTATGCACCTGACAGTTTTTGTGTTACAAATTTTGAAAGATGCAAATTAACCCAAAATTTAGATCTTGTGGTGAAAAATTCACCGAAATTGTAATATTTGTCAGATTTTAATTAATCTGGTACAGTGAAAAGAGCGAAAAATTTGGAAGAAAATGATATATGTGTTATGTGGATACCCCTTTTAGTTACTCAGGAAATGGTTCCTAAACATAGTTGAAAATGCATGGACGTATAAGGCCTACCCTGTGCCCTTCAAGCAACATGGAATGTATATGGACCTGGAGCTCTCAGTAAAAACACGTTATGCTCGCAAGCAGCCTTTGTTTACTCGGCATACTTATCTGATCAGTTGGAGTACGTGAGACAGCAACAAGATTTGGATGGAAAGAAAAACATTGGGGCCGTGAAAATTACGTTTCCTTTTTATGTCATATAGGTAACGATGCCCACTGTCCCAAGAACTGACAACAAACGCACATATTTTCATGCTGTGACCATTCCTCGCTGACTAAACATTATTATAATTGTACACTTGGCGCAATGCAACGTAAGTGCATAATTTTTTTCTAAATAAATAGACCTAATAACTTTGCATGATGCCAAGTTTATGACCAGAGTTTTATGCGCACTCTATAGCCACGCTTCAGTTGTGTGCGTTGGCAACTGATGATAAAAAACTGGAATCAAGTTTATCAGAAAGCAGGTATTAATTCAGTAAATCTTCTCTCACATGCGTGACAAGTTTAATCGCAATGCATGCACGGTCTGTTCACTGTAGAGCGGGGCAAAATAGAAATGTATGTACTATCACATCATTCGTTTTCAATATTGCTGGGAAGTATCCCATCGTGTAAGCCGCTGCCGAAACAAGTGTTCTTTGCATGGTGTCTACCGACCGGAAAAACCGGGAATTCTCAGGGATTTTGGGTAGTCTGGAAATTCTCAGGGAAAACTCAGGGAAATTGTGCTCCCATCAGGGAAAATCCGCAGTATCTTTATTGAAAGGCGACGAAAGTCGCGGTAGCGCTTGCTCGATATTTTGTGAACGCATTTTTCAAATCAAACGGCCGCTGCGGCTGCGGGGAAGTGGCGCACCTCGATGCTGTCATCGCCTTCGGAGCGGTGAAGTGGGAGAGAATCCGGCTAATGCGTGGCATGCGGGAACCGCGAACCACGACACATCGTATCGCGCAATGTTGTCAGGGTGTTCTGTGACTACGCGGTGTAGTTCTGTATTTTTTCTCGCGCGCGCTGTGCGTTAGCGCCCGATATGGTGTTTTTGTTATCGCCGCGTGTCAAGTAACAAGCATGATTAGTTGTAGAAGCGGTAGCAGTAGATGTAACGAGCTTGAGTTATCTTGCAAGCGATCGCGATCGGTCAGGAAGCGGATGTCTTCGACAAGGCTGGTATCTGGCAAGCCATCGCGATCGGCGAGAAAAAAGACGACGCTTGTTGGCTGTGATCGGAGAGCTCACTCGCTCTGATCCCGAGCTTCAAAGATGCTATTTAGGACTCCGTGAAGAATATAATAAATTTCCAGGCGAGAGCTAGCGTAACTAACGGGCCCATTCACAGCAAGTGAAAGCTTTTTTATTTCTTTTTTTCCCGATGAGGGCACTGCTGAAACAAGTTTTAGGCAGTCGACTGAAATTTTTTGGGGCTGCAGCTGGCAATTACCAGCCACACCACGTGGGTGTTTGCTACAAAGCCGAATTACAAAACTTTTCAGAGCCATGGCATAGCGGCGACCGAAATTCGCGACACCGGCACGGGTCCCACTTGCTCGATTCGGCGCGCGATGTCGGAAAACAGTAACGTTTCCACCATAATCGGATGTGCCGTAATTCAGGCTGTTGCCGTGCTTTCATGCGACCTTAGCCCGCAGCTATATTGCTTTTTTTTTTTGCGATAGCAATTATATAGACACTCCGACGCGAATTTTTGGCCTTCGTCATGATCTTCCCTATCAAGTCCAAATCGCGATTACATCACCCCGCGCGTCGCATGCTCCATGTGCAAGTGAAAGTGCGCGAGCGCTGCCGACGAACGGGGCTTAAGCAGAGATGAAACGAGCCGACCATCTTCTCCGCGCGATGGGCACATGGAGATGGGAGCCGGCGCGATGGGAAGGGGGGGGGGGGGGTGCTGGCTGCGTGAGTCCGACAGGAAGTGCGTACTTTGTACCAGCGGGCGTGGTCGCGTGCGCCGCGGTATCTTTAGTGGGGATCAGCAGAGGGCTCATACCTTTGTAGGTGTTGTGCTCTAATTGCAAAACTTCCGTTGAAGCCATAGCAGTGGCAGAGCCCGGGGGGGGGGGTAGCGGCGATTGCCCCCGCCCCCTCCCTTCAGTGCCTGTCGTCCACCTCCTTTGTCAGGCTTGCTTGTTGAGCTTGCTCCCGTTGTCAGGTTGCTTTGCCTGCCACTGCCCAAAAGGGGTAAAGAGAATCTTGTCCCTGCTCTCTACCTCTCATTGCTCTACCTTTTCCTGCTTCCCTATGCACATTTCCAACGAAGGCTTTTTAGGCACCGCCATAACCCCCTCTAGGCTGTTGTAAATATGCGTGACCCACCAAAATGCACTGCTGAGCGTTGGCTTCAGCCTTTGTACCCCCCCCCCCCCCCCATTATGTACCTGAATCCGCCCCTGAGCCATAGATCATAGATAGGGCACTTCTCTTAGTGCAGCGGCTGCGTTCCCTGAAGGAGCGAGCTGCTAGCCTATATTCATATCAAATTCCTCTTTGTTGCTATCGGATTTACTATTTTGCTCTCGCGGTGAAACTGACTCTTTTGTTCTAACGTGGGATGGTTTTCGATGTTGTGCGTTCGTGGAGAGCAAATAGTTCGGTTGGGCAACATGAAAGGCGTTGCATTGCTCTGGGCAACGCGCGAGGATTTGACAACAACCCGCAGCGGCAGAACAAGCGCAATTCCACAGTGCATTAAACCCGCATTTGTTTCGTCTTTACATGTGACACTCTGGCAAGGCATCTAACTGTGATTGCTGCATCTCAGGCTCAACAAAATTGATTTTTTTTCACGCAAAAAATAAAAAAAAAGTTTTTTCATGTTGCCATATTAGTCGGGCATTCTTGTGGCCTTTTCAGTTTAAGATTAATCCGTCAGTAACTATGCCTTGCACGAAAGGTCGAGTTTCAGTTTAACGAAGTTTCGATATAACGAAGTGAGTTGCCGCTTTTACCAACTTCGCTATATTGAGGTTTATCTGTTCTATGTACTATTCAAATGGGATTAAGCCGTTTTCATTTTCTAAAATGCGTATTAGAGAGTGACATCACCGAGCGATATGGTCTCTACCCATCTTGACATAAAACAAAGTTCTGTTTCACTCAGGGAATTTCAGCAAAAACACTCAGGGAAAACCTGGAAAACTCAGGGAATTTAGAAATGTCAACTCGGTAGACACCCTGTCTTTGAGAGGTTGAACTCTTTGCAGGCGCCCGTTATCAGTAAAAATTCACCCACGATTATTAATGCGAATTTTGAGCGCAGCTTCCTGTTGGGGCAACGCCAACTGTGCTTGAAGTTTTCGCTGTCCGCAATCATAGCAATGTAACATTAGTTACATATTGCCACAGAAACTGCCAGCGCTCGAGTGCCATGCACATCACCCTGTGCATTGCAGGTGTCGTGAAACAAGCGAAGCCAGCCGCAATGCACATGCCAGCCCTGCATGCACGCGAGCTCCGACCGTGACATGCTCTGCCGCATTCACGCTCTTTCGCCATCGTTTACTCTGTCAGTTACGCCGCTCAACGCAGGAACGGGCGCCTAAGAGCTGCGTTCTAAAAGTCAGTGTTACGCCTACCTAAACCAAAAAAGTAATTTGTTACAGTTGCAGTTTCCAAAAGTAACCTGTTACAGTTACCGTAAAAAAGTAATGTCGTTACTTTACCGTTACTGTATAAAATAAGTAATAGGTCACAAATCAAATGATAGAATTTATTGGATAAAAATGTACGAAGGCATGCAGTAGTCCAAATTGCCTGTGGTGAAACTGTAGACGAAGGAAACCTAAAAGCATTCGCTACGTACGTCTTATTTTGTTGCATCAATTTCGAAGTGCGGAGCACTTTAGGGGCCCGGCTTGTCGCCCATCCATGGATCTCTTGTGCTGTGGTCACGCTCACAGTAAACTGCTCAATACAGGCCATAACAAGGCTAGCAATGCTCAAAACCGGGTAAAATGAACTAACAAGGGTCTAAAATAATAAAATTAACAGAAATAACCAAGAAGTAATTGCAATAATTCACTTAAAATCGCTAAAACGTTTCGAAACATGCGACTGACTTCGGAGCCGTTCAAGAGAGGGCGCCACTGCTTCGCAGAGTGTACAATTTGTCCTCGACCTCGCTGGCACTCTGCGGCAGTACATCGGAAGAGTGTAACAACCTGACCGAACGCGCTGCAGACGACACGTATTGCAACTGCCGTAACAAGCAGGAAATCAGTAAAGGGCAGCAAAAAGTAGTGCACATGTCGCACACCGAGTTTGCGAATCTCCCTAACAACCCTACATGCTTACCTCAAACATTGGCATCATCGGGGCTTTGGTAAAGGGAGCTCTACGGATGGGCCGTGCTACGCACTTCCCCAGGTTTCACACTAGGGGAGCTGCATGTCATTTTTTCTTCATGCACCGTTGGTGAAAAGGGAATTTTTTTGAAAATAATTAGTGAGAAATGTGGTTGATGAACTAGAATGACGGCATTATCCTAGGACGTTTATTAGTGGTACCCAGAAGCGCATGCGAATAGGAACGGGGAGTGCGTCACAAGTGAAGACGACACCCATTGTGTCTATTCCGTATGTTCAAGGTGTATTGGACCCTGTTCGGAGAGCTTTGTGGCCACTAGACATACGTATGAGTTTCGTTATACCTTGGGATAGGGGTTCGCGAAACCGAAAGACTGCACACTTGCGGACAATTAGAGCGGGGTCATCCACCATGCAGGGATGGCGACGTGACTTACATCGGCGAAATGGCCACGAAAGGATCATCGAGGCTTAACCCTTTGAGGGTCGAATTTTTTCGCGAAATCCCATCCAAAAATGTGTAATTTTTTTATTGCTGAAATAAATTTTTCAGACGATTCTATTTAAGAAAACATTGTCTAAAATTTTTCTTCTTGACAGTAAAGTGACAAAAAAATCATTTTTGTTGTTGCATACACATGGTTTATTCGTAGTAAAATCAAGCAAAATCCTAAAAAAAACTTCACAATTTTTTATACTAAATAAAAATTATTCATGGTATTAAACATAGCTCACAGACATACAAAACTAGGCGCACCGGAGTACTTTTCCGGTTAAAAATGTTCGTGTTCTAACACTAAAAACTTTTCAGCATGTGATAGTCTTGAAGCATGGCTCGCTGTGCACACTTTTCAGATGTCACCCCTTGATCGTCATTGGAGTCTGAACTCATCAAAAAATATTCGTCTGACAAACTGAAAAATAATGAATCAGATTCTGACTTGGCACTTGGGGAATAGTCCGCATCGGAAGAATCGCTGCTTGACTCACCGGCAGCAGAGCAACCAGTGCACGCTTCCATAGCGTAAGCGAACTGGGTCAGTGAGCGCACGGAAGAAAACTCTATTGTTGTGCGCCCGTACGGAAAGCAAAACGAGTGAAAAATATGCAGTAATCCTTTGTCAAATCTCCAACAAGGCGTAGTTAGTTTTAGGGGCGAAGCTCCTTAAGGCGGCACCCGTTCGTCCCTCGTAGTCGTAGTAGTGCGCAACCAGTCGTAACGCTAGTACCAGATCTTGACCTCCAAGGTGGTGCCGGTGGGAGATTTTTCCTGTGCGTTGTTGAACAATAAAAAATTCGCAGCGTGCGCGTTAACTAAAAGCCGAATTCTTCTGTCTCTCATTCCCCATTAGCAGCCATTGTAGAAGTGTTAGCTAAAAGCCGACTTCTTCTGTCTCTCATTCCCATTAGCAGCCATTGTTTACCTCCAAGGTAGTGCCTGGTGAGATTTCTCCTGTGCGTGATTAAACAATAAAAATTTTGTTCAAAACGCCGTTGATTGATGAAATAAACCAACGAAAGACGCCAGATGTTTTCTAAAAGCAAAACGAAAGAACGCCAGATGTTTCTAAAGCAAAACGAAAAGACGCCAGCTGCTTAACGAAAGACGCCAGATGTTTTCTAAAGCAATGGTTTTCTAAACAATGAAAATTCACAGCGTACATGTAAAATTAAAGTGAGCTGCAAGTCGTCATAACTCATCGAACCTTTAGTATAAACGCGCCCGATCTCACGTCGGTGATGATGTACTGGGCAGAATTCACGGAAGATTCACGGTTTACCGATGAACCTCCGCAGCTTCGCCCACTCATCATCCTTCACTCCGTGGATATGCTGCGATTTTTTCCGAGGCCCCAAAACAAGAAACGCAATCACGGCGGCGTCGTTTGTGTAATTTAGCACAGCACGGAAACAGATGTAGGGTAAGGCGGGGAAAAATGAGACGCGGGGCAAAACGCGACATTTTGACTTTGCTGCCCTCTATAGCTAATACAAAGAGTACCTTTTCTTTGTTTCTATATTTCAGCGATAGGTGCCGGTAGTTTTCGACATATTATGTGTAAAAGTTGATTGCTCACGGCGTTCGTGCGGGAAAAATTGCGGGATGATGTCAGTGTGTTCGTGACCCGCCAGACGGGGGCGAAATTCTGCTCGGCCAAATTCCCGGATCCCTGCATGAAGCTACTCCGGCATCAGTACAACAATTTAATTATTTATGTTGTTACTTTATACTACTAGCTACATGCCACCAAAAGTTTAGTTCATTTGGTGCCGTGGGCCAAAGGCGAAATTTTTTTGAATTCGGGCATGTGAGAGAGGGGCAAAACGCGACAAAAAGTCATTGAATTGCCTTAGAGAGTGTCTTATTAAGTGAACCATTTATTTACGCTCAAAATATATGATATTTCTTTGTTAAGGATGGCGCGGACATACAAGAGAATATCATCTAGAGTTTCCGGGGAGAAAAACGACATGAAAAAAGCACCGAATGCTTTTCAGGAGATTCGGAGCAGCACAGCGCCGGGTTCTGTGTAGATTCAATGCGTGGAGTGCAAAGACTGGGCGCATGAAGACTGCGTGGCGGCCCACAGAGTGAATTTGAAGTGCTTCTACTGCAAGAACTGAAAGGACAAAATTTTTTCACGCTGTCTCGTGTTGCCTCACGCAGTGTCTCGTTTTGCCCCGCAGGATGGGGCAAAATCAGACGTGGTGCATTTTTTGTTTCTTTTTAAAATAATATTTTGAACCATCACAGCATGGTCATATTTATGTAGCACATACCTTGTACCCAAAAGAAAGTTCCTATGTTGACATTTTATGGTAACGAGTGAAATAATAAAAAAAGATATTCACTATTTTCAAATTTTTGTCGCGTTTTGCCCCGCCTTACCCTAATCGCGCCCCGGGGAGCATAAATGAGAGAGTAACAAGCGGTCACCCTTTCAGAGATTAGAAGCCAAACAGCCATCAGCTTTGCGAGCGCAAGAAGCGAAAACCACCCGAAAGATGAAACTGAAACCAGCCGGACCGCGTGCGCGCGTTCTGATGGGCAACTGAAAGCCGCCACGTGGCTGCCTGCCGTTCGCGTGGCTGCCTGCCATTCGGCGCGGTTCATGCAGTTCGCGTACGCTGCCTGGCGCGCCGCCGGGGCTCGCCGTCGCGTCGGCACTGGCTATGCACGAATGAAAGCACTTCTTTTCTGAGAAATCGCTTCAAAATTTGGTTTCATAATAAGCACGGCTTTGCGCCGGCATATCCCGACACCAAAGCACATCCTCCGGCAGTCAGGGGCACGCCGTGAGCGGTTACTGACTGCATGTTTTACAAACGTAACCCATCCTTAAATACTCAGATAAACACATGCGAGTACGAGGGCCCGAACGACACCCAGCGCATGCGTACGCCGTCTACGTCGAGATCAGACATGTCATGTGCTAGAATTACCACACATAGCTCCCACAATCACGTACACTTACTCGATTCTGTTATAACGCCCAATGCCATCGCAGTGTATGCAGACCACGATAACAGCAAACAGAAATGAGGGCAAAGAGTGCACAGTGGCAGCCGCAACAACGCATGCCGTCGAAAGTCTCTCGCTTTTTCACCTTACCGGAGAGGCGTGTCCAACTTAAGTGACCAACGCGTACGTGCTGGAAGCATCCTACTATATCTGCATCTCAAACTAGCGTCTTTAAGCCAAGAAAAACCATAATATATAGTGCGTCTAAGCGTTCTTTAGACGGGCTTTTTTTTTCACGTTTCCATGCGCGGAGGCACGCTGCACACTCAAGGTTGATAGAAATGTTGTTATGAAGTAGACTAAAGCACATCTCAAAACGACACCTTGCACCTTCAGCAGTGCAGACACAATGTGCCATCAGCAAAGAATGACCCTTGGTAATTGTTTGCATCGCTCATTTTATGGGAGCTTGTACAGCGCATAACGGTGTCATTAGTTGGGCATTCTCAACAGCCCCGCGGACGCAGGCTGCTGTTGGAAATGGCTGGCAGATAACTTCCGCAGAGCTGTTGCAGACGCCCAGCTAAAGCTGTATATATGTGCCTACGAAAGCAGTACACTCACCGTTAATGGGCGCACGGTATCCGTGTCCACGGCTCCATGAATATTCCGCCCTCTTAGCGTGACTTCGAGCACGGAGCCTGGCGTCAACGCCACCGAAGATGCGCATTTTTGATTGAACACAAGACTGCACGACAGGCAACTGACGCAACCCGCGCAACCGACGCAACGCACAACGCATTCCAAGAGACCGAGCAGATGAGAGAGAAGGCCGAGGCGCGGCGCCAGCAATTTTGTTTCTAGGTGGCATTGCGCCAGCCCGCTTGGCTCCGTCGGCGAGGGAGGTGAGCCACCGTGCCAGAATGGCGCCGAACGGCAAACGCACTATAGGCACCGTACAGTCGAGTTTTCCAGTGCGACTGCAGCGCCAGAACGCAAAACCTAGCGGACAAAAAACGCAATAATGAGACGGGGTTGCTCAAAATGGAACGCGATGTGCGCGTCTCCCTCTCTGAATGAGTGGGCGGACTGCGGCCGGGATACACGGGGTCTGCGTGCCCCTAACGGCCAATGCCAGCGAACTTGGGACGGGCCAGTGCGAGCAACGCAGCTCCCTCTGGTCAGTGTACGGTGCCTATACGTATGGCGCATACGACAGTGCCTTCATCGCGGAAGCCAATCGAAACGCGCTTTAGGAGAGTCCCATGACTCCAGCCCAAATGCTCTCTTTCTCTCATCTACAGTCGCCGACCGTTTATTCGGACTCGGCGGGAACCGCTGAAAAGTCCGAATAATCGGGAGTCCGAAAAAAAGGATTCACCAGAAAAAAGCACTTTTATTGGCCCAGCGGCCGGAAAAAACTTGTTAGTGCGCGTCTGTACACATGTACGCTTACGCGCGAGCAAGTCGGCCCGTATTTCAGCCAATGTTTGGCCACCCCTGATGGTCGGCAATAGCACTGCAACGGCATACGCTAAATCCGCATTTGATGGCTGTGGTGTGGGAGGTGCGTCGTCAGGCAGTCACTGTCCACATGCGCTGGTTTGAGTAGCTGACGGATGATCTCATCGCCCAACTCGGCGAAAACTCCCAAGCAACTTCCACCTGGTGAATAATCGCCGCTTTTTTCGCCATCGTCAGGGCCTTGTAGTTGCCGCGTTACTTTAGTTCCGACGGCGCACATGGAACGGGCAGCGTCTGAGCAATTTCAGCAGATCAGGCCTCGCACGAACACAAAGCTCGGGATGCAGATCAGGCCTAGCCACAGAAACATTTGAGAACTCAAACCCTCACACGCCAAAAGGAAACGACGTTGGTCTAGTTGATGTTGCAGCGCTTCTGTAATCTGTTGTTGTACTCTCTTTGTCCGAATTAGGATCTGCGTCGTACTCGTACGCGCTGTCATTCACCTCAAACGCCGCACAGAGCCGATTCCAAGCTTGGCTTGGCTTGGCCTGCTGTTTGGCCGTGGTAGCCGTTCAATGGATACGTGACTGGCTAAAGCCAAAAGGCAACCGTTACGTGTAGCCAACAAACATAGCCTTCGAGATCGGTAACTTCTGCGTGGATTTTTGACACTGGCACGATCCCCAGTTATAGCCAGTGCAACATTTCAGTGCTGGCAACCTAGTAAAAATATTGTAAACATTGCTGACAGCTTGTTATGGCGTTCAACGTCGCACTCTATCAGCCAGCCGGAGTCCGAAAAATCGAACGGCGGGCTGTGGGGCGTCCGAATTTTCGGTCGTGAGTTTACATTACTTCAATGGGACGAGTGGCGGTGCCGCGAAGGTGTCCGAATAAACGAGCATGCCCGAATTTTCGGCGTCCGAATAAACGGTCGGCGACTGTACCTTCCAAAAGGGATCAAATGGACACCCGAAGAGAGTCACGCGGCCGTGGCCCTCTTTTGACTCTTTTTTTCTTAGAGTGTACTCAGTTACTCACACTAATAGTACCCTCATGAGTGCTCGCTCACGTTCAAACTCACGACTACTCACACTCATGAGCACTCACTCACGTTCACACTAACCCTCATGAGTGCTCACTGACGTTCACACTCACGTCCACTCACACTCATGAGCACTCACTCACGTTCATACCCATTCCTACTCACACTCATGAGTACTCACTCACGTCCACTCACGCTCATGAGCACTCAAGTTCATACTCACATCTACTCACTCTCATGAGTACTCACTCACGTTCACACTCACGCCTACTCACCCTCCTCAGTGCTCACTCACGTTCACGCTCACGTCCACTCGCACTCACTCACGTTCATACTCACATCTACTCACACTCATGAGTACTCACTCACGTTCACACTCACGCCTACTCACCCTCATGAGTGCTCACTCACGTTCACACTCACGCCTACTCACCCTCATGAGGGCTCACTCACGTTCACACTCACGCCTACTCACCCTCATGAGTGCTCACTCACGTTCACACTCACGCCTACTCACCCTCATGAGGGCTCACTCACGTTCACACTCACGCCTACTCACCCTCATGAGTGCTCACTCACGTTCACACTCACGCCTACTCACCCTCATGAGAGCTCACGTTCACACTCACGCCTACTCACCCTCATGAGTGCTCACTCACGTTCACACTCACGCCTACTCACCCTCATGAGAGCTCACTCACGTTCACACTCACGTCCGTTCACTCATGAGCACTCACTCACGTTCATACTCACGACTGCTCACACTCATGAGTGCTCACTCACGTTCACACTCACGTCCACTCACGCTCATGAGTACTCACTCATACTCTGTGGGGATCCGAGGCGCGCCCGAAGCCACTGCGCGGGCATTTCGAATCCTTTCCCTCTCCCGTTCTCCCGCGACGGCAAGTGGCGCCATCTTGCGCTACGCGCCGACACTCGTGGTGGCGCTGCGCGCGGTCTTGGAGCCGCGAAATTCGGCGGGACAGACGCGCGTGCAGGCCGGAACGAACTCTCTCTCTCTCCTCGGACGCCGCTGGGTAAGCACGTATTTCCTTCCGGTCCAACGTCCCCTTTGGGAATCGCCGGGCTGTAGCCTGCCTGGGTGCCTCGGCATCCTTGCAGGCGTGTTTACCTCAGTGTTAGCTCCGGTTCGTACGCTAAGCCAGAGAGCGGTGCCTAGTGCTCGTGCGCGGTCGTACCACGCCGAGTCGCACTTGCCGGAGGCCCACGCGTACGGAGATTGCCGTAACCCTCGCGACCAGGCCCAGTGGTCATCGCGAGAGTGCGCAGCTTAGCCGCGAGGGACCTTTTCCCGAGCGGCGTGTCAAAGCTCGCCATTGCGAGCTGCGACGTGCTTCGCGGAACCCCTTTGTGTATTGCGTCCGCCTGCGGGGGCCCTTTGCTCCCCGCGCCCCGGGAGCGGACGCTGTACTGTGTGTTTGGGGTGCCGCCGAGGGCAAATAAAGTGTTTGTGTGTATATGTTATCTCGAACACTGTGTCTATGCCGCGCGGCGCTCAACGCCTTTGCTAGCTGAGCGCGCGCGGAGCGGTGCGCTAAACGTAGCAGGCAACGGTAGACGCGGCCCTGTGGCTCGCTAAGCCTGAACCCGCGGTAGTCTTCGGCTCCGGTGAGCTCGAGGCTACCACACTGGCGCCCAACGCGGTATCAAAAGCTCATTAAGCCTTTGATTAGACTTAGTCGAGTCAGCACGCCCTTGCTTATCAGGCTCGCCGTGTTACCCGCGTTATGTCTGCTAGGCGTGAGTTTTGTCCGCTGTCGTTTTTAGCAGATACCGCTTTGCTCGAGAACAGGGCCAGTGCCCCCTTCGAGCAGCATGCGCAACAGGCGCTCCCCGAGAACGGTGCAACGGCCGGTATCCCTTTTGAAACCGCGCCGCTTATCGAGCTCGGAGACAGTTCCCCATCGCTCGACCGCGCCGCTAACGCACCGACAGCTTCCTTTGAAGCGGGTGCACAGACGCTGCTGCAAAGTGCCACCCAAATGATTCAGGCCCTCACAGGGGCAGTCCAAACGCTTTCGGCTGTTCCGAAACGCACTCATCCCGCTGTCATGTTGGCCGTTCCGACCTACAGCGGCTACGGTGATCTGCAAAGTGCACGAGATTACCTGGACTCTCTGTCACGTTATCAGAGAGCCATGGGTTTGGACGATCGGGAGGTGCACGGGCGCGTTGTCCCGGCTGCACTGACTGACACGGCGGCTAGGTGGTATCGGCTTTCAGGCCACCGAGCACCAACCCTCGATGAGTTCCGCGCGGCCTTCCTGCGCGAATTCTTACCCGCTGACTACGAGAGTAGGATGCGGCGCGAGCTCGAGCTCCGCACGCAAGCTCCTGATGAGTCGCTTCAGGAGTACGTACGCGCGATGGAAGACCTTTTCTCTATCGCTGAGCCCAGAGCTTCGAACGAGGAACGCGTCGAACGGGTGATTAGGCAGGCGCATCGGACCTTTTCGGCGTACCTGCGCGGCAGCCGCTTCCGAGATTTAGAGGAATTGGCCGCCGAGGCGAAGCGCATTCAAGGCGACATTCTCGCCGCGCGCGCCTATCGCCCGCCACCGCCAGCCAGCGTGGCCCTTGAACCGCGCTGCGCGTGGGGAGGGGCCGTAACCTTTCCCCAACGGCAACAGCCCGCCGGAGCTGCCTTTGCGGCTACCGCTGCAAGCGGGCGCAGTTGGGAAGTGAGCGATCGCGCGTTAGATCCCTACACGTACGGGAGGCGCGCAGCCTGTGCTGCACCGCAACTCGACACGCGCGAACAGGGACGCAATCCGCCCCAACGCATCGCTGAGGGTGACGCTCGTCATAACAGATCCTTTGATCAAGAGGCGAACCGACCCCTGCCGCTAGAGGCTGCTCCTCCTCGGCAGAGGGGCCGCGACGGCGCATCTTCCCTTTCCCGGGACGGAATGCGCTGCTTCCGCTGCCGCGAGCGAGGGCACATAGCGAGGGAGTGTCCCGTATCTAGGCCTCCTGTGAGGCAGGGAAACGGGAGCGCGGGTCGTTCGTGAAGGCACGAGCGGCCGAACCCTTGCTTCTCCCCTCCGCGTACCGGGCAAGCAGTCTTGCTGGTGCGCACGCGCCGTTTATTTCGGTCATTATTGCTGGCCGAGAATTTTCGGCGTTGCTAGACACGGGCGCGAGCGCTTCGTTGTTTGGCGAACAGGTTTTGTCCCACCTGCGGAAGCACTCGGTGCGCTTGCGGGACAGCCGCACGACATTCACCCTCGCGAAAGGCGTGGCCCAGTCGGCTGGCGCCGCAAGGTTGACTGTCACATGGGGAGATCGAAGGAGACGCACGCGTTTCGTTCATCTTCCAGGGCTCAGTGTTCCTGTGATTCTCGGTCGGGACTTTCTCCTAAAAACCGGTATCGTTGTGGACATTGCGAATGGAGGCTATCGCGACGGACCTTTTTCCCAGCTGAAGCCGTTCATCAGCCCGCCGGCATATACAACTGCCTGTGCAGTAGAGGCGTCGGAACCGTGTCGCGTGCAAAGTTCGGGGGCAGGCCCCTGTGCTATGCGCTCGTTGGCTCAAAATCCCCATCGGGATCGAGCGGCACGACACGCAGAGGCTCCGCATCCTTTGACCGCCTGTGCGACTCATTTGGATGATACACAGAAGGCTCTTTTGTCGGCACTGTTACGCGAGTACGACGAGCTCTTCACCGATCAGCCGGGCTGTACTGAGTTGGTGAGCCACGCGATCGAAACTGGCGACGCGCTTCCTTTGAAGTGTAACCCCAGACCCGTCAGCCTGGCCAAGAGGCAGGTTATTGACGGCTTGCTGGACGATATGCTTTCAGCTGGCATTGTTCGCCGTTCGTCCAGCGCCTGGGCGTCTCCAATTGTGTTGGTGCCTAAGAAAGATGGCAGTCATCGCCTGTGCGTAGACTACCGCCGTCTGAACGGAGTGACTCGTAAGGATGCCTATCCGCTCCCCATGATTAGCTCCATCGTAGGAAACCTCGGCATTGCGCGGTACTTCACCACGTTAGAAGGTTACCTACGGTCCGAATGGATGAGCGTGACCGGTGCAAGACCGCGTTCACCTCCCACAGAGGGTTGTTTGAGTTCACTCGTATGCCCTTTGGTCTTTGTAATGCTCCTGCGACTTTTCAGAGGCTCATGGACCGCGTCCTCGGGGAAGCAAAGTGGTCATACTGCATGTGCTACCTCGACGACATCGCGATTTATTCACAAACCTTCGAAGAGCACTTGGCCCATGTTGCCGATGTGCTCGTGAGGGTGAGGGCTGCCGGGATGACGTTAAATCCCGCGAAAGCCCAATTAGCGCAGACTCGAGTTCAGTTACTTGGGTTTACGCTGGGCGAAGGCTCCATTGAGCCAGACCGGGAGAAACTTCGAGCAATCCTCGATTTCCCCGTGCCCAAGGACGTACGCGGCCTGCGCCGCTTTCTTGGAATGGCCAACTTTTACCGGTCGTTCATTCCGTCCTGTGCCCGAGTGCAGGCGCCCTTGACCAAGCTCTTGGGTAAGTCTGCGGTGTGGCGATGGGGACCTGAGCAGCAAGAGGCGTTTTGCCGACTGTCTAGCGCCATTGCGGAGACAGCGCAGCTCAAGCTCCCCGACCTGACCAGACCGTTTGTTGTCCAGACTGACGCGAGTGATCTGGGATTAGGAGCAGTTCTCCTACAGGAATACGATGGCGTGTTGCAGCCGCTGGCCTTTGCCAGCCGCTCGCTGATACCCGCGGAGAAGAATTATTCCGTGACTGAGAGGGAGTGTCTCGCCATCGTGTTTGCACTGCGTAAGTTTGATGTCTACCTGGATGGGACGAAGTTCGTGGCGCAAACAGATCACAGCGCGCTAAGCTGGCTGATGCGGCTTCGTGAGCCTGCGGGCAGGCTGGCGCGCTGGGCTCTCTTAATACAGCATTATGACTTTTCAGTGCAGTATCGGAAGGGGAGCACTAACGTGGTAGCTGACGCGCTATCTCGTGCCCCAGTGTCTACCGGGAGCCTGGATTCTGGTGCGACAACCGCTAGCGGTGCCTTTGCGCAAGCAAGCGTCGGGGGCGAAACGGCGGCCGAGCCGCCGAGCGGAGAGAAGGGTGAGTGCGCCGACGAGCGAACCCTTTCCGCGAGCTAGGCAAGCAGCGCGCCGCGAAGCGGGCGAGAGGGTGAGCAACATGAAAGCGAACCCATGACGCCGACGCAAGTGGCAGCGATGGCTGCAGTCCTGAGTGGGAACGATACCAGGCTCCCCTTTGGGAGAATGGGAATCGCTTTCAGCAGACAAGAGCTACTGAAGGCCCAGCAAGATGATCCGTTTTGTCGTGAGTTGAGCGACGGTCTCAGGGAGACGGAGCGCCATGACGCTGCTGGTAGTGCGGCGGGCGCAGGGGGACGGGAACCGGCGTGTGTCGCTGGGTCCCCCGCGGATACATACTTGCTGGACCATGACGGGCTCCTGCTGAAATACATAGCCACCGATGAGGAGTCCGTGGACCCGTTTAAGGTGGTTATGCCCAAAAGTCTGAGAGCCGCACTGTTGCGATCCTCTCACGACGAACCCATGGCCGGTCACCTGAGTGGCTCCAAAGTTTTTGCAAAACTGAGCAAGACTGTGACCTGGCTTGGCATGAAGCGTGACATTTTCCGCTATTGCCGTTCCTGCCATGTCTGTCAAGCGGTGAAATCAAGGGGTGGCAAGCCGCCTGGCCTGATGAAACCGATTTCATTTCATTTCATTTCATTTATTTTACCCTCAATCGCAAAAGCTTTACAGAGGGGAGTGGGGTACATAAAATAACAGATTATAAACAAATCAAACAAAATAACGTCAAAATAATAACGATTACAATACATATGAAGATACAATGTAAGGCTAATACAACTTAATACAAATGCAGGTACAATAAGAAATATGGAACAAAAAGTTGAAATAAAAAATATATATATATATAATACGAACTTCACGCGTCATCAAGTAAGTAATTCTGTACGGTGGAAGAAAACAGAGCATGATTTGAAATGGAAACGATGTCGAAGGGAAGGTGGTTCCAGTCCGAGGACGTGCGTGGGACAAAGGAATGATAAAAAGTGTTAGTGCGGCAGCTAATGACGTGTACCTTATGTTGATGATCTAAACGAGCTGAGCGATAAGATTGTCAGTGAGCGTCCGTGGCAAGTAGCCACCTGCGATCTAATGGGGCCGTTCCCCAGAAGCAAGCAGGGGTTCATACATCTGATGGTAGTCGTGGATCATTTTTCGAAGTGGGTGGAATTGTTTCCGCTTCGGAAGGTGACAGCGCGAGCGGTGCTTGAGAGGCTGCAGGAAGTGTTTTGTCGGTTCGGCTTTCCGGAAAGACTGATTACTGACAACGCGTCGTATTTCACCGCTCGGGTGTTTGGTGATACGTGCCGTTCCCTAGGAATTAATCACTGCACCACTTCGCCCTACCATCCCCAGTCCAATTTGACGGAGCGAACCAATCGTACGCTCAAACCGATGTTGGCGGCCTTTGCCGAAAGTCAAAAGGACTGGGCGGACCACTTGAGCGAGTTCGCGTTCGCAATCCGAACCTCCGAAAGTCGCTCTACTGGTTTCTCTCCCGCTTTCCTCAACTTCGGACGAGAGTTGGCAAAGCCGGTGACCAGTGTCATGCAATGCCAGCTCGGAGACGAGGAAGCACCAGCAGACTGTTCTGCTTACGCATCAAAGCTTCGGGACAGGCTTTGTCGAGCTCTCAGTAGAGCAAGACAGAGTTTGGCATCGGCCAGGGCGGCGCAGAAGGCCCAGTATGACCGGAAACATCGCCATCTTTCATTTAAGGTAGGTGATCTTGTCCTGAAGCGCAACCACGCTCTTAGCGACGCGAGCAAGGGGTTCTCAGCCTCGCTCGCTCCTAAGTGGCTTGGTCCGTACCGAGTGGAGAAAGCTTGGACTCCGCTCGCGTACTTGCTGAAAGATCCCCTTTCGGGAAAACTCAGCCGTGCCCACATTGCAGACCTGAAAGCCTTTGCGTCGAGGTCGGACGAGCTCCCGCCAGCGCCCAGTGGCACTGCGCGCAAGCAACGGGGCACACCCGGGACGGCGGACCGCATTCGGACCACGAACCGTATAATCTGAGGAAGCGGTCGCCTTAGTGATTTGGCGCCGGACGGCGGACTTATTTCCGCAACCGAAGGCCCTCACATTACTGTCTAACCTCAGTAGGCTAGCTTCTTTACAGCCAGTGCTCGCAAAGAAGTCGGCCCCCACCCAGTTTGCTGCTGTTTTTGTTTGTTTGAGTGTTCATGTTTACTTGATGTGTTTCTCGTATTTCTTTTCTCGCATATGGAGTGTCATTTCGTTGTGTTTACTTTTCCGCCGTGTTTTTTCTTTTGCCTGCGGAAGAGGTCGTGAATACTGGTGCTTATGCGGGGGGAGAGGTACGAAGGACGCTACGCGCCTTCCATCGCGTGGCGCGTTGGGAGAGGCCAGTCTTCGGAGGTGTGTGTGCGTGTGTGTACGTGCGTGGTGCATCTGTGCGTGCCCTGGAAGTGTGCGGCGCGGTGACGACACCATAGGGAACCACCTTCGCCCTATCGCCGTGGACCCTGGAAGTGTTCGGGGACCCGCTGACGTCAGACAGACAGCCCGGCTGTGTCCTGCTCTCGGCCGTCGTCGAGAAGCCTTGCTGCCGTTTGCCTCACGGCTGCTGCGCGGGGCTAGCTGACATGGCAGCTGCGCCCGGCCCTCTGCCGACGCCGGGACGCCTTGCAGCCAATTTGGTTTGGCGTCAGGATTACAGCAGACCTCGCTGTCCTAGCGAGGTCGTTGGTAATCCAGCCTGGAATTCGGGACCTCCGAACCACCACCGAAGTGGCGTTCGTCGTACTCGCGGGTCTGTCGTCGACTAGATCGACGAGCCGAAGGTGAGCCCGTTCCGGGCATGCGGACATCAAACAGGCCTCTTGCCTCGCACGCTGGCCAACATTACGCACCGCCTCCCCTCCGCGCCGTGGACGCTCTCCCGTGTGAGCATCACGAACACTCGCCTTAATTTCTTTTACCCCCTTCCGTAGCACCATACTGTATAGTATAGTGTATTTCAAGTGTATTGTGTTATTATTTTTTTTTTTCCTTTTTTATTTGTAGAGTAATTAGCAGCAGTTGTGGGCCTGGGCTGAGGTTAGCTGTTGCTCATTGCATAACGCCTTTGCATGCATGGTCCCGTTCTCCCGCGACGGCAAGTGGCGCCATCTTGCGCTACGCGCCGACACTCGTGGTGGCGCTGCGCGCGGTCTTGGAGCCGCGAAATTCGGCGGGACAGACGTGCGTGCAGGCCGGAACGAACTCTCTCTCTCCTCTGACGCCGCTGGGTAAGCACGTATTTCCTTCCGGTCCAACGTCCCCTTTGGGAATCGCTGGACTGTAGCCTGCCTGGGTGCCTCGGCATCCTTGCAGGCGTGTTTACCTCAGTGTTAGCTCCGGTTCGTACGCTAAGCCAGAGAGCGGTGCCTAGTGCTCGTGCGCGGTCGTACCACGCCGAGTCGCACTTGCCGGAGGCCCACGCGTACGGAGATTGCCCTAACCCTCGCGACCAGGCCCAGTGGTCATCGCGAGAGTGCGCAGCATAGCTGCGAGGGACCTTTTCCCGAGCGGCGTGTCAAAGCTCGCCATTGCCAGCTGCGACGTGCTTCGCGGAACCCCTTGGTGTATTCCGTCCGCCTGCGGGGGCCCTTTGCTCCCCGCGCCCCAGGAGCGGACGCTGTACTGTGTGTTTGGGGTGCCGCCGAGGGCAAATAAAGTGTTTGTGTGTATATGTTATCTCGTACACTGTGTCTATGCCGCGCGGCGCTCAACGCCTTTGCTAGCTGAGCGCGCGCGGTGCGGTGCGCTAAACGTAGCAGGCAACGGTAGACGCGGCCCTGTGGCTCGCTAAGCCTGAACCCGCGGTAGTCTTCGGCTCCGGTGAGCTCGAGGCTACCACAACTCACACTCACAACGTTCAAATGAGTGTGAGTGTGAGTGAGTGCACTCATGAGTGAGTGTGCCGAGCTATGCATACTGTGCCCCGTTATTGTGTGGCCAATTGTACATTGGCCAGACGGGCAGGTGCCTCAATTCTAGATTATCTGAACACAAGTACAATGTAGAAAAATATCAGCAAGGCAATCTAGCTCGTCACTGTTCTCGCTGTGGGTGCGTTCCGTTGTTTGTCAAGTCGAGTGTCGTCGCTAAAAACCGGGAACAGATTACGCGTGAGATCATAGAAGCTGACTTGATTGATAAGCTTGGTGATTAGTGCGTGAGCATTCCTTCCATAGCTCTTCTTCGTGAAGAAAAGGAGTTTCTGCGTATGATGTAATTATCTGTTTCTTGTGATATGTGAGTGCTATTCGCGGCGAGATCGACCTATAGGTGGCAGCACCGTCACCCCGCTGGTGTGGATACTGGTTTCGTGTGGTGTGTGTAGAAGTGCACGGGGCTTCTGTTTTCACATCGTGATTTTGTGTTCCGTACCCGCAGAAAACTCTTCGTTATCGATGGTGAAGTTTTGTTCGGTGCCACAATGCCGCACATACTGCACAGAGCCAGGGATAAGCTTTCATTTTTATCCCACCGACGCGGAACGTCGCCGACTGTGGCTCGTTAGGCTTCGTAACGGCAACACGCCTTCCAAGTACGCGATGGTGTGCAGCAAGCACTGTAACGACGGTGCATTCGCAGACGAGAAAGAATGGTGAGTAGTCAGCGATAACTTCGCTAATGTGTGCATTTAAATGCTTGTTGCTGCTGTGCACTACGAGCGTGAAGACGGTCGCAGTAAGCGAACGCTCGGGGAAGCTTTCCTGTGCTTTGATTTTCCTACACTTCCGCAGGAAAATTAAGCGAGAATCAATCGAGAAAGAAGAAAATTAATTCATGGAATTTATTCTTTGTCATTCAAGACCGTCAGCGCTGTGAATGCAAAGTTTGTTTGCGCTTGGCTATGAGTCTGTTTAAACGAGAGTCCCCGAGCCCTTTTGTAGTTCGCGCATGTTCCATTGTGTTTACACGGCCGCGAGAACAGTTCTCAGTATTCCGCAGGGCAAGTACGTGCACCGAAATGCAGCAAGTGTGTATGCATGATCTGGTGCACAGTAAAGGGTATCGTTTTATGAGCCCTCACTCGCCACGTAAGCGGTGAAAATGCGCGAGCGAGTTTATCGCCACTGCTGATCTTGATGAATATATTTTTCTCGCGCGCTCTTTTTTTTTAAGGGTTTTCGCGGAAGAGATTGAGGCCTGACGCACTTCCGACACTGAACTTACCAAAGCGCAAATTTGACAGGCATAAGCTACCTCGCAAGTACACGGGTGTCTTTGTATACGTTTCGCCACAAGTTATAATTGCGCAAGGCAACTCAGTTTTGCGATTTCCATGTCATTCCATTTTCTGTTCTGTTTAGGGGACAATTTAAGTACTGAAGTGTCAGACGTGACTTGACAGAAATATTTCTCTGCAGTGGGACCAGGACTGTACACAACTAAAGCTCGTCGCGTAACCTATAAATGACAGTCCCGAAGTTATACACCTAACCACAACACGCAAGTGCATGAGAGCCTTTTTTTTAACCACAGAGCCGCTAAAAGGCTATATTCACATCAGATTTAATACTTCTCATCTTTAGGACAACGCCAAGTGCACTTTGCAATGCGCTTGAACCACAGAGCGGCGCCTACACTGATGTGACTCTCGTGAACGGACAGTACGACGACCACACACAGCACTCTCGACAAGTGCACTCACTGATCTTATTACAGTACATGTACAGCCGATCAAGGCCAAATGCTTCTTTACATCGTGTTAGGCATACGTACGAGCGGTTAAAGTTGCACCAACGCAACGGAACAAACTGCCTTTTGAGGCCCTGCATGACGTACGCGCACATGCAAACACAACGCCGCTAACAGACGACGCATGGAGCATTCCACACTAGGCGCGCTTCAGCCAGTAGCCGCCAGGCGGCGACTCCGCTCGATCTCGCGGCCAATCAACTTGTATGTTTCTGCATAAATAAACCAGCTGGAAGTCGGCGCTCGTTTATGTCTGTATGTTTGTCCGTTGTCTTTTGCGCTGTTATTTTATGATCATGAACAACCAACTAGCCCGATTTACCACCATTGTGCATTTCTCACGCTTGAGTTAGCCAGCATACCCTGCCACAGACACCAATACCGGGATAATGTCCTTCAGCGAGGCCGCGAGTAGTTAGGCTCCCTCTGAACGTCATGGCAGTCTTTGTCATTGCATTTGTAGAAGTGGTGGTTGTCGTACTTCTAATCACGCTGGGACCATGGAGCACTGCGAAGGAATCAAGTTGTCATGTGAAATCATGCGCAGCCATTTTTTGCATATTAAGGGAATTGGGAAAACATGCTCGGTGCACTTCAAGTCGTAATTGCCACGGCAATGAGGGACACGGCACTCGTTCCATCTGATGAACTGCAGCACGCACGACGTTTTCACAATTTCAACGGCACACTGCACCGTACACTGCACCGTACATACCACGTGTGGCAGCGAGAAACAAACTGACGGGCCGGCGTACTCCTGCACTACTTGTCCTCTGTTCTTAAATATAGAGCGCTCTTGAGTACAATGTTTTCTCGCCTGATGCTGATATTTCATTTAAACGTAACTGTCATATGATTATGGCAGCTTTGTTCCACCGTTTCTGTTTCTTCATTCAGAGAAATGCTGCATACTTCTAAATGATGATCAGTGTCCAGTTGTATCCGTCGGTTGGAGTGACTGTTGGGAAAGGGGGAAACCAAAGGGTGAGTGACACTCCGGATGTGGAGAGCCTTAGAGTCGAGAAGGTGTCGACCGTGTGCCATGGCAATGGGTGGGAAAGAGAGGGCAATGCGGAATGCCAGGCGCTTGCTTGGCCGTTTACTCGGGTCTCACAGGCGTGGCTTTCCTTGGTGTAAAGAAGATGTTAAAGTGGAAAGAGGAAGAAACAACTCGGGTGCACTGAGCCACGGGAAGAGCTGATCTCGTTCAGAGTCTCACGCCCGCGGCTGGTATCTTCCATCTGGTTATGTGTTTCAGTTGGCATTAGAGACGGCGTTGGGTGTCGCGGCATTCGCTGCTGATTTTAAGTGCAATATATTGATAAAATCAAGACTACAAATTTGTGGCAGGAACCTTGCATTTTGATAACCACGTAATTACACTTCAAGTATTATTTCATAACGTGTACCAGTATTCTGTTAATTTGCTTGTGCCGAAGAAATGGCTCGAGAGGTTATTCCACAGCATCCAACTTCATGGCACCCTCATTTTTGCATTATCGGGAGGAGTAATAGTGACATATTTTCATTGAAATCTGCAATGGATCAAAACATCGAAACATTTATAGTTCTTCGTGAGAGCTCCATATTACTTATTTTGATGTTTGAGTGTAAAATGCAACTTGCTTCTCGGGCATATTCCAGAATGGGAAATTAGCTGCTATAAGGTGCTCTTAAAGGCAAAATTACCTGCTCCGAAGTGATCCAAAATGACAATTTTACTTCTCCGAAAATTGCTCCAAATCTGAAGCCCTTGGTAGCATCACTGAGTGGGCGATGACATTGACGATGATGAGCGAGGGATTAATAATAATAATTTCTGGGTTTTTATGGGCCAAAACCGTGATGTATGATTATGAGGCATTTTGTAGTGGAGGGAACTGGAAATTTCGTCCACATGAGGTTCTCTAATGGGCACCTAAATCTAAGTGCACTAGCCCCTAGCATTTTGCCTCCTCCGAAATGTGGCCCCTGTGGCTGGGATTGAACCTGCGACTTTGGGTCAGCAGCCGAGCACCATAACCACTGAACCGCACGGTGATTAACGAGGGCCCAATTTTAACAAAACGGAGCAGTGGATGGATTTGTGTCATTTGGTGCATTTGCCATGGTTCTGTTGTTTTATAGATGACGGGAGCTTTTCTCTCTTGCAGTGTCTGATGCCCCAGGTATTAGTGTACCTAGTGAGAAGAGTGCTTTGACGAGTCTCACTGTCAGGTGGTGCTTGTGCAGTTTGATGTTCAAGGCAAGTACCCCCTCATCTGGAACGGCCACCAGGATTGGCAATGCAGCTTGGCTGGCTGCCGCAGCTCCCTCACCTTGCTGCACACACACAAGGGCTTCTTTCAAGGTATTGCCTCCCTTCCATGTAATTCATAGGGTTCATTGCTGACCCTAACCACTGTGCCACGACATGAGCTGTGGGGTTCTATAAAAGGTCAGGCTACTACAATGTGACAAGGATAAAAACATTGCTGTGCTGCCAGAGGCGCTATTCATGGAAAAGAACTTTGAATCTGTTAACTGCTAAGGTGAAATACTAGGCTGTCCTGTGTCAGGTTTGTGGAATGCAATAAATACAGTCACTGATAAATACCCTTAGTGCCATGGGCAATGAAACGGTGCAGTTGAATGACATTACCTTGTTTAAAAAAAATCTGAACGAATGTTGCGTATCTTGGGAGCGCTTGCGAGGGATGGACTACAGAACGACACATAAATGAAATACATTGAAATAATACTATTAAAAGCAAAATACCTCAAATGCTAAACGCATTTTCTAACTGCAACAGCAGTCCGGCCGCATTGGCCTCAGAGTTGCGTTCCTAATGGAGCATCTTTACTGTTCAGTTGGCATGGCATCTTAGTCGAATCACTGTCGTCCATGTTACGTTGCGCTCGCCATCGACGCTCTCGAGGATTTCCTGTGGTCCTCGTCGCTCAAAAGCTTTGGGATGATCCCTTTGTTGCCAATTTTCCAGTCGTCATCATGGCCATCATTGGATTGGAAAGTTTAGGCCTAACTGCCTCATCATCCCTGTTTCTATATTCGGATACAACTTTAGAAGGCAGCGGCATTTCCTTCTCAAAGGCAGATGAACACAAGCCTGCACCAATGGGCGCGCACTCGGGACTGACGTCATGAGTGGGACGGCCGGTGGTTCCGCCTTCGGAGAACATCTGCGCGTGCATGAGTGGGACTATTTCTTTAATCCGTAGGCGATCGGCAGCCGCGCTTCGGTCGTCTGGGCGGGGCCTCTCCTGCCTTCTTAAGTTGTATCCGACTGTAAGTGAGTCTGTAGTTTACATGACGACGTGGCACCCCTGGGACTGTACTGTGGGTCCAAAAAGTTTTGCCAATGAAGGTGGAGCGTTGCAGGTGCTACTGCAACTGCTGTGACGAGGATGCTGAGACTCCAGAGTAGCCTCACCCGGTCGTTGCCGAGATCGATGTGTACGCTACGGACTCTTGGTGCTGCATCTCCGTACCTGGCACTTGCCGCTCTTGTTACCCGTGCTTCTTCGACCTTCTTCAAATGGTGCCCCACAGACAATGCCCATTCTCCTCGCATTTTTCGCCACAATTCGGGTCGCCTGCCACACACCCTATTTCAACCAATCCCGTACATGGGCGTGGCAGAGATGCATACCATCGAGACGAGAAATTGTCCGCTTCTCGCATACCAGCATGCGTACCATTGAAACTTTCCATTGTTTTGCACGTGCCTCATGCCCCTTACTCATGACAATGAAAGAAGGTAAACGAGAAAAGATCAGAGAAAACAGACTAGAGTTAAACCTGCCTATAACGAACCTTCATACAACAAATTCCTCGATGTTACGAAGTTCTTCTATTCCCCGCCGCTACTGCATAAAAGCACATGTATTTGTGACCTCTATGTAACAAAGTGGCAGTGGGAGACCCTTGATATTACGAATACAGCCAACTGCCGATTTTTCGGACGCCCGATTTTCCGGACAGTGCTCGAAAATTCGGACGCTTTCGCAGCACAGTCACCAGCCCCATAGATGTCAATGTATTAGAACGTCCGAAATTTCGGACGCTGAAACTTTTCCGCGTCTGACTTTTTCGGAACTTTCTGCCCAAATTGCAGGTCCGAAAGGCATTATTTGAAGCCCCCACCTCTGCTGCGTCTATCATCTGGTAGGTTCGAACCAGCGCTTTCGCGAGTCTATCTGTTTGCGACAGTAGCAGAGTCCGAAAGTCAGCTTTGCCGCAATGCCAAAGCCTTATGGGGTGAAGTACACCAGAGATTCAAAGGGGCCGCTATCACGGCGGCATTCGGCGATGTCATTACGGATAAGCAGCGGAAATGCACGGAGGCGTGATGGTGGCAGCTGGCAAACGCGCCAGTACGGCTTAATCGCTGACAACGCTTACGATAAGCAGCTTCAGTTAACTGCCCGGTAGTGCATGTGGCCTAGTGCAGTTGTATGCATACTGCACACATTTAATAGGCGAGAACCCAAACGCGCCGCGCCGCCATTCATGCTGCCTCTTTGCGCAAGACCGCTAAGTGCGCCGCATGGACGTGTTACCTTCACGGACGAAACCAGCTCGCCATTGCCGCACTCGTGTGTGGTCAGGAACAAAGTGCGCATCACGAACACTTTCATGATAAATGCGTGCGTACGATTCAGCAACAGTACAGTGACGGCGTCAGCTTAGTTGGCGATGTGCTGCACACAACTAGAAACGATCGGCTTCACGCGGCAGCATATGCTGTGTATCCTCGGAGGTTCGGCGATGTGTGTATGCATCGTTTACGTGCGCACACGCATAGGGGAAAGCCGGACGAGTCGTCCGCTCTCCCGCCACAGTCTTTGTGTTCCGCGTCGTCGTTTCCAAACGAAGTTCAGAAGGGTTGCTGATCGGGCGAGTTGGTCATCCATGAACGTAGCGTGTATTAGCGCGGCACATAAAAGAAAGGGACAGGACACAGACGTAGAGATAGGTAGGCGCTAAACTTCCAACTGTTTATTTCATGCCAATCAACACCCATTTTATACATCCGCGAGAAAGCACAACTCATCTTGCACGTGTTCTTAAACCAAGGAACGTCATCTCCTTTTCCGAGAAGGAAATCGATGACGAGCTTACACACAAGTGTCCTAATTTTTTTATAGCTTCGGCTTCTATTATCTCCCGTGTGAGCCGATCCCTAGACCTACCGATAACAATGCAGCTATACAGATCAGGGGAGCACCCACAGCCTTTGCAGTGTGCCGCCAGGAACCCTCCCGCCGTAAGCTTATTTCTCGCGTTATTCGTGATGCGTAGCGCCTATAGGGGCGCCACTGAAAGCCGCGTAGCGGCGGCCGTTGGAACCGCACACGGGTCGCGTAGCGGACGCCTCCTTTCACTGCAAGCATGACGGAAGTGCGCGCGTGTGATTTGCAGCTTGTGCGCGTCCCTGATAATTACTTTTGCGGCGATAGTGTGCGCAAAGGAGCCGCACTTTATAATAGTGGACATGTGTCCGATGTAACAGCTGTGTGGGACGACAATGTCACTATACGCGCCAAGTGTTTGCCACAGACAAGCGTCAACAAGCTTCCTTACGAAGTGGAGCTCATCGTAAGTACACCGCTTTCTTTACAACGTCCCGATCACTAATGCCTGCATGCGTTGACGCATGAACCAATGTTTTTTTCTCGACACAGTAGCTTCGTTTACGTGCCATGTGTTTATATAGTAGATTTTGAGGGAGCGCTGTCGCGCCGGCGCATGGATTTCACGGGTGCGGCCACGCGAATGGTCAGCGTTGGCAAAACTTTGAAACCAGCACGATAAACTTGCGAAAAAATATCTCGGCAGCTTGCGCTAGTGGCGCGGGACTGAGTCACTGCGGAGCTGGTGGTCACCTAGCTTGTCGTAGCAGCTTGGCTACGTATTTGCTGGGTGTCTTCAGAGAAGAACATCGGTGCATGGCCGTTGACCCCCTGTAATTTCGCTCAAAAAAATATATTTTGTTGTCTTCACGAATACGTTTAGCTCTTCGACAGCAATTTGTTCGGGAACAAAATTTTCGTCAGAATGAGATGCATCCAGAGACTCTAAGGCGATCTGTTTGAAGCGGTTGAAACAGTTCTGGCACAAAATGTCGGTTTCTCTGATGGATGAGGCTTCTTCTGGCGTGCGCCTTCAGGAGGAGTGGCATCTTAGCCGCGCCAGACAGACAGATGGGGCAGAAGGGGCAGATTTTGCGCCCCCCCCCTCCCCCTCTTAGGCAAATAGGAAAGCCCCCACGCCCCGTGAGCACGCCGATGGCCCCACTCATAACGCAGCTTGTGTAAAGCGAATGAGTATTAGTGGGATACATCAAGGGTGTTTTTTATTAGCATGAAGTCATGTTACAAGGCATTCAAAGGGAGGTTGAATCGGTTGAATGTCCTGTCAAAAGCCTTCAGTGCGAACAGGTGCCATGTTTTACAGCCAATATGCATACAGTTGAGGCGAGCGCACAGCGAACATTCTGCACCGGTGATCGCATTCCAGTGCCATCATTAGGTAGAATGCAGCCCATTTCGTGCAGCACACGTGTGATTCCACGGCGCTTTTGTAAAGGAGCCGCCACCTGCCCCACATTCTCTGGCATAGCGCTTCAAGAGAGCCTAGGCATCGCGTCTTATCAGTGATAACAACCTCATGTGCATTGTAGCATCTACAATGCAGGCGAGGCGACCAAATGTAAACGTAATAGCGTTCGCTGAAGACGTAGCGACATAAATGGAGAAATAAAAACACGGTAATCGTTCTAACACTGCCTAAACAAAGCGCGATTGCTTACCTTTTGCGTCGGACAGCCGCAATCCACCGTCGCCGTCGCTCTCGCTCATGAAATAGCACCGGAAACATGTAGAAGTGCGTTCCTGGCGAGTTTTTGTATGTGGTTTGAGCAGCCGACAATGCAGCAGTTATTTTTCGACATCGCTGAAGCCCGAGAGAGTCGTTAAATCACGTTGAAAAACACATCCATCCGTGCACTCGCGTAGACGCTCGCTGAAACACTGTTCGCCGGGCCCCGCGAGCGCTTCCGAGCCATGGCGGCAGATGGCGTGGTCGGTGCTTTGCGCATCGCCTATACACCAGAGCACGCCTGTCTCGCACCCAGGCTGCTGGCGAGCCGAGCGGATACTCTCGCACCCAGACGCCGGGCTGACCGGGGCTGCCAAGGCAGGCCAAGGCGCGCGCGGGCTGCACCAAGTAAACAAGGCAAGCTGCAGTTCTGAGGCTTTAAAGTGCGAAAAAGTACCCGTTCACGCCGCTTCAGCGTATAAGAGCTCGTCTGGGCACTACAGCGTCGTCTTTGGATGCCAAAACAACCTGCGCAACAAGAGGATGTTAGCGTTGTCTGCGACGATTACGACGCGCCACGGAAATAGTGCCGGTGCGGTGTTTTCAGCTTCGCCGCGAATGGATAACTGTGATTCAAGCAAAAAAACTAGGAGCCGAGTGAAAATGCGCGAGTAAGTACACTAACAGCATGTATTCTGCAGTGTGATGCCCACCTATTTCATTTTGCGAACCTAATTTGCGTGACACGCAGCTGGGTTGAAGGCAGGCGTGAGCTTTGTGTGGGGGTGCACTTCATACCTTTGAGCGTTTCCTTTGACGAAAATCTAGTGCAATGTAGTACTTTCAAGCACAAGCAATCAGCATGCTTTGCCACTTTCAACGTAGTATTAAGCTTTAGTGCTTTTGATGGCATCTACGCCTTCGAGATTTTGTCTTCAAAAGTCAAACATTTCTAGGACAAGTTAGCTTGCAAAGCTCCCCTAGTTTTTTGGGCGCTGAAAAAAACGACGTCAACGCGTTGCGTCAAACGCGTTGTGTGTCAAACGCGTTGTGTCAAACGCATTATGTCAAACGCGTTGTGTCAACGCGTTGCGTCGAACGCGTTGCGGATTTTTTGACTAGCAGTGCGTTGTGTGTATTACCCGCCGACAAGGAAGGTGGCTTCGCCGTTTTGCCTACAGGCACGTTTTGTGCTAAGGCAGACGAGGCCATCTCCAGTGTTTTTAAACGAAATGATGACATCACTTTGACTAAGGTTAAGGCGCAGGCCAAAAAACTTTGTGGCAGGCTCAATCTCGATAAGTTGCGGAAAAGTATTAATGATAGCAAGCGATGGCACCTTCAGGTATTGTACAGTGCTAAAACCTACAAACCAGACGTCCCGTTAAGGGTAATTGTATCGGAGAATGACACCTGACAGAAGTCAGTCGCTTTGTTTCTTCAAGCCAAGCTTAACTGTTTGCCCATGAATGATCCGTTCTTGATTAGGAACTCGGATCGAGTGGTTGGGTTCTTGAAGGACCATCCTCGTAAAGGCTACCGAGCGTTTTCGGTAGACATAAAAGATTTGTATTATTCAATCCCTCACAGTGCTCTGTTGTCTTCCATTGAACATGCCATCGATGAATATGGCGCCACGCGCTTCCAAAATGAAGCTTCATTGTCAATGAGACATTTTTTAGAACTTTTATCGTTTTACTTATCGTCCACCTTTATTTGTTGAACAACGCACTGTACTTGCAAAAAAAGGGCGTGTGTATCGGTTCGTGTATAGTACCCATTCTTAGTGATTTGTTTTTATCTGGTCTTAGCATTACCTTGTCTAAAACGCTACAAAACACCAAAGTGTGCAAAGTTTTTCGCTTTGTCGACGACTTCCTGTTTTTAATTGACTGCACTTCTGGTGACGTAGAAGCGAGGGTTGATGAGGTGTTGCCCGCGATTAAGGAATGCCTTGCGCCCCTGGAGGTCACTTGCGAACTTCCGCGAGGGGGCTCTATTCGGTTTTTGGACCTCAGGTTATTTTTCTCAGAAAACACACGTGCTGGTGGTATGAGCCGCGAGCAAATAAGCCTCTCCTTTCCTTCGCTTCCGCGCATTCAAATCTCATTAAAGGGGCCTGCAACACCTTTCTTAGTTATATTGGAATAGTCTCATATTGACGTATGACTCTTCACGAGTCATATGCCGCAAAAATTTTTCGAATCCGTCAAGTCTAAGTGGTGTTACCAAATTATAGAGATCACGTTCCGCAGCTTTTCTCCCTCAACTCAACGCTGCGAGCGCGCGGAAATCTAGGCAGCGAGTCGACGGAGGGAAGCGCAGAGGAGCGAGGCTCCGCCCAAGAGCGCCGGCGGAGTTTTTTTCTTCATTTTTTTTCTCTATGACGTCTGGGCGCAACCACGTGGTCTGTGCCGCCACTTCCGGTCGGCTTGCGTCGTTCTCGTCGAGCGGAGTCGATCGCTCTGTGTATCGCGCGTGCTTGAAACTGCGCGTCGGTTTGGTAATGTTGGGTGTGCACCTCGAACGCCGTAGTGTTTTCATCGCTCTGCCAACCATGGAAGCAAAACCTTCGCGCTCGTTTGGAACGAATGACAGCTGAGATCGGTTTCGGCCCATACTCCGATACACCGCCTCGTAAGACGGCACTGGCAGACGACCCCGAAGCGCCGCCATTACCGGACGCCAGCATTGTTATCGGAGACACGCTGCGCCCGTGCCTCGGTCGGTCGTGAGAACGTGCCGACGATGCAGTTCTCGGCTGACGAGGCAACACTCGAACGGCTGCCACTCTCAACGGCAACCGGCGATGGTCAAAAGCACAGAGATATTCACGTTTTCGGCACTGCGCATGGCGAAGAAAACGGAACCACGCAACTACGAGCAGACGAGCTGTCGGTGAGACCGGAAGTGCTAATATTAATGTTTGTTCGGTGTTTTTAACGCGATAACATAATATAAACATACATATTATCTACTTATTGAACTCAAAATTAACAACGAAAGTAATAATGAGGGTGTTATCGTGATTATAACATCAGCCAATGGTGGAACTGCCGACAATCGCGTCATATTTTGCGGACTAATACATCATTTGTCGAGGAGAAAAGGGAGCGATTTTCAGCTGACTTTGAGAATTTATTGTAAATTCCAGGCCGTGCGCATCGCTATAATATTTGGCTCGCGTGTTCTCGGGAGCCTCGACTACCGATCGGCAGCGCTTTTTGAGCATGCTCGAAAAGTGTTGCAGGGCCCCTTTAAGAGGGGCATCGCGAACTTGTGTTTTAAAAATGCCCTGACCAAATCGTGTCACCACAAGATGGCGTCCAGTTTCGACACCCAAGCAAGCGTCTAAATGACGCGGGCTACCCAATTCTGCTACAGGTTTCCGTAGCCGAACGCATTCTCAAGGAGTCTCGCAAAGAAAACAGGCGTGAAGTTTCCGAGTACTCAGGCTGCAAAGTAGGTGTGATTCCTTACATGCACACAGTTTCTCACAATTTAAAAAAAGTGGCCCAGCGGGCTAACGTACGCGTCGTTTTTTCAGCGCCCAAAAAACTAGGGGAGCTTTGCAAGCTACTTGTCCAAGAAATGTTGCTCCCCAGCTTGTGATAAGAAACACCACGTTTAGATTCGTTGATTGTGTATCCTGTGTCCATCTACAAGTTTTCTTATCCTGCGGGATTTACTATATTGGGCAGACAAACGGTTTGTCTGAATGGACAGATTGCGCGAGCACTGCTATAACGCGAGAAATAAGCTTACGGTGGGAGGGTTTCCTGCGGACCACTGCAAAGGCTGTGGGTGCTCCCCTGATCTGTATAGCTGCATTGTTATCGGTAGGTCTAGGGATCGGCTCACACGGGAGATAAAAGAAGCCGAAGCTATAAAAGAATTAGGACACTTGTGTGTAAGCTCGTCATCGATTTCCTTCTCGGAAAAGGAAGATGACGTTCCTTGGTTAAGAACACGTGCAAGATGAGTTGGCTTTCTCGCGGATGTATAAAATGGGTGTGATTGGCATGAAATAAACAGTTGGAAGTTAGTAGCGCCTACCTACTCTACTCTGTGTCCTCCCTTTCTTTTATGTGCCGCTCTAATACACGCTACGTTTCCAAACGCTCCATGCGAGAGAGCCGTAATCTATCCCGCGCTTTGCTGGTATCAGCGGTGCTCATCACGAGATGCAAACTTGCAAGTGGCGGTTGGCATGCAGTTAAGCGCGGTTCGCGGAGTACTGAATGTACAGTAGAACCTCGTTTGATACGTTCCCGCTTAGTACGATTCCTGGCTCCTACGGTCGAAATCGCGAAATTAAAAATAACCCAACAGCTGTGTGTAACGTTCCGTTAATACGTTACCGGAAAATACGATTATTCGGCAGCAACGTCAGCACCGCGGAAAAACTGTGGTCGTATGACGTTTTTGTACTCAGAAACTCCCATTCAGGCGCGCAAAAAGGACCCTCTCGTGTACTGTGAAGCGCGAAGTGGGCAGACAGCCGCCGCGCGGCGACTTCTCCGCAGTGCCTCCCCCCCCCCCGCGCTTTCTCCTGCTTTGCACAATGTCCCCTCGGCGTCTCTTCCAACTGCTCGATCACCGCTCTCTGTCAACCACACACCGACCCGAAGGCATGGCGGCGACGCTGGCCGTCAAAATCTTCAAACGGCTTGCCGCGGAAACGCACATGCCGCCGCCCGCATCGCCACCGCTGCACAGCACACCGCGACCCTAACCATAGCACGCCGCCATTGTGCCCAGTGAATATGGCCGCTAATTTCCCCACCTTTTCTCCCGGAGCGCATTCGTTTTTGGGTTTGCTGCGTCCGCGCAATTCCAGTTGGCGTATTTCTCTGGCTGGGCAATTCTGCCTACCAGCGTCGTCAGATGCTGCCAGAAAGATTTGTTCTGGAAGATATCTGGAAAAGCTTTTTGGTTATCACGCCAAAACGAGACGAGCGCGCTCGCCGCCATCTTTTTGAGGACCGACAGATCAAAGTGCGGTGCATGGGGACTTCACCTTCAGTTGTCATTACGCAGGGCATTATCTTTTAGAAACCCTTCCCCTGCGAGATGGTGCGATTACGAGTGGCGGAGAACATAGCACAGGTCTGAAGTTAAGCCGAACACAACTGATCAGCGCGAGGATGCGACGTAGTATACGATTACCGCAACCGTGTCGCTTTCGGGACGCTTATCACTTTCGCGAGATTTCGCATTCATTTGTACCACGATTGTTACGTTGCACTGCGAAGAGTTGAGCTTGTTAAGCCTTTAGCGGGGCGGCTTTTTCTTCACGGACGGGGCAAGTCACGCGTGATCTTGCGAACGTACGTTTTTGTATCCCCAAATGCATGTGCTCTGAGAATATCACTTCTGCCCTTCGGCAACCTAGCCCCTATTTTCCAAGCGGCAATGCAAAAGAACCGACGCTCATGTGGCTCAAGTTTTCGTCTGCTGACACGGCGGTAGCGTTTCTTTACGTTTTACGCTGGTTGTCACAGAGTTCGATTTTGCAATATTCGGTTGTCTCCGCCGATTTTCAATACACGTGACCACGACGTTTTTCGGTCAGGACCGGAACTACCCCTGGCTGACCTCTGGATGCCAGCAAGATGCAGGAGTTCGAAAATCGAAGAGTCCCTCCATGTCTTTTGAAAATAAATATTTTTTGCCCTTTGCACCTCAATATGGCCTGTCAGCCTCATTTCTACTGGATTCGGATCGTACGTTTTCCCGATCATACGTTTTTTTCCCTTTTTTCGAACGATCAACGAGGTTCTACTGTATTTGCGAGAGCTTGGGCGCGCACCAAAATGCCTGATAATTGTAACAGCATGAGCCGCATGCATCATCTGCAGTTGCCCTGCCGACAACGAGCGTGAAGCGGTGATGCCGCGTGATGGCACGCTCGAAGCCCCACTGCCTCGAGGTGAGAGTAGCGCTTGTTGGTGCATGTGCGGGGTTGCGCGAGGCGGGCAGGCGGACCTTGCGCCCCTCGAGCTGGCGTTCGTGCCGCCCAAGCACATGCGTGGACGTGCCCCTTCCCTCCCTTTAAACCTCACCCGCCGCTCGCGGGTGCCACCACCTAACCGTGCCCTGCTTTCTTAAAAAAAAGAAAGATAATTCACCGATGATTAAGATACTGCTTTATGCAAATTCTGAGCGCAGCTGTTTAGGGTGTTTTTTTTGGTTTTTCGATATTGCCTCTGGATTCTGGCGGTGCCATTGAGCCTCTACTCGGGCCTTGTTGAGCACAGCGTCAGATGATGTACTTCCACCATTTGCGTCGCTCATTGTTTCAGAAAGACTGGCTGAGACTGTACGCGTTTACATTAAGACAGAACGCCGTGCCTGACTGGCACAGACAATATAGTGCTTGCCCATTTTGCATCAACCTCAAACCGCTGCAGATGCAGCAGCGCGACTGCCTCCTAACTGAAAGACCGTGGAAGGCACACTTGGGCCGCGTTCCACAGCAGCCGCACCCGAGCACTGCGCGTGGCTGGCCGCGGAACATTTCTTACCAACCAACCGTCCGTTCCCTCCTCCTTGCTATCACCGTCTGGTCATCCTACGCTGTGCCCTGTGGTTTGCTCTCTTCTATCGGTTATACCGTGGCCGCTGTCAATGCACGAACGGCCTGTGCTCCAATTTTAAAGCTGTGGTGCGCAAAAGAACGAAAACCGAAGGAAGTGCAGATGAAACGTGTTCTCGTGTTGTCGTTCTTTTGCGCACCACAGCTTTAAGATGAGTTACCAACTCGCCCAGCAGTCCGTACTTCTCATGTGCTCCAAGACGGCTTTTGCTTTGGCAGCGCCACTCTTCAGTTCTGCAGAAGTCTCTGAACTGCACTTCGTTAACGTGAAACCAAGTGATGCCTCAAAAAAAATCTTGCTCCGTGTTCTTACCTTTCGAGTTTGCACCGCATATGGAGAGTGCTTTTCTGAATATTTCGTGGTATCCGTGTCGCTCGCTCTTTGTTCTCGACAACGTGCACGCACGCATGGTTTCATTGTTGGCACATGGAGCGCCCCGATGATGTGCAGTGTTGCGATTTTTTCTTATGTGGACAACTGTGTCGTCACTACCGAGGAGATGTCAGAATAGGCGCTGGTGGAAACTGTCTGAGACCACGGTGACGACGGATCTTCGGAGGTCGACTCGTCACGCAGTTTTCCGTATTGTGCCTCAAGCGTCTCAATAGCAAGCACACGTCGAGGGAATGATAAAGGCTCATCTCACCTCGCGTGGCTGCTTTTGCACTCCGGTCCGGGGCGGTGGTTCGCACTCCATGGCCAGAGCGCTGCAGGGGTGATGGCGGCGGTGGTGCTCACGGCTTGGGTCCGATGTGGTCAATCACACTGTCCAAGACCGAAGACCCTGAGGCCCCCAAGAAAGCGGCGCGCGTTCCCGGGGTCTGGAGAGGAGCCTCTCCAGAAAAGGGCAAGGAGGGAAAACGGGGCATCTCGACTTCGGCCAGGGAGCAGGGTGCGAAGGGCCGCGGGAGCGGCACAGTGCCCTCTCCCATGCAACCCCTCTCGCCATTGCGCGTACAAACGTAGCGCGAAGCCGAGGTGCCGCCGCGTTGAAGACAACGGGTTGCGTGTGCAACCCCACATCCCCCCTCCTTAATTGAACCCTTTAGCCAAAAAGATCGCCCCATCACCAGGGGCTTACTAAGAGGAGGGCTAGCGACTCCACCAGAAACACGGCGACGTCCGTGTCGATGAGGAGCCGCATGGAGACGCAGATACAGCACCGTTATCGCTGAGTGATGGCACTGGAGAGACATGACAGCTGATGGGGGCGCGGCAGGAAACAGGCAGCTCGGACCGTGCACGCTTTTGCTTTCCTCTGGCGTCGATCGCTGGCTCGGACTTCGCGGGCCCGTGCTTTTGAAAGGGGGGGGGGGGGGCACCCGGCTTTGGGCTCGATTCTGGTGGCCGCCCCAATGTTAGATGTTTGTGGTGGAATGGTTCTTTCTTTTTCTTTTGAAGATTTCTCCGTGTCGTGCGCCTCCGCTGCTCTGGGACTATCGGCATGCAAAGCAGCAAAGAAGGCGCCGGCCCGTCCTCAGTGGCTCGCCACTAGTTGCTCAGCAGGGGTCCGCTCTGCTCCTGCGGCCTCGTGCTCTCTCTACCTTTTCTTCTAAGGCGTTTGGAGTCGAAAGTCCCCCGACGCTTGCGGCTGGCCGGTTGCAACCCCGTCCTGCGCAGCGGGAACCACGCTCGTACCGCGGGTGCACTCCGTAGTTTGGTCGCTGGGTCTGCAACTCTTCGCCGGGCTGTGCACTGGTTCCGCGAATTCTTCTCTGGGTCCACCGAGGCCATTCGGGACCGGAAGCTGTTTTGCTGTTTTTCTTTGCCTGGAACTTGGCTGTTGCTGCAGTCTTTGGTGTCGCCGCTCTCTGCTGTAAGATGCTTGCGTTGACGGCTTGATGAAGTGCCAGGCTATGGGGCATCTGCTGGCAAAAACGGTCGTTTCGGCTTGGCTGTTGTTGAAATGTGGCCGATGGGTGATCTGCGACTCGAACAATAAGTTAGCCCCTCTCTTACTCTCTGAAAAAGCAAGCGCGTGCTCGCTCTTGAAGGCTGCATGCTAGATATCAGCGGAGTGTCCCATCCGATATCACGCACAATAATGCCCCTATGAACCGGACAGAGTTAGTTCTGCCGATATCGTAAGTTGTAATGTTGCACTGAGCTCGTACGTCGAGCCGTGCCTTCGGATGCCACTGCCTGCGTCCGCGGGGAAGCGTTTCCCTCGGGCCACTCGTTCCCTCTGTCATAGTAGGGTTTGAGATCACAGACATGCACCGGTCAGCCGATCGGTCTTAGCGTTAAATCCATCAGCTTGTACGCGAGAGAAGAGGCAGTCTCCCCTACCCGGTACGGTACTATCCACTTCGGTGCCAGAGAAGAAGAACTTGCTGGCATCGCTTAGGACATGATTGCGCTTCAACACCAGATCGCCCACTTTTTACTGACGTCCTGATGAGAGCGGTCATACTGCGCTTTCTGCTCCGCACGAGCAGTGCTCAGGTTCCGTCGCGCTTTGCACAAAGCCTTTGTCACCTTCGCGCGCAGCCCAGCTGCATAATCAGTGCGTGCTGACGAAGCAACCAGTGCCATGCTGCATTCCTGTAGAGTATGTTCTACGGCATTAGGCAGCTCCCTTCAAAGATTGAGGGTGGCGGGGGTAAAGCCAGTCGAGCGTGTTCACAGTAGCCCTGAGAGCAATGTGCGTCCCCGCAATTTCAACGAGCATGTGCTTGATGTTGCGGTTCCCACGTTCAATGAGACTTGCCTGGGCACATTACGTGGTCGTTCTCCTGCGCTTAATGCCGAAGGCTACGCAGGAGTGTACGAAGATTTCGACAGAGAATCAGGACGAATTGTCCGTTATAAACTGCTTTGGATATTCGAATCACGTGAACACCTCAATGAGCTTATGCATGAGTATGCGTGCCAACGGGGAAATCACCGCTTTGAAGGACTCATGTGTATCTTTTTCCGCAGGGGTTTATCTTAGCGAGGAGTGGTCAGTTCCCAGCGGGCAGGAATCGAAAGTAGGAAGAAATGCGCTCACAGCGTTACTAGCTGCTTCAGAGCGCCGCGCACTAACAGCAATACCAGCTGCATCAACGTGCGCCGCGGCCGCGCCGCCGGGCTCCCGGAGCCCATCAAAGACTTACAAATGTATTTACAAAAGAGATCCTGCCGCTGTGCCTCTGACAACTCCCTTCCGCTAAGCAAGCTTCCCACTAAACTGACGCAGTCCTAGATGGTTTAGCGTTCTCATCCTGCGAAGGTGGGTCGTCCGCCCTTCGTTTCGGACCGTCGCCGTCGAGCATCGTAGCAGTTACTATGCTCTCAGGCTGAGTTTCGAATTATCAGAATGAGTAGTAATGTTACCCCTCCTGAATACATTGAGCGTCGCAAGCAGTTACGTCGCTCTCAGGCTCTCCAGAAAAGGGCAAGGAGGGAAAACGGGGCATCTCGACTTCGGCCAGGGAGCAGGGCGCGAAGGGCCATGGGAGCGGCACAGTGCCCTCTCCCACGCAACCCCTCTGCCATTGCGCGTACATACGTAGTGTGAAGCCAAGGTGCCGCCGCGTTGAGACAACGGGTTGCGTGTGCAACCCCACAGGCTTGATATCTTGCTGCGATATCTCGCCAGTTTTCCTCGAGCCATTTGTCTACGCTGTCCAGGTCCGCCGCTCTGCTTTCACCTGTAACAGCTTTGCCAACGATGTCGTGCCGTTCTTTGAACGTTGGAGCCAGCCTGAACCGCCTTGGAAATCGTTCCTGCCAAGCAGGAAAGCAAGGTCCTTGGCTTTCTGCTCAATCATAGGGCGGACACCGGATGTTTCGTGACTGAACGTCCACAAACCCTTTGTAAACGGCCGCTTCAAACATCTTTGTACACAGCAGTGCGCACACGTCGGGCGCCACGGGCACCTGGCCTTTTGTCCGACTTGGCCCTGATGTCTGCCTTGTTCTTCAGGATAGTACTCAAGGTGCTCCTTAGGAATTTTGTTACGCGGCGGCGACAGTCGGACTTCTTTCACCGCGCTCGACCGATTTATGATTTCGAGTTTCGCTGGCGAACGGCAAATTCGGCCTCTTTGCACAAGCCATGACGACAGCGCGCCAATAAAGTTCACAGCAGTGGCGGATCCAGGGGGGGGGCGATTGGGCGATCGCCCCCCCCAAAGCTATAAGCCAACCCCCCCCCCCCCCCGCTTTTCACCTCACCGAAGGCCATTTTCAGAACGTAGAATTTTTTCAGGTGGTCGCTGTGTCCATCCCAATCCGAGAGGGAAGCACCCTCACACAGCCCAGCGCTTTTGTTAAGAGCGAAACAGGCTTTCTAGAAAAGATTTCTTCTGCGTCCTGCATCTTTCAAATAGGCACCGACGAGCACAAGCCTCAACTATTTTGCTAAAGCAACTGCTGCCTTTATGGAAGCGAGCTAAAGTTTCCTCCCCACTCCCAGGGCCATCAGCTCTTCAGCAAAGCGGGGTCTTCAAATTCTCCCATCTTTTCTCAGAGACAGGAGTCTGTTCTGTGTCATTCAAACTGGCATCTTTCGTCCCACCACGGCGGGCTAGACTGCACGTGCGCGCTTGAGCGCGCACGTGCAGTCTAGCCTGGCCGGTCCCACAAAGCGTGCAGAACAAGTTACCTTTTAGTCAACCTTCAGCGGCTGGTCCAAAAAAAAAAAAAAAGAAGGAAGGCAGGCAGTGGTGCTGTGAATATATTCGCCGAAGTACCGAGCAAGCCTCCGAGAGCCGTGCGGGGGTATAATCGAGGCGACTCCGAAAGCTCCGTTTGACCGTCCTTAGGCTGCGGAGATAGAAAGGGCATTTTCTGGCACACGACCGGCCAGAAAAAAAGGCAATGGGGAGGAGGGGGGGGTAACAAAGGGAGGCTTATCCGAAACTACGTTCAAGAATACTAGAGCTCGCCGTTGTGGGAATACTCATTTATCGAGCAGGTGGCCTGCCTTCCCTCTTTCACCCTCCTCTTACCAACAACACTGATACGTGTTCCCAATGTTTAGCGGAAATATGCGAAATTTTAGATAACGAAATGACTGAGCAATGCAACTGAGAACAAAAATAATGAGCATTTGGTTACTAACGTGAAGTTTTAAAGTTGGGCAACGCCCCCCCTCCCCTCCCCCCCCCCAAAACCAACCCCCCCCCCCCCCCAAAGGAAGCGCCTGGATCCGCCCTGGTTCACAGAGCACCACAGGCAACACCACCAGCACAGACCACGCTGAATGAGGACTCGAGGAAAACAGGCAGCGGCAGGCACACAAGCATAAAGAAAGAAAAAATGGCGCTCACTTCTACCGCCTCCGCGCCTCGGAGAAAGCACGATGGCCTCTGATTGGCTGTAAGTGCTGCGAGCGGGCCAGGATCATCTAGCCCGTGCACATCCGGGTCTAAACCATTTTTCTAGGGTGGCGCCGGCAGTTTTCCCTGCCACGCGAGGGAAAGCCACTTGCTGGGGCACTTTTGAGGCACATGGAGTTTGATATATCGGTTGTTGTGCTATCTTCGTTCGATGTAACAGTAACTTTTGCATATATCTCAATGTAAATTTACCGTGTTTAGAAATTGTTTGATATACGGGATAATTTGATATAAACGGGTTCGATATAGTCGGGCTCGACTGTATAGTCTTGCCGTAAAAGTGCATGAAATTAAACTGATTGTATAAACTTTGTGATCTATTGTGGAGTTTCAAGCTGCAAAAATGATGACGCTGTGTTATAGATGTGTTTATGAAACCATGATAGCAGGGCGATATCCCGACGATCATGCAAAGGATGAAGCGATAGTCGAGTTTAATTTGTGTAATGCTTGTGTTACAGTCATAACAACGTGAAACGAAACATGCAGCCCTATTTTCAATGGGATATTTCTGATGGGATGGATGCTCGGTGTGAAGCATCCATTTGGTGTGATCTCATGACTGCACGCATTTCGGGCATGTAATTCTTGTTTTCCCCAGTGGCATATTCATAGATTTCAAGTCCTGCGTTTACGGAAGGAAGCACAGAAGTGAAATGTAGTTTTCAGTGAGATTTTTTGCTTTGTTTTTAAACGAGTTAAATATGCTAGCATGTCTGGTGTAGGATGGTGTGAGGCTGAGGTGCTAGTTTGATTGATATGCAGTGCAGAACGAATGAAATGCAACCTCTGTTTCCTTGCTCTGTGCCTTTACTTTTGCAGCCCTAGTGGAAGATTGGGCAAGTAAGGCTCGACCTGATATTCTTCGCTTTGTGCCCTATACGTGGCACCTGAACATCGTGCTTACTGAATTTGAGCTCATCACACTGGCCAATGAGTACAACTGGGTGGACTGCGCTCATCAGGAAAATGGTAAGACTTTCACCACTCCTTGTGGGACGTGTTGACCAGCGTTTCGTAGTGCTGTCCCCAACAGCTGCTGCGTAGAGTATAAACTTTAGATGTCACTTCGGGATGAAATAGGATGCTAAAGATAATGCCTTTCATCGCATTGTTGCGATGGCTGACACCTGCTTTGCCACGCTGTAGGTGGGCTGGTTGGGACTGTGCAATGTGTCTGTGAATGGGGTCATGACCAGGCTCATACTGACCCTTGAAAATAAAAGCAGAGCGCAAGAAAAGATGGGACACAAGAGACAAAAAGACGGGACGGGTGCTCACTACGACTGACTTTATTATGAAAGAATTGGGGGAAAAATGTACGAGCGTACCGTATTTATTCGAATCTAGGCCGATAGTTTTTTCGGAATTTCTTGTATCAAACTCCAGGGTCAGCTTAGATTCGAGGATTTTGAAAAACTCGCCATTTTTCATCAAGAAAAGTGTTGCAAAACTAGCGCCACCTAGACAGTATTGTAGCCGTTAGTAGCCGAGCCAACACCTGGCTTAATTATGCACGCGAGGCCGCCATTTTTATCTTTGTGGCGAGTGTTGAGGTGAGCCGTTCGTCAGTTCGAGTCTCGCTTCGAGTGGGCTGTGTGTGGCGTAGCTCAATGGCGCCAAACGAGCGTAGTCATTATAGTGCGGCGTATAAAAGGAAAGTTGTGCTAGCCGCAGAGTCGTCCTCCAACGTTCAAGCCGGGCGGGACTTTGGAGGGGACGAAAAGAATGTTCATCGCTGGAGGGCCCAACGGGAGAAGCTCTTCGCGTGCGCTGAAATGGACACTGACCTCGCCGTGATACCGGGTGGTATGACGGGCCAATTGCAGCCACTTGATGTTTGCAGTGATTCCACTCCTGCGCCAACTGCGCCAAAGTGCGCCAAATTGTATTTACTGCGCCATCCTGATAATATCGACGAAAATTGCGCTAAACTGCGCCAAAGTCTCGGGTTTGGGGCCGTCTATCACCGGCAATCGCACGGCCGGCGCGTCAGAACATGTGCAGCTTGATCTTGGGGCTGCCAAAGTCGCAACCATGGACCAAGAATTATTCCGCCAGAGTCCTTCAAGCTTTTCTGTCACGAAACTCCTCCTAACGAATGGGTGAGCTGCTATGTCGCCGCAGCGGCCGGCGGCGGCGCTAAGAGCGTGCAGGGGGCATTGAGGAGAGCTTCGCTATGTACGGAGAGCTGAGTGCCCGAGGAATCCGGCGGCATCGGCGTTCAGTTTTCCTCGTTGGTTCTTAATTTGTGTGACTGACGGGTGTGAGAAATGTGTGCGAGGACATGGATAGGTACATGTGAGCGACGATGCCGAAAGATAGTTGTACCGGGTTGTCGCTCCGGCTACAGAGGTACGAGCGGAAAGGTGTCGTTGTTTAGGTTGCCGATGGCGGCGATGAGAGGATGAATGGAAACGTGCAACAACGCGACAGGAATTACCTTCGATGTTGAACATGTTAGAATGTGCGAGAAACATTTTGACGCCATCGACGTTATTCGAACGGACGACTTCATATTGAATGGAGAAAATGTGTCTTTTCGACGCGAGAAGGCAAAGTTGCGGGCGGCTCTGTTTCTTTCGCAGCTTGCTAGTGTTGTTTAGAATAACAGAGAGCGAAGCTAGTTGGTGAGTATTCATTCTAAAAACACACGGCGTGCAAACACGGACAAAATGAAGAAGTACCGATACAGGGTTTGGTGTGTTCTTCTTCTTGCGTCTGTGTTGCATGCGTCTTTTTAGAATAGTTCTTTAGGTTCTTTCCAGCTTATTAAATGCTTTGCATTGCTTCCTTGTTTGCCGTGGTCAAAAAAAGCGTGTTTTTTTAGTATTTATTGACTGAATGTCAACTAAGCTATTTTTTTAAATTTTTATATTGTACTTCAGAGTTTCCTTGTTTGTTTTTGCATAGCTTGCTCCCTCCATGTACGGCCGTGCAGCGTTTCCCTACGTAGGAAAATGTCGCTCATAGTTTCTGGTCTGAGGTACTTTTGCAATAAAAGTTTTCTATCTTTCTCTTTCAATCGTAGCATTCTTGCTTTGTTACTGTATACTTATAAGTGGCTCGAGAGTGGGATGTTCTAAACATGTTGCATTAAATAGACAATTTATAGTGAAGTAGGACGCAAATGGCATTAGTGTTTCCTGAGCTTGACACGGTTTTGGGTATTTTTGCCCCGTGTTACGTTTTCCACGTTGATATTCGAAAGCGAACAGCAAGCTCCGCTAGTGATCACATATTGCTTGTTTTCTCTAGATTAGCGAAACGCGGTTTCGTTTCAGTTAATCACGTCTCCCTTGTGCACACTTCATACGAAAATCGTTGCATCACGCGGTGCAGACATAGTCCATCTAAGCAGTCAAAGTAACGCGCGTTTTGATTTGTGAAGGTACACGAGCGCGAAGATTGGAGACCCGCGAGTGCCTTTTCGACGCTGCACAATGTAAAGTGCGACACACTTTCGCTCGTGCAATGTCCAACATGAAAATTGTCAAAGTTACTCGTAGAATGAACAAAACGTGGCTACAAACTCGCGGTTAAGGCTAGGTTAGGTCCTAGACATCAGCTGGTGTTCACACTGCACACGGCGTTAACCTGCGAAAGCTTCGTCGCTCCCGATTCAGGTGGACAGGAAGCGACCCTAGCGGCCGCCTCTGTCCCTGTATGAAACTGCGGGCGGAGTTTCGACCGAAAGCATTGAAGGACGCTATCCGCTGAATAAAAGCGCCGCGCGCAGTGCGTCCTAATAAGCCACGATGCCATGCACGGGGCCGATGCAGCCAGTCGGCTCGACAGCAAAACGCGCCTCTCCGAAGGCTCGTGACGTCTAGGCCCTCAGTAGCAGAAAGTGCGACGGCGATTCATCGTAGCGGCACGTCTTCTGTTCTAGAAACGCTACTGATAGCTCGTTTCAAGCATCGCACGGCATGTAAGGAAAGCAATGTTCAGTAATAACTACACATGTGCTGCTAAAATGTCTCTCACTTCTGTTTCCGGACATCGCGGAATGAAATCTGAGATCGCTAGCAGTATATATATGGAAAAATATCGAATTTTCCTTGCTTCGCGTTTATGGAAGAGCACGCGAACGGTGGAAACGCATTCACACTTTTCCTCAGATATACTTTATCCATGGATCTTCATTCGGTTTTCGTAATTGCTTATACCAGCACGTCCGAATTTAATCACTCTGCGGTAAATACCCCCTAAAACGCCCTGCCCTTTCGAGCTCACGTGCTAGGGTTCCAATTCGAATTTTTTGCTTGCTTTTTGAAAATGTCATCTCATTAACAAAATAATTACAATAATTAAATTAAAATAATTAAAATAAATAAATTAAAAAGAGAGGGTGACCTTATTTTTAGGTCTGGCGGTCCCATGCCGCCAATTTCCCACAGGGTGGGTGCCCTCCCAAGCGACTTTGAACTTCGTTCTGCCGAGCACCAGGCCCGAAGTACCCGAAGTGCGCTTGTCCTTATTTTACCGGTAGGTACCCGGCGGCAGCAATTCTCTGCCTCCACAGCAGAGGCTCAACTATTTCACCAAGGCTGTGGTGGGTTAAGGTCGCCCAGGGGTCTTTGCAGAACCTTATGGGGCCACCTTTCGAGATGAGTACCCAGAAACAACTGAGCGCCAGGTCAGTGTACTCCTCTACCCATTAGGAAAAACCGGTGGGTTCCCGGTCGGCGCTGGGAATCGAACCCAGTACCTCCCGCATTGGAAGCGGACGCTCAACCATGTAGTCACCGCTGCATCTCATTAATAAAGCATATATCCTGGTCGGAGCAGCCGCAAATACGCAGCTGTCAGTAGCAGGCCCGTCGCTGACGGCCCACAGTGAAGCGGCTACCCCATGTTACACGTCCGCCCCCTCGCTTTCGTGGTCAAAAGCTGACGGGTAAAGAAACTCAGTTTCGCTTAAGGGCGAAGCAATGATGGTGATACCAACAAACTGTATTGTTAAATGAAGTAAGGCTAGTACTAACTCTTTTGGATTCGATCTCGCGTAACTCAACAAACACTGGTTTAAGGGAATATGGCCGCTCCAGGAACCGAAGCGTTTTCTTGCTCTGAGCTCTCTAAACACACGAAGTAAGCGTTGAGAGCACAGCAAGTTTACGAGCCGTCTCCTGATGCCTCGAGATGGCGCCGCGCCAGCGGCTGCGCCCTTCGAACGATGCGGTCCCCCCCCGCTCCCCTGGCGTCCTTTCATGCTCCTTACGAAAGACGGGCGGCGTTTCCTCTCTGTTTGATGAGCAATCGACAGCAGGCCCGCACGCGGGAAGATGTTATCTCATATGCGCTGTCCGTGCGACGGAGACAGACGGCCTGCTAGCTTAATCTCCGCTTCAGCCGCGTTCGTCGCCAGCGCTCGCGAGCTTTTACCCGTGGCTAGAATGCGCGTGGTGATGTTATTAATTTGGTCTTTATACAGAAAATTACGGCAATGGCGACGACAAAAACCCGTGGATAGCGTCCATATAATTGTTATCACAATAAACATTTAAAAAAAGTTGAGGAGCCATTTCACTCTGTGAATGGATGATAAGCGAGCTGTTTCGCGCATGGCAAGGAGGTGACATGTGGAGGACAGTTTGGTATGTAAGGCCAGGTTGTTAACGTTCAATACGCAATATTAATGCGAAAGCATCAGATGCTTTATCAACACAAAATTGACCGTCGGCGGCGTCAATCCATTGATGCAAAAAATAATCATGTGATGGCGTCATCATCACGTCATAGAGATCGTCAAAATTGTGACGTCATCATGGCGTCATATGTCGTGATTCACATGATGACGCCATCACGACATCGTCGCTTTAACACTGCTTCCGTAATCGGTGCGCCGATCATGGAGCTAGCGCAAAACCAGGTGAGGTGCAGATAGCTTGCAGAGAAGGAGGGGGAGGATCAACCCGTCGATCGAGAAGAACCTGGCTTTCGCCTAGGAGTTTTCTTAGGGGAATTCATTAGGGACAGTGTGGCTCTTTGGCATTGGGGCACTGCTGTACATCACGGCGTTTATCTACAATGTCTGCTGATAACCACGTACAGTAAAACCTCGTTAATTCAAAGTCACTGGGACTGTGAAAAACTTTCGAATTAAGCGGGTTTTCGAATTAACGAAACATACAAAAAGCGGGATGCAAGGAACTTTGAATTACTGAAAGTAATCAGAGGTGGTCGTTTGGCCTTCTAGCTTGTGGCTCCAAGGGTTGTTTTCTAGCAATACTCGTCCCATTTTTGCCGCAAACCCGGGAAAACGGCAGGCCTCGCTGCTGCCAGCGAAAAAAAAAAAAAAAAAGTAGTCTCGTGGTCAGCTGAAATGCGTGCCTGCGTAAAAGAAGGCGTGCTTCACTGCAGCACAGTGGTGACACGCGGGCAGCATGTCACCTGCTCCTCGCAGCCTCAGCGCGTCATGATGCAACCATTCGCCATTCTTTCTGGTGAAATAAAGAATGTGATAATGGCCAGTGTGATGGAATCCGCAATGTGTTCTGGCTGAAAACATGATCACTAAGTTTTTGAACTGAGTTTTCGAAGTAGGCGTTACAGGCAAGAACTCCGCCAGCAGTGCAAGTGCACAATATGCCGAAGCATCCGCCAATCGGAGGTTCGCACACATCATGAATTCCGTCAAACCGTCCTTTATTATCTTTTCTTTTCTTATTCTTTTCTTTTTTTATTATCATGACGCGCCGACGTTGCGAGAAGCATGCGACATGCTGCCCGTGTGTCACCGCTGTGCTGCAGTGAAGCACGTCTTCTTTTCCGCAGGCGCACGTTTTAGCTGACCACGAGACCGTGGTTTTTTTTTTTTTTTTTTTGCGCTAGCAGCAGCTGCTGGGTTGTTTCAACTGTCACTCATTAATCACTACATTGCATTGCCCTGTGGCTCCTAAGGGCCGTCGCTTGCGCAGATTTGCGGTGAAATCGGGATCGGGAATTGGCACATGGCACCCAAAGTTTTCGAATTAACCGGCTGGCGATGACCGCCGCTTCAAATTATCCACTCAGATTTACATTGCGAAATACGGGACCGCAGAAATCCTTCGAATTAAGCAGGATTTCGAAATAACCGAGTTCGAATTAACGAGGTTTTATTGTAGATGTATTTAGAGTGTTATTTCATAAAGTGCAATTTTATTGATCTGGTATCCTGTTTATTTGCTAGTGTCGAAAATAATCGCCGAAGAGGTTAATTCAGAACACTCAACTGCATGAGCCCTTATTTTTTCATTAGCGAGTGAAGTATGGAGTTCTCCTGAAATGATTTTTTCCATGAGATTTGCAATGATTGAAATATTTCCAGCCTTCATAAGAGCCCATAATAATATTCCGGTGCTTGAATGTTATTGCAATATGCTTCAGTAGTACACTCCAGGATGTAAAATTAGCTGCTCCAGAGTGCTCCCAGATGCAAAATTATCTGCTCCAAAGTGCTCCAAGATGAAAATTTTGCTGCTCCAAAGTGCTCCAAAACGGAAATTTTGCTTGCTCCAAATCAGAAGTCCTCGGTAGCATCACTGTGTTTATTAAGTTTGGTGGCCCGAGCCATGTGGCTTTTCAAAAGCTCTGCTGCAGTCAATTAGGCTTAACTGCTGTGATTGAGCCAAATGCCCTGATCTATCTCACTATTTTCGCACCATGGGCTTGCTTGACAAAACTAAGCGTCTATGTTTTGGTCATGCAACTGGGGCAAATCCTGTTATGACAATTCTGGCTGTCTCCTGGAGGCAGTTTGTTTATTGCACTATGCCAAACTTGCTTCTCCTTGGTCAGCTGATTGTTGTCTCACTGTTGTGCTCGGCTGTGTTACTGATGATTGAATATTTTCCCGCAGCCCGAGTGGCATTCTGTGGCGATGTGTTTGACTTGTCCTTTGACCTTCCTTCGTGGATTTCCTGCCCCCTCAGCTGGGACTCAAATTTTGGATTCAGGCAAGCATGGTGTTATTTCAGTAAACTTCCTGTTGGGCGAGTTGCTGTTGTATCTCATAGAACATATTTTAGCGCGAAAGTGGAAAGGAAAGAAATACTGGGGAGAGAAGAAGACACTGCACCAGGGCGAGCGCTAAACATCAGCTGACTTCATTTCGAAAAAAAAAACCACGGAAAGTAGACCCCTTGAGTGCATGTGCACCACTGCTCTGTCGCTAATCAAACATTGAATCAGAAAAGCTATACTCGCTATTGAACAAATATATAAAAATGTGGCTAATACACTCCGTACCCTTGTTCTTCATATTATAGGCTTCCAGCAAGTCTACCTGGGATCTTAATCTCGCGTAGCTGCGGTGCACATGTGGAAGCTGTGCAATGGACCGATAAACGCGCATTATTTTTTTTTCAAGGACACTCATGCTATCGCGCACGATTGTTTATACATTTCCCAGTTTGACCTATGTAGGTCTTCCCACATGATAGTGGTATGCATACACAACACCAATTGCACACTTCACGTATGGCTTGGCATGTTTCCTTTGGCATCCATGCTTTTCTTTTTCTTGGCACAGGCTGCCCACTTTTCGAGGGCGGAGAGCACGGCTGGCACACCATGTTTGCTGCCAACCTTCTTAAGGTTGTGGGACAACCTGTGAATGTATGGTACCACTTGAGATTCCCTGCCTCACTCGTTTTGCATCGCTGGTGCTTTGCGGCTTCATGCCTCTCGTATTCTTCAAAAAAAAGTGCTTGCATCTGTTCAAGGTTGTATTGATGATAATGTGTGGGGTCCAATTTCGAATTCAGCAGGAATGTCTGTGCAAATTTTATGACTTTATTAGAATTTACTTGAAATCTACGTTTGTCTTTTTTTTAAAGGGACGCTTCATGTACAATGCTGAGGTATCTGCATTGGTTCTTGCGTGGCACCTGTGCTCTGCACATTTTTTAGCAGCATTTGATAATGAGGTCCTTAGTGTACTTGACCACAAGGTTTTCCTGAAGGCTGTTAGATACGTCGACAATATTTTATCATTTTAAAGAGTAACACCAATTCTACTTGGACCACTACGCTAACCACATTTTAGCCGCTCTTCACTAACATGGGCAAGGTTTGATCTTTACCCATCGAATGGATCCATCCAGTTTTTAGATTCAGGTTACGTCATACAAGAGATCATGTCTGTTGGCAGTACAAACTGCGGGCACAAAAAGATTTATTGCTTTATGATTTGGCACACTCCAAGTTAGCAAAAAAAAGGTAGTCGACTCTGGTGCAGTCTGCATGCACACTATGCAGGCCAGCTTCGAAGGCAATTAGAGAGGCTACGGGCAGCCGGTTACCCGTGCACGGTCCTTGGTGCAATCTCCCAAAACACTTTGAAGAAGATGGGGAGGGATGAAGCCGCAAAGCACCAGCGACGCACAACGAGTGAGGTGGGGAACCTGAAGTGGTACCATACATTCACAGGTTGTCCCACAACCTGAAGAAGGTTGGCGGCAAACACGGCGTGCCAGTCGTGCTCTCTGCCCCTCGAAAGCTGGGCAGCCTCTGCCAAGAAAAAGAAAGCATGGATGCCAAAGGAACGTGCCAAGCCATATGTGAAGTGCGCCATCGGCGTTGTGCACACCATATCACTGTCGTGGGGAAGGCCTATTCTATTTTTATTCATAATAGCTCGAAGGTCCTGCATGGGACATTACTTGAAAGATGATCGTCAGTGGCAGCTTTGAAATGAGTAATGTCGGTGATGAGGGCGATTTCTGAAGGAAGGGTTCTCTGGCAGTATGCAGACAAAATGAACATTGAAAGGAATGGGCAGATACACATTTCGGTGGCAGAGGAATGATGTTTCCTGGAGGCAGCGGATGGAAGTACGAGGCGAGCACTCTTTCAGCGAGAAGAAAGCGAGGAAAGGCATAGCTGCGATTTTAGGGCAGATACAGGTCCTATAGGAATAATCAGAAAGAATGAACCTGGCAGCATGGTTCTGGGCCGATTATAGGGAATTAGTGATGTTAGCTAGGGGTCGTCATAAATAGTACAGGCATATTCTAGTTTAGGTCGGATCAGTGTTTTATTGCAAGTAGTTTGAGTGCAGGGGATGCTGACCATAAGTTACGGGTAGCTAGTAAGCGATTGCAGGAATTAGTTAATTGGTGAGTATGATAGATCCAGGACAGATCACTAGAGATAGGTGCACCTAGCTATTTAAATGTCTTGCATTGAGTTGAGGTGTTGTGGTTAAGGGAGTAAGAACGTGCTCCATAGTGATGGCGACGATGAAAGGACACGTTGGAGCACTTAGTGACGTTAATGGACACGCACCATTGGTTGCACCACACCTTGATTTGGAGGAGGTCATCCTGGAGAATGGAGGAGTCTATAGAATTTGTTATGGGTCAGTACGAAATACAGTCATCCACAAGAAGGTGTATATTAGATGATACGTTAAATGGCAAGTCATATGTCAAGGCAAGTCATTAATAGCGGCCAAGGACAGAGCCTTGCGGCACACCAGATAAAAAGGATAGTGACGAGGAAAAGGAGTTGGTAGAAACAAATTGACAATGATCGGTTAAGAATTCACGTATTCAATAACTGTGTTGAGGTGAAGGTTTAGGGGAAAAACTTTATGCACGAGAAGATTATGCGATACTTTATCGAAGGCTTTTTTCGAAGTCCAAGAAGAGAACGTTAGTAGCGATGTTGAGATTGAGGTTAGAATGAAAATGCCAGAATAGAGCGAGCTGAGTGTTACAAGAATGAGCTTCGCGAAATCCATGCTGGTTAGGATGAAAGAAGGTGGCAGATGAGAGAAAATTGGCAATGTGAGAGTGTAGAACGTGCTCCATTAGTTTCGAGCAAACGCTGGTAAGGGAAATGGGACGGTAGTTGCTAGGATTTGTACGGTCGCCTTTATTTAAGATGGGAACATAGGTCAAACTGGGAGATGTATAAACGACCGTGTGCGATAGCATGAGGTGTTACCAGTCCATTGCACAGCTTGCACTTGTGCACCGCAGCTACGCGAGATTGAGGTCCTGGGTAGAAGTTCTGATAGCTTGGGAAGAGAGTTGCTGGAAGCCTATCTATTAAGAACAAGGGCACGAGGTGTATTAGCGATACTTCGTATATTTGTTCAATAGCGAACTATAGCATTTTTGATTCAATGCTTGATTAGTGACGCAGCGGCTCCACACATGCGCTTAAGGGGTCTACTTGCAGTGTTTTTTTCCGAAATAAAGTCAATTGATTTAGTGCTCGCTCTGTGCATGGGTGTGTGACATTGATACTGTGTGCTGCACCAGCTGTAGCTCCGCCGGCTACTAGCGCCACCTACTGCTGCAAGTGGAAGTGGAGTGAGGAGAACAGGGCTGGGGCAGTGTGAAAAGAAGAAAACAGTTCACGTTGTGTTCTCGCTGAGCTCGGGGTCTCGGCTCCACTTATTCGTGCTAGATGTAACAACTGGCGACGAAGACCGAACTGCAGGAACACGATGCCTACCTTCGGTAGGATCGCAGCGTTCGGGGAGAAGGCGACGCCGGCCTGCGTACGTGGAGCGTGTCCAAGAGTTTTCGAAGCCAACAACGTCGTGCCAGCAAAGAAGAGGCAATATTTTTCAGCTGCTGTGGGCCTCGTACCTATGCACTACTTCGTAACCTTGTAAAGCTGGAAATGCCCCAAGATAGAACGCTCAACGAGATACTGGCCGTACTTGGCAGGCACTACACCCCCACCCCATCCGTTGTGGCGCAACGGTTTCGCTTCAGTTCGAGGGGGCGTTCCAAAGGAGAAGCAGTCAGCAACTTCGTTGCAGCGCTCAAGTGTTTGTCCGAGCACTGCAATTATGGAGCCGAACTCTACAACATGCTAAGAGACCGAATTGTATGTGGCATAAACAACGCAGTGATTCCGACGTGGCTACTCGAGATTCCTGACCTCACATTCGAGGATGCAGTGAAAACTGCCTTGGCGATGGAAGCCGCAAGAAAGGATGCCAGTGAACTGTGTCAGGCAACTGCAAGTAGTTTACCGGATTTGCCAACTCACCGGGTATCGTCCGCTGCCAAGAGCATTGTGTGTTACCGATGCGGCGACAGAGGTCGTTTAGCGTCGCAGTGGAGACACAGCAAGTCGCAGTGTCACTACTGCAAGAAAGTGGGGCACTTGGCAGTCGTCTGCAACTTGCGGAAGGCTGAGACATTCGCGAAGGGAAACGCGTCTGGTGCGAGAACTGTACCGCCACGATCAACACGTACCGCGCAAGTAAACGCTGTCGACGACGCTGATGTGCTTCATGTTCCTCGCAGTGCTGATGTTTTTGACATGTGGCACCTAAGTGGTGAGCCGACTGTGCCGCCTTTCCTTGTCACCGTGGAAATGTTTGGGAAACCGTTTCCGATGGAGTTGGACACCGGGGCAAGCGTCTCCGTAATGCCGGTAGACAAGTTTCAATGGGCCTTCCCAGAAGTGAGTCTAGAACCTTCAAACATGTTTTTGCACGGGTTTAGTGGGGAGCTCGAGCAAGTCAAGGCCTAGGCAAACATTAGCGTCGGGTACAAGGGGCACGAACAAGTCCTTCCGTTGTACCTCATGAGTAGCACTGCTCCAACGTTGCTTGGGTGCAACTGGTTCCAAGCTTTGGGCATTGGCGTCGAAGGATTCAAACAAATTACCAAGTTAGTGATGTCCGCGAGTTGACTGCTCGTTTTCCTGGCGTATTTGCAGAAGGCATTGGCATGTTCAAGGGAATTTCTGCCAAAAGTCTTGTGCCTCCCGATGCAGTGCCGAAATTCTGCAAGCCACGCCCACTGCCGTTTGCGTTGATTGACCTCGTAACGCAGGAGATCCTGAGGTTGCAGCATGAGAATATTCTCATTTCCGTGAAGACAGCCAAGTGGGCAGCGCCGATTGTGCCTGTTCAGAAAAAAAAAATGGCACAATAGGAAGTTGTGGAGATTCCAAGCAAACAGTCATTGTTTGTGGCTCATGGAAACCTACCCAGTTCCGCGTGCTGAAGAACTGTGGGCAGCCATTTCAGGAGGTCAGTTTACAAAACTTGACCTGCAAGACGCCTACCAGCAGATACCTCTGGATGCAGAAAGCCGTGAATACGTGACCATCAACACACACATGGGTCTCTTCCAGAATACGCGCCTACCTTTTGGCGTTTCAGCCGCACCTGCTATTTTTCAGCGAGGGATAGAAACTACTTTGGGGTGTGCCGGAAACAGCTGTGTACTTTGATGACATTGTTATTACAGGCATCAACGACAAAGACCACTTGGCGAATCGAATCTGACGATTGTCTTGCAGAAACTTCGGGTAGTGGGCCTTAGGTTGAAGTTGAAGAAGTGCGTTTCTTTGCTCCCGAAGTGGAATACCTGGACCACATTATATGCAAGCAAGGTCTAAAGCCCAACCCCAAGAAGGTAGAGGCAATCATCAATGCGCCCGAGACACAGAATGTGAGGAAGCTTCAAATTTCTGCAGACAGTTTTTGCCAAATATCTCAGCAAGACTGCGTCCCTTGCATCAGCTGCTTCTTGATGGGGAAAGGTGGAGCTGAGGGAAAGAGCAACAGGAAGCATTCATCGCAAGTAAAAGGCTCTTACCAACTGCACCTGTTTTGGCCCACTACTCTTCTGAGAAACCGCTTGTGCTCAGTTGCGATGCGTCACCGTATGGTGTGGGCAGTCTTGGCACAGACCGAAGCAGGTGGACCGAAAGACCTGTAACTTTTGCTTCACGTACTGTGCTTGCTGCTGAGCGGAACTACAGTCAGACTGACAAGGAAGGCCTTGTTTTGGTTTTTGGTGTGCGCAAATTTATCAGTACCTGTGGGGATGGCCGTTCACTGCTGTAACAGACCAGCAGCCATTGCTAGGACTTTTTGGTTCAAGTCGAGGTGTGCCAAGCCAGGCATCACCAAGAGTCCTCAGGTGGGCACTCGCTCTATCAAGCTATCAATTCAAGCTCGTCTACAAGCCAGGCAGTATGCTAGGCCATGCTGATGGACTCAGTCGGCTACCTCTACCCGCAACTGAGGTTCAGGACTCTACGCCTGCCAATGTCTTCATGCTAGAACAAGTATACCCTGATGTTCTGTCACCTGCAGTCATTAGACGTGCTACGGTAAGAGATCCATGCTGTCACAAGTGGCTGAGGCTGTCCTGACCGGGAGTCCTCTTCCGGAGGGTGGAGACTGGGGGCCTTATATTAGAAGGACCAATGAACTTAGTCTGCACGAAGGATGCCTCTTGTGGGGAGCCCGTATAATCGTTCCCAAGTCCCTGCAGTTCCAAGTCCTTAAGCTGTTGCACACTGGCCACCCTGGAATTGAGAAATCAAAGATGATTGCTAGGTCCCATGTGTGGTGGCCTGGAATCGATAATGACATGACAAACCAGGTGCAAAGCTGCCCTGTTTGCCAAGCGCACCAGAAGTCTGCCCGGAGGATGCCAATTATGCCATGGCCATTTCCTGACAAGCCCTGGTCCAGGGTCCATGTTGATTTGGAGGTCCATTCATGGGACACTACTTCCTCGTGATGGTGGATGCTTTTTCCAAGTGGGTAGAACTTCACTCTGTTTCGTCACCATCTGCAGAGGCCGCAATCTCTGTGTTCAGGACTGTCTTTGCTCAGCATGGTCTGCCAGACATCATTGTTTCAGACAATGGGCCAGCACTCATCAGCATCCAGTATGCTGACTTCTTGAACAGGAATGGCATCCGTCGCATGCTGGTGCCTCCTTATCACCCTGCTTCCAACGGGGCTGCAGAGCGGGTGGTGCGGACCATCAAAGATAAACTGAAGAAAAGCACACCGGGTGAATTCAGGACACAAGTGGCTAGGGTGCTCTTTCACTACCAATCAATGAAGTAACGTTGCTCATGGGGAGACGAATCAAGACACCCTTGGATGTCATGCGCCCAAGTCTTCGATCGTCTGTTCAATTGAAGCAGATAAAGCAAAAGCTGCATGTGGACAAGGGTTGCCGCATTGCGCCACCTGTGGACCTGGGTGCCCCAGTGTTCACCAGTAACTTCCGATCAGGCCCACCATGTGTACCTGCTTCTGTTAGTGGTCCTACAAGCTGCGCCTCATCTGAGGTTGTATTACAAGATTGAAATGTGTGGCACAGACATGGGGACCTCATTCGCCCCAACTTCGTACAGACACCGCCACCTGCAAACACTGTGCCTCTAGACCCACCACCTGCAAAATGTGCCTCTCGACCAGCCAGCTGAGCAGCCAGCAACAGATCCTGTGGAGCCAGCAGGAGCTGCTGCTTAGCCAGAACAGCCACAGTCAGCCCTACCACAGAAATGGGCTACCACAAGCAGTCACTCCATCGGGAGGAAGCCCTGTTCCACTGCGAAAAAGTGGCCGAACAAGACGCCCTGTGAACCGGTATTCTCCATGACAAGAACTAAAGGGGGAGGAGTGTGACAACTGATACTGTGTGCTGCACGAGCTGTAGCGCCACCAGCTACTAGCGCCACCTACTGCTGCGAGCGAAAGTGGGAGTGAGAACAGGGCTAGGGCAGTGTGAAAGGAATAAACAGTTCATGTTGTGTTCTCGGTGAGCTTGGGTCTCGGCTCCACTTATTCCGGCTACATGTAACACAGGGCTCTTCCACTTTTGTGCTAAAAAATGTCATATGGTGTTATTTATTTCTACTGGTACACTCTGGTGTGATTTGCCGAAATTCTTGTGATACACCTAAATTGTGTGGGTTTGTTCTGAATGTGTATTGCATTTTTGAACACTTGTTAACCATCCATGTACTGGATGGATGCTCTCACTGAGTTAGCGTTGCAATCGGAGGTCAAGCTTGCCTCTTTAGCCTTGCACAGCGAGCACTGAAAAGGAAAAAAGAATGACAAGCATTGTTAAGTAATAACAATGTTGATCATTCTTGGATGCAAGCTTGCAGCAACAACCAAGATGTTTGCTGGCTCACATGGGAAACGAAGGCACCCAATCTTTCAGTAATAGTTCAGCTGGGGCTTCAGTGGGGTACCTTTCACACAAAGGACAAAATACATGAATTGCATTGTGCACATCTTGTCTGTTTCATTCATTCTGATCTTTGTGTGAAAAAAATACAGAACCACACACTCCCTCCTCTATTGTGGCAAGCATGCTTTTCACACCACTTGTAAGCCAGTCTGTGTGATCTGATGTCTACGTTATCATGCCACCAGGGTGAAGCGACTGAAGAGTTGTCCTCCAGGCATGCATGGGAAAGTGTGAAACTGTAATTTTCATAGTGTGCAAGCCTAGCCTTAGAAACAACAGATGCTCTCGTGTGCATGCAACTTGGTGTTCTCTCCTAGAGGCTTACGTGCAACTACATCTGCATTATGGTGTATTTATGTACTCCAAGTTATGCACTCGGGCAGGGTTAAGAAAGGGAAATTGACAACCACCTGTTACAGCACGAAGCCACAAGGGAATCCCAGAAAGAAAGCTTCTCGGTTGCTGAAAAAATTGTCCTGTCGGGGTATCGAATCTGGGATGATGGCTTTCATGGGCGGTGGCTTGGTAGAGTGACCGCCCCTGAAATTCTGTAACTTTGAAGCAGCCGTAAATTTGAAGCCATGGCTTATTTGCTCTTGGGTGCACAGAACAGCCCTTGCTGACAGCATGTGTCTTGTAGGCGGAAAGCGTGTCCATGTTGGCCTTCTACCTGAGGGGGCCTCATCGTGAACTGCTCCTGCTGCTAGACCGCAGTGCCTTGGTTACGGATCGAATGGGAGCTCCCAGACCAGAGCAGCCACCGGACAAGAAATGGCACTTTGTAACCCAGCCCAGGTGAGCACTTTTGTGATAATTGATATGTGTGTCAAGAGCTTAAAAGGTGATCTTGTTTGAAAAATGCTTAGATAAATAAGCAAAAACTGTTGAAACTGTTCAGTGCGTCAGTAGAGCTTCATAACACAGTCACGGCTTGTACTAATGTTCGTGCCATGAGCATTTTGACACGGAGCTGTAAGCTATGGCGACACCATCTTGGTCCTCTTCTGAGAGAAGAGAAGGGAAGCGATAGAAAGGACAGGGAGGTTGAGGACTGAAAGCATAGTATCAGTGTGGTACCACCTCTTTAATAGGCCAACTCCGGCCATTTTTCGAGGTCAGGTGGATTTCAGTGAAGTTCGCTAGGTACATGCACATTACAGGATGGAGAGATAGCAGATTCATTATGAATGAATTTATTCATTGCCCCGACTCTCTCCACCTTGCTTCCCAGAATTATTTGGGCACAATCGTGAGCGTGACGTCATTTTTTGGCGAACTGGAACAGTGACGGAAACCGAGGTGCTGCTACAGCGTCTGCTATCCAAAGGCAACACTTGTGTGCATTTGGCCAGCGCTTTGTTGTCTGGGTGTACGAATCTGCAAATTTCAGTTCCTTGTGGGTGTGCGTGCGAGGGTGGCAAGTGGTTGGTGTTGCGTTGTGGGCTGCACACAATTCCTCGTATAGTACCTTGACTGTCACGAAAACACTCGCACCTAATGGATTACCTTGCGTCTTTATATTAGAATAACAGAGAGTGAGCTAGTTGGTAAGTATTAATTCTAAAAAGATAGGGCTGCAAACACGGACACAAGAAAGAAGTCAGGACACCAATCTTTTTAGAATTTATATTAGAGTGTTTTAGCTAGCAGGGCCGATTTACCGCACGCAAAGTGCAGTAATACGGTACTGGCTGAAGGTGCACATGCGTGAACATTACCATACGGAAAACACTTTCCGTAACGTATACAGGGTGCGCTGGGACCGGGCGTATCGGTATACGGTGAGCTGCATGTTGTGTGAAAGAAGGAAAGAAGTGGAAATTTTAAGGGCTCGTTTAAGGGCACCTGTATTGCCTTGGCGTTATTGCCTGTAGTGCTCATTAATGTTGTGTGAAAGGTGGCTCGTATTTGGCTTGTATTAAATTCCTTCGGCCCTACCCAACGCGATGTTGAGCGCCGCTATTGCCAAACTTGCGCACTATTGCCATAGCAATATTAAGAAGCTTTAGTTAGTCCACAAACTCTAGTGATAGCATTTTGCCCTATCGCGGCCCCACAAACTTGAGCCGCCTGGACACGTGGCGCCATCTGGGGGTGGAATGCGCCCCACAGCAAGCAAATCTATAAACAAATGTGTTTTACTTCATTGAAGAGGAATGGCAATTTAGTTGGCCTCCAAATGCATCCGAATCGCAGCTGCCATTTTTCCGACAGCTTCGAGGAGCTTGTGCATGTAGCACGGTCAGTCACAGACATGGTACGGCTGTTTCGACGGAAGTCACCTTTCCCCTGAGCGTACTCCTCGCCACTTTTGCAGCTTTCATACTACGCGCTGGCGGGCCCGGCATGCCTTGCACTATTTCTGGTTTTTGCCGACTTATACGTCACGCGAAGACAGTACTGCTCAGTTGAATTTCGGTTTCGGTGTTGCGCTTTTTTGCTTATTTAAAATTATTGTCCCAATTTGCCAATTATTTCTGTCATTGGACTCGTGACAGGAGCGTCTCAGGAACATAAAAGCACCATTACTTTGACGTGGCCAAAAATCGCCGGAGTTGGCCTTAACCCTTTAAGTGAGGACGCGGCGTCGTATTGCGAAAAATGGCAAGAAAATCGATTTTCTGAAAATCAAATTTTCAGTTTCTGGAACCATTTTCTACCTGATTCAAAAATATCTACACTGAAAACCGCCCAGAAGTGCTTCAAAAAATTTGTTTCGCCCTCCTAGGTGGCGAAAATTATTGTGGAAATCGTGAAAAAACGATTTTCAAAAAATTCTAGCTCCGCGATGGCGTGACCGCGAACAACTTATTGGGCTCATTGGAAAGGGCATTTCTCCGTGTTCAATTTCCCCGTTTCAGCTGGCTCCTTCATTCAGAAAGAAGCGCACAAAAAGCAAACACCTGAGAGTCGTTCCGAGGCCTCCGATTGGCTGCGTCCGCCATGTTGCCCCAGCTCGACTTGCCATTGTTGCAAAGCTCGCTCCGGGAGATCGTCGTCTGCTGATTGCGCGTCGCCACGGCTGTCGAGAATCATGGTACTTCATGACACGTTCGCAGTCATCTGTGTTCACGGCTCGACGATCAATTGGATATACAGTATAACCTCATTACAACAGACCTTCATAGTGAAGAGGATTTTGGTCTTTTGTAAAGGAAAGTATGTAAAATCCAAGTACTTTTACAACAGATTTTTATGTAAACGCTGAATGGGTCTGTTATAACCGGAGAGAATTAAGAGTCAAAAACGCAGTCAAAGAACGGAAACTACATAGAAGTGCTGTAAAAAAGTTGTTGCGCCTGCCAAGGTGGCAAATAATTCGGAAATCGCGAAAAAAATAAACAGAACAGCGGTTTTTCAAGAAATTATAGCTCCGCACGGGGCAACCGGGCGCCGCCATTCTGGGCTCGTCAGAAAGACCATTTTCTCTGTATTCAAATTCCCCTCTTCAGCTAGCTCCTCCATTCAGAAACAAGTGTACAAAAAGCAAATGTTTGACGTTCGTTTCGAGGCCTCTGATTAGCTGCTTCTGCCATGCTGCTCCATTTCTCGCCATTGGACCGATGCTCGCTCCGGAAGTGTCGTCTGCTGTTTGTGCATTGCGAGGTCACGGCTGTCGAAAATCGTGCTAGTGACGCGTTCGCATCATTCTGTGTTCACGGGTCGACGATCATTTAGAATATAAATATGCTTTACTTTGGCAGCTTCAAGTGGAAGCTCAGGCTACATGCTGAGGCTAGCTAAGCAATGTCATGTTGCGCCTCCTTTCTTACTGTGAACTGGTTAACCGCTGACTTGGGGGTAAGGCGACTTACGTCCATATCGGGGACACTGCATGTGGACACAAATGGAGACTGGTAAGGGGAAAAGCGAAAAGAATGGTGACAGTGCTGCAGAAGTGGAGACGGGTAAGGGGAGAGGGGGAAAGAGTATACAATGTACAGTACGGTCCACTCTTACAGGGAACACGCGAACGCGCGAACGCGCGGCCGGCGGTCCGCGGAGCGCTAACTGCTGGCGAGATTTGGAAACGCGGAGCATGCGCGTAGAATCACAAGGGCGGTTCGTGTCCCGCGTCGTCTGCTACTTCTTCGCCCCAGTGCTCGGCACGCGCTAGCGAAATTCTATATTTCTACGGTTGGAAGGACAAGCTTGCTATCATCTCTGCATTGGGCATAAATTTCCTTGTCTGTTATAAAAAGCAGCCGGCTGGTGCAAGCAGCATGTTGAAATCTTACGACTAACTTATCGGTGAGTACTTGGGCTAGTTGCTAATCATTTGAGGGAAACTGTGCAAAAAAAAAAAAACAACGTCGACAAAGAGAGAACAGAACAGCACAAGCGCATGTGCTTGTGCTGTTCTCCTTTTGTCGACGTTGTTTTTTTTGCGCAGTTTCCCTCATAATGAGCACTTACACTAGGTTACGCAAGTGACAGGCTTCGTTATCACTTTCCCAGAATTACATAGCTGGGGGCCCAGTCGAAATTTGGCCGCTGGGGCCGCGAATTGCATCGCATCAAAACTGGCGAGGAAAGCAGTGCAACAACACAAACACCTTTTTTTTCTGCCTGCTGATTACCCGATGAGGCAGCAGAAAAGAGTGGTGGCTACATGAATCGCACTGATGAGAAACGGAAGCGCTGTCCACCGCTCGCCAAGCGCTAGGGCCGGCAAATGTAGCAGACGAACTGCTACAAAGGCGGCCCTCATGCCTTTATGTGTGTGCGCCGTGCTTACAAATCTCGCCGTCCAGTTCGCGCCACGCGGGCCACCGGCCACGTGATCGCGTGTTCCCTCTAACAGTGGACCGCACTCTACATCAGAGCTGCCAGTGTGGCTGCAGGGGTGGTTGCAGCACATGAATGGGAGGTGTAGGGACAGCAGCAGCGCTATGTCAACGTGGTGTGGTGGTGCAGGTGTAGTATGAGTCATACTTGTGATATGCAAAACTGGGATGCGTGCTTCAAAGCACTGCACTTGTGAATTTGGTTTTGTGTGCTACACCGAAACACCATTACCAACACCATGCACGGTTCGTGCATTAACTTGCCATTGGCAAAGAATGTGCTGTGTGAAGATTGGAAATTGTCCCCGTGTCTCATAAGGATCACGAAGCAGTGATCACCGTTATTCTTGAAATGAATAATAATTGTTGAGGTTTTAGCCCCAAAACCACAATATGATTATGAGAGACACCGTAATGCAGACTAGTTTGCCAATGCTATTGGCTTTGGTGCATAGGTGTAGGGGGGCGCTAGCCCCCCACTTTTGACAAGTGGTCCATGTTGGCTGCACACTCCGGAAGCCATCCACTGAGGCGAAGTTTTACTTCTACACAGCAATCACTGAATTACATAATGAAATTTGCCCTGCTGTCCCACGAACCCGCACTGCAGGTTCTCTGCGGTGCAGGCCGCCTGTGCGACGCTTTCGCTCTTTGCACGACAGCATTGATGAGAAGGCAATGGCTGAGTAGGGGCTCTTCACGTTAGAGCACACTGTCATGATTTTACTCTGATCTGCCTGGCTTGAAGTTTACATAATTGACGATGCAAATACAGACAGGAATCAGTAAACGTTTATTGGACCAATCAGACGCTCTTCCTGTTTAGGAAACTCATTTTCTTTCATCGGAAAGGAATGGTATCAGCGCTGCACTATATCCAATTTGTTATGAGTCGATGAGCGTGCAGAACTGTTGAGTGTTTTAGTTGGGCTACATTGGGGGAGCTAAAGGACGTTTCCGCTTGAGTTTCCGATTAACTTGCTTTGCCTTGCCACTGTTTTTAGAGTAATCTAAAAATGTTGGCCTTGCTTGTCATATAGTAGCTTGCTGCAATCGTGGCGGCTTGGAACAAGGCGAGGAATAAGGCAGAGGACTTGAGTACATTGGGAAGCCCAGCTTTCAAGCTTGTCCCCCAAGTTCATATAACGGAACAGGCAAAAGGTCCACGGTTTTCTGGACTAACAATTGTTGGGGTTTAACGTCCCAAAACCACAATATGATTATGAGAGACGCGGTAGGGGAGGCCTCCAGAAATTTAAACCACCTGGGATTCTTTGACGTGCACTTAAATCTAAGCATTCTCGCCTCGGTCGAAAATGCGGCCACCGCGGCCGGGATTTGATCCCGCAATCTGGGTTTTCTGGACTAAGGAGACTGAATTGACAGGCCGGTCTAGTCGGTCTTGAATCGTCTCGAATTGAATTGTACAGGGCAAAATACAACCCGGGCGGCAAAGAAGCACACAAGCGCAGCACTGTTTATTTCCCTTCCTATCTGTGATGACTTCACAGAGTTGTGCACGCACACAAACAGCTCAACATCGTTATACTACAGCGGAAAATATTTAGTACACTCATATGAATTCATCTCGCCAGTGTCCATAAGTAGCCGCTGCCACTGTGATCGGTGGGCAGCCTTCTTGAATTACATTCGGACACTGTCCAGCTATTACAAAAAATGTTTAGGTATTGTTCAACATAGTAATGCACTGTTTAGCGTGCACACTTCACTTGAACACCGCGAGATTTCACAGATATGTGATGTTGTGTAAAATGCACGTGATTTTAAGGCAAACCAAACATTTTTGACGAATGGCTCAGAACCAGTGACCAAAATACGCCGTATTCAAAATAGTGTATTCTCTTGTTTTTAATGTAGTCTGCATGAGTGGTCATTATGCGATGGATCATTTTGGGGTTATTGTTGCATCGCGTTACGAGCAGGTGCTCTGTGCATGACCCAGAAAATTTCGACCACTCCTAATCAGCTAATGACCAATGCGGAAAGAAAGAGTGCGGTGTAGTTTAGCGTTGTAATCACTCACATTTTTTTAAAATAAATTTGTGCCTACTCCGTTCGCATAGGCGTATTTACCTGGAGGGACCAGAGGGCCTTCCAAGCAAAGGAGAAAACCGTGACGTAACCAAGACAAGAAAGACCAAACAGGGCCAGCGCTGGTCATTGCTGGTCCTGTTTGTTTTTTCTTATCTTCGTTATATCACGCTGTTTTCTACTATGAAGTTCACACGCTCCAAGCAAAGTTGCAAATACAAATACGATGAGTGTAAGGAACGTACTACGCCCCCTAATACCGCAAATTCTTACTTGAAACAACTTGTGGTTGACAAGTTAACAATAAAAAAAGTCATAGTTTCACCTCAAGGGCGAAGCAATGAATGCGATAGCAAGAAATTGAAATGTCACAGAAAGAACGGCAAGCAGCTAGACACTCGCTGCGTGCTACTCAGGCACAAAGGACACTGGAAAAGAAAAACACACAAGGCGAGTGCGAACTAACAACTGTCACAGCTCGACACTTGCAGCACGCTGCTCAAACACAAGGAAGGACGCACGAAAAGAACGCACAGGTATACATAGGACGAGCGCGAACTGTCACAGTTGTTACTTCAACTAACCCCTACTTTGACTCTTCTAGCTAGCAGATTACTTCTTTCGCAAACACGGCCGCTGCAGTGAGCAAAGTGACCATTGTGTGGTCTATAGCTTCAATGCAAACTTTTCAGTGAAAGCACAAGATGTACAAATCTCCCTTTCAAGAGATAATCGCGCGAGCACGGTCGACCACGCCCTGTATGTCAAAGTACAAGTTGAAGGCGCGCATCCCAACTCCGGCAAAACACTAGACAGTTTTAGAATTGGGGACCCAAGAAATTTGCGAGTCGCCAGGACGCATGCGCGGAATGCCAGCCACTCTCGGACTCTTACGCTCACGTTGTCCCAAGACCCTGCAGTGCCTTCCTTTGGGCGGCATACAAAAACCGCAGAGCATGCGACCTCAGGAGAAGAAAATAAAGGCGACTCTTGGCAGTAGGCATGTGAAGCCACGGCTCGCGTTCCCTGCAGGCGTCTATTTTGGTCACTAAGATAAAACTTCATTTGGCTCTAGGTGGTACATATTCCTGAGGCTAAAGTTACAGCGCTAACGGACTTCTTTGCCCTTTCCACTTCTTTACTTTTTTGTCCCTGTGCTCATCTGAATATGATTTCATGTCTTCGCCATATCTAATGCACTAGCATCCTTGTTACAGGTTTTGGTTTAGAGCTATTGTTGTGTGTGCACGTTGTGGTAGCCTCGATGCTCACCGGAGTCAAAGACTACCGTGGGTTCAGGCTTAGCGAGCCACAGAGCCGCGTCTGCCGTCGCCTGCTTACGTTTAGCGCATCGCTCCGCGCGCGCTCAGCTAGCAAAGGCGTTGAGCGCCGCGCGGCATAAACACAGTGTTCGAGATAACATACACACACAAACACTTTATTTCCTTTCTGCGGCACCCCAACACACACAGTACAGCGTCCGCTCCCGGGGCACGGGGAAGCAAAGGGCTTCCCACGCGGACGATACACCAAGGGGGACCGCGAGCACGTCGCAGCTGGCAATGGCGAGCTTTGACACGCCGCTCGGGAAAAGGTCCCTCGCGGCTATGCTGCGCACTCTCGCGGTGACCACTGGGCCTGGTCGCGAGAGCCCTAGCTCTCGCGACCAGGCCTAAAAATAATAACACAATACACTTGAAATACACTATACTATACAATATGGTGCTACGGAAGGGAGGTGAAAGAAATTAAGGCGAGTGTTCATGATGCCTACGTGGAAGAGCGTCCACGGCACGCAGAGGAGCCAGTGCGTAATGTTGTTAGCCAGAGTGCGAGGCAAGAGGCCTGTTTGATGTCTGCATGCCCGGAACGGGCTCACCTTCGGCTCGTCGATCTAGTCGACGACAGACCCGCGAGTCCGACGAATGCCGCTTCGGTGGTGGTTCGGAGGTCCCGAATTCCAGGCTGGATGACCAAAGACCTCCTTCTGCTGTAATCCTGACGCCAAACCAAATTGGCTGCAAGGCGTCCCGGTGTCGGCAGAGAGCCGGGCGCAGCTGCCATGTCAGCTAGCCTCGCGCAGCAGCCGTGAGGCAAACGGCAGCAAGGCTTCTCAGCGACGGCTGAGACAAGGACACAGCCGGGCGGTCCGCCTGACGTCAGCGGGTCCCCGAACACCTCCAGGGTCCACGGCGATAGGGTGAAGGTGGTTTCCTATGGTGTCGTCACCATGCCGCACACTTCCAGGGCACGCACAGACGCACCACGCACATACCGTATTTACTCTATTCTACCGCGCCCTCGATTGTAACGCGCACCCGTTTTCTGCGACCAAAAAAAAAAAAGTAATACATCGATTGTAACGCGCACCCATTTTTCGTGAGAGAAAAGAACAAAAAAGGTCCGTAGGAGTCAAACTTCGCACATTCAGAAGAACAAGTATTTGGGTTTTAAAGAACTGAAGTTTCAAAAAAGTAAAACACAGTCAAAAAGCGGGCCTTGCCGCTAAAACTGTCACCACTACGGCGGCACGAGTCGCGTAATGGATCAGTCCTCGTCGCTGTCTGACAACTCCTTGTCGCTGTAAACACTCTTCGATTTCGGGAAACCGGCCCTGCTTTGGTCAACTGAGACCTTTTCGTGAAGCTTTGCTGTAAAAAAAATCTTCTGCTTCCGTTTGCGCCAGTCTCGCACGCACGTTGCGGGAACTCCGAATGACTCGATGCCGCCCGATTTCCGCCCGTCTCAGCACATGTAATAACTATTCTTTTAAATGCTGCATCGTGGTGCACTCGCCGAGTATTTGGAGTCGGCACTTCCATGCCGTCGATGCGAACGCAGAACGGGATGACAATCTCCTCGGCACATGTACGAACTGAAAAAATGGCAGAAATGGCCAAGGCGCGTAGGAGGCGGCCATTTTGAAATGTCGATGGCAATACAATAACCGAGTTTCTTTTTTTTTTTTCGGTACTCGATTCTAACGCGCATGCGATTTTTGGACTCGTTTTTCCGGAAAAAAGGTGCGCGTTAGATTCGAGTAAATACGGTACACACACACACACACACACACCTCCGAAGACGGGCCTCTCCTGACGCGCCACGCGATGGAAGGCGCGTAGTGTCCTTCGTCCCTCTCCCCCCGCACAAGCACCAGTATTCACGACCCCTTCCGCAGGCAAAAGAAAAAAAAAAAAGACGGTGAAAAAGTAAACAAAACAAAATTATACTCAATATGCGGAAAAAAAATACGGGGAAAAAAAAACACATCAAGTATAAACATGAACACTCAAACAAACAAAAATAGCAGCAAACTGGGCAGGGGCTGACTTCTTGCGAGCACTTGCTGTAAAGAAGCTAGCCTACTGAGGTTAGACAGTAAGGTGAGGGCCTTCGGTTGCGGAAATAAGTCCGCCCTCTGGCGCGGAATCACTAAGGTGACCGCTTCCTCAGTTTATACCGGTGCGTGGTCCGAATGCGGTCCACCGTCCCGGGTGTGCCCGGTTGCTTGCATGCAATGCCACTGGGCGCTGGCGCGAGCTCGTCAGACCTTGACGCAAAGGCTTTCAGGTCTGCGATGTGGGCACGGCTGAGTTTTCCCGAAAGGGGATCTTTCACCAAGTACGTGAGCGGATTCCAAGCTTTCTCCACTCGGTACGGACCAAGCCACTTAGGGGCGAGTGAGGCTGAGAACCCCTTGCTCGCGTCGCTAAGAGCGTGGTTGCGCTTCAGGACAAGATCACCTACCTTAAATGAAAGATGGCGATGTTTCTGGTCATACTGGGCCTTCTGCGCAGCCCTGGCCGATTCCAAACTCTGCCTTGCTCGACAAAGCTTGTCCCGAAGCTTTGATGCGTAAGCAGAACAGTCTGCTGGTGCTTCCTCGTCTCCGAGCTGGCATTGCATGACACTGGTCACCGGATTTGCCAACTTCTTTCCGAAGTTGAGGAAAGCGGGAGAGAAACCAGTAGAGCGACTCTCGGAGGTTCGGATTGCGAACGCAAGCTCACTCAAATGGTCTGCCCAGTCTTTTTGACTTTCGGCAAAGGCCGCCAACATCGGTTTGAGCGTACGATTGGTTCGCTCCGTCAAATTGGACTGGGGATGGTAGGGCGAAGTGGTGCAGTGATTAATTCCTAGGGAACGGCACGTATCACCACACACCCGAGTGGTGAAATACGACGCGTTGTCAGTGATCAGTCTTTCCGGAAAGCCGAACCGACAAAACACTTCCTGCAGCCTCTCAAGCACCGCTCGCGCTGTCATCTTCCGAAGCGGAAACAACTCCACCCACTTCGAAAAATGATCCACGACTACCATCAGATGTATGAACCCCTGCTTGCTTCTGGGGAACGGCCCTATCAGATCGCAGGTGGCTACTTGCCACGGACGCTCACTGACAATCGGTTTCATCAGGCCGGGCGGCTTGCCATTCCTTGATTTCACCGCTTGACAGACATGGCAGGAACGGCAATAGCGGAAAATGTCACGCTTCATGCCAAGCCAGGTCACAGTCTTGCTCAGTTTTGCAAAAACTTTGGAGCCACTCAGGTGACCGGCCATGGGTTCGTCGTGAGAGGATCGCAACAGTGCGGCTCTCAGACTTTTGGGCATAACCACCTTAAACGGGTCCACGGACTCCTCATCGGTGGCTATGTATTTCAGCAGGAGCCCGTCATGGTCCAGCAAGTATGTATCCGCGGGGGACTCAGACACATGCTGGTTCCCGTCCCCCTGCGCCCGCTGCACTACCAGCAGCGTCACGGCGCTCCGTCTCCCTGAGACCGTCGCTCAACTCGCGACAAAACGGATCATCTTGCTGGGCCTTCAGTAGCTCTTGCCTGCTGAAAGCGATTCCCATTCTCCCAAAGGGGAGCCTGGTATCGTTCTCACTCAGGACTGCAGCCATCGCTGCCGCTTGCATCGGCGTCATGGGTTCGCTTTTGTGTTGCTCACCCTCTCGCCCGCTTCGCGGCGTGCTGCTTGCCTGGCTCGCGGAAAAGGTTTGCTCGTCGGCGCACTCACCCTTCGCTCCGCTCGGCGGCTCGGCCGCCGTTTCGCCCCCGACGCTTGCTTGCGCAAAGGCACCGCTAGCGGTTGTCGCACCAGAATCCAGGCTCCCGGTAGACACTGGGGCACGAGATAGCGCGTCAGCTACCACGTTAGTGCTACCCTTCCGATACTGCACTGAAAAGTCATAATGCTGTATTAGGAGAGCCCAGCGCGCCAGCCTGCCCGCAGGCTCACGGAGCCGCATCAGCCAGCTTAGCGCACTGTGATCTGTTTGCACCACAAACTTCGTCCCATCCAGGTAGACATCAAACTTCCGCAGTGCAAACACGATGGCGAGACACTCCCTCTCAGTCACGGAATAATTCTTCTCCGCGGGTATCAGCGAGCGGCTGGCAAAGGCCAGCGGCTGCAACACGCCATCGTATTCCTGTAGGAGAACTGCTCCTAATCCCAGATCACTCGCGTCAGTCTGGACAACAAACGGTCTGGTCAGGTCGGGGAGCTTGAGCTGCGCTGTCTCCGCAATGGCGCTAGACAGTCGGCAAAACGCCTCTTGCTGCTCAGGTCCCCATCACCACACCGCAGACTTACCCAAGAGCTTGGTCAAGGGCGCCTGCACTCGGGCACAGGACGGAATGAACGACCGGTAAAAGTTGGCCATTCCAAGAAAGCGGCGCAGGCCGCGTACGTCCTTGGGCACGGGGAAATCGAGGATTGCTCGAAGTTTCTCCCGGTCTGGCTCAATGGAGCCTTCGCCCAGCGTAAACCCAAGTAACTGAACTCGAGTCTGCGCTAATTGGGCTTTCGCGGGATTTAACGTCATCCCGGCAGCCCTCACCCTCCCGAGCACATCGGCAACATGGGCCAAGTGCTCTTCGAAGGTTTGTGAATAAATCACGATGTCGTCGAGGTAGCACATGCAGTATGACCACTTTGCTGACTGAACTGACTGACTGACTGACTGACTGAACTGACTGACTGAACTGACTGACTGACTGACTGACTGACTGACTGACTGACTGACTGACTGACTGACTGACTGACTGACTGACTGACTGACTGGACTGACTGACTGACTGACTGAACTGACATGAAAAAACAAAACAAAACAGACTGATTTAGCCGAAAGCTTCTTTTTTGCGCTTGTCGGTGTCAGTGTAGTCGGAAAATGCAAAGCATTGACCAAGTACTCAGGATGATAGGTTGAAAGCTGTTTATTGATCAAGCTGGCGCGTGCCGACGTATGTTTCTTCGAGTACAAAAGCATCAAACAGGAGGACCAGGGCCATCGGGTGGATCTTCTTGTCGTATTTCTTTAGTGGAGGACACGCTCGCCACTTGTAGCGCCACATGCGGTGGTTGAAGGCCTCGTCATCTGGAAACACCTCGTTGTTCGAGAGCACAATGACGGGCGTCCTGGAAATGGTCTGATCAGCCGAGTACTTGACCGCCACCGAATCTACGTCACCGCCAAAAATTTTTTTAACAGTATCAAAAGCAGACGACTCACAGTTTGGCTCGTTCCACACCAGGATGCGACGGCCCACGGTGTCCTGAAGTGGAAAGCTAGTGTAGCGGTTAAAGTTACAGATCGTACCGCGGTTAATGTAAAAGGAAAGAACGGGATCAAAAAAAAAAGTTTTTTCTTGCACTCGGAGGGGACACAATCTCCATACAGTTTTTCTTGGGGACCGCCTTCTCGACCAGGCTATATAGCTTGTTTACAAAGGCCGACACTTCCTCGTGGATGCCATTAAACTGAAAGTTTAATAGTTCCATCATGGCATCAAATGAAGCGGGCACATCCATGTAAAAGGTAGCGAGGTCACCGTGTGGGGCATCAAAGAGAGGCTGGGTGTGCTGGTACATTTCAATAAAGTCCAAGGTGGTGTACGAGCACATTTCGTCATTAAACACCTGGATAGCTCGCTGCAGGCGCTTGTCGTCCAGGCGAATGAACCGAAACACCGGGTCTGCCAGCCACTTGGGGGTGCGCACAATGTTTGTCAACGGCGATACGGGGTTTTCGCGTAGCCACTCGTAGATGGATTCTTCCGACGCTCCTTTTGAACGTTTTCGGCACTTTGCACCCGTTCTTGCGCGTACCTCGTCAGTGTCTCCACCGCTCGTCTGACCTCCATGGGCGTCGTCACATGCAACTGAATGCGGAAGTTTCGGGTGCAGTATTTCCAAAACTCGCCCGGGCTCGTGTCCAGAACCTTCGAGTTGTCCCAAAACTTCATTTCTAACGTCGCGACCCCAATCATTTCCTCCCATTTTAATGTATTCCAATAATCGGGGCTCACTATTGAAATACTTGACGAGATGGTAGAGGTCCCATGCACTGGCGCTTGTAGACCAAATTGACAAGCGATTTGGTCGTCTGACGAAGCCAGCGAAGATAACACATCGGCATGTGCCATTGCTCCAGCTGCAGTCGTGTAAGACGTGGACGTGTGGGAGTGTAGTTCCTCGTGTGTGGAGTGCGACGGCAGCGATTCCGTACTGGGTGGGCCCTTGCTCGAATCCTCTGATAATGTCGTGACAAATTGTCTCAGCCTCTCCGTCGTCTCGAGCGGGAAACACATCATGCACAAGCTTTCTTCGTTTTGGAACTGACTGTAGCTGCAGTGCCCAGCGTGGAGGGGGTTGTAAACTTTTTCCATCTCCTCCAACCCCTGTTCCTGGTTCGGACACGTTTGGATCTGATACTTCTCCCACGCCTCGATCAGGTTCCGCAAGTGCCGCCAGGGTTTCATTAATGTCATAGGTACTGTTCTCGTCGCTCGAACCAATAAACTTTGTAGTTTGTCCCTGGGAATATAGATGGCGTCACCAAAAAATAATTCCAAATGGTAATATAGGGGTACCTCATCTTCTGTTTCTTGATCGTCAAGCTGACGTTTGCGTGATTCTGCCATGGTCTCTATTAAAAAGCAGAAAAATGCAAGAATTCAGAATATAGCATAGCTAACCGAAAAAAAAAGTTACTGAAGGCGTCTTGAGTGTCCGCTTGAGGTCCTCCTGAGTGGACAGCCTGTTGAAGACTGTGAGTTCTGAGCTGCTGCACACCTCTTTATATACCCCTCGCGGCGGCCTTGGAAGCCCTTTATAATTAGTGTAAAAACCCGTCTAGAACTAGTTACGATTGCGCGACAACTAGTTTATTATTCTCCGTCTCCTGCATGGCGCTCAGTGGAATATAAATGAGTCTTTTTTTTCTTCTACAACAAAGGCGCTTTTTAAACACGTATTTTCCTTGTACGTCGTTGTCGTTGTAGTTCCACTCAGAAAAAGTATATATATATATATTTAAATATATCCCTTCTTAGGCTTCGACGACAACGACAACGACATGGCTTTATTTTTTTTTGTATGTCGTTGTCGTTGTAGTTCCACTCAGAAAAAGTATATATATATATTTAAATATATCCCTTCTTAGGCTTCGACGACAACGACAACGGCGCAGCATTGTGAAGTAAATAAGAAACGAAAAAAAAGTTCTGCTTTTTTATTTTGCTTTTATTAAACAGAACGATCTATTGTGGGAAAAATGGCACCGAGCGTAGGGTTCTTGAAGCAACTTCTTTTGATGCATTAATTTGAGCTTGCGCAATCTTCTGCAGCTCTGCCTTGTGTTCGGTAACTTCGGACTCCGTGCGAGCGAGGTTGACTGGACGTCCGTGACGTGTGAGGCTGTTGTAACTTGCTTTGATGTTTTCGTTGGAGTGACGCAAGTAAGGCCCCACGTTCGAGGGTAAAATAACACTGTCGGCAACTATGGTGTGTACGTCAGAGTGAACCACCAGTTCTGTGTCAATTTGAAAAAAGGCGGCAATGTCTTGAAACGTTTCAGTACTGCCTGGGTCGTCCTTGTTAGACTTGCTTACTGCCAATACCCCAAAACTCAAACTTGGTTGAATAGTTGAGTGCGCCATCGTTTTTAAACCTCGGGTGAAGTAAGTATTTTCCATAGGGTCCAAATACTTCACGTGGCGCGTGTGCATATCGTCGGGTCGAAGCCGCATGGTGATGTTGGTATCTGGCTTTTGCTCGTACGATTCGTAGTTTGACATGTTGCTAGTGGTGTAGGATACAACGTCAGCAGGCAGGCCAAGGTGTGTACGAGTTAGTAACTCGTTTCCTGCGTTATAAGTTGGACCCATCTTTAGCCATGCGTCACTTCCAAACTGGTACTCATAGTGGACTATAGGTGTGCCCACGTGACCTTTGAACGGAAACTGGTTTACGAACTTGGTCAAGCGGGGACTTGCCTTGTCAATGTGAATAAAGTCGTAAGCAAAGTTGTGACGTGGTACACCCATGCACGCAGGTATGCTCTTTACGTCATCGCCATCGTGATCCTCGTTTCCGGGTGTGATCTTTAGACCCCAGTAGCTCTTAGCCAGATCCGAGTGGTCCTTCTCCTGAAATGGTAAATAAGACTGTGGCTTCATCGGGTTGTTTGTCTCGCCTTTCTTCACACGACACATGCTGGTATCCAAGTAGTGGTTCAGTCCGACGGAGCTAAGGCCATAAACTAGCATGTCAGAGTTGACGGGTTGGACAACCGAAGAGCCAGTCTTTCATGGCGTGCGTAAACCATGAGGGGTTACCTTGACAGAGCAGCTAACAGCTCTTGTGTGAGCTGGTAGGTTAAGGTAGGTGCCGTGAGGAATGTAAAGATACGGCCGGTCCACTGGCAAGCGTGACAGGCTAGTCAGAACTCCTGGAAACGTTTTCTCGGTGTCATAAACTAAATTGGTCTTCAGCATTGTGTAGGCCCATGTGGTGAGTATTTTGCTGTCACGGAAGACTGTGACCACTCCGTGGTCGCGAGGTACGCGCAAAATCTGCTGAACGAGCTCTGTCGAATTTTCACCGTCACCTCCAACTCCTGCTCCGCCTGGGCGGGTGGGGGCGTCTGAGTGCATCTGCTGCGACATCTGCGCACCTTGGGCGTCGCCGGTAGTTGAGTCAGGCTGGTATCGCTTTGCGTCTGCTGTATCTGATTCCCCGTTATGTGCACGTTTCCGTCTATCTCCTGGCATTCCATAGAGACTACGGCCCAAGACGTATTGTTCCACAATATTCTTCGTGCCCAGACCAACTGCACCTAATGCGGAGTGCCAGTTACCCGTGCGTCTAAAGTCGTTCAAGAAGAGAGCCGCAGATGCCTGATCAGCAGCAAAGACGTCCTCGTGGCTCGTGGCCCGCTCGTAGGCTTCGTCGTGCGACTTGGCTATGCCGTCGTCCTCGTCCACCGGAGCTCCGTTGCGCTGTGGATTCCCGGGACCCAGGTACCGGTGGCCTGGGAACAAAGGCATACTACTCTGGTTAGGAGATATACACATGGTAGCGGTAGCGACATCGACGACAGCTACACTCTTAGCCGCCTCTATTTAATTGACTGAACTGACAGACTGACTGACTGACTGACTGACTGACTGACTGACTGAACTGACTGACTGAACAGACTGACTGAATGACTGAACTGACTGACTGGACTGACTGACTGACTGACTGACTGACTGAACTGAACTGACTGACTGACTGACTGACTGACTGACTGACTGACTGACTGACTGACTGAACTGAACTGAACTGAACTGAACTGACTGACTGACTGACTGGACTGACTGACTGACTGACTGACTGACTGAACTGACTGACTGACTGAACTGACATAAAAAAACAAAACAAAACAGACTGATTGAGCCGAAAGCTTCTTTTTTGCGCTTGTCGGTGTCGGTGTAGTCGGAAAATGCAAAGCCTCCGTTTCGCCCCCAACGCTTGCTTGCGCAAAGGCACCGCTAGCGGTTGTCGCGCCAGAATCCAGGCTCCCGGTAGACACTGGGGCACGAGACAGCATAAGGATGCGTGCATAAAAAAAAAAATGTTTCATGCCCACTTCGACCATGCATGTTTCTTGCAGAGGCATGTTTCTTTTCGGATAATATCGACGCCTGATCACGCACCGTTTTCGTTGATTCCAATGTCGCTTTGGTTGTTTCGACTGCTCGCTTGGTCAGCATCATACTGTACAATACCCACTGGGATCGCGCATGTTTATGATTATGCCGAGATTTGTGCTGCCCGATGATAAGCGCGTCTGATTTCGCGAAGCCATCGAAAATTTAATTGCCGCCTTGCTTATTTTTTCAGCTCGTTTCCACAGCGGCAACTGTATATTGTCCGCGGCCCACGCGCATGCAAGGAGCGTGAGCCGCGGGCTCACGCGCCCATATATTACGTGCCGAAACCACGTCATTATTATGAGGCACGCCGTGGTGGGGGACATCGGATTAATTTCGGCCACCTGGGGTTCTTTAACGTGCACCTATATCTAAGTACGCCGGTGTTACTGCATTTCGCGCCCATCGAATTGCAGCTGCCATACGCGGGAATCGAACCGACGACCTCGATCTTAGCAGCACAACACCTCAGCCTACTAAGAAATCACGGCGTGGCTCATGCAAGGCCAATATAAACGCTCTGTGCAAACATGCAGCATAATTCTGTTTACAGTGAGCCGCGATGGCTAATTTACCGCCATCAGCAGAATAAAACACTTGTAGTACTCACGGTACGGTATTTAAACTGTGGTGTATTAAGCCAACATGCTCCGCTGCTGTCACATTACAAATGGTTGACTCGGAAAGCCAGCGCGCCATCTCGAAATGTACAGCGGTTGTCTATTTTTTGTAGCTTTGGTTCACAAACGCACTTTTCTTTCAAATGAGCATGGCCATCGCGTTTCTCCCCGTTAATAGTTCGTAATACTGTGTACGACAAAAACTGCTTCAAGGTGACAAGGCCGCGAAAGCATCGCTTAGTGCGGCGAGCTGTCTTAATCCACTCTTGACGCCTCTGCTCTTCGCACTGCTTGCATTGGAAACGGTAGAAATTGACAAGCAGTTTTCGGCTCTTCGTCATTTTTAAACTTTTGTGACAGTTCACAATGCACCAGGACTGCGTGCCTGCTTTCCAGTACGATGAATGACCGGCACCCATAGAGTGAAAAATGCGAGATAAAAGCCCCGGGGAGCACGTACTCCACGCACGCAATGGGAAAACCAAGCAAGCGCGACCCGTCCGAGCTACCGAAGCTTTCCCCTCTCTCCGCTGGGGCGGAGGACGGCGCTGCGCAAACTTGACCGTTGGAGGCCTATTGAGCCAACGAGCGCATAGCACAGGAGCCTGCCCCCGAACTCTGCACGCGACACGGTTCCGACGCCTCTGCTGCACAGGCAACTGTATACGCCGGTGGGCTGATGACGGCTTCAGCTGGGAAGAAGGTCCGTCGCGATAACCTTCATTCGCAATGTCCACAACGATACCGGTTTTTACGAGAAAGTCCCGACCGAGAATCACAGGAACACTGAGCCCTGGAAGATGAATGAAACATGTGCGTCTCATTCGATCTCCCCATCTGACCGTCAACCTTGCGGCGCCAGCCAACTGGGCCACGCCTCTCACAGGGGTGAATGTCGTTCGGCAGTCCCGCAAGCGCACCGAGTGCTTCCGCAAGTGGGACAACACCTGTTCACCAAACAACGAAGCGCTCGCGCCCGTGTCCAGCAACGCCGAAAATTCGCGGCCGGCAATAATGACCGAAATAAACGGCGCGTGCGCACCAGCAAGGCTGCTTGCCCGGTACGCGGAGGGGAGAAGCAAGGGTTCGGCCGCTCGTGCCTTCACGAACGACCCGCGCTCCCGTTTCCCTGCCTCACAGGAGGCCTAGATACGGGGCACTCCCTCGCTATGTGCCCTCGTTTGCGGCAGTGGAAGCAGCGCACGCCGTCTCGGGAAAGGGAAGGTGCTCCGTCGCGGTCCCTCGTTCGAGGCGGAGCAGCCTCTAGCGGCAGGGGTCGGCTCGCCTGTTGATCAAAGGACCTGTTATGACGAGCGTCACCCTCAGCGATGCGCTGGGTTGAATAGCGTCCCTCCTCGCGCGCGTCGAGTTCCGGTGCAGCACAGGCTGCTGCGCGCCTCGCGTACGCGTAGGGATCTAAAGCGCGATCGCTCAGCTCCCAACTGTGCCCGCTTCTAGCGGGAGCCGCAAAGGCAGCCCCGGTGGGCTGTTGCCGTTGGGGAAAGGTTACGGCCCCTCCCCACGCGCAGCGCGGTTCAAGGGCCACGCTGGCTGGCGGTGGTGGGCAATAGGCATGCGCGGCGAGAATGTCGCCTTGAATGCGCTTCGCCTTGGCGGCCATTTCCTCTAAATCTCGGAAGCGGCTGCCGCGCAGGTACGCCGAAAAGGTCGGATGCGCCTGCCTAATCACCTGTTCGACGCGTTCCTCGTTCGAAGCTCCGGGCTCAGCGATAGAGAAAAGGTCTTCCGTCGCGTGTACGTACTCCTGAAGCGACTCATCAGGAGCTTCCGTGCGGTGCTCGAGCTCGTGCCGCATCCTACTCTCGTAGTCCGTGGGTAAGAATTCGCGCAGGAAGGCCGCGCGGAACTCATCGAGGGTTGCTGCTCGGTGGCTTGAAAGCCGATACCACCTAGCCGCCGTGTCAGTCAGTGCGGCCGGGACAACGCGCCCGAGCACCTCCTGATCGTCCAAACCCAATGCTCTCTGATAACGTGACAGAGAATCGAGGTAATCTCGGGCGCTGAGCAGATCACCGTATCCGCTGTAAGTTGGCACAGGCAACATAACAGCGTGGTGAGCGCGTTTCGGAACGGCCGAAAGTGTTTGTAAAGCTCCCGAGAGCGCTTGGATCATTTGGGCGGCATTTTGCAGCAGCGTCTGTGCACCCGCTTCAAAGGAAGCTGTTGGTGCGTTAACGGCGCGGTCGAGCGATGGGGAATTGCTCACAGCTCGATAAGCGGCGCGGTTTCAAAAGGGATACAGGCCGTTGCACCGTTCTCGGGGAATGCCTGTTGCGCATGCTGCTCGAAGGGGGCACTGGCCCTGTTCTCGAGCAAAGCGGTATCTGCTAAAAACGACAGCGGACAAAACTCACGCCTAGCAGACATAACGCGGGTAACACGGCGAGCCTGATTCGCAAAGGCGTGCTGACTCGGCTAAGTCTAATCAAAGGCTTAATGAGCCTTTGATACCGCGTTGGGCTCCAGTGTGGTAGCCTCGATGCTCACCGGAGTCGAAGACTACTGCGGGTTCAGGCTTAGCGAGCCACAGGGCCGCGTCTACCGTCGCCTGCTTACGTTTAGCGCATCGCTCCGCGCGCGCTCAGCTTATACTTGATGTGTTTTTTTTTCCCCATATTTTTTTCCGCATATTGAGTATAATTTTGTTTTGTTTACTTTCTCGCCGTCTTTTTTTTTCTTTTGCCTGCGGAAAGGGTCATGAATACTGGTGCTTATGCGGGGGGAGAGGGACGAAGGACGCTACGCGCCTTCCATCGCGTGGCGCATCGGGAGAGGCCCGTCTTCGGAGGTGTGTGTGTGTGTGTGTGTACGTGCGCAGTGCGTCTGTGCGTGCCCTGGAAGTGTGCGGCGTGGTGACGACACCATAGGAAACCACCTTCACCCTATCGCCATGGACCCTGGAGGTGTTCGGGGACCTACTGACGTCAGGCGGACCGCCCGGCTGTGTCCTTGTCTCGGCCGTCGCCGAGAAGCCTTGCTGCCGTTTGCCTCACGTCTGCTGCGCGAGGCTAGCTGACACGGCAGCTGCGCCCGGCTCTCTGCCGACGCCGGGACGCCTTGCAGCCAATTTGGTTTGGCGTCAGGTTTACAGCAGAACGACCGGCAGTCCCACCGAGGTCTTTCGTCATCCAGCCGGGTATTCGGGACCCCCGAACCACCACCGAAGCGGCGTTCGTCGGACTCGCGGGTCTGTCGTCGACTAGATCGACGAGCCGAAGGTGAGCCCGTTCCGGGCATGCGGACATCAAACAGGCCTCTTGCCTCGCACGCTGGCCAACAACATCATGCGCCGCCTCCCCTCCGCGCCGTGGACGCTCTCCCGTGTGAGCATCACGAACACTCGCCTTAATTTCTTTTACCCCCTTCCGTAGCACCATATTGTAGTATAGTGTACTTCAAGTGTATTGTGTTATTATTTTTTGCCTTTTTTTATTTGTAGAGTAATTAGCAGCAGTTGTGGGCCTGGGCTGAGGTTAGCTTTGCTCATTGCATAACGCCTTTGCATGCATGGGCGATGACTGGCTGCCTTTGCAGACCGGTGTAGGGTAATTTAAGGAGAGGAGGACCCACACTCGAACACTGTGTTTGCCTTCTGCGGCACCCCAACACACACAGTACAGTGTCCGCTCCCGGGGCACGGGGAATGAAAGGGCTTCCCACGCGGACGATACACCAAGGGGGACCGCGAGCACGTCGCAGCTGGCAATGGCGAGCTTTTACACGCCGCTCGGGAAAAGGTCCCTCGCGGCTATGCTGCGCACTCTCGCGGTGACCACTGGGCCTGGTCGCGAGAGCTAGGGCAATCTCCGTACGCGAGGGCCTCCGGCAAGTGCGGCTCGGCGTGGTACGACCGCGCACGAGCACTAGGCACCGCTCTTTGGCCTAATGTACGAACAGTAGCTAACACTGAGGTAAACACGCCCGCGAGGATGCCGAGGCACCCAGGCAGGCTACAGCCCGGCGATTCCCAAAGGAGACGTCGGACCGGAAGGAAACGCGTGCTTACCCAGCGGCGCCCGAGGAGAGAGAGAGTTCGTCCTGGCGTTCACGTGCATCAGTCACGCTGAATCTCCAGCTCCGAGACCGCGTGCAGCGCCATCACGAGAGCCGGCGCGTACCGCAAGGTGACGCCACTTGCCATCGCGGGAGAACGGGAGAGGGAAAGGATTCGCGGAACGGCGAAATGCCCGTGCAGTGGCTTTGGGCGCCTCGGATCCCAACAACGTGCGGTAAGTCAGCCTTGGGCTTATATATGCATTGGCGTATGAAAGAATAAAGCAGTTGTTGCTCAGCGCTTGTGTCTTACGTTTGTTTTCTTCGTGGGTGTCTTGTGCGTTTGCACTGTAATTTTTAGCTTATTCTGGTTCAGCCGTCTCGTTTCTTCCCTCCTGTGGCATAAGCCTACAAGAGCCAAAGTGTTCCCTCTAGCTTGCGCCACCATGAGCCACAGGACGCTCTTCTTTTTTCCTGGCCGACTGGCCACGAGTGGCGTGGCGCTACAACACCAAAATGGAAAACTAGCTTGGTTCGCCAGCGATACGACGTAAACGCAGCGCGGGCAACGATGCAGCATGGCCTGTGTCTCGCATAATTTTAATTTCGCCACATGTGGCATCCTGTGCGTTTCACCCAATGCCGCGTCTGTTTGTATTCTGCCGTTAGTACCCTGGAAAACGAATTAGGCATGGCGTAACTGTCTAAGGCAGCGAGCTGTGGAGCGAGGGGTCGCAGGTTCGAAACCCCGGTTGAGCTATTCAGAATTTCTTCTGAATTATTTTTATTTGTGGCTTTTATTAATATATACATACATATACATATCAGGGACATGACGGCGATGGCAAAAATCTGCCGGGAGTGTCCATATAGTTGCTATCGCAATAATAGTAATATAATAATAGTAATAATAATAATAATGCATTACAAACATTTCGACTAGGAGCGAACAAGACAAAACATAAGGTACACAAACCTGAATTTTTGCAAGAAAGTGTAGTACTAATTACAGAAAAGAAAGGTACAGTCATGAGCAGCTTCTAGAAGTTATCCAAATTTCATTGAATGATACAAATCTCTACTTCTGGGGAGGCTGCCATCGACATAATCGTATTTGTGCATAAAGTTGTGTGGGTAATGTATAAAAAGTGTTGCTTGCGGTACTATTACTTGCATAACACGTATCTATATGGTTGTCCTAGTGTATGCTCCATAGAACCGACTGTACTTTCTTTATAATGTTATTAAACACTGCTAACCAAATTCTATCTCTGTATATGAAAAATCACATCAAATAACTTGAGTGCGAATGAAGTTCTCTCTCTCTCTCTATATATATGTGTGTGTGTGTGTGTGTTTTTTGTAGAAGAACTGATAGCTGGGCCAGTTGGTGACAATACTTGAACATGTTTAACTTAGCGCAACGACGACATGGACACAAGAGAAGAGGAGACAAACGACAGCGCTAACTCGCAACTGAATATTTATTAGAAAATATGAACGAAAAAAGGACACTTCAACCCTCACACCCATGTGACACACAAAACCAATGAAACGGCAGGTCAGCTGACATCTTGGAACAATAAAGAGCCTCACGCAGACCACGTGTACTCTCCAGCACCAGAAAAGTTAAGATACCGTGCTATCTAAAAACCTAACCTCGCTATCATGTACGGCAATAGAAGGCACGCTAAAGCACTCTTCGCCCCTTTTTCTGGTATTCCTCAGACGGTAGGCGGTAAGTCCTCAGACGGTAGAGCTGAGCAGCGAGAGATTACACTCTGGACAACACCGAAATGTAGCTCTTATGAATAACCCGTCGTCGTCTTTTTTTTCTTTCAAGCCATATCCCCGCTACCCATTATTTCCAGTGCAGTGTATATATATATATATATATGTATGGTCGACAAAGTGATGGAGGCTTGCCCCCCCACTCACGAACAAGTTGGTACTATGCCACTGCTTTGGTGTCACTGGGGTGACCCTTTTAGTGGTAAGCACTGGAAAGCACATGTGTGATATGGCAGGCACCAACGAATGCTCCAGTTGAACTTATCGCTGACAACTCTATCACGATAAGCATCTACAGCCTTCTGCTCACTAGAGCATGTAGCATGATGCTATAAACGTACTGCATGCATTTAATGGCCTGTAAATGTGCCTCTCGCCGCCGCCTCCTTGCGCGGGGCCACCAATGCACCACATTATACGGAGTGCACGTCGCTTGCAGTAACAAAAGAAGCTCACTTTTGCCGCATTGGCCCAACAAAATCCTCTAAGCATTTAGATCAACCTATGTTAGTACAAATTCACCACACGTTGTGGGTTATTGCAGAATTCATCATTTATGGACCTTGTCCACTGAAGCTAAAGTATGATTACGCTGATGTTGAATGGTTTGGTCATGCTTTTGTTTTCTGTTGCAAAAGTAATCTTTCTTTGTTATACTGCCCCAAATGTGGGATTTGGTGCATAAAAACGCAGGTTTTCTTTCTTGTAATCTTCTTGAAACTTGGGTTTCTCAGCTTCAAGAGCAACATTTTCCTGCTCCAAAGATTGCTTTAAATCACATTTTGGCTGTTACACCCTAGCTTTGTGAGACTGTGAAAGTGGGCGGTTACGCTGAAGTTGGTGGTCAGCATTGCAGTGAGCTTCTCAAGCACTGTGGTGAGGCCGTCAACATTTCCTCGTGGCACGAGAGCTGGTCTCCCAGCTCTCAGGCTCTTCCAGTGATGATAGACAGTTTGTCAATGATGCAGCCAGATTTGATCAGTGAGTGTAGCTAGCCACTCAAGATTGGTATCATTAGAGCCTGCTAGTTAGAGCCATGCGTGCCGAATGTGGGAGGCAACAGTTCATGCAAAATAGTAGGCTGGCTTTCATGTGAAGAGTGCTCGCCAAGTAGTCGACACACTTAGTGCAGCTGCTGTGAGGGAGGGTTGTTGATAACGGGAGTTCTTGAGAAAAGAACTGCTTGAACCCAGTTTGCTGGGATGCCTCTAGACACTGCAGAACTGTGCTTTGAGGTCGTCGTACGCCATGGCAAAAGGTGTACACACAAGTAAGCCATCCACGACATTACTGATGCCCGGGGGCAACGTGGCAACAACGTGCAAAGCGATATGCTTGAGCTAAAATCTGCCTTTGTATACCAGACTAGAGGGGTCCTTGGAATGTCTGCAGCATTACAGGAGATATAATCCTGATGTTGTCTCAGCAGTTGAGAAGAGGGGCAAAAAGCCTTGCTGCCCTTAAAAGTAACATCAGAATAGAATTTTCATGGCACTTCAGACATGAGTGGATTCGACTGTATTGAGATTTAAAAAATACATGCGCACTCCAAACTTAGATCAGACTGCATTTCTTAGGCATGCAGAAATGGAGTGAGTAGAGGCAGTGTACAATTAAGAAAAATGGCAACACTTCAGTGTAACAAAATACGGGATATAACAAAGTATTTCACTTTCAGCGGCTTCATCTCTATAGATCACCATGCATTTTTGACCTCGATATGAAGCAGCATGTCTATCTGGGATTTCAGTGTAACAAAATTTCGCTGCTCTGCAGAAAAAGACCAGGGCAATGAGTTGCGACTCAGCGGATTTTATTATATTGAGATTTAACTTTGTGTAAGTGCTCCATGTCAATGTTGCAAATAAAAATTCATTTTCTCTGTGGTCATCATTGATAGTTTTATAACATGTTTACATGTCTGAAAAATGGTTTGGCTTTTGCTTCCAAGTAATGCAGTTAAAAGTCAGTATCAGTCCTCATTTGTCTGTTTTTTTGCACTCCACAAAGTTGGTGCTTGATGAGCACTGCATCCACTGCAGCCAAAACCATGGTTGCTGTACTAGTGTGATCATGGATAGCGTTCATATAGCTCTAAAGGCACGATAGTGGCTGACAGGCATCTAGTGAAAACAGTACTACTGTGGAGAAAAGTGCCGCTGACATGCGCCACGTGGAAAGCGTTGCCATTTACTGCAACTACCGTAAAATCCCGAGCAAGTGCCCTCCCTTAGATGAAAAAGAATCCAGCCTTTGCTTGGGCATAGATCAAAATTTAAGATGGCGGCCAAAGAATAAAAAATGCACAACCATGCTTCCAACGGAATGCTTTCTTGAATAAACATGCATTTGCTGTTATTTGCCCTCATTGGGCGAATAAAAACAGTGAAGCCAATGGCACATATTTCAAATCTCTCGAAAAAGGGAGGGGGGTGCCTGCTCTGGATTTTACGGCACTGTGGACAAAGCTCCAGCCACGTTGCTATCATGAGTAGCAGCCATGCACTTCTTTTGCAGTGGTTCCGAATTGGCTTTGTAGTGGGGTTGCCTGCAATAGGTGGATAGCAAAATCGTGGCTCTCGCAAAGGATTGTGGGCTACAGCGCTTGTCTGCGTCGACTTCCGGTTCGAGATGCCGTGCCGCCGAACGCCCGCTGTTGCTAGTGCCGTTGCTTTCTGTGTGTTCCCTCTAGCAATCGCGGTGCCCTTTTCTCACAAATTACTGCATAATACTTTGGAGTGCTGTGCAGCTTAGTTGAATAACAAATGCAATCACTACGGTGTCGTTATAAAGGTGTGAACGGTCATTTCTTCGTTCGAGTGGCATGCACCTCCTGACACATGCATGTTGTTTCACAGCAAAGGGTGTTTTGGCACATGTTTTGTGACCTGTAAAAAATTGTTGCACATCACAGTGTCATAAAACATCCACTCAGTTTGTTTTCATTTTGCTGAACCCGTAAAATTATCCATTTACTTTTGTGTTGCAAGGACACCATCGCGGGTTTGATATAATGAATGGCAATTGTGAAATGTTTCTTACCCTAAAAGTGAACGATTAACTGTCGTAATTTTCTGGTTTTTCTTTTGGGCCTCTGAATCTTCCTTTAGGTAAATGTCGTTCCTTCGAGCATTGTGTTTCAATGCATGTGAAATGCTGCGCACTCAAAATGCATTTGTCTTTCCACTAAAAGATATTGGCACTTCCCGCTTGCAAGTGTCAGAATTACTAGAGACGCCGTACCATGCAACTCGTTGCTTCAAAAGCGACTTTGGTAGTTTTACGTCGTACGATATCAGTAACTGAGCGGCCGTTTTGTACCATGAGCAGTTTTTATAAGTTTGTCAAAAAGTAGGCTATGCAGTATATACAATGCAAGTATACTCTATCGGCGTACTCATAGGCGTGCGCAGAGGGGGGACAGGGGGGGCAGGGGGGTGGCCGCACCCCACTAGTCACCTCTGAAGAGTGGGGCGCAAAGTCTGCCCCATACATTGACTTAGTAGGGATGGGGGGCGCCGCGATGAACCTTTGCCCTCCCTGAAGGGGAACCCTGCGCACGCCTATGGGCGTACTTGATCGGGCGGAGTACGTGTACTTTTGTCTGAAGTATTTAAGTGATTTGGGAACTTACGTACGTTGACACGTTTGCTCATATGTGTGAGCGATTCTGAGGTAGGCACCATTTGTGCTCGAAAATACTAAATCAAGCTATTCCTTCAAGCTATTACTGCGTGTTTTAAAGCATAACCGTATATCTACATTAAAGTTACTGTACAGTAACTCTAATCTACACTCGCATGCGGCGCTCGAGACCCGCCTCTCACCATTCCCCGTGTTTGCCCATTTCTACTTATCGCTTTGTTCTATAAACTGCGAAATACCTTGTACCTATTCGCAAAAGAAATCAGGAACACAATCCCTCGACAACCGGCAACAAACGCGTCGCAGAATTGAGAATTGCACGTGTTTCCTCTCCAGTTAAATTGAACAGCAGGCACCTTGAAGCAGCTAAGAGTGAGGCCTCGAACCGGAAGTGCCGTAGCAGAGGACGCCCCGTTTTGCTATCCACCTACTACAGAAGAGAGCGTTTTATATTTGCTGACTTTTTGCATCAGCTAGTGAACTGAACTTTGTGCAGCAAGGGATGGGTGGAAGTGGTGTCGGTGCCCATAGTGGCCCTCAGCCTGCAGTACACCTACCACCCGGTTCCTCCCCTGGACTTTGCACACCCGCTGGACTTTGATGTGACGACGCCTGAGAAGGAAGAGCTGCTGCTTTCGCCCATCCGGCCTCCCAAGAAGCATGTCGCGCTGGTGGCACCCGACGACTTTGACCCAGGTTCGATGGCTGCTGATGTCCTTTCGCTGGAGCTGGAGATTGGGCCATCGGTAAGTGAAGCCTCTTACCATCCGAGGGAATGGAGAGTGGTTAAAAGCTTTGCCCAAAATACTCCACAGCAGGCTGCCATTTGAGACCTCTTGAGATTGAGAGAACACAGCCTTCTCACCACGAAGCTCTTTGTTAAAATGCTCAAGTGGTTTGAGCATGCCTCTTGGGGCAAGTGCACATGTCAAGAATTATACCGGGGTGTAAATTGAGTACAATTTTATTGCAGTAGCCATTATAGGGCAACTCCAATTGAAAATATGTCTGCACAAGTGCGATAACATCCTATTTTGTGCCATAGGATATGATTGTGAGAACGGCAAGTGAGCATGCGTGAAAAGGGGAGATCTGTCCCTCCTTTAGTGTATTGCATGCTTGCTAGTTTAGCAAATTGATAGCACCTTTTCTATAGATGCATTGCTGTCAGTGCTTCGCCTTTGGGGCAAAAGTGGAGCATTTTCAAGTAGAGTGGAGCAGAGCTGCCTCACTTTGAGCGGTTTGGCACAGATTGATATAGTGCACACTGCGAAATCCTATGCAGTCCGTTCAGCAGCTTGATGCGTGAGGCTCACTTGTTGAGCTTATCTTTATATGCCGAGTAAGTCACGAGGGGGATACGTATGTAGCCAGCTCACAGCAGCATCTGCTGTTGCACAAAGTTGGTTGAGCCTTGAGGAAGTACGCCATGCTGGGTGCATTGCAGCGCATGTCTGACAGGGTAGTGAAAGATTCCTGTGAAATTAAATCCGGTGGTGTTTCCATCACACTTTCCTTCTTGTTGCATACTGTGCGAGTGAGCTGCCCGTGTACTTCAAGGAGGAGGCCAGACAACTGGGAGATTGGGGAAAACATTGAAGGAAACTATGGGTACTACTGACGTTTTAGGAGACCCTGCTGCACAGCTTGGACCCAGGCATCCCAGAGCGTGCACATGAAAGGGGCTGGCCACCTGCTAGGCCAGTGTAGTAATCTGGCCCTACACAGCTATCCACAGCAGCTTGGTTATTACAAAGCTAGGGGTGCACTTACGCTCCTTTTCAGTGCATGTGTCCACTGCTTTCCTCTCTCTGCTCCAGCCTATTGTATTCCTGCTACCTGAGGTTGTAGATGTGCGCTCGGTCCTTTCTTGTTTAAACGTTCTGTGCCCGGAACAAGGTTTTCCTTGTCAAGCACTACTAATCCAACTACATAAGCTTTCTTCACTCTAATTTGTGTTGGGGGGTGCAAAGCCGGGTTGCATCGCGGCTGGGTTGATGTGGCTTGAGGAAGGCAAGTGCCCCTTTTGCACCCCCCTGCCCATGTGCCCTTGTCCTCCTTGCCGTGTCTTCCATTTGGAGGGAGATGAGCAACTCTTTGAGAGGACCACTCTCATCATTGACAGAGCATGTGTGAACCGCTCACACACCCTACAAACTTGCTTCTGCGTGAGCCATCACGAATCCCTGTCGCAATGCCGTTCCATGCGTCCATGGGTGTTGGCAGTCCTTGAACGAAGGGGGACAAGTGCCTCTTTTTCACCCTCCTGACCCGTGCAGGGTATGAGTGAACAGCTATCCCGTGTGTTGGGGAAGGAATCTATCCACGCGGCACACGTCGCATCTTGGATGGCTCATTCCCAATCAAAAGAGTCACCTCCAAGAGAAAAGCTCCTCGGACTAATTTACCAGGTGCCTTGTTCCGAGTGCCCTACCAATTACAAGGTGAAGAACTTGGTGGAAATAATTTGTCAGTGTATAGTTAGCATAAGCAACTTCACTGCAGATTCTCACACAGAACATTGCAGCAAGTATGACCACTGTGTTGGACCCCATGTGACTGAAGCTAATCATATGAGGAAGCTGTACTTAAAATCATGGCATATACAAGCTGCACTAAGAAACCTTAAAGGGGCCATGACACCCAATTTTGACCATAATCTGTGTTATGTGGGTTAATCCTTGTGCGTTCACAGACAAGCTGGTGAATCTTTAGTGCATTATGTCGAGCACTTAATTTATAATTGAATATTTTTACAGACACGTGGGGGGCTTGTGATTCGGGCAACACTGGCACCTTAGCGAACTGTGACGTAACGAGCTGCTTGCTGTGCGAGCGTCTGCATTCCAGTGAACGATTTTGTTCCATGTGCTCAGCTGCACATGCAGTTTAGCTATTTCAGGTTTTTTTCAGCTTGGCATTGAAATTGAATGAATTGCAACGGCTGCAACTTTGATGGAAGACGTCGGCTCTGCATCATGCTGCACGCCATGGCAAAATGGCTGTCTCCAACTGTCGGTGGGGTTTATAGCCAGGGACTGTTAATATTAATGCTTATTTTGCACCAGAATATTCTTTTAAAGTCTATTTTTCATATATGTATAGGCACAATAGACCCTTCTATTTTTCGTTGAAAACTGCAAAGTCTTGGGTGACCGTGGCATGGCCCCTGTAATGCAGTAGAACTGCATTGATACGTTTCCGAAAAAACATGAAAAATAAATGTACCATCCAAAGCCAGTAAAAATTGAGGCTGACAAGCCCATATTGAGGTGCATGTGCGAGGCAACATTTATTTCTCAAAAAACAAAGTGAGACTCTTCGATTTCCAAACTTCTGGCAGCCAGTGGTCAGCCAGCTAGTTCCGGTCCTGACAGGAAACAACATCGTAGTAGTCGAAACCCCGAGAAAACCCGAATATTGCAAAATCAAATGCTGGGACAACCAGCATAAATGTAAAGAAACGCTATCGTCGTGGCAGTGTCCGTTCTCTCTGCATTGCCATGGAAATACGGGGCTAAGTTTGCTGAAGAGTGGAATTATATTCTCGAGCGTTCGCATTTGGGATACGATGATGTGCATTTGCAAGCTCACGCATGACTAACCCCATCCGTGAAGAAAACTGCCGCGCCGCTAACCGCTTAACAAGCTCAACTCTGCGCAGTGCATTTAACAATTGTGGCACAACACGATGCAAAATCTCAGGAAAGTGATAGTGTCCCTGAAAGCAACAGCTGCTCGCAGCTATCGCATACTACAGCGCATGCACATGCTTATAGTTTTGCATCCTTCTTGAGACATGCGGCGGTACGTTCGCCGCCACTTGTAATTGCACCATCTCGCACGGCAGAACGGGCTTCAGAAGATAACGGCAGGCGTAAGGCAGCCGAAGGTGAAGTCCCCAAGCACCCACACTGCGATCCGTCGAGTCCTCACAAAGATGGCGGCGAGCGCACATAATATTTTTTTTGCGTTTGATAGCCAGAAACGTTCCAGATATCTTCCACAACGAATTTGTCCTGGCAGATTCTTGTGACCTGTGGATAAGCAGAACTGTCCAACCAGAACAAAACGAAAGCCAACTGGAAGTGCACCACACAACGCGTGCTGGGAGAAAAGTACCGAGGAAATGGTCTTATTGGCCATATCCACTGGTCACAATGGCGGCGTTGCTATGATTACGTGGCGTGGTGTGTTGAGTAGCAGCGGCAGCATGTGCATTTCCGTAGGTCTCGTACCGAACCGTGGCGGACTGGAGGAACGACAGCATCCTTTCTTTGTGCCGCATTGTTAGCTCTGCAGTGTTCTCCCAGCTGCTGTTGTTGTAGTCATGTGTTCTGAACAAAAGTGTGTGGAACGAGTGCATATCTACGTACAGTGCTACGGATGAAGGATTTGCAGTGCTCAGCGAAATGGTGCTAAGTGCTACAGAAAAGACGCATTTTTTTTAAAAGGCGTTTGAAGATTCTGACGGCCGCCTGCCTTCAGGTCGGTGGTGTCTGGTTGGCAACGAGCTGAGACAATGATTCGGAGAAGACGCTGAGGGGAAATGAGACACAGTTGTGAGGCCATGGCAGGGCCAACTTCACTGCACAGTCTTGTGGCTTCACTTTATTGCCTGAAATGATGAAAATGCATGCCAACTTGTTTCAAATCTGGCAACATGGTTTGTGCAGGTGCTCTCGTTGGAAGGTGTAGTGCTGCACCTGTTGATGCAGCTGAAGGAAAACTACTTCGGGGCTTGTCAGGACTATGTGGACATGGAGTCTGATGCACCCACACCTACACGGCTGCCAGAAGGAGATTTTGATCCACGCTGCTTCAGGCCTCTTGACGTGCGTGCAACGCTTATCATGCATGACATGCACGGCCACCTGATGAAGGTCAGTACCTTGTTACAACACAGTACCCGAAGAAGCCAGGGTTCTTCGGGTACTGCCTTAAATTCAGAAACTCTTACTTTCCCTAAGGGTCATTGTTTCTGGAATTGGTGAGAACTAGTGGCAATACTTCACACATACAGAAAGGAAAAAAAGCCTTATAACGTAACCGCATATAGTGCAGGGCCGGTTATAATGCGGTCTTTTTCGACTCCCGTTTACCCTCCCATAGAACGTGATGTATACGCATACCGCTTATTGTGCAGTCTCCCAAGGTGAAATACCGTTTATAATGCGGTAGCAAGTGCGGTTCTCAAAGGAGGTACGCTGCTGGGGAGGGAGCGACGATGTCGTTACGATGGGCGAGGGCACGCGCAGTGAACAAACGAGGGGCGAAGGGAGGAAAAAGAAAAAAGACCGCGGCAACGCTGCGCGGGCTCACCGGGTGGGGAAGGATGGTGGTTGCCTAGGCGACGGAGAAGCCTTTGCACCGGCGCCGGCAAGGCTCCGGCCGCTTGCCAGCCGCGCGCTCCGCATGGAATGTGCGATCGCGTCCTCATCAAGTGCGCTTTAAGTTTCCTGTTGGGAAAAGCGTCGTCGTTATCACGCTTGCTCGTCCGTAAATTGAAAAGTTTTACGGCATCATGACCCAAGCTTTTGCCTTTTCTGCCAGTGCGCGGACTTAAACGAGCTTGGCGGGCTCTTGTCGTCGTTGATCTCCCGGCTGCGAACACAAACTTCGTATTACACGTGCTGTTCTTGGGTTAGTGCTTGAGTGCGATCTTTTCGGCGTCCGATCTTCATGTTGTCTTGGACAAACTTCCCACGACAACATGCTGAACCGCAGGCTAAACCTAATCAGCGTTGGTTGCTTTTCGGTAGCAGTCGCAGGCGATAGAAATTGCGGTTTGGTGCGGAATCCGCGAAACTCTTTGTGATGGCTGCACTTGAAGGGAAGGGAATCATATCGTTAATGAAAACGAGGGCATGGATAGCACATGCGACTCTCGAACGGTGGTTCCCGATTCGATTGCAATGTCTTGGACATCAGGTGCACGCCCGTGAAATTGAACGATTGGTACCGTTCAGCACGCGAAATTTCAGTCTCGATTCGTCATAGTTTCTTTGTAATGCGCATACCTCGAGGTGGCCTGAAACGTAGTCGGCGAATTTCCACGATGGCGCTGCTTTGTTTTGCTTGCTTTTTCCCCCATGTTCATTCCGTTGGCAATGCGGGTTTTTGGCGGTTAATTTTTGAACATTCGGAAATTTAAGTCGTTGTAAGCGCCCCGAATAGCGTGTGTCAATTATCGGACACGCGAGGCTACATGCTCAACACGTTTTGCGCAAGTGCAGCCTTTGAAGAAGGTTGTTTTGGTTATCTTTAGCCGAGCAGACTGTTGGGCTAGTTGGTTATCCATAAACACTGATAGAATAAGCGCTAAAATTGACTAGCACAAAAGGAGAACAGACAAAGGACTGGCGCTTTTTTTGTGCTCGTCAATTTTAGCGCTTATTCCTTCAGTGTTTTGGTTATAGTGCGGTACCACTTATAGTGCGTATATTCACAACTCCGGCGACTTATGTTATAAGCGGTCTATCTGTATCTGCTTTTAGGGAGAAATTTCAGGGCAGTCATAATGGGTAGGCATGGCATCTATGCCTTGATGGTACCACTTATGCCAAACTGCACCAAGAGGTGAAATTTGTTACATCCTGCTAAATTTTGGAGAAAGTCTCATAATTTGTACTTATAGTGCGTTAAGCTGGGATCTTAGCCGTTTCTTGGAGAAAGAGGAGACGGCAGGTGCTTGAAATCTGTGTATTGGTTAGCAGTGTAATTTGGAGTGGCCCTGGTCGAGGACAGTTTGAGTGCTATGTAGTAGCTATGCGGCTAGAAAAGCAGCAGCGTGCAAAACTGCCAAGAGCCACCGATACCGTGAACTAGCGAAGCAACCTTTTAAGGGGGGACGCGGGTCTTAGAATAGTAAAAAATGGACAGAAAATCAGTTTTGAGAAAAACGCATTTTAGGCATGTTTGCACCCCTAAGCAGCTGCCCTCAAAATATTATCGCCGATTTCGCCCGGGAAATGGGTTAAAACTTATTTTTAAGACGCCACGGGAGCCGCAAAATGCATCTCAACAGGCAAAATTTGTTCAAACTTCCCGCGCGCGCCGCGGGCGCAGCAGCTGGCTGATCGCCGCCATCTTTGGCTTGTTTTAAAGCTGTTTTCTTTGTGTACATTTTGCGGCGTTTCAAAATGGCGTCGCTGCAACAGAACGGCCGCTATCGGCGCTTTTCCGAAGGGTGGTTGTAGAACGCTCATTGGCCAGAGCGCGCGCGCGCGAGGCGAGCCCCTTCTCTTGCGCCTCCCATTGGCTGGCGCAACCCGAGGCGGCCATTTTGTATTTTTGTTCTGCGCTCCCGGCTGCCGTGTTGCCGGTGTCGTGTGCTCGTGTGTTGTTACAAGTGTCATCTTCCTCTGCTTACGCTCGCGTTCGTGCGGCCCGCCGACACACAGTTACCTTATTTTGTGCTGGCACATCCGGAGATTCTCGTGTAAAGAAGACGCGCCAAGCGTACGAGGGCGCGATGCCGAAACTACTTGTCGCTACCGGAGCGTCGAGTCTACGAGAACCGCCCGGTTCCCCTTGGTCAAGCTGCAGCCATCGGATCATTAGGCAACGCTTCAGTGGCATTCGAAACCGCGTTCGTATGGCATACTATGCGGGACTGCCGAGTGCGCGGGAAATACGGCGACGGGAGGAGCGCTTGGCATCGCAGCGCGCAACGAAGCAGCGGAAGTTCAAGCCGTTGGACGTTGGTGAACGGCGGCAAGGAAAATGGCACAGAATTTATCCGCGTAGACTTATCCGTGATAAAAACGTTCTTTGGGCTTGTGCTTCGTTCCGAGTTCGGCTCAAGCAGTGACCTTTTTCAAGGCAGAGGGTATAGGCTGCTTTCAAAGCCTGTGCTTCATTATCATAGGTGCGACTCGCGCGAGAAGCGTTTCTCGTAGAAGGTAGCTGGTGATAGTGGTGCTAAGATAATTAGTGTCATTTGAAGTGAAATGCATTAAATTAGGGCCACAAATACTGTCGACAAGGGTGCAACGGTAGTCGCTTCAACCACGACCTGACAGAGCAACACCGAAATTGCAGAGACGCCGTGTTACACTTTGGGAAATTGATTTGTGCTCCACAGCCTTGAGAAGGTTAAAAACTGACATTGGAAGTTGCAAAAGGAGCACTTATACAGTAGTGACACCAAGCACAGACTTTCAAAATTACACGAACCAGCAGGGGACCCCGAGTACAGCCCTTGCCTGCTGTAGAGCCAAGTGCTATTGCTGGACAATAATAACTGATTTTTGGTTTAATAAATAACCCACGTGCTTTTTAGACTTAATCTCTCTGTCTATTTTATTTGCCTGTTGCAAAGCCACATTCATAGACAAATTTTGTATTTCTTTAGCTTGCAAGGAATTGGTACAGGCCTATGAATTGCTAAAGGTGGCGTTTATCACTCTGGTACTGGGTGCACTATGTGGTTTTATAAGAAGATTTTGCCAGTACATTGGCAGGTCATGGTCACATATTTGGTATGGCTGTTCTCGTGAAGAAGAAACCTATCAAATGATATAACCACTAGTGCTGTGGCTGCACTTCCACAAAAGTTACAGTTGTCTGAAACTTCAAATGCGTTTTTTTCAGTTTGATATTTTTGCTCAACGCACTCAGCCTTACGGGGTTTTTTTCCATGTTGTTGCTGAGTAAATATCACAAATTTGGTATCATTTTACTCGTATTGAAACGATCTGGGGGGTGATGCTATTTGCATTACTCTAGCACCATTTTACAAATTTTAATTAAAGATACTAATGAGAGTGAATCAGAAAAAATAACCACCAGTGAGTGTTCATCTGTTTTCTGACCTTCACAGTGCTCTCAAGGGAATAAAAATAGCATCACCCCCTACAGCATGATCTGGGCATCGGGCCCATGCACTTACATATTGGTTTTAGTAGGTCGAAATTGCCTAAAAGCCCCGTAAGAAGCAGGCACTAATTATTTTTTCGAACCTCGAGATCTTTTGAACTAGTGCAGCTATTAAAAAACTAATTACAGATTTGAAATCAGCGTAAAAAACTGGTCAAGACAGTGAAGTTTGGTTCATATTGACTCAAAAATAAAGAAAAAATTTTAGGACCCACGTCCCCCCTTAAAACCTCTTTGGAACTGATTGTAAAAGGTTTACTCCGACTTGACACAACAATTATTAACAAAATGACATAGACGTTTCTCTTACTATGCATCCTCAGGTTGTTGCAAGCCGATGCGTTGCGGTGCCTCGCCTTCGTTCACACGTCCCATTGTCAAAGCTGTTGTCCAGCAGTGTTTAACAAGCCCCGTCTTAGAACGCGTTGCATGGGTTGATATCCCATTTTTCCCTCCTGTTTCGCCGATGTAAGTCACGTCATAATCCCCGCATTGTACATGTTTATAACCCCGCTCTGATCGTGCACAGGTGTGTGGTCTGGGTTTTGCGAACACATGTCCCAAGGTATAATGGGGCTTAAAAACGGTTTGTATGCCCAGCGGATGCAGAGCTCTCCGAACAGAGTTTGATACACCTTGAACATGGGGAATACACACAATGGACGTAGTCTTCACTCGTGACGCACTCCCTGTTCCTCTTCGCCCGCATTTCTAGGTATCGTTAATAAGCGTCCTAGGATACTGCTGTCAGTCCAGTGCATCACCCTTGTTTTCCAGATACAGTATTTTCTGGGGCGTTTACTGATGCGACAAAGTAAGTCGTACACAACGATTGCTTGTGTTGGCCTCCCTTTTAGGTTTCCTGCGTCTAGGGTTTTAGCACGGGGGCTACCCGCATGCCTTTGTATGCTTTTATTAAATGAATTCTATCATTTGTTTTGTGATCTACTACTTATTTTATACAGTAATGAAAAAGTAACGACATTACTTTTTCGCAGTAACTGTAACTGGTTACTTTTGGAAACTGTAACAGAGTTGCTTTTTTTGGCTTAGGTAACTGTAACTGAAACACTGTTACTTTTTACTGGTAACGTGCCCATGACTGCGTCAAAGCAACTTATGAAGAGCAAGCACTGCCACGAAATCTTGCAGTGTCAGTTTCACCGGAGAGAAAGGCTATACTTACAGGCTTGCCGCATGAAATGACGCCACATGGTACGTGTTGTGTGCATCATTTCAGAAGGCTGACGAGCACATGTCAAAGGAACTTGTGAAGACATGCTCAAACTACCGCGAAAAAATGAAGTATCGATTTAAAAAAGAATTATACACTACACTTGTCGCACCAAAAAGATGACATGCAAGTAAAGAAACACAGCACAAAGAACAGAAAAATGAAGACCAGTGAAAAAGGAAAAAAATGTGGTGATGCTCATGGCCGACGAGGTGGATTCAGCAGCAGTGAAGGCTAATGAACTCCAGGCACAGTGGCGGCCAGGAGACGTTCACGGGTGCCTGTGACGCATTCGGTATCAGAACGCATGCCCCCCGATGCTGCTGCTAGGCAAATTCACATAATGTATTACAGGCCATGTAATGCAAGCACACAAGAAACACAACCGATGCTCCACCTGTTTGATTCAGATGAGCAGCAATGACATGGAATTTGTCATTGAGCTGGAGAAAAAGTCCAACCGTTTTTTGTTATTTATACATCTAAAACACTGCCCAGCCGTGTATCTTTAGAGGGGATCAGCGGACGACTCATACCTTTGTAGATATTGTGCTCTAATTAAAAAACTTCCGTTGAAGCCATATAGCAGTGGCGGATCCAGAAGGGGGGTGGGGGGTAGGGGTGTTGTCCACCTCCTTTGACAGGCTGCCTGTTGAGTTTGCCCCCTTTGTCAGGCTGCTTTGCCTACCACTGCCCAGAAAAAGTTTTAAAAAATCTTGTCCCTCCTCATCGCTATACCCTTTCCTGCTTCCCTATGCACATTTCCAACGAAGGCTTCTTAGGCGCCGCCATAATCCCACCTGGGCTGTTGTAAATATGCGTGACCCACGAAAATGCACTGCTGAGGCGGTGGCTTCAGCCTTTGTACTCCCCCACCTCAAAGTAGGCACCTGGATACGCCCCTGAGCCATAGATAGGTCACTCCTCTTAATGCAGCAGCTGCGTTTCCTGAAGGAGTGAGCTGCTAGCCTATATTCGTATAAAATTCCTATTTGTTGCTATTGGATTCATTATTTCGCTCTCGCGGTGAAACTGTGACTCTTTTTTTCTAACGTGCAACGGTTTTCGATGTTGCGCGTTCGTGGAGAGCAAATGGTTCGGCTGGGCAACACGATAGCAAAGGCGTCGCACTGCCCTGGGCAACACGCGAAGATTTGGCAAGCTGTAGCAGCAGAATAAGCGAAATTCCACAGTGCATTAAACCTGCATTTGTTTCGTCTTTACACGTGAAACTCAGGCAAGGCATATAACTGTGATTGCTGTACCTCAGGCTCAACAAAACTTTTTTTTTTACGCAAAAGAAAAGCTTTTTCATGCTGCCGAGCATTCTTGTGGCATTATCAGTTTAATATTAATCATTCGGTGAATATGCCTTGCATGAAAGGTTGAATTTCAGTTTAACGAAGTTTCGATATTCCGAAGTAAATTGCCGCTTTTACCAACTTTGCTATATTGACGTTCAACTGTACTCTGTACTATTCAAATGGGATTAAGTCATTTTTATTTTTTAATGTGCGTACTAGAGAGTGACATCATCGAGCGACATGGTGTCTACCCATCTTGACAGACAACAAAGTCCTGTTTCACTCAGGGAAAACCTGGAAAACTGAGGGAATCTAGAAATGTCAACTCGGTAGACACCCTGTGGTTGCTTCCTGCGATGCCGGCATCTCTGGTTACAGTGGCACAGCACGTATGGCTATGATCAGTGGGCAGATCGAGTGGACCACAGAAGCATTCACTACTCGCAAATGCTGGAGGATCACATCACGACACGCAGGGATCAGAAGAAAGCTTTGTTTCAGTGCCATACCGCAGCGTATCTAGAGCTGGAGATGAAGGTTGCACAGTCTAACCGGGTAGCAATCCCTGGTAGCAATCACGACGTCTTTGCTACCAGGGACCTCAAAGTGCATCCCAATTAAAGCTGTCAAAATGCTTGTGACATTTTACGAATCTTTTGGCTTTCTGCCGTGTGGAACTTACGTGTGAACACTCGTGTAAATAAGTGGCACTGTGCAACACTTAAAATTGCGTTTGTTTCACGGTAAAGGCGCCTTCTGATACTTTTGCCATTCTGTGTACATTGTCTCTTTTTCCTTTCGATTTTCAGTAGTTAAAAGTGGGGGGGTCGACCTATATTCCGGGTTTTTATGGTACCTTGACAAAGTCAACACAGTAAAATCTCGTTAATTCGACCCTCGTTAATTTGGAAAATCGGATAATGCGAGTTGCCTGGTCCCGGCCAGCATATGCATTGTTTAATGGCATCAAACTTTCGTTAATTCAGTCATATTTAGCCGCAACCCGGTTAATTCGGACAATCCTTGAAGCGCACTGACTGCGAAGGGCTGCATTAGTATGACGCAAAAAAAGGGAAAATGGCGTTCATTAACAACCAAAATGAGGCGGCACGCTATCTTCATCATTTAATGACCATGGTTTCGTCCACCGTGGATCCGGCCCTCGGTAGCTTCGTTTTGACGTGATGCAATGCTTGCGCAACATTACGAAACTTAAATATGGTGGAAGATGTTCCGGTTAAAAAGCTTTCAACTATGGTGTGCGTGCTGGCTTAAAACTCACTTGCTACATCGTGATGGACGAACAATCAGTTGCCAGTCATTTTACTGGTGAAAAAAACTATTGTCACTTGCACGTGGTGGAGTTGGTGGTGGCGGTGCCTAATAAGAGATGGATGCTGAGCACATTTCAGGCTAATTAAGCACAGGAATCTGCCAGCGTGGTTGCATTGTGAACTTAGTCGCAGGATGACGAAAATTGGGGCTTTCACACTGCTCCTATGCATAATAAGTCCGCACTTATTATGCATAGGAGCAGTGTAAAAGTCACCTATATACAAGAAAATGAAAGTGTATTGATGTAAATTACTTTGTTTATTGTTTTCCTTTACTTTCGATAATTCGGCATTCGGTTAATTTTGACATTTTTTTTCCTTCCTGTGAAATCCGAATTAATGAGCTCTTACTGGATACGCTTAGTTGCTTAGGAAAGTCTGCACGCTTTCCTTTGATTTGCGGATATTTTCCCGTTTTCGGCCTCCTGATGGACGTGCAGCTGAAGATCCTTCGCGCTAATTACTGTCACAAGCCTCGGGTGCACAAAAAAGACACGACGGAGCTACCGCATATACTTGAATCTAAGCCGATGTTTTTTTCGAAAAAACGATGTGCGAAAGTGGGGGGGTCGGCTTAGATTCGAGTACCACGATTTGGCCGCCGCTGCCACATGCCTGAAGGCCCGGCCGCGCTAGCAGCATTACGGCTCTCGATGCGCCGATCTCAAGGTACCGGTTTTGCATGCCGGAGGCTCATTTTCGCGACATTCTACGGTAGCTGCACGGTGACGAGGCCGCTCAGGCCTGTTCAGTGGGAGAATAGTGGTCCCTATCGCTTGGCTATCGCGTGGCGGACGACGCAGAGTGGAGGCGCGGAGTTGGTCAATGGTCATTCTTCTGAAAGCGATCGTGCAGTGTAGTTGTGCCTCTTGCTCGCGAAACGCCTGTGTCAATTGTGCTTCAGATTCGATGGCACCAACCAAGCGGTGCCGCTACAGCGCGGCGTTTAAGCGGAAGGTCGTGTTACATGCGGAAAAGACATCGAACCTACGAGCGCAGCAAGAGTTCGGCGTGCACGAAAAGAATGTGCGACGATGGCGAAAACAACGTGCGGAACTCTTCGGTTGTGCAGCAACCCGCATGGCGTTCACTGGACCAAAAACCGGCCGACACCATGCGGTGGAAGAAGTTGTCGCCGATTTTGTTAGAGAACAGAGGGAAGCGGGAATGCCTGTGACGACTGAAATTATTCAGGCGAAGGCCAGAGAAGTCGCCATCGCGAAGGGTGTCTCACAAGCCTGTTTTAAAGCCAGCAGGGGCTGGACAACACGCTTCATGAAACGGTTTGGATTCAGCCTGCGACGACGGACCTCCGTGTGTCAAAAGCTTCCAAATGACTTCGAGGAGAAGCTTGTGAAGTTTCAGCGGTACGTAATGGACAAACGGCGGAAAAACGGCTACCAACTTGGACAAATCGCGAATGCCGACCAGACACCGGTGTTCTTTGACATGCCAGTGACGTACACCGTGAACGAGAAGGGTGCGAAGGAAGTGAAGCTCAGGATGGCGGGCTACGAGAAACAGCGAACGACGGTTATGTTGTGCTGCACCGCCGATGGGCGGAAACTTGTTCCGTTCATAATTTTCAAATGCAAGACCGTACCAGCGGGCGAAAAGTTCCCCAGGAATGTTGTCGTGCGTGTTCACGAGAAAGGATGGATGTCCAGCGGTTTGATGGAGGACTGGGTGAAAACGGTTTGGGAACGCCGTCCAGGGGCCGCATTGTGCAAGCAGTCACTTCTAGTCCTCGACTCCTACCGCGGCCATCTGACTGACGGTGTCAAGACCACGCTTTCTCGTGCTGGTACGGACATCGCCATAATTCCTGGTGGCATGACTAGCCAACTCCAGCCGCTTGACGTCGCAATTAATAAGCCCTTTAAAGACAGGCTTCGCAAGCACTACACCGACTGGCTTTCATCGGAGGAACAGCAGTTTACCTCAACCGGGTGCATCAAGCGTGCTTCGCTCGGCCAGCTGGCAAACTGGATCGCCGCGGCGTGGAATGAAATCCCAAATGAAATGATAATAAGAGCTTTCAAAAAGTGTTGTATCTCCAATGCGATGGACGGAAGCGAGGATGATGCTCTCTGGGTCGAGCTTAGCAACAAAGAAGAGAGCGATGTTGCGGACGATGACGACGACGACGACGATGAATAAACTTATGTACTACATGCCTACGGAGTGTGCGCTTGCGTAAGAAAAAGGGCATTCCTACGGAGTGCGCGCTTGAGTAAGAATAAAGGCTGTGTTTTCTACCAATAAAATGGTGTTCTCTTTTTTTTTTTCATTCGGCCTACATTCGAGGAAAGTTTTTTTTTTTTCTGGCCTTGCCAATTTCGGGGGTCGGCCTAGATTCGAGGGCGGTCTAGAATCGAGTAAATACGGTATATTACAGTGAAACCTCGGTGATACGAATCTCACGGGACCACCGAAAATATTCGTATCATCCAAAATTCGTACCACCAGAAAGCATGAAAAATTATAATGCGACAAAAAAAAGGGGGAAAAAAAAGCTGGTGTACATTTTCATTTATTGTTTTTCAGGGCCGCAGCAACGTCAGGAAGAACCCTGAATGATTGTCAGTTAAGTGTTTAGGTGTCGGCAATCATACCAGCACTCGTAAATATACGGCCCGTAAGAGCGTCTTTAATGAACAAAGTGCGTTGTGACCCGCAACAGCAGTAGCCCCTTCCGAATTCTAGCATGCTTTTTCGCATGACACAGGAGTACTGCGGCGAGAGGGACGGAAGAAGTGCTTTGACGGGATAGATCAAGGCCACAAAAGTTCAGAACCATGCTCCTATGTTATGCTTTTATGATCGCGAAGGTGTTGGGGATGTTTTTGGGAGATTTACGGCCGTGCCTGCACAAGTGCGACCTCAACAGTCGCGCATGTTGACGTTGTGAGGCCTGACTCCTTTGCCAAGACCGTCCTCGCCTTCTTCCGGTCCTGGCCCTCCTTTCATAGGATTTCTGGTGCACGAGGCAGGCACGTGTTCACACAGTAAACGACAGCAGCCCACGTCGATGCGGTAGAAAAAAAAAAGCAGGGCGCCAATGCCCCCTGTAATGCAAACGCTAACACACACGGAGGCACATCAGAGCCTCAAAGATTGGCGCACACAATCTCGGAGGCCGTGACGCGTCTCTGAAGCGTTATTCTGACCGCAAGAGGAGTCTTTTTCTTACAACGTGATTCTGACGATTTGGCGGTGCCCGCGCTTGCGTTCCCGCGCTCGCATGTGCTTGGTGCGTCTTCCGCGACAGCGCGGCCACAGCACCTGTTCGTTCCTGGGCGGTAGGGTACATTCGTATCAAATGTCGCGGGGTAAAAATTGCTTCGCAACAACCATACTCCATTACACTGCAGGCCAATGGGCCTTGGCCGGGACCAAAGAAAAATTTGTATCACCCCGAAATTCGTATGAGCTGTGATTGTATCACCGAGGTTTTACTGTAGTTTGCAAAATAACCTTCCTTTGTTGTGCGCTCTCATAATGAACATGGCACATCACAATTTGCACTCGACTGCGAACAGATATGATGCGCACTGATCCTACGCGAACCCACGCGAACAGACCACAAAATGTGCTCAGCCACCATTGTGTGACGGCGATGACAAGGCACCTGACCCTGACCTTTCTAACAGGAGTGTTAGTGATGCAAACGTGGTTTCAATTTAGTACTCGATTCCAACACACCAGCAATTTTACAGCAGAGCTGTTAAGCTTTTTGTTATGTTGTGCAGAGCTGACAGAGCACTGTCATGACGATGATCCGGTGTGCGCTCTCTTTGTCCTCTTCTTCCTTTCCTGCCAGAACAGGTGCACCGATGTGTGATGCCATAACTTTGATGGTACTGAGAGATAGAAAGAAAGGGGAAGAGAAAGGAAGACAAAAGGAGAATACATGTGCAAGCAGGAATTGCAATGCAGGGCTGCAGTGAGCGGGAGCCTCCGTGCCCATCGCTGTACCTGGAACGGCTTCAGCTGGAGATTAACAAGAGCCACCGGGAGAGCCAGCTGCAGCTCCTTCTCTCACCCCTGGTGGCCGTCTGCCCTGGGGACAGGCCGGGCCACCTGGCCCTCTCCTCCTTCCAAGTGAGTCCACAGAAACTCCTTGCACCTCCTGGACAGCTCAGATGGTAGAATTGAGTTCAAATTGTGGACCACCAGGACGAATCGTGTGGGATTTAGCTTTGTTTATCCCTACCTGAGGATGGGCGGCAGGGAAACGCCTTTGGCAAGAACCTTCTTCCTCTGCTGAGCTGATTTACAAAAAGGCATTTCTGACAGGCTGCGTACAACTTGTTCAAATGCATACCCACCCGGTGTCGTGCTGAATACGCATGCATCACAGGGAGCAACAGTTATCCTTTCAAGTTTTGTGTTAATATGTGGGCTCTTGAGGTTCTGTCATACATGACGGTGTACAGTAAGTCGTGTTGAAACAAGAACAAGTGACCAACCAGTGCCAGTTATGGCGGGGCCAAAACACCCATCTCTGCAAAGCTAACCTTTATGCTTGGTGCTGCGGAAGACCTGCAGCCATTTCTGGCTCAGTTCAATACCGATTCGCCTATGCTTCCATTTCTTGCTACAGCACTGGAAAATCTGTTGCGATCACTAATGAGCCGAATACAGTGAAATCGCGGTATAACGAACTTCAGGGGACCGCGGAAAAATGTTCGTTATTCTGAAAGGTCGTTATAGTGAAAGCCCAAAAATTTACCATAACAATAGAATTTCAGTAACGCAAACTTCCTACCTCTGCAACGGTACGCCCTTGAACTCGTTTCTCACAGCAATGCACACGTGAACATTAGACAAGGCACGTTTATTTGAAATAGTCCGTGATCGTTTTTTGACGGGTGCAGCACAAACTCTGCGTCACGAACGATTCTAGACCGTCTACATTTTTATGCGCCGCTTCGGTTGCTGTTCCGCTTTTTTCTATGAATATGCGGAGTTTCCTCTAGTCCAACGCATCTGTGGCCGACACGGACTCGTCACGATCTTCGGGTGCTACCGTGACATCGTCGTCCATGTCATCGCTGCAATCCTTTAAGGCCCAACTGTATGCACGCGAGTTTTGAGCGACGGCCGACAGGATTTGCTGTCGCGGAGGGCCATCCATCGCCGTCGCTTGTCGCGGCGCACGTTTCTGGAAAGCCAGCAAACATCGCTTGTCGGCCGGAAGTGAGCATGACGATATCCGGCAACATGGCAGCATCTCTGACCCTTGCTTCGGTTGCAATTTGCTCGTGATGCTTCCAATCGGCGCGTACTTCAAGGAATGCAAGTTATAGACTACCTTCTTTACAGCCCCATCTCACACGGAGAGCGAGGCAGCGGCCGTATTTTGTCGTTAATTTTGATCGACGGTTCGTTTTGATGTTTCGGTGGTAGCTTGCTGCAATGTCAACATTGTCGTCGTGTGAGGTAGCCCTTTTCCCTGTGAAGCAACGATGTGAGGCGCTGAGGCCACTGTGGCTTTTCTTAAATGTTCTATGACAGCAAGAGGAAACGTTGTCGAGATGCGCCTCTTGGACTAACCCCAACATAACGCAGTTTGCAAAGTGCGACGTAGCGTAGGCAGCGTACGCTTCCGGGCGCCCCATGGGATCACAGCAGATACTACTGCCGCGGTTAAACATAAGATTGCGAAAAAAGAAAGTCACGAAACGCTTTTATGGCATCCTTATCTCAAACAAGACAACAATAAATTTGGCATGTTGTCATTCATCTACGCTGTAATTCTTTTTCGTAATTTGCCTGCGTGCACGCAATAGTTTTCAATCGAGCAACCGTGACACTTTGTCGCGAACATGTGGGTGCTCCCGTCGTGACAGCGCGACGGAGCACGTTTGTCGCAGTCGCCTTCGCTCTAAAGTCGCGTGCAATGCATGCGGTAGGGCCTTTACAAAACCTGATGCGCTGTCGCCTCCGCAATGGAGGAAAAAAAAAAAATCTTCTCCGCCCGCATCTTTCTCCTCCCGCGCCATCTCAGGTTTTTGCGGGAGGGCGTCCGCTCTTCGCGCTGCGTCATCTGCTACACTGAAATCTAAGAATCCTCGCATTTCGGGATATAAGTTCGTAGTACTGAGGTGTTGTTAAGATTACACGGGAATTAAATAACGATTGTTATTCTGAAATGTTCGTTATTCTGGAGTTCGTAGTAGTGAAATATTTTTACATTGAAACTATAAGGAGTCGGCACGGGATTTCTTAAAAGTTCGTTAATTTGAAATGTTTGTTAATGTGGTGTTCGTTGTAACGAGGTTTGACTGTACAGAGGAATCTCGTTGGTACGATTCCCATGGACATTAAGAGTAAAAATGTATTAGTTAAACCTAGATATAATGAAATTGACAAATGCCTAAAAAGTTTAGTTACAAACAAGTTTTCGTTATGTGCAGTTTCAGCACGAAAATTCGGAAACGAAACGCACAAATGAAACAAAAGGGGAACTTCTAGAGCTTACCCAAAGCATCTTATTTAGCGGCAAAAAACTGCATTATTTTGCTCTATCGCTTGTTCGTGAGGGATGGCAATACTGAATGTTCGTAGGACATCAATACAACGCTGCTGTGTCATCGTCTAGCCGTTGCCTCCAACATGGGCTCCGGCAACGCGCCATTGAGTTGCCGGAGCCCATCTTAGAGCCTACATTCTAGCGAACCCATAGCGCGGCACAAGATGGCAAAGCGCATGACGAGTTGACCTCCGAAGATTTGTCGTCACCATGGTCACGAACAATTTCCACCAGCGCGTATAGTGCACGTCTTCTCCATAGTGACGACACAGTTGTCCACATAAAGAAAAGATTGCAGAGCTGCACGTCGTCGGGTGGCCGCTCATTGAGTATGCAGTGAAACCACGCACGCGCGCACGGTGTCGAAAGCGAAGAGCGAATGACAAGGATACTACGGTATATTCGGAAAAGCACTCTCCATATGAACACAAAGCATAATGACACGAAGCAAGGATTTTTTTTAGTGGTGTCACCTGGTGTCAGGTTAACGAACTGCAGTTCAGAGACTTCTGCAACCACCGAAAAGTGGCGCTGCCAAAACTAGAGAGAAAGGACACAAATACTATATAGGGGGAAAAGCAAGGACATTGTGCTGTAAGGGGCAGAGCACTGGACTGTGAATTTGTTTTTTTCCTCTACAGTAAGATTGATTAAATCGTAGTAGACAAAGCATTACGCCAACTTAAAAGAAAACTAAAAAAGAAAAGCTTTTTTTTTTTCTGTCGAGCCTGGTGGCACACATGTCACTGCCCTGTTATAAAAGGGACGCTCATAGCATCTATCCATCCATCCTTTTTCTTAAAGAAAGCCGGCACAGTTAACGTGGTGGCACTGGTGAGCGGCTCGATGCGCTTTGAAGGAAGGGAAATCATAGATTCTCAGGTGCATGCTCGCCACGGCGCATGCTCCGGCCTCGGGCCAGGGTATTAAAACCAAGACAGCAGCCTCGTCCATAAACATTTTCCTTCTTGCCATGAAGCGTCTTCGCGCTTACTTAAGATACCACAGTGGCGACGAAGATGGGATCCGGTTAATCGCACTCCGGCGCTGAGACCAGAGGAATGGGATCCCGACCCCCTGCCTTCGACGACGCCGTGAGTAGCTGGAGCACGTATCGTGTCCGGTTGGAAGCCTACTTTGAGGGCAACGATATTACCGACGCAGCAAAACGCCGGGCCCTACTGGTTTCAGTGTTGAGCGACAGTGTCGTCCGGATATTGCAAGGGCACCAGCCGGGGGTCCCCATCAACTCCTTGACGTACGATGACGTTGTGAAATGCCTGGAAGAACATTTCAACCCTCAGGCAAACGAAATAGCAGCAAGCTATTCCTTCTTTATGCAAAAACAAGATGAGCAAGAAAGCGTCTGGGACTACATTGCTGAACTGAGAAGACTGGCCGTAAATTGTAATTTCGGAGTGACACTGGACCGTATGTTGCGGGACCGAATTGTTTGTGGAATTCGGGACGAGGAAACGCGCCGGTGCCTGCTGGGCCGCAAGAACTTGACTCGTGAAGAAGCCAAAGAATTCGCCTTAGCTTCTGAGAAAGCGAACGAAGACGCTCGGGGCATGCGGACTCCATACGCCCGGACTGAAGGTGGCGGCGTCAATGTGGTACAGCAACGAGGCAGGCAGGGGAGGAAGAATTGCAGACCGCTAAGCCCTAGCCTTTCATGCGACAGATGCAAAGGGGCGCATGCAACGGCGTCCTGTCGACATCGCAGTTCCATATGCTATCAATGTGGTAAAAGAGGGCACCTTGCTAGGGCTTGCAAAAGATCTCACACCCCCAGGTCAGGAATGTTCGCTGTCGACGGAACGGAATGTGAAAGCGAAGAAGAGATGTTGTATGCTCTCGTCGCACACAGTTCTGCCAATAAGCACTTGGTGCAGCCAATCGAGCGCACCTTAACGTGGGAAGGCCGTAGGCTGCGAATGATTGTCGATACTGGATCGCCAGTAAGCGTAATTCCCAAGAGCTTGTACAAGAAGCATCGCAAGTGGTGGCCGGCTCTGCAAAAAGCTCCACTACGCCTTTCATGTTTCCTGGGACCGTTGCCGGTCGTGGGCAATGTAGATATGAAGGCACAGCTTGGACCAGTAACGGTGAGCAGTTCTCTGATAGTGGTGGACCATCGAGGGCCCCTCCTGTGCGGAAGGGACACGATAGAGGAATTTCGCAAAGCAGAAATGTTCCTGGTAGAAGGCACGTTGTCTTCGGTGAATGTTGTCCACGCCGACAGCCAGCTAACCGCACTTCTTGACGAGTTTCCGGACCTCTTTGAGAACCTCGGATGCTCTAAGGGACCACCGGTGAAGCTCTACCTCAAGGAAAGCGCGCAACCTCAATTTCTCAAGGCTCGGACAGTCCCGTATGCCATGAGAGCACAAGTCTCCGCTGAAATTGACCGACTGGTGGAAGTGGGCGTGCTGTTCCCAGTGAGCGTTAAGGCCCCTATACCTACGGAAAGGTACAGCTTTCTCTTGATCTAAGCCGCTTCCTCCTCTCCACGCCGCTGATAGGGCAGCTGCGGTCACGTGGTAGCGCGCGCCCTCGTTTTCTCGGTATTTTGTTTCCTTGGCCTCTCGGCGCCATGTCGAACGCTCCAACGTGCCATGTGCTGTATGTTCGCCCCATGTGAAATGCACGAAGTGTGAAATGCACGTGTGCGTCTCGCTCGTTTTGTCGCGATGCCGGGTTGCTGTGCGTTTTGGCTGCCATAATCGTGACACCCAAGGGAAAAAGTTTTTTGCCATTCCGTGCGGAAAAGAGAATGCAAGTCGTCGCAAAGTCTGGCTTCACAGAATCGGTCGAGCAAACTTCGAGCCGAGATCGGCGCGGCTTTGTGAGGTAAGTGCTCGTGCGCTTTTACTCTTGACAGGCGTCTTGCTTTGCCGTGTGACATATCTGGTGTATTACTTACTCAATGTCACGCGAAATTTTGTGTTATTTGTCATGCACCAAGGCACTCACTTGCTGGAGCAAGTGACAGTCTTGAACCCCAGGTGGTCAAAATTTCCGGAGCCCTCCACTACGGTGTGCCTCGTAATCATATCCCGGTTTTGGCACGTAAAACCCCACATAATATTAACTCTGAAAGAACAAGTATCGTGCACTGCAACACTAGGTTGTGTTCCACACATTCTACTAACCTTTCACTGTGATGTGCGGATGGAAGGGCGAAGACGGAGCGACCGTCGGAATGAAAGTGTGATAGCAAAAAAAAAAAAAAAAGAACCTAGCGCGCAGGATTTATCGAAAGCCGTGCATTTGCGTGCAGCTCTTCCATCATATTGCCTAATTTGGTGAACCACTTCTGGGTGACAGTCAGAACCTTCTGCAAATTCGGAACATGAGCGGGGATTTAGTTCAGCGGATCGCGGCTCATCGGCCGGCGTGTCATCACGAATTATCGCGTCACATACTTAGCGCATAAGTTTCAAAACGCTGCGGTAGTTGCAGCAGATACCTGTTTGACGCGCAGTAGATCGTATGCGAGACATGGCACGCGGCCACGACAGGACTAGAAAGGCTGTGGCTGAAGTGGCAGCGCCAGCGCGCAACCGGCCTCAAAGCTTCACGCGTCCGCGTGGCGCGTTCGAGGGGGCGCCACCGTCGCACGCGAAAGACGCGCAGGAGAGGAGGCGGCGGAGGGGAGAGCAGATGGCGGTACTTTTACGAAGTATAGGGGCTTTAGTGAGCATGGCTGAATGGGCAACGCCAGTCGTGCCCATAGCAAAAAAGAACGGAGACATCTGGCTGTGTGGGGACTTTAAGCTAACAGTTAATCCAGCGACAAGAACAGGTTATACCAGGGGTGAAAGTTTACCTGGACGACATTATTGTAGCAGAAAATGAGCACAACACCACGATACTGCGGCAAGTGTTCGAACAACTTCGGGCGAATGGCCTGACACTGAACAAGGAGAAGTGCCACTTCCGGGAAAAAGAAGTGGTACTTCTTGGGCACCGAATCGATGCAAAAGGCCTCCACCCACTGCAGGACAATTTGGAAGCAGTGCTAGCGGCACCGCCACGGACTTCGGTAAGCCAGCTTAAATCATTCTTAGGACTGGTCACATACTATTCCAAATTTCTCCGTCTACTGCAAACTAAGCACACAGACCGCTACCTGCACTTTAATTCAAATCACCCTGCAAGCCACAAAACATTAGTAGTCAACACTTTGATAAGAAGAACGGAAAGACATTGTACATTAGGATCAGACAGAAGGAAACACCGTGTTCAACAAACTCCAAAAAAACGGCTACCAGCCCCATTTCATTCAGAAAGCAATCTAGCAGCAAAAAAGAAAAGTACTTCTAACGGATTCCCCAGCGTCGCCACCTTCCCAGAAGTGAATCTCTCCCCTACGTGAAAGACACCAGTGAAGCCATAAGCAGACTCTTAACGAAGGAAGGCATAATGGTCGCACTCAAGCCGACCAACACAATACATCTACCAAAACCCAGGGACCTTCCACCAAGAGAAAGAGCGCAAGGCGTCGTCTACAAAATCAAATGTTCCGACTGCCAGGCCGCATACATTGGCGAAACAAAAAACTTGACCGAAAGAAATAAACAGCACAAAAAAGACTTCGGGACGTTCTAAACACAACGGAATCCCCTTGCAGAACACTCAAAAGATGCCAACCATAAGATGCCGACCATAAGATTACCTCTCCGACTCTACTGTCTGTGAGTGATGATATGAGCACTAATTGTTTGTTTGTTGTGTCGTTGATGTTATGGGCTTCAAAGCAAGCCTCCAGACAAGCATAATATGTAGGCCACGCACCTTCCACCACTTGTATTTTCACCAGTGTCTGGGATGCAACAGCTGAAATAGGATTTGGAGCAATTTTTGGCGCAGCAAAATGTTGCTTTTGGAGCACAAAAATCCAAATTGGGAGCAGGTTACAAAAAAAAACCAGAATTTTTTAGCACGAAATCTAAAATTTAGAGCAGTATAACAAAGAAGGCTTACTTTTAGAAAAGAAAACTCAACATCTGCTAACTCGTGCACAGTGCACGTGAAACTGCTATTTCAATAAAAGCAGTGTGTTGAGCCACCCTACAGTGTGAACAATGACTAAGTCCACATTAGCATTTGCAGGGCCTGTCAAATAATTCGACAGGCACTGCAAATGCTGATGTGAACCTGCGAACCTGGCAACCTCGAAATTCGGGAGATTCGTAAAGCAGGAGCAAGTGGGGGTGGCGAAAAAAGAACACTGCCATACGTTTTTGTCTCTTTGTTTCTCAAGGCCAGAGAAACGCCATACACAGCAGCTCTAAATGATTGCCAATAATTTTTTAGACAACAGCGATCATACTAGTACTGGTAATTACACGGAGCATGCACGAATGAGTAAGGAACAAAATGTGCTGTGTCCCTGACAGCTAGTACTAATAGCCCCTTCTAAATCTCAGTACGCTTTTCTGCAGGACACCAATGTACTGCGGCAAAAGTGGCTTAAAAACCATTCTGCACGCAATAAAACAAGCATCAGGAAATTTGAGAACCACCGTCGTTTTTTTTATTGCGATTGCAATTATATGGACACTCTCAACTGGTTTTTGCCGTCATGTCCCATATAAAGTCCAAATTGATAACATCTCCTTGCGCAAAGTATGTTCTACCGCGGGTAAAAGTGCGCGAGTGCGGGCGACGAACGTGGCTGAAGCAGAGATCAAAGGAGCCAGCCCATCTCCGTTGCTCGGTGGGCGCACGCGATAACACCACACCGCTTGGGAGGCCTGCCGTCGAAGCAGAGAGGAAACGCCCCACGCGTCTTGAACGAGCATGAAAAGACGCGAGGCGGGGTGGGTGGTTGCTGTCGCTCGAGCAGCAGCTTTGAACTTTGATTCTACGGGCGCGCGCGCTATCTCGGCAGCCATCAGCGGGCGGCTCGTAATCCTGCTACGCGATGCGCTCTCAATGCAAAGACACTGCAGAAAGAGCACCTTTCCCTGGAGCGGCCGTATTCTCCTATATGAACGTTTTGTAGAGTTACGCGAGATCGGATACAAAAGAGTTTGCTGCCAGCCTCACTTCGTATGACATTACAATTTTTTGCTGTCGCATTCATTGCTTCCTCCTTGCGGTGAAACTGTGACTTTTTTCTTTTCTTTCGCTGGGGGTTTAGGGTTAGGGTCTGTGCGCCTGTACTGGATGATGATGTCCACACTGCAGATGACCAATGCGGCCTCCATTTCTTGCTAAAATTTGCGCAACTGAGATAATTTTGAAACTGGTCAGGCATTTTGGCGCAGCGTGACCCAATTTCAAGAAATTTGACGGTTGTGGCTCTGCTTGGGGCAAAAACAAGTACCGTAAAAACCCGCATATAGCTCGGACCCGCATATAGTCCGGGGTGTAATTCGGGGATAGCAAACGTGAGAAAAAAAGTTTTCACCCGAATATAGTCCGAGGAAAATGGAAAAAATGCATTTATTGACATTTCATTCATCCTCGTCGTCGGACGCACTCTCTTCCGAAGCTCCCTTGTCGGAAATGTTCTCCCACAGCACATCATCCTCAGTGCCATCAAGCGCGTTGGAGATGGAGCACTTTTTGAAGGCGCGGCAAACGAGCGCCTCTGGAATGCAGGCCCAAGCCTCGACTATCCACGAGCAGAGCATCGCTGGCGAGGCCCGTTTCAGCCGTCCGGCAGGGGTCACTTCTGGTTCTCCGGACCTCATCCACTCCACGTACAGGCGCTTGACATGGTCCTTAAATGGCTTATTAAGGCACACATCAAGCGGCTGCAGCTGTGATGTCATCCCTCCCGGGATGACGACGAGCTCGGTGCGGGAGTCGCGCAGCAGTCGCTTTACGGAGTCTGCCAGGTGACACCGAAACGCGTCGAGCACAAGCATCGAAGGGAGCCCCAGCAGTGCTCCGGGCCGTCGACACCACACGGACTTTATCCAGTCAAGGACTAACGATTCGTCCATCCACCCCTTGTCCTGGCAGCGGACGACGACATTTTTCGGGAACTTCTCCCCCTTCGGCAGCGTCTTTCGTTTGAACACCACGTAGGGTGGCAGCTTGCGACCGTCAGCCGTGCAGGATAACATTACAGTCACCCGCGTTTTTTCGTTTCCAGTCGACCGCACGATAACTTGCCTGGAGCCTTTTTGATGCACCGTCAGCGCCGAGGGCATATCCAGGTAGACCGGCGTCTGATCCGCGTTGCCGATCTGGCCCAGCTGAAAGGGGACTGCCTTTCGCAACGCAATTATGTACCTTTGAAAAGCCACGAGGTGCTCTTCGTAGCTCTCTGGTAGCTTCTGGGAGATCGACGTACGCCGACGTAGGGAGAACCCAGCGCGGCGCATGAAGCGAGACACCCAATGCTTGCTCGCTTTGAAATCCTCCGGCTGAATGCCTTTGTCTCGAGCGATCTCCCTTGCCTTCGCTTGTAGCAGCTCGATGTTGACAGCGAGATGTGCAGCTCGCTGCTCCCGCACAAAGTCTGTGAGTTCTCGTTCCACGTCAGGAAATGCTCCATTTTTTGGTCCGCGGAAACTTTTTCGCTGGCCGCTGCATGCAAAGAGGGCTTCCTTCTGCTTCCGCCAACCGCGAATGCTCCGCTCGTTGACTCCGAACTGCCGCTCCGCGGCACAGTTGCCGATGGTTTCGGCAGCAGCGATAACTTTTCTTTTAAAAGCAGCAGAGTACTGCCTGCGCGGTCCTGACATGGCGTAAAATCACAGGAGCAAAATCGAGGCCGTCGTTATGGGCACCAAGTTGAAGCAAAGGCCACTGACCAACTGACCAGTTAAGACTAACGCCTCTAACACTACCTAGCGCAGAAGCGCGCAGACAGCTGATGATGATGATAGCACCGCGCTATGCCGAAACCGAAACTGAATTTGGGCCGAAAATTCTTGGGACCCGCATATAGTACGGGGCCGAAATTTCGCACCCTAAAATCTAGAAAAAAAACCCGGGCTATACGCGGGTTTTTACGGTAATTGTATCAAATTGACGCAATTGGCGCAGCTGTTGCATCCCTGCAGTGTGCACCCTCATTGCCACTGTCATGTGGCCGTCAGTGGTACTACAACGAAGCGATATAAAGCAGTGAGAATGATGATTTATTCTGCAATGTATTTTTATACTGCAAACCTGTGACGTTACAGTGACGTGCATTGAAATGCTGCGTTATGGGTGGTATGGTCCAGTCAGTCAGTGTTTGCCTTGGGCTGTGGGCTCCGAGGACAATTTCACTAATGTGCTGTAGGGGTGCTATATCACCCCTGTATTGGCGACTGCCATAACTTGGGCGCGACCGCTGTGTTTGGAACGCACGTGCTTGGCGTAAGTGGACACGTTCGTCCAAGGTCAGGGATGCGCTTTGCTGTAACCCGAGTTTAGCGCGGTGGCGCCGGCATCGCCGCCGCGAATTTAGGCCGGCGCATAGAAACAGGGGTGAGTCTCTCTTTTGGGGTGTGGCAGAGCGGGCGGATGGACGTCTCCTCGCGGTGGGTCCGGGGACGGTACTGCGGCTCGCTGCCCTCGGACCCTCGTGGTGAGTCGTGCATCTGCGGCGCCGCATTTGTATTGTACAGTAGAACCCCGCTGATACGTTTTTGAAGGGACCGTAGAAATAAAGGTAAGAGACGGGAAACGTAAGAGCCGAAAAACAGGAAAAACGGCAAAATATTTAGTGGTACAGAATTTTATTTCAATTCTTACGAGCAGCACGAAAATTGGCGCGCTCAGCCGCGATCTAGTCGATGGATAGAAACGTGGAGCTTAGGACGGCCTCATCCACAGAAATGTTATCAACGTATGTGATTTTTTTAACACCAACAGCTGTAGGCATGAAAGAACTAAGCACACGCAATCACGACCGGCGCGGCGAGTCCGACCGCGAACCGCACGCACGACCATGCGAGCTCCAACCAGCTCGAACTCCTCCCGTTCTCCGACAAATAACGATGATGATGAGTCTATGCCAATGCGATGGCAGAAGTGAATGCCAATCTCGAAGGCCTTGCTTTCGCAAGCAATTACGTCATACACGCCATGTTTGTGCAGTACAAATCTCAAAGGCTATGCTTTTGTCAATAGTAAATGCCAATCTCGAAGGCCTTGCTTTCGCGAGCAGTTACGTCATAGACGCCATCTTTGCAATTTGAATCTCGAAGGCCATGCTTTTGTTTGCATCAATTGAAAGATTCTGTTGCTTGCGCCTCTCATGCGCCTGATATTACGGTCAAACGAGGCCAAGCTGCGTGAAAATGCACCATGGCCGCTCTCTTTGGTAGTCACTCGGTCGGCTCCGAGCGCACTTCGCGACGTATCATACGGGAACGGTCCGACAGTTATGACGTAACAGCAGGGTTCCCAATACATTGTATCCTATGGGAGTTATGCCGGGACCGGCGGAAAACGACGTAACAGCCGGGAAAACGCAGCAGTGAGGAACGTAACAGCGGGGTTCTACTGTATTATGTTGTCTTATTGTATGTCTTATGTTATATTGTACTGTATGTCTTATACGGTCTTGAGTGTGCGTTATATGTTTCCCAGTATTCATTGTTAGCGTGTTACGTGTTACAAATTCGGCCGGCGAGCTCGCCAGATATGTAAAGAAGTGTTTAATAAACCCCCACGTTTTGTTGCACGACCGCGTGAACTGTGTCCGTGTGTTCCGAGGGCGGCGGCGGTTTATCGCATCAGACCCCACAGTGCAAAGTAAAGAAATAAAAGAAAGAAATGACTGCCTACTGATGACGCATCAAACAGTAGCGCCTCCAGGAAAAATTCCTAAGCATACGTAGCCGTCACTTTGCTAGTGACGGCTACGTATGACTCTGAAATGACTCTGAAACTCATTGCTGTGCTGTCGGATTATTGTCACTGCCATCGCTTTACTGGCAACAAAATGGTGCTGCTTTCTTTTCAAGCTTGTTTGTGGTGTCATAGGCTGCCCTGAACAGATGCGTGTTGTCTTTCGTAAGATAGCAAGACAGCATCAACCATTTCATGTATCGGCACTCAGAGCTGCCCACAGAAATGTTTCATCTGAGCTGTTTAACATAGTGTCGCACATCTGTCTCTCCTTTCTCAGCCTACCTTATGCATTAGTTGTATTTGTCATTGTCCTTCTATCTACGTTTCTTGCATTGTGTTGTGCCCTGTTTTTGTTTTTTACCTTCTGCCCCTATTTTTTTTGTTCTTACTTGGACTGTTTTTGTTGTATTGCTTAATAATAGTAATTTCTTATACGTGTACTAGTATAAGGACCCTGTAGATTTTCCTGGGCACGTTAAATAAATGGTCGATTATTTGGTCATTATTATTATCATTATTACACAGGCCTCTCTTCAACAGACTTTTTTTTATTGCATGCTGCAGGCTTTCAATAATGGAAATATGATACACTCTTCTCATGCAAATGCTATGTTGAATTTGATTCCAATCGTGTCACGCTTAGGAGGAAAAAGAGAAATTCTTGTAGCAGGAAACTGAGCACCTATTCCAGTGCACCTAAACTGTTGTTATTCACTTTAAGCTACCATTTTAACTTTGAGTATTTTTCTTCTTGGCCATTCAAAAATGTGTGTGTAACATATTTCCAGGCAGCTGCATGACCAAGGCCTTGCCAGCTCTGCACTACATGAGGTGTGCTTGATACTATGCAGGGCCTTGTAAAGGTCTCTATTTTTCTTCTAGGTACGTGCACAGGCGTTATTCTCGGGAGCAGACCGTCCCCTTGGCAGCGAGACACTTGAGTATGCCTGGCTCGTGGAACTTCAAGCAGGAGATGTCACTGGACGGCTCACTGCTCCTCAGGTGGGGAAGGAGAGGCATTCGTCAGGACCTTTGTGTGCGAGGTTAGGATAAACTGCCAATGAGGTGGTCCATAGTGAAAAAAAGCGGGGCCTAGCTTGCACGAATGGCGCAGTGGAGCACCTAGCTGGTCCTGGCATTTCGAGATCAAGCTTTGGAATTGCAGATCCACGCCTCGGTTAAGCATATCAACGTGGCTCTCTGCAGCAGTTCGTCGCAGTTAACGTCCGCGGTGCGCCTTCCTCACATTGAGTGAGGCCAACGTAAACTGGTCTTGCCCAGCCCCGTCAAAGACGGCCTGGCCAGCTTGGCTGGTGGAGCAGAGTGGTTGTGCGCAGTGACGAGGCGGGTGGGCCAAGCCAAGCACAGGTGACGGCACATGCGCAGTCACGTGCAGCCGGCAGAAGCTTGGCAGAGCTGGGCTCGCGAAGCAGGCTGCGCACAGCATTGCTGATATTCGTGGCTACGGCGTGGCGGAGTTTTGCAGCGGGGTCGACATTATGGCTGGCTTAAGCAGATTCGCTGCTAAAAATCGCAACTTGAATGGAGACTAAGAAAGTGCTCCATCCTGCATTCTTTCTTGGCCTTCATTCAAGGTATGTCACCACCTTTTTGTAAACCTTCTTTAATTTTGACCTTTACAATTTCATTTTAAAATGGGCTTATAAAGGATCGTTTTAAATGACGTTCATGTGCAGAAAAGACTGAAAAAAAATCAGAGTGGGATTTGACAAAACATTGCCCAAACTCAGCCTTTATGTGAATAGTCATAACTTGAGAATGGAGCGCCGGAATTGTAAACTTTATGACACAAAGGTAGCCAACTTAACACACTGTGCAATGAACTAGGATGTTTGCCATTTGATTATTGGGAATCAAGTTACAGTAAAAATACGAACGAAAACAAAAAAATTGGCAATATTTTTTTTGCAATTCTTGAAATAAAGCATTTTTGCATAAAAACTTTCCAATCGTTTTTATTGATCCTAGTTCATTGCACAGGTCAGTAATAAAGGAACGAGCATACAAAGTTTCAATGAAAAAGATTTATTTCTCATGAAGTTACAACTGTTTGCGTCTCAAAAAAGCGCAAAAAATCCAGTGTTGAGAAAAACCAGTTTAAAGTTTTCCAATGCTTGTGCAAACAGGATGATGATGCCCTAAACAGTTCAAATCCACCAGGCTCATAGCTAGGGCTCTCCTTAGATGCCATGGGCTCTTTTTTGGCTTTTGTTGTTGCCAATCTTTTCTTCCGGTGTTGTTTTGCTTCGCCAGTTGACTGACCCTGGGCTTTCCTTACACGGTATTGGTCCCTAGTGCAGCATGCTATGATAGTTTGGTGGCCAGGTTCGATGCCTGCTTCTCTCAAAATAGCTGCTACATTTCTGTTACCATCATAAAAATGACAAACTGCCCAGAATATGAAATGAGTTGACTCCACTGATGGAAAGATTGTCCGTCGCATTGACTCAAACCAACCCTGTTTTTTTCGTGAGAGATGGATTTATATTTTTATTTCTTAATTGAAAGTCGCGAAAAATGACCTGTGGCGCCTCTGGCGGCAAAAACATGAACAATCCGATGAAGGCGGCCACGTGACTGTTGATTCCTGTATGCGGTCGACGATGTTTTTGTTAGTATTGAAATATTGCTCGTTTCTTTATATTAAAAGGTATTGCTCCAAAATAATGTACATATAGGCCTGCGTTAGTAGCATGCATTAAAGTGGTGCTGCCTTCGCGTGACGTATGATTCCATGCTCGTCAGCACGTTTTGAGCAACTTTTCAGTGTGCTCATGCAACCATGCACGCAGTTTCCAGGTCGCTAAGATTTTGGAGTGACATAGTTTTGCTACCTACACCTCGTCTCAGAAATGACGCGCGCTGCTACTTGGCGTGGCCTCACATAAGCGTAGTGACGTTTTTGATGACTTGGCTTGGCTTGTGCATCGAGAGAGTAACGACGCCGGGACAAGCCACCTATGACACATGTGCAGGCAACCTTGGACGCATGCGCACACAACGCGGTACAGATACAGGGAAGGTGTATAATGGCACATCATCTCATTGCAACAGCTTGTTATTTTCAAAAATAGTTGAAAAGCTATCAATAAAGGTGGTTAGCATAGTTACAGGAACTCCTGCGACAACAGAACAACGATAGCTTTCACAAATCACGGGAAGGGCTGGCGGCATCGCTATCAATTCTCAGCACTGCTGGAGGAAAGGTGCGTCCGTGTTTAGAGCCTTTCAGATTGAAAAATACTGCTTGTAAAATAACCACATGCTTTTGGGATTAACTACTGCAGCTACAAACACTGTGAAAGGTGAGCTTTCTGTCACGCCGTAAAAAAATGGGTCGAGAAAAAAAAGTTGTCGGTCCCTTTAAAGGGACACTAAAGGCAAATATTAAGTCGACGTTGATTGTTGAAATAGCGGTCCAGAAACCTCGTAGCGCTGCTTTTGTGCCAAGGAAGTGCTTATTTTGAAATAAAATCACGTTTTTAGTGGTCCGCATCGCGTTAGCGTGCTTCAAATCTCCCGCCTGAAAATACGACTCTCATACGTCACTGCTGCCATGCCCAACGTTGCCCGCTTTTACTGCGCGGCCGCCGACACTAGTAGCAGCCGAGCGGAAGTAGCGGGACCCACAGTAGCAACAACGGCGCTGCGGCAAAGACTTGCTCGGATGGGCACATTCAAAGCCGTCACCAAGTTGCGGTTGGTCTCGTAATCCTCAGTACGAAAGTGCAGCGAGCACACACGCAGAGGTTTTGACTGTTTAGCACACTGGCGCTATGGCATGACACTAAGCCACTTCGAGCGTAAGGGTTCATTCCGCGGCACCCAGTGAAAAGACACACCGGTTTCCTTGCTGCAGCACTGGCGTTGTGCACCATTCGGGCATCCGGCAATATCACACGCATGCGGCATTTTGTCGAACTTTCTGTCAGAGCGACCTTCACGAGCGCGCAAAACACGCACGGCAGTACGCGATCCCGAAACTACCACTGAGACGGGCGAGGCACAGTTCGGCGAAAACGGAACCTTTGAACCACGCGCGCCGTTCCCCATGGCAACGCCACGGAGGTTTTGTTTTCCATGAATCAAGCGTAAACGAACAAACAGCATTTTATTACGTCTTTTGATGCTCGGAATGTTCTTTTTTTACTGCTGCTAGTTTGATTACTAGTGATTTATTGTAGGCCGACTTCCCTACGTCATCGGGATCACTTTGAAAATGTCCCACTCGTGGCGCTCGTCATGTGATACGTTTAGCTTAATTTCTCGGTAAGTAGGGCACTGCTGTTGATAATATTGCCGTTTTAGAAGTTGTCATACATTGGGCTTTCACTCTAACATAAATTGTTATTTGCCTTTAGTGTCCCTTTATGTTAGGTCACCACCTTCGAGAAAAAATTTTGCAGTTGCAGTCCAAAACTTATGATTTTGGCTTGTAGGGCTGATGTATATTTAAACTTTAGAATGATGAAACTGTTAAAAATGTAAAAAAAACAAACAAAATTTATAAAAATTAAAATGTGCCAAAATACGCATGTTGTGCCAACAGTCATTACTACAAATTGGTTGGTGCGATTGAAGAGCAATTTGGCAGGTACATAGTGAGGACACTATCCTGTGCATCTAACCTCCACGATCAGTCCATCTTTAAGCTAAGGTGTGTTATCGTAAAAAGACTGAAAAAGTTTATATTTGACAGCTTTGTTTTGCACAAAATTGGCCATAGTACAAAAAGTTACTGCTCGTTTTCAATAATTCCGCTTGAATGCACAGCTCAAGCTATAAAGAAATAGTACGAAAAATTGTATGTGAAAATGTTTATCAGAAGGAAAGTTATCATTGTTTGCGTAAGTGTAGGATGCAAAAAATGATGTTTTGAGAAAAATGGCTTTTAATATTTGAATTGAATGTCCATATAATAAAGAAACATTCAATATGTCTGAAATTCTCTAGGTTCATAGCTGGGGACCTCTTCTGAAGCGGCGCATACTCCTTTTGAGCGAGCTGAAGCACATATAGTGTTTCTTCTAGCTCGTTTTGACTCACGTGCGCCACAGCAGCTCCACGCTTGATGCTTCTTTCTCGTCCTATACTTTGCCATATTTTGTGGAGTAGTATAACTTATTCCATGAAAGGCCAGAACTAAGTCCAAGAGCTCAGAGTGGTGTATGAAAAAGCACTGACAGCCGAGCCGTGTAGTGGAAATTTTCAAATCGATCGTAAACATCATGCCCCACAAGCTTTAGAATGTACTTAGACAACCTAGCATTACGTAATATGTATAAGGAGAAACATTTATGATGAAATGGAAGGTGTTGTGGAATCGGAAACCTTCAGTTTCGGTTTTGAATGCGTCTAAGAGGGGTTGGAAAAATGGTCATAACTTTCGAACGGCTCAAGATAACTACATAATTCTTTTTGCTAAATATTCTTGAAGAGACAAGGAGCTTGAAAATGTTGAATCCAAAAAAAAAATTGTCTAAAAAAAATGCATTTTTGAAGGTGCTGACCTACCTTAAGCGCCCGGATAACCTCGCTCCTGTCGGGCAGCATTGCTGGTGCCACATCTCACACGGCAGCGTTTGAAGGTAACTGCGACTAATGTGTGTGCCACGAGGCAAAATGACTTTACAGGGGGGGATAACAACCCCAACTTTAATTTAACACATACCCCGGCAAAAACAAAAACCCTTAAAAACAAGCAGCTACACAAGGTCTACGAAAGAAGGCAACACATGTGGTGTAGATGTCCCTAAAGAACGTCCGTGCACCATGTCACAGCCGCTGGTCGACACCGCTGACAAGAAAGCACGCTGCCGACCCTAGTGATGAAAATCTCCCTTAGGCCTAATCCAATACGGCTCTACAAAGGTTGCCTCGAACTGCAAGGACTGTGTTCTGATGCTCCAAGAGCCGCACGTCAAGGCGCCCGTGTGGGGACTTGAATGAGAGCTGTGCGCATGGAAAACGTGGACACAGTCGCGCCGTGGTGCAACGAACATGTGGCCGATTATTAATAGCTTTTACAATGGTGAGCTGGTATGGCACAAAAAACCACTGCTGTTCTCTGGGAGAGGATTATGCCCGGACCCAGTTCTTCTTCAATTAAACAATACTGCGATAGCAGTTAAACAAGAACACACATTTCTAGGAGTTACATTTCACCAAAAACTCACCTTTCTTTCCCACATAGACGCATTAAAAATTAAGACAAGTAGAGCACTCCACCTTCTGAAGGTGTCGGCCCATAAGCACTGGCGTTCCGACCAACTGTGCCTGCTTCGTATGTACCATTGTATAGTGTGCAGTATTTTAGATTATGGTTATGTTGTCTATGGCTCGGCATGGGAGTCGTACATTCGGCGCCTTGACCCCGTACACAGTCTTGGCCTATGTATGTCCAGTGGGGCTTGTAGAACATCGCCTGTGCAGAGTTTATATGTAGATTGTAATGAACCTCCTCTAGGTCAGCAAAGAATATTGCTAACCCTGTTCCATGTTTTGAGAATCAAGTCATCACCTGAACACATAAGTCACGACATTGTCACAAAATGTGACTCATGCTTACACTACTTAAACAAGCCACACTTAATCAAGCCACTTATTTTACTATTCGAAGAATACTGCTGCTCGTATGTCATACCTGAAAGGGCACTCACTGTCGCAAAGAAACTACCGAGACTGCCGCCGTGGTTCGACCTGACGCTACTTTGCGACTTCTCTCTAACCCACCTAAAGAAAAAAAACACCCCACCAGAACACATAATTCAGGAATTCCGCACACTTCAGTATAAGTATAGACATTCTACCAAATATAACACAGGTGGCTCAAAAACGAAAAATCATGTGGGTATTGGTATCGTGACAAAAGAAAGGGCTGTCAGTGTCCTCTGTCCACGTCCATTTTCACAGCTGAAGTCTATGCCTTGTGTGAAGCAGTTCGAAATATCACCACTGGGGAACGAAAGAAGGCGATAATATACACTGGCTCCTTAAGTGCACTAAAAGCTCTACATCTCAAATCAGAGTGTGAACCCTAAGTTGGCTACACTCTGAAAAGCGAGGGAGTTTCCATTCGTTTCTGCTGGGTCCCAAGCCATGTTGCGATATCTGGCAATGAAAAAGCAGATAAATAGGCTTCCTTAGCTGCTCGCGAAACAGTTACAAAAACAAAAATTCCTTTTCAACACAGCCAGCGAACAATTCATCCAGCTTTGTTTGATAAACTGCAGCAGCAATGGAACTTGTGCACAAATAATAAGCTTCACCTAGTACAGTGGTTCTCAGCCATGGATGTGTCGGGGACCCCTTGTGGACTGGTGGAAGTGATGGAGGACCCCTTGCAGCGAAGGGGAGGGAGGGGGGGGGGTACGTAGGTAAATTAACACAACTGGAGCCTGAAACAGGTGCCTTTTATTGCTACCAAAAACATCAAACGTGGCACAGTCGCGCTTAAACAGAGTTGCATATCTGCATCTTGGAAATTCGCGCTTTTTTATCGTACGAGGACGGACTGAGTACACACACAAACACAGAGCGCAGACTAACAACTGTTTTATTTCAAGGCATTTTCCTCACATATATACCCAAGTGAAAGCATCACAAAAACCCGAAGCAAGATAAAATATTCAAATGGGCATGCGCATGACATATGAGTTAGTTTGTTCCTATGAAGTGGATTTCTTTTGAAGAAAGATTAATGGATGGTGCGCTGATACATTTGTCGGCATGTGCCTGTGTCATCATGTAAGATTCGGTTATAACTCGTTCCATTTTATCGTGTACCTGCGACAAGATTGTGGTTTTCTCGAAAAGCGGCTCACATTTACACTGCGAAACATGTGTTGCTAGATTTCCCGGATGCGTGATTAGTTGACAGTTATTTCGATGTTCTCTTAATCTTGTATTTAAACACCTTTCCGTCTGTCCGACGTATCTCCTACCGCATGTCAAAGGAATGTTGTAAACTACTTCCTTATTGCATTCCACAAACTTTCTAACGTGGTTTATACCGCAATTGTTACTCTGGCTTCTTCCCTTGCAGCCATTAACCCTTCGACACATTCCTATTAGTTTTTCCGGAGCCGAGAAAACCAGTTCGACATTCTGTGCATTTGCAATCTTTTTTAGCTTGTGTGAGACTGTGTGTATGTATGGCAGAACTATTGGTCTTGCTTTTTCGGTAGCGGATCCCTCACTTTTACCATTCTTTTTTCCGTTAATTGTTTTTAACAGCTTTTCAGCCACCGACGCAATCACACAATCAGGAAATTCACTGCACTTCAGCCTTTCCACCTGTATGTTGACGCTCTGCGCTATTTTATGAGGACAGGATTTCTGCACACTTTGTTTTAGACTAGAAAATGCTACGCCCCTTTTGATTAACTTTGAATGCGCAGAAATGTATCTCATGATGGCCTTAGTTCCTTTTGTTAAATATATCCAACATGTATGATCACAATTAAGAAAAATCTGAAGGTCTAGAAACTAAAGAAGACTCAGTTGGCATTTCAAACGTGAATTCTAGCCCCGGAAACACTTCTGTGAACTTCTGCAAGATTTTTTCCACGTTAACTGAATCCGATCTTTTGTATGGTAGGCAAAGCAGGAAATCATCCACGTATCTAAAGCAAGCTTTCACGTGCATCTCATTAAAAAACGGCATTAAAAGTCGGTCTCCCTTTGCCATAAAAAGATTGCACAGCAAAGGAGCTAAGCATGAGCCGATACAGATTCCTTTTCGCTGCGCGTACACACCACCTTCGTATTCAACGAAGGTGGTGTGTACGAATTTCCAAGATGCAAAAGCGCAAATTTCCAAGATGCAACACCAACTAGCCCCTGTAGCTGCTCTAATTGCATATCTGCAGCCACATTCAACCTGTTTTGGTATTTACTTTTCAAGTATGCTAGTCTGGAAAAAGCATGCTCGCATGCATACGTCGTAGAGAACTGTAACCGAAGCTTTACAGCCATCTCATGGAGAAGGGGGAACATTTCTGCAGTGCCCAACCAAAATGCCTCAAGGCTCACAGTGGCAAACTTTGCCTTCATCACTGTGTTTTCCTGGAACTCCATCGGCTCCTTTTCAGCTTCGACACATTCATATGTAAAGCAAGCTACGTCAGCCTCAAAATGGGCCACAAGCCATGTGTCTGGGGCAGATTCTGGGAAGTAGTCCTTAATGTGGCACCTTAATGTGCTCAGATGGGCCGTGATTGTGGCTCTGTCACTTCCAGATACTACCCCAGAGCCTGCAAGACCACCGAGGAGCTTAAAGGGGCCCTGCAACACCTTTCTTAGTTATATTGGAATAGTCTCATTATTGACCTATGACTCTTCACGAGTCATATGCCGCAAAAATTTTTCGAATCCGTCAAGTCTAAGTGGTGTTACCAAATTATAGAGATCACGTTCCGCAGCTTTCTCCCTCAACTCAACGCAGCTAGCGCGCGGAAAGCTGCGCGCGGCGTGAAGGGTAGGGGGGATGGCGGAGGTGCGAGGAGGCGACGTCAGCACCGGCGGCATTTTTTTCATTTTTTTCTCTCTGGCGTCTCGGCGCAACCACGTGGTCTGTGGCGCCACTTCCGGTCGGCTCGCGCGGTCGTCGTCGAGCGGCGGAGCCCATGGCACCGTGTATCGCGCGTGCTTGAAAACTGCGAGTCGGTTTGGTAATGTTGGGTGTGCACCTCGAACTGCCGTAGTGTTTTCATCGCTCTGCCAACCATGGACGCAAACTTGCGTGCGCGTTTGGAACGAATGACAGCTGAGATGGGTTTCGACCCACACTCCGACACACCGCCTCTTCGCAATGCTCGCGCTTGAATCATATTCAACACGGCAAAGCTGCGTGCACCCTTCTCCCAGTGGCGGTACTTCGATGCTGTTTGCTCTTCGAATGCGGGCGCACAGCGAGTGCGGGCTGACAACAAAGAACTATAGACTAGAAGAAAGGATCGTGGGGCATCGGGCTGGCGCGGACCCATCCCCCGGCTGTCTGCAGCTACCGTGAAAATGCGAATCTGCTTGGTTGCTGTGTCGCGGTTTCTCGGGAACCTGAGACTACGGGGAGGATAAGCCGAGGTACGGCTCGATGACATACTGAACAGACAGCGAACGGGACTCTCGCCATACAGCGAACACAGGTATCCTAAGCTAGCCGGCGCCAGCGTTGTTATCGGAGAAATGCTGCACCGCTGCCTCGGTCGGTCGTGAGAACGTGCCGGCGATGCAGTTTGTAGCTGACGAGGCAACACTCGAACGGCTGCCACTCTCAACGGCAACCGGCGATGGTCAAAAGCGCAGAAATATTCACAATTTCGGCACTGCACATGGTGAAGAAAACGCAACCACGAGCAGACGAGCTGTCGGTGAGACCGGAAGTGCTAATATTAATGTTTGTTCGGTGTTTTAATGGCATAACACAATATAAACATACATATTATCTACTTATTGAACTCAAAATTAACAACTAAGGTAATAATGAGGGTGTTATCGTGATTAAAACATCAGCCAATGGTGGAACTGCCGACAATCGCGTCATATATTGCGGACTAATACATCATTTGTCGAGAGAAGAGGGAGCGATTTTCAGTTGACTTTGAGAATTTATTGTAAATTCCAGGCCGCTCGCTTCGCTATAATATTTGGCTCGCGTGTTCTCTGGAGCCTCGACTACCGATTGGCAGCGCTTTTTGACCCTGCTCAAAAAGTGTTGCAGGGCCCCTTTAAAAGAAGAATAGTCGCCTCTGTTTACCCGGCTCAACCAACTTTGAAGCTTTTTACAAAAGCCTCTCACCTTGTCCCCAGAAGAGGCAACATTAGTGCCCATCCCCTGCATGCTGCTGTTAAGATGGTTCAGGTGCTCAAACCGGTCACACAGATAAGCAAGCTTTGCCACAAAAGAAGAGTCCTGAAAAGGATCTCCGAGTGCCCTATCTTCTGCCAAAAAAAGACTCAGCTCCTCTCTAAGCTCGAACACCCTTGCAAGCACTTTTCCGCGCGACAACCCACGCACCTCGGTGTGCAGGAGCAGGTGTTGGTGCTCGGCACCCATCTCGCACAGTACCTTGAAGAGGCGACTGGCCTTAGGCCTTGCCTTTACACTGTTCACGACTTTGACAACATGTTGCATAACACTCGCAAGCTCTGGACTCAACTCCTTTGATGCCAAAGCTTCCCTATGAAGCATACAGTGTGTGAACGCTACTGCACTGTTCACTTTCTTAACGAGTCCTAAAAAACCTACAGAGTTTCCAACCATGGCTCGAGCGCCGTCGGTGCACACAGCTACACACATGTCCCAACGAAGACTGCGCGAAACAAAAAAATTGTTAATGGCATCGAAAATATCTTGACCTCTCGTTGTGGTCTCAAGTTCCAGACAGCAAAGAAGTTCTTCGGCAATGACAGAGTTATTCACAAAGCGCACAAACAGTATAAGCTGTGGGCTCCCGGATACGTCGCAGCTATCATCGACGGCGAGGGAAAACTTCCCAGCGGACTTCAATTTATCAATTACTTGGTCCTGCACATGAGACGCCATTTCTCTGATTCTCCGTACCACGGTGTCGTTCGAACACGGTATTTTGTCCAGTTTTTTCACATGCTCTTTCCCTATAACAGCACCGACAACGTCCTTCATGCAGGGAGGGCATAAGCAGAGTCTCGCAGATGGTGTGAGGCTTCATCTGTTTGGCCACGTGGTAGCTGAGCATGTAGCTTGCCTTGATAGCATCTGCAGAGCTTGCCAGCTGAAACGAAAGTCTAACTTTGTATGCTGAACCGAACCTACAAACACTGCATCGACATTCTAAAACTGGTGCCTTAACCGGTTGCCTTCCCCACCCCGCGACGCGTTGTATGCACGTGGAAAGTCGATGGCACATGCGCTAAAGCAAACCAACAAAATCTGCCAGCTAACCGTGAGGCCGGAGCCTCGCCGATCAGCGTACGCACAGCGAACATAACGCATATCGAGGGTCGCGGCTACCGCGAACCTCGTATGCGCAACTAACGGAAAGCACGTCGAACAAGCATTCGACGACCGATCGAGGCCCGCTGCCGCAGCGAACATCGTATGCGCAACTAAGGTAAAACTGTTTAACTGTGTTATGATAATTTCGACCTCACCTTGTTTGGATTATCCAGCTTTTGGGATTCTAACTGTCGTTTCTTGGTTTCGAAGAACTCTATGTCCTTGTCTTGGTAGCTTGGATGCTTTGTCCGGAGATGGCGTGTCAACTTCGTCGGCACCATGGAGCTTAGAGCGAGTACTTCACCGCACAAAATGCATTGCGGTTTGCCGCCGATATTGACAAAGCCAAACTTCACATAACTTTCTTTGTAGCCACGTAACTTGGACATGGCTACGCGACTCAGACGAACACGTAGCTTCGCGACCTAGGCCAACCGGGTGAGACTGCACGGCACAGCCACTGATGCCAGGCGAAAATGGCGATAATGCGGCTGCGGGGCACCGAGACACGTGGTTCGGGAAGGTGTGGGGAAGAGGGAAAGGAGGTGATCGAAACGACCTTGTGCGGATTGCGGATCGCTGCGGCAGTTCCGGGAGCAGGTCCCGGAACTCCAAATGAGTCACGGCTGGACTGAACTCCAAAAAATATAAAAAAAAAAAAGCGGGCGAGGGTTTCGCGGATCATAGAAATGGCTTCGCGGACCCCCTAGGGTCCGCGGACCCCCATTTGAGAACCACTGACCTACTAAAACCCGTACTTGGACAATGGAACACCTGTCGTCACCAAGAACAATTTGTTGAGGTCATTTTATGCCGACTCCAAATTGGGCACCAACACCTGACACACAACTTACAAACGATGAACAACCAACCTGCGTTAACAATGTGCTTGATTGGGCTGGTTGGTGCTGCATGGTAAACGAAGAATAAGAACAGTGCTAAACACGGGACGAGAAGAGGACACATACAACCAATGTTTATTGCAAAAACAAGTGCAATATATAGGACACAGGAATCTGCGCAGAAACACGAAACATAAGCTGTGAAATTAGATATCTGGGGTCCACTGATTTGACAGGTTCTTGATAATGTTTGCCGTTTGGCCTTTATCACATGTATGTGCACTTTGGCTTATGTTTCATGTTTCTGCGCAAATTCCTGTGTCCTATATATTGCACTCGTTTTTGCAATAAACATTGGTTGTTAGTTCAGCACCGTGTATGTGTCCTCTTCTCGTCCCATGTTTAGTGCCGTTTTTATTCTTCGTTTACCAACCAACCTGCGAAAAATGTCAAGAACCAGTGATGTGATAGCTGTGCCAGTTGCACCAAACTGCTCCAAAAGACGAATCCTGCTACATCCTGCTACATTTTCACTATTCTGCACCAAAGCTGCGCCAAACATGGTGTTTTCATATTTTGAAAACGAAAATAATCTCTCGAGGGAGTGAAATGCCCTAGCATGCGTCTGTCTTCACGTGCATACACCACGCTGCAGTGGCCGTCAGTACGCTTAGATTAAGGAAAACGGACGAACCTGTGCAGTGCTGGTCAGGCTGCCTTTCTATTGCACCATATACCGCATATAACCTAAGTCGCCATAGGAGCGAATATATAACCAAAACACCATTTTTCAAAGATTCACTGTGGGGTCTGGAGATGACCGCGCGGTCGGGCAACCAACACATTTATTAACTTCTGTTACATACGGCAAGCTTGCCTGCCGAATCTAATACACAACTAGTAACAGGCAAAGTAACCTTATATAATGCCAATACAATACCCGGAAAACATACCACACACTTAAGACAACAGAAGACATACGATGCACCGCGAATGCGACATTGCCAATGTCTGACTCACCACGAGGGGCCTGCGGGAAACGAGCCGCGGTATCGTCCCCCACGGACCCACTGCGGGAGATATCTGTCCACGCATGCCGCTGAACCGGCGACAGTTCGGCGGCGTGCGTGGTTAGTGCGGTGGCACTGCCAGCGCCATTGCGCTAACCCTAACCCGTGCGAGCGTAGCACCACTCTTGCTCGGCAGCTTTTAAAACCAACTGCGGTCAATACGTGAGACGCGTGTGCCACGAGGCGCGAGCGACCTTACAGGGGGTGATAGCACCCCCACAGCACATGTGCAAGAAGTCGTGAACAGAGTCGTGCAACTGGGGTGTGAATTCTCATTCCCTTAAATTTCCAAATGTTGAAAGGTTAACTTTCGCGGACCTGCTGTGCCTACAAAATAAACTCAGAAAAAAAAGGTGCTGTAACAGAAAGTCGCCGACAAACTTTTCAGAGCACCTCGTTTATGCGCCGGATATCCCCACGGAACGGCAACCGAATTTCCGCATGCTTTCGACTTCCGAGGCGCGACGTCGAAAGCAGTGGCGGCCAAGAACCATTACTCGAGTGTTGCACATGCATGCCCTCATTTTGGTTGACGATGTGCTTTCGGAATCGGAAAGTTGTTTCCATTCATCCACCCCTTTCAGAATGTAACCACTGCAAAGCTTTCCGTTTACTCGGCACCAAACCGCACAATCGCGGCTGCTACTGATGAGGCAGTTATGCGATTAGCGCTCGTTAGGCATAACCTGCAGGTTTGCATCGGGCACAGTAGAGATCGCACTCACGAGCTTAACCAAGGGCAAGAAACCAAGTTTGCATTTGCGGTCGGGAGAACAGCTGCGTCAACTAACCTGCATAAGCCTACCAAGCTTGCGAGTCTGCCTGCTGGTGGCGAAAGCCCGCTTGCAAAGCCTTTACATATGTGGAGCACTGCCTTCACTGACGATGGAATGGAGGTCGATATCTACGACGACGTAACTATTTTCCTGACCAAAAGCCGAACAGGTTTACTGTGCAGTTGACATGGACACGGGTGCCTGTTCGGTGCGAAGCGTGCTGACGGAATGCATGCAAGGGCTAGACACTTGTTGAACCGTGAAGCTGATGAAGCTGGCCCACCAGGAAACTGTGATCCTCACGAGCGGGTGTGCGCCACAGAAATGGGCAAATTCCACAACTCACCACTGGTTCACTGAGAGAGAGAAGGCAAGAGAGAGAGAAAAATAGAGAGGAATAATGGGAATAGAGACGTCAAGAGAGAAAGAAAGGGAAGAGCAGGGAAGAAGGGATAGAAAATTGAGAATGAGAGGAAAGAAAGAAGGAAGGCCGCCCAGCTTCCTTTAGGCTTGGCACAAGTAGTGCCATATACTATGGGGAACGGGAAAGGCAACGGCGAGAGGAGCCCCAAGTGACAGGCTTGAATATCTATGGAGTTTGGACATTCGTGTCGTGAGTAACCTAGCTAAGGCCTAGCCACAACCTAGACACGACCAGACTGGACTTGATAATCGTCCAGTTTCGCTGTTTCTAGTGCAAGCTTTGCCATTTTTTCTCTCCTTCCGTGCCACCGCGCGACAAAGTACACCGCTCTGCTGGCACAGTCTTATAGAGCGCATTTCACCGCTGGCAGCTGCCCGCCCATTCTGCACCCTTCTGTCAATGCTTCCCAGCTTTTTTGCCAGCACGGCGTTAACGGCATGATGGCCAGCTCTCTTCTGCAAGCGGTGTGAGACAGAACGCAGATGGGGATGACGGCCATCTTTTTTTGCCTATCTCAGGGTCATTATGACGCGATTAGAAGCTTGGTCTGGGGTGTTGTCGGTGCCTCCCTTTCTGTTCAAATATGCCACCTTTTTTTCATTAAACTTTCAGTTGTGCCAGAAGAAAAAGAATTACCTACCTGTTACAAGACAAAGCTTTCTGCAAACCGTGCTCGTTGAGAAAGACATTTGACTCAAGATGGCTGTATATGTGGGAGGAGATGATGTGCTCGAGAAGCTTGCAACAAATGCATGTTAGCCAAATGGGGCGGTAATTGCCGGGTGAGTGTCTATTACCATCTCTAAATACCGGAGTTACCTTGGCTATCTTCCAGTCAGTGGCAAGTGCCGTATTTATTCGAATCTAAGCCGATGGTTTTTTCGAAAAAACGATGTGCCAAAGTGGGGGCTCGGCTTAGATTCGAGGATTTTGAAAAACGCGGCATTTTTCACCGAGAAAAGTGTTGCAAAAGTAGCACCACCTAGACAGTATTGTAGCCGTTAGTAGCCGAGCCAACACCTGGCTTAAGTACGCACGCGAGGCCGCCATTTTTATCTTTGTGGCGAGTGTTGAGGTGAGCCGTTCGTCAGTTCGAGTCTCGCTTCGAGTGGGCTGTGTGTGGCGTAGCTCAATGGCGCCAAACGAGCGTAGTCATTATAGTGCGGCGTATAAAAGGAAAGTTGTGCTAGCCGCGAAGTCGTCCTCCAACGTTCAAGCCGGGCGGGACTTTGGAGTGGACGAAAAGAATGTTCGTCGCTGGAGGGGCCAACGGGAGAAGCTCTTCGCGTGTGCCGCGACGAGGATGGCTTTTACCGGTCCACGGAAAGGCCGTCACCCTGAATTGGAGACTGCATTGGCCGACTTCGTTCGGACGCAGCGAGCAGCTGCCCTTCCAGTGACAACGGAAGTGCTCCAGGCGACGGTGAGGGCGCTTTCAAGGGAGCAAGGTGTTTCGGCGGCAGACTTCAAAGCCAGCCGAGGCTGGCTGCAGAAATTCATGAAGCGCTTTGGCTTCAGCCTCCGTCGTCGCACCTCAATCGCTCAAAAGTTACCGGCTGACTATGAAGAGAAGTTGCTGGAGTTCCAGCGTTTCGTGCTTCGGAAGAGAGAAGTGAGAGCGTATCTGCTAGGCCAAATCAGCAACGCGGACCAAACGCCGGTGTATTTTGATATGCCGGTGGTGTGCACAGTCTCAGAAAAAGGGGCCAAGGAAGTGAAGGTGCGCTTTGCGGGCTGTGAAGAGCAGCGCGCGACTGTGATGCTGCGCTGCACAGCGGACGGGCATAAGCTCCCTCCTTATATCGTTTTTAAGAGGAAGACGCTGCCCGCCAAAGAGGCTTTCCCGCGAAACATCATTGTGCGGGCCAACGAGAACGGCTGGATGACCAGCGCCATGGTCGAGGAGTCCCCGCAGGGGCGTCTGCGCAATCAGGCGTTTGGTGTGTAGCGACACCACGGACCCGAGCTAACGGGGGGGTTTCGACCCCCTCCCACGCCTAGCCGTGCGTGGCTTTGCCGTGTCCGGGGAAAAGGGGATCCTGGGAGTTGAGCCGACGCCGGGTGTTTGGACCGTTAAAGCCCCCCGGCAAAGGCAACACACCCCTTTGGCCCCGACTTCACGTAGACGGCACCCCTGGGCTGACCCACCCAGGGGAAATCGGCAGTCGCCTTTTCCTATCTCTCTCTCCCCTCATCTTCGTCTTTCTCTATCACTTTCAGCCTTTCCTGTCCTCACCTATCTTCTAGTCACTTCCAATTTTAGTGGCGGCAAGGGTTAACCTTGTGTTGCTACCCAACCTAGGGTAAACCATATTGGGTGATAGTAACGTCGCACTACTGGCGTTGCGCAGACTTGTACACATGTTCTGCCACGCCCCCTTGTTGGGCTCCGTGGTGGGTGGTGGGCGCCGTTACCGAAAAATCCACTTTTTCCCATGGGATCCTCGACCCCTTCAGCAACCGATCGTGCCCCAAAAAGGGTACGCACCGACGTAACTTCACTCCTTTGGCCCAAAAACAAAGAAACCTTCCCAAAATTCCATGTCCTCCACTGCGAACAATCGTCTACGAAAGCTAGAGCAATCTCACCCTTTCTTGTTGCCAAGTGCCTAAAGGAGACCATTGGAACCGGTTATAAGGCCACAAAGATGGCAAGTGGAGATCTGCTCCTCGAACTAAAGGATGAGGAACAGTACAATAAACTCTCGCACCTCGTAGCCTTTGGTAACATACCTGTCTCTGTGAGCGCACATCGTACCATGAATACAGTGAAGGGCGTGGTATCGGACGAAGATTTGATGACACTGAATGAAGAAGAACTCCTCGATGGATGGAAAGAACAAGGTGTGACACATGTCCAACACATCACAATCAGACGTAACAACAACGAAATACCAACGAAGCACTTGATACTCACCTTCAGTTCAACCACCCTACCCGAAACTCTTGAAACTGGATATGTGAAACTCAATGTCCGACTGTTCATTCCAAACCCGAGGCGTTGTTTCAAATGCCAGCGCTTTGGACATGCATCTCAGAGCTGCCGAGGGCAGCTGACTTGCGCTAAGTGCGGCACAACAAGTCACAGTGCTGACTGCAATCATGACGAGGTCCTTTGTGCAGACTGCGACGGAAGCCACCCTGCAACTCCAGAGCGTGCCCAGCCTGGAAGAGAGAAAAAGAAATAATCACGATAAAAGTTAAGGAAAACATCACGTTTCGGGAAGCAAGACAACGGATCTCGTCAATATTTCCACTAAAAACACCTTTCGCCGAAGTGGTGCAACGAGGGGCGGCACCACAACGGCCCCTGGCGGTAGCCCGGAACACGCCTAGCGTGCCCAGGCTAACGCCACTTGCCCCTTCGGTGGGAGCAGCTAGCGCTGCCCTGCCCACATTCAACCTGTCCACACCAGTGGCCTCCACAAGCTCTGGCAGCAGCCAGGGCAATCACGAGGCCAAGGGGGTCTTATCGACCTCCAGCTCGGTGGGGACAAAGACTTCGTCTACCGAGGCGAGGTCTAAGAGACGCACAGACCGCTCTGTCGAGCGGGTGTCCAGTGCCTCGCAAGAGGCTATGGACACTACGTTAAGCCAAACTGCGCAGGAAGCACCGAAGGAGCGGCGAGCTTCTCTCGACCGCTCCAAAAAGGACAAAACACCAATTACAGGGCCTAACAAAGGCCCCGTAAAATGAGCCAATCTTCGTTTTCTTTACACACAGCACCCTTTTTCCCATCATGGACAACATCATACAATGGAACGTAAGAGGACTACTTAGAAATCTAGATGATATCCAAGAACTTCTGAGTAAGTTCAACCCGAAAGTGCTGTGTGTGCAAGAAACACACCTAACTTCAAAACACACCAACTTCCTCCGGCAATACATTACTTTCTGAAGAGACCGCGAGGATGTTGTTGTATCGTCTGGCGGTGTGGCCATTATAGCTGATAGAAGTATAGCATGCCACCATTTGAAGCTCCAGACGGCCCTTGAGGCAGTGGCCATTCGAGCTGTACTTGTTAACAAACTCATTACCATATGTTCCGTGTATATACCACCACATCATCAGCTTCACAGACGCGATTTAGAATCATTAATAGATGAACTCCCAGAACCCTTTTTGATTCTAGGTGATTTTAATGCACACAATGTCCTCTGGGGCGATCCTCGCTGTGACGTTCGAGGACGTCTCATTGAACAGCTCCTTTTTTCGTCTAGTTTATGTCTTTTAAATGTGAAGGAGCCTACGTATTTTAGCCTCGCAAACAACTCATACTCCTCCATAGATCTTAGCATTTCATCACCTTCCCTTTTACCCGTCTTTGAATGGAGCGTTCTGAAAGACCCTTATGGGAGTGACCACTTCACAATCATCCTGAGCACGCCGACCAAAGACCAACTGCCCCCGCAGGTTCCTCGATGGAAGGTTGACTCAGCTGATTGGGAACGGTACCGAACCCTTGCGCACATGACATGGACTGAGCTGTCCGCTCTGACCTTAGATGACGCTGTAATGTATCTTACAGCTTTTATTCTTGACGCCGCATCAAAATGTGTTGCCCAAACAAGCGGCCTGGGTTCTAAGCGGCGAGTTCCATGGTGGAACGATGCGTGTAGAAAAGCGCGGATGAATCGGAACAAAGCGTGGGCGTTGTTTCGTGACTCCCCAACAGCAGAAAACCTGGAACATTTCAAGGAGGTCAAATCGCAGGCAAGGAGAACGCGCCGACAAGCCAGACGAGAAAGCTGGACAAAGTTCATATCGAGTATCAACTCGTACACAGATGAGGGAAAAATGTGGAATAAGGTGAAGAAAATTAAGGGCCAACAAACGTACTCCCTGCCATTAGTAAATAGCCTCGGAGAAAGCCTGGAGGATCAAGCTAATTTTCTTGGCACACATTTTGAACACATATCGAGCTCCTCACACTACGCTGAAACCTTCCAAAAGTATAAAGCACGAATAGAACAACAGAAGTTGGAAAAAAAATCTGCAAAAACTGAGGCGTACAACGAACCACTCTGCTTAGCAGAACTGCAAACAGCACTGAACTGCTGTAACACATCTGCCCCAGGTTCTGACTGCGTAATGTACGAGATGCTGAAGCAGCTACCCTCTGAAACACAAAAGACTCTCCTCACTCTCTACAACCTTATATGGCTCTCGGGTGTGATCCCCTCTTCTTGGAAGGAGACTGTTATAATTCCAATTTTGAAACGGAAAGGATCCCTCTGCTGTATCAAGTTGCAGACCCATAGCGCTAACAAGTTGCCTATGCAAAGTATTTGAAAAAATGATTAATTGCCACTTACTACACTTCCTTGAATCAAACAAATTGCTCGACCCATACCAGTGCGGGTTTAGAGAAGGCCGATCCACCACAGATCATCTCATACGTATCGAGGCACGCATACGTGAAGCTTTTGTTCATAATCAGTTTTTCCTATCTGTATTCCTCGACATGGAGAAGGCCTACGATACGACCTGGAGGTTTGGGATACTGAGAGACTTCTCACACATGGGTATACGTGGTAAAATGTCATTGAAAGTTATCTGTCTGATTGCACATTCCGCGTTCGAGTGGGCAATGTTTTGTCCCGAACATTTATACAGGAAACCAGAGTGCCACAGGGTGGGGTGCTCAGCTGTACGCTCTTTATTATAAAAATCAATTCTCTTCGTCTGTACATCCCAAGTAATATGTTTTATTCAGTATACGTTGACAACCTGCTGATAGGTTTTCAATCGTGTTCTCTTGGGATCTGTGAGCGACAGGTTCAACTTGCTCTTAACAAGGTGTCCAAATGGGCTGATGAAAACGGGTTCAAACTGAACCCACAGAAAAGCACCTGCGTTCTTTTTTCACGAAAAAGAGGCTTGTACCCTGATCCTGAAATAGTCATGAAGGGTGAGTGTCTGCCCGTAAACACAGAACATAAGTTCCTAGGTATAATTTTGGATGTAAAGTTAACCTTTGTACCGCACATAAAACATCTTAAGAATAAATGCATGAAAACAATGAATATCCTAAAGGTGCTGTCACGCACAGCGTGGGGCAGCGACAGAAAGTGCCTCATGAATCCGTATAAAAGCCTTGTACGCTCATGCCTTGACTATGGGGCGATAGTCTATCACTCTGCCAAGCCAAGCGCTCTAGAAATGCTGGACCCTGTTCACCATCTAGGTATCCGCCTCTCCACAGGTGTCTTTAGAACAAGCCCTGTTGAAAGCCTTTATGTAGAATCGGACGAGTGGTTGCTCCATCTGCAGAGAACGTATTCTTCTTTCATATATTTTCTTAAAGTGAATGCGAACAGTCAGCACCCTGCATATTCCACTATCAACGACCTGTCCAGCTCTCAACTCTTTCGCAATAGGACCACAATAGCGCTCCCTTTCCCACTGCGCGTCAGAGAGCTAGCTGAAGAAACAAATGTCCCACTGCTTGAATACCACCCTATTCGCCCCGCTATGCAGCTCCCGCCATGGCAGTGGCAGCTTATAGTTTGCAACACATCCTTCGTAGCTGTCACAAAGCACGCACCCCTTATACACATTTGGATGTATTTCCTAGAGCTGCAACATAAATATGACTGCCCGGAATATTATACTGATGCATCCAAGTCCCATGCTGGCGTGTCACATGCAGCGGTTGGCCCATCTTTCTCGGATGCCGGCGTTTTACCCACTAGCATAAGCATTTTCACAGCCGAGGCTTACGCGTTATTCGTAGCCGTTAAACACATTAAAGAACTGAATACACCAAGGGTAGTTATATACACAGACTCCTTGAGTGTCGTGAAAGCGCTGAAAAATCTGAAAAAACATAGAAATCCGGTAATTATGTCCCTCTACTCAATACTCTGCACGGCGTACGCGTCCAAGCAACATATCGTCGTGTGCTGGGTGCCAGGGCACCGCGACATCGAAGGAAATGTGTTGGCTGACCAGCTGGCCACGTCAACCAACCTAAGCGCTGCCAACTCTTCAGTTGCTGTCCCCGTGATGGACCTAAAACCAAACATACGGAAAAAGCTCAGGGCTTACTGGCAAAAGTTATGGGACCTACAAACGCATAACAAGTTACACCTGACCAAACCACACCTTGGTAACTGGCCACCTACATCAAAAACACAACGTACAGAGGTCACTCTCTATCGCCTTAGAATAGGGCACACACACAGCACACACACACACCTTTTGTCCGGTGGTGACCCACCCAGCTGTGACAGATGTGGCCATCCACTTACCGTACATCACATACTCCTTGAATGCTCTGAGCTAGAGGCTTACAAAAAAAAAACAAACACTTCCCACTGGCGTTCACGCAACACATACCCCTTCATCCAGCGATGTTCATAGGTAGAGAACCTCTTTTTAAATATGACACATTGAATGCGTTTTTAAAGGACGTACGTAGTTTTCATGTTATCTACGCAGGTGACCGGTAGCACGGCCTCCTAAGGGAGGCTGCTGCTGCGGATGCTACATCAAAAGAGAGCACCTGCCTCCAAGGGCGCTGACGAGGCATCCGTGCTAATACAACTTCTATATTTTAGCGTCATGATCACCTAAAACTCATCCTCACCATGCACGTTTCACTCCACTTTCATGATTTCAATACATATATGTTTTACGCACCTTTAGTGCGCAGAATCTTAGGCCCTTATACAGCCACTAAACATCATCATTGTTCCCATCCGACACCATTTCCTGGCGCTCTTTGGCCATCAATGGCCCTTGCGCCATTAAACAACATATATCATCATCATCATGGTCGAGGAGTGGCTGAATACCGTATGGCGGCGGCGTCCAGGCGCCCTTCTGTGCATGCATTCTCTCCTTGTGCTGGACTCGTACCGCGGGCACTCGACCGACAGCGTCAAGGCTGCGCTGGCTGAAATGGACACCGACCTCGCCGTGATACCGGGTGGTATGACGGGCCAATTACAGCCACTTGATGTTTGCATCAACAAGCCGTTCAAGGATCGCCTGCGGGGATTATACACGGACTGGTTAAGCACCGAGGACCACCAGCTGACGCCGACGGGCCGCATCAAGCAGGCATCACTGTCTCAGTTGGCAGGCTGCAGCGTGGGACGACATCCCAGGAACTTTGATCGTGCACTCTTTCAAGAAGTGCGGCATATCAAATGCGCTTGATGGCACCGAGGATTGCGCACTGTTTGAGGACAGCGACAAAGAGATCAGCGACGACGACTCGGAATGAGCGCGGCATCTTGATGATGAACCAACTGCTCCGTTTCATCTTCATATTTCCAATAAATGTTTTCTCTTTGTGAATTTTACCCGGCCTACATTCGAGGTAAGTTTTTTTTTTTTTCGGGCTTCGGACTTTAGGGGGTCGGCTTAGTATCGGGGTCGGCCTAGATTCGAGTAATTACGGTAAACCAGTAGATAAAGACTGCTGAAAAGTGTTGTATAAAATCTGACTCGACAAAGCGGGCGTGTTTTTTAGCATCTTAGAATTAATATTGTCAATGCCACAGGATGTACACACCTTTATTTACATCGTGTATAAGTTTAGGTATGCCTTCAGTGCTAACACTTAAAGGAGACATGAAACAATAATGAAGGTCGGAGACAGAGGGTACCAAAGAAAAGTCTTCATTCGTTAAAAAACCGGGTGAAAAAACAAATTGAAAGCAGAAGCACACTTCGATGCAGAGACAGGAACATTATCAGCGTTAGGCAATGTAACAATGTTACTGCCACGGTCAGGCGAAATTGCTCGCCAAGACTTTTTTGGGTTAGTATGCAAAAGTGAAGACAGGTCAGCAGAAAAATATTTCGTTTTTGCTTCTGTTATCACAAGGCAGTAAGATTTCAAGCAGTCTTTATATTTAGACCATGACAAAGGAGATGATAACCATTCAGCAGGCGTATATGACCTTTTCTTTGTATTTCTGAGCAATCTAAGCAATTTATTAAACCATGGGTTAGATTTGTCATTAGTGATTGTTATTAGTGGCACATATCTATGAGGAGTGCCATAACATTTCTGAAGGAATTTCAGTTATCTTGCACAGACCTGTTGGTGACTGTTGATTTGATCGTAATTTGCCTTGTTATTATTCCTGGTTACCGTACCCTGAACACCCGGAAAATTCAGTGTGATACGAATTGAGAACTGCAGCAGGTTATGATCACTGAAGCTGTCAAGTTGCACAAAGGGACTTATGGTATGTGGCTCTATTGTCAGAATAAGATCTAAAATATTAGTACCACAAGTAGGCTCTGAAACCAGTTGGGTAAAATTCAAGTCAAGATGTAGCTCATTAAAATCACTTGGCACACTGCTCGAAGAAGACATGTGAGACTAATTAATATGAGAAAAATTAAAATCTCCAAATAAGGAGACTTTTGTGGCAAGAAACTGGTCAAAAGCCCTGGGTGTACTTTTATGAAACTCAGACACAAAAAGGCGGTCAGAAGCAGGTGGGCGATAGCATACATACGCCCGTCAATAACTTTCGGATATGCTAGGCTACAGGCTACATCAAGGGAAGTGTCCATGGCCAATAACACCTTTTTTATGAATACTGATTAGAAGTATGATATGGCTCGTACATTGGCATGTAGCCAGGTCTCGGTTAGCACTGCAACATCTGATTTACTATCATCAAGATATGATTCAAGCAAGACACGTTTCGGTAATAAACTGCGGATATTAGTACAAGATACTGAAAGTGAAGGAGCGCATGAAGTTGATGGCCGCTGAACATTAGCAATGGGCGCATCGGCAACTGACTAAACTATCTAGCGGTTACTACGGCATTAGAACAAGTGTCGTAAATATAAGTAGTATTATCGATGCCAAGTTTGTGGACCTTTAGTTTGTAACGACAATTCTGTTCTTTAGCAAACTGAAGCAATTTCTTACGCGCTTGTCATGTAGCTAGCGAAAAATTTTCTCTAATAGAGATTAAGGGTTTGAAGCGAGGACTCCCAATTCTCGAACCAGGTTCCTGCGGCGTCTTCCCGATAGATGTAGACATGACACAGCTTGTCTTCAGTGTTCCAGTAGTTAAAGGCGGTGACACGGTCGTATGTTTCAAGCCAGGTTTCTGGGTCTTCAAACGACGATCCACGGTAAGTCTATGGGTCCCTGGGCTGCTGCATCACGACTGTAGTCGGGGACACCGTAGTCGTCATTGTGGCTGTGTCTTATCGGGTAGGGGTCCGTACTCCAACCACAAACCTTGCAGCTTTCGGTTTGCTCGTTGCTGCAGAAAGGCTTGGGTGTCTGTCTTCACGCTGTGGGCTTAGTTCCCGGCTTTTTGTGGGCTTCCGGAACATGAAGGAACCAGCACCCCCACCAGGTGTCACGTAGTTGTGACGGTGAAGAAGGTTGCAGCAAGACTGGGAACTTCAAAGCTCATTATTTGGGTGAGCTTGTGCCTGGAAAATGAAACCTCAACATACAAGTGATACAGGCACTGATAGCGGTGAGAACAGTCATCTGATCAGCCATAAGGAGCGTCATTATTTATACATGTTGCATCCAAGATTCCAGGCTTATCGTTGGCGGCTGGATTCTGTATGGGAAACAAGCTCTCAGTGCTATGCCAGGAGGTAGCAAGGACACAAGAAACTAAGTTACGAGAAAAAGAAACGGAACAAGTACTTTGATGACTGCACCTATGCCATAGTAGCGAAAATTCTCTTCACATGCAGGCATTGTTACATTGGCCAAACTGGCCGATCCGTGTATATGAGGAAGGAAGCGTACTGGTTAAAAGACCAGTCACCTAGCCCAATGTTGCAAAGAATGCACTTCTTAGCCTATCCTTCAGAAGTGCATTGTCTCGGGAAAATACAAAGAGCAAAAGGCACGTGAGATTAACAAAGCATGTCATACTTGTAGTGCACTAGCGCGGGCTACAAGAACCTGACCAGATAAAGACAACGATGACGAAGCTACCAGCACAAGACGGTTGCGCGTGTTCATGTTTGCGTCTCTGTAGAATGGTTCCAGACGAAATATATATTTTGTGGTCTCACAGCATCGACATCTGTCTGCCTGTCCCCACGAATTGGTGACCCGGACTTGGCCTTATCGCTCTTGCTTCCTGATTTGTGCTCGCCTCAACTGCTTCACAGCTGCCAGAAACTCGAGCACCCCCCGCAGGGGCGTCTGCGCAAGCAGGCGTTTGGTGTATAGCGACACCACGGACCCGAGCTGATGGGGGGTTTGGACCCCTCCCACGCCTCGCCGTGCGTGGCTTTGCCGTGTCCGGGGAAAAGGGGATCCTGGGGGTTGAGCCGACGCCGGGTGTTTGGACCGTTAAAGCCCCCCGGCAGAGGCAACACACCCCTTTGGCCCTGGCTTCATGCAGACGGCACCCCTGGGCTCACCCACCCAGGGGAAATCGGCAGTCGCCCTTTCCTGTCTCTCTCTCCCCTCATCTTCGTCTTTCTCTCTCACTTTAAATCTTTCCTGTCCTCTCCTCTTTTCCATTTACTTCCAATTTCTAGGTGGCAAGGGTTAACCTTGTGTGGGTACCCAGTCTTGGTTGCTCCATATTCGGTTATAGCTCCATATTCGGTTATATATATTCGGTTTATCTCCTGCCACGTCCCCTTGTTGGGCTCGGTGGTGGGCGGCCCGCACCGCTGCCGAAAAGTAAGATAACTGTTATGTTAAATGCACACTCCTTCAAACCTGATCATAACCTGAAAAGGTTACGCACCGAAGCAACCACCAATTTTTTTCAAATGCCAATGAACATTTTCCCAAATACCACGTAATACACAGTGAACAGTCGGATGGAAAAGCCAGAACAATCTCGCCATTCTTGGTAGCAAGAAACCTAACAGAGCTACTGGGACCAGGCTACAAGGCCTCGAAAATGGCTAGTGGCGACCTATTACTAGAACCAAGAGACAAGAAGCAGTATGAAATGCTCCCAAACCTGACATCTTTTGGAAACATCCCTGTCACAGTCACCCCACATAGATCTATGAATACCACTCGCGGCGTCATCTCTGACGATGACCTCCTGAACCTAAGGGACGCTGAGCTTCTCGACGGATGGAAAGAGCAAAGTGTAGTAAACGTGCAACGAATAAAGATAAGAAGGGACAACACAGAAAAACCGACAAAACACATTATACTCACATTTGGATCAAGCGAACTGCCAGAGCACATAGAAACAGGCTACACTAAACTACGAGTTCGGCCATACGTACCGAACCCGCGAAGGTGTTTTAAATGTCAAAAGTACGGCCATGGATCCTTTGTTTGTAAAGGGCAATCCACATGTGCAAAATGTGCCTCGAAAGACCACACTTCTGATAACTGTAATTCTCCATGTCATTGTGCCAACTGCGGTGGTGACCATCCAGCGTACTCACGAGCTTGTGCTGCGTGGAAAAAAGAAAAAGATATCATCTCATTGAAAGTAAGAGAGAATATCTCCTTCAGGGAAGCCAGGAGGAGATGTTCGCCATTTCATGGTACAACCTATGCCAATGTGGCGCGTCAGGGGGCAGCGTCGCACCGGCCTCCGCCACTTGCCGGGCACCTGCCCCCAAGGCGGCAGTAGTTCACTCTACTCCGCCAACTAGCGTAGAGAGCCCCGCGACTCCAGGGCCGTCGGGTCTCAGGGCCTCACCTCACCAGGCGAGGTCCGAAACTCGAACCAACAGCTCGCAAGTGCAGGCATCCAGTGCCTCCCAGGAGGCAATGGACACCACATCGGTACCTCTGGTACCGAAAGACCGGCGCAGGTCTCTGGACCGCGCCAAGAAAACAAAAAAGCAAATAACGGGGCCGGTCGACGGTCCTGCTTCTTGAAGCAAATTATCTGACATGAACACCCTAAACTTCCTTAGTGCTGAACGCAGAACACCTACATTTTCCTCAATATGTCCGCACAAAATTACAATGGAATGCCAGAGGCCTTTTTCATAACCTAGATTATATCAAAGACTTACTAAATGATTTATTAGCCAAGAGTGTTCTGTGTTCAAGAAACACACTTAAAGTCAAGTCACCAGAACTTCCTAAATCAATACGTGGTTTTTCGGAAAGATCGGAATAGTGGCAATTCCTCATCAGGAGGCATGGCAATCATTGTGCAAAAGTCAGTTGCATGCCAGCACATTGCGCTACGAAGCTCATTCGAGGTTGTGGCTGTTCGGGCTATTTTATTCGATCACCTGGTAAGTGTTTGCTCCATCTATATATCCCCCGATGAAAGGTTCGACAAAATAGAGTTTGAAAAGATGGCTGATCAGCTACCGGAACCTTATGTGATAATAGATTTTAATGCTCATAGTACATTATGGGGTGATTCGAGATGCGATGCGAGAGGTCCCGCAATAGAAAATTTTCTGCTTTTATCTGGAGCCTGTCTGTTCAACAAGGCAGAACCAACGTACTACAGCACCACTCACAATACATATTCATGCATAGATTTAGCCATTGGATCACCGTCACTTTTACCTTGCCTAGAATGGAAAGTTATTAATAACCCGTATGGGAGTGACCGTTTTCCTACTCTTCTAGAAACTAGACAATGGCATGATAGACCAGCTTACCCCAAAAAATGGAACTTGCGCGGTGCAAACTGGGTGAAATTTAGAGAACTATGTGCACTGCGCCTCGACCTAAGTGTAGAAGAGCTGGCTAGCTATATCTCCGAATATATCCTCAACTCTGCTAAAAAGTGCATACCTCGGTCTAGCGCAAATAAAATTAATGCAAAACCATCGTGGAATGAGGATTGTGAAAATGCAAAGAAACACCAGAACAAAGCATGGAGCATTTTCTCTCGGTACCCAACAGTAGAAAACTTGATACACTTCAAAAGCTGCAAAGCTAACGGCAGGCGCATTCGCCGTATAGCCAAAAGGGAAAGCTGGACACGCTATATCTCCTCAATAAACTCTTACACAAATGGCCGCAAGGTGTACATTAGAGTCCATAAACTCAAAGGACAACACCCAAATCCCTTCCCTATGGTCAATGACTCCGGTAACACAATAGAAGAACAAGCTAACACTCTTGGCGGACACTTTGAGAAAGTATCAAGCTCAGAAAATTATACCGAGAAGTTCATGCACCATAAACGCATAGCTGAAAGTGTACCTCTGCGTCCGAACAGGCCTCTATCAGATGGATATAACCAACCACTAACACTCCATGAACTCAAGCTCGCTCTAGATTCTTGTGGAAGTTCAGCGCCTGGTTCTGACACAATTACCTATGAAATGATCGAAAATCTTCCCAACGAAACCCTAAACTGCCTTTTAGGCCTTTACAACAAAATTTTCGATACTGGCAACATACCCTCTGCTTGGAAAGAGGCAATTGTCCTTCCAATCCTAAAACACGGCAAAGATCCTTCCTCTGTGAATAGTTACAGGCCTATTGCACTCACAAGCTGCCTACTCAAAGTATTTGAACAATTGATCAACCGCCGTTTAATCCATTATCTGGAATATAACGGTATATTGGATCCTTGCCAATCTGGCTTCCGAAGAGCTAGGTCCACAACTGATAATCTTGTCCTCCTTGAGTCATATGTACGTGATGCCTTTGTACACAACCAATACTGTCTTTCTGTTTTCTTTGAACTCGAGAAGGCGTATGACACTGCCTGGTGATACGGAATCCTGCAAGACTTATCGTCCATGGGAATATGTGGTAGGTTGATTAACATCCTAAGAGACTACCTATCTGAAAGGAAGTTTCGTGTAAGAATAGGACGTGTATTATCGTGCACATTTCTTCAAGAAAATGGAGTACCGCAAGGAGGAGTACTGAGCTGCGCACTTTTTATAGTCAAAATGAACTCTCTTGGCCATGTAATTCCGTCTGCGATATCGTATTCAGTTTATGTGGACGACATTCAAATCAGTTTCAAATCCTGCAACTTGACCATATGCGAGCGCCAGATACAGCTAGGTGTTAACCGACTTTCGAAATGGGCTGATGAAAATGGGTTTAAATTTAACACCGGTAAGACTACCGCTGCATTGTTCTCCAGGCGAAGAGGGATACATCCTGAACCTAGCATACTAATGAATGGACAAAGCCTAATCATGGCTAAAGAACAAAAATTCCTCGGTGTAATCTTCGATGCTAAGCTCACCTTCATTCAGCATATAAAACAACTGAAGCTAAAATGCCTTAAGACTATGAACCCTTTAAAGATTTTATCCCATCAATCGTGGGGGACAGACAGATATTGTCTCATAGCTCTGTTTAGAAGCCTGGTTGTGTCACGCATAGATTATGGATGCATAGTATACCAGTCAGCTTCAAAGACAGCACTCAAGCTATTGGACCCGGTATACCATTTAGGCATCCGCCTGGCCCTTGGTGCCTTCCGTACCAGCCCTGTACAAAGCCTCTATGCAGAGTCGGATCAGTGGCCTCTGGACTATCAGCGCACATACCTAGGGGTCACCTATGCAATCCGAATCATGTCACTGAAGCAGCACCCATGCAAAACACTTATAAATGATGTGTCTACAAAACAGCTATATGTAGACCGGCCCTCAATCGTCCCGCTGTTTCCGTTGGCAATAAAACCTGTTACAGAAAAACTTGAAATTAATTTCGCGGATGTGCAGAAAATTGACCTGCTGAAGTCGTTGCCCCTTGGAAGCAGCGTCCGGTCACTTGTGACTGGTCCTTTAAAGACTTAAAAAAGAAAACTTGTCCAAATGCGCTAATAGAGCAACATTTTTTGGCCCTTGAGCACAAATATCGTTCATCCGCCTTCTTCTCTGATAGATCAAAGTCTTCAACATCTGTGTCCTGTGCAGCCTATGGCCAAAACTTCTTTAGCACCAAGACCTTACATACACATACCAGCATTTTTACGGCTGAAGCGTTTGGAATGCTGCTAATTATTGAGCACATTATACAACACAAGATACAAAGGTCTATAGTGTACACAGATTCGTTAAGCGTAGTTACAGCCCTGTCCTTGGCAAGTACAGCAAAAACACTGTTTTCAACAAGCTTCTTAATACTATCAATGCAGCCTATAACTTAAACCTTTCTATAGTTCTATGCTGGGTGCCAGGTCACTCTGGGATCGCAGGCGATGAAATAGTGGACAAGAATGCCCGAGAAGCAGCTAGTCGGCACACTATAGATGTAAATTGTGTTCCTGGTGTGGACCTAAAACCTGTTGTACGGAGAGCGCTACGTAGACACTGGCAAGCTGAATGGGACAAACAAGTCGACAACAAGCTCCATCTAGTAAAACCCCAAATAACAAAGCCTATCCCACAAAAACTCAACAGATTCACCGAAGTCACCCTAGCACGGCTCAGGATAGGCCACACCTATGCCACACATAAACACCTCCTGACAGGCAGTGATCCACCGACTTGTATACACTGTGCAGAGAATCTAACCATTCTGCATGTCCTAATTGAATGCTTCACCAAGAGCGACTGACCCATTTGAGGGAACTTTACCGCTATCATATTCCACCTCATCCCGCGCTCTTCTTATCACCCGACCCAATGTTTAACCATAAGCGACTTCTTAAATACCTAGCAAAAACCAAGTTTTTAGAAATGGTATCATTCCATTCTAGTCACCAGGCTGGGCCTCACATGTGAGGTACAGCCTGTTGCCGTGCGTGTTGAAGTACGTCCGAGCCCTCGCAGTTCTTGCGCAGGCAAGAATTCGGCAGTGAGGTACATGGACTTTGCTGACTCATTTACCATGAGAACCTGCAGCCAACGAATTCAAGGCCTTGTAATGAAATAGACGTTCATTTTTAGAAACACCGTAGTTATATATATTTTATGATCAGCCACTGTACAGCAATTATCATAACTAGTGATTTTAGACAACTAAACTGAAACTATGACACTTGTACTGGCGCTCTTTGGCCTTAGATGCCCTTGCACCAATAAAACATAATAATAATAATAAGAAACTCGAGCACCACAGCCCTTCCTGAAGCTGACAGTCATGACCTCTGAGCAGGTGCCGTTATCATTGCTGCAGCCCCGCGTGCCCGAGGTTTCCGCTCTCGAGCTCCCAGAGTTCTGGTCGTCAGACTCGAAACTCTAGTTCATCACCGTGGAGTCGTTCTGTCGTCATCGGCTCACCTCGCAGTTGACCATGTATGACCATGTCGTTGGAGCGCTTCTGCCTCATACTGCTGCGGTCGTTCGCGACGTTCTATTCTCTTCTCCAGCCGATCATCCTTATGATCATCTTAAGGAGACCCTCATCGGGCGCACTACCAACAGCGAACAACATCGCCCGACTTCTTACATTAGAGGAGCTCAGAAATTGTAAGCCTACTGACCTACTATGTCGCATGCAAACCTTGGTGCCCGATCTCACTGCGTCTCCCAACACCGCCCTTCTTTGGGAAATTTTTCTGCAGTGCCTTCCAACGCAGGTCCGCATGATTCTGACAGCGTCTTCAGCATCCACACTGGAATCTCTGGCTCAGTTGGCTGACAAGATTATGGATGTTGGTTTTCCCTCCGTGGCCACGCTTCGTCACCCTCAAGACTACCTCGTACCATCCCATCGCCAATGGAATCATTGAACGTTTTCATTGCCAACTGAAGGCGCCACTTATGGCTTCCACTTTTCCTTCATCATGGATTGAACACGTTCCTTTCGTTATGCTTGGCATCTGCATGTCTCTTCGTAGCGACTCCTCCATAAGCGCCGCCGAGCTGACATTTGGCACCACTCTTCAGTTCCTGGTAAATTCTTCAGTGACCTGCCCATGGTATCTGCAGACGTTGCTGACTATGCATACCATCTACGCAACGCTATGCGTACCGTGGTTCCGCCTCCACAATGACGAACAGCTCGTAGTGTGCATGTCAGTCTCAACCTCCAACGCTGCACGCACGTTTTTGTGCGACACGATGCCGTTAGACCTCTTTTGTAGTCCCCGTATGATGGCTCGTTTAAAGTCGTCAACTACACATCTAAACACTTCTGTCTGCTCATCATTGGCGGGGAAGATACTGTTTCCGTTGACCGTCTCAAGCCTGCGTACTTGGACACTGACACTTCGACAACATTGCATCTTACAACCACTTCGGACTGTCGTACTCGCCGGGTGCACTTTGCAGCTCAACGTTCTGCCCCTGGCCACCTACAACAAACCCGCGACTTTCTCGCTAGAAGGGGGTCCTGTAGCGCTTTAGCGTGGGCTACAAGAATCCGACCAGGAAAAGATGATGACGATGAAGTTACCGGCACGAGATGGTCGCACGTGTTCTTGTTTGCGTCTGTGTAGAATTGTTCCAGACGAAATATGTATTTTGTGGTCTCACAGCATCTGTCTGCTTGTTCCCACATACTCAAACACATGGAAAAGCCTGCATCAGTGTGCCTTCTCTTTTTCTCAATAGTTGTGAGATTAGTTGTTTGATAAATACGTCACAGCGTGCTATATGGGGTTTGAACTCAATCTTTGCTCAGATACTGTGTTTTTGTTGGTCTTCTGCGCTAAGCCTGTGTATATATTGTACTCTGCACAATAAACCAGCAGTTAGCACCTTGTCTCTCATTCTCACATCGTCCCGCCTCTAGAGTTCCTGAGCCAATCGTGTATCCAGAATCCCAGTTTGGCACAGTCCTGCCATGTTTGGGGCCATCGGAGGTGAACAGTGTGTTTCTTATCTGTTGGCAGAAGTACACTCAAACCTTGTTATAACGAACACTGATATAACGAATTATCGGTTATAACGAAGTAAATGAAGAATAGTCTTGTCATAGCTACAGTGTTACAAATAAATGTTTATAACGAATTTTCGGATATAACGAAGTTATTTTAGTGGCAGAATATGCGTCTTTGTTATAATGAGGTTTGAGTGTATTGTATCTTGCTATGCAGGGCTCAGCACCTCTGCAAGCAGAGAGAGAAAGAAATGTTTTAATGAAAAGCTGGAGATGTTAGCCAGCGCATGCACAGTGGCATGCTAGTTGACATGAGGTAACGACTGCTGTGAACCGGAGGCTCACTAAGCTTGAACTTGCAGTGGTTTGTACTTCATTGAGTAGTGAGGCCCCAACAATACTTAGGCGGCATGGTGATTTACTAAAAAATGTTTGAGAAGCACCTGTGCCATTTGAGAGGTGCCACAGAAAGGCTGAGGTCTGCAGGTACTTATCTAGACCCAAACAAAGCTAAAATAGCTGTAACTCGAATACCTAGCATTGTTGGGGTTCATGCATGACTAAGGTCACATTTTGCTGTGTGAAGACAGGCTGAAGACTATTATGGGGCACCCATAACCAAAGTATATAGGCAAATTGACATTTCCTGGCGATGGTGAACTTCTATCACCAATTCATTCCTGATTGTGCAACAGTGCAAGTGCCTCTTCACAAAAAGTTAAAAGCAAAAGGTGGCATGCCATCGGCCCACAAAGGGTCTTGCTGATAGTGTGGAGTTGCAGGTTGTCATGAGTGTGAGCCATGGGGTGAGCAAAGAAGGTGACGACGAAGAGCTCAAGGTGTCGTGAGGATGCTCGCATCCCCTAAGGCGCTTGTGCGTTCTGCGGGCTGGTTTCACAGATATGCGAGTTTGAATCCCATCTCGCCAAGCATTTTTCACTCTCTTTCTTTCTGTCTGTATTTGTACTGGCTCTCTCACCCATCAGAGTTATCGCATTCCATGCCAGCAGACAAATTGGCGCAGCACCTGTTCTGGGAGCAAAGCAGAAGTTGAAGAAGATGAAGAGAAAGAAATGAGCGCGGTGCCAGTCCATGATGATAGTTTTCTGTCTTTGGCACAACGCCAAGCTGAACAACTCCATTGTAAAAACTGTGAGGAGTAGGAGTAGATCTCTTTATTAACGTCAGCATCAAAGTGTGTTTAAATGCATGTATGGGAAATTGCTCAGGATGGCTTCAAGAAGTCATTCGTAGTAGTTTGTTTTTTAGTGACTGCAAATAGTATTAGCTCCCTTCCCAACTTCTGGAGGTAAAGCCCCTCACTTTGCAAGCCTTCGTGCTGCTCACAATACCTACTACTGGCATACAAAGCAACCTGTGCCTCAATGGGAATATAACTTGTTGGTATTCTGCCGCAGAGTTGGTGTGTGAAAGCAACAGTAACTATGAAAGCATAAGGACGGAAAGTTTGGTGCAACTTGTAGTTGCTGTCTTGCAAGGTATGACATCTGGCTGCAGAATAGAACAGAATCGAGCCAAGGAAATGAAAATTGCAGTGCATAGTGGTTAGCAATACGACATCACCTGCATTGCGCGAGTGTGTCTTGGTTGCGCCTTTTCTGAATAGTGAATAATTTACTCTGGGGACCTAGAAAAGTTGTCCTTAATAATGGAGTGTTTGTTCTAGCCATGTATCTTGTATGCAGTGTTGTTAACATGGCAAATATAAGAAAACCAACCAAACCATTTTTAATGTCTTGTAATGAGATTTTACTGTTGTGTGGTGTTTCTTGGATATTGAATTTGCACAAAGCCATCACAGTGCGCAAGCTGTAGGGATCAATTGCTTCGTTGTACTAGATGTGTGCTCTTAGTGCCGGGGTTGCTCACTTGCCTTGTGCTTTGGCACCAGCTGACTACAAGTATGCTGGCCAGCAGGTGCGCATCTTATGGCGGCCATCCTTTGCGAACCAGGTGTGCAGGTCCGTGTGACATTTGTTGCGCCTAGAAAGGATGGAACGGCATCAAAAACGATTACTGCCCATGTGAGTGATAGAGTTTCCACTTGCAGCTGTGTGACCTGGTTGCTGGAGCGGAGCTGTTTGTGCAGCAGGCGCAGCACAACAGTGCAGCACTGGTGCCTCCCCAGGGTACCATTCACTGCCAGCATGACCAGCCCCAGGCTGAGTGCTCCCATGCTGAGCCTGGCTGCCCATGCCCAGTGTCAGATGAGCTCAAGTACCGCATGACCAGGTTCTCCCTAGACTATGTGGACATCTGCTTGGAAGAGGCAAGCTCATCGATCTGCTTTGAGGTACCCTCCTGTCATGTCACTACCAATTTCGTAACTTGCCCATGGTTTATTTCAGCACATGTCTACTGTACTGCACTGTTACTTATACCCGTGTCACGCGGGCGTTTGGAAGGCCTTCCAACTGATGCTCTATTGACTCCATGGTCAAGCATGAGCTGCTACACCGGGCGTTTCGAAGACCATCAAGTCAATAGTCTATCGACTCAACGGAGCACCCCACAACTCTATCGAAACTTTGATGGCCATTGAGCAACGGAAGCGGCAACAGCGCGAACGTGCCCTCTCATTCACAGTGTGCTCGTACTCACAAAGAAGAAATCTAACCAGTATGCTTTAAAGGGACACTAAAGAGAAACGATGAATTGGTTTAGATTGATAAAGTGTGCTCGGAGAACACTTGTGTGGTTTATTTCACCACCATAGGTTTATTATTAGCGGAGAAAACCAAGTTCAAAGTTAAATTTTTAAATTTCACGCCGAACTTTTTAATTCGTGACGTAAAAGATTTCAAAGAGCATTTAACATATTTTGGCGCCACTGGCTCGACGAAATTTCCACAAACTCGTTTTATCAAGTCTCTGCCCTTATAAAAATGTGTTTAGACTGTCTATAGACTGTCTAAACCCATTTTAGACAGTCTATATACTGTCTAAATACATTTTTGTACGGGTGGCCCCCTAAGAGGACAATGTACTTCGGTTTAACTGATTAGGAACTACTTAGGCCCAAGCAGGCGCCGTCAAAAATATGTGACGTCACGGCAAATGGTGCGGGAATTCCAAGGTAGCGTCGCCACCTGTATTTTCTTTTTGCGCATTTTCTCACTTATTAAGCGTCTGCTCGCAGCAAGCGTGGCGTTTTTGGTATCGTGGAAGACCACTTTACTAATGCGAGAAAAATCGTTTTGCTCTTTAGTGTCCCTTTAAAAGCAGCATATGTGAGCATTATGAATTATTTAATGAAGTATTTTTGGCACTTGAGTTCTCGACAACAGCGACGTGCATGCTGTCTTGCCATGCCTCGCTCGCCGCAACAACCCTAACTCAAAATATGTATTCGTAACTACGCGTAAACAGTTTATTAAAATGTTTAAACGAAACAACAGACATCTTTGTGCCTTTAAGGGAATTTATATAATTTAACGTTTGGTGACATGGATACGAAAATAAAGATCCGCTGCGCCCCTCAATTTCTTGTGGAAAATGCCTGCACCACTCAACGGCCATTCAAAACTGCCGTGTAGCAGTGCAAGAACACTGTCGAGTCGATGTGGCATTTCGATAGCCATCGACTCGACGGCCTTTCAAAAGTGCCCGTCTGACTGAGGTGTTATATTTTTGGTAAGTCCGTTTGTTCAGACTCATCGGGTTGCTTACACTGATGCTCGGCTCACTTTGCCGGAACCTTCGCCACTTGCCATGTAGCCACCGTGGTCCACGTTGACACACCTCGTCCCCTTCGCTCTGTCCGTTGCAGCACGCCTTCGTGCTCCCATAGTTGCCTACCTCCCTTGCCTGCAACTCTCCACCAGCTGGTGTGGCGTCTGCCAGGTGCCCCCGCATTCGAATGCAGCAGGACACCACTTATAATGCAGCTGTGCAAGGAAAGGGCAGACGTGAACAGATATTGGTTACGGCGCTTCAGTGAAATGTTTCCAAATGCTGGAATGGTAGCCCTTTGTTCTTCCCCATAGAGGGCGTAACTGCCTCGGACAGTGAACGGGCAGCTCGAGCTTGAAGGTCACTGTGGTGCCACACATTCTTTCCCATGCATGTCTACTCAACGTAATCACAGACGCCCTCGCAGAACGTAGCTGAAAATCACTTCCGCTGTTTTCATACTGGCTGGAATTAGGGTTTTTTTTCCAAGTATTGTGACCATAGTGCATTACATGACTATTTGTAGCCTAGAGCATGGGTTCTCAAACTTTCTCAATTTGGGGAACCCCAATGGCTTCGCCAGTGTGATGTGGAACCCCCAACTTTTGTGTTTACAGTCATTTAATTTTAAGCAAGACTTGTTGCTGGGCGATTTGGTGGACGTCAGTGGGATACATATTAGCGCAAAGAAATAAAAACTCAAGAAAGAGGAAGCTGAGAGCTTTCTCCTATTTCTTTCTTGAGTCTCTTTCCTTGTTTGCGCTATATGCACAGCCAATGTCCAATTTTTCCGACTCCCTCGGGACCGCGAAATCATCCGACAAATCGGGCAGTCTGAAAAAGCCAATTCATGCATTTTTATTCCGCTCAAGCGGTCATATCGCCACAGCCACGTCCGAAATAGCTTTAATGCCTCCTAGTACAATTATCAGGCATTTTGGTGCGTGCTCAGGCTCTTGCAAATACGTTCGGTACCTGCCGTGAACCCCGCTTAAAGGGACCGACAACTAATTTTTCTCGACCCATTTTTTCACGACGCGACAGAAATCTCACCCTTCATAGTGTGTGTAGCTGCAGTAGTTAATCCCAAAAACACGTAGTTATTTTACAAGCAGTATTTTTCGATTTGAAAGGCTCTGAACACAGATGCGGCTTTCCTCCAGCAACACTGAGAATTGATAGCGATGCCGCCAGCCCTTTTCGCGATTTGTGAAAGCTATCGTTGTTCTGCTTTCGCAGGAGTTCCTGTAACTATGCTTAACCACCCTTATTGATAGCTTTTCAACTATTTTTTGAAAATAACAGGCTGTTACAATGAGATGATGTGGCATTATACACCTTCCCTGTATTTGTACCGCGTTGTGTGCGCATGCATCAAGGTTGCCTGCGCCTATGTCATGGGTGGCTTATCCTGGCGTCGTTACTCTCGATGCACGAGCCAAGCCAAGTCATCGAAAACGTCACTACTCATATGCGCGGCCGCACCGAGTAGCAGCGCGTGTCGTTTCTGAGACGAGGTGTAGGTAGCAAAACTATGTCGCTCCAAAATCTTAGCGACCTGGAAACTGCGTGCACAGTTGCATGAGCACGCTGAAAACTTTCTCAAGACGCGCTGACGAGCATGGGATCATTACGTCACGCGAAGGCAGCGCCACTTTAATGTATACTACTAATGCAGGCTTATATGTACATTATTTTGGAGCAATACCTTTTAATATAAAGAAACTAACAATATTTCAATACTAACAAAAACATCGTCGACCGCGTGCAGCAATCAACGGTCACGTGGCTGCCTTCATCGGATCATTCATGTTTTTGCCGCCAGAGGTGCCACAGGTCATTTTTCGCGACTTTCAGTTAAGAAATAAAAATATAAATCCATCTCTCACGAAAAAAACAGGGTTGGTTTGAGTCAATGCGACGAACAATCTTTACATCAGTGGAGTCAACACATTTGATACTCTGGGCAGTTGTCGGTCCCTTTAGCTACGTGCCAACCGCCACTTGCAAGTTTGCATCTCGTGATGAACGCTTTTGATACCAGCAAAGTCCGGGATAGATTACGGCTCTCGCATGGAGCATTTGGAAACGATGACGCGAAACACAAGGCCTGTGGCGGAAGAGGAGACGATTCATCCGGCTTTCCTCGATGCGTGTGGGCATGTAAAAGATGCGCACACACATCGCCAAATCTCCGCCAGTACACAGCATTAGCTGCTGTGTGAAGCCGATCGTTTCTAGTTGTGTGCAGCACATCGCCAACTAAGCTGACGCTGTCACTGTACTGTTGCTGTATCATACACATGCACTTATCATGAAAGGGTTCGTGATGTGCACTTTGTTTTTGACCGCACATGGGCGCGGTAATGGCGAGCTGGTTTCGTTCATGAAGGCTGTGTGGCGCATTTAGTGGTCTTGCACAAAGAGGCAGCATGAATGGCGGCACAGCGTGTTTGAGTTTTCACCTATTAAATGCATGCACTATGCATGCAACTGCGCTAGGCCACATGCACTAGCGAGCAGTTAACTGAAGATGCTTATCATAAGGGTTGTCGGCGATTAAGCCGTACTGGCACATTTGCCAGCTGCCACCATCGCGCCTCTGTGCATTTCTCGCCGCACGGCGTCGTGATAGCGGCCCCTTTGAATTTCTGGTCTGCTTCACCCCACAACACTTCGGCATTGTGGCAAAGCTGACTTTCGGACTCTGCTACTGTCGCTAACAGATCGACTCATGAAAGCGCTGGTTCGAACCTACAAATGATAGACGCAGCAGAGGTGGGGGCTTTAAATAATGCCTTTCGGACCTGCAATTTGGGCAGGAAGTCTGAAAAATCGGACGTGGTAGAGTTTCAGCATCCGAAATTTCGAACGTTCTAACACATTGACGTCTATGGAGGTTGTGACGGTGCCACGAAAGTGTCCGAATTTTCGAGCATGTTCGGAAAATTGGGCGTCTGAAAAATCGGCAGTTGACTGTACACCATGTAATTTTAGCATGAGAAAAATCTGCAGCGGGTGGGAGGAGGAGGGGGAAGAGGCTTCCAGACCCGTGCAACCAAAGTATTAATGCCGCCATATTTTTTTAAAGGGCGGGTAAACAACTCCACAAATGTGTGAAGCGATAACTGTACACTTGTAAGATGTGAATATGCTGCCACAAAAATTTTGCGAATAAGGGCAGTAGTAAAGAAGTTGCAGGGTATAGAACAACAAGCTTGGGTTGTTTTCTGGCTCGGCTTTCCCTTCCGTCTCGAAGTAGGTGTAGCCCGCTATCGTGACTGCACCCACTTTGGCAACGTAAGACATCAGCGATTATGTCGTCGGCACGCAGCCAACGACCAACCAAGGCTGCCTCCACACTTGTGCCACAGCGGCGCTGGGGTCCTCCTAGCGATGCACGTGGTAAATGTGCAGCGATGACCGCGTCACCTCAGGGCCAAGGCGCCATTCAGCAGTGCAGAGGACCAAGTTGGTGCCACGTAATGTTGCCCATGAGGAGGATTGGGCACATTGGAGAGGGGCGCGAAAATTGTTTTTCGAAATGGATCGTCTGCACGGTCCATAGCGCTGTAATATTCGCAAAACGTGGTCGCCGCGGCTGTCTGCATGAATTGGCGAGCTTGTTTGGGAGATGTGACGAAAATAGTCTGTGCCCGTTTACTGGCCCTTTAATCTAGAAGGCCAAATGTCAGTGTGAAGCCCCACACTTCTTGCTTGCGGTGGTGTCAAATGCTGCCCAACCATTCCTGTACACTGCACACTTAAAGAACCGCATGCCATAAGCAATGTATTCATGAAAACCAAGTGGTGGATGTACAATCTTTATTTTTCACAAAGGAAAAAAACGGTGTCAGTCATTGAGTTTATTATTTTTTGTATGAATTCTGTGAAATGGCTGTTGGTTGTAAGGCTAAGCGCAAATTCTTCCATAGCTCACAGCCAGCATGAAGTGGCGCTTTTTGCACCTATCAAAATGCTCATTGTATGTTTTGATTGCAAAAGCAACGTAGTGCACTGCCAAATCAGCATATATATAAAAACTTTGCCACATGAACGCCCTGCCACGGTGGTCTAGTGGTTATGGCGCTCGACTGCTGACCCGAAGGTCGCGGGATCGAATCCCGGCCGCGGCGGCTGCATTTTCGATGGATGCGAAAATGTTTGAGGCCCATGTACTTAGATTTAGGTGCACGTTAAAGAACCCCAGGTGGTCGAAATTTCCGGAGCCCTCCACTACGGCGTCTCTCATAATCATATGGTGGTTTTGGGACGTTAAACCCCAGATATTATTATTATTATTTGCCACATGAACGCCGACATGCCATGAGTCGCAAACAATGCAACCCATGTGAACGGTTAACGTTGTTCAAACAACCAATCTTATTATCCATCTCTCAGCGTGTAGACTTACCGAATTGATTCCCGTACGCATGCTACAAAGTGCATTTGCGAGCATGAACTACCAGCGTTCTGTCACTGCAGGTCCTCCATGTTGCACACAACAATGAGACTTGAGCATGGCTCAAGCACGGCTCTCTCGCTACTCGCAGCCTGTGCGGATGGGGCGTGCAAGGGCTTCGTTAAATGGAGAAGGCAATGCTTTGCCAATACTCCATCTCACCGCTGCCTGTCAGCACTACCAAAGCTATGGGGTGTAACCAAGCCAGATTGTTCCGCAGCAAAACATCGTCCCAAATATGATTACCTTACAGTTCACAGGGTTGAGTTATTTGCGCTTGCTTGGCACATGGTACGTCGCGTTGTGATGTACCACGTGAATATGTGATCTGTTTATTCTTTCCTGCATTTACATTGTATGCCTTTAATTGTTGTATCAGTAACTGCCGATAACTGTGCTTACAAATCGACATGGCAGCGCCCACGCACATGCGACCGCCTGCTACAATCGAAACTTGCGCTAGCTACTCAGCCACTGCACTGACAGCAACAAATCAGTGTAGCTGCAACAAAACAAATGATGCTTCGTTTGGTGGTTCGTTTGGTGGTTATTGGCGAGATGAGCAGTTTGTTTAGCCATGCCTGCTCAGCAAAAGCGTGCCAAAAATTTCATATTGGTTCTTGGAAATAGCGCAGTATAGTCACAAATAAGTCGACAGGGCTTGTTGCTGAGCTAGTTGGTTCATTACTAGAGGAAAAACTGGTATGTTACAAAGAACAAACTGAAGACACAAACTGACAGTCACAAATACGTTACTGTCGAATCGTCAGGACATAAATTTAAAGCACATACAAGTGTCAGTGTTGAACTTATGGGCCACACAGCGCACAACAGTAACTTGATAAATTTGAGGTGGAGGGCACCAGCTTTGATGGGTGCAGCCATGTTATTGTTTTTCTCTGGCTTTGCCATCCGCTCGCTTTACTTGGCCGAGAAGGGACGCTGAGCAGATGACAGAGTGTGGATGAATACATTGTGCGAGATTTTCACCCTCACCGTTGGGTAAGGGGCTACAGAGTTCTGGTGGTGAGCTTGACTTGATGCAGTCATTATGGTTTGCCTTCCAGCTTGGACCACTGAAGCTCACCCAGTGCAACTTGCACTCGGAGCAGACAAGCTCAGGACTAAGTTTGCAGCTGCGAGCTGTAAATGTTGCACAGTTCCTGTTGTCTCCTGATGGGCCTTGGCTCCAGGTATATGTCCTTTTATTCTTGTAAACTTCCGCATGACAACTGAAATGAGCCCGTTCTTATAGAGCGTGCGGTCGTGTCACTTGATTGTGTCAATCATTGTTACATTGATTAGGCGGCAGCAAATCATTCTGGTGCACCATATTTGAGTAAAGACGGGGAAGATACTGTGCCTCATTGGGAAAACTGTCTCAATGGGCAGAGAGGCATGTTGAGATGACGTGCAGAGGCACTGTAAATTTACAATTTGTATTTGTGATACAATGTTTCAGTGATCTGCTTCTAGATGCTCTCAGTGTACGAAACTATGTGACTGCAGCCAATGTGTCATGTCCTCATTTTTGATGGAAAGGTCAACAGTAGTCAGTGAAGTGGCAACCAGTTTGGCAAAGAACCATGGTGCATTTGAATTGTAGCTTACAACTCGAGCCATACAGCATGCGCGCCGCAATGCTACCGTTTGAAAAACGAGACTTGAGCTACAAGTGCACTTCAAAAATGATTCAGCTCAAAGATCCATTTGGTCACTAGACATTGCACTTGCAGGAATATACATTTTCTGGGTTCTACAAATCTGACGGCTTCGCTGATATGCCCAGGGATTCAACAGCTGCGCCAATTGCGCCATTTTGATACAATTTCATTTTTCTGCGCCGAGCTGCGCAGAAACCGCGATATTTGTCGAAATTGTGCCACGCTGTGCCAAAACGCCCCAGGTAACCGCAAAACTCTTTCGGTTGCGCTAGTTTTAGCCAGGTTTTAGTACAGAACGAAGCCCGCATTGGCGAGCTAATGTTGGAAGAGGCATCTTCATCCAATCCGATCCAGTGGTGCTTGACTCAAACATAACGTTAATCTGTTCTGGTGGGTTTGCTGGTGATCCGATGGGCCTAAATGAAGTTTTTACTGCTGGTTCAAACGCTGCTCTACAAGGTCATTCAACATGAGTAAAGGTCAGCGGCCATTTAATGTGGAAGCACCGCATAAAGAAAGTTAACTGGAAAACGTGCCGTTTGACACGTGCTGCAAATCTGAGTGGGGATGTCGTTATTGTTAGGTGGAGTCCGGTACAACGCTGGCTTTGTTCAACTAGCAGTGCTCACGGGGCTCTACTGACGAGTAAAGTGTTGTTTAGAGAAGTACTAAACACGAAAGCCTTGACTGCCTTAGCCGAACGAGTTCGTCAACTCACGGTGAGGCCGACACCACAGTGTGCCGAAAAAGGCCTTCCGCTTTTTCGGAAATGTGGACATTGGTCTACTAATCATTTTGACTTCGACGCGAGTGCGGTCACCGCTTTGCTGGCGCGAAAGTGTTTGATGGCAGGTAATAACGGGCACGTCGGCAACCTTAACGCGATCAGGATCTTTATATCTACTCAGTAGCGCGTGTGGCATAGTGCTTTTGGTACTACTGTCAATATATTGCACGCACTTTATACGCGACGGACCCAAACATGCTGTTGGCTGCTGCCTCCCGAGCGGAGACACAGATTGCGTGTCGCTTGCAGAAACGAAAGCAGCTCACCATTGCTGCGTTTACCCAATGAAATCTTTGCAGTATCCCTACACGCGGTCAGGAGCGGAGCGGGTAGGAATACTCCTCGGGAAAAGCTGTCATGCGGTAGAGCACGCGACCAACCAGGTAGTGACGGCGTCAGCTTTGTTGGCGACAGGCACTGCATACAATGAAAGGATGCCGATTTTCGCTGTGCATAGCTCTCTCTCTCTATATATATATACAGTCGATCCCGGATATATCGAACTCGAAGGGGATCGCGAAATAGTTCGATATATCGATAATTCGAAATACGAAATATGCGTATTTAAGGCTTTAATTAAAGCACTGCAGGCCTCGACACAGTTTTCTGAAATCGTAAAAAGCGCGAACATGACGATTCGCTCACATATGCTAAAGAACAAGGCGAGAACTTCTTTTGCAAGTTAGCGCACTTTATTTCGCATGAAAAAAGTCCATCAACTTGTCTTGCTTCTTGCGCGCCGTGAATTCATCAAGTCATCGTCAATATTATATAAGCTTTCCAAATAAGTAAATTCAGCACCTTCCGCCACAACAGCGGTGATCGACGCTGAACGCTGATGCGAGCTCTGTAGTACGGTAAAGGGTTTAGCGGTGGCAGCGGCGGCTGGCATCCTCAAACCGCACGGGTCCATTTCCGCAGCACCGGCAACGTCAGCTATGATCTCGGCATCGATGCAGTCAGAAACAGCTACGTCGTTATCTGCACCGATGAAGTCACTCGCTGTGCTCCCGTCCGATACGGCGCCCAGAAACGCTAAGTCGCAAAATTCACTGACGCACCGTACGCCGTAGTCGGCGGTCATGACTGGTCATGACACGCCCGAAGTCGTCACCTGGTACCAAGGCCCGTAAGGAAACAGTGCACGACGGTGCTTTACTTGACGTCGTTTCAAGCACCGGTCATCATTTTTATCGCTACGAGCGGGACAATGTTTAGTTCGACTTCCGAATGACGATTTATCAAGAACAAAGCGCGAAGTACACACAGTACACATTCTGCAAGAGACAACGCTGCACCGCTGCACGAAGAAACATTTCTACACCGTCGACATGTTAGCGATACCGATGGCACTTGTGCCTTTGCAGAAGGCAGCCGCTACTTTGGCGAGAAATGCGAAAAAAAGCATAGCCTCTGAGATCAGCGTTTTAAAACCGAAAACACTAAAAATACGTCACGATGTTGCGGATCTCGAAGGCCATGCTTTGTGGGCCCGCATGCCATCGTGCGCGAAGAGACAAGGAAGGGAATGCAAACATTACAACAAGACTGCGAAGTCACTTCGAATTCTCATTTTGGTGCCCTCGGGAATCAGCCTCTTTGAAAAACACTAGCCCATGCGTTAAAACCTGCGGACCGCGCGTCAAACATACCGGTGAACTGACAAGCGCTGCGCAACGAACTAGAGCAACGCACTTTCGTCACCTGCGCGCGACGAGGGATTGGAACTTATAAAAACGCGGCCGAAAAATGATCAATAGTTGTTAGGAAAAATGCACTTTCTGGGCTTCGGCACGGGGCAGCGTTCGATATAGCGGATGTTTCGCTGTGCGGGAGTTCGATATACGTGCACACCAACCCCATACTTTTGCATGGGAAATTCAAGGGGATTTCTCAACTGTTCGATATAGCCAATAATTCGATATATCCGAGTTCGATATACCCGGGATCGACTGTATATATACAGTGGAACCTGGATTATCCGTCCCCTGGTTTTGCGACGACCCGCATTTTACAACGAATCGGTTTGGTCCCGGCGAAACCCCCATAGAAATAATGTATTTAAAACCTTGGTTATACGACGCAATTTTACGCCAATCCCGCATCTTATGACGACTTTTCGATTCCGTCCGAGAGAAAACACCACCTTCTTTATTCGAATCGGACGCCGACAAAAATATTCCCGAGTGTAAAATAAGAACTTAAGTTCCCCTAGGTTGTCGGTTAGAAAAGTAGAGAGTGAGACAGTATGCCTTCTCAGAATGTAAAATTTATTCTCCAGGCAGTGCATGCGCTTCTGTGATCCAGTTTCCCTGGCTTAAGATTGCTTCAGGATACGCCTCGATCGCATGCATATCCAGGGTCGTTACCTAAACAAGCTCTCTCTAGTACATGGAGAAGCTTGAACTGGTCGTAAAGCTCATCTTTGAGATCCGGATATTTTGACGTTTTCGGTCCGTGGAAACTTTTCCTGGTCGACATACAGTTGATCTGCCTTTGTTTGCGGCACTCGCAGTCACAGGCCTTGAGCACGCAAAAGGACGCGACGCAGCTATTTTTACAGTGCAAAATAACTTTCGCTTGACGTGGACGTTCATGATAACAGCGGGGCATCACCAGTTGCACTTCACAATTAAGGGAACAAATATGATGCGGACAGCTCAGTCGCGCACGAAAGCATCCTACGCAATCTCGTGCTCCGTCGCCATTATGTGATTGCGATGACACTGTGTCTGACTCTTCTGGCGGGAGGCTGTTGCCGACGCGGTTTCGGTTTCGTTTTTACGTGCAGGCACTTTTCAGACTCGATTTGTCGGGAGAAAGCTGCGCGTTGGATTCGATATCTTAAAGTTAAGGATAACGACTCGCTCACACCTCATTTAACTAAGTAATGCTGCCATTAGCTGCCATTTTCAAAAATAATTTAATCTACTATCCTTGGAGAACCTCAGGGTCTTGTCATGGGCTATGGAGGTGGTCTGTTCCCCTTTTTTGGGCAAAGCCGACTGCCACTGCCAATATTTTTAGTTTTTCGATTATACGACGGTTTTGTGTGGTCCCCTCAAAGTCGTATAATCGGGGTTCCACTGTGTGTGTGTGTGTGTGTATATATATATATATATATATATATATATATATATATATTGTACTGAATGTGAATGACAGACGCTCCGCTGTTACGGAAGACGACGACGACGATCGGTGGCCCCGTGGTTGTCGCTCGCGCACGCGCTCACCAGTAGCCAGACCTGCCTGATAAAGAGCCTTTCGCAAAGCAACGTCTGACCCTTTCTTGACAACACCCCTATTTCAAGTGGTGGAGGAGCCGGGGCTCCCATCAACCTGGAACTTCACAATCGGACGCTATCATCGCCTTTCACCATGACTGCTCCTGGCTATTCGCAAGCTGCCGCAACCACGGCAGTCTTCTGTACGGGTGTGCCTCGGCAATGCGACCCACCTGTCTTTTGCGGCAACGACGAGCACGACGTGGAGAATTGGATCGTCGAGTATGAAATAGTAAGCGCTTCCAACAAATGGGACGACTGCGACAAGCTCACGAACGTGCGCTTTTACCTCGCTGATGTGGCCAGCCTCTGGTTTAAAAACCATGAGGGTGAAATCACCAACTGGTCGAGGTTTAAGACAACCATCGCTGCTGTCTTCGGGCGTCCCGCCGTGCGCCGGCTTCGCGCGGAACAGCGTCTGCGTAGTCGAGTCCACCGCAGGGACGAGACCTTTACAAGCTACATCGAGGATGTCTTGTCGCTTTGCAAGCGCGTCGACCCATCTCTCGCCGAAATTGACAAACTCAAACACATCATGAAAGGAGCGGACGACGATATGTTCCAGATGCTCGTCGCTCGGAATCCTCAGACTGTCGCCGACGTGGGCCAGCTCTGTCAGTCGTACGACGAGTTGCGAAAGCAGCGCATCTCGACACGCTGTGCAGCCGAAGATACAGCTGAGGTTTCCGCCCTTGTCAACGACGTCGCCGCTGATCATACCATTTTACTGCCTCATATAAAGCAGTTTATCCGTGAGGAAGTTGCGCGTCAACTTTCCCTTGTCACCCAAGCACCTGAGCCAGTAACATCATTAGACCCACGTCTATGCCAGGTCATTGAGACACAAGTAGCGCAGGCACTACCGCCATCGCCGCCTACCAATACACCGCTGACGTACGCTGCCGTCGTTTCCAGACCACCGGCCCCACCTGTTTCTGGCACCTACTGGGACACCGGGTACTTCTGCACTACGACGCCGCCCACATGCATGGTACCCCATCCTACCTCGCCCACCGGAACTTCTGCCGTTAGCCCATGGTGTACCTTCGACAATCGGCCCATATGTTTTGCGTGCGGTTTTGTGGGGCATAAAGCACGCTACTGTCGCCGTCGCAACCTTTAGCCTCAGGACGGTGGGAATTCCACAAATCAAGCTGCGCAGTTTCCCCCACGACCTTCTTCTCCCCTCGCTGACTCATTTTCCCCACGACGCCCTTTCGACCCCCGCCAGACTTCATCGCCCCGTCGCCGATCCGTTTCCCCGATGCATCGCCGCCCTAGCCCCGCATGAGAGGAAAACTGTGTAGTGTGCACGTACTTCACAGGAGTACGGCCACTAGCGTGGGTTCAGACTTAGCGAGCCACAGGGCCGCGTTTGCCGTCGCCTCGCGTGAACTAGCGCGCCGCTGCACACGTACGTTCGAGCGCAAAGGCGCCGAGCACAACGCGGCAAGTACACAGTTCTGCTCTCGAGATCCGCAACAGTTTATTGCCTGCGGCAACACCACAAAACGCAGTACAACACCCGCTCCCAAAGGCGGCGGGAGAAGCAAAACAGGCTTCCCCACGCCACGGGCGAAAGTACAACACAAAGGGTGCCGTTAGCACGTCTCCGCGGGCAACGGGCTCACGGCGACACGCCGCTGAGAGAAAACGGGTCTCTTGCGACTATGCTGCGTACTCTTACGATCCGCGACCACAGGGCCCGATCGCTCGAGTGAGGGCAAACTCCGCTCGCGTTGGCTTCGATAAGTACGGTTCGGCGTAGTATGACCACGCGCGAATGCACCGCACCGCTCTTCAGCCTAGCGTTCGGAAAAGGACAACGTAAGGTAAGCGCTCGCCGCTGGCGCAAGGCACCGTTAGCGAGTTCCGTCCGAGCGAGCCCAAACGAGGAGCCGACGGACGGGAGAGAAAATACGTGCTTACCCCACGAGGTCCAGAGAGGGTCTCCTCTCTCGCTGCGCGAAACGTCTCGCGGGACACGAAACTCGAGCGCAGCGCCCCCCGTCGAGGTCCGGCGCCGGGAGAGAGGAGGTTAACGTCACTCCCTGCTCGCCCAGCGCCGTAAGACGGCGGAGGAGAGGAACGGCATGATCGGACGTGGGTTTGGCAGAAATAGGCGAAAACCAGCGCAATGGCGACGGGCAAGCCTCAATCCCCACAACTGACAGCCGCAGTTCCGGAGGCAAGAACTGCGTTGTCGTTGAACTTTTCAAGACCTCCTCTTTATCCGCCCAACGAAATCGATATAGAAGTAGAAGGTGTCGCCGTATGTGCACTTGTCGACACAGGCGCTGCCGTTTCTGTAATTAGTGAAAAACTGTGCTGCAATTTGAGAAAAGTCACAACGCCTCTTACCAATCTTGCCCTGCGTACGGCGACCTCGCATTACATATCACCGACTGCTCAGTGCACAGCTCGCGTTGTTATTCAAGATGTTTGGTATGCCGTCAAGTTTGTCGTTGTTCCTCGCTCATCCTACGACGTCATACTAGGATGGGATTTCCTTTCTGCCCATCAGGCCCTCGTCGACTGCGCTCGTGCTGAACTGACATTGATGACTCCGTGCCTCGACCTCGACGACCGCAGTGCCCCTAAAGTATTTGCCGCAGCCGATGTCCGCATTGCGCCTTTGTCCGCCATTCTAGTGCCTGTGTTTTCGCCTGCTGCCACTATTTCGACCCTACTGTTTCAACAATCTATAGCTAGTGCGCGCCGTCGAACCTTGCTCCTCCCATTTGCCATCATCGACTTTTCCAATGGCTCCGCGGCCCTTTACGCGTGCAACGTCTCTGCTTGCCTGTATATCCTACTACGTGGCGAGTGTCTGGGGACCCTCGAGACCTTGGATTGCGTTTTCGAAGACCCAATGCTTCCAGAGAAGCCATCACTACCGACTTGTGCCATTACACCTGCAACTGACACCGAAGTTCCTATGGATGTGTTTCGCAAATCTATCGACTCCCACCTCACACCTGGGCAGCAGGAACAGCTGGTCAAGCTCCTCCAGCGTTTTCGAGCCTCCTTCGACCACAACCAGCCTTCCTTAGGGCGAGCGTCAGCTGTTGTTCACCGTATTGATACCGGTCAACAGGCACCATTGCGACAGCGTCCATACCGTGTGTCAACTGCCGAACGCAGTGTCATCAGTGACCAGGGCGATGACATGCTCAAACGTGGCATAGTCCAACCATCCAGCAGTCCCTGGGCCTCTCCAGTTGTGCTGGTGAAGAAGAAGGACGGATCCATCAGATTCTGCGTGGATTACTGGCGTCTCAACCGAATCACCCGCAAGGATGTCTATCCGCTGCCACGCATCGACGATGCCTTAGACTGCCTACAGGGAGCAGAATTCTTCTCTTCCTTAGATCTGCGCTCTGGATACTGGCAGGTACCCATGGCGGAAACCGATCGCGAAAAAACAGCTTTCGTCACGCCCGACGGGCTCTACGAATTCACGGTCATGCCCTTTGGCCTGTGCAACGCGCCAGCTACATTCGAGCAAATGATGGACACGATCCTTTGAGGCCTTAAGTGGAATATTTGCCTTTGTTACTTAGATGACATTGTCGTCTTTTCAACCAATTTTTCGACCCATGTAACCCACCTCGAGCAAGTTCTCACTTGCCTCTCGGCCGCTGGACTGCAACTGAACTTGAAGAAGTGCCACTTCGCCGCTCGAAAGCTTACGATGCTAGGCCACGTGGTTTCGAAGGACGGCATTCTCCCTGACCCAGCCAAACTTACAGCCGTTTCAGCGTTTCCCAAACCGACTACCATGAAACAGCTCCGAAGCTTCATTGGTCTTTGTTCTTATTTCCGGCGCTTCGTTCGCAATTTTGCGACCATCATCGCTCCTTTGACCAAGCTCCTCGCCGGCTCTAGTGATCTTTCGGCATGGTCTCCCCCTTGTGATGATGCTTTCAACGAACTGCGCCGCCTCCTTACGTCGCCGCCAATTCTGCGACACTATGACCCATCTGCACCCACGGAGATCCACACAGATGCTAGCGGTGTCGGGCTGGGCGCTATTCTTGCGCAGCGGAAAGACGGCTTTCAAGAGTACGTCGTTGCCTACGCAAGCCAAACTCTTAGTAAAGCCGAAAGCAACTATTCGGACACTGAAAAGGAGTGCCTCACCATTATTTGGGCGATAGAGAAATTTCAACCTTACGTGTATGGACGCCCTTTTGACAACGTAACTGATCACTGTGCCCTTTGCTGGTTGTCGTCACTAAAGGATCCAAGTGGTCGGCTCGCCCGATGTGCGTTACGCCTACAGGAGTATGATATCCGCATGGTGTATCGCTCCGGCCACAAACATTCAGACGCAGATGCCCTCTCCCGTTCGCCCCTTTCTTCTGACCCTGCCTGCTGCACAAGTCCTCTCTGTGATACCACTGCCCTCACCATCGCCGACATGCCATCCGAGCAGCGCAAGGACCCGTGGCTTGCATCCATTCTGGACATCCTCGCTGGTCGGACCGCTTCTCCCTCTACTCGCACGTTGCGTCGTCAAGTCGAGCACTTAACCACTCGCGATGACGTGCTTTACCGACGAAACTACTCACCCGGTGGCCGTCAGTGGCTACTCGTCATTCCACGTCACCTGCAGTCCAAAATTTGTTCCACGTTCCATGATGACCCCCAATGTGGCCACGCAGGTTTCCTAAAGACGTATTCTTGGATCAGGCTCCGATATTACTGGCGTGGCATGTACCGTTTTATTCAACAGTACGTTCGGGCTTGTTCCACATGCCAGAGACGTAAGACTCCCCTTCAACATGCCGGCGGTACCTTAATACCTTTGCCGTGCCCCTCCCGGCCGTTCGACCGCGTCGGCCTCGACATCTACGGTCCCCTTCCGAGCACTGCAGACGGTAACCGTTGGATCATCGTTGCCGTCGACCACCTCACGCGGTACGCCGAAACTTCACCTCTTCCTTCATCTACAGCAAAAGACGTTGCCAGTTTCATTCTGCACAATCTCGTCCTTCGTCATGGAGCACCTCGAGAGTTGCTAAGTGATCGTGGTCGCGTATTCCTCTCCAACGCCATCACAGCATTGCTGCGCGAGTGCCGCGTCGTCCACCGTACCACAAGCGCCTATCATCCCCAAACCAATGGAATGACAGAACGCTTCAACCGCACCCTTGGTGACATGCTGTCTATGTACATCTCGTCAGACCACTCAAATTGGGACCGAGTACTACCGTTTATTACGTTCGCCTATAACACCGCCATTCAAAGCACTACTGGGTTCTCCCCTTTTTTTCTCCTTTACGGACGTGAACCTTCCTGCACTATGCACACCATTCTTTTGCACAGACCTGATGCCTCCGAGTCCACGACTCTATCCCAAGCACCTAAATACACTGAAGAATGCCGCCAACTGGCACGGTCATTCACATCACAAGACCAAGGGCGCCAGAAGCACCACCACGACGCATCCACTAATGCTCCTTCCTACGATCCAGGCTCGCTCGTCTGGCTGCGTGTCCGTTCTGCTACTCCTGGCCTTTCCACCAAGTTGGTCCCCAAGTACCACGGCCCATATCGTATACTCCAAAAAACATCACCAGTGAACTACCTCATCGAGCCAATGGAACCATCTTCTGACCATCGTCGCCATGGCCAGGAAATTGTCCACGTGTCCAGACTCAAGCAGTGCTACGACCCTCCCATGTTTACTGGTCCCTAGGTCACCAGGATGGCTCCTTATTTCGCGGGGAATAATTGTACTGAATGTGAATGACAGACGCTCCGCTGTTACGGAAGACGACGACGATGATCAGTGGCCCCGTGGCTGTCGCTCGCGCACGTGCTCGCCAGTAGCCAGACCTGCCTCATAAAGAGCCTTTCGCAAAGCAACGTCTGACCCTTTCTTGACGTACAACACCCCTATTTCAACACACACACACACACACACACAAACACACACACACACACACACACACACACACACACACACACACACACACACACACACACACACACACACGAAAAATAAGGGGGGAGGGCGCGCTGACGATTGCACATTTTTCCTGGTTTGTCTTAGACGTTGCATGGCATAACACACCGGACTTAGACTTTTCTCTTGTACTATATATATATACATATGGTGCCTCTCTTTAAAATGGACTTTCTCCTCATAGATTATCTTAACAGGGCGGAACACAAAATTCAGCGCATCGGTGCTGAATGAAGTGGACTGCAACAATGACGTGATCAGCCGGTGGTGTAGGCCAGGTTTAAAGGACCTTGGTGCAAATTTATTGTGCAGAAGGCCTTACTGGTTTCCACAGAATTCATTGGTCTTATTCAGCATGTTATGCGATGAAAACATGATTGTGGTGACATCGAAAGATTTGCATATATATATTTTTGTTACTGTTCCAAAAGCAAGCTTTGTTTGTGAAGCTGCTCCAAATTTGGAATTTTGTGCTCCAAAACGGAGTCTTTTTTTTCCCCGTAACCTGCTCCAATTTGGATTTTCCTGCTCCAAAAGTAAGATTTTCCTGCTCCAAAAATTGCTCCAAATCCTATTTTGGCTGTTGCACCCCTGTATGCCGACTAATGGCACTGACACTCTGTCAATCCCCTAACAGCTGAAATCCAATTTTGCAGTCTATTTTAAGTAAACCAAGTTTGCACACACCTTGATCCTTTCTTTGTGCATGTTGCAACACCACCTTAACCACCATGTACCTTAGTTGAAGGTTTCTTCTTGGAGTATAAGTGACCTCAAATTAAAAATAAAAAAAAGCACTAGTTCACAGCTGGGGGTTCTGGTTCAGGTATTTGCTTGCATGGACTGACCCATCTGGCCTTCGTATTCCCTCTGTTTTCGAAGGAATGAAAAAAATGTTGTTTGAATTTTTTTTAAGCTGAAAATTGGGATGCTGGGTCAAGTTCTCCAGGGTTGCATTGTTGTGTCTCATAGCCCCTTTCCCTACGTTTTGAGCGCTAGTGAGATATATTTGTCATGCTTGACATCTGAATTTGTGCACAGTTTTTGTGAGTGCACCCATGTAGCTGCCCATTATGCTTCATCTGGAGAAAGGGGGTTGGAGGATGTGACAACGGCAGCATGGGCTAGTTGGTGATTTGTAATCGACATATTTGCACAGCGCTACGAGAACGAGGACGTATGAAAGGACACAACACGTATTGTGTCCTTTCATACGTCCTCGTTCTCGTAGCGCTGTGCAAATATGTCGATTGGAAGATGTGATGGTTTTTTTTTTTTTTTTTTGAAGCAAAGATTATAGGGGTTACAATTTAACAAACAGATCTGCACGTGCAAAACTGTCCAGTCTTTTGGTCGCACCACGCGCTGTCGGAGTGTCTTTCACTCGCTACTAGCCCTACGCAGAAACCCTATCAGTTAGAGCTGGACCACTAACCTGGTTCGCATTGAGTCAAGAAAGCGACGTGAGTTCTTGTGGCCTGTAGAGGAGTCTCTCCAGAAAAGGGCAAAGAGGGAAATGGGGAATCTTGGCTCCAACCAGGGAGCAGGGCGCGAAGGGCTACGGGAGCGGCTCAACTCCTTCTCGCCGCTGCGCATGAAAATGTTGGGTGAAGCCGAGGCGCCACTGCGTTGAAAACAGTGGGTTGCGCGTGCAGCCTCACAAGTTGTATATGGCTAGGACATGTCTGCTGTCCGCAGGGAAAAATGTACAGCTCAGACCACTTATAACGTAACCGCTTACAGTGCAGTACCGGCTATAATGCGGTTTTTTCTGACTCCCGTTTACCCTCCCGTAAAACTCCATGTATACGCATACCGCGTATTGTGCAGTCCCCCCAGATGAAAGACCGGTTATAATGCGGCTGCCAGAACGTTCTCAGAGATGTGCGGGAGCAAGCGTGCTTCTCAGCGGAGATGCGCCGGCGGGGGAGAGAGTGGCAACGGCGTTACGAAGACGGAGGGGACACGGAATTAACGAACAAGGAGCGGGGGGAGAAAAAAAAATCACAGCATATCCACGGAGTGAATGATGATGAGTGGGCGAAGCTGCGGAGGTTCATCGGTAAACCGTGAATCTTCCGTGAATTCTGCCCAGTACATCATCACCGACGTGAGATCGGGCGCGTTTATACTAAAGGTTCGATGAGTTATGACGACTTGCAGCGCACTTTAATTTTACATGTACGCTGTGAATTTTCATTGTTTAGAAAACCATTGCTTAGAAAACATCTGGCGTCTTTTCGTTTTGCTTTAGAAACATCTGGCGTTCTTTCGTTTTGCTTTTACAAAACATCTGGCGTCTTTCGTTGGTTTATTTTATCAATCAACGGAGTTTTGAACAAAATTTTTATTGTTTAATCACGCACAGGAGAAATCTCACCAGGCACTACCTTGGAGGTAAAGAATGGCTGCTAATGGGAATGAGAGACAGAAGAAGTCGGCTTTTAGCTAACGCTGCGAATTTTTTATTGTTCAACAACGCACAGGAAAAATCTCCCACCGGCACCACCTTGGAGGTCAAAGCGTAAGACTGGTTACGCACTACGACTACTACGACTACGACTACGACTACGACTACGAGGGACGAATGGGTACCGCCTTAAAGGGGCCCTCTAACACTCTTCAACCCCCCATTTTTTACTCGTGGATTGCATAGACTGAAGTACGGACGAACTAGTGCAGCAAGAACGGCAGCGATAGCGGCACGCAGTACGATGTTATTCAATTTAGAAAATTCAAAATACAAGAAAAAAAATGCCTGCCCTCAACTCGATTTTCGCGGGGTCACGTGACCACATTTCACTCTCTGCTGTGACGTCGGATGGCGCTCCAATGAAATGGGCTGAAAGCTCTTACGTAGGGGAAGCTCGCACACCATTGTTGCTTCTCCTTTCCAACGTATTGTTGACGTCGTTGCCATAGTAACAAACGTGTTTCCTCCTGACTTGTCAGAACTTGAGCGGGCGTGACTGCTTCGTAGCGAGGCTGGGGAGGCTTTGTCTGATGTTCCTTACAACGACATTCCATGTCATTCCCTCTTCTCATTCTGAGAAGGGAATTTGTGGAGTGGCATGGGCGGTTAAACACGGTCGCCCCTACGCGGTTTGTTCGGTGAGCAGCCCGACGAGTTACAAGTGTGCAGCGACAACAATTCAACGAAGAGGATTACTTGCACCGTTTCAACAACAATCATGAGCCTACCGCACATGCAGAAAGAGGCAGCTCGCAAACGTACAGACGCAAAAAGAAGAAAGAGGGGCAAGCGTTTCATATGGACATCCGACCGGCGCAGGCAAAAAAAAAAAAAAAAAAGCCAGAGCAACCAGAGGCGAAATGGCAACCGGCGCCTCTGTCGTACTTTGTGGTTGTAGTGATATTTTTTGTTGCGACGGTGGCTATTTGGAGTTCATTGAAAAAGCACAGAAAAGAAAAACGAAACACAATAGTAACCTCAACTTTGATGCAACGCCGTTATTACTTCTAACGTTACATTTATCCAATCATAGGCCAGCGCCCATCTTCGTCATTTCCGCCCGCAATAGTTCTGGCAAGCGCCACTACGCGCTGATGCGGTCAGCAGCGATGTAGCGACTTCAACGCGTGATTAAAATACTAAATAATTTGATATCGGTGCTTAAACTTATGCTAAAATTATCCCCAGCCATCAGTCTACGCAACCCGCAAGTAAAAAATGGGGGGTTGAATAGTGTCCTTTAAGGAGCTTCGCCCCTAAAAAGGGGGGGGGATGGCGGTGGGAGGCAGCAGCCCGGCGCGGGTGCGTGGTATGAGGAGGGGGAGCGGTTGCGTGGCCTTTGCCCCCTTTCGGCCGCTTGACATGTGCGCTCCGCTACGTACGGGCGCCCGCGTCCGCATTAAGAGTGCGTTACCGCTGTTTGTCACCGTTGGGGAAATAGTTGCTTTGTCGTAGAGCGCAGATATTGTGTGGGCAACCTCGATTCCACCGCAGGTAACAATGCTTTGAGATGCGATTGAGCTTTCGCCTTTGCCACCAACAGGCGGACTTACAAGCTTGAAACTTTTTCAAAATAGTTGCCGCGGCTGTTCTCCCGACCGCGAACTGAAACTTCCGTTTCACACGTGATGCCCTCGGTTTAGCTCGTGAGTGCGATCTCTTCTACGCCCGATCTCTGTGTTGTCTAGGGCAAGCTTCTCGCGGCGGCATGCCAAGTTGCAATGCACACGCTAGGCCTAACAAGCGCTAGCAGCCTAAAGCCCCTATACAGTAAAACCTCGTTAATTCAAAGTCACTAGGACTGTGAAAAACTTTCGAATTAAGCGGGTTTTCGAATTAACGAAACATACAAAAAGCGGGATGCAAGGAACTTTGAATTACTGAAAGTAATCAGAGGTGGTCGTATGGCCTTATAGTTTGCGGCTCCAAGGGTTGTTTACCGTAATACCCGGTCCCATTTTTGCCGCAAACCCGGGAAAACGGCGGGCCTCACTGCTGTTAGGGCAAAAAAGGAAAAAAAAATAAAAAAAAAATCTCGTGGTCAGCTGAAATGCGCGCCTGCAGAAAAGAAGGTGTGCTTCACTGCAGCACAGTGGTGACACGCGGGCAGCATGTCACCTGCTCCTCGCAGCGTCGGCGCGTCATGATGCGACCATTCGCCCATTCTTTCTGGTAACATAAAGAATATGATAATGGCCAGTGTGACGGAATCCGCAATGTGTTTTGGCTGGAAAACATGATCATTGAAGTTTTCGAACTGAGTTTTCGAAGTAGGGCGTTACAGGCAAGAACTCCGCCAGCAGTGCAAGTGCGCAAATTGCCGGAGCAACCGCCAATGGGAGGTTCGCATACATCATGAATTCCGTCAGACCGTGCTTTATTATGTTTTCTTTTCCCAAAAAGAATGGGTAAATCATGACGCGCTGACGTTGCCAGAAGCATGCGACATGCTGCCCGCGTGTCACCGCTGTGTTGCAGTGAAGCACGTCTTTTCCGCAGGTGCACGTTTTAGTTGACCACGAGACCGTGTTTTCTTTTTTTTTTTTTGCGCTAGCAGCAGCGAGGTCGGGTCGCTACAACTGTCACTCATTAATATCGCTACACTGCATTGCCCTGTGGCTTCTAAGGGCCGTCGCTTCCGCGGATTTGCGGCGAAATCGGGATCGGGAAATGGCACATGGCACCCAAAGTTTTCGAATTAACCGGGCTGCGCTGGCTGCCGCTTCAAATTATCCACTCAAATTTACATTGCAAAATACGGGACCGCAGAAACCCTTCGAATTAAGCGGGATTTCGAAATAACCGAGTTCGAATTAATGAGGTTTTACTGTACTTTATAGCTGCCATGTCGGCGGCCGTGGACTACAGAAGTTGCGGTTTGGTGCCGAGTCAATGAAACATTTTGAAGGGTTTGCATTTAGAATGAGTGACTTACATCTTTAACGAAAAATGCGGGCGTGCGTGAGAAACACTCGAGTGGTGGTTTGTGGTCGCCACCGTTTTCGACATCGCGCAAGTGCAATGTGTTACCGCAGCGACTTCCCGTGATGGCGCATTTTTCCCGCGTTCTTTATGTCGGCACCGCAGGTCTGCAGACGCAAACCGTTTAACATTTTCAAATGTAAGCAGATGCAAACTTTTGTCCCAGTGGCATGCCTCGATAGTCAGAATCGCGTGCCTGCCTGTTGGTCATGTTTTGCACACGCGCAACCTGTCAAAAACGTTGTTTTGACTATAGTGCGGTACCACTTATAGTGCGGATATTCGCGACTCTGGTGACTTCTGTTATAAGCGGTCTATGTTGTATGTACATACCATTCGTATGGGGCAAACCCTGCTACTCGCCACAGGTCCACTAGAAATGAAGAAGGGAATAGAGGGGTGGCAAACACCGACGTCTGTGCCAAACGTATTGGGTGAACACCGCAACTCACCACTGGTCCACTAAACATGAAGAAGGGACACACACGTGGCAAACACCAACCTTATGTGCCATACATATAGGGCAAACCTCACTACAGACCTCGAGTACACTAAAAAGAAAGAAGGAAACATGCGGGCAGTAAACACCGACGCATGTGCCACACATAGTGGGCAAACCCCAAAATTGACCACTGCTCCACTAAACACACATGTGGCAAACACCGACGTTATGTGCCGTCCGCTGCATGTGTAGCGGTTATGGTGCTCAACTGCTGACCCAAAGGTCGTGGGTTCTATCCTGGCTACGCCAGTCGCATTTCGATGAATGGGAAAGGCTAGTGGCCTGTGTCCTGTGTAATGTCAATGCACATGAAAGCGCACCAGATGGCCAAATCTTCCAGATCCCTTCACTGTGGCATGCCTCAATTACCATATTTACTCGATTCTACTGCGCCCTCGATTGTAACGCGCACCCGTTTTCCACAAAAAAAAAAAAGTAATACATCGATTGTAACGCGCACCCATTTTTCGTGAGAGAAAAGAACTTTTCTTTGCTTTTCTTTGGCCTACCTGACGAACCGTCTGAATCCTGCTCCTCGTCCGAACAGAAGGTTATTCAGTTATGTTCGCAGAACCTGGGTATAACACTTCAATCTTCGCAAATTGAAAGAGCCCACAGGCTTGGCAGATACAACGCTGATAAGTGTAGACCGATTATCATAAAGTGCACTTTCTTTAAAGACAAGCACAGCATCTTAGAAATGGGCCACAAACTGAAAGGCACGCATTTTGCCATCCGTGAGGATTTTTCTCCTCAAACACGGCTTGCCAGAAAAAAGCTATTGGAATTTGGAAAAGGTAAAAACATACCTTTCAAGCTTTCAGTTGATAAACTGCGTATCGATAACCTTACTTACGTGTATGACACTAACAATGACAAAATAACACATGCTTCGCAATAGCTCGCACGAAATACGGCTGCGCGTACGCTTGCAAACAATTTCCTGTCGCATGCTGATCCCATTCAGTACAAAAACTTCACTTTATCATACACCAACATACGTAGTATTATTCCAAAGCGTACTGAGTTGTGCTCGTATCTTGAAAACTGCAACTGTGATATCTTGCTGCTTACTGAAACTTGGCTTTACCCTAATATCACAGATAGTGAAGTTTTGCTTGATTCACCTGATTTCCACATTTGCAGGAAAGATAGGATAGGTAGAGCTGGTGGGGGCGTACTTATTGCCATGAAAAGTCATATCACGTCTTTTGTGATTGATATTCCGTCACGGTTGGAAATTATTTGGGTGTGCTCCTCATCACATGCATCTAAAACAGTCTTCGGGGTTTGTTACAGGCCGCCTGATAGCTCAGACAGCTTTATCACTGATTTGCACGACAATTTGACGAATTTGCGCTCGAAATTTCCTAAAGCTGACGTCTTCCTCTTGGGGGATTTCAACTACCCTGAAATTGACTGGTCCAATCTAACTTCCCACTCACGCAGTTCCAGAGAATTCCTTGATCTAACTCTTGATTTCTCTTTTGTTCAATTAATTGATCAACCCACGCGCCATCACAACATCCTTGACCTGCTTCTATCATCAGCTCCTGAAAAGGTTACGTCGACCTTATATCTAGATTGTCTCAGTGATCACCGCCTCATTCAGTTATCTATTAGTTTACCTACATCCAAGCGTCATGTTTCTCCAAGGACCATACTTGATTATAAAAGAGGTGATTATCAATCCATAAATCAGAGCTTAGAAGACTTCTCTCGCTCATTTATGACCTCTTTCTTCAACCGCTCAGTCAATGAAAATTGGTGCCTTTATAAAGAAAAATTGTTGAGCCTGGTGCATCAATATATTCCTCGTTTGACTATTCGCGTAAACATATCTAAACCTTGGTATACTCGTACACTTCACACCCTTCGAAATAAAAAGAAGCGTCTTTTCAGAAAGGCAAAGTTATTGCAATCTTCGGTGGCGTGGGCTAAGCATCGTGTTTCTGAAAAGGTTTACTGTCATGCAGTGCGTCAAGCGAAACACAAGTTCTTTTCGCATGACCTCCAGTCACTCTAAAAAACGACCCCAAGAAATTCTGGAAATTAATCGCTCCCATGCGCTCTAACACCCGCATTATGATTTTAAATAGTGCTGGTGTTGCGGTCGCTCCTGAAATTTGTCCAGTCGTGTTTAATAATTACTTCACTTCAGTCTTTACGAAAGAAAACTACACTAACATGCCTATGCCACCTACATTTGAGTATCGTTTTATGGATCCTATAGACGTTAAACCTGAAGGTATCTCATCCTTAATAACAAATCTCAAGACATCAACATGCTCGGGTGTCGACGGCATAAACTAAAAAATTTTAAAGCCGACTGTTGTCCCGTCCAGCACAATTCTCGGTCATATCTTTCAGCAATCGTTACAAACTGGCGAGGTTCCATGTGATTGGAAAATTGCAAAGGTCATCCCGGTCTTCAAATCTGGGGACAAATGCCTGCCCAGTAATTATCGTCCCATATCCCTAACGAGCATACCATGTAAGCTACTTGAGCACATTATTTCTTCACATGTTGCATCACACTTAGAGCAAAACCAGTACTTTTTTAAAAATCAGCACGGCTTTCGCAAGGGACTTTCCTGCGACACACAGCTTATTGAATTCTCGCATGAGATATTTAACAATATGGATGAAAATTTACCCACAGACAGCATATTCATCGACTTTTCTAAGGCATTTGATCGTGTAGCGCATTGTCGATTAATAGCTAAAGTGTCATCTTTAAACTTAGATTCCCATACAGTCTCTTGGATTAGAAACTTCCTGTGTTTTCGCAAACAGTGTACTGTAATTAATAACATGTCTTCCTCTCTCTCGGAGGTGACATCTGGCGTCCCACAGGGGAGTGTAATCGGGCCTTTGTTATTTTTAATTTTCATAAATGATCTTCCCTCTGAAATTACGTCATCCATTCACCTTTTTGCGGACGACTGCATAATCTACCGCAAAATCACTTCACCATCTGATCATATAGCTTTACAGCAAGATCTTGATCGTGTAACCACATGGTGCTCAGATTGGCTAATGACATTAAACGTAGATAAGTGTAATCAAATGACCTTCACTCGAAAGCGATCACTCTCAACATTTCAGTATTTCCTTGATGGTAGCCCTCTAAGACCAACGTCATCTTATAAGTATCTAGGCATCCATCTGACATCGAACCTTTCCTGGTCCAGTCATATCAACAAGATTACAGCTGACGCGTCTCGTACACTTGGTTACCTAAAACGCAATCTTCGCGATGCCCCTCCTTGCACGCGCAAGCTCGCTTATCAAACACTTGTGCGTCCTAAACTCGAATACGCGTCTTCTATATGGTCACCTGAACAAGCATATCTATCCCGAAGCCTGGAATCGGTTCAAAACCGCGCTGCTCGCTTTATAGTCAGTGACTACAACAGGCATTCCAGCGTAACAAAAATCAAGCAGTCGCTCTCTCTTTCCTCCCTCGCCTCCCGCAGAAACATTTCACTTCTCTGTCTGTCGCACAGAATCATCAACAGCAAGCATCCTTCTTCTTTGCCACTTCTCAAACCTCATCGATGTTCCCGTCGTTTGCAGCATAACCTCAGTTTTCAGCGTCTATACGGTCACACTAACGCCTTTAATTTATCTGCGTTACCACGTGCCATTGTACTGTGGAACAATCTTCCTGAGAATATAGCTAACGTCAAAGAGACCGAGATCTTTAGGAGGCTGCTTGAAAAACTGCCTCTTGAGCCCTAGAAGTGTATGTCTTATCTATGTACTGCGGCTATACTCGCCGACAACTTTTCTTGGCACTGAAGGGACTACGGGGGCGGAGCGTCTGCACATGTACTGCTACGCGAAGTAGTCTGGTTTGGCGCGCGTCTCGTAACGCCGTGGAGTGTGATGGCTAGCGTTGCACTTCGACGCAAACGCTGCTTAGCGTCTAACGTACGGGTAAAAGGCGCGACTTTTACCTTCGCTTCAATGCCAAGAAAAGTTGTCCGCGAGTATAGTTGCTGATTCTTAATCCGGATAAATCGCCTTTAACATTGTGTAACGCTTTATCCCCATTACTTTGTGGCATTCATTGAAAAATATGACATCAGTTGTATTATATACTTATGTACGATGGTTCGAATTGTATAATGTTATTTTTTGCCGTCTCGTTTGGTTGTTTTAATTTGCGCAGCCAGGACTTTTCGTGTATACAAGCATATTGTTTACTTCTTTTTTTTTTTCCTCACTTTGCATTTGCATTGATCGCTCTTTGTAAAACAAAACAAAATGTATCCCCCCCCCTCACTAAATGTTCCCCCGTGGACCCCACTACTCACCATTGGTCAAATAAGGAACACACAGGTGACAAACACCAACGTATGTGCCACACATATTGGGCAGACCTCACTGCTCACCACTGGTCCACTAAAATGAAGAAGATAACACACAGGTGACAATCGCCAATGCCATATATATTAGGCACTCACCACTGGTGCATTTAAAATGAAGAAGGGAACACACAGGTGACAAACACTGACGTATGTGCCACACATATTGCGCAGACCCCACTACTCATCACTGGTCCACTAAAATGAAGAAAACACACAGGTGATAATCGCCAATGCCTGTGCCATACATATTGGGCACTCACCACTGGTGCATTAAAAATGAAGGGAACACACAGGTGACAAACACTGACATTGTGGTAGCCTCGATGCTCACCGGAGCCGAAGACTACCGCGGGTTCAGGCTTAGCGAGCCACAGGGCCGCGTCTACCGTCGCCTGCTGTATGTTTAGCGCACCGCTCCGCGCGCGCTCAGCTAGGAAAGGCGTTGAGCGCCGCGCGGCATAAACACAGTGTTCGAGCTAACATACACACATAAACACTTTATTTGCCTTCGGCGGCACCCCAACACACACACAGTACAGCGTCCGTTCCCGGGGCACGGGGAGCAAAGGGCCCCCGCAGGCGGACGCAATACACAAAGGGGTTCCGCGAAGCACGTCGCAGCTCGCAATGGCGAGCTTTGACACGCCGCTTGGGAAAAGGTCCCTCGCGGCTATGCTGCGCACTCTCGCGATGACCACTGGGCCTGGTCGCGAGACTTAGGGCAATCTCCGTACGCGTGGGCCTCCGGCAAGTGCGGCTCGGCGTGGTACGACCGCGCACGAGCACTAGGCACCGCTCTTTGGCTTCACGTACGAACCGGAGCTAACACTGAGGTAAACGCCTGGAAGGGTGCCGAGGCACCCAGGCAGGCTACAGCCCGGCGATTCCCAAAGGGGACGTCGGGCCAGAAGGAAACGCGTGCTTACCCAGCGGCGTCCGGAGAGAGAGAGAGTTCGTCCCGGCCTGCCCGCGCGTCAGTCGCCGAATTTCGCGGCTCCAAGACCGCGGGCAGCGCCACCACGAGAGCCGGCGCGTAGCGTAAGATGGCGCCACTTGCCGTCGCGGGAGAACGGGAGAGGGAAAGGATTCGCAGAACGGCGAAATGCCCGCGCAATGGCTTCGGGCGCGCCTCGGATCCCCACATCCTCCTCTCCTTAAATCACCCTATACCGGTCTGCAAAGGCAGCCGGCCGTCGCCCATGCATGCAAAGGCGTTATGCAATGAGCAACAGCTAACCTCAGCCCAGGCCCACAACTGCTGCTAATTACTCTACAAATAAACAAGAAAAAAAATAATAACACAATACGCTTGAAATACACTATATTATACATATGGCGCTACGGAAGGGGGTAAAAGAAATTAAGACGAGTGTTCGTGATGCTCACACGGGAGAGCGTCCACGACGCGGAGGGGAGGCGGCGCGTAATGTTGTTGGCCAGAGTGCGAGGCAAGAGGCCTGTTTGATGTCCGCATGCCCGGAACGGGCTCACCTTCGTCTCGTCGATCTAGTCGACGACAGACCCGCGAGTCCGACGAACGCCGCTTCGGTGGTGGTTCGGAGGTCCCGAATTCCAGGCTGGATGACCAAGGACCTCGCTGGGACAGCGAGGTCTGCTGTAATCCTGACGCCAAACCAAATTGGTTGTAAAGCGTCCCGGCGTTGACAGAGCCGGGCGCAGCTACCATGTCAGCTAGCCTCGCGCAGCAGCCGTGAGGCAGACGGCAGCTAGGCTTCTCGGCGACGGCCGAGACGAGGACACAGCCGGGCGGTCCGCCTGACGTCAGCGGGTCCCCGAACACCTCCAGGGTCCACGGCGATAGGGTGAAGGTGGTTTTCTATGGTGTCGTCCCCACGCCGCACACTTCCAGGGCACGCACAGATCCACCACGCACGTACACACAGACGCACACACAGCTCCGAAGACGGGCTTCTCCCAACGCGCCACGCGATGGAAGGCGCGAAGCGTCCTCGTACCTCTCCCCCCGCATAAGCACCAGTATTCACGACCCCTTCTGCAGGCCAAAGAAAAAAAAAACGGCGAAAAAGTAAACAAAACAAAATGACACTCCATATGCGAAAAAAAATACGAGAAACACATCAAGTATAAAATGAACACTCAAACAAACAAAAATAGCAGCAAACTGGGCGGGGCCGACTTCTTTGCGAGCACTGGCTGTAAAGAAGCTAGCCTACTGAGGTTAGACAGTAAGGTGAGGGCCTTCGGTTGCGGAAATAAGTCCGCCGTCCGGCGCGGAATCACTAAGGTGACCGCTTCCTCAGATTATACCGGTGCGTGGTTCAAATGCGGTCCGCCGTCCCGGGTGTGCCCCGTTGCTTGCGCGCAGTGCCACTGGGCGCTGGCGGGAGCTCGTCAGACCTCGACGCAAAGGCTTTCAGGTCTGCGATGTGGGCACGGCTGAGTTTTCCCGAAAGGGGATCTTTCAGCAAGTACGCGAGCGGAGTCCAAGCTTTCTCCACTCGGTACGGACCAAGCCACTTAGGAGCGAGTGAGGCTGAGAACCCCTTGCTCGCGTCGCTAAGAGCGTGGTTGCGCTTCAGGACAAGATCACCTACCTTAAATGAAAGATGGCGATGTTTCCGGTCATACTGGGCCTTCTGCGCAGCCCTGGCCGATGCCAAACTCTGCCTTGCTCTACTGAGAGCTCGACAAAGCCTGTCCCGAAGCTTTGATGCGTAAGCAGAACAGTCTGCTGGTGCTTCCTCGTCTCCGAGCTGGCATTGCATGACACTGGTCACCGGATTTGCCAACTCCTTTCCGAAGTTGAGGAAAGCGGGAGAGCAACCAGTAGAGCGACTCTCTGAGGTTCGGATTGCAAACGCGAGCTCACTCACATGGTCTGCCCAGTCCTTTTGACTTTCGGCAAAGGCCGCCAACATGGGTTTGAGCGTACGATTGGTTCGCTCCGTCAAATTGGACTGGGGATGGTAGGGCGAAGTGGTGCAGTGATTAATTCCTAGGGAACGGCACGTATCACCAAACACCCGAGCGGTGAAATACGACGCGTTGTCAGTAATCAGTCTTTCCGGAAAGCCGAACCGACAAAACACTTCCTGCAGCCTCTCAAGCACCGCTCGCGCTGTCACCTTCCGAAGCGGAAACAACTCCACCCACTTCGAAAAATGATCCACGACTACCATCAGATGTATGAACCCCTGCTTGCTTCTGGGGAACGGCCCCATTAGATCGCAGGTGGCTACTTGCCACGGACGCTCACTGACAATCGGTTTCATCAGGCCGGGCGGCTTGCCACCCCTTGATTTCACCGCTTGACAGACATGGCAGGAACGGCAATAGCAGAAAATGTCACGCTTCATGCCAAGCCAGGTCACAGTCTTGCTCAGTTTTGCAAAAACTTTGGAGCCACTCAGGTGACCGGCCATGGGTTCGTCGTGAGAGGATCGCAACAGTGCGGCTCTCAGACTTTTGGGCATAACCACCTTAAACGGGTCCACGGACTCCTCATCGGTGGCTATGTATTTCAGCAGGAGCCTGTCATGGTCCAGCAAGTATGCATCCGCGGGGGACCCAGCGACACACGCTGGTTGGCGCTCCGTCTCCCTGAGACCGTCGCTCAACTCGCGACAAAACGGATCATCTTGCTGGGCCTTCAGTAGCTCTTGCCTGCTGAAAGCGATTCTCATTCTCCCAAAGGGGAGCCTGGTATCGTTACCACTCAGGACTGCAGCCATCGCTGCCGCTTGCGTCGGCGTCATGGGTTCGCTTTCATGTTGCTCACCCTCTCGCCCACTTCGCGGCGCGCTGCTTGCCTGGCTCGCGGAAAGGGTTCGCTCGTCGGCGCACTCACCCTTCGCTCCGCTCGGCGGCTCGGCCGCCGTTTCGCCCCCGACGCTTGCTTGCGCAAAGGCACCGCTAGCGGTTGTCGCACCAGAATCCAGGCTCCCGGTAGACACTGGGGCACGAGATAGCGCGTCAGCTACCACGTTAGTGCTCCCCTTCCGATACTGCACTGAAAAGTCATAATGCTGTATTAGGAGAGCCCAGCGCGCCAGCCTGCCCGCAGGCTCACTGAGCCGCATCAGCCAGCTTAGCGCACTGTGATCTGTTTGCACCACAAACTTCGTCCCATCCAGGTAGACATCAAACTTCCGCAGTGCAAACACGATGGCGAGACACTCCCTCTCAGTCACGGAATAATTCTTCTCCGCGGGTATCAGCGAGCGGCTGGCAAAGGCCAGCGGCTGCAACACGCCATCGTATTCCTGTAGGAGAACTGCTCCTAATCCCAGATCACTCGCGTCAGTCTGGACAACAAACGGTCTGGTCAGGTCGGGGAGCTTGAGCTGCGCTGTCTCCGCAATGGCGCTAGACAGATGGCAAAACGCCTCTTGCTGCTCAGGTCCCCATCGCCACACCGCAGACTTACCCAAGAGCTTGGTCAAGGGCGCCTGCACTTGGGCACAGGACGGAATGAACGACCGGTAAAACTTGGCCATTCCAAGAAAGCGGCGCAGGCCGCGTACGTCCTTGGGCACGGGGAAATCGAGGATTGCTCGAAGTTTCTCCCGGTCTGGCTCAATGGAGCCTTCGCCCAGCGTAAACCCAAGTAACTGAACTCGAGTCTGCGCTAACTGGGCTTTCGCGGGATTTAACGTCATCCCGGCAGCCCTCACCCTCCCGAGCACATCGGCAACATGGGCCAAGTGCTCTTCGAAGGTTCGTGAATAAATCACGATGTCGTCGAGGTAGCACATGCAGTATGACCACTTTGCTTCCCCGAGGACGCGGTCCATGAGTCTCTGAAAAGTCGCAGGAGCATTACAAAGACCAAAGGGCATACGAGTGAACTCAAACAACCCTCTGTGGGAGGTGAACGCGGTCTTGCACCGGTCACGCTCATCCATCCGGACCTGTAGGTAACCTTTGGAGGCATCTAACGTGGTGAAGTACCGCGCAGTGCCGAGGTTTCCTACGATTGAGCTAATCGTGGGGAGCGGATAGGCATCCTTACGAGTCACTCCGTTCAGACGGCGGTAGTCTACGCACAGGCGATGACTGCAGTCTTTCTTGGGCACCAACACAATTGGAGACGCCCAGGCGCTGGACGAACGGCGAACAATGCCAGCTGAAAGCATATCGTCCAGCAAGCCGTCAATAACCTGCCTCTTGGCCAGGCTGACGGGCCTGGGGTTACACTTCAAAGGAAGCGCGTCGCCAGTTTCGATCGCGTGGCTCACCAACTCAGTACAGCCCGGCTGATCGGTGAAGAGCTCGTCGTACTCGCGTAACAGTGCCGACAAACGAGCCTTCTGTGTATCATCCAAATGAGTCGCACAGGCAGTCAAAGGATGCGGAGCCTCTGCGTGTCATGCTGCTCGATCCCGATGGGGATTTTGAGCCGACGAGCGCATAGCGCAGGGGCCTGCCCCCGAACTCTGCACGCGACACGGTTCCGACACCTCTGCTGCACAGGCAACAGTATACGCCGGTGGGCTGATGAACGGCTTCAGCTGGGAAAAAGGTCCGTCGCGATAGCTGCCATTCGCGATGTCCACAACGATACCGGTTTTTAGGAGAAAGTCCCGACCGAGAATCACAGGGACACTGAGCCCTGGAAGATGAGCGAAACGCGTGCGTCTCCTTCGATCTCCCCATGTGACAGTCAACCTTGCAGAAGCAGCGCATTCCGTCCCGGGAAAGGGAAGATGCGCCGTCGCGGCCCCTCTCCCGAGGAGGAGCAGCCTCTAGCGGCAGGGGTCGGTTCGCCTGTTGATCAAAGGATCTGTTATGACGAGCGTCACCCTCAGCGATGCGTTGGGGCGGACTGCGTCCCTGTTCGCGCGCGTCGAGTTGCGGTGCAGCACAGGCTGCGCGCCTCCCGTACGTGTAGGGATCTAACGCGCGATCGCTCAGCTCCCAACTGTGCCCGCTTCTAGCGGTAGCCGCAAAGGCAGCTCCGGCGGGCTGTTGCCGTTGGGGAAGGGTCATGGCCCCTCCCCACGCGCAGCGCGGTCCAAGGGCCACGCTGGCTGGCGGTGGCGGGCGATAGGCGCGCGCGGCGAGAATGTCGCCTTGAATGCGCTTTGCCTCGGCGGCTAATTCCTCTAAATCTCGAAAGCGACTGCCGCGCAGGTACGCCGAAAAGGTCGGATGTGCCTGCCTGATCACCCGTTCGACGCGCTCCTCGTTCGAGGCTCTGGGCTCAGCGATAGAGAAAAGGTCTTCCATCGCGCTTACGTACTCCTGAAGCGACTCATCAGGAGCTTGCGTGCGGAGCTCGAGCTCGCGCCGCATCCTACTCTCGTAGTCAGCGGGTAAGAATTCGCGCAGGAAGGCCGCGCGGAACTCATCGAGGGTTGCTGCTCGGTGGCCACTTGCCGTCGCGGGAGAACGGGAGAGGGAAAGGATTCGCAGAACGGCGAAATGCCCGCGCAATGGCTTCGGGCGCGCCTCGGATCCCCACAACGTATGTGCCACACATATTGCGCAGACCCCACTACTCACCACTGGTCCACTAAAATGAAGAAGATAACACACAGGTGACAATCGCCAATGCCTGTGCCATACATATTGGGAACTCACCACTGGTGCATTAAAAATGAAGAAGGGAACACACAGGTGACAAACACTGACGTATGTGCCACACATTGCGCAGACCCCACTACTCGCCACTGGTCCACTAAAATGAAGAAGATAACACACAGGTGACAATTGCCAATGCCTGTGCCATACATATTGGGCACTCACCACTGGTGCATTTAAAATGAAGAAGGGAACACACAGGTGACAAGCACTTACGTATGTGCCACACATATTGTGCAGACCCCTCTACACACCACTGGTCCACTAAAAAGGAAGAGGGGAACATGCAGATGACAAACAGTGACGTATGTGCCACACATATTGGGCAAACCCCACTGGTCCACTAAATATGAAGAAGGGAACACAAAGGTGACAAACGCTGACGTATGTGCCACACATATTGGGCAGACCCCACTACTCATCATTGGTCCACTAAAAATCAAGAAAGGAACACACAGGTGACAAACAGTGACGTATGTGCCACACATATTGGGAAAACCCCACTGATCCACTAAATATAACGGAACACACAGGTGACAAACACTGACGTATGTGCCACACATATTGGGCGGACCCCACTACTCATCACTGGTCCACTAAAAATTAAGAAGGGAACACACAGGTGACAAACAGTGATGTATGTGCCACCCATATTGGGCAAACCCCACTACTCACCACTGGTCCACTAAAATGTAGAAGGGAACACACAGGTGACAATCGCCAATGCCTGTGCCATACATATATGGCACTCACCACTGGTCCAATAAAAATGAATAAGGGAACACACAGGTGACAAACACTGACGTATGTGCCATACATATTGGACAGACCCCAATACTCACCATTTCTCCACTAAAAATGAGGAAGGGAACACACAGGTGACAAACAGTGACGTAGGTGCCACACATTGGGCAAACCATATTGGTCCAGTAAATATGAAGAAGGGAACAAAACGCTGATGTATGTGCCACACATATTGAGCAGACCCCACTACTCAATACTGGTGCACTAAAATGATGAAGATAACACACAGGTGACAATCGCCAATGCCTGTGCCATAGATATTGGGCACTCACCACTGGTGCATTAAAAATGTAGAAGGGAACACACAGGTGACAAACACTGACGTATGTGCCACACTCGCTGTAATGTCATCATGAACATCTAGCTCAAGATCACTGTTAAGAGTCATCTCTCAAAACCTTGTGGCTGGCGCATCATAGCCTGAGTTGCTTTTGCGCCAAAAAACCCGACTTAACAACAACAACACATATTCGGCAGACCCCACTACTCACGACTCGTCCACTAAAAATGAAGTAGGGAACACACAGGTGACAAAGACAGACGTATGTGCCATACGTATTGGGCAGACCCCACTACTCACCACTGGTCCACTAAAAATGAAGGGAACACACGGGTGGCAAACACCAATGTGTGTGCCATACATATAGGGCGAACCCCACTAGTCATCACTGGTGCACTAAGAAGGATGAAGGGAACAAATTGGTGGCAAACACCGTCGTATGTGTCATTCATATTGGCAAGACCCCACTACTGACCACTGGTCCAATAAAAATTAAGGGAACACGAGGGTGGCAAATACTGATGTATGTGCCATACCTTTTAGTGGACCAGTGCAGAGTCCACTAAATATGAAAGCAGAAAATTTCTTGATGGTGTGCACTTCTGGCACATCCGCGTACACGATTGGTTGGGGGAGGTCTTGTGGCACGTGACCCAAGCTGTGGTGAAGAACTCAAGGAGGGAGAACAGGCATTGTCTGTAAGGCACTGTTGGAAGAAGGTTGAAGAAGCAAGCGTTTCACGGGGGCTGACGAGAGTAGCGGGTGCTAGATATGGAGGTGCAGCAGCAATAGTTCGTGGCATGGACGTTGATCTCGGCAAAGACCGGCTGAGGCGGCCACGGAGTCGCAGCGTCCTTGTCACAGTGGAGCACGTGCAACACTCCTCCTTCATTGGCAGAATGGCTTGGACAGTCCCCAGGTCGTCGCTTAAGCCGCAAACTCAACCTCGGCGACGACAAATGGGAAACAAGTGGCTCGTCCCGTTGCTTCTGAGCGATGGCTACCACGTGGCCTCATCGAGAGCGTCGACGGTGAGCACGACGTCATGCAGATGACAAGGATCGACTTGGACGCCGTGCCGACTGTAGAAACAGTAAGGACGCTCCATTACAGATGCGACTGTGAAGCCACTTTGGCCGGGCTGCTGTTGCAGTTGACTCTAAGTTTGGCCAAAGCAATCTCTTGATTAGCGTTATTTGCATGTATTGTTTTGGTCGTGTGAATTTTTGAGTGTTTAGTTGGTTTGCAGTGTTTGAGATAAAGTGGTTTGCCGTGCCACTGCCGTCTCCTGCGTCTCTGAACTCCATCTGCTGCAAGCACTCCTGAGATCTGTGGCATTGTCAGACGCTGCTAGATCCAACTCCAACAATCAGTGTTGTGTTACAAAGTTCTATGTGTGACCTCCATGACGCATGCCTTAAAGAGACACTAGTGAGAAAAACTATTTTTCTTGTATGGGTAAACCGCGATTCCACGAATTGAAAGCACCACTCTTACCGCTACACAACACTCGGTTGGCGAGAAAAAGCGGAAAAATAAAATACAAGTGGCGAAAACGCCGTAATGTTCTCGCATCAGCTCACCATGACATATAAATTTTCATGGCGCCTGCTAGTGCCCATCTAATCGTTTTTAGGTTGTTTACGTTGCATTCTAAAGGACCCTAACATATGAGCTTTTAGAAAATTTCGTTGAATCGCTGTGGCCACATTACACATACTTTGAATTCGTCACATCACAGTGACGTTCATGCGTTAATGTGTTAGCGCAGAATTCAAAAATGAGACTGTCACTCGTTTGCTCTTCTCGTAATTAACCTTTGATAGCAACGTTAGTGACAACAGAGTTCTGAGAGAATGACTCATCAGTCTAAACTGATTTAATGTTTCACTTTAGCATCGCTTTAAAGGAGCACTGACACCAAATTTACACATGTCAAGATTTTTGCATTCACGAGTAGTTATCTACCCCCTAGTAACGATTGGCGACCGAAAATGCAACTGAGGGACGAATAACTATCTTTTCATTGATTTATATCACCGGTATCTAGCACGATTCAAAACGGCCTGCAAGCCCGCCATTTTTTAGTGCTGGCAGCACTCCCTCGCGGTCAACTTTACCACTTGTCCACAGAAAGGAGTGACGTGAGGATCAGCTGCTCAGCTAACATTTCGTCTGCTAGGCGCACACGTTCAGTCATGCCTTGTCACCAGCGTCACCGTCGTCGCCGTCAAAAGTATCGACTTGTGTTGAAGACGACATTCTGGAACTTAGAATCACCGCGATACGCGACGTCGCGAATCATTTTCACTTCGACCCTTTGCAAAACAGCGATTCAGAAATGGACGCCGTCCCAAGCAGCAACGAGGAGGTGCCCGGGGACGCACGCTTGGGCCATACTCGCTGGTGTATCAGAGAATTTTAGCGTGCGCGGCATTCCGGTATACGCAAAGGCGTCTACGGAATATCGGCATAGCGAATGCACACCAGCGGAGAAATAGAATACGCTAGGTTTCTACAATAACAATTCTGTGCTTGCCATGTTCTTCCTTGCGCCGCCAGATGGCCCCACCTATCCGGCCTCTCACGGTTACAGCTGCAGTAACCCAGTATTACGCTAGCACAAGGAAGTCCACGGACCAACTAACATTCACTAATAATGCTACATACGTGTTACTTGTTAGCGATGATATTTATCTATAGGCTGCTCCACTTTGATAGCTTGTGGTCGTGTTGGCGTGTGTAATGAAACGCCACGCACTTTCCACTTTTTCCGCGCCTCGACGAGCAGGTCAGCATTACGCAGCGGTTCCCCGACATGCTGGCACGTAGTCTCTCTGATTTATCGCACTCGCGCTGAGGATCACACGTCAAATCAGTCGATACGACACGATGAATCGCAGGCACGGATTGGGACAGCAAGGAGAGCCACTGGCTGGGTCTGAGAGCGTCGCCTGGCGTCGGCACCACATTAAATACACTCAGATCGGCGACGTCACTGTTACTAGCGTATCGTCACTCAGGATGGTATTTGCGGAATGTATCACACCTTACACGTAGCACTAGTGTTGATGTCGCAGCGTGATCAATCTTCCGTTGAGTTTTGTACGCTGTTTGCCCTCGAAATAAAATTACTTCCACGCGACGGACGCCATTCAAATTTGGCCAAGAAGACCTATGCATACCGAGCAATCGAATGAATGGCACATCTAGACTTCAAAATTTGATGTCAGTGCTCCTTTAATGAAATAACCAAGTGAAAAACAAAGGGGGCATTGTTTCTAAGGGCAAGCGTGGACATGCGGGTGTCCACTAGAGCACTGCACGGGCCGGATTTTACGGCCCAGGCCCGGCCCGGGCCCGCTTTATGTAGAGTCACTGTATATGCTACCTTTAGGTAGCAGAGTAGCGCATAGGTCTGGCTAGCAACCACAGCTATGCGGTGAAGTCGCACTCCATTTTTGCAGGCGACATGCCTACCGCGTCGCCGATAAACATGTCTGGCGTGTCGAAGGCCGGCGATAAACATTGGCTGTCGATGACTAGTGTTAATTGAGTGAGCTGCAGCGGCGGCATCGAGAAATACAAAAATTGGCCCGAGCATCAGCTTCTCCGCAATGCATGGTTGCTAGCGGCTCTGGAAAACAGATACGTAACTCTGCTACCTAAAGGTAGCATATACAGTAACTCTAGCTTTATGAAGCCCGAGCCCAGCCCGGGCCCGTGGTTCCAAGCGCGGGCCCGACCCGGGCCCGGGTGTACATGACCGAACCCAGCCCGGGCCCGGCCCGGGCCCGGGCGTACTTGAACGTACCGAGCCCGGCCCGGGCCCATCGTTCCAAGCCCGGGCGTTCATTACTAAACTAATTCAGGGCGCGCTTGTTCATGACCAGGCCCGACCCGGGCCCGCTAGAGGATATTAGGTGTTGATGATGATTATTAATGATGTCGTGCGCTTTGTAGCGGGCGATCGAACGGAAAATCCGGTGTGTACATGCATCGAAATGTTGCTTTGCCCATGGTGGTAGCTCAGCGGTTAAGCTGTTTCGCTGTTAAGTCCTAGGACGCGGGTGCGATTCCCGCGGCCACGGCGGCCGCAATTTGGTGGGGGCGAAATGCAAGATTACCAGTGTATATACTTATCTTTAGGTGCACGTTAGAAAACTCGAGGTGGTCGAAATTGATCCGGTGCCACTACGGCGTGCCTCATAATCATATCGTGGTTTTGGCACGTAATACCAAGGAATATAAATGAAATATATCGTATGTGTCAACCTCGAATAAAGACCGAAATCTTTATGCCTCCCATGGGAACAACCGTGACCTGGCCCATTGTTAGTGCTGTTAATATAGTATATATATATATATATATATATATATATATATATATATATATATATATATATATATACACACGTGTCACTTCAGCTTGGCACAGTATACCTTAGACCATGGAATGCATAACATTCGCGTGTGCTCGAAGGCCTGACTTGCGCCTTTTAATGAGCGGGTCCGAGTCCGGCCCGCACTTTCAAGTCCAAGCCCAGCCCGGGCCCGCCGGAAAACGCTTCGGACGGCCCGGCCCGGCCGGGCCCGGGCTTTCGGGCCGGCCCGGGCCTGTGCAGTGCTCTAGTGTCCACTGGATGAATGGATTGCTGGGGAGTGTGTAGGGAGCACGCACATTGATGCTGTATTTGAGTTGACGTGAAATAGTACATTTGTTTGATGTTTTTTTTTTGTGTTGATTCCATTCAAAATGTAAAATCCTCCCACACATAAGCCAGATAGCATAGTCTGAGAAGGTATCAAAGGCTGTGCACACATTGCGATGGTTTCAGACTGGCAAGCTGGAGTTTGGACCCCTGCTGATGGACAACTGGGCACAGGGACCTCCTAGCAGCCAGCAGGGTTTCCTTCGAACTCATGACAAGACAACGCACCGGCTGTGGTTCCTCTGGGGAGACAACCGTGCTGGAGGTCGCTGTGGCTGTCTCGGTGGTTGCTTCTTCTTTGACTCGGAGGAAGACGGATCGCCTGCGGTATGTCTTTCAAAGAGCAGTGGATCTGTGCTTCAATACCATGGAGTGTCTGGAGATGGCTAGTTTTGGCATTGTACGTATTGTCAGATTTATTAGGCCCAACTTGAAATTCCTGCGCCTTACAACTCCCTCACACAGCACAACGTGCACACACTGCACCGCTGAGGAGGGATGCCTCAGTGTGTTCTGCCACCATGCTTGCAGATGCGGAACGGGTCATAGGGCCTTAAGACCAGCATCACTGAGGTTTTGTGCAGAAGGCTCCAGTGTCAAGGCATTGTTTGTAGAACTGCTTCTTGCCATGTCAAGAATGTTGCTGATGCTGCTGTATGGCATCCATATTAACGCGATAGGTCGTTTCGCAGAAATTCCTGTGTCGGCATCGGTGACGGCATTGTTGCTTATGTGCGAAAAATTATCTTGTCCGTGACCGAAAAATCGAGAAAGATGCAAATAAGATAAATAATAAAAATCTGCGTTTGAGTGAGAATCGAACCCAGGCTGTCTGCCTGACAAGCAGGTGTCCTACCACAGAGCCACACTGTTTCTTGAAACTGCTTCGGAAAAAAAACACTGTATGAATGTTTTGTAGTGGAAGGAATCTCCTGAATGCATGTAATATTGCATGGCAGAAGCGTAGAATCGCGCCAGGCATCGGAACATGTGAATTGTGCAAAAAGGCCCACCCATTGAAGAGTGCTCAGACATATTTAATCGTCATCAGCAGCAAAGTGTACAGCTGCGTAGGTTGCCTTATGGACGCATCGCTGATTTGCAAAAGGAATAATTATGGCACCTAACAACTGTACTTGCAGTAGGCATTCTAGGGTACTTTGAAACAGGCCAATTTTATGTGCACAGTCGTTGGTTTCCTTACGGCATGGTTGAGGCATGCATTGAGAACCAAAGCTAGGCGAGCAAGTGAGAAGGTGTGGCCCGATTACGCTATCGCGTTCTACTCTAGAAGGCGAAGCGTTCTTTAAGTTTTTGTCTGTTTAACAGGTCTGAAGTTGTGCTATGGCTGCATGGGAAGCTGATGCGGCAGGCTCAGAATCCTGCTTGTCTTCAGCCATAGCAGAGGAGGGTTGGCTTGCATCTGGCTTCTTGTCGCTTGCATTCTGCTGCTTTGTGGTACCACTCCACCATCTGCGTGGCTGACCTGCAGGGCACAGAGAAGCTAAGCAGGTTCTTCGATGACCTACTGAAAAAGGACTGTCATTGTAAATGGCAGTCCCATGTCTGCACAGACAGAGAACAGAGCTGAATGACTTGTCGTCAGTGAGTAGCAAGTCTGTGAGGACTGATCAATAGCCACCACTATCTATCTGTTTCCCAGTGTTGATGCGGAAAAAGGGCCAAGGAGATCCAGTACAAGGCGAAAGGATGATTCCAGGACAAAACAGATAAAAACCAGCAAGAAACACCAGACACAATAGCACGTGATCCTTTTTTTTTTAACACGAAAGTGTTTTATGCCGGGGTCCACCATGGCTCCACTGACGCATTTCCGTCACGGATATGACGTTGTAAAATATAATGACTAACATATGGCAAAGAAAAAACTATAAGAAAAAGTTCCGTCACCGGGAGTCGAACTTACGACCTCTCGATCGCCAGCGCGCAGCGCAAAACGACTCCGCCACGGACGGCATGTTCTCTGCTATGCTAACGGCGAGCTATTTATGTACACCATTTACCAGTGGCGGTACTCAGAGATCGGCTTTACAGCATGTTTTCGTTATCACTAGCGCGATGGCGCGAAGTGCTCGAAGAGCGCGCTTTAAAAGTCATTCCCCACGCGGATTAGCGCGCGCCTTGACAGGGCGTGGTCGCTCGTGCGGGCGCTTATCTCGTGATCTGGGTGGTTTGTACGTCATGCGCTCTGCCTGCAAGTTTCCGTTGAGAGCACGAAGGTCACCTCGCTCACTGCAGCGGCCGCTTTTGCGAAAGGAGCGCGCTGCTCACACAGAGTTACAACTGTGACAGTTCGCGCTCACCCTGTGTATGTTCGTTCCGCGCGTCCTTTCTGCTTGAGCAGCGCATCGCAAGTTTCAAGCAGCTTGCCGTTCTTTGCGTAACATTACAATTTGATGCTGTAGCATTCATTCCTTCGTGCTTGGGGCGAAAGAATGCACAACAAACGCTCAACTACGTCTGTCAAGACGTTTCACTTTCGTGTTATACCGATTCCTACGACAGAGGGATCAGCCATGTTTTTTTAACGAGCAGACAGCTGACCAATAAAAAAGGAAAGATCACGTGATATGTGACACCAGCTGGCAAAAGAAAAAGAGTGTTCCACACTCGCTGTCATGGCTACGAGTGGCGCTCACTAACACTCCCAGGTTTGCATGCACATAAATACCCCATAAAGTGGACGACTGGCGCCGTAGCTCGATTGGTAAGAGCATGTGTAATCCGAAGGCCACGGGTTCAGTCCCTGCCGGTGGCAAGTTATCTTTTCGTCCACTTTACTCTCTTCACATCTATATCACAATTGCTACAATGCACTTCAAACATCCCCTATACTTTCCTTGGCTTCATTTCGTGCTGGTTTTCATTAACGTCGTGTCAAACAAGGAAACGGGATCCCTAAAAAATTCTCTTCCTTCATTCAGTTGCAGAATAAGGCATTCAAATAGGTATTTGGATTGTGTAGTCAATGTGGTGTACAAAATTCTGCTCATGTGTGCAAAATCATATGTAGGGCAGACAGGACGATGTTTAGACATCAGAGTAAGAGAGCACAGATGCGTGAGTGAAATGCTGCAGTTTTCAGGGCATTTAGTAGTGCCCTATGTTTAGCGATGCTGAGGTTTTGGATCACCATAAGTCAACAAAGGACGAGAAATCATAAGCTTACGTTATGCTAAAAAATAAAAAAATAAAAATAAAATTAGAAAAATTAAAAGCTGGGAAACCCATTACATCAACCCACATGTCTTTTTGAAATTTGTGCAGTTCACCTTCTTGTCTGTTTTACTGCCTCTCGCCCTTTCACGTGTGTGACGAGCATTGTGAGCAATAAACAGTGACAGGTTTGTGCACATATATGTCCTGGCGTATCAGTATAGCTGCCATAGCCCCTGTGGATGCATTATTATTGAACGAGACATTGCTGGAACTGTTTGTCGTTCTCCTCTTTGCCCTTCATCATTTCACTGTGCCACACTGCGAGTATGACATCCGGTCATTCACCGTCAGCTGTAGCGCTATTGCCTCTGGTCTGGAGGAGGGTTGCTGGGCCAGTTGGTTGACATCAGATGGTTGCATATTAGCACAAACTAGGAAACAAAGACTTGAGAAACAAGTAGGATGCTTATTTGAAAGGTGAAGCCAGGAGAATACAATTCACACGTGTGTGTCAGTATCTGCAAAATGCAATCACACTGACATATCAAAGGGCTGCATCTCATTTTTGAAAAGACAATAACAAATGCACTCAAGCCTCGTTATAACAAAGTCCCACCTGTCACGAAAATTACTTTGTTATATCCGAAAATTCGTTATAAACGTTTAATTGTAACAGTGTAGGTATGACAAGGCTATTCTTCATTCACTTCTTTATAATCGATAATTCGTCGTATCCGTGTTCGTTATATCGAGGTTTGAGTGTATCACTAACACAGCTCGTGCCTCTGTTTTTAATGTGGAGAGTCTCCAATAAATCTTGCAAAAACATGTCACTACTCCTGCCTATTATCTTGATCTCACGAAGCAGAGGCTCACATCTGCAGGCTACACGATGTGCTGGTAAGTGCACATTACGTTTATTCTTTAAGGATAACTCCTGTGCTCGGTCGTTGACACATTGCCCAGTTTGGCCCACGTACGTCTTCGCACACGACAGTGGAATCTTTCTTCACGTTAACTAGAGAGGCGCGAGTTGTATTGGCGATCTGTGCCATGAGGTGAAAATGACTTTACAGGTGGTGATAGCACCCCCATAAGATTCAGGTCGAGCGCACCGACAGGCAATACACAACAATCAAGGCCATGCCGGGGTGCGTGAGGACAAGGGTGGCTGTGCTGGTGTCAATGCAGCACTGTGCGCGGTGCTCTAATGTGCACCAGAGCTGTAAGCTTGCCAACTCCGTCGACGTGGACCTGTAACATTAGATGTGACTGTGTTTGTTAGTGTCGTGTCATCTGAGGAGCCGCTCTCAGAACAAATGGACGCAGTACGCACTGTAGTGTTATGAACACGGGGACATTTATTAACAGCTTTTACATGCCAAATCACAGAAATAAGTGCACTAACATGACAAATGACCCAATAGAACGCCATAAAATGTATTGTGAGTGCGGCATCGCCGACGTTCAACTCGTCATGGGAGAAACATGGGAAAGAGCCGCGGTATCATACCCACAGACCTCCCACAAAAGTTGACCGGCCACGGCCGTGCCAAGCCCCAAAGGAGTGCCCTTTCTCATGCACCCGTGTGAAGCACCACCATGCCAGGTGAAGCACCACCATGCATGCACAACACTATAGGGACTGAGGTTGGGTCCACTATAACAATGCGTGTGGCGGCGAGCGTAAAAACCAGGGAACCGTTCAGACCGATGGCAGGAGCAGAAGAAGACTATTCTTTATTTTTCGTTTTTTTTTTCTCGCAGCCCGCAGCACGAGGAACGAGGAGCGTGCGCATGCACATGCGCCTGTGCGCGCCATAATTAATAGTCAGCCGATGCAGACGACGATGGCCGCTAGAACACCAACGCTAGCTTGGCGGCAACAAAGTTAACTAGGCAAACTTTGACACGCGGGCACCATTAGGTGGAAACGACATTACAGGGGGTGATAATAATAATTGCTGGAGTTTTACGTACTAAAACAAAGATATGAATATGAGGGATGCTGTAGTGGAGGGCTCCGGAAATTTCGGCCACCTGGGGTTCTTTAACGTGCACCTATATCTAAGTACACAGGCCTCTAGCATTTTCGCCTCCATCGAATATGCGGCCTGGAATTTCATCCCGCAACCTTCAGGTCAGCAGTCACGCACCATAACCACTAGGCCACCACGGTGAGCATGGGAGTGACAGCACGCCGAAGTGTATAGCTTGATCTGGTCATTGAAACTCGGCGGAAGGTCCTCCCTCTGGAATGGCTGTAGGAACAAGCAGAGTCCGGGTGAGGGCTGGCTGCCAAGCTGCCTGTCGATGAGCTGCAATCTGCAGTTGCAGCCTCGAGGAGGTTTCCCTCCCGAGCTCCGTCCTCGGTATGCATCTGGTTGAACGTGCAGGTGCCATCCGGCCGAAAAGCGACGAGCGTGGCACTCTATTTCAACCGGGACTGTTGCCCGATACCTTCGTATTTATGCTATGCTTCGGCACCACCACAGAGGTGGTCGATGGCGACCGGCCATTTTTGATCATCGGGCCAGGCACGGCGAGAGCCAAGGGAATTGATATTCTCAATCCACAAGATAGCGTTGTCCTGGAACTCCGGTACTTCCAAAAACGTGGTAGATGGTAAGGCCAGAGTCCGCAGTGCAACGACGCATAGTGGTCTAGTTGTTGCGCGGGTTGCAATAGGCACACAGAGAGCCAGGGCCAGCATTTGCGGACGATGCAGCAGAATCCACGGACATGGACGCGTGGACAGTGCCAGTTATGTGGATGCCACAGTCGTGGAAGCGGGGACAGCGTTTCTTGGGTGGCGGGTCTGCAACGAACAAGATGCGCAAGCTTCTCTTTTAAGGCTTCGTTTTTGACGACTGTGCCAAGTGTAGTGAACGAGACGGAGCAAAATAAGTGGAGCAGTTGTTGTTGCATGGAGAGTGCGATAATGAGCCAGCCCCGAGCGTGCTTGACCTGTTCTTGTTTGTTTTCATTGGTCAGGGTGATGCCGGGCAGGGAGGAGAAGAGTTCCGCCAGCACAGCAGCCCAGCACATCGTCAGTCAGCTGCTGTTAGCTTTGCCCGCTCTGCTTCAGCATGTGATGGGTATGTCTTTTTTATTTCCCATATGGTAATCTGCTCTGAGAAGTTGAACGTCAAATGCTGTGTCCATATTTTGAGATGCAGTGCTTTAAAAGGCACAGGGAAGCCTACAGACAACAAAGCCAAGCAAAACATCGGCATAGGGACATTACTTGTAGGGTTACTTGTCACAAAGCAACATATTGTGGCTCTTTCCATAGGATATTAATAAAGGCTGAGCTTGTAAGGGTACTGCACAACACAGCCATCATTAGGGGCAGTAAAAAGGACATCACAGGAAAGAATGCAGACTGCATGATTGCCAGGAAGCTTAGATCAGGGCAGGTTACAGTTGCCTCACCTTCACAAAGAACATTGATGCATGCTTACCCTGACATGTCCCTCGATACACGAGAATGGCACTTGCAAAGAAAACTGCATCTCACTTCGGCTGACATATTTAAACGATATAAAAAAGTACGGTGCATAAAACCCCATAGCATGCGACTCACATGCAGTTTTAAAACAGTCAACCCTAGGTTCTTGCTAAGGTGTATGCTAACACTTGAATCCCTGATTGTGACTATGATCAAAGAAGGCCGGCTCCCTGTCAGCCAGTGATATCGATGGTGTGCTAACTCACTTGTCACTGCTCTACCGTGTAAAGAATGCGTCGAAAATGTCCCATTCTGTGTTATCCCTGGCTTTTGCCACGATGTCAGTCTTGTCAAACGGTGGCTAGAAGAAAAAAATCTCAGCATATCCACGGAGTGAATGATGATGAGTGGGCGAAGCTGCGGAGGTTCATCGGTGAACCGTGAATCTTCCATGAATTTTGCCCAGTACATCATCACCGACGTGAGATCGGGCGCGTTTATACTAAAGGTTCGATGAGTTATGACGACTTGCAGCTCACTTTAATTTTACATGTACGCTGTGAATTTTCATTGTTTAGAAAACCATTGCTGTTGTGTCCTTATGGTGATTGTGTCATACAGTACATATACAAGTGCAGAACTAGCTTGAAAAAAAAAAAAGTTCCATGCAAAACATTCTGAAAGGTCATAAAAAGAGACAGACCAATTGCGGTGGCATGATTTGCAGGCCTGACGGCCGTTCTCGAGAGGTAGCAGATGACACAACCGATCGTAGGCGTAGCAATGGCTCGGCTGTGCGGCGTGCCGTGTCCACAGACTCCACCCACTCGTCGGAGGCATTCTTCTCGGCCGATGAAGATGGCATGGCGGCTGTGGGGCGCTTACAAGATGACGGGGATAAAGACCGGAGACGGCGCTCATTTTGTGTGCGAGGCTCGTCTTCGGCCAGCTCCAGTCTCGATCGGCGACGCCATGCCAAGGAGCAGGATGCTGATGCCGACTCCAACTCTGTGTCGAGCACATCTTTCCTGTCAGCTGTGTCCTCACAGGTAAGGACATTTCGCTGGCTCAAACAACTTGCGGGGAAGTTTTCGTAAATTCTGAAAAGAAAATTTCAGCCACCTTTGTGCCGTGAAAAGCATTTCATCAGGCATTACACTTTGCTCCTAAAGTTTCAGCATAATTTTCACAAAGGATTTCTTTGTGGCTTGTTAGTTGTTTTCTCGTTCTTCAGATTAGGCCATGTGATTCCTGCACGACGATGTGCTCATTCATGGGTGCGCTTGACTGCTTTGGTAGCCGTGCTGGTAGTGTCTAACCACGGCCGCTACTCTCGTAGTGCATCGTGCTGCACGCGTGACGGAGTAAGATATACAGGAGCGCCGACTCGCGACAAACCCTCACTTGCTTCTCGTAAGTTGTGCGAGCGTGGTTGTATAACTCAGTGGCTGTGACACTTGTATTCGGTGCCGTGAAGGCCTCCTCGTCTAGGAAGGTTATTTTCTTTTATTTATTAACTTCAGTCACTCCTCGTTTCCGCGGTAGATCACGTGAGTATTAGCAAAAGCCATGGATGGTGAAGGACGACGACACCAGCACAGGGTCTGCAAAACAGCTTCCCCACAAATGTAATGAAAAGGCTTCTGGGAAGCAAGGTCTATGACCGGGCTAGCTGGTATTCTATGGTGACGGGGACTAGCGCTGACTTTCAACTGAAATTTATTCACACGAACATGGAAAACGAGAACAAGGTAGCACACAGCATCACCACTCATTCATATTGCGCATGACGGCAGAAGTGGAAAGGGAACCGAGAGACACAAAGAGATAATATAGCAAAAACCCCAGGAAACCGCGAAAAGACACCAGGAAAAGCAACCGGAGCATCTCTAGGTTATGTGACCAGATGAACTAAGGTAATCTATTTCTTTGTCAGTAAGAACGATTAAAGGTCTGCTGATGCAATTGCCTTTAGCAATAGCTGCACTACAGTGATGATGTGCTTGCTATCCTGGCGATGCCTAGCTAAAATCTGTGTGTTATTGAATGCTGGAGCACACCCGTATTGTGAACAGGGAACTGAGAGACACAAAGAAATAATATAGCAAAAACCCCAGGAAACCGCGACAAGACACCAGGAAAAGCAACCGGAGCATCTCTAGGTTATGTGACCAGATGAACTAAGGTAATCTACAGTCGAACATGGATATATCGAACCCACATATATCGAATTTTTGGCTATATCGAACTCGTAAATTATCCCCTTGAAAATCCTTTGTAAAAGTATAGAAATTCACACGTCTATATCGAACGGTATTTTTGCCCGCCATCGGATATATCGAACGCCGCGCGAGCTGGAACGCGCTTCGACACTCACTGAGCCCTGCGACCTTCACGAAACCACGCCTCAGCCGACACCCGAAATGCTCGAAAAACGTGAGGGTGAGAGAGCTTGGACTGTACTCCTGCTGGGCGCGTTCTCCAACTTGTGGAACGGCTTTTTTTTTTCTTTTTTTTCTCTCTCTTTCTCCTACGCTTTCCACGTTACCGTCGGCTCGGAGAGCAGGAACGAAGGAACCGGTGGCCTCCTCCTTTCGCCTTTTCTTTCTTTTTTTTGTTGCTGTTTTGTGAGTTTTGATCAGCCAACCACAGCCCGCTCCTTTCGTATTTGCTCAGCCAACCACAGCTCGCGCCTTTCGTGCATCGCTGCTGCCGTCGCAGGTAGCCCGGGTTCCCGGGGTAGCCATCGCCGCCATTGCGACTGATCACGAGCTCTTTGTTAGCGGAGTTCATTTCCGTGAGTTGTCGCATACCACCACATTCCTCTTTTGCGTGCGTGCTCCCCTGCGAGCTGAAAAATATCGAGCTGAAGTTTCTGCTGTCCAACATGACAGCGAAATTGCAACCAGGGATGCAACAGCTGCGCCAATTGCACCATTTTGATACAATTTCGTTTTTCTGCGCCAAGCTGCGCCGAAACCGCGATATTTGTCGAAACTGCGCGACGCTGCGCCAAAACGCCCCAGGTAACCGCAAAATTTTTTCGGTTGCGGTAGGTTTAGCCTGGTTTTAGCGCGCAACGAAGACCGCATTGGCGACCTCATGTAGGAAGAGGCACCTTCATCCAATCCAATCCGATCCAGTGGTGCTTGACTCAAACATGACGTTAAACAGTTGTGGCGGGTTTGCTGGTGGGCCAATGGGTCTAAATGGAGTTTTTACTGCTGGCTGAAACGCTGCTCTACAAAGTCATTCAACATGAGCAAAGGTCAGCGGCCATTTAATGTGGAAGCACCGCGTAAAGAAAGTTGACTGGCAAACGGGCCGTTTGACAGGTGCTGCAAATCTTAGCAGGAATGTCTTTATAGTTAGCTGGAGTCCGGTTCAACGCTACCTTTGTTCAACTAGCAGTGCTCACGTACACGAATTCGCAGACTGTATATACAGCAAAGTCTTTTTAAATGTACTGACGAGTAAAGTTAGAGAAGTACTACACACGAAAACCTTGACCGCCTTAGCCGAACGAGTCCGTCAAGGTACTGGCTCCCTTCAACTCGCAGGAGGCCGACACCACAGTGTGCCGAAAAAGGCTTTTTGGGAAATCTGGACATTGGTCTACTAATCATTTTGACTTTGACGCGAGTGCGGTCACCGCTTTGTTGGCGCGAAGGTTTGATGGCAGGTACTAACGAGCAGGCCAGTGCGAGTTGTCGCCGGCAACCCTAACGCTAACGCGATCACTTCTTTATATCTGCTCCGTAGTGTGTGTGGCATAGTGCTTTTGCTACTACTGTCAATATATTGCACGCATTTTATACGCGACGGACCCAAACATGCCGTTGGCTGCTTCCTCTTGACCGGAGACACAGATTGCGTGTTGCTTGCAGAAACGAAAGCAGCTCACCATTGCTGCGTGTACCCAACGAAATCTTTGCCGTATCCCTAAACGCGGTCACGAGCGGAGCGGGTAGGAATACTCCTCGGGAAAAGCTGTCATACGGTAGAGCACGCGACCGACCCGGCAGTGACGGCGTCAGCTTTGTTGGTGACGCGACACATGAAACTAGCAAGGGTTCGGCTCCACTCGGCGACAGGCACTGTGTACAATGAAAGGATGCCGATTTTCGCTGTGCATAGCTCTCTCTCTCTCTCGCTATATTTATATATATATATATATATATATATATATATATATATATATATATATATATTAGAGCTGTGCGAATAGCAAAATTTTGAGTGCGAAGCGAATTCGAATAATAAAGATTGAGTGCGAATCGAATCGAATAATTTCGAATAATTTTCGAATATTTCTCAAACATTTTTCGAATACTTCGAAGCGAAATTGCAGAAAAAAATGTTACAGAGGATTCCTAAGCATATTGTTATGAGATAGCAACATGAAAGTGTTTCTTTTCGCTAGGTTTATGAAGCACTGGCGGAGTGGTATTTCATAGTTGTCTTATCGAGAATGAGGCAGTATAGAGGCCGAATTGTATTTATGTACATGATTTGGTGCAACCAAAGTGTTGCCGACAACACTTTACACGTGATAGGCAGAGATGCCATTTCCTCAGCCTCTCCTCCTCTTTCAACTTCTGTGGAAGCCCAACTGATGTGGCGGACAAGGGTGTGCTCCCTTCAAGTCCGGAGTTCCATATCTGCCTCGTAGACGTCGATATATAAGAACATCTGAAATTTGGGATGCTAAAAAGCTTCGGCATCCGATTTTTCGGACTTCCTGCCCAAATTTCAGGTCCAAAACAGCATTAAGAGCCCCCAACTCTGCCACATCTTTCATCTCCATATTGGAACCAGCGTTTTCTTGAGTTAATACATTTGCGACCGTAGCGGAGCTTGAAAGGCAGCTTTGCCGCAATACGCGGGTGTGAGGAGGTGAAGCATATTGAAAATCTAGGGACCACTTCCAATCAGACGTTGACTCTCTTTTGCCTAAGTTCGACCGTAACGGAGCTTGAAAGGCAGCTTTGCCGCAATACGGGGGTGTGATGAGGTGAAGCATATTGAAAATCTAGGGACCACTTCCAACCGGACTTTGTCTCTTGGCTAAGTTCGACCGTAACGGAGCTTGAAAGGCAGCTTTGCCGCAATACGAGAGTGTAATGAGGTGAAGCATATTGAAAATCTGAAGGGGTCACTTTCAACCGGACGTTGACTGCATTTGTCTTTGGGAAGTTCGAATAGTTCGAATAGTAAAATTTCAGTGCGAATCGAATCGAATAGCAAACACTATTCGAAAAATATTCGAAATTTCGAATATTCGCACACCCCTAATATATATTCAAGTTAAGATTCAAGTTAATAATAATGTTAACTGAAGATCTCTCTCTTTTTTATTTTTTTCTCTTTTTTTATTATAGTTTATTATTTTTTCGGACATCGCTTCAGGAGCACGCTGTCGGACATACAGCATGCTCACACGCATTCCAATCTTAAGGTATTCTCCATTTTCTTCATAAGCATTAACTGGAGCCACAAACCGGAGATCGTGACCACCTGTTTTTTAGTGAATGTGCCTTTGTAGACTCTTCCCGGAGTTTTACTAAGCTTTTTGAGTTGACTGCCTTTAAGCGCTTATCCCTTCTTGTGAAGCTTCATCCCCTCACAGGCTTCAGGAGCAAATGTGGAGGGGGGGAGCCGAAGACGTGAGGAGTGACAATGGGCTGGAGGAATGCACCCATGTTGTGTTGGGGCTTCAAAGCATTGGAACTCGACTAGTAACTACAGGAATGTACCTCACCTGGACGATCTTTGTATATAAGCGTAGTTTTTGTTTTCTTTCTTTTTTTTCTTTTTTTCTTTTTTCAGGAAACACGTGTGTTTCGTAGGCCAAAGTATGTGCACGTGGGGTGTTGACGACTTTTTTTTTTCCCTTTTTTTCTTCTTCTTTTTTTTTTTTCAAGAAACACGTGTTATTCTTATGTCAGTCAAAGTATGTGCACAAGCGTATTCGCGACTCTTTTTCGTCAGGTTTCTTACTTCTCTCTCTCCTCCCTTTTTTTTTCTGTATGTACTTTTTCTAAACCTTTTCTCTCTCTCTCGGCTCGGAGAACAATGATATAAAAGCGCATCGAAGCCTGGTAAATTTCATCCTGATGAAGATCGGTCTCCGATCGAAACGTCGACAAATAAACAGTTTTTTAGAAGCGTATACCTTTTTCCTATATATATATATATATATATTGTCGCGACGTCAAGAGAGAGGTCGTAACGCCAAGATCGAGAGAACAGCAGGTCGGTCTTTTTAATACCGCGCGCAAGCGAGTTCCTCTTCTTTCTTCATTCTGGCTCCTGTAAAACGCGTATGAGCCTTTTCGCTGTCGTCTTCGTCTTTCTCATAGCACGCACGTGGCAATATATATAAAAGATAAGCGGGGAGGGCGCACTTACGACGATTGCGAATTTTTCCTGGTTTGTCTTAGACGTTGCATGGCATAACACACTGGACTTAGACTTTTGAACGCTCCCCCAGTCAAAGCGACGCTGCTTTCCACAAACGCTGCGGACAAAACCGCGGCAGATGCGATCGTAGATACAGTTGAAACCCGCAATAACGAAATTGGCGAGGAAAGCCCAAAATTTCGCTCTTGCGGGAATTTCGTTGGCGCAAGAATGCGGCAGAAAAGACATGGAATTTACAAAAAAGACATTTTATTTCCAAAAGTCAGTAAGTTTGCTTTGGCGGGCATTACCGTGCAGCATTTTCATGCCTCTCGATCGGGAATCTCGTTTGCCATCGCACAAAGTTCGCCCCATGCACTGGTCAGTGACGGCGGCACTGCGCTGTCACCAGTACCGTCATCAAGTGCGCCTACAGGCGAACCTTCTTCCGGCTCCGCTGGATCAGCGCGGATAATCGCAGAATCGTGGACAGCGAGCTCCACGCAATGCCAAATTCTTCGGCGATGTCCATTTTTTCCCTGCCCTTTTCCACCTCACTGATGATTGCAGCCTTATCTTCCAGCGTGATGAACTTCCGCTCTTTCGTTGGCGGCGGCATCATCGCAGGCAGCGAAATCGGACGAAGCAATGGCAACACACAGTTCACGTTGCACCAAGCGACCAAGCAAACGCTCCACAAATGGCTCCACACACGCGACCATGTGCGCGCAAAGCCGACAAAGCCAAGCACAGAGCCAAGCCAACGAACGAAACTCCATGAGGAATGTGGATTTGGCTACGTAGTCCGCGATAACGAGCACGTGTTTCGGCAAGCCATCATCATCATCATTGTCGCCAGCTTTATGTTTTTTTTTTGTAAACAATGATGGCGGCTGCTTCTCAAGTGCGCTGTAGCGATAGTTTTGCACAATTTAAGTGTAGCATGAATGCATTTCAGCAGTTTTCGAATGTAGGTAATGCTGCGAGAATATATTATTTGCGCACTCGTGTTTCAAAAATTTCGTTAATGAGGGACTGCGGTATGAATATCTTTCGTAGTCGCGAGTTACGAAATGCATTGACTCCTATGGGCGTTCGCCGGTGCTCCGAAAATATTTCGTTGCGGTGAGAATTTCGTTCCCTCAGGATTTCGTTATCGCGGGTTTCGACTGTAGCAACAAAAGACGTAGTTTTGAAGGCACGTGCGCGGCCCGCGCACGCGAATTGAAAACGGAACTACCGTTTGCAGCAACCGCTGCGCATGAAACCACGGTCGCTATCAACGCGATCATCGATAGCGACTACAAGCTCCGAAGGTACGCGGCTACCGCAGCGATAGATTAAAGGCAATATAGTCATAAAAAAAGGCACGAAGCCTTTCGGGGTTCGTGTCGATCTTCGCGTGTCACTATGGTGGAGCGGACGTTCGCACTTAGTTTTCAGTTGGCCTCAAGCCAAGCTTTGACGCACGCTTTCGCGGCAGCCAGCTGCGCCGTCCCTTATTGGTCCGTTCACGTGTGTTCCATAAAGGCATACGTGAGTTCTTTTGACAGAAATAAATGTTTTGTGCGTATATCGTTGTTTGGAAACAGATTTAGCTGGTTTTTTGATGATACGAAATTTCGGGCGATATGAAATAAATGTTTTGTGCGTATATCGTTGTTTGGAAACAGATTTAGCTGGTTTTTTGATGATACGAAATTTCGGGCGATACGAATATTGTCGCTCCCCCTTCAGATTCGTATCTCCGAGATTCTACTGTAGTTGAGAAACCCTACCTGCGTTGTTTCTTTGGCCACTCTAAGCCATTATAGGACCCACGCCCGTAGCCAGGAATATTTTTTGGGGGGGCGGGGGGGGCAAGTGCTGGAGATCTTCACTATTTGAGAAAAACACTGATTTCCATTATTTTTGGTAAAACATTCCCTCCATCAAAATTTCAGGGGGGGGGGTCTAGGCGCCCCCCTCCCCTGGCTACGGGCCCGATAAGACCGCAACGTCAATGTTTACACTTACAGGGCTGCTCGGTGATCCAGTGGTGTTATGCAAGCACCCATTATTGGACAGAACTTTTAATTTCAAAAGAGTTCCTCCTTAGTTGACTGTTTTGCTTCACACAGTCCCTTTTTCTACTTTGCATTGAGCTTTTAGCTGCTCCAAAAGCAGTTTTTCCTGCTCCAGAACACGTTTTTGGCTGCTCCAAAAGCCCCTTTTCCGGCTCCAAAATGCACTTTTTGCTGCTCCAAAAACCTGCTCCAAAACAGCTTCAGTCAATCACATCACTGCTTTATGGTGAAGAACAGACGATTGACGACAGCGATGCCCGACTCAAAGCAAAATGCGTTTCCCAAGTCGCGATTACACAGTTAGGATGTATACCTCGAGGTAAGTCTCATTGTGTCATGTTAAAGATGCGTAATAGTCCATGTGCACTCCGAAATGAAGCCGTACACGCTATCGACGTTCTGCGGTGTGGACTACGAATCATATGATTGTTGTTTTTATATGGCATACTTACAGTAGCAGCTGTGTACTTTCGTCAACAAACGTTTGCGGCGTGCGAAAAAAAAATTATACGGCCATGGCACTGTTTCCTGAAAAGGTTAAAGTAATGTCCTCCGTGCCGCTGAAGAATCGTCCGCCGATTAAGACGCGAGGCAGCTAGCTGAGATTTAACCACTGTGAAGCAAGATTAACTGCTCGCCTCGTTTTTTTGGCTCTCGCATCATGCTCGCACTCTCTTTTTATGAAGATATCGACTTGACAGGCGTATAAAACCTGCTGCACGAACGCGGCTAGAGAATCGCACAAAGTCAGAAGGTGGTTACTTCAAGGTTGCAATTGCAAAAAGCATGTATTAAGTGCCAGTTATATTTAGCGGCCTAAATATCACCCTAATGAAGTGACAAAAACAAAGCAAACCTGCAGAACGATGTCAAAGCTTGCTGAAAATGCACAGACGTCCATTCCGGCATGATAAAGCAGCCTTCCCGACGCGTGAATTGCAGGCGCCGAACTTCTGACAATGTGCTGAGTTCAGTTGAATTCATCCAACTGTGCAACGCTTGGTATAACATGAGTATGAACGTTCAACAATGACGGGTAGGTCTCGCGAACACGGGGACTCAAAATACAATGTTGTTTCGCCTACAACCGTAACTGGACTTTCACAATGCCAGAAGACAGCGAGTAATCATTACTGTAGTCGCTGCGTGCATGCGCCGAGTTACGTACTCATTCATGTAGTTGAAATGAATGAAGACAGCCAAATGAAGACAGCCAAATATGAAGGCGAGACAGCGCTATCAGCTATCCACGCTTGCTGCTTTTATATCTCGTGCGACATGCCCGAGAACCGATACAGTTCCACACGTGAATCGCGTGCCTTGGTGTTGTCTGCACTGTTGTGGCAGGCCGTGACACAGCAATACTTCGGACCTCGCTTGCACTTCCGCGGGGTCGCTTCTGCCAACGTGGAAATGCAGCTTCGAACTGCAAACCTGTCGGTTCAGCGTGCCAAGCTGTCGGCACGGTGCCCCAGTTCCCTGCACCGACTGAGAACGGGCGCACGTGCGCGTGTTCCCGCTGCCGACAAACAGGCTGAGCCGGCCACGCGTGCACCCAGTTGCACCATAGCTTCTCTCCAGAGCTGCAGCGCGGCGCTGTCGTTGTGCCGCAAACTTGAGTTTGGGTTCCCTATAGGTACAGACAAAGTCCTTTTCAATGGCGATAAAACCCCATGGAAACAGATGGCCAAACTCTAACAGTACTGCAAGATGTTAAAATGAAAGGCATACTCAAGGCAGGGGTGAGACAGCTGCGCATATGGCACATTTTTTATATGATTCTCTTTTTCTGTGTCAAGGTGCTCCAGAATCATAATAATGGCAAAAAATTGAGCCTGATTGCTCCAAAACAGCAAGAATTTTGGGGCCCGTGTCAGCTTCAGTGGGGAAAAGAGGCTTACCGTATTTATTCCAATCTAGGCTGCCCTCGATTGCAGGCCGACCCCCGAAATTCGCAAGGCCAGAAAGAAAAAAAAAAACTTACCTCAAATGCAGGCCGAATTCAGGCCATCGCTTCTGAATCACAGTTGGTGCAGGTGTTTCGTGAGCACGTGTTTAAGGCACGACTACACTGCACGATCGCTTCCAGAAAACTGACCAACTCTGCGCTCGCGCCTCTACCACCTCCGCGTCATGCGACAGGAGGAGAGAGGGTGTCAAAGTGCATTGCATTCGCCGGCGCCGTAATCACGTGACCCAATCCACCTTTGCCAGCGTGAAATCTCACCGGCTCAACGACTCTCACCGCATGAATGTGGGACTGCGAGATTTCGGAACAATGGACAGTATGAAGCAGACGACGCGGTTGGCCTGAGTAGCCATGGGGACCACCACTCTGCGGCTGAGCCTGGGCGACGTCGTCACCGTGCAGCTATTGTAGGATGTCGCGAAAATGAGCCTCGGACGCGCATGCAGAGCCGTCTGCATACGGTAGCCTGAGATTGGCGCATGGTGAGCCGCCATGCTGCTAGCGTGACCGGCCCTTTAGGTAGGTGGCGGCTGCGGTCAACTCATGGTACTCGAATCTAAGCCGACCCCCCCGCTTTCGCACATCGTTTTTCGAAAAAAACATTGGCTTAGATTCGAATAAATATGGTAGTTATCATGATTTTCCAAGCAGCGCCAGGGATACCAAGAAAATGAGATGTTTGCCGACACATAGACGTGGCCAAGCGTGTTTCTGTGCACCTTTCTAACAGAGGCTCCCATAATCTCCTCTGGACTGTTGTAAATATGCATGGCCCCCCAAAAATGCGCAGCCATGCCACAAGCGTGCTGCTTCTACTCGCTACGCTGTGTGATCTGGCACTGCTATCGAGTGGCATGAATAGCAGGACTGACTCTCAGGTTCTTTGTTGTGCGTAGCGTGTTCCTCCCATTACTGCAGTTTTTGTGTGGATGCTGCTGCGTGTGGCGCGGGAGTGTTACGCCGCATACCGTGCACGGGAGAGACGAGTACCTTGTTTCGGTGACAACTAGCTTCCTGCATGCTGGGTGGCTAGAATTGGGAGGTGTGAAGACCAGCCCCTCTAAGTTGGCCCTCATTTCCCCGCAGGGGCGTCTGCGCAAGCAGGCGTTTGGTGTGTAGCGACACCACGGACCCGAGCTAACGGGGGGCTTCGACCCCTCCCACGCCTAGCTGTGCCGTGTCCAGGGAAAAGGGGATCCTGGGTGTTGAGCCGACGCTGGGTGTTTGGACCTATAAGGCCCCCCGGCAGAGGCAACACAGTCCTTTGGCCCTGGCTTCACGTAGACGGCATCCCTGGGCTGACCCACCCAGGCTATCCCTCCCTCTGATCTTTTTCTTTCCTGCTCTCCTTCCTCTCTGTCCTGTCTCCTACTCTCTTCAGTTACTTCCCTGTTTTCGTAGGTGGCCTGGGTTAACCTTGTGCAAATAGCCAACCTCGGTCTATGCGCATTTGGCTATAGTAGCGGTGTACGGCTGGCGTCTGCATGTTTTCAGTTCCATGAATCTTGTAGCGTCCCCATGTTGGGCTCCGTGGTGGGTGGCCGCCATCACTGCCGAATCAATGTCCATTATTATGCATAGAGCATTCCCTTTATTAACTGATTGTGTTGCTTCAAAGCGCGTGCGCACCAAAGAGCTGACTTTTTTGAGCCGACCAAGCGAAGTATTTCCTTACTACCATGTAGTTCACAGTGAAAAGTCTGACAAATCAGCTAGAACAGTGTCCCCTTTCCTAGTATCCAGATCATTGACAATTGCCCTAGGTGCTGGCTATAAAGTCACTAAGGTGGCTAGTGGAGACCTCCTTCTCGAACTCCGTGACAAGATACAATATGACAAACTAAAAAATCTCGTAACTTTCGGCGACATCCCCATCACAGTAACACCACACCGATCCATGAACTCCGCACGGGGAGTCGTATCAGACCTCCTTGACCTTACTGAGACGGAACTCCTCGAAGGGTGGAAAGATCAGCGCGTGACCAATGTGAAGAGCATTGTAATCAGGAGAAACGACCAGGAAATCCCCACTAAACACCTAATACTGACCTTTTCCACAAATGAACTGTCACAGAGCATAGAAACTGGGTACACAAAGACAGCTATTAGACCCTACATCCCGAACCCTCGCAGATGTTGCCAATGCCAAAGATTTGGCCACGGCTCTCAGAGCTGCCGTGGTTGACCCACCTGTGCCAAATGTGGTGTCCAAGGCCATGCCTCAGACACCTGCAATGAAACTCCCCACAGCGTTAACTGCCACGGCAACCACGCTGCATATTCACGTTCTTGCCCAAATTGGAAGAAGGAAAAAGACATAAATTCATTGAAGGTCCGGGAGAACATCTCCTTTGAACAAGCACGCAGAAGGTGCTTGGCCTTTCATGGTCCAACTTACGCTGATGCGGCACGTCAGGGGGCAGCGTCGCATTGGCCACCGCCACTGTCTTGGCCCACGCAAAGTGAGCCACCGGCCGTGGTGGCTGCCCCAGTGGTGGCAGCAGTCAAGGCTGCTCCACCTACCAAGCCAGAGATCCAGGTGACTCCAGGGTCGTCAGGTCTCACAACCACACCTCGCCAGGGGAGGTCGGACAAACAAGCCACCAGCTCGCGTACGTGGGCGTCCAGTGCCTCACAGGAGGCAATGAACACGACTCCGGTACCCCTGGTGCCGAAAGAGCGGCACAGCTTCTGGGAGCGCGCTAAGAAAACGAAAAAGCCGATCATGGGGCCCGAGGACGGCCCTGTTACTTGAGCTCCAACTTCCTGTTTGAAGAAAGCTACTTCCTTTTCGTACACGCAGCACTACTTTACATCCAATATGGAAGCACAAATTGTACTATGGAACGTCAGAGGACTGCTTAGAAACCTCGACGATGTCCAAGAACTTTTAGACATATGTTCACCAAAAGTGCTGTGTGTACAAGAAACACACCTAAAATCAAAACACACCAACTTTCTACGCAGTTACATTATCGTCCGAAAGGACCGGGACGATGCCATGGCCTCATCTGGTGGTGCAGCCGTTGTAGTTAATCAAAGAATAGCATGTACACACTTACCGCTCCAAACGTCCCTTGAGGCAGTGGCTGTTCGAGCGGTTCTTTTGAACAAACTCGTCACCATTTGCTCACTCTACATAGCACCACACTACCAACTGCAAAAACATGAATTTCAGTCTTTAATAAATGAACTCCCAGAGCCTTATCTGGTCCTTGAAGACCTTAATGCACATAGCAGTCTATGGGGTGATCCTCGCTGCGATGCACGAGGTCGTCTGATTGAACAGTTCCTTTTCTCTTCTGGCACATGCCTCATGAATCAGAAAGAGCCAACATATTATAGCCTCGCTAACAATACATACTCATCCATAGATCTCAGCATAACATCTCCATCGCTTCTACCCTTACTTAAATGGAAAGTCATTAATAATCCTTACGGAAGTGACCACTTTCCAATAGTTCTGAGCACACCAATACCGAATGAATGTCCTCCACAGGTTCCCAAATGGCAAATCGACAAAGCAGATTGGGAACAGTTTCGTAAAATGGCTCTGTTAAGTTGGACCGACATGTGTGCTTTAAGCATGGATGAAGCTGTAGAATACTTTACTGCTTTTTTGATTGATGCTGCAATTAACCCCCGTATTCAGAAACGCTCCTTCACTAGAACTTGACTTGCAGCCGCCTTCAACGCATTCCGAACGCGCTGCACAAGGCGGTGGCAAGTCAAGTTCAAGTCGAGGAGCGTTTCTGAATACGGGGGTAAGTGTATCCCACAAACATCTGGACTGTCCGGCAAAAGACGTGTGCCGTGGTGGAACACTGAGTGCAGGAATGCACGCAACAAACAAAACAAAGCATGGAGGCTGCTTCGGGACTCTCCCACAGCCGAGAATCTGGAAAGTCCCAAGGCAGGAGAACGGGCCGACAGGCAAGAAGGGAAAGTTGGCAGACGTTTTTATTGGGCATTAATTCATATACACAGGAGGCCAACATGGTTAGCAGGGTAGCAGGCCAACAAGCACATTCACTTCCTCTAGTAAACACACAAGGCGACAGCTTGGAAGACCAGGCGAACTTCCTAGGTGCACACTTCGAACAGGTGTCGAGCTCGTCGCACTATAGTGAAGCTTTCCAAAGATACAAAACAAGAATAGAAAAACAGAAACTAGAGCGCAAATCCACAAAACACGAAGCATACAATGAACCTTTCTGCATTGCTGAGCTACAAGCATCGCTTAACTGCTGCAATAATTCCGCCCCAGGCTCCGACCGTGTAGTATATGAAATGTTGAAACACCTTCCCTCTGAAAATCAAAAAGCCCTCCTTTCCCTGTATAATGCTGTTTGGCTTTCCGGCGAGATCCCTTCGGCCTGGATGGAAGCCATTATTATTCAGATTCTAAAATGGCAAGAACCCGTCCTCCGTTGCGAGCTACAGGCCCATTGCACTAACAAGCTGCCTCTGTAAACTTTTTGAAAAGATGATAAACCGCCGACTTATATAATTCCTCGAAGCAAACAATTCACTTGACCCATACCAGTGCGGTTTTCGAGAGGGTAGATCTACCTCTGACCACCTTATCCATATCGAGGCACAAATTCGCGACGCTTTTGTCCACAAGCAATTCTTTCTTTCGGTGTTCCTCGATATGAAAAAAGGCCTATGACACCACATGGCGCTTTGGCATACTACGAGACCTCTCACACTTAGGTGTCCGAGGAAAGATGTTGACCATAATCGAAAGCTATTTGTCCAATCGCACGTTCCGTGTTTCGAGTGGGTAATGTCTTGCCCCGAATATTTGTCCAGGAAACTGGAGTGCTGCAAGGTGGTGTCCTGAGTTGCACACTTTTTATTATAAAAATGAATTCCCTACGTCTGTGTATTCCACGGAATATGTTTTATTGCACATATGTCGGCGACGTGCAGATCGGTTATAAATCTTGCAACCTTTCAATGTGTGAGTGACACGTTCAGCTGGGCTTGAACAAGGTCTCTAAATGGGCAGACGAGAATGGGTTTACACTGAATGCATAAAAAAGCACTTGCGTTCTATTCTCCCGAAAGAGAGGTCTCCATCACGATCCAGACATTGACCTACATGGTCAGCGTCTGTCAGTAAAAACTGAGCACAATTTCCTAGGGCTAATTCTAGACACGAAACTTGCGTTTATATCACACATTAAGTACATAAAAAACAAGTGCATAAAAACCATGAATATCCTAAAGGTATTGTCACGCACTACGTGGGGTAGTGACAAGAAGTGTCTGTTGAATCTCCATAAAAGCCTCATTCACACGCGTCTAGATTATGGGGCGATAATTTATCAGTCTGCAACACCAAGCGCGTTAAAGATGCTTGACCCTGTCCACCACTCGGGCATTCGTCTTTCTACGGGCACTTTTCGCACCCGCCCCGTGGAAAGCCTCTTCGCCGAATCAAACGAGTGGTCGCTCCACATGCAGCGATTTTACATGTCGTTTCTATACTATCTCAAAGTGAACGCAGACAAGGAACACCCCTCAAACCCCACAATTAATGGTTATCTAGTTCGGCCCTTTTCGACCGCCGTCCTTCGGTGAGACAGCCCTACTCACTTCGCGTGAGGGGCCTAGCTGAGGAAATGGGTGTGCCACTTTTTGAACCCTGTCTAATGGCTCCCGCTGCAGCACTACCGCCGTGGCGGTGGCAGCTTATAGATTGCAATGCATCTTTGCTGGAAGTAACTAAACGCGCGCCTATTGCACATATCCGTACAAACTTCCTCGAACTACAGCACAAATACACTTTTCCAGAATTCTTTACAGACGCCTCAAAGTCCAATACTCCTGTGTCGTACGCAGCCGTTCGTCCATCCTTTTCCAATTCCGGTATTCTGCACCCTAATTCAAGTATTTTCACAGCAGAAGCTTACGCGATACTTGCGGCCGTTAAACATAATAAACAACTAAAACTACAAAAGGCAGTTATATACACGGATTCTCTAAGTGTGGTAAAATCATTAAAAACTTTGCAAAAACACAAAAACGCTGTACTTGTCTCGCTATCTTCGTCGGAAACAGCGCGAGCACACGGGACTAGAAAGACAGACAGGACACCGTCCATCGCACTAACCAACAAGGAGATTAATTACCTCCGTGATTGATCTTTGCCTTTTCATGCACTAGTCACGGCGCAGGCGTAGGGCTTCCCCTTTTCCTCATCCTTTCTTGTTTATCTATTTCCAAGGAAGCGTATATATGTGTTCGCACGAAATAAACGCTCATGTTGTTAGCCAGCGCAAAAGTCCTGTCTGTCTTTCTAGTCCCGTGTGCTCGCGCTGTTTCCGACGATGAAGCCATGCCAACAAGCTCAAGTTGACACCCTCCTAAAATACATGTCTCGCTATACTCTTTTATGCACGCTCTACACACTCGAGCAACATGTCATAGTGTGCTGGGTGCCAGGGCACCGTGAGATTCAAGGCAACGTGTTGGCGGACCAGCTAGCAGCATCCGCCCACGAAAACAGTCCAAATACATCCATAGCTATTCCCCCACTAGACCTAAAACCCTTTGTCAAAACGAAGCTCAGGGCCTTTTGGCAGAGCACATGGGATATGCAGACACAAAATAAATTACACGTTATCAAACCACATCTGGGTAATTGGCCGCCAGTATCGAAGCCACGCCACACAGAAGTTACACTGTGCAGACCTAGGATTGGTCACACATACAGTACACACACACACCTTCTGTCCGGTGGCGATCCGCCTTTGTGTGATAAGTGTGGTGAACCACTTACCGTCCTTCACGTCCTGATCCAGTGCAAGGAACTAGACGTTATCAAAAAAAAAGCACTTTTCATTTCCCTACAGACTGCAATTTTCACTTCATCCTTCAATGTTCATCGCTAGGGATCCGCTTTTTACATACGAGTCACTGTCTGCTTTTTTAAACGATGTACATAGTTTTCACGTCATGTATCAAGGCGATCCGTAGCACGGCCTCTGAACAGAGGTCGCTGCTGCGGTGAATACATTAAAGATAGCACTTGCCTCGCTGCCCTTGGACTCAAGGGCGTTGACGAGGCATTCGTGCTGATGTCACATCTTCACAGTTTTATTCTTATGACCACTTGTCATTCATTTTCACTACACACATTTCACATCACTCTCATTATTTTAATATATATATATATATATATATCTGTTTTGCCCGCCTTTAGCGCGAGGAATTTTAAGGCCCCTATACAGCTACTGACCACAACCATTGTTCACATCCCATGTCTCATGAATTGGCGCGCTTTGGCCATCAAATGGCCATCAAATGGCCCTTGCGCCATTAAACACCACATATCATCAAGTTGGCCCCCATTTGCGATTCCGCAGTGGGGCACTGTAGTTGGAGGCTTGCGCTGTGGTAATGCACTCGCGGCTGGTGGAGTGGAGGAACACTGGTGTGACTTGAGGTTTTATGCCCCCATGCCACTACCCATGCACTCGCGTCGGTCGTTGCAAGATTTTCGCCGGGGAAAGAGCATTACCAACGTAGACATAAAGAAAATTTAAAAATATTTTTGCGAATGAACAATACACTTATGTCTCACTCAAGGCTCACGCATCAGTGCGAACCTTTCAGCAGCTCACAGGTCAAATAGCCAGGCATAATTCAACCCAACGTAATGCAGCCATTCTTCGATGAAATGTCTCTTCAAATGAACCACTGTTTACATGTTTGGTAAAGGCAGAATTATCTTTTATCTTCGTAAGGTTTATCTACGCATTTACGGAGTAAAACGAAAGCTTCTTCCAGCGGGGGCGTTGTATCTTTGGCGACGTTTTCTAACATTATCATGGGATAACCTTTGACACGTGTACAGTCGCCGACCGTTTATTCGGACGCCGAAAATTCGGACATGCTCGTTTATTCGGACACCTTCGCGGCACCGCCACTCGTCCCATTGAAGCAATGTAAACTCACGACCGAAAATTCGGACGCCCCACAGTCCGCCGTTCGATTTTTCGGACTCCGGCTGGCTGATCGAGTGCGACGTTGACCGCCATGACAAGCTGTCAGCAATGTTTACAAACTTGTGATAGGTTGCCAGCACTGAAATGTTGCACTGGCTATAACTGGAGATCGTGCCAGTGTCAAAAATCCACGCAGAAATTACCGATCTCGAAGGCTATGTTTGTTCGTACACGTAACGGTTTTTTGGCTTTAGCCACAGAAATTACCGATCTCGAAGGCTATGTTTGTTCGCTACACGTAACGGTTGCCTTTTGGCTTTAGCCAGTCAAGTATCCACTGAACGGCTACCACGGCCGAACAGCAGGCCAAGCCAAGCCAAGATTAGAATCGGCTCGGTGCGGCGTTTAAGGAGAATGAAAGCGCGTACGAGTACGACGCGGATCCTAATTCGGACCAGGGTTACCAGATTGGGCTATTAATAGCCAAATTGGGCTACTGTTTGTTCGAGTTGGCGTCGAATTTTTCTCTTTGGCTATGTGGCTATTTTTGGGCTACATTGCTATCGACTAGGCAAGAATTCCAAATAGCTACAAAATGTAGATAATTTTAGTATCGGGACCCCAAACGGCTTACGCACGCACGTTCTTGCGCTCGTCTGTACCTCCTGACTTACAAGTGCCGGGGACTCCCAGCAGCTGCACCCATGGAGAATACAAAGGAAAGCAGGAGCGTGCGTACGCGATCCTCTGTGGGTCCCCAGGACTAAAACTCTCAAGTAACTCTAATGCACCTTGTCAACAAAGGCCCCCTGGCCGCCGCCATAAGCCCCTTTGGGCCGTTGTTAACATGCCTGACCCCCCAAAAATGCAGTACCGAGGCGCGATGTCAGCTTTTGTACTCCTGTGCAGAAGCCAAGAAAGGTGGTGATCGTTCTCTCTGTTAAAAAGCTCTATACAAAGAACGCCAAGGCTTACATGCGCATGCCGCTAATAGGTCCCGTCATCAAAACATTCCAGTGTGTTGAACGATCCCAGCACCTGGAGACGTAGCCCAAGAAAGGGCTTCACGTGTCGTCAATTTGAAACCATGTTGATCGCTCACGTTTTCTCTAGACTTTCTTGACTTCTACTACCGTAAAATGCCGAGCAATCACCCCCCCCCCCTTTCCCCCTTCCACTCAGTGAAAGATAATAAGAAAGATGTGGAGGGGGCCCTCTTGCTCATTCCCAGACCAAAATTCAAGATAACAGCGAAAGTGCCTCTAAGTAAAATGCACACCTATGTTTCTTATGAAATGCTTTCTTGAATACGCGTGCATTTACAGTTTTTACTGAATCGGAGGTTGTCTGTCTGAGATTTCACGTGTTCTGACAAGGGTGGAAAAACGTTCTTCAATGCGACCCCGAGACATCACACTGTACAAGTACTAAGAAATCGTGCACATATCTAAAGACTCTCAGGAACCGCTGCTGCAGGATTATGTGGCGGAGAACAGGTTGAAAAAAAAAAACGTCGAGAGGGAGGAAAAGGAGGGGGGGGGTGAGGTTGGCGCTTGGTCAGTCATTGGCGCATATTTTCAAGTCTCCCGAAAAGGGGAAGTGGGCACATGATTGTGAAAGCTAGCAGATCGCGTGACACGTGGGGAGCGCCCATCCGAAGGTTGCAGGTTCAGTGACCCTGTCGGTGGCAGTTTGTCATTTCGTCCACTTAAATTTACTTAAATTTCGGCCACTTTCGTGCACTTAAATTTCTAGATTCTGCAGCCATCGCTCAATCATTGTGGATGGAATAGCAGAAAAAATATTACGCAATACAACGGATTCACGCATACATTTGCTGATTTTGGCTATATTTGGGCTACTTCAAATTTTCGCGTTGGGCTATGTTTTGGCTACCTCGGAGTCCAATTTGGCGGTTTGAGGCTCGCACCATCTGGTAACCCCGATTCGGACAAAGAGAGTACGACAACAGAAGCGCTGCAACATCAGTTAGCCCAACGTCGTTTCCTTTTGGCGTGTGAGGGTTTGCGTTGTCAGATGTTTCTGTGGCTAGGCCTGATCTGCATCCCGAGCTTAGTGTCCCGCTCCCTTGTTTGTTGCTTGGCGTGCGAGGCCTGATCTGCTGAAATTGCTCTGACGCTGCCCGTTCCATGTGCGCCGTCGGAACTAAAGAAACGCGGCAACTACAAGGCCGTGACGATGGCGAAAAAAGCGGCGATTATTCACCAGGTGGAAGTTGCTTGGGAGTTTTCGCCGAGTTGGGCAATGAGATATCCGTCAGCTACTCGAACCAGCGCATGTGGACAGTGACTGCCGTGATGACGCACCTCCGACACCAGTCATCAAATGCGGATTTAGCATAGGCCGTTACAGTGCTACTGCCGACCATCACGGGTGGCCAAACATTGGCTGAAATACAGGCCGACTTGGTCGCGCGTAAGCGTACATGTGTACAGACGCGCACTGACAAGTTTTTTTCCAGCCGCTGGGCCAATAAAAGTGCTTTTTTTTGGTGAATCCGTTTTTTCGGACTCCCGATTATTCGGACTTTTCGGCGGTTCCCGCCGAGTCCGAATAAACGGTCGGCGACTGTATTTACTCGTACTACTTAATGTACAGTCAACCACAAAAGTTTACGGACCACGCGAGCGCGTGCCAAACTGCCTGTCCGCGCCACCTAGCGGTGCGCCATCTACCGTCGACCGCAGCGCTGGGCCGGAAATAGGTCTTATTGTTATTCACTGGCCTTACAATCTTCCACTGCCGCGCAACGCATTGTTAGTTCGCAGTTTTCACGCAAAGCGCTTATGTGCAGTATGACCGTCACACTTCTACTTTGATAGCAGGATCAAAGCTATCACGGCGTGCCTCGAACGGCGTGCCGTTGGGTAGGTATCACTGTGAGAAAGATTGCGACTGATAACAGTTATGCGGATAGACCGCGGCTGCCAAAGAGCGCGTCTCGTGAAAAAGTGAAAGGCGAAGAATATTTCTGCCCAGTCGTAAAACAGACAGGCCATCGATTAAGGAAGGGATGCGTCTCGGGCGCTGCGCTGCTGTCGATCGCCGCTGACGTAGCGGAAGTGTCGCGAAGAGGCTCTTGGCCACACGCTCGCGTGGTCTGTAAACTTTTGTGGTTGACTGTACCTTGATAGTGCGAGTTGCCTTGTCTCTTTGTTCCTTGTCATTTACTCAATGCGGAATTTGCATTACACTTGAGGTCGCGCCATCAATGAGCCAGTATGCTCGGTTGTATACAAATGGAGATAGCAATTAGTTTTATGGCTTCAGCAAAATGTAATTAGCATCATTATATGAGCAATACACTGGTGGCAGTGCGAAGGGACAAGGCACTGGTATGGCACTGGCAAAATATGCACCCTTCTCTGACTGGAAAAAAGCCTCTTCATCTCGGAGGCTTTCGTTCGGGCAAGTCTCTACCAAAACGGCAGAGGGCAGCAAAGCAAAATGCGCAGTCAAAATGGCCAAAACTGCATTACCGCAGGGCCAAGGCACTGTTTCATAGTGCAAAGGACCAATCAACCAAGTCTGTGCTGCTCAATCTTGCCCATGGGCAAGATTACGTCTCTTCGCGTACGAGGAGGATTGGACAGGCACTGGCGAGGGGCGCGGGAATTGTTTTTCTGAATTGACTGGCTGTGCGGCGTGCAGCACTGTGATATTTGCAAAGTGTGATCACTGCGGCCTTCTGCACGAATTAGCAAGCTTGCTTGGGAGGTGTAAAAAAAATAAAAAAAGTCGGATCCTGTTTACTGGCCCTTTAAGAGCGCTACTAAGCGTTTATTAACTCCACTTGCCCGTGCTTTGCATACATGCATGTAAAAACCTTTCAACACTTGAACGGGTTCAGTACATTTACCTTGAGCCAAAATGTTTTTTTCTTAGGTGGCCGAATTCTCCTGTATAGCTCTGTCAGCCTTTGGGATGGAACAGGGTGGCCACTTGGGCTGGTTGGTACTGCACTCTAAAAGGAAAATACGCTCTTTGTGCGCAAAACCTTTCAGAAAAGAAGAGAGATAGGACAGAGCGCTCTATCCTACCTCTCTTCTTTTCTGAAACGTTTTGCGCACAAAGAGCGTATTTTCCTTTTAGAACTTTGGGATGGCCTGCTTCCAAACTGCAAATGTCTGCATGCCGGTGCACGGAAAGGCAACACCTTCTTCGCGCATGTTCTGTGCCCCGGATTGAAGCGTCTGGACAAAACACAGTCGCTGAGTTTTCTTCATTTTGTAGACGCCATTCCTCTCCAGGCGCACTAACACAAGGAACTCTTAGAATCTTGTGGAACGCCAGCAGAGCTGACAAGCTTCCTTCGCAGCTGGCCTACTCTGCCGTCTCCCCCATGTTAGCAGGCAGCACCTCCGACTGTTGCGCTATATATAATCTCGACCAAGCAGAGGAAGGCGCCACCTCCGGGCAAGGGAAACGCGGCTTGCTTTTCACACTTCCCCATTCTAGCCACCCTAGTGCATCTCCATGATACTCTAGCACAGGATTCGGCAACCTGCAGCCTGTGGGGCAGTATGAGGGTGTTTTATTGCTGGGTACGCCAGTGCTTCGGTATGCGCGGGGTTGCGTACCCTAGCAGCGTCTGGTACCCAAGCAGCGCCATAGCATCTGGTGACGTATTGATTGGTTTGTTTTTTTACAATTTAAATTGTTAAACTTGTGGGGCTGCCTGCAACCCTTTGTCTTCCACGTGGCGGCACCTCGGTTTCACGCTACGTTTGTACGCGCAGCGGCCACAGGGGTTGCGTGCGTGGGAGAGGGCACTGTGCCGCTCCCGCAGCCCTTTGTGCCCTGCTCCCTGGCCGAAGTCGGGATGCCCCGTTTTCCCTCCTTGCCCTTTTCTGGAGAGACTCCTCTCCAGACCCCAGGAGCGCGCGCCGCTTTCATGGGGACCTCTTCGTTTTTTGACGCGGGGAGCGGTGACGACCACAGCTTGATCGAGTCGGGAGCCACCCAGTTGCCATCACCCCCTGCGCAACGCCCGGTCTATTGTGAGGTGACTTACTGCCTCAGGGCCGGACTGTGAAGCCACGAGAGGTGAGTCCGAGCCTTATCGCTCTCAATCTCGTGTGCTTCCCATTTTGTTGTTGTTTTAACATTGTTGTGCGGAACTTCTCCGCGCTTCGTTCCTACCTGTGTGTTTTGTTGCTTTGGTGGCGCTTTGGCACAATAAACTGTGTCAGGCAAAGAACGCGTCTCTGTTCCCACTGGCCTGAAACCCGCCGTGGTCGCGACTCAACACGAACCACAGGTTAGGGGTCCAGCCCTGACTGTTAAGGCTGCTGCGTAGCGCTAGTAGCGAGTAACTACACTCCTCTAGTGCGTGTCGTGATGCGAAGACGGGACAGTTTCGCACGCGTGGATCTGTTTGTTACAAAGTAACTCCTATTTTTGGTGCCCAACGTGGGGCCAGTGGTTAAACAAGACGAGTAGTTTGTGTGAGTGACTGCCAGCACACGTGCAACCATGGCAGCAGACGAGGCTGACTTACAGCCGCTGTTCACGTTGTCAAGGGTGGCTGCCAACGGGGCACCTTTAGAAGCGGCAGTAAGTGCTACCGCACAGTTGGACCCTGCGGCGAAGATTAGCCAAGGGGATCTGACTTGCTTCGAGGAGGGTGGCGCTACACATGAGGCCCTCCCTCTGTTAGATTGTCCGCTCGAAGGCACAAGGCGCATTACGCCGAGCGCTTTGTCCGAGCGTGCTGAGAGCAGGGAGCCACAGTGGCATACCGGCACAACGCATTCAGCTCCTGTGCCAGACCTTACTGGCCAGAGCGAGTCTCCGCAGGTGTTAAGGGATGCCTTGCGCCTTATTGAGACTTTGACAGGTGTCGTGCAAAACACTCTGGTGAGGCCCACCACAGCTGCGAGACCAACTGTAAAGGTGGACTTACCCACTTTCAGCGGGTATATCATGATACGGCCAGTGCCAATGATTGCCTCGACCGCATGCTGACTTACCAGCTGGCAACGGGGTTGTCCGATGGCGAGATGATAGAACGCGTTGTTCCAGTATCACTGATTGAGCATGCTGCCCGATGGTTCCGACTTATCGGCCACCGGTCAAGCATGCTGTCTGAATTCCGAGCGAGGTTTCGCGACAAGTTCCTACCCGCTGATTACCAGCGTCGCATGCAGCGCGAGTTAGAGCGGCGTACTCAGCATCCGGACGAAGCCTTGCTCGAGTACGTGAGGGCAATGGACGAGCTCTATCGTATTGCTGACCCCTCTGCTCTAAATTGCGAGAAGGTGGAGTGAGTCGCGCGACAAGCGCACCCCACTTTTGCAGCATATTTGAGAGGCGGCAAGTTCAGGGATTTGGACGAGCTGGCCTCGGAAGCAAAACGCATACAGGCGGACATACTCACCTCACGTACGTACAGACCGCCACCCCCAGCGTTGCAGGCACTTGAGCCGCAATGCGCGCGGAACGGAGACAACATTCGCATCCGTCCACAGAGAAATGGTGTAGTTGCCTTCAGTGACAGGCACCCGAGTGGCAGTTGGGAGATATCCGACCAGGCTCTTGACCCTGTTGGGTATCGGGTGTCTCAGCTTGCGGCTGCTTCTGCACAGAGCTGATAGACGGAGCGGACAAGGCGACGGTGAGTTAAGGCAAATTTATATACATGTTAACAGAGGCGTTACATATTCAACACTGGGGCCGACAGCTTATGGGGCTCGCACAGAGGTGCGACGACAACCTGGGATTTCTTCGTTCGCTGTCCCCCTCTCCGCGCAGCTTGGTTCTTTTATAGCCCTGGCCGATTCCTTGCATCAGCTAGTAGTTCGAAGCCTCCAATCAGGAACCGCCGTTGGTCGCTGGCTGGAATTGGATCCGTGGATGAGAGGGCTTGCCGCACGTTGCGTGAGAAATTGCCGTCGGTTGCATCAGACGCATTGTAGGAGTTGCCGGGGGTCGCATGGCACCTCGCTGGTGTTGACGTTGGTTGCATCAGACAATCTATCGATGTTGACACCACTTGCGTCAGACGTTCTACCAGCTTGAATGCCTTGCCGAAGCAAGGAATTTTGGGTTGGGAGCCCTGGCAAAACAACCCGTACACTTACACCATGCGAGCAGCACATGCTGCCGATGGCCGAGGTACGCAGAATTGGAGTTGACATATCAACCCGAGGACACTAGAGCGGAGTGTGCCCGGAAGGGAGCATCTGACAGAGAGGAACAGTGGCCAAACGGCGCGACGCACAACATGCCAAGCCTGAACGCGGCCTACCACCCTCTGCCATCGATGCAATCAGCTGGGGCATTTCGCCCGAGATTGTAGGCAACCCACCACCCAAGAGCACGCACTTTCGGGAAACGAGCGGGGCCGCCAGTGAGCAACGCTGCATGGCCGGCGGCAAACAAAGTGGTGCTCAGTGAGACACATGAACTCCTAACCCCACTGGCTTGTCATTCTGGACCAGCCAACGACACGCTAGTGCCACTTATTGAGCTAACAGCCGCCCGGTGCAGGTTCTTTGCGCTGTTAGGCACTGGAGCAAGCGCTTCACTCATTGGCGACGAAGTGTACGATCATCTCTGTCAGAGCGCTATCCGGCTTAGATTGAGTAATGTGACTTTCCGGGAAACGGGTCAGGCGGCAACGCATAGCTTACCTCCGCAGCCTGTCGGTTGCTATCATTCTTGGTAGAGACTTCCTTGCCAAGACGGGCATTGTTATTGACGTCTGCAGCGGAGGATATAGGGAGCGAGCATGTGGCACCCTGAAACCTTTCGTTTCCTTTCAAAAAGCGTCAGAGACAATTACGTTCGGTGATGCTTCGCGCGCAGACCGTCGCAACAATTGCCCGAAGAAGTCACTCGTAAAGGTTTCTGCCGGGTCGACAAACCGACCGCGGAGAAAGAAAGCGCCGGAGGGAATGGCTCCCCTCGCGCGCAGCCCCCATTTCCCTCTGCGGAGGTCCTGTGCACTGCAGAGCGGGGCGAAAGGGACCACCCGCTGCTCAATAGCTCAAACAGTTTGACAGTGGAAGAGAAAGCTCGCCTCTCATCGCTTCTGAATGAATATGACGCCATATTCACAGAACAGCCTGGCTGCACTGCGCTAGTTAGGCACAAAATTGAGACAGGCGATGCTTCTCCTTGGAAATGCAATCCTCGGCCGGTGAGTTTGGCTAAGAGGAAAGCATTAGACAGCGCTCTGGACGAACTGCTCGATACAGGCGTTGTCGAAAGGTCGGAGAGCCCGTGGGGTTTTCCCGTGGTGCTGGTACTGAAAAAGAATGGGACGACCCGCCTTTGTGTTGACTACCATCGCCTAAATGAGGTAACACGCAAGGATGCATATCCGCTTCCGAGCATTCCCTCGATCGTGTCCAATGTTGGCAGAGCGAAGTACTTCACTATGCTCGATGCTAGCAGAAAATACTTTCAGGTGGAGGTAGATCCCCATGACCGAGAGAAGACTGCCTTCACTTGTCACAGGGGCCTTTTCCAGTTTACCTGAATGCCTTTTGGTCTTGTTGGTGTGCCTGCGGCTCACCAGTGCCTGATGGCCGAGTCTTGAGTGATGCAAGATGGCACTATGCTCTTGCTTACTTGTACAATGTTGTGGTATACTCACGAACCTTTGATGAGCACTGACACAATCTCAGGGACGTGCTGGAGCGTCTGAGGTCGGTGGGAATAATGCTAAATCCTGCCAAGACCCAGATTGCCGAAACCCGAGTAACACTACTGGGTTTCACATTGAATAACGGTCGCCTTCTGCCGTGTGATGACATGGGTCAGGCATTATTGAACTACCCGTCACCGACAGACATAGGCGGACTGAGACGCTTTCTGGGGCTGGTGAACTTTCATCGTCGGTTTATCCCAGACTGCGCCGCACTGCAAGGCCCCTTGACACTTTTGTTGAGGAAAGGTGAGCGGTGGAGATGGGGTCCCGAGCAAGAGGAGGCACTGCGCAACCTCGCTACAGCACTTGCAGAAACCACTGAATTAAGGCTAGCGGATCTGAGTAAAAACATAGTGATCCAAACGGACGCCAGCGACCTCGGCCTAGGAGCGGTTTTGCTCCACCAGCACGAAGGTGGCTTGTGGCCGGTAGCTTTTGCTAGCCGCTCCTTGACTTCCGCAGAGAAAAACTATTCTGTGGCAGAAAATGAATTTTTGGCAATCATTTGAAAAAGTTCAATTCCAATATTGGTGGAGTTTAATTTGTTATTGAGAATGATCACATGGCACTAACTTGGCTTAGACGCCTAGGGTATCCGAGTAGCAGGCTTGAACTATGGGCACTTTTCCTGCAGCGATACGACTGTGCCGTTCGCTACAGGAAAGGAAAGAGCAATGTTGTGGCGGACGCACTTTTGCACGCGCCTGTTGACTGTGAGAAGAGTAACATTACTGCTGAACTCACCTTGCCCGAAGTCGTGCCCGAGAGCGACGTAACTGTTGCGACGCTTGATGTTGTCATGAGGGGTAACATTAATACCCAAAGCAGGGATCCCACGCACGTTGAGAGGAGCACTATTACGCTACTTTCACGATACGTGCATCGCTGGGCATGCAAGTGGCCCTAAGACTTGCCTTAAGTTGTGCCGCTTTGCTACCTGGCCAAGCTTGAAATGGGATGTAACATGCTACGCCCGTGTGTGCAATGTGTGCCAACGCATGAAGCCGCATGGTGGACGACTGCCCGGGCTCATGCAGCCGATCCAAAGCCAAACACCATGGCAAATTGTGGCTTGTGACGTCATGTGACCTTACTCAAAAACACCGAGAGGAAACTAATTCCTTCTCATCGTCACAGATCACTGCACTAAGTGGGTTTAACTGTTCCCCCTACGAAGGCTGAGGGCACACATTATCATGCAAAAGCTCATCGAAGTGTTCACGAGATTCAGCTATCCAAAGCAGTTAATTGCGGACAATGCGTCCTATTTCACCGCCAAAATTTTCGTGGACTCTTGTGCAGCCCTGGGCATTAAGCACGAGTACAACCACGTACTACGCCCAGGCAAATCCAACCGAACGTGTAAACCGCAACATCAAGCACATGCTTTTTGATTTTGCGGGGAAGCACAAGGATTGGGACAATTGTGTCCCTGAAATCAGATTTGCCCTGAGGATGACCGTGAACCGTTCGACTGGCTTTACCCCTGCCGCTCTCAATTTTGGGAGAGAGCTGCTGAATCCCGTAGAACGTACTCTACAGGAACGCAGCATGGAACTGGCTGCTTCGTCGGCACGCACTGATTATGCAGCTGGGCTGTGTGCGGAGGTGACGGAGGCTTTGGGCAAAGCACGACGGAACCTGAGCACTGCTCGTGGGGAGCAGAAAGCGCAGTATGACCGCTCTCATCGGGACGTTCATTACAAAGTGGACGACCTGGTGTTGAACCGCAATCATGTCATAAGCGATGCCAGCAAGAAATTCTCAGCTTCTCTGGCACTGAAATGGCTAAGAGCGTACCGGGTAGGAGAGATTGTCTCTTCTCTTATGTACAAGCTGACGGACTTGACGCTAAGACCGATCGGCTGACCGGTGCATGTCTGTGATCTCAAACCCTACTATGACAGAGGGAACGAGTGGCCGAGGGGAACGCTCTGCTGCGCCCGCAGGCAGTGGCATCCGAAGGCACGGCTCGACATACGAGCTCAGTGCGACGTTAAAACTTGTATTCTCGGCAGAACTAACTCTGTTCGGTTCGTAGGGGGCTTTATTGTTCATGATATCGGATGGGATGGTCCTCTGATATCTAGCATACAGCCTTCGAGAGCGAGCACGCGCTTGCTCTTTCGGAGAGTAAGAGAGGAGCTAAGTTATTGTTCGAGTCGCAGATCACCCATCGGCAGCCGTCCAGCAACAGCCAAGCCGAAACGACCGTTTTTGCCAGCAGTTGCCCCAAAGGCAGGTACTTCAAGCCGTCAACGCACGCATTCCACTGCAGGAAGCGACGACACCAAAGCCTACAGCAACACCCAAGGTCAAGGTGAAATGAAAAAAAAAAAAACAGCGAAACAACTCCTGTTCCCGAATGGTCGCGGTGGAGAAGAATGCACGGAACCACCGCACAGCCCGACGAAGAGCTGCGGACCCAGCGACCGAACTTTGGAGTGCACCCACGGTACGAGCATTGTATCCCGCTGCATTGTATCCGGGGAATTTTGACTCCGCCTTAGAAGAAAAAGAGAAAGAAAGAGAACAAGGAGTGGAGGAGCAGCAAAGACTAGGAGAAACAGGAAAAGGAGGGGCACCATTCTACCCCACCAGAGGGCAACATCTGATGAACGCCCAAGCCTCCCAAGCCAACTCTCCTGCGTCAACATGACGCTCTCCTGGTGATGTGACCAATGCAAGTGAAGGTGGCCTGCAGTCTGGCACTGAAATCCATCTAGCCGGGTGCCCTCTTTCAACACCATGGGCTGCAGAATCCAAGCTAGCTATGCCAGAAGCAAGCCGAGCCGATTCCGACCGAGCTAGCTAGTTCTTGACAACTGTCAAGTTCTGGGCAACCGTTCCTGACGACTGTCCCGACCACTGTCCTGACGACTGTCTTCAACTGTCAAGCTGCCCTGCATTATCACTCACCAACACCTTCGGCCCACCTGGTGACTGCCCGTTCAGCGATAACGGTGATCTGCACCTCCGTGTGGCTCCCTCATCGACACAGACTTCACCGTGTTCCTGGTGGAGCCGCTAGCCCCATCTTAAGCTCCAGGTGATGGCGGTCCTCTTTTTTGGCTAAAGGGTTCAATTAAGGAGGGGGGGTGTGGGGTTGCACACGCAACCCAGTGTCTTCAACACGGCGGCACCTCGGATTCGCGCTACGTTTGTACGCACAGCGGCCAGAGGGGTTGCGTGGGAGAGGGCACTGTGCCGCTCCCGCAGCCCTTTGCGCCCTGCTCCCTGGCCGAAGTCGGGATGCCCCGTTTTCCCTCCTTGCCCTTTTCTGGAGAGACTCCTCTCCAGACCCCCAGGAGCGCGCGCCGCTTTCATGGGGACCTCTTCGTTTTTTGACGCGGGGAGCGGTGACGACCACAGCTTGATCGAGTCGGGAGCCACCCAGTTGCCATCACCCCCTGCGCAACGCCCGGTCTATTGTGAGGTGACTTACTGCCTCAGGGCCGGACTGTGAAGCCACGAGAGGTGAGTCCGAGCCTTATCGCTCTCAATCTCGTGTGCTTCCCATTTTGTTGTTGTTTTAACATTGTTGTGCGGAACTTCTCCGCGCTTCGTTCCTACCTGTGTGTTTTGTTGCTTTGGTGGCGCTTTGGCACAATAAACTGTGTCAGGCAAAGAACGCGTCTCTGTTCCCACTGGCCTGAAACCCGCTGTGGTCGCGACTCAACACGAACCACAGGTTAGGGGTCCAGCTCTGACTGTTAAGGCTGCTGTGTAGCGCTAGTAGCGAGTAACTACACTCCTCTAGTGCGTGGTGTGATCCAAAGACGGGACTGTTTCGCACGCACAGATCTGTTTGTTTCAAAGTAACCGCTATAAACTAAGCATAGATGGTGGTGTGCAATGAATTGCTTCCAATAAAATATTCCTAATCAATATGACTTATCAACCTGAGGAAAAAGAAAGATTTTTGTACGTGTTGAAGTTGTGACTGCAGCTGGTGTCGTAGCCCGACAACGACATACGCATGGAGAACTTGTGGCGGTGGGATCAGCGTCGTCTTTTCCCGTGTACCGTCCATTTTCGTCTACTGTGTGGTTTCATTAGTGTCTTATAGTCTGTCCAGTATCCCAGTATTGCAAAGGTGTAGCATGTGCCAAAGCTGTTAAGTGGCGCCAGCTTTGGAATAAAAAAAAAAAAAAAAAACGTAATTTGTCCTCCAAGATTCCGGGAGTGCCCATCAGCACTGGCTAAGCATACTGCATTGATCATTTGAGTATGGCTCTCAAAAGTTGTGCCGAATCGACACAAATACTTTGCTGTGGAAGCTTAAGATCAATCATACAAAGCAAAGCATCAGTTCAGAACTGACGAACCACAGAGAGCATGACGCCCATCTAAGAGATTCGAGGTGGACGTGACATGCTAGGGACAGCCTATCTCCACTAGGAGATCAGCGGTGGTAGTGATGTTTATGGCTGCGCATACACAAGGCCCCGGCAACCCGAGGACGCATGTGCTTGGGCTTCGCACATGCGCAGCACCGCCGCTCCAGTGTCTTGGGTACGCAAGCTGCTTGGGTACCCAGCAATAAAACTATGTGGCCCCCGGCATGACTTCAGAGCTGCTCTCCCCCTCCCCTTCCCCTTGTCACTTCCTATCTGAAGGCCAAAATGGCAGTGTTGACCTAAAATGGGGTTAGACAGGAACAAAGATCGCTTACAGTTCCGCCGTCTTCACACTTAGCCAGTTAATGCCTTCACTTCCTCACTTTGCACAGGTTCAAAAACGGGGAAAAAAGATTTTGTGGAAATACTAGGTCAGGGTCGAGTTTGAAAAAACTAGCAGCAGGCATGATGACAGTGTGCAGCAGTACATACGTCTGTGAACAGACTTTCTCAAGAATGAATTTCATCAAATGGAACTTGCGCTCCCATCTAACCGATGAACACCTGCATAACTTTCTATGTCTATCGGTGAACAACCTTGATGTGGATATTTGCAAGTTGGCTAAGAATGTACTGCACCGACAATCGCATAGAAAAAGCTTTTTTTTTTTTTTTTTGCTACCTTGTGCTAAATTGCTACCTTGTGACAAGCATGCTGAGAGGAAAAAAATAATTCCTATTCCAGTTCTGCACATCATTGTCAATGCGCCAAATTTTTTCTCTTTGCCTGCAAAATCCCTCTGCCTCCCCCCCTTCGATTCGCCGTCTGGCCCCCGCCATGTTGGCTTCATGCAACTCGGCCTTCCGCCTCAAAAGGTTGCCGACCCCTGCTATAGTGGTTTTGCACGAGAAGGCGGCAGCGGACTGATGCAAAGCGCTTTTGTGTCGTCTTGTAATAAAAGCGTGCAGTACAGTTGCAACGGCGCTATGCTCGCAGTACCATATGCGCGCGTTTGATGAGATAGTCATTGCGGCGAGCTTTCCTGGAGCTCGCGCTGCACTCTTGAAGGTGGTCCAGCACAAGGTGACAGTGGTGCAGGGCGCTTTTGTTGTCGCCTGTTAGAAGCGTGCAGTACACTTGACGGTACGCCGTGTGGCCGAGTGGATAGCTGAAGGCACTTATTGTGATGTTCTCCTGACAAGGGGGAGCACTGCTTGTTGTGATGTTCTCCGAACAAAGGGTAACATTGACCTACAGGAAGCGTAGGGGAAGCTTGAACAAGCTAAATAAGCAGACCTACAAAAAGCCAAAGCAGTGATCTGCTAAATCATATCACTGATCTTAAGCAAAGGCCTACTGCTATCCAACTACAGTTCTTGTACATCACATTGCTTCTTTTGTAGCGTTAGCTACACTGGCCAAGGCGAAGCAGTTTCGCGTGGCACATTGAGAGCCGTGCTGTGCATGTACGAGGAGCAGTGACGTCACACGGCGCAAAGCTGGCACACTGAAGCTGCCTGCGCCCACACCTTGCTGGTCTGCGCATTCCAGAGGAGCGACGTCATAGCCGTGGCACACGCATTGGCGCCAGCGCGCACCCAGCTGTGTGCCTGCGTTGCACAGTGGCCGTCTGACACTGTGCCGGAGCCATTTGATAGTGCCTCTCATTTTGCACGCATATGCATGTATCAGTGAGGGTATACATAGAGCGGGGAGGAGGGAAAGAAAAACGGAAGCACAGGGAGGTCAGCCATTTGTCGACCGGCTGGCTGGTGTTTGCCAGTGTGGTATAGCCATGGAGAAGGAGAGCGCAAATGCTGCTAAAAGAAAGAAGCTTGACAACCAAGAAAGCTAAGAATAATCAGCTGATTCTTAGTTAACGCTACATATATCCTAAGCCACTGCAATTTTTTCTTTTTTTTATAGAAGTGTGACGCTTGTTCGTTTTTTTTTTTTTTTTCAAATGTTCATGAAGTGAACCTAGTTTGCAGAAGCTTTTTTCAGTGATTTCGTATGTTGTTTGCTACTCGGGCTAGATACTGCACGTGGTATGTAAAAAGGTAGTGTAGTTCATACCTGGCTATAATTTGTTAAAAGAGCTTTCTTCAAAGGCTGTGTTATTTGTATTCTAAGCAGATTAAAATATTAACTTGTCCCTCCAAGTTGCCGCAAATTTACTATTCAAGATCCTAAGGTGACATATTAAATGCCGCAAACTGTTCAAATCAAAGTTCTTCTGCTCCATAATCAAAATTTCACTGTTCCAAAAACTGCTCCCTATTCACTTTCACCTGTCTCACCCCTGTCAAGGAAAAAGTTGCACTGCCATTCTGATGCAAGTTTGGCAGGCTGTTCTGTTTCTCTAGATGATAGTGTTCACCTTGTTGCTGCAAAATGGGGGAAAAAATGCACCATATCCACGAAGTGAATGATGATGAAAGAGCTCGCTGCAGAGGTTAAATTCGGTAAACCGTGAATCCTCCGTACATCCGCTTGATCATCATACGAAGACGTGACACGGGAAGTGTGGTGTGATTGTATTTTCACATTATATACACAATGTTTTATTATTTACATACTGATGCAGTATAAAATTGTCGCCGCTTCTACTTCGCGGGCTCTCAGTTCGGGGTTCGCATGACACTGATGTCTCTCTTCGGCCTCGCGGGCCCTCAGCTCAGGGTCCGTTTGTCGACGAGCGCATGCTGCTTTGGCTGCACGAGCCCTTGCCGCTATCGCCGCCTCGGTGCTGGTGCTGGCTTGTGCTTGCTGCCGGCGCTGGCATCTTGCTTCGGCCTTGCGAGCTCTCACCGCATTGTCTTGACGGGGAGCCCGTGCTGCAGCCGCATTGCGAGCCCTCCGCGCCGCTGCCTTTGCTTCTTCGGTGTTCATGGTGGAAACTGAGTAGCAGTATCGAAGCACACTGAGTGATGTCCAGCGAAAGATAAGAGAGGCGTGCCAAGAGCGAGTGCTTTATATAGGCACGGTCCTCTAGCGGTCTCCTATCAAACTAGAGCGCGTGCCGAGAGTGGACCGCCGCCTGAGTGGTGGCGCGCCATCTAGTGAGCGCTCTTGAAACGGAGAGCACAGCTGCACCTCTAGCGAGAGCAGTGAGAACTAGCGTACACGGTGCAACGGCGAAAGACAACCCCCAGCATAAGGAGCAAGCTCCTTATGCTGCGGCTCCTTATCATTGCCCTTATTGTTTCCCAGAATGAAAGGATGAATTTGTTAAAGGACCCCTCGCAACGAAATTTTTATTGTGGCTTTTATGGTTTAAATAGGGTCGTGCGAATATTCGAAACTTTCGAATATCGAAGCGAATAATATGATATTCGATTCGACCTTCGAATCGAATATGACTATTCGAAAACTTCGAATATTTTCAAAGTATTTCCAAGTCTGTTAAAACGTGAAAAAAATAAATAAAACCACCAATGTGCCGTGATATGCACGGCACAAAAAATGCCCCCTTTATTTGTGAAATAACCTCCGCTACCTTGCGTATATTTCATGGTGACGGTCGTTGCAAAGGCCGCAGCAGACTGGTGGCAGGCCCGCCCTCGAGCAACGTTTCTGGTATAAACGTTGCCCTCGAGGTTCGCTCGCTCGTTCCGACACCGGCGGAGTGTAGATTCGCCGTTTAAAGACTCTAGGAGCTTCACAATTCGTGAGCTTTTCTCAGCATGGCTTTCCGTTTGAAGCGGAAAAGAATAAACACTAATGCCGAGCCCTGATCACCCCTGCACGCCAATGAGGCCACTAGTGCGACAAGCGTACGTCCGAGGCAGTACAGTACCGGATGAATTCCGTAACAACGGACAGTATCATAACTGCCCTAACAGCCATTGCGAGAAACTACGCTAACAGAGCGTAAATTGACGCAATGTACCAGAGAACATCTATGTAAGTCGTATACAACGTTGCTAAGACGAACTTGTGATGGATTCGGATTTGGATGCGCGTGTACTTGTTGCCACCCCGCATCCCAAAGCCGCTGAAATTCGGTTTCCGTTCAAATTAAGCGCGCCGCGGTTTTGTTTTTTCTTGCTAGCGTATTTGATTATAACGCGAAGGTGGACTTGCAACGACAAAAACTTCTAAAAGGAAGACTTGCATAGTGATCGAGTAGATATGTAAAACTATATTAGGATGGTAAAATGAAGGAAGCTGATATCTTAGTGGTAGTAGGTATTCAGTCAGGCAACCCCTAGCTGTCATAGCCCTTTGTGTTTTGTTTTGCGCTTGTGAACGTGCTCGGCGCATGTGTCTTTGCTGCAAGTGCTGAACTTTGGGGAAAACAACAGTTTGGTAGCCCTGTTGCTCGATTGCGTGCACGACTGGCCTAGCGCAACCATGGACGAGCCGGCGCAACGGGTATTCCGGAGTCCCATCTGGGAGTTCTTCGAGCGCAGGGCCAGTGACGCGACCTGCCGCACGTGTAAGATGCGCCTTAAAACACCTACAGGCACTACAACCACCCTCGTCAATCACCTGAAGCGTCACCCTGATCCATTCAAGCAACTTGAAAAGCTCCGTGCCGCCGAATGCTCAAAAAAGGCGAGTGGCCCAAAAAAGACGACGGCCACGAAGACGGCAGACGCAAGTGCAGCGAGCTGCAGTTACTTCAAGCCGACCTTAAAAGGTGACAGTCAGCGCGCAAAAATGCTAACTACGAAGGTTGCACAGTTCATGGCCGCTGGCTTGCATTCGTATTCTATCGTCGAGGAGCCCGGCTTTTTGTCCTTGATGCACGCTGCAGTGCCAGAGTAAAAAGTCCCATCGAGGACTACGTTTTCCAGGAGCGTCATGCCAGACCTTTACGCCAAGGAAAAAGAGCGGATTAAAGGTGCGCTGCGCCATCACTTCAACCATGGTACCCCATGCGACTCGATCACAACCGACGGGTGGTCGTCTAGGCCTGGGGATAGTTACGTCTCGTTTACATGCCACCTGCTCGATGAAGAGTTCACTCTTCACAATTACCATCTTGCATGCCGGCACATGCCCGAGGGCCATACTTCCGAAAACTTGAAGAACGTCCTCCTTGATTTAGCCGAGGAATGGGGACTGCCTCAAGGCATACCAGTCTTCATTGTGACTGACAATGCCAGAAACTTCCTGCGTGCTGCATTGCGAACAGGATGGTTCAGCATTCAATGCTTTGCCCACACCTTGCAACAGTGCATAAACTGTGCAAAGCGAGATACACCAAACTTCGAGCAGCTGTGCATCAAGGCACGTGGAATTGTATCCTACTATAAGAGGAGCTCCCTGGCCAGGAATTGCCTCAAAGAACTTCAAGCAAGCATGGGCTTAGAACCAGTTGAAGTAATCCAGGACGTGGTAACACGTTGGAATAGTGAGTACGCAATGATGGCTCGCCTTTTAAAGCTTCGTCGTCCGATTTCTGTGGACCTGTCCGAACTGGACACAATGGAAGACTTTACCTCAACTGAATGGCGTCTCATGACGTCTGTGACGTCAGTCCTTAAATGCATTGATGATGCAACGAGAGAGAGTTGCTCCGAAAAGCACCCAACACTTTCTCAAGTGGTGCCGCTTGTGCACTGCATGCAGCTCCTCCTCACCCAGCAAGAGCGGAGTTGTGGGGAGCAGTCTGTATTTGCAGGAAACCTCCTTCGGGCCATCAAGTGTAGGTTTGGGGACATTAAATTGCAGGTGCCATATGCCCTGAGCACAGCACTAGACCCCCGATTTAAAGCAGTGTGCTATGATGCCACTTGCGAGAAACGATGGTTAAAGAGTGAGCTCTGCTCAGCTTTGGAAAAGAGTCTGCCTCAACAGAACGATGAAGAGGAGCCAAGTGTGAGCAGTGCATCTGCAGAAGCTGCGTCATCGAGCAGTGATGTGTGGAGTGTGTTTGGAACTTTGGCTGGTTCAAATACTGCACCAACTGGCTCTGAGAGATTGAAGAAGGAGGTGGAGGAGTACCTCCATGCACCTGTTCAGCCTCGTTTGGACAATCCTTTCCTGTGGTGGAAAAATATTGGCAAGGCCAAGTACCCATCCCTCTACAACATAGCTCGGCTCTACCTCTCAGTGCCAGCTACTCAAGTGTCCAGTGAGAGGCTGTTTTCAACCACAGGGAATGTTGTCACGGCACGAAGAGAGCACCTTCTCCCCGAGCATGTAGAACAGTTGGTGTTCGTGCACAGCAACATGTGCTAGGATGTTTGGCTGGACATCTGTTTATGTTTATTTATTCACAATACCCCAAGGACCCTCTTAAGAGGGTATTACATAAGGGGGTGGGTGCTAATAAATTTGAAAATGAAAAGTCGGATGTCTGTCTATTTCTGATCCCCTACTTTTATGAAGGGTCAAAAGATTTAGTGGGTGAAACAGCTAGCAAAGGTTATTGTAACAAGGTAACGTAGTTCATTCTATCAATTTTTCTCTCGTGAACTTTGTCTCCCAGGTATTCGCTTTGATTCGAAAATATTCGCTTCGCTTCGAAGTTATTCGAACGAGGTAACTATTCGATTCGTATTCGCTTCGAAGTGAAAAATCACTATTCGCACATGCCTATTTAATAACTGTAAAGTGCCGTACATTGCACCCAGTTTTGGACAAGCGCCCGGTGTTAACAGTCCCGAAACTCCAGAATTCTGGGAGCACCGGAGAGCCCACGGTCTGTTCAAGTATCAGCACACAAGTATCAGCAACGAACGTATTCGCCACCTGTTTTCACCAACTCAGAAGAGTCGTTCACTGGGTCCAGTGATGATGAGTGACAATGAATCATTTGCAATTTCAAATTAAACCTACCTTCTTTCATTCCGTAGCCACTGTAGTGCTGCCTCGAAGCCTTGACCAGAGAGCTTTGAGCAGACATTTCTAGATGCTAGATATGTCTAGATTCTAAACCTAGATATCTAGATTAACACAATTTTCAGCAAAAGTGGAGTGGGCGTTTTCGTGGTACTATAGTAGCTTTGTGTGTGATAATTATGAAATTGAATTGTAAATGCTCTGATATATCGTATAGTTTTTCTGCCGTTGTTATATAAGACCAAGCTACCATGTGGTCTGGTGGTTATGGTGCTTGACTGGGATCGAATTGCAGCTGCAACAGCTGCACTTCAGCAGAGTCGAAAGGCTAGACTTGGATTTAGATGCTCGTTAACACCAGATAGCCACATTTCTCGAGCTCTCGATTACGGCATCTCTCATTATCATATTGTGGTTTTGGGATGTAAAACCCCATAGATTATCTTTATTACGTATGACCAATTCTGGTGTCACTTCAAAACGCCTGCCCAGATTTGTATGAAACTATCGCACCGTTGCTGTGGAGCGGGATGAGATCACATGTGCTCAAGCTTTCATGATGATAAACGGTCATCAACTTGAGCTTGTTGGCATGGCTTCATCACAGGAAACAGTGTGACGCTTGGGCAAGTTGGCGTGGATTCATTTCAAAATGTTAACAGCGCAAGAACGATTAGGAAGGGATGAGACAACAAAGGTAAAGAGCGCTGACTTCCAACTAGTCTTTATTTCGATAAGAAGTGCATATATACGTGGCAAGGGAGAGGGCGCTCGACAAGAAAAGAAAGAAAGGATGTACAGGTGCTGCCATCGTTGCCTCATCATCTCCAATACAGCGCGCATATCACCACGTGTGCCCTAAAACCCAGCCAGGTAATCAATTTCTTGATTTAGAAGCGCAATAGAGGGAGCACTAACGCACTTATCTCCAGCTTATGTATGAAATCAGCTTCAATAATTTCGCAAGTTAGCTGATCCCTATGCCTCACCATCACTTTGCTCTGATTGAAGCATGGTGTACACCCGCAGTCACGGCAATGAATGCCTATGTGACCCTGGACCGTATTGAAGACGTTATTGTGGTGTTCGCGCAAGTGGTCATTTAGGCATCTGCCCGTTTGACCAATATAGCTTTTCCCGCACGTCAGTGGGATTGAATTAACAACCCCCACTGTGCAGGAGACGAAACGTGTCCTGTGGTTCACAGAACACACAGGAACCCGTGAGGGCTGAGCGTTCACCATTTTGCACAACTTCTGAAGCTTCTCGGGAGCCGAGAAAGCCACCTGCAAGTTGGCGCGCGCTCCAATCTTCTTCAGCCTATGTGACACATTGTGCACGTACGGCAACACAACGAGGCGCTTTTTGTTGGTGTTTTCACGCTCTTTGCATGCATCTATATCAACTAGAACAAGTGGGAGCTCTCATGCTGGCTCTCTTCAAATAAGAAAAGGATCTTATACGTAACTCGTGATATCTTTGTGCCATGCACTGAAAAAAAGGTGATGCCTTACTGCAGGAGGATGTGACACTTGTGAACCTGCATCATCAAATGGATCGTCCAATAGCTGAGTCCCCACTGCTGATGGCGTGTTATGCAGCCCATTTGTCACAGTACCAGGTATGTCTTTGGCATTCTACTTTGCGTACTCACTGACATTGTATTTTGAGCATTGTTTAACACATAATGGTTTGATGAAGGTGAGATTTCATTTGTCAAGGTGCTCACTGGCTACTGTGGTAAGCATCCTCTCAGATCTTAGCCTGTATTGGACATAAACCCAAACGTTTCTGGATTGATTCCTCAAGGGGGGATGACTGCTATGGTCCAAGAGAGGGCATCATCCTTTCAGTGGTTTCTGCTCTTGGGAAGGGCGACAACAGGCACTGGGATCCTTGCCCATCTCATCTCCATAGACCAGGCAGTCCTGTTCATGATGACCTTTTCATCTTTCAGTTTAGGCAAGGCCAATGTTAAGCAATGAACAGGCCATGTGCTTACTCACATCTGTCCTTTTACTGGGAAAGCATTCGTATATGCAAGTGTGCACAACAGCATTAGCAAAACACAGCAGGAGAATCATTATTCATGAACGCTTGGCAGGATATCAAAGTTGTCGCATCTGCCAATGAAGTAGCTCAGAGCAGTGGACGGTAGGCGTATAATATGGCACTTACTTGTTGTGAAAGGATATTGTGTCTTAAGAGGCACAGCCACATTCCCGCCGATGAATGTTCTCCACGTTGTGCCTGTCCTGCTCTGGCCAATGATGGCGGGCCTCGTTGTAATCAACTCACACCACCTCTTGGTTGATGCTTTTATTTACCGCTGTGCAACTTTCTCTTTTTTATTCTTCTGTTGTCATATCTCCCTGTTTTTTGCTGTTGTAACCACAGGTGTGTGCAACCACATACAAAATAAAACTGGGGTTTTACATGCCAAAATCATGGTACGATTATGAGGCACACAGGTGTGCCAACTCCAGGTTAGTTTTTGCCAGCTGGGTCCTTTTTCAAGATGCGCCTCAATCTAAGTACAGTGTGCATGGATTGGAATGCATATACAGTAGACTCAATAAACGGTAATCTCTTAAATGGAAATCGCTTAAGCAGAAATGCTGTCTCTAACAGGAATGGCTTCATTCCTGAATTCTGCACCCTTGTTCATCTCTCAGTAAGTGGAACTCCTGTTAAATGCAACATACTTTCAGGTTTCATTTAACAAGAGTCTACTGTACAGGGTGCTTCGCGTAATAAGCAACAATGATTTTAAAGGAAGTGATGAACCGCAATTACATGTGGTTCACGTATCTTTATACTATGCTTCACTAGTTAATTAACTAAGATCAGTTAACTAAGATCAGGTGCAAGGGCTTCAAGCCGTCACCTGACGCCATCATCGACGGAGAGTGGGACGGGACAGGGGTTAATCCCCTCTTCCCCCCCGCCTCGTCCGGACTTTTAATAAAGTTTATTCACTCACTCAGATCAGTTATGCAAAGCTTTTCACATTTTCTTTAGGGCTAAATGCATTTCGTTACTTCTTTGTAGAAACAGCGCTCACTAGACGACGACGAAGTAAAAGAAGGCACAGGACAGGCGCCTGTCCTGTGCCTTCTTTTACTTCGTCGTCGTCTAGTGAGCGCTGTTTCTACAAAGATGAACGCATACCAACTCGCTCAAGCTTCCATTCTTATGCATTTCGTCACATTGTTGAGGGCATTCCGAAATGTCTGGTCCAATTTTTTGTGGCAACGCACATGCTGCGTGGTGATTTCTTCAGTGTTTTCAATGTGTTTAAAAGCCGCTGAACTCTTTTGTTACCGTTGGAAAATTGGCCACATTTTTTAGGTCTTATTATTGTGGGGATTCGAGGCACGCCCGTAGCCTTTGCGCGGGTATTTGCCGTCTGCTAACCCATTTTCTCCCCGTTCCCTCCCGCGGCGGCAATGTGGCGCCATCTTGCGCCATGCGCTGCCGGGTTCTCGTGGTGGCGCTGTACGCGATCTCGGAATTTGCGAGATTTGGTGCACGCTGGGACGGCTCTCGCTCTCTCTCCTGTGCCAGCGAACGGTGAGGTCACGTTTTCCTTGCGCTCCGAGGTCCCCTTTGGGAATCGCCGGACGGTAGCCTGCCTGGGTGCCTTGGCATCCTTGGTGGGCGTGTCTACCGTTGCACTAGCTTCTGTTCTGTACACTAAGCTAAAGGCGGTGCCAAGTGTTCGTGCGTGGTCGTACCACGCTGAGCCCCACCTGCCGGAAGCCCACGTGTGCGGAGATTTGCCCTAACTCTCGCGACCAGGCCCAGTGGTCATCGCGAGAGTGCGCAGCATAGCCGCTCAGGACCTTTTCCCGAGCGGCGTGTCAAAGCTCGCCATTGCGAGCTGCGACGTGCTTCGCGGAACCCCTTTGTGTATTCCGTCCGCCTGCGGGGGGGCCCTTTGCTCCCCGCGTCCCGGGAGCGGACGTTGTGCTTCGTTGGGGTGCCGCCGAAAAGCAAATAAAGTGTTTGTGTGTTGTATTTGATTGAACACTGTTTCTGTCGCGTGGCGTTCGGCGCCCTCGTTAGCTGTTAGCTGAACGTCCGCGGAGCGGTGCGCGCACGTAAGCAGGCAACGGCACACGCGGCCCTGTGGCTCGCTGAGCCTGAACCCGCGGTGGTCTCTACTCCGGTGAGTTTTGAGCCCACCACAGTATCTATTTTTTGTTACAAATACCGTATTTACTCAAATGTAACGTGAGTTTTTTTTCCAGATTTTTGCTACCTGAAGTCGACCCTCATGTTACAATCGAATGCCGTAATTCAAGTTGTCTAAGAAGTGCAATGGTGCCCACAACTCTGTTTCTTTTTTCTTCCTGGTAAGTTACCCCTCGCATTACAATCGAGTGAAAACGGTAATATTATAGATAGTGTAATATTATATATCAACAGCTAAGTGATTGTACTTTTCAATGGAATTACTTTAAAAGAACTTATATTGGGGTATACAGTAAAAGCTCGTTAATTCGAACTTGAAGGGGACTATAAAACTGCTCGAATGAAGCGGAGTTAGCAGGCGGGCGCTAGAATGAACTGACGTCACACTACACTCTGCGGGCAGCACCCAAAGAAGCTACCTCTGCATTCGTTATCGTGAATTAGATGCTACTACGCATTTGTGGCAGGTGATTTTTTAAATTAAGTGCATGGAGCTCTAACATCGAACGGAATTATTTGATCATTCGGTGATACGCCAGAAACAAGGACCGACGTGCATTCATGTGACCAGTGAGTCTTAATGTCGAAATATATGACGCTGTATATCTCCAAGACACATTTATTTACACGGCAGAGTCAACTCAATCAAAATTAAAAGTAATCAGCAGTTTGCTTGCATTTCTTTTGTCACAACGCCATGAGCACAGTTTGCAGCTTGGCCAAGAGCTCCAGCGTAGCATCCGAATTCTCATCTGCTGAGAAATGCTGTTGTTTCGTTGTTTTCCATCTAGTAAATTTGGTTTGGTCTGGTTTTGCAACACGTGATCACTCTGAGCCTACTCCTGCAAGGAGCGATGAAAACCATTGGCTCCCAGTTCAAATTGAATGTTGTGAATACCGACGCATTCGAATTACTGGGAGTTTCCCCCCATAGCATACAGAATACATTTACCCTCAGCAAAGTGCTGCATACTTCGCCTTGTTTGTCTTTGGGGCAAATGAAGTCATTCATGTTATGACATCTAGTGCACTATATATCGTATGTTTGTCATGCATGCATGTGCAATCTCTATATACCATGCTAATGAAACGTATATTCTGGTATATACAATGCATGACCTGTCATTTATGTTCGTCACGCACTCATGTCATGCCATACCAATTTTTTATATATATCCACCTAACAAAACCGCGGGAAGGTCAACAAGAAAGTGTCATGTAAATCATACCATACATGACATGAATATGATTATTTGCATGGTAGGACCTATCATTGATGTTTGTTGTACAGTCATACAGTTGAAACCCGCAATAACGAAATCGGCGGGGAAAGCACAAAATTTCGCTCTTGCGGGAATTTCGTTGGCGCGAGAATGCGGCAGAAAAGACATAGAATTTACAAAAAAACACATTTTATTTCCGAAAGTCAGTAAGTTTGCCTTGGCCAGCCTTACCACGCAGCAATTTCATGCCTCTCGATCGGGAATCTCGTTTGCCACGGCACAAAGTTCGCACCATGCACTGATCAGTGATGGCGGCACTGCGCTGTCACCAGTATCGTCATCAAGTGCGCCGACAGGCGAACCTTCTTCCGACTTCGCTGGATCAGCGCGGATCGGTGCAGAATCGTGGACAGCGAGCTGTACGCAACGCCAAATTCTTCGGCGATGTCCATTTTTTGCCTGCTCTTTTCCACCTCACTGATTATTGCAGCCTTATCTTCCAGCGTGATGAACTTCCGCTTTTTCGTTGGAGGCGGCATCTTCGCAGGCAGTGAAATCGGACGAAGCAATCACAACACACAGTTCACGTTGCACCAAGCGACCAAGAGAACGCTCCACAAATGGCTCCACACACGCGACCATGTGCGCGCAAAGCCGGCAAAGCCAAGCACAGAGCCAAGCCAACGAACGAAACTCCACTAGGGTGGCTAACTCCACGAGGAATGTGGATTTGACTACATAGTCCGCGATAACGAGCAGGTGTTTCGGCAAGCCATCATCATCATTACTGTTGCCAGCTTTATGTTTTTTTGTAAACAATGATGGCGGCTGCTTCTCAAGTGTGCTGTAGCGATAGTTTTGCACAATTTAAGTGTAGCATGAATGCATTTCAGCAATTTTCGAAAGTAGCTAATGTTGCGAGAGTAGATTATTTGCGCACTCGTGTTTCAAAAATTTCGTTAATGAGGGACTGCGGTATGAACATCTTTTGTAGTCACGAGTTACGAAATGCATTGACTCCTATGGGCGTTCACCGGTGCTCCGAAAATATTTCATTGTGGTGAGAATTTCGTTCCCTCGGGATTTCGTTATCGCGGGTCTCGACTGTATCACGCAATACCAATTTTAGTGCATATGAAGCAAGCGAAACGGCTGCAAGCGCACCATGAACGTGGCATGTAAATCATGCCCTACATAACATACAAGTCATGATTTTTATGTTACCACCTGTCATTTATGTTCATCATACAGTCGCATCACGCAATGCGAATTTTGGTGTATATCAAGCTACGGAACAGCCGCGAGCGCGCCATAAAGTTGGCATGTAAATCATGCCCTACGTGTCATGCAAGTCATGATTTTTATGTTAGCACCGGTCATTTGTGTTGAGCATACAGTCGCGTCACGCAATGGTAATATTGGTGCATATCAAGCGAGTGAAATGGCCGCGAGCGTGCCATGATTCTCATGTTACCATTTGTCATTTATGTTTGTCGTACAGTCACGTCCCGCAATACCAATTTTAGTGTATATCAAGCAGGGCACGGCAGGGCAGGGCAGGGCAGGGCAGGGCAGGGCAGGGCAGGGCAGGGCAGGGCAGGGCAGGGCAGGGCAGGCAGGCAAGCAGGCAGGCAGGCAGTTTCGGTAGGACATGTTCTGAATATACTTGTTTTGGGGAATTGTACACTCTAAGAAAAAATAGAGTATTTGGGGAGTATTTCTGCCACACTGCAATAATCGTCATCTGGCTTGCTCGCATTTCCTTTCTTCAAAACCCCGCTCTCGTCACTTTCCTTTCAAGAATACTATGTCACGCTGATAACGCGCACGCCATTCGGGACCGGGAAGTGCTGGGACCTTGGTGATAATGCGAGGAAAGTACGCGAGGTGGATGACGATTATAGCTGTGTGGTAGAAATACTCACCAAATACTCTATTTTTTCTTTGAGTGTAGTCGTGGAAGCCCGACGATACCTCTATGGATTATATGGCAAATGAAATTTGTTCGTGCTTGTCGGTGAGCTAGTTGGTTTGGAAGCATGGTGATGAAACAGCGCTAAGAGACAAGGATGGAAGGGTACACACACGAGTGCTTACTCACAACTGTTTTTTTTATTAGCATCAGTGCGTCATATATGAAATTCACCATCTCTGTGGCCGTGACAATATCCCAAGAGCCATAATCCTCTGCATCAGACGGCTTCTACTGGATTTGCGTCCACACATACTTATTTTTGTTAACACAAATCCTGTTTATTACTCCCACTGTGAAAAAGATGTCCAAAATGCCAGTTTTCCTTGGGACAGCGCAACCTATAGTCTGAGATCACGGCCAGGCACCCTCCTTGGGCTGAACATCCATCTCTGCGGGTTGAAGGTAATACAGTAAAATCTCGTTAATTCGACCCCCGTTAATTCGGAATTTCGGTTAATTCGGACGCGGCGTCTGGTCCCGTCCAAAATGTGCATTGTTCTATGGCTGAGAACTCTCATTAATTCGGACAGATTCGACCGCGCTTCGGTTAATTCGAACTCCCGACTGAGGTCGGGTCGAGACGGGGAAGCAGCAGCGGATACCGCCACGGCCGCGGTTCGGATATAATTCGGATTCGCAGCCGAAATCGACGGCGCATTTGAACAACTTCGAGATCGGATCATGGCCTCCAAGATTTAAAACGAGGTAACGAGATCGGATTATGGCCTCCGAGATTTAAAACGAGGTAACGAGATCGGATTATGGCCTCCGAGATTTAAAACGAGCTTTGCATCTCGGAGGCACATACACAATGAAAGGCAGTGCATCGCTACTGTCATCAGCAACAGGCAACATGGCGACGGTCCGTCCGCGTTATCCATAGAGTTTCCTAAGTATTGTAGGAAACTCTATGGCATTATCAACGCGATCAGCCAGTGGTGGATGATAAGAATAGCATAGAATATGGCATAAGGCATCGTTCCGCGATAGCACCCCTGGTGTTCCGCAACGTGCGCGGTGAAGCGTTGTGCAGGCCAGGCGTTCCGGACTTTCCACACGCCTTTCTACGTACGAGCCGTGCAACATTTTCAACACTGACGAGACAGCGCTGTTCTGCCTGACAAGACGATCGTGTTTAAGGGGGACCCGTGCGTCGGCGAGAAACGGAGTAAAGAGCGGGTGACGGTTCTTCTGGCTACGAACATCACCGGCACAGAGTAGCTGCCGCTGCTGGTGATAGGAAAGGCTGCGAAGCCAAGATGTTTTGAGAACAATAAGGAGCTGCCTGTCGACTACCGCTTTAATAGAAAGGCTTGGATGACGGCCGAAATATTTCAAGCCTGGCTGCGTCAGCTAGACCGCCGCTTTGCGGCACAGTGTGCGCGGACAGCCACCTTCAGGAACTTAGCAAAATTGTGATTTCCTTGCACGTTGCCTCCGCGAAGCAAACCGCGATCACCGACTTCTTTAAGAAATAAAAGTCTGGTGGTGGCGGAAACATTTTTCTAGTGTTTTGATCGTACTCGCGATAATTCGAACCCTCGGTTAATTCGGACATTCTCTCTGGTCCCGTGAAGTCCGAATTAACGGGGTTTTACTGTATCACCAAATCTTTGGCATATGCTGTTGAGACACTACAAGTAACAGATATAATACAGCTGATCCCGAATATATCGAATTCGAAGGGGATCGCAAAATAGTTCGATATATCAGTAATTCAAAATAAAAGATTTGTCCATTTAAGGGTTGCCTTGAAACATTGTGAGTCTCGGAACGGTTTCCAGAGATTGGGCCAAGCTGCTGATATGCCCACAATATAAAAAGAAAATTGCGAAAACAACTGCACTTTATTTGGCATGAAAAAAGTCTGACTTTGGCTTCTTTTTCTGTGCCATTAAGTTCATGAGGCCATCCTCAATATTGTAGAGGCCTTCCACATAGGCAACTCCTGCTCCACAACAGCGGGGAATGAGGCTGAATGCAAGCACTGCAGCAGTACAGGGCTGCTTCGAGGGTTCGTCGGCATCACCGGCGACCTCATCCATGATCTCTGCATCGGTGCAGTCCAAAACTGCTTGTCATCATTAGCGCTGACGAAATCGCTTGCTGTGTCTCTATCAGCGATGGCACCCGGAAACACTGACAGCTTCATCGTCGAGGCACCCTATGCCATTGTCTGCGGTGATGCCACTCCCAAAATCGTTGGGTGACACTAGAAGACCAGCTTTACCAAAAGCAATTTACGACTGAGGTTTGTTTCACGTCGTTCCACGCCCCTGTTGTGTCGTCATCTGAATCGCTCCGAGGAGGTCAAGCTGACAAGCTTCTAGCCTCTGTAAAATCCTGCATCGAAGAGAATGGTTGTATGAACAGTGCAGGCATTACGGTTGGCAATTTTTTATCGCTTTTAGAATTTTATCTCAATATAACTTTTATGATGTTCGACAAAAAGCCCTTATTCAACAATACCTTCATTTGAGCGAGTTGGTCTATAAACGGCAGGGAATCTTCATAGGTTCTTGTTTACGCCAGTTCTTTGTGATGTCTTTTTGGCTGAAGTAGATGGCGACTTGGATAACGTTGTTAAAGGGGAGGGGGTGTTTAAAGGATTTTAAATACGTTGATGATATTTAAATTCTTTTGAACAAACCGGGAGACCTCACATCCCCTGATTCTATTTTATTAAACGTCTTTCAAAGACGAGGGTGATGTAGTCGGGGGTCTGCCCAGAGGACCGGAGCCAGCCAGAGTCCTGGGGAGATGTCGAGGAGAGGAGCCCGGAGCTGTTAACAGTTGATGTTTATTACATTATTTACAGGTAGCGTGTTGCTACATGATGGGGTTAGCATCATGGAAGCTCTCGAGCTTCTGGGAGCTTCTCGGAGCTTGTGAGAGCTTGAGAGAACTTGTGAGAGCTTGTCGGGAGCGCATCGGCGCTCGCATTTTATGTCCTGGCCTTCCCAGGGTTCCCTGTAGAAAAAAACAATGGAGGCCAGGACAGTCCAATGAAAATTTCCATCTTCACCTCCGCCCCCAAAAGGGGAAGGTGAAACGCCGCCTCCTTCCCAACCCATGAAAGGAGAAAGAAGCACATCCAGTTCGTCCCATGGCGAGGGAAAAACACTGCCCACCGCGCACTACACGGCACAGCACGAAGACGTTGAGTCTTACGTGGAAGTCAATTTCGTAGTCTGTTGCAGTGAGGGGTATGCGGCGCCAGGTAGACCACGAATTGTGGAAACAGTGGCACCAAGGCGCCACGGAGAACATGGGAAATGCATCCGCAGACGGTTCCCAGACGCTGGGCTCTTTGTTCGGGGCACCTTGACGACAAAGCAAGCCGCCTCGACGGCCAACAACTCTTCCTAATCTGTCAGTCGGTCAGGCGTGCCCAAAGGGTTTTACGAGGGGCGCAGACCACCTGAGATAATTAGACGAACGACTTTCGTGTTGTCGCCGCTCTTGGGGCATCTCTGGAACCGCTGACCCGGAAGAAATCAGGGTAGTCTTAGCCGCAACGTCTCAGGCGTCAAAGCGGCGCCAAGCCAGGCAGGCCGATCATAACAAGGGTGAGGCCTTTTTCACTCGGTTGAATTACTGCAAGAAGCTTGCCTCCAATTTATTTTAGATTGGAGGCTCACGTGGAATGATGAGCACGTTCAAGGATTGTCAAGAAGGGTGCAGCCTCTCACTGGCTGGAGTCGGGGCTGAGGGGGCCGTGCCCACACAGCATGCAGCTTAGTGTTAACAATCAGGTGAGCCAATTGGACGCTGCTGGCTTCCCTCGAGGGTTAGCTCTCGCACAATCTCAAGAAACTGGCGGGCAGGTATGGAGTAACGCTGGTGTTTTCGATGTCCGAGAAAATTAGGAAGATGTGCCAACGCATTTGCAATAACGAAAAGCATGGCTGCGAGAAGAAGCATGAGAGGCCATTTGTGAAATGCTCCACAGGGGTTGTCTACTAGATACTCTTGTCCTGTGGCAAGGTGTACATTGGTCATGCCGAGAGATGTATTAATGACTGGTTAAGAGAGCGTGCCCAAAAATGAAAAGAGATGGCAAGTATGCGCACCTGGTTGCGCATGCTATATTGTGTGGGTGTGACGCACGATTTTCTGAGACAAAGATGCTTACCAGAAGCACAAGAAAGACAGCACATGAGGTTTTAGAGGCTTTTTTCTTTGAGAAGGATGAGCACCGCTGTATAAATGCACCATCGCTATCTTTGCTTCCCAGTGAATTTCAATTTATCAATTCCAGGCTGCAAGAGAAAAAGGAAACAAAAAGTATGTTCTTGATAATATGTGCAATTGGCTTCGCTGGTGTTAATGCACTCATGTTCCACATGATATATGTATATATTCAAGCATTTGTGCGATGAATAAATTGTTGGAAGTGAGCATTGTACGTGTTTGGTGCCTGAATGTGGATGGGGGGGTGCGTGTGTGAATGTGCCATGTGCTTGCGCCAGTGTTGCAGAATGGGCGCCTCCATTCCATTCCAATTCCATTCCGGGGAATTAGAACTTGCCGCAATTTCATTCCTTTCAATTCCTCGGAATGAAAAAACTTAGCCCATTCCCACTCCGGGAATGGCCGAGCAGTTCAATTCCACTCCTGTAATTCCTCAACGTAGGAAAGACATCTTGATACTTTTATTGAGTTAAGAATGAGCTCCCCACAAAGCTGATGTCATCATACGCATTAAGAACTGCAAAAGTATGCAAAACATGTTACCAAGGTCGAGGGATAGTAGCTTGGTGACATTTCTCGTGCAGTACAATCTCCCTACTAATTCCCATAGGGTCAGTTCTCCCGCTACCTATAGCATTTGCATGGTCAGCATGTTTGAACGAACGGTGATGTTTTAATATTGTTTAAGCTTAAATGTGTTAATGCTAAAATGATGACATAGCGTATTTTTATGCTGACAAAAGTAGTGGAAGACTAAGCAGTTTTTCCACACGTCTGGAGCGGTCGTGAATATGTGGAAAACTAAGATTTGGTTAATGGGGAACAAAACCCTCTAGATCTGCCGGTATTAGTTGGAAGAGTGCACTGCTCGGGCACCTTGTGCCTTTGCATCGAATACGGAACACGGGGCTGCACTGCTCATCAGCACTCATGCTTGTTAAGCGCGCCTGGCAAGGATGGATGGGGGGAGAGCTTTCTGTGTTCGCCTGTGTGCAGGTATGCAATGTCTTCCTTGTCGCAAAGGTTATTTATGTGAGTCAGGTACTAAACTGCTCGTGAGATAAATATCAGGGTGTGCATAGAGTATTCGCCACTTTCGTGTGGGGGTATCAATGGGAACCAACGCGCAGGGATAATTTGTTTTTCCCTTCAGTATCTGCTGGGATAATGCGTTTGTTTGTACACTAACTTATGCCTCGGTTTCTCTTTTACAAATTGGCAGATCGTTCACACTTTTACCTCATGCCTACCCTTGGCTCTGGCTAACTAAAGGTGGACCTAGAGAATGCGTTGTGGCCTTCGACTTCGAAACAACATGTAGTCTGGCTTACATGACTAATTTGAGCATATTACAGTAGTAGCAATTAAGGGTGTAGCAAAGTACGTTCCTTCCCAATGCCCTCATTGCTTGGCGATGCGGACACGGGTATGTGCCGAGTCGTAGCAACCGAGCGAAGAAAAGATGCAAGGAAAATGGATAACGATAATAATGAAATAATCCCACCCCGGAGCAGTGTGAGTGCGGGCTGACCAGCTCTCAGCTCGAGACTCGGGAACGCCTGATCTCCCGCGCTAGAGCAGCAGCGGTCGCACGCAACTTCTTGAGCTTAGAAGAAACCACCCACCTTTATATTATTTTTATTGGTTCAAACAAATCTTTCTACAACAACAACACGTCCAGCAATCGGTCACTAGCTCTTTGGCAATCACTACGTCATAAAAAGTGCTTAGGTGTCCTCGTGATTTTTAAATGCTGAATTAAAGGTCGCAAGCTGTGCAAGGCGCAAAAAGAAGCTTTATTTTGGTTTTATTCATCAACATTTTTCCACGTACGGTGTAGGAATTGAGTGCGCCCTCCTCCTCTTTTGCCCCTCGTTCCCCAGTTAGCGTGTGGGCTGGCCCCGCGCGGCTCAAGTGTCGGGAACCGCCGTTAATCGGTGATAATGCTGCTGTGGCTACGCTGCTTGGTACAAGCCATGCGTTGGTCTTCCCCGCACGCGTCCGGACATGCTGCTAGCCTACGTCACTGCGCGGCAACACCTGTCCTCATTGGCAACCAGTGACAACCTCCTTCCCCTTTGAGCTTGCTTCTGTCTGGCGCCGGCTTACCCGCATCAGATGCTCTCAGACCTGTGCGAGAGGTTGACGCGCTGCTCTGGCAGGCGACTTCTCGTTCGTGCGCTCGACTGCTGCCCTTTGTGTGATGGTTGTAGCGCCACTGGCAAGCGTACTGGACCGGTCTTGCGTAGTTCCCTTTATGGCCTGCAAGCCTGTGACTGTCGTAGTGTGCTGCATCTTGGGTTTATAAACCCGTGTTTGTTGACAACCTGCCTCGAGTGCCTTTTTCTGCGCCGTGACGGAGAGTCGACGAACCCGGCCGTAGCATGTTTGTTTTCTGTGGCAGATGGAGAACGTCGCGTCCCTTCCCGGTCGCCTCGTAGGGTAAGCTTCGTGCAAAGCCTATCTCTACATAACGGCAGAGAAATTTCCGCTACAATAGATCCAGGCATGTTGTCTTGGTGGGCATTATCATTTTGCCTGATGTTTTTAAACATCAGTCTGCTTGGCCCTGCTTCAGAATCTGCATTCGCGACAGTGCTGGCGCTGTCCTGGCCTAACAAAAGAGGTCCCCCTCCCCAGCACAGCAGAACGCATCTGCTCGGCTGTTGCAGCTGAACACCAAGAAGATTTAAACCGTGGGTCCAGGAGGGCACCCATCAAAAAAACAGAGTCAGTCCACGTGCTTGCGAACCGCTTCTCCAGGCTACGCTGTAGGCCTTTAACTGCCTCTTTAATTGCCTCTGGTGTGCCTTTGCTTAAGGTTTCCGCAAGGGAAACTTCGATATTTCGCAATGCGGGAAGCAATAGCCCGGTCGTCTCGTGCCTTTTCTGCAGCAACTCCGTGGCTTCTTCTACGGGGGAGAGTAGATCAATCAAGTCTGTCGCCAGCCTCAGTTCATATTTAGGCAGTTTAGTCTTCTTGCACGCGTGCAGGGTTTCTGTTAGGCCTGGATGACTCGAAAAAGTGGTAACGAGCTTTCTCGTCATTTGAAGCTGCGAGTTCCACCTCGTCGCGTTGTGAGATTCCAAATGTAGACTGGCTACATTCAACACTTCTTCCGTGTCGGCGGTGCTCTTGAGTATAGATGCAACGATGGCGCCACATTTTCGTACGACTTCCTCGGCATTTGGGTCCTAAAATAAAGTGAGGACGACAATTAGTGAATATTGACACTGCAAGTACAGGTACTAGCGCAAACAGCAAACATGCAATGCAGTAGAGTTCCAGAAAGAGAATGACTACATATGTAATCGTACGGTATTGCAGTCGACGACACACTGACACTCTTCAAGACTGCATTAGACGATATAAAGTGGGGACAGACACAGCCGTTTTCTCTAGCCCTACGATATATTGAGTGCTCATCAACGCATAGGCTGCACCTTCCTGTTCTTTAGGAATAAACCGTGTGCGTAGTGTCATGGCTTTGGCACTACGTCTGTTATTATCTTAATGAAATGGCCTTCGTAATTCAAATAAACATACTGGTAGCAGGCTGCCGCTTTGCTGACTGGTGCTATATTCCAGGCAACTGTGTTTACGGGCTGAGCGATTTGTACTAAAAAGAGTGACGTACGCAGGATTTCATTTTGCCGTGTGGGGAGGGAGGGTGGAATAAAAAAATAAATAAAATAGAGGGATATCAAAGAAGAAAAATAGCAAAAGGCACGAAATACGAGACAAAAATAGCTTCCGAATCTTTTGAAATGTAACTTTGGGACTCCGTGGGCATTCTTTACGTGATGTACCAGTTTTGTTCATCTTTGTTTGTCCTTAGATGTATTTCAGAACGGTTGATTGACGTGGTGAGAGTCCTCGAAGTCGCGTAAGCTTGGTGCCTGGCCTGCAGCAGAAAAATGATCCGCAGCCACTATTTGATGGGAAGCAGAGTTCGTGGCCTCGGCGATGGCAGCAAATGCACCCCGAATCCTCAATATGAAAAAGCGAAGCACGCTCGAAAATTCGGCTAAACATGAACTGGGGGTAGTTGCATTATAAAGCTTTCACGCATTGAAACTGTGATAAGCACAGTTGTCCACCCTTACTTTTCAAACTACAATTATTATATTCCTACATTCTTTGTCCATGCATTCATGGCAAATTATTTAACAAAGCCAGGCCCAAACAATTGTTGATGAAAATAGTAATAAATGAATGACGTATCTATCAATGCACATCAGATAAAACCAATAAGTTATTAGCGCATACCTGCCGAATGGCGTCTTTTACGTCCAGGTGCAGGCTGTGGGCAGCGCAGCCAAATCGAAATTCCTCCAACTGATGGAACTCGCTTAAGAGCTCCTTAGTAAAGCGTTCCGGGCAGTCGTCGAAATTGTCATCATCATCGTCCTCTTCAGTCTCCCACCCGGTAAATGCAAATGCCTTTATCATTGATGAAGCGTTATCTGTCACCACGCGAAGGACCTGGAAAATGAAATGAGAACAGTTAACAATGGCGAAATTACACGAAAATACATACTTGACCTTGTCAGCGATGTTCCACTGCAGCAATGTTGCGTCATACTCGCAGCGGATCCGAGCACCTGTGTGGCTCCCCGTGAGGCGAGTGAAACTGAGGAGGTACGTGTGAGCCGCGAAGTCGCTGTCCACGAATGTTGCTTCGACAGCCAGGAAGCCCTCCGGAGACGTCCACACGTCTAGTGCGATACAGACGTACTCCGCCCCCGCCAAAGACTATGATATTTTGGTTGTCAGCGCTGATACTTTCCCGGGCAGGAACTTCTCTCTGAGGTCATCCCGCGATGGCAACTTGTAGCCCAGGACGGCAACCTGGATTTGAAAGAATACAAAGCAGTTACTTTGATGAAAGGCGATCTATAATATTGTCATGCTTACCGTTACGAATTGTAGGAATCCCTCCCTCTCGACAACACGAAAGGGCTCCATGTCAGTGCAAATCATGTTGATTATGGCGTCGTCAAGAGCAGCCTTTCGATGAAGAGGCACAGAGCTGCACCCAGTGGTGAAGGCGGACGTTATCTCCGGCTGGCTTGCGAGCCCTTTCTCTCGTTGCGTGTACTCACGTTCGTGCTTTCTTTTTAGGTGCCAAATCAAATTTGATGAAACTCCGACTACAGCATGTATAGTTTCGGAGCAAAGCTTGCAGTGTGCAGCTTGTTTGTTTTCTTCGAGGGTAATTTCAAAAAATTGTTTCCAATGTGCCATGTTGGCGGGCTTACTGCGTGCGTGAGCCGCTGGGCGCAGGAGCCAGTGTGGTAGTGCGTTATGGTAGGGCTTCTTTAGCCGCCAACAGGCGCTGGCGCGGCGGAGGCGGCGGCACCACCACCCGGGCCTCCTCCCCACCCTAGAACAGAGCGAACGTAGGTTTTCTGCGGCGCGAATCGTCGCGTTTGGACTCGGAGGGGCGCGGCCACGGTTACGTGGGCTCTCCTGTTTCGGCTGGCTTCCTGAACCAATGTGTTCAAAAGTTTATTCTCTCTCTCTCTGTACGGAGTGGAAGGGTACACAGTTCATCGTGTACGACTGTGTTCTGCGTTGACCTACAGACCTTCACAGACAGTTTCAGGCAAAGGCGCCCATGTGTCTAGACAGGGGAGGGCAGTATTGCAAAAAAGTGCGGGGGGAGGGGGGGGGTATGAGGTGAGATGGCGCGCAAGCTTGCATAAGAAAGCTTGCAGTGAACACAAGCATCGTGCCAGCATCAATACGCGTCACAACTTAGAGAAGCGCTTTTTCGAATATGCGTCTGAGTCGCCGATGGCGACAAAAGCAAAAACAAAGAATTGAAGGGTGGGGAGACAGCAGGTTGCTGGGGCGCCGCCGAAGGAAAAAAAATCGCAAGGCGTAAGGGGGGTTATGCCGCCGCCGTGGATACCAATGGCGTGGATGGATACCAATGGCATAGAGCTGAGGTTACGAAGAATAGAGACAAGTTTCAGAGCAAACAGTCCATATAAGGACAGAATTCTAGTAGGCGCGTTGCTTATAAATGTGCCGTGCTTTTAATCAGCCAGGCCATTTAAAAAATACTGCTTTATTGTTAAATTACAGGCTCTGGTTTACTAATGCTTGAAGTTTGAAAAACAGCGCGTACACGAAAACTTGCACTATTTTCGGAAAAAGACGTAATTCCATTCCCATTCCATTGCTTGCAGAAGACGCTTAATTCCATTCCCATTCCATTCCTCCAAGCGTTGTCCCCATTCCATTCCGGGGTCGCGAAAATGTGGAATGATTCCGGAGTCATTACAATTCCGGAGTGGCAACTCCGCAACACTGATTTGCACTCATAATTTTTTTTTTTCTAAGTTGATTTTCACTTTGACCACCAATGGAAGGTTGATCAGGAGCCTCTGCGCCAGCCGTCACCCGTATTGACCTTAAAAGCTTTGATCAGGCCTTGATCGATAGACTTTGCCAGGGTGTTGGCAGGCAAACACTTGATAGTGATCCTTTTCAAGTGGCTGATGACATGGTGCGCAGAACAATTGTCTACAAGGAGAAAAATGTTACGATCCGAATTCTCCAATTTGGCATCCCATGCGTACATCCATTCAGAAAAAAGGTCACGCATCATCCATGCTTCCTTATTGAATGCGTATCGGACTAGGAGGCTTTTCGCGTCCTCAACTCTTTCGTGACCGCTGAAAAATCTGCTGTTTTTGGGTAGTCCAGGAAATATTTTTTCCCTGCCACAGAAATTGATTGATGCTGAAATGTAGGGTATCAAATTATAGAGAAATAATTGGTTTATCCAACAGTTTTAATTTCAAACAACAGGTTTATTTTGAATATTACCAAAAACGATCCCAACGAAGAAAAATGTTACAAAAAGAAAAAAATCTCCTAAAAACATCAATGCTACTCTGCACAGGTAAACAGGGTGTCTACCGACCGGTAAAACCGGAAATTCTCGGGGATTTTGGATAGTCTGGAAATACTCAGGGAGCTTGTGCTCCCATCAGGGAAAATCCACAGTAACATTCACAGTAAAATCCAAGGCAACGAAAGTCGCGGTAACGCTGGCTCGATATGGTGTTTTTGTTACCGCCACGTGTCAAGTAACAGGCATGATTAGTTGTAGAGGCATCAACATAGATGTAACGAGCTTGAGTTATCTTGCAAGCGATCGCGATCGTTCAGGAAGCGGATGTCGCCGACAAGGCCGGTATCTTGCAAGCCATCCAGATCGGCGAGAAAAAAGACGGCGACGCTCGTTGGCGGTTATTGGAGAGCTCACTCGCTCTGATCCCGAGCTTCAAAGCTGCCATTTAGGACTCCGTAAGAGTAGAATCAATTTCCAGGCGAGAGCGAGCGTAACTAACAGTCGCATTTACAGCAAGTGCAATCTTTTTTTCTTTTTTTCGCTGAGGGCACTGCTGAAACAAGTTTTAGGCAGTTGACCGATATTTTTTGGGTCTGCAGCTCGCAATTACCAGCCACACCACTGCTTATGTGGATGTTTTGCTACAAAGCCGAATCACAAAACTTTTCAGAGCCAAGGCATAGCGGCGACGGAAATTCGCGACACCGGCACGGGTCCCACTTGCTCGATTCGGCACGCGATGTCGGAAAACAGAAATGTGGCCACGTGCCGTAATCCAGGCTGTTGCCGTGCTTTCATGCGATCTTATCCCGCAGTCATACTGCTTTTTTTTTTTTGCGATTGGAATTGTATAGATACTCCACGTGGGTCGGCTTGGGTCCGACAGGAAGTGCGTACTTTGTTCCACCGGGTGTGGTCGCGTGTGCGGCGGTGTCTTTGGAGGGGATTAGCAGACGGCTCATACCTTTGTAGGTGCAGTGCTCTTATTGCAAAACTTCCATTGAAGCCATAGCAGTGGCAGATCCAGAGGGGGGGGGGGGGATGGAGCGTTCCCCTTCCCCCCAAAGCCTGCAGCCCCCGCCCCTCCCTTCAGTCCCTGTCATCCACCTCCTTTGTCAGCCTCCCTGTTGAGTTTGCCCCCCCTTTGTTAGGTTCCGTTGCCTACCACTGCCCAAAAGGGCTAAGGAGAGTCCTGTCCCCGCTCTCCACCGCTCTCCTCATCACTCCACCCTTTCCTGCTTCCCTATGCACATTTCCAACCAAGGCTTCTTAGGCGCCGCCTTAATCACCTCTGGGCTGTTGTAAATCTGCATGAGCCCCCTAAAATGCACTGGCGTCAGCCTTTGTACCCCCCGCCCCTATCCGATCAGATGATGGAACCCCCCCTCCCCAAGGTGATCATCTGGATCCACCCCTGAGCCATACAGAGATAGGTCACCTCTCCTACTGCAGCAGCTGTAAGGAACTGCGCGATTGACAGAACACAAGAAGTAGTAGTACACAGGACTGCGCTTCTCCTGTGTACTACTTCTTTTTGCGTTCCATCAACCGTGCACTTCCTTACCATTCTAATGTCGTACCAACTAACCCCCCAACGCAGTTTACTGCAGCAGCTGCTTTTCCTGAGAGTGAGCTGCTAGCCTATATTCATATAAAATTTCTATTTCTTGCTATCATATCCATTATCCAGGGATGCAACAGCTGCGCCAATTGTGCCAATTCGATACAATTCCTTAATTTTGTGCCAAGCTGAGCCAAAACCGTGAAATTGGTTAAAATTGTGCCACGCTGTGCCAAAATGCCCGACCAGCCTAAAATTTTCTCAGTTGCGCAAATTTGAGCAAGGAAAGGAGGCCGCGTTGGTCATCTGCCATGTGGGCATCGTCATCCAATACAGACGCGCAGACCCTAACCCTAACCCCTCGTGAAAGAAAAAAAAAGTCAGTTTCACCGCAAGGACGAAGCAATGCATGTGATAGCAACACATTGTAATGTTATACGAAGTGAGGCTGGCAGCAAACTCTTTTGTATCCGATCTCGCGTAACTCTGCAAAACGTTGGTGTAAGAGAATACGGCCGCTCCAGAGAAAGATGCTCTTTCTGCACAGTGTCTTCGCATTGAGAGCGCAGCATGTGGCAGGATATACCAGCCGCCCGCTGATGGCTGCCGAGATAGCGCACGCGCCAATGATCGCCACCGCGGCCTTAGAATCAAAGTTTAAAGTTGCTAGTCGAGCGAAAGCTTATTTGTGAGCACCCTGTATAAGCACAAGTGCCTATGATGCCACAGCGCGAAGTAGTTTTTTGATGTGGTGAAACAAAGGTTGGCTGCACATGTTTTGCAGAAAACATTTCCTTTTTGTTAAACTTTCCTTTCCTCGTGTTTTTGAATTTTTCAATTTTTTGTGGTTGGTGCTGGGTACTCTGAGGTGCCTTCCCATGTAAACGATGAAATGAACAATGTGCCCCGTTTCTGAATCTCATAAAACCCATAATTGCTATCCCCATTTGACCACTTTGTCGCTCATGTCCTGCCGAATACCGGACTGACCTTTAGCTTTCACCATTTTCTCATCCACGGAAAGGTTTGAATGCATTTGAAGAAATAGCGCGGATGAATTGTTCGTGTGTTGCAGTAGAGAAGACATGCGGTGAAACTTCCCGTTTGATGCGACAGTCATGTTCCCCAGATCAGAGACGCCCAAGAAGGCAAGCTACGCCTTGAACCTTTTCCGTGACATCACTGACGTCACGGCTCACAAGCTGCTTCGTGCACCCCGTAAATGAAGTGTACGAGAGCTCTCGGTTCTACAAGCGGGCGAAACAGCCAGGTGAAACCGTCGACAGTTTCCTCACGGCCCTTCAGGACATGTACGCCAGGACATGTACGCAAGTGTAACTATCCGTCACCAGCCATTGAAGAGCGCCTTGTTCAGGACCGTTTCGTCGTGGGATTGTCGGGTTCTCGTCTCTCAGATAAGCTGTGCTGCACCCCAAGCTTCTCCCTGCACGACGCACTTGTGCAAGCCTGTCAGCTCAAAGGCGCCAAGCGCAAGAAGCAGTGCCTGTCGTTCACCGCTGGGCAATCGCCGAGGGCAGCGCGCATGGATGCGGCGACTTCATGTAAACCCATGTAGCGCGCACGCAGACGAGACCACAGGCGGGACTCTGCCGGATGGTTCACAAACCAGCAAGAGCAATGTTGGCAAGGCTTCGAAAAGTGGCCAAGGTGTGCAGTGCCACTTCTGCAGTCACGAGATTCACCGACGGTCTGACTGCCCTGCTGCTAAGGCGGTCTGTAACCACTGCAGGCCACTTTCTGTCGGTATGTCGCTCAAAGAGGCGCCGTGGATCCGTGAAGCTTCACTCTGTCACGGCAGTGGCTTGGAACGGGCGGTACGTTGAAGTTTGGGTCAACGGGCACCCTCTCGTCTTCAAGGTGGACTTTGGCGCTCACGTTTCGGTAGTTCTGCGTACGTGTCCTGGCTACCCAGCAGTCCTCGATAAGCCACGTGGCGAGGAACTTGTGCCTTGGAAACAATCCTGGAAGCTTCTTGGCATCTCCTCCGCGGCGCTGTCTTGGAGACGTAGGCAAGTCAATGAACAACTCTAGGTCGTTGCAGGACAAGAGCAGCCCCTTCTTGGCTATCCCGTCATCGTTGGCCTTGGTGTCGTCAAGTTTGTCACGGCCATCACACCAGCTCTGCTGGACACCACCTCGGGAAGCCGCTTCAGCCCTTTTCACCAGCCTGGGCACGTTCCCAGAAGAGTACACGATCCGTAAAAAGCCTGATGCGGTACCGTATTCCCTCAGCACAGCCCGGCATATCCCGATATCCCTACGAGACGTCAAAAAGGAGCTTGCCAGATGGAGCAGGAGGTCGTGTTTCGGCGCATCGATGTACTGATGGACTAGTGAGCGGGCCTTGTCGTTGTCCCGAAGCCAGTGGGGGGTTACCGCCTGTGCGTAGGTTTGACCAAGCCCAACCAAGCCGTTCTGCGGGAATGCCAAGTAGTCCCGACTGTGGTGATGTCTGCGTTTTTTCGTAGTCGCATGCAGCTTCAGGCTTCCAGCAAGTACGCATGGCACACGACTCCCAAAAGTATACGACCTTCATCACTCCGTTTGGGAGATACTGCTATTGCCGCCTCCCATCCGGCATAACGTCGGCCCCAGAATATCTCCAATGTCGTATGTCTCGCCTGCTCGAAGGGTTGACCGCCGTATTTAACCTCATGGACGACTTCCTTGTGTGTGGCCGCACCACAGAAGAGCACGACCAATGCCTCCAAGCAGTCCTCGGTTGCTTCCAACAAGTAGGGGTCACCCTTAACGCGGCCAAATGCAGTTTTGCCGTGTCCAATGGACGATTCCTTGGCGGCGGCGCTGGCGCCAATGGCATCGCAAGGTTGCGGCCATTCAGTGCATGCCAGCTCCTCGGGACGTTCCTGGTGTCCAACGTTTTCTTGGTATGCTCAACCATGTGGGTCGCTTCCTTCCGGGTCTCTCTCGGAAGACCGCGCTACTCTGAAGTCTCAGAGACCTTCAGAGACTCTGAAGTCTCTGAAGTCTCCTGAACAAGACTGCAGCCTGGACATGGGGACCAGCGCAAGCCTCGGCATTTCAGCAGCTCAGGACCATGTTGTCCTCAGACATCTCCCTCGCAAGGTACAACCCCGCACTTCTGACGACCGTCTCTGCAGATGCCAGGTTGCAGGCAGCAGATTTTGGTTAAAGTACCGTAAAAACCCGCGTATAGCCCGGGGTTTTTTTCTAGATTTTAGGGTGCGAAATTTCGGCCCCGTACTATATGCGGGTCCCAAGAATTTTCGGCCCAAATTCAGTTTCGGTTTCGGCATAGCGCGGTGCTATCATCATCATCAGCTGTCTGCGCGCTTCTGCGCTAGGTAGTGTTAGCGGCGTTAGTCTTAACTGGTCAGTTGGTCAGTGGCCTTTGCTTCAACTTGGTGCTCATAACGACGGCCTCGATTTTGCTCCTGTGATTTTACGCCATGTCAGGACCGCGCAGGCAGTACTCTGCTGCCTTTAAAAGAAAAGTTATCGCTGCTGCCGAAACCATCGGCAACTGTGCCGCGGAGCGGCAGTTCGGAGTCAACGAGCGGAGCATTCGCGGTTGGCGGAAGCAGAAGGAAGCCCTCTTTGCATGCAGCGGCCAGCGAAAAAGTTTCCGCGGACCAAAAAATGGAGCATTTCCTGACGTGGAACGAGAACTCACAGACTTTGTGCGGGAGCAGCGAGCTGCACATCTCGCTGTCAACATCGAGCTGCTACAAGCGAAGGCAAGGGAGATCGCTCGAGACAAAGGCATTCAGCCGGAGGATTTCAAAGCGAGCAAGCATTGGGTGTCTCGCTTCATGCGCCGCGCTGGGTTCTCCCTACGTCGGCGTACGTCGATCTCCCAGAAGCTACCAGAGAGCTACGAAGAGCACCTCGTGGCTTTTCAAAGGTACATAATTGCGTTGCGAAAGGCAGTCCCCTTTCAGCTGGGCCAGATCGGCAACGCGGATCAGACGCCGGTCTGCCTGGATATGCCCTCGGCGCTGACGGTGCATCAAAAAGGCTCCAGGCAAGTTATCGTGCGGTCGACTGGAAACGAAAAAACGCGGGTGACTGTAATGTTATCCTGCACGGCTGACGGTCGCAAGCTGCCACCCTACGTGGTGTTCAAACGAAAGACGCTGCCGAAGGGGGAGAAGTTCCCGAAAAATGTCGTCGTCCGCTGCCAGGACAAGGGGTGGATGGACGAATCGTTAGTCCTTGACTGGATAAAGTCCGTGTGGTGTCGACGGCCCGGAGCACTGCTGGGGCTCCCTTCGATGCTTGTGCTCGACGCGTTTCGGTGTCACCTGGCAGACTCCGTAAAGCGACTGCTGCGCGACTCCCGCACCGAGCTCGTCGTCATCCCGGGAGGGATGACATCACAGCTGCAGCCGCTTGATGTGTGCCTTAATAAGCCATTTAAGGACCATGTCAAGCGCCTGTACGTGGAGTGGATGAGGTCCGGAGAACCAGAAGTGACCCCTGCCGGACGGCTGAAACGGGCCTCGCCAGCGATGCTCTGCTCGTGGATAGTCGAGGCTTGGGCCTGCATTCCAGAGGCGCTCGTTTGCCGCGCCTTCAAAAAGTGCTCCATCTCCAACGCGCTTGATGGCACTGAGGATGATGTGCTGTGGGAGAACATTTCCGACAAGGGAGCTTCGGAAGAGAGTGCGTCCGACGACGACGATGAATGAAATGTCAATAAATGCATTTTTTCCATTTTCCTCGGACTATATTCGGGTGAAAACTTTTTTTCTCACGTTTGCTATCCCCGAATTACACCCCGGACTATAGACCTACTCCATGTTTGTAAACAGCGGTAGGCGCCGTCGATATATTCAGGGCCCTTGTAGCGACGTCACGGCGCGTAGGCTCCGCCCAGCCGGCCCAGCTTGAAGCGCGCTACCGCCCTCTATGATCACGTGACAACTGGCGCAGCAGCTGCAAAAGCTGCCTCCGAGCACCGCGCGTCGGAGCGCCTCCCGCATGTTTACAAGCGGTGGCCGCAAGAGAGGAAGTTGCTGTGGCTGTAAGAGGGACTCTGATATGAACATCGTGTTGACGTGTTGCTCCAGCTCTGCGAACCTCATCAAAACATGGGGTATCTTGACGGCGGGAATGTGACTCATTTGCGAAATATCATCACCGTTGCGACAGTCTAGGTCCCACGTGTACGTTTTAATTTGTTAACTAATGCAAGGACGATCTCGGCGACACTTTCATCCGTGACACGCTTGCGATAATGCTTCAACTACATGCTGTGGTCAAGGCGGCTACGTACCTGTCAGGTCTGTCAACCGCGGTCCTCGGCTCCCTTCTTTCGCTCAAGTCGAGACCGCGAAATGCGTACAGCCCGTAAACACAGTTGGCAAGTTTCCCGAGTGTTGTTTTTCTGTGAATTCTGACAGACATGGACATACCGTGAAGCGCACAGCAGCCAGAACAGCCCTGCACGATACACTTTTGTCAGGTGTATCACCGCAGCCGCATAAGATTTGGAAAAGCATAGCCGAAGTCGCGGCTGTGTTAATGAACCGTGCCCAAGCAGAAAGAAACACATGCGCCATGAGCGAGCCACGCTTTAGTTCACGCGAGTACAATGAAACCCTTTTGGCGCGTCTTAGACTTATATCAACAATGGAAAAAAGTTGTATCAACAATGGCAACTGTGAAGAATTCTCCGCATATATGAGAATGCTATCTACAACGTAAACGTGCTCGCTATGCCTCCACGCAAGGCTTATGCCAAGAAATGCGGTGCTGCACATTACAATGACAACCGCTTGACAAGGCTAATCCTTTCTGCTGGGTAAGCCGCCCCAAAACATAACAGATGAACCGGCATATCGGAGACAATTTCTCGCGTTTTACAGCTGCCGCTAATTTCGTGCGACGGTCTTCGTAAACAACTAATGAAAAAAAAAAAAACTTTTTCCATCCTTCTCCTGCCCTCCTGCGCAAATAACTGTGGCACTGCTCGTCGTTACACCGTTTTTACTTCTTTGCACGACGACAAACAGCGCACGCACCAGCGAAAACACAGCAGCAACTGCGGTAGGCACGGCGGCTTTTGCCTACCGCGCGAAACTAAACGCCCGACGACAGCGCCACCGCATTTCCGTGACGTATGTCCGGTGGAATTCGTCTATATGCGGGTGCGAGCTATATGCGGGTTTTTACGGTAGAATTTGTCTCTCTGGTAACATGCACTGTTTAACAGCTGTTATGAGATCACAACAGCCTATTTTTGTGGTGCAGTTGTCCGGCGCCACCGCCGCCTCCTCCGGTGTGCGTAAACAATGCAATAAGTAACACGATTCATTGTTGGGGGAATTTTGGCATCTAAGCCAATGGTATTGTTATATTTTTACCTGTGTTTATTATCTTCTTGATATGTAATATACATTATAAAGTACTAACAAAAGGAACTGAAAACCATGTGATATGAATACACTACCTCTTTTTCTATGCAGTAGGGTAAGGCAGGGCAAAACGCGACAAAAATTTGAAAGTAGTGAATATCTTTTTTTGTTTCACTCGTTACCATAAAATGTCAACACATCAACTTTCTTTTGGGTACAAGGTATGTGCTACATAAATATGGCCATGCTGTGACGGTTCAAAATATTATTTTAAAAAGAAATAAAAAATGCACCACGTGTTTCGTTTTGCCCCAACCTGCGGGGCAAAACGAGACGCTGCGTCACGCAACACGAGAGAGCGTGAAAAAATTTGATCCTTTCGGTTCTGGCAGTAAAAGCACTTCAAATTGACTACATGGGCCGCCACGCAGTCTTCATGCGCTCAGTCTTTGCACGCCACGCATTGAATCTACACAGAACCTGGTACTGTGCTGCTCCGAAACTCCTGAAAAGCATTCAGTGCTTTTTTCCATGTCGTTTTCCTCCCAGGAAACTCTAGATGATATTCTCTTGTAAGTCTGCGCCATCCTTAACAAAAAAATGTCATATATAATGAGAGTAAATAAATTTTTCACTTAATAAGACACTCTCTAAGGCAATTCAATGCCTTTTTGTCGCGTTTTGCCCCTCTCACATGCCCGAATTCAAAAAAATATCCCCTTTGGCCCATGGCACCAAATCAGCTAAACTTTTTGTGGCATGTAGCTAGTAGTATAAAGTAACAACATAAATAATTTCATTGTTGTACTGATGCCGGAGTAGCTTCATGCACGGATCCGAAAATTTCGCCGAGCAGAATTTCGCCCCTTTTTGGCTGGTCACGAACACACTGACATCAGTCGCGCAATTTTTCCCGCGCGAACGCCGTGAGTAATCATCAACTTTTACACATAAAATGTCTAAAACTACCGACACCTATCGCTGAAATAGAGAAACAAAGAAAAGGTACTTTTTGTATTAGCTATAGAGGGCGGCGAAGTCAAAATGTCGCATTTTGCCGCGCGTCTCATTTTGCCCCGCCTTACCCTAAATTCAGTCGGTTTGTATTGCCCCCATAGCAAAATAATGCAATGTGGGACTAAACTTCAAAAAACTTTTTCTTGACTAAAACAAAAACTACTTCGATTAAACTTTCTGTGGACGAAGTTGTTATGATTCTCAATCATATGCACTTTTCTGCTTATTTTTTCTTGGACAACCTTAGGGTGCTACAGACGTCTGAACATAGGCCAATGTAGCGTTTTTTCCAAGTTCAGGATTTTATTTTAGGGCCTGTGCGCCGCACACAGGCAAAACAAAAACTTTAGGAGATAGTACGTTTTATGGAGAGTTCTATAAAAATAATTGATGGATTTGGTCTACAATCGTCTTTCGTAAAAAAATTCCCGAAAACGCTGCAATTTACTCAAATTTACCTAAGCGCTAAGGAGTGAAAAATATAAAGCTACTCAAAGCAACTGTCCTAAAATAAAAGCGCTATGCTCTAAAAACATAAAAAAGCAAGTTTCGAATGTGCGTGAAACGGTCCATTTATAGTGAATTTTTCTTTCGTACCTGGTTTTCCACCATATCGAGAAGTTCAAATGGCGCTCACGTGCCCGAAAAATTTTTGCCGCTCGAAATATTTTGGTAAAATACTGTAGAACTAATGTGTATATGTGCGTAATTTTCTCAGATTTTTTCAGAGAAATTGATTTTTGTCGAGCGCCCCGGCTGTGACAGTTGGCATGGAATGACCCGGGTTATATGCCGGATAGTGAGGTGTTGCTTCGTTATTTTCCCAAAAGGGGGGATGTTGAGGGCGTGAATTCCAAGCTGCATATGAGGCGCCCTCTAGTATGTAGTATAAGAAGGGTGTGTTGTAAATAAATGGGGGTCACTTCTGCTGGAGACTTTGAGCGCGTATTGATTTCGTGGCCCTCTGGCTTCGACCTGCATCCTCGGCCGCCTCGGCTCAAACCCGCCCACCACTTTGAGAATGGCACAACTGGGCAGCCTTTGCCTTTACATTGGCTTTGTTCCGCAGAATCGGGCTTAGAGGGGCCCTCTACGACTCCCCATTATTTAAGAGAACTTAAGAGTGCATCTTGTGGATACACGACTTCCTTATGGCGGATTCAAGACACAGTGACGCAATACCCCCTTTTACCAGCTTTGAATGGCAGGAATCGTATGGCAGAAGTGCCTTCTGTGTACGCGGGGCATAACCTTGCGTTCAAAGAAGTTTTACTTATGATGAATTCCATTGGCAGATTCGGAGCACTTCCGGTAGCAGTTTTTCTGCTCCATTCGGAGTAAGTCTGTTCCATTGGTGGATTGAGAGTGCTCCCTGTATGTTTCGTTGGCAGATCTGGAGCAGCTCCGGCGCCAGATCCACTCGACGGAGCAGCTCTCTCTACTCCGTGAAAAGCGATGGATTCGACCGGAAGTCGCAAGCTCCCCGTGTGTGCGCAGGGCGCGGCGTACCGCATGTGCGATGAAATGCGCTGTTCAACCGCGCCTGTTCTCTACGCTGGCACCCGTGAAGGCGAAAACTGCGTGAACCGCGAGGAATGCTGGGCGCTTGGGAAGCAGATGTGCGCTAGCGCCCCCTACCGTTCGCTCTGGCGAGGGCGCTTGTGTTCCATTGGCAGATTTCCTTCGGATGCTCTCCACGGAGTGGAGTGCTCCAGCGTACAGTTCGTCGGCCACTCCAAATCCGCCAATGGAATTCACCATTAGTTTGTTCTGGAAACCAAAGTACATCTGTAAGTTTTGCTTACAAGGTGCACTCCAGTTTCGACAACCAGTTGGTCAGACTGGGTTCCCTGGTTCGCTTGTCACTGGTGTTGCTGAAAGCCTCTTACAAAAAATAAAGAAAAGGGCTCGCAGAGCTGTAGCTGGGGTCTCGCATGAAGAGGTCAGACCGGTGGCCGTGCCGTATGTGCTGCACAAGCTGGCCCATAACCTGAAGAAGGTTGTGAGCAGACATGGCGTCCCGCTCGTCTTTTCAGCTCCGAGGAAGCTCGGAGGGCTTTGCTCTCAAATAGAAGAAGAAAAAGAAACGGGGAATTTAAGAGGATGTGGCACTCAGCATGGGCTATCGTACACGAGATGTGCCGAAGGGGTAGTCTACGAGATTCCTCTTACATGCGGCTCTTCCTACATAGGACAAACCGGTCGATGTTTGAATGAGCGGATCAGGGAGCTCGAACGAAATGTTGAGCAAAACAAAGAGGGCCCAAATTTGCCTAAGCATATTAGGAATTGCCCTTCAAGCTCTTGTGGATCATTTTTGACGTGCAGGTTATCGCCAGAAGCAAAGATACAACAGCCAGAGAATTGATGTAAGCGTTCTGTATCGGGGAAAAAGGTGAGATGTGTGTTAGTGACACTTCCGTAGTGTTGTATAAATCAGAGAAAAAGTTTCTTGAGCATGCGTTATCTGGCCACCACTGATGCGAATATGCTTTCTGCGCACGGGCTGAGAAAGATACATGTGTACGTGTGTTTCTGCAAATAAATCAGTTGTCGGTGGCGCTCTGTCTCTTGTCCTTCTGTGTGTTTGTATTCCCTCGCGCTTTAAAAACATTATGACCCCCATTATTTGCTCGTGGGTTGCGTAGACTGAAGCACGGATAGATTAGTGCTGCGAGAATGGCAGTGATAGTGACACGCAGTTTGAAGTTATTCGGTTTAGGATATCCAAAATACAAAAAAAACAAAGCCTACCCGCAACTTGATTTTCACGGGGTCACATGACCACATTTCACTCACCCTGCAACATTTGAGAGCATCCCAATGAAATGAACTGAAAGCTCCTATGTAGGGGAAGCTTAGATTCCCCTACACTATTGTTGCTTGTCCTTTTCAACGTATTGTTGCCGTCGTTGCCATAGTAACAAGCGTGGTGCCTGACTTGTCAGAACTAGAGCGGCCGCTACTGCTTCGAAGCGAGGGTTTGTCTGCTGTTCCTTACGACATTCCATGTCACTGACTCCTCTCAAGGGCGGTGAAGCACGGTTCCCCCTTCGGTGAGCCGCCCGACCAACTACAAGGGTGCAGTGACATCAGTGCAACGAAGGGGGTTACATGCACTGCTTCAACAACAACAACAAGGGGCCTACTGCATGTGCAGAAAAAGGCAGCTCGCAAACAAACAGTAGCTAAAAATGGGAAGAAGCCTTTCGTATGGACGTCCAACCCACGCAAGCAAAAAATTCAGAGGAGAAATGGCAGCCAGCGCCTCGGTCATGCTTTCAAGTTTTAGTCATCTTTTTTTTGTTGTGGACGGCGTCTATTTGGGGTTTAATGAAAAAGCACAGTAAAGAAAAACGAAACACATTAGTAATCTGTTTTGATGCCACGCCACGATTGCTTCTAATGTTGCATTTATCTAAACATGGGCTTGCATGCTTAGCCGTCATTTCCGCCCGCAATAGTTATGGTGAGCGCTACTATGCGCTGATGCGGTCGGCAGCTATGTAGGGACCTTATTGCGTGATTAAAATACTAAATCATTTGATATCGGTGCTTTGACCTATGCTAAGAAAACCTTGAGGACGCTTGAGCTTCACCTTCAAGAGTAGAACACGATAGCATAATCAGGCCCCGTGCGCATCGCCTTCTCAATCGTTAGCTTGGCGTCAGTTCTCAGTGCATGCCTCAACCGTACCGTAAGGCAACAAACGACTGTGTGCGTAACATTGGCCGTTTCATACTATCCTAGAGTGCCTACTGCAAGTACAGTTGCGCAGTGCCGCTGTGCCATAATTCTTCCTTTTGCGAATCATCAAAGGGCCCACTATGTGTCCGTGAGGCAACATGCGAACCTACACGGCTGCCCACTTTGTTGATGCTTTTGCAGCTAATTACGATTAAGTACGTCTAAACGCTTTGTAATGGGTGGGGCTTTAAAACACCCACTCGAGCAATTCACATGTTTTGATGCCTGGCGTGATTCTATGCTTCTGCCATGGAATATTACACGTTAAGGATATTCCTTCCACTACATGAAGTTCATATAGTGTTTTTTTCCGAAGCAGTTTCAAACAATACCGTGGCTCTGTGGTAGAACACCTGCTTGCCACGCAGATGGCCTGGGTTCGATTCTCACACATAAGATTTTTATTATTTTATTTGCATCTTTCGATTTTTCGGTCACTGACAAAGTGATGATTTTTTGCTCACAACTGCCAACGCCGGAATTTCTGCAAAACGAGCTCTTTAACGCTGTCGTGTTAATACCCCATCCATCAGTCTACGCAAGCCACAAATAAAAAATAGAGGCTTCAAGAGTGTTGGAGGGCCCCTTTAATGTGCTCCGAGGATGCTGAATGCTTGTACGACCAATGACTTCTTTTTGCCAGACTGATGTCGGCTTTGGTCGCCAAGTCCAAGTTCTTCCATTTTTTCGCATCCATGGCGACCAAGCTTGGTCGCCATGGATGCAACGCACAAGTCGAAAACATGAGAACGGTGAGAGTAGACTATGACAGCACGGTCCACAGAAACAACAATGGTGGGAATGGGAAATAGGGGCTTTCCTGTTGAAATACGGTTGTGGTGATGGCAATGGCACTTGGGCTTTTGTAGCAGGCAGCTGCAACATTGGTAAAAAAAAAATTGCCAGGGGTGTACAGTTCGCAAAGGCATGGCCTTCAAGATCTGAAATGGCCATCGTTGCATGGGGCATCGACGGAAACAGATCTCAAAGGCTATGCTTTCGGGGATTGCATACCTGAGTGTGTGGACTAGCTTGAGAATGCGCACATCGCGCTGAGGCCGCCAGTGTAGACTACTGCGCAAGTTTTATTTGCTGCTTCAAGCAGTTGGCATACTTATTTAAAAGCATTGTTACCACACATTGCAACCTGAATACCACAGCAGACAAGCAGGTGCGCTCGCAAGTGCTCTGCAACTTTCCAAAGCAACGTGATCACATTTTCGACACGTGCTCGAAGAGGGTCCGTAACTGTTTTGGAACGCGGCTGAAATGTGATTCATATCACGGCTCCAGCGCGGCACAGTGTTTGAGGTATCAAATATGTCGGCGCGCGAGTGTTTGACATACATGCTCACGTGCCCTATACTTTTACGTGGGTTTTTCAAGAGGATTTTTCAGCTGTTCGATATAGCCAATAACTCGATATATCCAGGACCGACCGTAGTGTCAAGATCCTCACGACATCTCAATCGGCATTAAAAAAAGCGAAACGTACTGATCAACACCTGACTAGGATCTAAGCTTGCTCTAGGGTTTTTTATCATCTGGAATATATTTCCAAGATTTGACATCATCCTCTGGATCACTGCTAGAAACAGCAGAAAAATCGCTTTCGGACACAACATTTCGGAGAGGGTCTCGCCACTGGGTCGTCTGCCATATTCACAAGCAAACCATGCGAACTGCTATATTTGAGTTGCTGTTAAAAATTGCTGGGGCTCTGGAAAAAAACTAACTACGCAGGAAACAAAGCATTAGTATTTACAGAATGTGCTAGATTGTGCAACAAGTTTATAGGAGCGCCCGTATTTTCAATTCTCACTTGGCGCGTTTGGGTCACCGGTGACCCACGTTCTACAGGCGCAGTAACGAACAAGTTAATTCAAACTGCTCCATTGCATAAATTTCGTTAGTTCAAACTTTTTCTTTGTTTATGCCTGAATATATCTGCTGCCTTTGTTGCTCCTAGTTGAACATTTGCATTTTTATGTTTAAGGGGCGTGAGGTGCATGCCGAAAGGCGGAATGTGACTATGGTGTGCGGGGCACGGAAATTCCCTGATGGTGTGCTCTCCTGCCACGTCCACTCATGCCATTGGCCAGGGAAAGGCGCGTGCCACGCGACCTGAGCTGAGGTGAGGGACCCCAGGTCAAGCAGCAGTCATTGTTCGGTGGAGTTGGAGATGAGCAAGGTGGTGCAAGCCAGCGTCGCGCCTGCGATGAGAACAGCAGGGTCCCACTTCTGGAGGCAGCGGCACGAGAGGCTCGGGAGGGTGGCCGTCGACCTTGGTGTCAACCGAGCGAGGCTTCCCAGGCTTGTGGCAGCCTCATCACAGCAGTTCTCAGGGTATCTGTGGCACTTCACTAGCTCGACAAGACGACTGCAACCCACTGACAATCACCAGAGAGCCACGTTGGTAGTTTGATCCAGTGGCACTGAGGAGAGGCTGAGAGTTAGGCCTAGCCGAGCGAGACTGACGTTCTCGACGAAAGACCGAAGTATCGGCAATGAAGACGAGCAGCGAGGCGGCTGATCAACAACGACGACTATGAGAAGTCTACAGGAGCTTCGACGACGGGACAAAGCGTCGTCACTGGCACCGAACCGAGTCAGTGAACACCACGAACAGTAAGAACGTTCGATTGGGATAGCGAGACTGAGACGCCATAGTGGCCAGACTTTTGGGCTAGGAGGGCTGAGCGTATCGTGAATTGTTTGCTATTTTCGTACAGCTCAGTATTTTCTCATGCATTACTTATTGTTGTAAATTCTGTGTGTGAATTTTGTTTGCCGTGTTGTGTGAGATAAGTCTCCTTGCCGTGCCGTCACGGTCTCCCGTCTCTCTCTCTCCCAACTCCATCCCACATTGCAAGCGCTCCCGAGATAACGTGACAATGTTGCTAACAGTCACAAATAAAGCCTCTTGCGTTTCTAAAAAGCAGCCAAACTTGCCAACCCACACACACAAACAATTGCATGCTCACTGAGGAAGAAAAAAAAAAAAGAAGACGTCCTGGCTATGATTAGGACTGATTAGGAGTTCAATAAATACCGTAAAAACCCGCATATAGCTCGGACCCGCATATAGTCCGGGGTGTAATTCGGGGATAGCAAACGTGAGAAAAAAAGTTTTCACCCGAATATAGTCCGAGGAAAATGGAAAAAATGCATTTATTGACATTTCATTCATCGTCGTCGTCGGACGCACTCTCTTCCGAAGCTCCCTTGTCGGAAATGTTCTCCCACAGCACATCATCCTCAGTGCCATCAAGCGCGTTGGAGATGGAGCACTTTTTGAAGGCGCGGCAAACGAGCGCCTCTGGAATGCAGGCCCAAGCCTCGACTATCCACGAGCAGAGCATCGCTGGCGAGGCCCGTTTCAGCCGTCCGGCAGGGGTCACTTCTGGTTCTCCGGACCTCATCCACTCCACGTACAGGCGCTTGACATGGTCCTTAAATGGCTTATTAAGGCACACATCAAGCGGCTGCAGCTGTGATGTCATCCCTCCCGGGATGACGACGAGCTCGGTGCGGGAGTCGCGCAGCAGTCGCTTTACGGAGTCGGCCAGGTGACACCGAAACGCGTCGAGCACAAGCATCGAAGGGAGCCCCAGCAGTGCTCCGGGCCGTCGACACCACACGGACTTTATCCAGTCAAGGACTAACGATTCGTCCATCCACCCCTTGTCCTGGCAGCGGACGACGACATTTTTCGGGAACTTCTCCCCCTTCGGCAGCGTCTTTCGTTTGAACACCACGTAGGGTGGCAGCTTGCGACCGTCAGCCGTGCAGGATAACATTACAGTCACCCGCGTTTTTTCGTTTCCAGTCGACCGCACGATAACTTGCCTGGAGCCTTTTTGATGCACCGTCAGCGCCGAGGGCATATCCAGGTAGACCGGCGTCTGATCCGCGTTGCCGATCTGGCCCAGCTGAAAGGGGACTGCCTTTCGCAACGCAATTATGTACCTTTGAAAAGCCACGAGGTGCTCTTCGTAGCTCTCTGGTAGCTTCTGGGAGATCGACGTACGCCGACGTAGGGAGAACCCAGCGCGGCGCATGAAGCGAGACACCCAATGCTTGCTCGCTTTGAAATCCTCCGGCTGAATGCCTTTGTCTCGAGCGATCTCCCTTGCCTTCGCTTGTAGCAGCTCGATGTTGACAGCGAGATGTGCAGCTCGCTGCTCCCGCACAAAGTCTGTGAGTTCTCGTTCCACGTCAGGAAATGCTCCATTTTTTGGTCCGCGGAAACTTTTTCGCTGGCCGCTGCATGCAAAGAGGGCTTCCTTCTGCTTCCGCCAACCGCGAATGCTCCGCTCGTTGACTCCGTACTGCCGCTCCGCGGCACAGTTGCCGATGGTTTCGGCAGCAGCGATAACTTTTCTTTTAAAAGCAGCAGAGTACTGCCTGCGCGGTCCTGACATGGCGTAAAATCACAGGAGCAAAATCGAGGCCGTCGTTATGGGCACCAAGTTGAAACAAAGGCCACTGACCAACTGACCAGTTAAGACTAACGCCGCTAACACTACCTAGCGCAGAAGCGCGCAGACAGCTGATGATGATGATAGCACCGCGCTATGCCGAAACCGAAACTGAATTTGGGCCGAAAATTCTTGGGACCCGCATATAGTACGGGGCCGAAATTTCGCACCCTAAAATCTAGAAAAAAACCCCGGGCTATACGCGGGTTTTTACGGTACTCACCGGTAAAATTTTTGACAATTTGGATTCATCCGATTAACTCGATTGTAACAGCCAATATGACCCTGCTCTGTTCTTTGTCAAAAGCGCATATTCTAAGCTGCCATTGATACATTGGCCGGTTTGGCCTCCCGCACCAGTTTTGCCGTGCAATCTGTTATACTGGAATTCCACTGCACCAGGCTGATGGACGTCTTGACAGTCTCTTTCGAAGCAAGTTTCCAGTGGCACGCACGATGCCAGGTGCATCGTGCAGCTGCTGGAGTGATCAACTATATTGGTGTTGTGCTCCAATTCAAAGCTGAGGATCATCAATCGAAAGCAGTGCGCTTCCATCATTGACAGCAACCTCGTAAAGTATCTTTGCGAAACCTGTTGCCGGGCTAGTTAGTATATAACATCGAGACAGACCTAGATGCCTAAGCACCACATTCTTTTCTTTTGCTTCTTCTTTCCACTGGTGGTGCTTAGGCATCTGGTTTTTCTTGAAGGTAATAAAGTATGCTTGTGTCTATTACATCAAACTTCAAGGTATTATTTTACTCACAATCGTAGGTGTTTCGTATTCATGCATTTGTGCTTGTGTGCATATGTGTTTGCTTGTTTAAACCTCCCAACAACCTAAATATGCCTCGTGTGTTTTGATGTTTTCGTGTTGGCATATAATTTCATTTTGGAGTATTGAAAATAATGCAGTATTAAACTTCAAATTTTAGAGAATTGGGGATTTATGAAAAATAAACTCCGATAAACGCCTAATTTCTGCAAAAAAGTGAACCCCGAAAAACACCCTTCGAGTTTCAAGAAAAATAAACTCCAAAAACATCGAGCCCTAGCTGTGGTCTATCACATGCCAAATGCACCTTCTGAAATGTTAATGTTTCAGAAGAACCACATATGGTGCTTAGAATAACAGAGAGCTTGAGCTAGTTGGTAAGTATTCATTGTAAAAAGACAGGGCGACAGAAAGCGATAGGAAGAAACGTGTCGTAGGTATACCGTACATTCATCGCGTATCTCACAGGCTAAAGAAAGTAGGAACTAGATACGGCGTTAATGTGTTTTTCACGGCTGCCAATAAGCTAGGTAAGATTTGTGCCGCCGTGCAGAGGAAGAATGAGGGAATAAAAGACAAGAAGCGGACCGATATTTGTTTCGTGAAACACACCAACAAATTCATTGATTGCCGTACGAGTGTGGTGTATAAGATCCCTTTCAGCTGCGGCCGCTTCTACGTAGGACAGACGAGCCGATGCATCAACCAGAGATTATTAGAACATAAGAGATCGCTAACAGGAGGCTCACCTTCTAATCTATCCTTACATTGTCGAGATTGTAAGTGCACGCCAAAATTTGATGAATGCGCAGTGTTGTACCGGCATAGAAATGAAGAAACGCGCCTGATGATTGAAGCATGGCATATCGAGAATAGTGGTAGCGCATGCGTGAGCCAACCGTCGATTAACTTGCATAAAGATGAAATCAAATACCTTAACAGTTATCTTCCACGTAGACCGCCACGCGTGCCGGATTGATAGGTTCGCCTTTGGGATGGGCATGCGCAGACAAGTTTTCGTGCCTTCCTTCTTTTCAGCCGTTGTGCGTCTCTTCAGTTGTTAGTCGGCGTTTGTGGTGTCCTGACTTCCTTCTTGTGTCCATGTTTGCACGCCCTGTCTTTTTACAATGAAATATGGTGGCACTATTTTCCTAGATCTTCAAAACCGCTGTTAAACTTTTCGTCGAAACATTCTAGGATTCTAATAAATGGTACAGCCATGTCATGCCTGAAGTTTTCTCTCACTGAGTCATGTGAGCACAAAGTGAATGCCAGCTTTAATGCACAGGTTACGCGTCTTTTAGGTGTAGTTTATCCTCACGTTGCAGTAGCCACTGTTGCTGAACGTTTAACGAAGTCCATTTTGTCAAGTCCGAGCGTGGTTGCAGAAAGCAATAGGAAAAAGCGGGTCGTAGGTATTCCTTACATTCATTCCGTATCTCACAGGCTAAAAAAAGTGGGAGGTAGATACAGTGTTAATGTTGTGTTTACGGCTGCCAATAACATACCTGCCAAGTCTCCCGGATTACCCGGGAGACTCCCGGATTTTGAACGTTTCTCCCGGTTGTACGGGTCATAGGAAAATCTCCCGGAAATCCAGTGTTGCCCCGCGCATCCATTGCTTTGTCTGGCCACGTAGTAGAAAGGATTGTTCTTTTTTTTTTTTAGCGATGGTAGAAAGGTTCAACTCAGTTTGATTGCGCATGAAGTAGCTGTGCCCTTTGCGCCGCAGTGCTGCCAACGCAAACATGTCATAGAGCAGCAGCCGTGTCTTGCCGGTGATGCTCTTCTCAGCTTGGCCCGAGAAATTCAATTTCTTGCCCAGAAAGGAGGCGATCCTTCTCTCTGTCAAAAAGAGCCCCTCTGGAATCTTGCAAATAGGCATGACCCCCCGAAAATGAATTGCCGGGGCAAGGACATCAGCCGTTGTACTCCCATGCAAGTAGGTACATATTAAAGGTGCGCTCTGTTTTCGCTAGGACAGAGCGTTCGCAAGAATTATGGCGCCAACACAAGCTCGTGATGCAGGTGGCTGTTGTTTGATGTCGTGACGCGAGGTGGGACGTTTCGCATACAGATGCGCTACACGCAATCTAAAAATTGATCCTAAATGTGTCAGCCATTAATATTTCGTAGATTATGCGTTTGTGTACACACAAATCTATTCCACAAGTTATCTCGCCTTCAAAATTTTGTGTCGCTACTGCTTTAAATGGAGAGCCCAGCACTTACCGATGTCTGTCGACATAGTGCGTTCGCCAGCGCTCGCGACCGTCCCCGTCTCAACGGCGCCCCTTATGGTCCCTTGCCCGACGAAATAACTGGTAAGCAAGCGACGACAGGCCTCGCACGCGTAGCGATGTTATCGCATGTGCCCTTCGTGCGACGGTGACGGCCGGGTCGTTTCATCTCTGCTTCAACCGCGTTCGTCCCCAGCGCTAGCGCGCTTTTACTCGCACGTGAAACAGGAAACAGACGATGCGTTAGCGATGTCATCGGTTTGGACTCTTAACAAATCAGCGGCAACCACAAAATCCCGCTGACAGTGTCCATATAATTCCTATCGCAGTACACCCCCCGCCCCCCCAGTTGGTTGAGTAGATCTCCCGGATTCCGTTTCTCCAAACTTGGCAGGTATGCAATAAGCTAGGTGAGATATATGCCGCTGTACAGAAAAAGAATGAGCGGGTGATAGAGAAGAAGTGGAGTGACATTTGTTTCGTGAAACATACCAACAAATTTACTGATTGCCGTATGGGCGTGGTGTATAACATTCCGTTTATCTGTGGCCACTTCTACGTAGGGCAAACGGGTTGCTGTGTTAACCAGAGATTAATGGAACATAAGCGATTGCCAACCGGAGGCTCGTCATCTAGTCTATCTTTGCATTGTCGAGAGTGTAAGTGCACGCCAAAATGTAAGGAATGTGCAGTTTTGTACAGGCACAGGAATGAAGAAATGCGTCTAATGATTGAGGCCTGGCATATCGATAACAGTGGTAATGCATGCGTGAGCCATTCATCAATTACCATACACAAAGAAGAAATCAAGTGTTTTAACAGTTATCTCTCACGTAGACTGCCACGCATGCTGGATTGATAAGTTGACCTCTTGCCTGGGCATGCGCAGATAAGTTTGTGTTTACTTTCCTTTCCGCCGATGTGCGCCTTTTTCAGTTGTTAGTCGGCGTTTGTGGTGCCTTGAGTTCTCTCTTGTGTCCGTGTTTGTCTCGTTAACATGAATTTCTGTGCATGTAAACCTGGGAGTCAGCGCCACTCATTGCCACGAAAGCGAGTATGGAACACTCCTTGTTTTGCCAGCTCGCGTCACATGGCACATGATCGTTTTACGAGCTGACAGTTGCTACGCATACTACCTGAAGGCATCCAGTCTGTTGGAACGAAGCCCTTGCTATGAATGGATGAAAGAAGGGGGCTTTATCAAGGGCTCGTTTTTATTTTTTAGGCACTACCTTAACGAAAACCAAGGAAAGTATAGGGGTTTTATTTGTAGTCTTTTACCGGTATTGTAATTATGATATAAATGTGAAAATAGTACTTAAGATAAAGGGTAGTTGTGGCTGATATTATTATGCGGGAAAAAAATCAAATTTTGACAACAAAATTTAGGGGTGTAATCATGTGATGAAATAATGGTATTTCTAAACACACCCAAAAAAGAAATCGTGTATGAGCCGCACCCCAAAAAATTCCTGCTCGAATTAAAGAAAAAAAGTTCGGCCCTCATGCGAGTTCATACGGTAGTTGTAATCATTGAGAGTATATGTCACTAAGTGTCTCTGCATTTTTTCTTTTCTTTATTAATGATTTGTGTTTTGCCTTTTCTATTATTCTTGTTTTGCTGTCGTGTATCATGTTGCATTACATGCATACTGCCACGCACGCTTCTTTTGTTCATGTCGTGCACCATGTTATACGTGTTAGCGAACCTTAGGACTCTACTTTTTGCTTTATTATTGTACTTTGTTTGTGTATGCACTTTTCCCCCCCTGTCCATGTTCTCTTACAAGCATTGGGATGATGTTTTTTTCTGAGGCGGCAATGCCACGCATGCTTCTTTTGTTATTTTTACGTAACTAGTCCATGGCACACGTATCCGCTGCCTTGCGCAAGCCACGCCCTAAAGGCTGGGAACCTTCCAGATTATTTTGGAATTCTCTGATAGGCTTGAGTGTGCAAAGATAAACTGTTGAGCTTATTCTGGAACTCATGCGGCCAACGGCGATAAGGCTCGAATGTTTGATACCGCATGTATAAACTCCAACACGCCTTCCCGCAGATCAGATTATCAACGGCCGACACTCTGTTTACCGATATCAGTGTACAGCGTTCATTGCTTGCTTTAGTTTGAGTTTCAGTTTCCAGGCCACAAGTTCGGCCAAATAAAGAGTTTCATCTCGGACACGTCGACTGCTGCGTTCATCCACGTCACGACCCCGTGACAATATGAACTTTCACATGTTCAGTTATTCACTGTTAATACATTTCTATATATGCTCAGGTTAGCTACAGAGAGCTATAATAAGGTGGCCCTACCAAATCGCCCCAAAATCAGAGTGTGAGGTATTTGTGTAGTCTTCATTCCCACGGAATGAATTGCATTAAAAGTCTCGTTTTGCAATAGTGCAGCTCAGTTTGAGCCTGCAGGAAAAGGACAGTGCTAAGAAGGAAATGACAGGCAGCAGGATGAGTGCTAAACTTCCAACTTGTCTTCATTCCATAGCCCTATAGCACATTATATGGCTTGCTTACAGCACACATGATGCCGCGCACATGACCAAAAAAACGCAGTTAAAGCAAATATCAAACCTTACGGTTTACAAGCATACATCAGCACTTCACGGAACACATGTTCTCTGCCCAGGAAATTCGAGTTGTTTTCCAGATAAAGCTACAGATGGCGTACTCGCACTCCACTTGTCGCATTTTGCAATAAAATTCACTTCAGTAATCTCACGTGTCAACTGATTACGATTGCTGCCCAAAGTGACGCAGCGGTCAAACACCAGAGTGCATCCACATGTCTTACAGTGCATAGGCAGGAAACTGGAAGAAGGAACCTTGTTTTTTACATTGTGACGGGGTCAGCTCCTATGCATGGCTAGTGCAGAAGCCTAGCTCCGGTTCCAGCCGCTCACAGTCGTACCGTGCACGTGTCGACGTCCCCTTCCCGTAGCGCGAGTCATCGCAGCTACGACGAATTCGGGTAAATAAGGCAACAGGCTATATCAACAAACTGCACTTTATTGCTACACTAGCAATAACGCGTAAACGTCGCGTAGAGGGATAATCCACTCTAGTAGAAAACAAAGGGTAATGCTTACACCTTCGGTCGACGCTCGGCTCGCGGGTCCTTGGGGTGATCTCCTACGTGGGTTGCTAGTACAAGTCAGCGGCGCAAGAGAGCATCTCCCTGCCTGGTCGGCTGTTTTATTCACCTCCCGTCTCTCTCCCCTGTGAGGGTTGTTTCCCTCGTAGGGGACGAGTACCCTTTCCCGCTAGCAGGCAATGACAATTAGCGCGCGGTGTGGCAGGACTGAAGGGGTTGCTAGAAAAGGGGCAACAGTGCTCGCTCTCCAAGTGACCTCTTGGCTCCCGCCGCCAGTCCACGATCGTGCCAGCTTTAAAGGGACCCTGATACAGTTTTGACAATTTTGTGCGAACACATTGGGCCAGTAGACCAAGTCGTAAGGATCATTTACAGACCGATTTAAGCTCTGTGCGTAAACTGTAATTTATCGAAAGGCTTTAAAGCTGCGAATCGCCACCGATCACAGCGGCTCAGCCAAACGCGTTTTCAAACCACCCACTTCCAGTGCGCGTCGTCTTGGAAGCGCGACGTCACGCTTCCAAGACGGCTGATCTGATTGAATATTTCCAGTCCACGTCACTGAACCTCCTTTTTGCAGCGAGCGTCATCTGCCTGTGTTACAACGTGCTCCGTGTTGACGTGAGCAGAGCGAGTGTTTATCTCGAGGTTTCTTGGACACAGTGAATTGCCCTGGCTGTGTTGTGTACCACATATCTAGCAATTGGTGACTTGTAAAGCTGCGACATCGTGCAATGTTTGGGAGGCATCTGGCAAGCGCAATCCCTTCAGTTCGTCGCTGCAATGAGCGTTGCGCTCTCGCTATCCGTTCAATGCCACGATCCACGTGTCTGCAGCTGTAACTTCACCCTTGATGACACAACCACATTGCCCGAGTTTACGCTTATCGGTGATCGTTCTCAAATTGTTTTTGTTTGTCCGCATGCCTTTGCATGGTGCCGTCATACAGAAGAATATAATAAGATCGGGTGGTAGTGTAGCGGCACCTGTCGGAGCAGATATGAACCACTCCGCGAGCTTCGTCTTTGTTGCCAGACGGTGTGCTGCCAGGGCACAGTGGGCCTCCGAGATTGCGCGCAAGCTGTCGGTGCACAATATCAGAGGCCATGACTGGGCTCAAACCGTCGAGTGCGCTCATGAGAGCATTGTGATCGCCGGTGATGGCAGCCTGTCTGTGAGTTGAGGGTGCAAGGCAGTGGTGAGGAGGAGGGTATAGATATAATTGTCCGTAGCGACCTTGGTACATGGTGCGTCACTTAATTTCTGGTGCGAATGATTTGGAGATGCTCTTGCCTAAATGCTGGCAAAACTTCAAAAAGCCGTTTCAGGGTCCCTTTAAGAAAAGAAAATGGGCGCCCATGCTCTCCCACAATTGTAACAATGTTGGCACAGCTGACCACACCTACCAGTCTGTCTTATGTACACTGTGTCGCACAACAGGGGGAACATGCAATGTAATCCTCTTCCCACATGCGGGTTGCATATCCTCCTTAGGATTAGCAAGCTTGTGCAGCCGACCTAATTTCTCAGGAGCAGAGAACACCACGTGGGCATTTTCTCTCTGTGCAGTCTTCTTGCACACAGTGCCAACGCTGAAGGTCTGAATGGCTGCCCTAAATATATTTGCATGGTTGTCATCTAAGAGAGCCATGGCAATGGCACCCTGCTCAGCCATATTTGCAGTCTGGCCACATACCGACGCTGCATTGATGGTAACCCCCTTGTGATTGTCACATTGTGCTGCGTGTATGAAACAGACACCTCCGTGGAGATCCAGAATTCGGCAGAGAAGGACCTTCTGCTTCCTACATTTCACTGGGGATGGGGCAGGTGAGACGATAATATTTTCCTTCTGATCTCTTGTCAACCCTTGGCATCAACCTGAACCGGTGGAGTACCCATATTCGCGAGAATCCTCCTTCCCGCTTTTCAGCCAGAGAGCCTAATTAGCTGCACTCGTTCTTGCACTTCCTCCAGTGAACTTCCAACTGCTGGAGACGAGCCATGTGTGCATAATTGTGGAGCCTCTTGAACCCCCTCCTAATCATTGCTTTAAGCTTGTTCCTTTCCACTCTCTTCTAAACGTGCATTCTAGATGAAATCAGCATGCCAGCTTGTCTCAGTATTATCCGCGAGATTGACCTATAGGTGGCAGCACCGTCAATGCATTAGTGTGGATACGTCGCCCTCCCGGTGTGGGAAAGCATACTGGGCTGCTGTTTCTATATCGTCATTCTGCGCTTCGTAGCTGTCAAAAACGTTTCAGTGTCTAAGTGGAGGTAATATTGTTCGGTTCCACAATGCCGCACATATTTCACAGAGCCAGAGATAAGCTCTCATTCTTATCCCGGCGGCGCGCAATATCGCCGAGAGCGGCTTGTCAGGTATCGGAACAGCAAAGCACTTTCTGACGGTGCATAGCAAGCACTTGGATCACGTTGTGTTGAAGCATTCGCTGACGAAAGGTGTTGATGCTCAGGTAAATACGCTACCATCTTAACATCTATAGCGCACCGAAGGTACAGAAACGACGTGGACGCAGCACTGCGTCGTTTCTTTGTGTCCCTGTCTCTTCGGGATTACCAACATGGCCAAGCTCACATTCTTACGCTACCACGTTTCTCTGTAATCTGTGCATTCATGTTTGTTGCATGTGTAGTTTCTGCGCGCTATGTGTGTGAACACTGTCACAGTCCGCAAAAGATCATGGCGACTTGGCCATGGCTGCCAGTCAAGATTTGCTTAAGCTTTTGCGTACTTCCGCAAGTAAATGAATCGAGTCTCCAAGTATGCGATTCGTTCTACATCCTTCATGCGCCACCTTCGCAGAGAATGCAAGGTTTCTTTGTGTGAGCTGCGAGTCCTTTTAAGCGAGCGTCAGCGAGCCTTACTGTAGTTTGCATGTTTTCTGTCGTGTTTACTCAACTACGAGACGCATTCTTGGTGTTTCGAAGTATAAATATGAGCGCCGAAACTCATCCACTTTGTGCATGATCTCTTACAATGTAAGAAATGCCGTTTCGTGAGCCAGAAACGGGCGGACCATGTAAGCTATGAATAAACGTGCACGAGTGAATTTATCGCCACTACTCATGCTGATATATTTGTTCTCCAAATCTTTTAAATGAATCTTCCAGAAATGATTGTGGCCTGACATACTGCCAAAGTTGAAGTTACCATAGCATATACATATATTTGATTAGTAGGATTAGCTGCCTTGCTAGATGTGATTGGCCTCGAGATCTTTGAGTGGCGCCCTCTCACATGTGACGTCAGAGAGGGGACTTGGGTGCCGGTCATCGCGCGTGCACTCGCTACCTGAAGGCTGCTTGACGCTACCAGCCAGTCTCTCCTGCTCGAGTTAAATTGAAACATTAGTGAGCAAGTTCATAAAGCAATTTGTACTGAATGTTTAAGCAAAATGCCAAGCGAAATTGAGCAGAGTTGCCGTCAGGAGCACGTTCAGTGTCGATTGCTCTTTGTGTCGTCTGCTAGCCATCAATGTGTACATATGCATATATGGAGACGATTTCTTTTCGCGACTGTTCTATGGCTGGCGCACTCAAAATGACATTCCGACCCATTTTTGATCACTGATTTCAGTGTTCGGGCTTCGGCTACCATGTCTGCGTTAAAGCACAATATACGTATATGGCGTGCTGCGCGTGTTCGGTTGCCAAGCCTGCTCCTTCGATTCAGTTCCTCTGTTCGGAGTTTTAAGCGCATGACAAGCCACGTGTGATGTCATTCAATTAGTTTAAATGGTCGTTACAGGCAACAACCTTTGATTAAATCCAAGTTTTCAGCAGCTGCCGTGTAAGCGCGTCGTAAGTACTTGAAGTTTGAACAAGAAATAAAAAGGTTGAGAGCATGTGTCAAAAGGGGATGCACGACAGTGATATGAAATATTTCGTAGGTCGTGCGGAGTTTTTTTTTGCACCATATTTTGATTTCTACGTTAATAAATCAACGTTTGCTTGTTCCCGGTCGTTTGAAAGTATGCTGAAGAGAATTAGTGTAATCATACTATCGTAGATAAATACAAAGCTTTCGCATCAAAAGTTGTAGTAAGATGTATTTGCAATAAAATAGTGTAAATCACTCTTAACGGTCGACTTCTGATAGGGCGTGACGCGGTCACTGTGCTGAAAAGACTCACAGGGTCCCTTATGCATTTGCATAAGATGACTCGAAGGCGAAATCCATCTGCTTCTTGTTCATCGATGTATTGTTCCTTCCCGGCCCCTTCAGGATGCTTTTTGGACATAATGTGGTTTTGCAGTGCCTCCAGGATTGGAGGCATTGCAAGTTTTCTATGTATCGCCTGGTTTTGCATTGCCTCCATGGTCGACCCAAAGATCACGGAGGCAATGCAAACCAACGATGACATGTGATTACGTCATCATGTGACGTGATGTTATGACGTCACAAATTATGGCGGTCTGTGATGCCATGAGGACGTCATAAGGTGACATCATCGGGTGTTGATTTATTGCATCACTCGTGTCGACACTGCCGAGTAGGTACGCCGACGGTGAATTTTTGCGTTTTATCAGGAATCTAAAGCTTTCACCATAAAATATTCAGCCTTGTTACAGCGCGTTAAAGAATAGCAACAACCAGCCAAAGGGGCCAAAAGAATGGTGGGAAAGTGCTCTCTTTCTCCTCTTCCTGGACATATCCACCAATTTTCCTCTTCCTGGACGTATCCGACAGTGGAGTGCGTTCCCCATGCATTAGAAACTGTATAATGCACGCCGTCCTGTCATCACCATTGACAGACACGCACACCCGATTAGGCAGCACTGTGCAATCGAAAGCATGAATCTGGCTCACGAGCGGCAATCGCAAGAGCGTATCTATCTCTAATCATAATGGTGCGAACTGTACCACGCGCACCACTGCTGGCTTTTCATTCGGAGCCGATAGTACGTGTAACAAGTTTTAATATGCATCCTACTCGCCCAGTCTACGCTAGTTGTCCACAATAACACGCTGGTCGATGAAGTTATCAATTTCATTTTGTCGGCAAACATTTTTTGTACGTGACTACAATTGGGAGTGGAGTGTGAACTTTCGTTCACGTCTGTTTACATAAAGCTAACTTTTGCGAATAATACCCTTGTCACACAGGTAGTCTGACCACAGTTAAGTACGACGGCCGTTAAGTCTAACGGCTGTTGTACCTTGTCACACGACAACCCTAACCGCAGTTAATCCGCTAACGGCCGTTTTCGTAAATGGAGGTAGGCAACCCCTGTCAGCGCCGTAAACTGACAACATGGCTGCCTCCATGTCGGACGCGAGCAGCTCGGCTCCCAGCGAAATATCAAGCCAAAAGCGTGTCAACTGGACCGTTGCGACGATGGAGGCGTTGATACGCATTTGGGAAGACAAATTACCGGCTTAGAGGTACCAGTTTGTCCGTGCTGCAAAAATATTGTGTGCATTTCACGAGATTGATACACAGCAGCGTTCGTTCATTGAACAGGGCTTCAGGCTATTTGATAGACGCGCATCAAAACACGCTGCTGACGCGTCCATAATCGAGCGTGAAGCCCTGTACAAGGCAGTGTAATAGCGGTGTTGCACGAACGCAGCCACGTATGAACTAAAGAACGCTTGGAAGCGCTGCAAACGTGTGACAGCGCCTCTGTCTGGTTTACGGTAACTGTGGTTACGTCCATTGACTGCAGTTGGGGATAACAGCGGTTAAGCTTACCCGTGTGACAAGGATATAAGTCGTAAAATTGATCACGCTTCGCTTCCAAATCAGTGCAGACTCTCTTGAGCTCGGTTGGCGGGACGTTTGCGCTTTCATGTAAGTTATTTCAATGTCATCCAGCCCAGTGAGTGACGCTACGAACTCGGTGGCATGATCCTGACCGCGATGGCTCCTTGTATATAGAAGATACGTTAAATGTTAACGTTTATTAACCTCCTGTAATGCCAGCAGCCATCTAAAGAACTATCATTACAAGAAAATACAGCTAGTAGTCGAGAACGCCGTGTGACGCGAGCGAACTATAACGAAAATGCTGCTGTTCTAGCCAGAGCCTAGCAGACCAGAAAAGCCGTATCCTCGCTTTTGCATAACCGGAGCGCCGTTCGCAGCGCTGCCATCGGTGTCGCATGAGGCGAATACACCCAAACCTCCATATAATGAACACGCATATAACGAATTATCGGTTATAACGAAGTAAATGAATAGTCTTGTCATAGCTACAGTGTTACAAATAAATGTTTATAACGACTATTTGGATATAACGAAGTAAATTTCGTAGCAGATGTGACTTTGTTATAATAAGGTTTGAGTGTATAACAAATTTCGGTACGTGCCGCGACCAACCACATCCAAACAATTTGGGGTTTTATTAGCTCATTAATGCATCAAGCTGGGCTAGTTGGTATTGATTGTATGCTTCCATATTGCTAGCGAACACGCACATAAGGCGACATAGAAAAAGACAGGACAACCGCTAGTTAGCATCCTGCAGGGCATGAGCAGTTCAATTCTGCTAAATTTTTCTCGTCAGCCAACTTGACATACACTTTTCTTTTACTCTTTGCTAAGCTCGTAAGGCTGGAGCACAAATGCGATAGCATGCATGGCATCTTCAGAGCAGCACGTAGAAGAGACGGCACATGGATTGAGTGATGTGGCCCACCACAACAATTTTGTCGTCATGGACCATAAACCTACCACAGTCCCTAACATGAGTCAGAATGGTGCTCAGAGGCAATGGTACTGTAACACGGAATCACAAATGTTAGTCTCACAGCATGTTGAAAAGCGAGAAATGTACGTGGTGCAGTTGCATTAAACAAATGCTTTTCGCATCGCTACTAAAAAAAAAGTGACTGACTTTACGAGCTTCCATTACCAGAAGGAAAGAATGATTTTACTCAACGTCGACCAAATCGTCCCCGTCAACTTCCATCACGATTCTTGAAAAAAAAAAAAAAAGAATACAGCAGACGCTGGAGCGGCGATGTGCCACCGGCATCCACACTTCGAGGCTTCGTCCGTTCACCACTAGGTGCCGACTGTGTTCGATCTTGAGGCCAATATCCCCTTGTATTTCTCCCCTCTTCCATTTCCGCGCGTGCCCTTCCTCCACATTGGTTTTGGTTAGGGGAGAGTGTATGAAGCATATACATACACCCTAGGCACTTGCCGTCTCTAGGGTGTGACGAAAACTCATCTGGTGAGGAAAAATCATGGTTGAAGGAAACGTACACTCGCCAACTAAAATAGAACATGTTTTCTTCAACCTTGCTGCCTTGAAGGAGGCTAGACTGCTTGTCGAGGATTTTTCATCTCTTCAAACTTACACCTTCCCCTGAATTGTCAGCAAGTTTTCGCGCTCCAGGAAGTGGTAACATTTTTATAATGTTATCTTGACTGCGCAGATTCTTGGTGCCACCAAAATGCAGCATCTGCAAGAAATGGGGGAGCCTACTTCGAGGCATCTTTGTCATTTGCCAGACCCTATGTCCAAAGCTTTGCTACCAATTTACGAGCACCTTGTCTAAAAAGAGAGCGGCTAGAGATGTGCCATGGGTGTAAATGAAAGCCTTCGTTCACTTATTTGGGCTTTGACATCTAAGGAGCAGCATGCTTCACTATTCACGGCTGAAACTGCAGATGCCGAGGCAGTAATGGAGTTCAAATGTGGCTATTTAAGAACCTCGTTAGGTATCTTGGTGGAACTCAATCCAAAACCCAGCCTCCCAAGCATCAGATGGATGGCTATAGATGGAGTCTATGTCGTTTGTGTGTCTTCTCTTGTCTTCGTACCATTGCGCTGCACATACTCAGTATATTTCAAATCAGATGGATGAGTGAAGGGACAGGCAGAAAGTGGCAGAGTCTAATCTCAAGCATGCTGCAGCCAACAGTGTCCGCAGGTGTCAACCAACCGGGAAAACTGGGAATTCTCGTGGATTTTGGAAAGGGTTCTGGAAATACTCTGGCAAAACTCGGGGAATTTTGGTGCTCCATCAGGAAAAATGCGCTGTAACTTTATTGAAAGGGAACGAAAGTAACGCTGGCTCAAGATCTCGAGATCGCGATTGTTCAGGAAGCGCAGGTCGCCGACAAGGTCGCTTTCTTGCAAGCCATCCTGATCGGCGAGAAAAAAGACGCCAATGCTTGTTCCGGCATATCAGATAGCTCACTCTCTGTGATCGCGAGCTCCAAGGGAGCTATTTTGGACTCTGTGAAGAATGGAATAAATTTCTAGGCGAAAGCAAACGTGACTAACAGGCGCATTTCCCACAACTGCCACCACCAATATTTTTGCACCAATATTTGCACCAATATTGCACCAAGCAGTCCACCAATATTCTTGGAGCTGCTTGTAGTTAGCAGCTGAACCGCTTCCAGCTCATCGTGTGGACATTTTGGAACAAAGCCAAATTTTATGACTTTACCAATACAGCATAGACCGCTTATAACGTAAGTCGCCGGAGTCGCGAATATCCGCACTATAAGCGGTACCGCACTATAACCAAAACAACATTTTTGAAAGGTTGCACGTGTGCAAAACATGACCAATGGGTAGGCGCGCGATTGTGACTATCGAGGCATGCGACTGGGATGTAAGTTTGCGTGTGCTTACATTTGGAAATGTTGAACGGTTAGCGTACGCGGACCTGCGGTGCCGACATAACGAACGCGGAAAAAATGCGCCGTCACGGGAAGTCACCGCAGTAGCACACTGCGCGTGCGCCATGTCGAAAACTGTGGCGACCACAAACCACCACTCGAGTGTTTCACACGCACGCCCGCATTTTCGTTAAAGATGTAAGTCGCCCCTTCTAAATGCAACAACTGCAAAGTGTTTCATTGACTCGGCACCAAACCGCAACTTCTGTAGTCCGCGGCCGCCGACGTGGCAGCTAGTGCTCGTTAGGCCTAGCGTACGCGTTGCAACTTGGCATGTCGCCGCTAGAAGCTTGCCCTAGGCAACACGGAGATCGGGCGTAGAAGAGATCGCACTCGCGAGCCAAAGCGAGGGCATCACGCGTGAAACGCAGTTTCAGTTCGTGGTCGGGAGAACAGCCGCGGCAACTATCCTGAAAAAGTCTCTCAAGCTTGTAAGTCTGCCTGTTGGTGGCAAAGGCGAAAGCATTGTTACTTGCGGAGAATCGAGGTTGCACGCGCGATATCTGCGCTCTACAACGAAGCAACTATTTTCCCGACGGAGAGAAATAGTGGTAACGCGCTCTTGATGCGGACGCGGGCGCCCATACGTAGCAGAGCACGCATGTCATGCGGCCGGGGCAAAGTGCGCATGTCAAGGGGGCAAAGGCTTCTCCGTCGGCCATGCAACCGCTCCCCCTCCTCACACCATGCACCCGGGCCGGGCTGCTGTCCCCCATCAGTGGTCCCCCAACCGTCATCCCCTTCTTCCCCCCGCTCCTTGTTCGTTTGTTCCGCTTCCGGTCCTCCTTCGTAACGCCGTCGCCGCTGAGAAGCACGCTCGCTCCCTCGCATCTCTGAGAACGTTCTGGCAGCCGCATTATAACCGGTCCTTCATCTCGGAGGACTGCACAATAAGCGGTATGCGTATACATGGAGTTCTATGGGAGGGTAAACGGGAGTAAGAAAAAACCGCATTATAGCCGGTACTGCACTGTAAGCAGTTATGTTATAAGTGGTCTGAGCTGTACATAGCGGTGACTGAAATTCGCGACGCTGGTGTGGGTCGCACTTTCTTGATTCGGCAAGTGATGTCGCAGAACAGAAAACGTGGCCACCATAAAGAGATCTGCCATAATTCAGGTCGTTGCCATGCTTTCATGTGATCTTAGACCACAACTGTTTTGGGTTTTTTTTATTGCGGTAGTAGCGATAGAGACACTGCAGGTGTACTTTTGCTGTCACCATCATCTTCCATATAAAGTTCAAAATCGATAATATCACCCAGCTTGTCGTGTGTTCAATGTGCGAGTAAAAGCGTGCGAGCGCTGCCGACGAAACGAACCAACTGTCTCCTTCGCGCGTAAGGCGCATGGAAATACGAGCTGGAATTAGGGGGGGGGGGGGGGGCAGAAAATGTGTACTTTGTACCACCGGGCGTGGTCGCTCGCAATCGCATGCGCTGCCGTATCTTTTCAGGGGATCAGCAGGTGGCTCATACCTTTGTACGTGTTGGGCTCTGAGCTCAATAAAGTTTCCATTGAAGCCATATATGGGTCACTTTGCTCGCTGCAGCGGCCACGTTTCCTAAAGAAATGAGCTGCTAGACTTTATTCACATAACATCTTAATTTGTTGCTATCACAATCATTGCGTCCCCCTCACGGCAATGTTGTGACTTTTCTTTCCTAGTGTGCAACGTCTTGTGTAGGGCAGGAGCGCGGCGTAACCCGCGGCGAGCCGACGGTTTTACATGTTTCGCATTAGTCAGACTTAGTGGAAAGCAAATTGCTCAGCTGGGTAACATGATAGCTTCGGTGTCTCAATACTCTCGGCAGCACCTGAGGTTTTGATGACAAGCTGCGGGAGCAGAATAGGTGCAGTTGCACAGTGCATTAAACATGCAATTCTTTTGCTTTATGCGTAATGCACCGGCACCGTAAAGAGGACTTTGCCGGCACGGCATAAATCCGTGGTCGCTAGATCTCCGATTCAGCAAAATTGATTTTCTTTCACATAAAAAAAATGTCCATGTTTTCAGATTGCCGTATTAGTTGATCATTCTTGTGGCATTGTCAGTGTAAAAATGAATACTTTGGCAATTATACCTTGCTTAAAAGGTCCAATTTTAGTTTAACAATGTTTTGATGTAATGAAGTAAATTCGTGATTTTATCAATTTCTTCACAGAGGCTTTTAACTGTACTCTGTACTATTCAAATGTTATTAAGTCAGTCTGTATTTTTTGAAATGCATAATAAAGAGCAACATCATTGGGCGATGTGGGGGTCAGCCCGTCTTTACTTAAAAGTTCTGTTTCACTCAGGGAATTTTAGCAAAAGCACTCTGGGAATTTTTAAATGTCCACTTGGTAGACGTCCTGGTCCAACTGGCACTGAATGAGGGCCACTGCAATGCTAAGCAGCAGTCGCATTATGTGCCTGGTGTCTATAGGCATCCGCATTGCAAAATATATACATTCTACTTGTTATTAAAAAAAGAAACTGTGGGCTGTTTGTTTTTTGCACTTTTCTCAAAATGTAAACTGAGGACCATTCAATTTTGAGTGCTAAATATCTTGGCATCTAAGACAGGTACAACAATAATTCTTTTTGCAATGGAAACATAAATTGTAGAGAATCCAAGTAAGGGACCAAAATTTTGAGCAAAAGCCTTTTTAATTAAATAATTGTCAAAATTTAACTGGAATGCAAGTGCTTTTCAAAGTGTAAAGTGCATTCTGCCCCACCCCCCCATGAAAAACTTGCCGTATTTCAACCTTTGGTCTATGTTGTCATTGCTTAAGTGTCATCTTTAATTAAGCACTGTTCGTTCTTTCGTGGCCCCCCCGCAGGCTCGTCTGCGCGAGCAGGCGTTTGGTGTGCAGCGACACCACGAACCCGAGCTAACGGGGGTTTTGATCCCTCCCACGCCCCGCCGTACGTGGCTTTGCTGTGTCCGGGGAAATGAGGATCCTGGGGGTTCAGCTGACGCCGGGTGGTCGGGGCAGAAAGGGGCGTGTTGGCCCCGGCGGCAGAGGCAACACACCCCTTTGGCCCCGGCTTCACGCAGACGGCACCCCTGGGCTGACCCACCCAAGGAAAATCGGCAGTCGCCTTTTCCTGTCTACCTCCCCTCCATCTTTTTCTCTCATGTTTAATCTTTCCCGTCCTCTCTTCAATTCACTTAGGATTTTTCGTGACGGCAAAGGTTCACCGTGTGTATGTGCCCTACCTTTGGTTATAGTGGTAACGTACAGCCGCTCAATATGACTTGCAACTGTGAATGCGTGGCCTCACTAGCTCAAAGATCGTGCATGGCTTCCACTAGCCATATTGTGCGCGACTGTACGGCTGGTGCCTGCAGCACTTTCACTGTAAGAGCTGCAGCATCCCCTAGTTGGGCTCCGCGGTGTGTAGCCGCCTTTACTGCTGAAGTACATTAAGTTACTATGGGAACTCCTGCATTTCCCCAACTCCTTGATCGTCACCCGCAGAAGGTGGTGCGCATTGATGACATCCTGAGCATTCTTTCCAAACCCCTTCCCCCAATTTCAAGTAGTTCACAGTGAAACACCCGACAAACCAGCCAGAACTCCATTTCCCTTTGTTGTCGCAAAGGGCTTAGCTGACACCCTTGGCCCGGGCTATAAGGTAACAAAAATGGCGAGTGGGGACCTCCTCTTAGAGATCCGTGATAGTAAACAGTACACTGGACTACAAGCTTGTGGCATTTGGAGAAACTCCCGTCACTGTCTCACCACATTGTTCTATGAACACAGCATGCGGAATAGTGTCTGACACAGATCTTGTTTGCTTGTCTGAAACCGAGCTTCTCGAAGGCTGGAAGGGCCAAAATGTTACCAATGTACAGCGCATCGTCATTCAACAGGAAAATAAAGAGGTCCCTACAAAACACCTAGTACTCACCTTCAATTCTAGCGACTTGCCACAAACCTTACAAAATGAATACACAAAGTCAGATCTTACATCCCAAACCCTCGCCGATGCTTTCAGTGTCAAAAATTTGGCCATGGCTCTTGGAGCTGCCATGGTCGACCTAGCTGAGCTAAATGTGGAGCTCAAGGCCACGCCTCTGACAACTGCGACGCTGCACCTCACTGTGTGCACTGTGGTGGTGCACACCCTGCATGTTCCCGATCATGTCCTAACTAGAAAAAGGAAAAGGAAATAATCAGTCTAAAAGTCCGCGAGAACATATATCTTTCAAAGAAGCTCACAAAAGGTGTTCGCCATTCCTCGGTGACACCTGTGCTGATGCGACGCGCAAGGAGGCACCATCCTCTGCCACACCAGCGAGCCATTGGCTGTGCCACCTGCCCCCGTGGTGGCAGTAGCTAAGGCTACTCCACCCACTCAGCCACAGAGCCTCGTGACTCCAGGGTCGTCGGGTCTCAAGACTTCGCCTTGTTAGACCAGATCTCCAACACAAACTAAGGCCCGCGCCTGTGGGCATGCATTGCCTCTCCTGAGGTAATGGATACAACTCCGGCACCTCCTGGGACGAAGGACCGGTGCGGGCGGCTCTCAGGACCGCGCCAAGAAAACTGAAAAACCCATAACGGGGCCGGATGACGGCCCTGGTACATGAGTACCAAGCTTTTCCTATCCGTACACACAGCGCTAACTTATTTCCAATATGAAAACACAAATCTTACAGTCGAACGAGAGAGGTCTTCTGAGAAACCTCGATGACATTCAGGAACTCGTCTATAAGCATGCTCCAAAAGTGCTGTGTGTGCAGGAAACCCACCTAAAATCAAAACACTTGAACTTCCTTCGCCAATATACTGCCTTCCGTAAAGACTGCGATGATGCTCTGGCACCTTCTGGTGGAGTAGCTATTACAGTGGTCAAAAATATAGCATGTTAACAGTTACATTTACAAACTCCTCTCGAAGCAGTGGCCGTTAGAGCTGTACTTTCAAAGAAGCTTCTTTCTATTTGCTCTATTTACATTCCCCCATACTATCAGCTTCACAAACAGGAATTTCAATTTCTAATAGATCACTTACCAGAACCATATATTATTCCTGGAGATTTCAATGCACAGTACATTATGGGGTGACTCTCGTTGCGATGCACGAGGTCGTGTGGTGGAGCAGTTTCTGTTCACCTCCGGCGCTTCTCTATTGAGTAAAAAAGAACCTACATACTATAATCTGGCAAACAAAACATATTCTTCCATAGACCTAAGCATTGTCTCTCCAACCCTTCTACCCGATCTGAAATGGCATGTAATTAAAAAACCCTACGGGAGCGACCACTTCGCGATAGCTCTGCAAACATCGAAATCCAATGAGCTCAGGCTCCTCGGCGGAAGGTTGACTCAGCCAACTGGGAGCAGTTCCGAAATGAAACTCTTAAAATGGGCTGACAGACGGGCTTTAAGTATAGAGGGTGCTGTTTAGTATTTCACGACCTTTCTTATTGCCGCCGCATCTAGGTGTATCCCTGGAACGAATGTATCATCCATCAAACGCCGTGTACCATGGTGGAACGAGTGCCAGAATACTCGTAAGAAGCAAAACAAAGCGTGGGGTTTGCTCTGCAATTTTCCTTAATCAACTTTAAACAAATAAAGTCCCAAGGAAGGAGTACGCGCCGCAAAGATTCATATCGAGCATCAGTTCCTATACAGACGAAGCAGAGGTGTGGAATAGAGTTAACCGAATAAGAGGCCGCCCACCGTTCATTGGTAAACACTGAAGGAGACAGCTTAGAAGACCAGGCAAATTTCCTGGGCACACATTTTGAACACTCATCTAGTTCGTTCAACTACTCCAAGACATTTCAAACATATAAAACACGAACTGCCAATAGAAAGAAAAGGTACAAATAGTGAAGCATACAACCGACCACTCGTCCTTGCAGAGCTTCAGGCATCTCTTAACTGTTGTATAACATCTGCCCCCGGTTCTGATCGCATAGTGTATGAAATGTTGAAACATTCACACCCAGAAAACCAGAAAACACTCGTTTGTCTTTACAACACAATATGGTCTTCCAGCCTTATCCCGTCTGCTTGGAAAGAAGCTACTGTTATTCCTATCTTCAAAGAAGGAAAGAACCCTTCCTTGGCAAATAGTTACAGGCCCATAGCATTGACCAGCTGTCTCTGCAAACTCTTTGAAAGCGACTTTTAGGCCCCCTTCAATGTGGTTTCGGGGAAGGTAGATTGTCCGCGTGGAGGCGATCATACGGGATGCCTTTATACACAAGCAGTCTTTCTTGTCAGTGACAGGGAGACACGACGTGGTGTTTCGGCATTATTCGTGATCTTTCTGGCATGGGTGTGTGCGGCAACTTGCTAAACATCATTGAGAGTCGCGTAAGAGTAGGTGATGCACTGTCACGACCATTCATGCAGGTGTACCACAAGGTGGTGTGCTGAGCTGCACTCTCCTTATCATAAAAATGAACTCCTTGGGCACTGTGATACCCCGCACACTGTTTTACTCGGTCTACGTGGACGATGTGGTTTTAAGTCGTGTAATCTCGCTATCTGTGAGAGGTAAGTGCAGCTTGCTCTGGTCTAAGTGGGCAGATCAGAACAGATTTAAGCTAAATCCTCAAAAGAGTACACCTGTTGTGTTCTGTTCTCAAGGAAGAGAGGAGTATTACCCGACCCCAGCATTTAAATCAATGGCGAACGACTATCAGTGACCTCTGAGCATAAATTCCTTGGCATCATACTAGACTCAAAACAGACATTTATCGCCCACCTCTAAAAGCAAAATGTCTCAAAGCAATGAACCTTCTCAAGCTTTTGGCGCGTACAACATGGGGCAGTGATAGACAATGCCAGTGATGGAAGTGCTGCTCCGATTGCTCCAAACTGCTCCAAAAGAGAAATGCTGCTCCATGCTGCTCCAAACTGTAATTTCTGTTAGTAACTGCTCCGGGCCTGCTCTCAAATGGCGCTGGTAAACTGAAAACAATGAACTTTAAGCACGTGATCATCCAGCGAGCCTAAACAAAAAAAAAAAAAAACAAGCTGTCTACTATCATTATATACTCGCAAACAACTTTTCTTGGCAATGAAGAGAAGGCTCCTGAGCCAAACTACGCGTGTGCTACCACTGAAGAATATAGTCCCACAATTGCGTCCATGTTTTCTACGTGAGAAATAAAAACAACATTACTCTATTTTCTATGGGACACTGTTTGAAAAAAGGCGCAGCACGCCCCAAGGAAATATAAAATTTATATTTGTTTTACTATATGCCATGTCATTTCACGTTTTTTGCACATGTGAAAACGTCGCAACTTTTACGTGCTCCTCAGTCAAAACGGTACCTTCAGGTGAGCGCTCGTCACCCTCCAGCTTTTTCGATGACTCGCCGAAGGAACTTGTGCCGAATTTCACTAACAAATGGCTGTCTAAGCAGACGAAGCAAACAATATGCAATGTTATTATTCACCATGGCCGCTCGAATAATCGAACAGCCGTCACAGGAGATATGGAAGGTTCACAAACTGAAACTAAATTCGAAACGCGTGCCAAACCGGACTTCGCGAACCAGTACATGTGCAGTAACTCCGCCCCCGTAGCCTTTCCTTCATTGCCAAGAAAAGTTTGCGGGTATAGTACGAATAGTATGCTAGTATGGAGTTTCTATACTAGCTCCATACTAGCACGTCGACAATGCCACAAGTAGTGGCATTGTTGATATACCTATTTCACCTGACAGGCCTACTATTTTGGTAAAATATGTGTGAGATTAGTTCGACATCTTACTGATTACTAAGTGCTGGTGGGACGACTGTGATGTGTGACTGATCACATTTACCACTTTGTCAGCTCCGGCCTCTTTTTTTGCCACGAGAAATGGCAAGGCTGTTTTTTAAGCCTATCCACACTTGGTTTCTTGGTTTTTCTTTTTAAATGTAGGCTATTCTGGTGAAATATGAAAATAACAGATTGCATTGCTATACTACTGATGATAAACTGCTGTTGTATGTGATAGTGGTTTCTTTTATGATTTGAGACATAGCTTTATCGGTTTTATATAATTTCTGCCACAAGTACCAAAAAATTTAGCTCATCTTACTTAGTGTTCAGTGACCACGCATCTGCTTAATTATTTGTTTGTTGTAATTTGCAGTGATAATTGTATGTGCAATATGTTTAATAATAAGTATTAATACTTATGAGATGCTTAAATAGTGCTTTAAACTGCAGGAGTCGTTTGGAATATTTTGCCAACTGCTTGAAAAATGCCAATAGCTGCTCCAAACTAGCATTTTTTCTGCTCCAGAATGTGCTCCAAAAAGCAAAATGTCGCTTCCATCACTGCGATGCCTTCTGAGCTTGTATAAGAGTCTCATTGGCTCGCGCCTTGACTATGGAGCTGTAGTATATCAGTCTGCCACACCTAAAAATGTTGGACTCCGTTCACAACCTTCGCCTAGCAACTTTCAGAACTAGCCCGGTGGAGAGTCAGTATGTTGAGTCGGATGAGTGGCCTCCAGAGAACCTACTCCAACCTCACATACTTCCTGAAGGTAAATGCAGATCCCCAACACCCGTGCTACAAAGTTATCAGTGGTACCAGATGTGCCACCCTCTATTGGAATCACTCCGTGTGAGGAGCCTCTGCAATCTCATGGATGCTGGCCTTTTAGAACATTGTCTCGTGGCTCCTGCAAATGTGTTTGCACCATGGCTTTGGCAAGTTCTTGATTGTGACACATTCTTTATTGAGGTCACGAAACATGCACCACAGGCACGCATCACAATGCATTTTCTCAAACTTCAGAATGAGTATTCCTGCCCAGAGTTCTACACAGATGCGCCAAGGTCACAAGCTGGTGTATATTATGCAGCACTTGGTCCTAACTTCTCTGAATCCAACGTGATGGATGCGGAAACAACTATTTTCACTGCTGAAGCTTATGCAGTATTATCAGCTGTAAAGCACATCACTAAAACAAAAATAGAGAAGGCCGTAATATTCACCGACTTCCTGCGTGTAGTCGAAGCTTTAAAATCCCTCCGTAAAAGCAAAGATCCTGGAATAAAATATCCTTATTCTGCCCTGTGTACAGCATACATGTCAAACCAGCATTTCATAGTATGCTGGGTATCCAGACACAGGTATAAGAGGCAATGTTCTTACAGATGAAACTGCAGGAATGGCAATAACAAGAGTGAGCAACCACTCTTTTAGTCTGCTGGCAATAGACTTGAAACCTTTTACAACTGGCAGCAACAATGGGACAAAGAAATACATAACAAACTATACACAGTTAAGCCCCACATAGGTAACTGGCTAGCAGTGTCGGAGAACAGAAGCTGTTTTGCCGCCCAACATACGCAGACATACAGGAAAAAGTATTTTCCATTACCGTTCGGCCAGCATGTTTATCGGCATTGAGCCACTTTTTAAAACAGAGTTGGCATTTCTCAATGAACGTGAATTTTTTTGAGTCATTTACCCAGGAGAGAGGTTGTTGCTGCGGCAGTTCAAAGGTATCGGTGCCACGTTCATCCTTTCATGAGCCTCATTACGAACACCTGCCATACCACCCATAATGAGCCATTGTCAGACGTTTAATATGTTTTAAGCTGGTATAAAGCTATTGATTTCAGGCCATAGTGGTGGTGCCAATTAACACCGTCATCTTTCGTGGCCTTAAACAAGGGGCTGAACTTGAGTTATCTTGGGAACAATGCAAGTTGCTGAAGAAGTAACTACATATTTGAAGTCAGCGGAAAACGCTGCACAAACCAGTGGAGATTCATTAAATTGGTGCAGAAATAAAGAAAAAAAATGTCCAAACTACGTCAACGCCCCATTTTTGCTCTTGGGTTGCGTAGACTGAAGTACGGACAGGTTACTGCAGCAAAAACGGCAGCGATAGCAGCACGCAGTACAAAGTTATTCGATCTAGAAAATTCAAAATACAAGAAAAAAAGAAGCCTACCCTCAACTCGATTTTCGCAGGGTCACATGACCGCATTTCACTCGCCCTGTGACGTTTCAGAGAGCCCCGGTGAAATGAGCTGAAAGCTCCTACCTAGGGCAAGCTTGCACACCATTGTTGCTTGTCCTTTCCAACGTATTGTTGACGTCGTTGCCATAGAAACAAATGTGGTGTGTGACGCCTGATTTGTCAAAACTTGAGCGGGTGCTACTGCCTCGAAGCGACGCTCGCGAGGCTGTGTCTGCTGTTCCTTACAACGACATTCCATGCCATTCCCTCCTCTCATTCTGAAAAGGAAATTTGTGGAGCGGCAAGGGCGGTGAAACACGGTCGCCCCTACACGGATTGTTCAGTGAGCAGCCCACGAATTACAAGGTCATTCCACGAAGAGGATTACTTGCACCACTTCAACAACAATCAAGAGCCTGCTGCATGTGCGCAAAGAGGCAGCTCGCAAACATACAGATGCAAAAAGAGGGAAGAGGGAGAAACGTTTTGTATGGACATCCAACCGGCGCAGGCAACAAAACGAGAGGAGAGATGGCAGCCAGTGCCTCTGTCGTGCTTCGTGGTTGTAGTGATCTTTTTTGTTGCGACGGCGTCTATTTGGAATTAATTGAAAAAGCACAGAAAAGAAAAACGAAACCCAATAGTAATCTCAACATTCATGCCACGCCACGATCACTTCTAACATTACATTTCTCCAATCAGAGGCTGGTGCGCATCGTCGTCATTTCCGCCCGCAATAGTTCTGGTGAGCGCCACTACGCGCTGATGCGGTCAGCAGCGATGTAGCGACTTTATTGCGTGATTAAAATACTAAGTCATTTGATATTGGTGCTTAGACCGATGCAAAAATTGTCCCCAGCCATCAGTCTACGCAGTCCACAAGTAAAAAATGGGTGGTTGAGTAGTGTTGGAGGGCTCCTTTAAAGGCCAACTCCGGCGATTTCTTGACCCTGTCAAAGTAACGGTTCTTCTATGTTCCTGAGACGCTCCTGTCACGGGCTCGATAGTAGAAATACGTGACAAATTGCACAATAATTTCAAATAAGCAAAAAAGCGCAATACCGAAACCGAAACCCAACCAAGCAGTGTGTCTTCGCGTGATGTAAAACTTGATAAAGACAGGAAATTGCGCAAGGCATGCCGGTTCCTCCAGTCGGGAGTATGAAAGCTGCGAGAGCGGCGAAAAGCAGACGCTCAGCAGAAAGGTGACCACGCCGCGAAAGCCGTACCAAGTCTGTGACTGACCTTGCCGCGTGCATATGCTCTTCGAAGCTTTCCTACAATGACAGCTGCGATTAAGACGCATTTGGAGGCCAATTACAAAAGCCATTCCTCTACGATGAAGTAAAACATACCTGTTTAGCCATGTGCATGCCTGGTTGCGCATTCCAATTCGAGATGGCGCCACCTGTCCAGGTGTCTGAAGCAGGCTGAATTTTGTGGCTGCCGCAATTAAGTGCCAACGTCGAAGTTTGCGGACTAACTAAAAATTTTTAACAATGCGATGGGAAGAGTTCGTAAGTTTGTGGATATCGGCGTTTGACAACGCGCCGGTGAAGTCGATCAAAATAAATATAAGCCAAGTACGAACAACCTTTCGCACGACGCGCAGCTTACGGTACACCGATAGTCCCAGTTACAGTGGACCTTGTTTAAGTTACGGTAAATGTTCGCGTACGGCAGTGTTCACGCATGCGCACTCTTCAGCCGGTACGGTATTACCGCAGTGTACGTGCGGCAAACCGGCTCTGCTAGCTAAAACATATCGAGACGAAGGGTAATCGTTAGCTGCGAGTGTTTCGTGACTGTTCAGGTAATCATGCGGGGAATGGTGTGCAGCCACAAACGCAACACCACTTGCCACCCATCGTACGCAGGCCCACAAGGAACTGAAATTCGCACGCCGAACCAAGGAAGCGTTGGCCAAACACACGCGATCGCTGCCTTGTGGACAGCAGACGATGTAGTGGCACTTCGGTTCCGTCGCTTTGCCGTAAATGACGTCACACGCACCATGTTGCCAATAATTGTGGAAAGCCAGTTGGGAGAGTCGGGGCAATCTATAAAATTCATTTCTAAAGAGTCTGCGTGTCTCTCCAACCTGTAATTTAGTATAAATGATCGAAACGTGCAAGGGAACGTTTAAGGGGGATGCGGGGCTAAAAAACAATTTTCGAAAAACATATACATTTAAAGTTTGTGTGGTTTTGGATTGCTGGTTCATTAAAGAAGATGCTCACCAAGTTTGGTTGTTATCTGTGGAGCAGAAAAAAATAAAACATTTTTTTCACGGGACTGCGCACAATTGCTGTCGAAAGCGTCTCTGAAACGCCTTATTGAAGACTCGGCTGCAAAGCGGGCAAGAAGCCAAACGCAAAGTGATTGCCCGTGTTAGAACGTTTGTTTTTCGCACCTTTTATTCACGGCATACCTTCTGTTGAAAGTACGGCAGAGGACAAATAAATAAATTAAAAGTGCACAGTTTTTTGCCTCGGCGGCAGCAGAGTCGCTGGTGAGCCGGAACCGTGAGCAACATTCACAGCTCGAAAGCAGCGAAAAATTGAAGATGATAGGATGCAATTGTCAAAGAACAGTGTCATGTTGAAGAGGAAGCCCTTCCTATGCAGCAAGTCACTTTGATTAATTTTTTTGACCATCGAAATAAATAGCATTTTGTGAAACCTTTGAGCTCATTTTTCTCAGTTGGCACTTTTGGGGAGAACGAGCCCATTAGGAAAACCAATATTTCCAAAGTGCTTCACCAATAGCTGCTTACAAGGTTTTTCCTAGACTGAAATTTTGTCACGGACAAGATAAGGTACTTTTCTGATTGCTAAGTATTTTCTAACACAAAAAAAAATTCAGATGTCTGACATGTAGTGACAAGGCAAAAAATTATCTTTGCTTTTAGAATGGTGACATTTCTACCAAAGCATCATAAAAAATACGTGACTGGCCTTATCCTGCACTACAAACCATCTAGAAGGCATCATTGTTATAAACATTTTATATATGTTTAATATTTTTGAAATGATAGTTTTTTAAGTTGACATACCTGATTGATCACTATAAGAGTTTCTTTGTATTCATGCTAGGGTGCTGAAATTCAGAATATGTTCTAATAGCAAGGAGATAACCCATTCCCGTAATTGTCATCAAAACTGATAGACTCTTCAGCCCCGTGAAGGAAAGAAGCTATAGGAAAATTCCACGTGTTTTTTAAAGTACTTTTCTGCACCCTTAGATATAGCTTGTTCTAGTTGAGCAAGGTGTCTCAACATGCCAGCTTGTACAAAGGAAATTCTTGAGGAAAATGTGGCCTGCATATCGCGCCTGTGGCCCAGTAGTGAAAGGTCGGAACTGTTGCAACATTTCTAATAATGTTTGTCCACTCGTGTTTCTTTGTGTGGTTTATGTGGGTGCGGAAGTAGCTACCTAAGTGCATCTGAAAACAATGCAAGGCTCCAGCCGTGTACTGCCATCAGAGACGATTTTCCAGCCTTCTCTGTGCAGCCACCTGTTGTTTGGCGTAAACATTGTGTGCGAGCTGGAAGGGATGTGTGTTGACCGTATGCATGGTGACGGCAGGCATGGTGGAATGGGGGTTTGTTGGGAGAAGAAGTGCAGGCGTCTCAGGCTGTGATTGCAAAAATTGAGCTGCAGTCTTCTAAATTTAGACACTTGTTGCACTTGATAGGAGTGGACGGTGTCATGCTTCTAACGGGGACCACTCATTGCATTAAACGAGCTAACACTGTTGCAATAGCAGCGGCTGTGCCCCTCCCTTGTTCCATTTTTCTTTTGTTCCATGTGACTTGCCTGTAACAGCTACCGGTTATAGCATTTTCGTGGCACTGGAATACCATTATTGGTGGGCTTGTCTGCATATATACCAGAGTTGTATTTAAGGCATTACAAGTAATCGATTACTTGTAATCAATTGCATTTTCTTGTAATTTTGTAATATAATCTACATATTACTTTTTCGAAACTGTAATGTTCTGGGTAATTCAATTATATTTTCTTGTAATTAATTACCAGTAATCAATTACTCCTTTTTACCAAAATCAAGTTGTAAGCAGCCCCGCGACCTGTCCCTACAGAGCCTATTTTTCCACCTTTTCCTTGGCCTTACCTGCACCGCCTTAACCAGCAACAGCGAAGCGCGACGCTTCACAGCATCGGAGCACTGCGCAAGGTGTTCCATCGTTATAATACCGCACTTGCCCCCAGCGCATGCATGGAGAGAGTGTTCAATGTATCAGCTGACCTCTTAACTAGGAAAGGGGGAAGACAACTCCTGTTGAACAGCCTGTAACACAATGTGACAGAAGCCACAGTAAGCCTGCACGCGAGCCTCCATCCTAGTAAAGTTGCGAGGGGGGCTTGTTGGTACGGCATTCTTGAATGAATATGGTAGCACAAGGTAGCAAGGTGGAGGCACAAGGTGGTATTGACAAGAATGACTACTTAGAAGTCTTCTTTAGAGCCAAAACACGTAAGGATGGTGTACCATTTCGGGCAATAATTTCTGAGAGAGGGACGTGGCAGAAATGTGTCGCCCTTTACCTTCAGGATAAGCGTCCTTGAACTGAAGGATTCCTTCCTTGCCAAGAACTCGGATCATGTTCTTCAGTTTATATAGGGTAATGCGGTTAGGGGCCCAAAGGCGTTTTCTGTGGGCGTAAAAGACCTTTATTATTCCCGGCCGCAGTTCAAATTGCTTACCTGCGTCAAGAAGTGTATCGATCAATTCGGAGCTGTACGGTTTTCAGCTACAGCAGGCACCGTAGTAGAAGGCTTTTTAGAGCTATTTACGTTTTACCTGAAGTCTACATTTGTTCAAAAAGATGGCAGCCCATACCTGCAAAAGCAGGGAGTTTGTATAGGGTCTTGCTTGGCACCTGTTCTTAGCAACCTTGATTTAGCAGAGTTGGACAGAGCCACATTGGGATGCATTCAAGGTAAGACTGTTTTAACGCGCTAGTGTTAGAGAGCTCGTGTCGCAGAAATTCCGGTGTCGGTGACGGCGTCACTGGTTATTAGCGAAAATCGTCCGGGACTGAAAAATCGAGAAAGATGCAAATAAAATAAACAATAAAAATCTTCGGACCCATTGAGGATCAGACCCGGGCCGTTTGCGTGGCAAGCAGATGTCCTACCACAAAGCCACGATGTTACTTGCAACTGCTTCGAAAAAAAAAACACTACATAAATGCCATGTAGTGGAAGGAGTCTCTTTAACGCATTTTGTTTGGCAGGTGTGACGACAAAAATGAGCCCATTCGGCGATTTGTGGGCACATTGGCGAAGAAATCAAACTACGTTTTTTGTGCATCACCATGCTTCGAAAAAAGCCGGGACAGTGCAGCCATTGCCGCTAAAAAAACACACGAACTTTCAGACAGTTCCAACAATGGACAACTATGTCCATCTAGCAGAAAACACATCAAGACAACGCTTCCTTTCTGGAGGAGGCGTTGATGAAGCAAACAGCAAGCATTAGATAATGTGAGGCATTGTGCAAAATGTGTCTCGACTCTAGCACAGAGAAGTGCTTTAGATCGAAAACCTGTACCATTACTATAGACACATCGCACGTGTGTCTGTGTGCGTGTCTGTGTAACAATACACATTAATAAGTATGCACATAGTGGTTGAAGTGCGCACTAGGGGCCGGATTTCGCTATCGCGTTCAACTCTTAAAGTGAAGCTTAAGGGTCCCCCAATTTTTTTAGGAGTTTTAGATATGTGGACGATTTAAAAAATTTTTTTTTACTGTACATCGGAGAGCTTTCAATATGTGTGTGTGCTTTTAACCTTGTACCTGACTGCCTTAGTCCACTTGAACTAACATGTAAAGTGTCTATTGATGTAACCATGAAGTTCCTTGACATTAACTTTGTGTATACCGACAACCACACATGCTGGTCTTATCATCCCAGAGCTAATAAGCCACTTCTGGCTTTTCATTCAAATCATTCCAAACTAGTAAAAGGAGGGGCAAAGCTTCGTTTTAAGAACACTTTGCAGAAGTTGTGCCTGCATCTAATGGATGCAAGCTTCAGGTTACAAGCAAAACGACTTCAGGAGCCTGGCTACCCAAGTCATGTCCTATTATCAGTAGCACAAAGCATGCTCAAACAAGTACGTCTGGTTGAAGACGTGTCCTCGATGAGAGAGGAAGTTAAATGCAGGAAAATCACTGTAGTACCTTACCTTCACTGCTTCTCTTACAACCTAAAGAAAATAGCACAACGAGCAGACATCAATGTGATTTTTTCGGTGCCGAACAAACTAGGTATCCTGTGCCGGAAAACTAATCCAAATGGAGTGACGAAACCTAAATGTACAAAACAGCACACTAACGAATACATGGATTGTTGTACAGGTGTTGTATACCGGAGTCCGTTAAGTTGTGGAAAGAGTTACATGGGCCAGACGGGCAGGGGTATTAACGACAGGCTGCATGAGCATAGTAATAAAGCGAACAAGACAACGCCAGATAGATTCCTGTCCCTGCGCTGCAAGAAATGCGAATGTTATCCATGCTTTCAAGATACCGCCATCTTACGTAGGAGTGGGTGTGAAGTAACACGCACTTAATTGTAGAAGCTGAATGGATAGATAGGGCTGGTAGTGCATGTGTCAGCAGTCCATCGATTGCGCTCTCAAGAAAGCTACAATACCTGCGCATGAGCTGAAAGGTGTGATAAATGAATTTTGTTTCCGTGTCCGATATGAAAAAGCTGTGTGCAAAAAAAAAGAGGAAAGTGTATAAGAACCATGTGGTGCCTAAAAATAAACAATTTATTGGAAGTGTAGTGCTGTGTGTGTGTCTCCATGTTCTTCTTGTGTCCTGTTACCTTGTGCTACCATATTTATTCAAGAATCCATCCTTCTCTCTACCATGCAAGCCACAGGAGTTTGTTGCAGTCTGAGTAAAGTTGTGCTATTGTCTTAGGGCAATAAAATTTTTAAGCAATGTAATGCAAGAGTAATCGATTGCATTTCTGTAAATGCTCAGTTACTTTTCTGGGGCTGTAATTGACCACTGTAATCGATTAAATTTTAAGGGAAGTAATTGTAATCGGTTACTTATTTTCTGTAACGTATAAAAGTCGGATATATAGACAACTCGGGCCATTAAGTTAAATTTTGCTCCTTTGAAGTGTGGTTATTTGGGTGCACAGCTCAGTCGAATGGTGTAGCAGTTCATTACTGCCCCAGGTGGCCAACTGGGAGGAGGCAGTGGCACCCCTTCCCCATTTGGTAGCACGGTCCACAGACGGAGGGCCTCCTTCGGTGTCCTGCTTTCTGCACACCAGCTCCTCCGGCTGGAAACCCCGCTTCACACCCTGGGGCAACCGCGGTGTCTCTGACGTGCACATGGTGCCACGGGCAAGAAGAGCTGCATCCATTGGGGGCGGCAGCACCACTGCTCGGCCATTTACCAACAAAAGTACCGAGGTGAGTGGCATTCCCACACTCCAGAACCTCGTTATAGTGAAATGATGATTATAACAAAGAAAACACCATGTCCCATATAGTCACAGATGATATGGGTTTATTTACAATGAGCACAATGAAGCGGCAGGCAAAAGACAAGGGATAGTCAGATGCTGCCGATCACCAAATCCCTCGTGCCCGTGCTATTTTTTTGTCCTTCTTTTGCACTCTTCCAGCGCCGCGTTACATTTTCCTCAGGGCCAGACGAACCTCACCGAGAAGGTCAGAGGGCTCGCTGAGTCGTGCAAAATGGACAAGTTGCATATTGCATGAACGGCAGTTGCCAGCTGTCACTTTTGTGACGACGTAGGTGACGTCACTCAAACCTTTGATAATGACGAATGAACCGGTGTACTTAGAAAAAAGCTTTTGGGAAAGTCCCTGCTTTCTTACTGGTGTCCACAGCCACACAAGATAACCTGTTGCAAAGGTGGCTGGCAGATGTCTTGCTTCGTAACGGGCCTTAGCACGGGAACGGTACGAGAGAGTTCTGAGGCGGACGAGTCGACGTGCTTCTTCGGCGCGACACTTGCGTTTTCGTTAGTCGAGAAAGGAAGCATGGTGTCGAGGAAACTTTCAGGATGGTGAGTGTAGAGCAGAAAGAAAGGTGTATAACCTGTGACTTCGTGTTTGGCAGTGTTAAAGGCATACGTTATAAAAGGTAATACGGCATCCCAGTTCTTATGGTCAGCTGAGACATACGTTGAAAGCATGTTTATGATGGTACGATTGGTGCACTCAGTTAGTCCATTGGTTTGCGGGTGGTAAGGCGTGGAATGCAGATAGTGGCACCTACAGAGCCGTAATAGTTCTTCGACATTGTCAGTGGTGAACTGCCGGCCGCGATCACTTTTACTACATGGGGAGCTTCGTGACGGAGGAAAATTAATGCAGTAGGAACCTGTGGTAGCCTCGATGCTCACCGGAGTCGAAGACTACCGCGAGTTCAGGCTTAGCGAGCCACAGGGCCGCGTCTGCCGTCGCCTGCTTACGTTTAGCGCACCGCTCCGCGCGCGCTCAGATAGCAAAGGCGTTGAGCACCGCGCGGCATAAACACAGTGTTCGAGATAACACACACACAAACACTTTATTTGCCTTTGGCGGCACCCCAACACACACAGCACAGCGTCCGCTCCCGGGGCACGGGGAGGCAAAGGGCTTTCACGCGGACGATACACCAAGGGGAACCGCGAGCACGTCGCAGCTGGCAATGGCGAGCTTTGACACGCCGCTCGGGAAAAGGTCCCTCGCGGCTATGCTGAGCACTCTCGCGGTGACCAGTGGGCCTGGTCCCAACAGCTAGGGCAATCTCCGTACGCGTGGGCCTCCGGCAAGTGCGACTCGGCGTGGTACGACCGCGCACGAGCACTAGGCACCGCTCTTTGGCTTAGCATACGTACCGGAGCTAACACTGAGGTAAACACGCCCGCTGAGGATGCTGATGCACCCAGGCAGGCTACAGTCCAGCGATTCCCATAGGGGACGTCGGACCAAAAGGAAACGCGTGCTTACCCAGCGGCGCTCGAGGAGAGAGAGAGTTCGTCCTGGCGTGCACGCGCATCAGTCACACCGAAAACTCGCGGCTCTGAGACCGCGTGCAGCGCCGCCACGAGAGCCGGCGCGTAGCGCAAGATGGTGCCACTTGCCGTCGCGGGAGAACGGGAGAGGGAAAGGATTCGCGGAACGGCGAAATGCCCGCGCAGTGGCTTCGGGCGCGCCTCGGATCCCCACATCCTCCTCTCCTTAAGTTACCCTACACCGGTCTGCAAAGGCAGCCGGTCGTCGCCCATGCATACATAGGCGTTCCCTAGCAGAAATCACCCATAGAAAAACCAATACCCTACCGGATTATTGAACATATTGGTCTATTGGTATCGTATGGGTCTATAAGTGGTATGCTGGTTTATTGGACCTCTATTTGTTTATTGGTGTATTTGTCTATTGGCACTCTATTTGCCTATTGTGTATTTGTCTATTGGCGTACTAGTAGTATATTTGTCTATTGGCATTCTATTTGCCTATTAGTACTGTATTTGTGTATTGGAAATCTATTGGCCTATTTCTCCGCTGGGAACTCGTAATTTTGGCATATAAAATAATGGACATTTGAGGACTGCAACATAGCAGCGCCTGTATAAAATGAACAAATTCTATTTGAAGGGAGGCATGTGCCATATTTATCATTATTACAGGATAACTTCATCAAATCGGCGATCTTCCCCGCAACAAGCTTTCCAGGCATGCTGTGCTTCCTTGTCGAATATATTCCACTGCACCGCTTCTCTAGGTAGTGCCTGAAGAAAAAGAAACAAACATAAAATACCAGCAAGTAAGAAAGAAAATATTTAGATGTGCTAATGAAAGAAAACAAGCATTAGAATAAAAAAACCCGCATTTCCCCGAAGGGGAGTATGAGGAAGTGCGAAGCACGGGGTGATGCTATGAGGGGGCGCGCGCGACTAAACTGCAGAGCCGAGCGAAGGAGACGGCAGCGAGAGAGCACGCGCCAGCCGACCCACGGAGGTCTGGCCGTTTTTAAGTGCAAAGCACTTTTACTGATGATGATGATCTGTCTTCCGAACTCGTTCCAAAGAACCCGCAACGCGTTCAACTTGTTGGCGGCGTTGCGCACGCCCGAGATGGGGCTCAGGTTGTTGGCGAACCACAGTCGATCGCACACCGCGCAGCTATATCCGAAGCTGCGGTCCAGGAAGTCTCGCTGGAAGCGCGCGTCCGGCCGATCGAATTCGAGGGCCCGCACTCGCTCACACATCGCGCGTCCCCGCGCCAGATCGGCTTCGGGGTGCTCGGCTCGCTTCGCACGCTTTCGTTCGGCGTCTCGCCGCCGGCCTTCATCACCACAGGCAATGAGCGGGGCGCGCGCAGCCACGGAGCGGAGGGCGGAGCGCGCGCAGTCACGTGGGGCGTGACGTCGCTGCGCCGTTGCTACAGACGCTCCTCTCCGCTCCTCGCGCCGTTGCTATGGGACGGCGGATTCAGGGTCGCTTATAAAGTGCATTCGCACTTAAAAAAATATGCAGATACAACACACTGTAGAATCGGCATAAGGGAAATTCCGGTGAGCTGGCTGTAGCTAACAGCTTAACATGACAAGGACGGATCTTTTGTCAAATTCGTACAGCAGATTCGATTATGCTTGTGTCCCAGAAGCATAACCGCAGCACGTGTGTGGACTTCGGACACTTGTGGGAAAGGTCGAACAGAGCACCAAACCGATCGCAGCGTGTGAACTTCGGGACTTCACACAGAAATCTTCATTAAATATAGTGCCTCTCTACTGCAACCATGTGTGTCATAGAATGGGGTTCAGTGAGCATGACTAGTAATTGATGATGGGACAGCCACACAGGATTTTATTGCCAATAAACTTCTTCCCTCTCCCATAAGTGTATTATTGAGGGTGAACGAAGGCATGATTACATATTTTAGTCTATTTAGATTATCGCGAAAACAATGCGCAAGTCGATAACGTGCGTTTATGCCAGCGTCTGTATATGCGAACAGCCCACACGATGTTCAAAACTATTGTACTGTGGAGCGGAAAAACTAGAACAAACGAAGGGGCTAACTTTAAAAAAAAAAACTATGCCAAATTCTCAGACTTATTCCATACCAGTTACAATGCTAGGGCCGTGAGAGCTGGGCACATGCAGCGACAAAATCATTTTACTTGGCTAGATCTATTGTTTCAATACATCTGCAAAGAACCGTAAGTGAACACTGATTTATCGCTCTTGTCCTCACTGTCCGGTGGGCACGCTGGCAGATGCGCGAATTAGTACAGCAAGAGCAACATTTACTGACTAGCAAATATATAAAAAACAGTTCACTTGCCTAACATCGGCAGGGTATGTGCTCCGAAGCAACCACCTTTGGTAGCAGCATCCTGTCAGCACACTCGGTACCACTTACTGCTGTTAAAGTCCGAGACGCTTTTAGCGCTGAAACGTTTAACTTCTTTGACGCTCATGACCTTGCATCTTGCATTGTCATCGCGATTACACACGTGCGTTTTTGTGCAACCTTCAAAAGACACAAACATTTCTAAGCCTGACTTCGACCACGAACATGCCGCACCACACACTCGTGACTCGACCGAAAACATCCGCTGCGGCTGTGGCTGGCTGTAGTCGGCTCGCTTGCTGGCTGGCGCTCGTGCCGTGGCCATACCGCAAAAACAAGATTTTACTTTTTGCTATTGTATTGCAATATTTTGCTCTATTTCCAACCCCTCGAAAATATTCAGCTGCTGACACATTGGGGAAGGAAGGTTATGGAAAGCGTAGCGAACCGAAATTTCAGCTGCAAAAAGAAAAAGAAAATAGAAGACATACAGCGCCTTCACGCGACAGCTATTATCTTCAATGAGCTCTTTTGGCAAGTCTGTATCACTGTGCTTGCTCGGCGTTGGTTGCTCATGATTTTGTTATCGTTATCGTGTTTCCGCATGTTTCGAACTTCAGATTTTTCTCGTTTTTATTTGATGCGCATTAAGGGTGACCCCGCAGGTACAGTAACCTGCGGCAGCGAACGTGATGCTCACCGTCGCAAGAAGTGCAAGCGCTCGAGCGAGCTTGCACTTACAACCTACCACCTAGTACCACAGCTACTACTTACAAAGGCGACGAAAAAAACGCGAACAGCGCATTTGTCTTCTCCGCGCTCTTAGCTTGGTGACAATAAAAAGACGCTAGTCTCGTGAATCTATCATGGATAACTTGTCCTATTACCAGCCAGGCTACAACTGTTTTGAAAAGTAATGCCACCTGCGGAGCTGGTAGATGCCGTACTGTTCGCGTTTGTTTCCATAGCGTGCTGTCGAAGAATCGCGATAGCCCACCTGCTGAAAAGAACGATGTATACAATATGTGCACACATTCAAGCAGGAAGTGACGAATTCTACCTTACATGTTGACTTCGCTTATTTTATTAGCAGCTTATTTTCCCACCGCATTTGCACCATGCAAGGACAGCAGAGTACAAATGGCGTTCCCTTTACAAGAACATTGAGTACCTCAGTTAAAACATTACCTACTGTGGCGTTCCCTTTTCAACTATGATAACTTTCTCTTTCTGTAAACCTGTCTTTTTGCGGGTTTATCCCACAAATATAATGCATAACCATAACCTTGAGTACAGAATGATATTGCACAAATATACAGGCGTCTGTGCAGGCCCGTAGCCAAGAATTTTTTTCAGGGGGGGGGGCGCACTTGCTGAAAGCCTTGACTATTTGAGAAAAACGCCTATTTTCATTATTTATTTTCGGTAAAACACCATGCATCATAAAAATTTCGGGGGGGAGGGCGCCCCCCCCCCCCCCTGGCTACGGGCCTGCATCTGTGTAATTATTTTGGTAAGATTTATGAAAAATATGGCTGCGATATTTTGGAACACTGTTACGTAAAATAGCTGCCACTTTGCTCAAGTACTGAACAAATCAAAAACTGCCTTTTGGCTGAATTCGCTACTGCATGACCTGTAAGTGAATTAAATACATATAGGTGGCCTTTTAATACCATGCATAACCATGTGACTTTGGTGGCAATTCACACCTGCTAGTTCTATAAATGACAAATAGCTGCTATTTATTGGTTTTATAGGTGACAAATAGACGTTGCCTATTAAAGCCTATTGGTGCCTACTGGTTCTATAAGTGACAAATAGCTGCCACCTATTGGTACTAACATTTACCTATTGGTTCCATTGGTGACAAATAGATGTCTCCTACTAAACCCTATTGGTGCCAATACGTATCAATTGGTTCTATGGGTGACAAATAGCTGCCAGCTATAGGCACCAATAAAAAATTTATTGGTCCTATCGGTGACAAATAGATGTCCTCATTTGGTCACTATTGGTGACAATAGAATTCTAATAAGACCTATAAAGCTCCAATAGAGCACTTATACAACAAATAAGATTTTTCTATAAGACCAATAGAAAATTCTATTGGCATTTTTGCTAGGGTTATGCCATGAGCAACAGCTAACCTCAGCCCAGGCCCACAACTGCTGCTAATTACTCTACACAAAAAAGGACAAAAAATAGTAATAACACAATACACTTGTTACACTATACTACAATGTGGTGCTACGGAAGGAGGTAAAAGAAATTAAAGCGAGTGTTCGTGATGCTCACGCGGGAGAGCGTCCACGGTTCGGAGGGGAGGCGGTGCGTAATGTTGCTGGCCAGAGTGCGAGGCAAGAGACCTGTTTGATGTCCGCATGCCCGGAACGGGCTCACCTTCGGCTCGTTGATCTAGTCGACGACAGACCCGCGAGTCTGACGAACGCTGCTTCGGTGGTGGTTCGGGGGTCCTGAATTCCATGCTGGATGACCAAAGACCTCGATGGGACAGCGAGGTCTGCTGTAATTCTGACGCCAAACCAAATTGGTGTCAAGGCGTCCCGGCGTCGGCAGAGAGCCGGGCGCAGCTGCCATGTCAGCTAGCCTCGTGCAGCAGCCGTAAGGCAAACGGCAGCAAGGCTTCTCGGCGACGGCCGAGACAAGGACACAGCCGGGCGGTCCGCCTGATGTCAGCAGGTTCCCGAACACCTCCAGGGTCCACGGCGATAGGGTGAAGGTGGTTTCCTACGATGGAGCTAATCGTGGGGAGCGGATAGGCATCCTTACGAGTCACTCCGTTGAGATGGTGGTAGTCTACGCACAGGCGATGACTGCCATCTTTCTTAGGCACCAACACAATTGGAGACGCCCAGGCGCTGGACGAACGGCGAACAATGCCAGCTGAGAGCATCTCGTCCAGCAAGCCATCGATAACCTGCCTCTTGGCCAGGCTGACGGGCCTGGGGTTACACTTCAAAGGAAGCGTGTCGCCAGTCTCGATCGAGTGGCTCGCCATTTCGGTACAGCCCGGTTGATCGGTGAAGAGCCCATCGTACTGACGTAACAGTGCGGACAGACGAGCCTTCTGTGCGTCATCCAATTGAGTCGCACAGGCGGTCAAAGGATACGGAGCCTTTACGTGTCGTGTCGCTCGATCCCAATGGGGATTTTGAGCCGACGAACGCATAGCACAGGAGCCTGCCCCCAAACTTTGCACACAACACGGTTCCGACGCCTCTGCTGCACAGGCAACAGTATACGCCGGTGGGCTGATGAACGGCTTCAGCTGGGAAAAAGGTCCGTCGCGATAACCTCCATTCGCAATGTCCACAACGATACCGGTTTTTAGGAGAAAGTCCCGACCGAGAATCACAGGAACACTGAGCCCTGGGAGATGAACGAAACACGTGCGTCTCATTCGATCTCCCCATCTGACCGTCAACCCTGCGGCGCCAGCCGACTGGGCCACGCCTTTCGCGAGGGTGAATGTCGTTCGGCTGTCCCGCAAGCGCACCGAGTGCTTCCGCAAGTGGGACAAAACCTGTTCGCCAAACAACGAAGCGCTCGCGCCCGTGTCTAGCAACGCCGAAAATTCGCGGCCGGCAATAATGACCGAAATAAACGGCGCGTGCGCACCAGCAAGACTGCTTGCCCGGTACGCGGAGGGGAGAAGCAAGGGTTCGGCCGCTCGTGCCTTCACGAACGACCCGCGCCCCCGTTTCCCTGCCTCACAGGAGGCCTAGATACGGGACACTCCCTCGCTATGTGCCCTCGTTCGCGGCAGCGGAAGCAGCGCATTTCGTCCCGGGAAAGGGAAGATGCTCCGTCGCGGTCCCTCTCCCGAGGCGGCGCAGCCTCTAGCGGCAGGGGTCGGTTCGCTTGTTGATCAAAGGACCTGTTATGACGAGCGTCACCCTCACCGATGCGCTGGGTTGGATAGCGTCCCTGCTCGCGCGCGTCGAGTTGCGGTGCAGCACAGGCTGCTGCGCACCTCGCGTACGTGTAGGGATCTAGAGCGCGATCGCTCAGCTCCCAACTGTGCCCGCTTCTAGCGGGAGCCGCAAAGGCAGCCCCGGCGGGCTGTTGCCGTTGGGGAAAGGTTACGGCCCCTCCCCACGCGCAGCGCGGTTCAAGGGCCACACTGGCTGGCGGTGGCGGGCGATAGGCGCGCGCGGCGAGAATGTCGCCTTGAATGCGCTTCGCCTCAGCGGCCAATTCCTCTAAATCTCGGAAGCGACTGCCGCTCAGGTACGCCGAAAAGGTCGGATGTGCCTGCCTAATCACCCGTTCGACGCGTTCCTCGTTCGAAGCTCTGGGCTCAGCGATAGAGAAAAGGTCTTCCATCGCGCGTACGTACTCCTGAAGCGACTCATCAGGAGCTTGCGTGCGGAGCTCGAGCTCGCGCCGCATCCTACTCTCGTAGTCAGCGGGTAAGAATTCGCGCAGGAAGGCCGCGCGGAACTCATCGAGGGTTGGTGCTCGGTGGCCTGAAAGCCGATACCACCTAGCCGCCGTGTCAGTCAGTGCAGCTGGGACAACGGGCCCGAGCACCTCCTGATCGTCCAAACCCATGGCTCTCTGATAACGTGACAGAGAGTCCAGGTAATCTCGTGCACTTTGCAGATCACCGTACCCGCTGTAGGTCGGAACGGCCAACATGACAGCGGGATGAGTGCGTTTCGAAACGGCCGAAAGCGTTTGTACAGCTCCCGAGAGCGCTTGGATCAATTGGGCGGCATTTTGCAGCAGCGTCTGTGCACCCGCTTCAAAGGAAGCTGTCGGTGCGTTATCGGCGCGTTCGAGCGGTGGGGAACTGTCTCCGAGCTCGATAAGCGGCGCGGGTTCAAAAGGGATACCGGCCGTTGCACCGTTCTCGGGGAGCGCCTGGTGCGCATGCTGCTCGAAGGGGGCACTGGCCCTGTTCTCGAGCACAGCGGTATCTGCTAAAAACGACAGTGGAGAAAACTCACGCTTAGGGACTATACACGCGCTATCCGCACACCCGCTCCGCGCCTGGCGGGACACCTGCCGCCCGCAAACGGAGGAGGAAAAACGGGAACGACGCCAATCGTCGCACACGGGGTACCGGTTTTTCCTCCTCCGTTTGCGGGCGGCAGGTGTCCCGCCACGTGCGGGGCGGGTGTGCGGATAGCGCGTGTATAGTCCCTTAGCAGACATAACGCGGGTAACACGGCGAGCCTGATTCGCAAAGGCGTGCTGACTCGGCTAAGTCTAATCAAAGGCTTAATGAGCCTTTGATACCGCGTTGGGCGCCAGTGTGGTGTCGCCACTCCCGGCGCGCACGGTCCTCGCGGTTTACTCTTAGCCGTACGCGCCAAACACCACCGCGGGTTCGAGCACTGGGACACGGCCGCTAAATAAAAAAGAGGTGCGGCCTGCCGAATGCTCTTTTGTGCGCCGGTGACAGCGCTAGTTCTTGCTCCCGCCGCTGCAGCGCTGCACAACGGTAAAGATAAAGAACAAAAATAAATAATGGGGGGAAAAATAGGGTCATTCTGCCTTAAGAGGCAGAGAGATAGACCGTGAATTTATATTTTTTTGGTATAATAACATAGATTTAATAAATGTAAATAAGGTATTAGGCCAACATAAAACAAGGAAGCTTTTTTTTTTTTTTTCTTCGAGCCTGGTGGCAGACATGTCACCGCCCCGTTACAAAGGGGACGCTCATAGCATCCATCCATCCATCCGAAAACCCGCTCGCACAGGCGGCCAGCCGGCTGCGTGCATTCGTTTTAGTGGTCATTACAGTCGCCTCGCATTGACCTGTGATTGCCTTTCGGCTATTTATGTGCAAGACACGCCAGGTGACGTATCAGTATGGTTTCCTTTGCGGTTATTGCTACTATACGCAAGAAGGGCATGCTTCCATGAAGACACACCTGTAAGCGTGCTGTACAGCGCCGCTGCCAAACGATAGATGGATGAATGTAAAACTTTATTGAACAATCGTTCTTTTTTTTTCTTCTACTGAGAACAAAAGTGGTCCACTGCTGTTCGTTGATGTCCCCAGTTGTTTGAATGCTCTAGCTTTTGTTATCTGCGTGGACCACTTCCTCATTGCGGGGGCTTTTTTAGAGATGCGTGATTACTTTCTGTTCTTCAAAATAAACTAGCGTGACATGGAATATCTCCCACGTATATACTTGCTAAATCTGGTGTATATCTGCTTCGCATTTCACTAATAAGTGCCATTTTTAAATGACACCCGATTCAAACATGAGTTGCTACCATTGAACTACATTACTGAAACACAGTAAATGCAAAGGTATTGCCTACATTTTGTACCAAAACGTCAAGTTGGGCGAGTTGGTGCGTACTCACGTCCTGAAGAAACAGCGCAGATGAAAAACGAAAACAAGAAATGACGGACAGACACACAGCGCTGCACACCGAACTGGACGTTCATTGGGTTTTAACTCTGGCGTTTTAACGCGGTCTTCCACGGCAGGGCTGTGTCGGCCGTCCAGTCCAGAGAATCCTTCCACGTTCGACGTCATTCCACTCACCACGCTTTCTGTTTCAGCAACTTCTGCACGCAAGGGGATTGACGACTTCTTTTCTTGAGGTTTGGCACTCGTCTAGTTAATATTGTTTGCTGTTCGATATGGAAGGAGTAGGCAAAACACGAACAAGTGGTCTAGCTTTCAATGAGGACGCGGCTAGCTTGTAAGCTGGAAAAGATGAAAATGTGGTCGGCACGGCTGTCGGTCGCAGCAGCTTGCGCTTTACCTTGTAGTGGTACTGCTTGAAGTGAACGTGCGACTTCTTCGCAGTTACCGATCTCCACCACGGCGACAGGTCTTGGGCATCGCAGTTATGGTGAAATGTCCAATCACATTAAGCACCAACGCAACAAAAAACCCGCACCTTTTCTACCTCGTAAGCAAGCGTACGGCTGCTCATTTCCAGCAAGAGCGTTTGCTTGCGCTCGCCCGAGCCAACGAGCGTTCGCTTACTAGCGGCCGCTGTTTACTAGAGTCACTGGCGTTTACCGATGTGCAGCGCCCCCGCGGTAGCGTCTCAAAACTCTGCATGCCACGCGTTCCCCCATTGAAAACGCACCCATTCGGCAGGCCGCACCTCTTTTTTATTTAGCGGCCGTGACTGGGAGCTTCATGCAGGCTGCCGCATCCTCGTTCGTCCCGTGCCCGTGTACCGTTCAAACTGCTGCGCGCGAGAACTTGGCCCGTCACCGCTTAGGGATGGCGAGCCGTCGCGCGCAGCGAGGGAGACCCTAGGCGACACTCTCCAAATTAGTGGTTTATTACGGGGATTTTAGTACAAGAGATCAATAATTCGATACAGCCAATCGTACGTAACATAATTACACATGGCACCAATTAGCTAATACAAGCTACAACCGCGAATGTCACACCTATAAAACAAGCAACCAAAGAACCAGGTTTGGAGAGCCGACCTATTTATTCTTCGGCCAGCGCTCCCGCGATCGCGCACCCCAGAGCAGAAGAAACGGAACAGACATAGGAACACTTAAAAGGAACATATTCGGTGCACGATCGCGAGGCGCTGCCTCGGGACTTCGAGACCGCGGAGGGGAGCGCGCGCCTGCCGAGGACGGAGCCCCGACAAAACGACGTAACCGCCGGCCGGCGACGGAGAACAAAGAACAAAAAATCGCCGCCGGCCGGAGCGGCCAAAACGCGTACGCACCCTTCGAGGTTCCCAAATGGTCTCTCCGAACCTCGGCGCGCGCCTCTGCGTCTAGGCGAGCGCAAGCAAGGTCCGAATCCCGCCAAAATTAGGCCAATGGGACACCGTGTTTAACCTTCGAGGGCGGGGTGGCAGCAAAGTGACGGCGATTTATGACCAGCTGCCCCCCGTCCGGTCGAGAGGAGAGAGACACGAGAATTCTCCAAGGGAAGATCGCGTCGAGCAACTGGTTGCGGACGCCTGAATTCCCACATCCCTCCCTCCTTAAATGCCCCCTACTAACCAGAGCTCCTGTGTCGGCCAAGAAAACATACGCAACAAAGTCGCAACGGCAAGACACCTGGGCGTTAAATTAAATTAACACGCAGTGAAAATCCTCAGGAAGAAGACAAACATTAGCTCTAAAGCTCTCCCAATTAAAATATCAACACCTTATCGAAACGCTTACATCCGATGTGCACAGAAACCCCAGTTAAGAACAAATCGAAACGAAGAAATACAAGAACAAACATCCGCCGAGGCATAGGCGGAGAGTAGGGGGGGCTGGGGGGCTCCGGCCCCCCCCGGACTGCCTCATGGGGGTGCAGAGCCCCCCCTGGCGCCGGCCCAGGGTATTTTTTAAGAGCTTGGCTTAGGTCCCCGGGTCGTCCTGCCTGGCAGCTATTTCACAGGAGGCTGTTTATGCCCGCTTCTTTTTCATTTCAGCCATTTAAAGTTCGGCACATGGGCCAGTGACAAGTCAAACATTCAATGGAAAAATGCCCCTCAAACGGATTTTCACGTGCAGAATATGTTGTGCTGATGGACAACTGAAACGAAGACTTAAGCTATGACAAATTAAAAAATTCGCCGGCGATTACGATACTGCCTAATTCGCTGAGCGCAGCCTCGTGTTCGGGCAATGCCAGCTGTGTTTGAAGTTTTGGCTATCTGCAGTTGTAGCAATGTAACATTCGTCACATATTGCCACAGAAACTGCCAGCGCTCGAGCATTGCAGCTGTCGCGAACCAAGTGAAACGCCCACAGCCCCGTTACGACAAGTGAAGCCAGCCGCAGTGCACGTGCCAGCCCTGCATGCGCACGAGCTCCGACCAAGGGGCCAGCGCGCGCGACAGAGGAAGAAAGCGAGGCTAGAGGCCAGTATCTCGTGATATCGACAGACTCCGCGTTCGCTCTCTTTCGTCCTCGTTCGCGCTATCGGTTACGCCGCCGACGCCAACGGCGATGCCGCTCAATGCAGGAACGGACGCCTAAGAGCTGCGCTCTAATTGTCTTGAACCCCGTAGTGAATGGTTTTCAGAACACAAAAATGATACTGAGAATACAAAGCAATCTCAGTCAGCCACTGAGCGCTTTCGCACAAACTTACTCGCCAATAAAAAAACGGGTAATTTCTTGGTTGCCTATACATATTGGTACCCTTCGACATGCCTGCTTATAAAAGTGCCGAGAAAAGATTGTACACAGTTTTGATTTATCAGTAAAGGGTTTTACTAAAAGTGCGGCCACCAATGAGCAACTCCATTACTCGTCCAGATACATAACCGCAGCTTCGCACAAGGTGCAGTGGTAGCAAATGGTATTTGCTACCATCTCAGAATTACTTTCGGCCATCTTGAATTGAACTCACTGGCATATAATTAAAGCTTCCCGTGATAGCGTTAGCCTACTGTCTCCTGTGTGGCGCATGTTTTAACAAAGTAAAGCCTAGCCCCACGCATTGCGTGAATCGATTTTACGCGACGCGGTCAACGAAAATTTCGCTTCGAGCCAAGAGTTACGATGTGGATCGATGTCTTTGTGTAAATTGAAAAATAAATCTAGGGTCTTCCACTTACAGATCTTCATTATGATATCGCGGGCACCTACTAAAGTTACATTAAATTCTTTAATTTGGAAGTTGGACTCCTCTCTCTCTCTCTCTCTATATATATATATATATATATATATATATATATATGTGGAGAGAGAGAGAGAAATGTGGAAGAGCAAGTCGGGCCCCCGCCCCCTCCGGCAAAATGAAAACTCTCCGCCTATGCGCCGAGGCAATAATAAGGAACAGTAAAAACAGTAAAGAAGACATAAAAAGTCAGAACGATCGCGAAAAGTCTCTTAGATGAATGGTGCCGCTCGTCTCAGGCCCGTCTTCGCGTACACAGACTGCAACAGGCGTCGGTTGCCGGCCGCCACGTCGATGCCTTGACTTAAAGGTAAACATTCGGCAGAAGTCTGCCTGGTTGGGTGAAAGACTAAAGGCAAAAGGAGAAATCTCCAACCAGAAGGTTTATTTTAAAAAAACCCGACGTTTCGAAGCCTGACCGGCTTCTTCTTCAGGGGTGAGATGGCCCGAGGTGCACGGCGCTTATATTCGCTTTCTTGCCGACAGTTGCCGCAAGCCTTGACAATAAGAGGGGGGGCAAGGTCCCCGTGGTGCAGTTGATGTTTTCCGCTGTATTCTGTATATGCCACGACTCGAGGAGAAGCCGCCGGCGCCAACGGCTTTCCTGTTCCAGGATCACCGCATCGTCAGGACTAATGCAGTGGTCACATTTTTCGCAGTGTTCCGCTACTGCACTCTTATCGCTGTTCAGCTGACACCCGCCACTGTTAGCAACGAGCAGCTCGTGCACAAGGACACACTGCAAGGGCACAGCAAACACATGCGTACAAGAGTCCCAGTGCAGTGATGGTGTGAGCTCAATTTACTTGGGACAGTCGGTGCCACACTGCAGCAGGTGCTGTGTTTCAGAGGAGTAGCAACAGCTTTCGTTTAGTAGAGATAGCTGTACAAGTTCACACGCACTCACAGAGGAGAAAGCTGGATGAGTTGTCTGCTCTGCTGCTCGCAATCCCCTTCGCGGGTGCGATTGTAAGTGCTGGTTTGTGAATGCTGCAAGTTCTTTTTCTTTTGTTCCTGCTTGGCGTACACTTGAGGTAACCTTCTTCTTTTCTGGCTTCGGGCTTTAGGGGGTCGGCCTAGAATCGGGGCCAGCCTAGAACTAGAGTCAAGTAGATACGTTATTACTATGTGTTGCAGCAGCAGCAGCAGCAGCAGCAGTGGGTCCAGCAGCCCCCGTTGTTGCAGCGCAATGCAGTGGTGGTGCGGCTGCAAGGGGACGTGCATGTGCTGGTGTCACCACCCCTGCTGGAAGGGGTGCGAGGCTTTGCCGAGGCCCTGGTGCCCACACTGGCCGCCCTCCATCCAACCACTGTGCTTGGTCGGCTGATGGCCCAGTGCTGGAAGGCAGTCAAGGGCACCACGACCACTGGCCCATTGTCACAAGGCCCGGCTGAAGGGTACCACGAGACACACACTGAACAGGCAAGGCTCTCTTGTGTGACATTGCCGAACCTCATGCTGGTTAGTGGGTCGGTATTCTCCCGTCGGCTTTCCATGCCCGATTTTTGAAGCTGCCAGCAGTGACCCATAAGCTATGCATGTTCAGAACCGGTCAGAGCTGACATGGGGGACTTGCGAGAGTGAGGAGGGAGCTGGCATGCTTTGCAGGGGAGACATGATGAGCTTCCCTCATTTCTAGGCTTGTGCGAATAGTAAATATTAGGTCCGAAGCGAGTAGTGATTTGGTCGAAGCAAATTTCGAAGCGAATTTGAATAGTTTATATCACATATTATAAAGAAAAATGAGCATATTTGTCATGACCCAACTAACCAGCACAATATTTTTAAAGTTGAAACAAGGCATATGCATATGTCATTCTTTCTGGTTCAAAGGGAAGTGGAAGCAAGTTTTTTTGGGTAATAGCAGGATTCGACTTTCGGTAGAATTCAAGTGATAACCTGAAAAATATGTTAGGTTTTAAAATTTACTATACTTAGAGCATATAAGCCAGTATAACAAGCTTTAGATTTAAAAAATGATGATTCGATGTAAGGGCAATACAGTAAAACCTCATTAATTCGAACTCTGTTATTTCGAAATCCTGCATAATTAGAAGGATTTCTTTGGCCCCGTATTTTGCAATGTCAATGTGAGTGGATAATTTGAAGTGGCGGTCAGTACCAGCCCGAATAGTTCGAAAACTTACGGTGCTATGTGCCAATTCCCTGATCCCGATTTAGCCGCAAATCTGCAGAAACGATGGCCCTTAGAAGCCACAAGGTGGCAATACTAATGAGTGACAAGTGAAGCAGCCCAGCCTTGCTGCTGCCAGCGCAAGAAAAAAACTAAAGAAAAGGCGGTCTCGTGGTCAGCTGAAATGTACGCCTGCGGAAAAGACGCGCTTAACTGCAACACAGCAGTGACACGTGGGCAGCATGACGCATGCTCCTCTAAACGTCAGCCCTTCATGATTTACCCATTCTTTCCGGGAAAATAGAGAAATTAAGAAAGGGCGGTTTCACGGAATTCGCGATGTATGCAAACGTCCGAATGGCGGTTGTTCCGGCAATTTGCGCACTTGCACTGCTGGCGGAGTACTTGCCTGCAACGCCTACTTTGAAAACTCAGTTCGAAAGCTTCAATGATCACCTTTTCCACCCAGAACACATCGCGAATTCCGTCACACTGGCCATTATTAAATTCTTCATTTTACCAGAAAGAATGGGTGGATGGTCACATCATGACGTGCTGACGCTGCAAGGAGCAGGTGACATGCTGCCCGCGTGTCACCACTGTGTTGCAGCGAAGCACGTCTTTTCCGCAGGCGTGCATTTCAACCGTTTTAGATGCGAAGCATCTTATACAGCATAGACCGCTTATAACGTAAGTCGCCGGAGTCGCGAATATCTGCACTATAAGCGGTACCGCACTATAACCAAAACAACATTTTTGAAAGGTTGCACGTGTGCAAACATTACCAATGGGTAGGCGCGCGATTCCGACTATCGAGGCATGCGACTGGGACGTAAGTTTGCGTCTGCTTACGTTTGGAAATGTTGAACGGTTAGCGTACGCGGACCTGCGGTGCCGACATAACGAACGCGGAAAAAATGCGCCGTCACGCGAAGTCGCCGCGGTAACACACTGCGCGTGCGCGATGTCGAAAACGGTGGCGACCACAAACCACCACTCGAGTGTTTCACATGCACGCCCACGTTTTCGTTGAAGGTGTAAGTCACAACACCTTTTAAATGCAACAACCGCAAAATGTTTCATTGACTCTGCACCAAACCGTAACTTCTGTAGGCCGCCGACATGGCAGCTAGTGCTTGTTAGGCCTAGCGTGCGCGTTGCAACTTGGCATTCGTCGCAAGAAGCTTGCCCTAGACAACACGGAGATCGGGCGTAGAAGAGATCGCACTCGCGAGCTAAACTGAGGGCATCACGCGTGAAACGCAGTTTCGGTTTGCGGTTGGGAGAACAGCCGCGGCAACTATCCTGAAAAAGTCTCTCAAGATTGTAAGTCCGCCTGTTGGTGGCAAAGGCGAAAGCTCAATCGCGTCTCAAAGCATTGTTACTTGCGGGGGAATTGAGGTTGCACGCGCGATATCTGCGCTCCACGACGAAGCAACTATTTTCCCGACGGAGACAAATAGTGGCAACGCGCTCTTGATGCGGACGCGGGCGCCCGTACATAGCGGAGCGCGCATGTCATGCGGCCGGGGCAAAGCGCGCATGTCAAGGGGGCAAAGGCTTCTCCGTCGGCCACGCAACCGCTCCCCCTCCTCACACCACGCACCCGCGCCGGGCTGCTGTCCCCCACCGCCATCCCCCTTTTTTTTCCTCCCCCGGCTCCTTGTTCGTTCGTTCCGCCTCCGCTCCTCCTTCGAAACGCCGTCGCCGCTCTCCCTCCCCCCTGCCGGCGCATCTCCGCTGAGAAGCACGCTCGCTCCCTCGCATTTCTGAGAACGTTCCGGCAGCCGCATTATAACCGGTCTTTCATCTTGGGGGACTGCACAATAAGCGGTATGCGTATACATGGAGTTCTATGGGAGGGTAAACGGGAGTCAGAAAAAACCGCATTATAGCTGGTACTGCACTGTAAGCGGTTACGTTATAAGTGGTCTGAGCTGTAGCAGAGTTCAAACCGGTGGTGGTGGTGGTGTGCGCCGTGACCACACTTACCCGCGCATGCGCAAACCCTCTCCACACACCTCTCCCCTCCCCCTCTCCACTCCTCTGAAACGCAGACTCGACATACCGAAATTCTCTCCTGCGCAACGCCGCGATGAGTGCCAGCGCATACACATCCCCTCCCCCTCTCTCTTCTCTCCTACGCTGCCCCCCTCTTGCGCGCCTGTCGACCGCGTTCCCTGTTCGCCCTCGTTCCCCGCTCCCCATTCGCCTCTTCGCGTTCCACGACGCAAGGTCGGTAGCATGCTCGAGGTCGGTAGCATGCTCGAGGTCGGTAGCATGCTCGAGGTCGGTAGCATGCCCAACGAACGCCATCAAAACACGATCATGCAAGTGCTCCGGCTTCGCATCGCCTCATGGTCCCCTTTAGCGGGAGATGGTGTAATTTCTTTTCCTCTTTCTTTTTTTTTTCTTGCGTTGGCAGCAGCAGTGCTTGCCGTTTCCCCGGTTTAGCGGCAAAATTGGGACCAGGTATTGCTGGAAGACATAAGCCTTGTAGCCGCAAACTAGCAGGAACAGTAAACGACCTCCTCTGATTACTTCCAGTAATTCAAAGTTCCTTGCATCCCACTTTTTGTATGTTCGGTTAATTTGAAAATCTGCCTAATTAGATTTTTCACATTCCCAGTGACTTTGAATTAGCGAGGTTTTACTGTATGTTCATTTAAACTTTAAGTGGGGCTTCGCGACAGTGCAGATTTCTCCTGGAAAGGTGTATTCATAGTATAACACACCTCCACTGCAGTGAAACAGCCTTTACAGGCGGTTACACGTGGTTTATACATGTCTATTCGTTCATTTCGAGTACTTGGAAATTTCCTAGTATTTAAATTCGTTTCGAAGTAGATTCGAATGCTGTAATATTCGTTCGAATATTCGAAGTGCTTGAATATTCGCACAAGCCTACTCATTTCTCACAAACTCTACAATGAGCAATAATTAGGCTGAACTCTGGCTGTCTTCTCGTCTTTCTTGAAATCTTCAGTTGCCTGCACTGTGGTAATATGGAATGAGCGAAGCTATCACACCTCTTCTGCCGCTGCAGCTTGTCATGAAAACCTTGTGTGTTTCCCAAAGTGGTGAGGCACCAGTGCTATTATGTTGACCTAGAATGGAAAACTGAGTTAGTTGGTATGGATTCATGTTTAGGACTGTGCAGCGAACTGCACACGACATGCAGTGAACGAGCCTGTTTCTGATCGCCTGAAGATTATTCTATTCGACGCGGAGTCCAGCTTGGCTTCTTCCGAGTCCGGGTTCACAGGGAGTGAGCTTTGCGATATTACCAAACAAGCGGTGGTGTCTGTTTTGTCGCCACCCAAGATAGATCGTAAGATAGCAGGCTCGGTGGCATCCATTTTCTAAACGATTGCTATCGCTTGCAAGATAACTGTGAGCTCACTGCATTTGCTGCTACTGCATCTATGGCTACTCAGGCTTTTTACTTGACATGCAGCAGTAATAAAAACAACAACAAAGTGGGCGCTGATGTACTGCGCAGAATACAGAAATCTACTCTGCGTAGTGCACGATACGATGTGCCTAGGGGCTCTCCTTCTCCGAAGGCAGCGCTGTGTGTGGTTCTCTTCTTTGTCGTCGTCTTTTTGTGCGCCGCTTTTCTTTAAATATGAATATGCACCAACTCGCCCAACTTTCTATTTTGAGGCAAAGAAAGCAAAGGTATGGCATGCGAGTTGAAAAAGGCGTTCACAACACTGGCTTGCAAGTTAACCATGGGACCACTGGTGCCAGCAGAAGTTTGTCCTCTGCAGTTGCAGCAAAACTTGGTAACATTGAAGTCGCTAATAAACAAGCTTCATTATATATACAAGATGTTCTATGGTCATGAAGCTATAGGGACACAAATACTTTGTTATATTGAGAATTTCATTGTGTCGAAGTTCGTTATATCAACGCTTAAATTTTCTTGCACGTACTAGTGTTGAGACAGTTGGTCTACGAGAGTTGACATCGCATAACCATTGCATCACATAACCTTGTGGTACAATAAGGCTGATGCCACGTTGTGCCCGAAAGGATTGGCTTTTTTTGTGGGTGTGGAAACCACTGTCTTCCAGTAATTGCAGTTTTGGATAAGAAAATGCACTGAAACCACAGTGTATTCACTGACGGAAGTGCCAGTATGACTTGTTGCCACCAAGTAGTTCTGCTACCACAGAAGTGTTTATGGTGTAGCACTGTTGTAATCATCAAGGAGGTTAAAAGAAAACTTCTGGAGTGGAGGTCCCATATACGCGCCCATGCGAGCGGTTGAAGCCTGGGAAACTGGTTGGCAGCCATCTTGCTCCAGGCAAGAGGGAGCGCAGCTTGAGCGTGGTCAGCGTAATTGTGAGCTTCCGCGGGGGCGTTTCAGCATGAGAATGCGACAGTTAGCGTCACTTATTTGGCACAATTTCTTTTTTGTCGTACAAGATTGAAGAAGGCAATTTGTTACGCCATAATACATGGGCTGAAGCGTGCCCGATAACACGTAGAATTCGCTTGCAGCATTCTCGAATCGAACCACATGATGGAGCCAATAAGTGGTACATAAAATTTTATTCAGCCCCTGTTTTTATACAATTTCAAAAGAAAAAAGAAGCATATACAATGCGGTTTATACATGAATCGTATAAAACTTCAAAATGCATCATAATACAGACTATCTTGAAACTAACCGTATGAAACATGCGTCCTTAAAAACTAAACACAGCAAAAGAAAAGATACAAAAGCAGACCAGTTTGCTGCAGCTCTTAGTTACGCATAATGCAGACAATTACGAAACTAACCATATGAAACACGTGCCCTTAAAAAGTAAAGATACGAAAGCAGACTAATTGACGAGCTTGCTGCGGCTCTTGTTTACGCTCGTTTACACATTTTTAAAAATAACTGTCCTTGTCAGCCATGTTCATACTCCACTTTGGTAGTTTTTCCAGTTTATTTCTTTTAAATATGGCGAAGCCTGATTTTACAGCGAAAACTGTTATCAGATCACAACAGCAGTGGGGTAGTTGTCCGCCACGCCGCCGTCTGTGTCCCTAACCACTTCAGCAGAACAGACTGTTGGGCTAGTTGGTTATCCATGAACTCTGAAAGAATAAGCGCTAAAATTGACGAGCATACAAAGAGGAGAACAGACAAAGGAGTTGTTAGAAGCGCCAGTCCTTTGTCTGTTCTCCTCCTTTGTGTGCTCGTCAATTTTAGCGTTATTCTTTCAGAGTTCCCTAACCACTCTCATGCGAAATAAGAAAAAAAATGAGATAAATGAAAATATCCAGGATCAGATGGGAATTGAAGCCGGGTCCTCTGCATGGCAGTCGAGTATTCTACCACAGAGCCATGCTGGTGACTGGAACTCCTTTGCAAAAATATCCCATACATGTATTATGTCGGCCAAGGAATGGCGTTAACATGTGTAATATAGCGTGTCAGAAGAGTAAAATAACAAAACCAGACGTCATACAATGCTAAGTGTGCAACGAGTGTGTTGTTTAAAGCGTCTCACCCACTTCAAATTGCTCAACCATAATTCTTCATCATCGTCACCCACAGGCAGCATCAACAGATGTGTAGCGGGTACCTCGCTTATCTGCAGAAAGACAAATAATGGCATAGTGAATGCTTCCCTACTTCACAAAAATTATGATTTGTGGCGTAGTGGGTACCTTGCAAGTGTACTCGTATTAGTTTCCCCAAGAGAGTTTAGAATGGGCCCTAGAAGGGCCGCTCTTCTAGCTTTCGCTGTGACTGCGCTGCGTGCTCCGCGCAGGCCCGGTGTTTATTATGTACAGCTTGGCAATCTTCGACAAATTGTTAATGTGGTTATTGAGTGGATCACAGTCCAAGAAATGAGACATCCGCAACACTCGCTTGTCACCAAAGGAGTGGAGAAATCCGCCTTCTGTGGAACTTCCGTGCGAGCCCTAGCGACCACCCGCGTGTTTTCTGTCTGGAGCAATATGGTGGTCGTCAGCGTCAGCGGCGGTGCGCCGCCTCCACTCCAGAAGTTTTTCTTAACCTCCTTGGTAAGCATGCTACATTTAATAGGTCATATTCCTCCACTCATGTTGCCAGTCTCTGCCGCCTCTTTGAGCAAAGCTTTTTTCAGTGTGCCAAAATAGAAACTTCTTGCTACATTAGCTAAACAAAACAAGTACGGCATCTGTGTGGTGTTAGGAGAGGTGTGGACCATAGAGCTTATTTCAGTCCATCATAATCTCCAACCTACTTTATGACCCTGTGGCTTCTGGCAGTCTACAAGATTCATACCAATGGACAACCAGAGAAAGTGCTGCTTTAAAAATCACTTATATTAAGGTCATTTCTCTGTGCTCAAAGGCTGAATGTTTCTACACTTTCTTTTGCAGGTGCAACTCTGGCTTCATATACCCCGCGTGAATGTCATGGCACTCCAGTGTTCAGTTGTGGAAGAACTGATTGCATTTTCTGCTCTTGACAATCTCAAGGACTTGGCGTGTGTGTCTGTCCTGGCTCTCAGCATAGACCAGGTGAGTTGGCCAGATGTGGTTGATGTCACAAATTTAGTAGGGGTGTGCGAATATTCGAAATTTCGAATATTTTTCGAATAGTGTTTGCTATTCGATTCGATTCGCACTGGAATTTTACTATTCGAACTATTCGAACTTCCCAAAAACAAATAGAGTCAACGTCCGATTGAAAGTGACCCCTTCAGATTTTCAATATGCTTCACCTCATTACGCTCTCGTATTGCGGCAAAGCTGCCTTTCAAGCTCCGTTACGGTCGAACTTTGCCAAGAGACAGTCAACGTTCGATTAGAAGTGGTCCCTAGATTTTCTGTATGCTTCACCTCATCATACCCCGGTATTGCGGCAAAGCTACCTTTCAAGCTCCGTTACGGTCGAACTTTGCCAAGACACAGTCAACGTATGATTGAAAGTGACCCCTTCAGATTTTTAATATGCTTCACCTCATTACACTCTCGTATTGCGGCAAAGCTGCCTTTCAAGCTCCATTACGGTCGAACTTTGCCAAGACACAGTCAACGTCCGATTGGAAGTGGTCCCTAGATCTTTCAATATGCTTCTCCTCATCACACCACGGTATTGCGGCAAAGCTGCCTTTCAAGCTCTGCTACGGTCGCAAATGTATTAACTCAAGAAAACGCTGGTTCCAACATGGAGATGAAAGATGTGGCAGAGGTGGGGGCTCAGTTAATGCTTTTTTGGATCTGAAATTTGGGCAGGAAGTCCGAAAAATTGGAAGCCGAAGCTTTTTAGCATCCAAAGTTTCAAATGTTCTTATATATCGACGTCTATGAGGCAGATTTGGAACTCCAGACTTGAAGGGAGCACACCCTTGTCCGCCACATCAGTAGGGCTTCCACAGAAGTTGAAAGAAGAGGAGAGGCTGAGGAAATGGCATCTTTGCCTATCACGTGTAAAGTGTTGTCGGCAACACTTTAGTTGCACCAAATCATGTACATAAATACAATTCGGCCTCTACATTGCCTCATTCTTGATAAGACAACTATGAAACACCACCCCACCAGTGCTTCATCAACCTAGCGAAAAGAAACACTTTCACGTTGCTATCTCATAAGAATATGCTTAGGAATCCTCTCTAACATTTTTTCTGCAATTTCACTTCGAAGTATTGGAAAAATAGTCTAGAAATATTCGAGAAATATTCGAGAAATATTTGACTCGATTCGCACTCACACTTCAATATTCGAATTCGCTTCGCACCCAAAATTTTGCTATTCGCACAGCTCTAAAATTTAGGCATTCTAGAAGACGCAAAGCCAAATATATCGTGCAATACAAGAGGAGGACACGAGTATTTAACAATAAGTGCCTAAAGTAGGTGACTTAAGAAGTTTGCACACTCTACACACGATGTCTTGAGACTTGAACTGTGCCTGTAAGTTTCAAAAATGCCTACATTATATTAATACTGTAGGGTCTTTCATGCTCATAGAACAAAGGACACAGTACACCGTCTGTATAGCAGCTAAAGGGCTTTAATTTACACCTTTTGCATAGCAAACCCACTGGCTGAATTATGCAGTTGGTGGCAAGCCAATGTAAATGTTCAACTCACCATACAGGACAAGAAGTTTGCCCCTGCCGGAAGCCTATTTCAATTGTGGGCAATCACTCGTGAGCAGAGGTGTATTTGGGGGATGGTCTCAACGGCACTCCCCCATCGTAGCCTCCTTCAAAGACATCAAGTTGGTTCGTGTCGAAGTGGATAAAAACCAGCGGGAAACACGAACCACCGAGAAGAAGAAACCCAATCCTCCTCAGGCGACACCACCATCTCGAGAGACATGCGCTAGGGTATTCAGCTTGTCCCTAATTGACAAGGGTTTGCGCTTCCTCAACGCCATGCTTGATCGCCCGTACCGCTACCAACTGCAGCTGTCATGAATTGTGCACTACTGAGCAGTGCGCAGCCTCACAGTCGCCTTGTGTCAGATGCCACCAAAAATGGTGGCGATTGACACAAGGTTTGTATACAGTTAAACCTGGATATAACGAAATTGACAGATTCCCGAAAAAATTTCTTACAAACAGGTTCTCCTTATATGCAGTTTCAGCATGAAAATTCGAAAAAGAAACGCACAAACTGAGGGCAGAGCTCAGCTAAAACATTTACTTAGCAGCAAAGAACTGCGTTATTTTGCTCTATTGCTTGTTTGTGAGGTATGGCATTACTGAAAGTTCGTAGGATGTCAATACAATGCTGCTCCGTCATCGTCTAGCCCTGACCTCCGAGATAGCATGGCGCAAGACTGCACAGCCCGTGACGAGTCGACCTCCAAAGATCTGTTGTTGTTGTCGGCACCGCGGTTTTCGATAGTTTCCACCAGTGCCTAATCTGATATTTCCTCGGTAGTGACGACACAGTACACATAAAAAAAAAAAATTACAAGGCTGCACAACGTCAGGGGCTGCACCACGTGCGCAGTGAAGCCATGCGCAGGTGCACAGCATCGAAAACGAAGAACGAACGACACAGATACCACGAAATATTTGGAAAAGCGCTTTCTATATGCGGTGTGGCCCCACCTATGCGGCGCGAATTTGAAGCGTAACCGGCGTAAATATGTAACAGCACGGAGCAAGGACTTTTTTTTTTTTTTTTTTTTTTGGCTTCACTTGTTGCTGCGTTACTGAAGTGCAGTTCAGAGACTTCTGCAACAACCGAAGAGTGGTGCTGCCAATGGAAAAGCCATTTCTTTTTTTAAAGAAAGCTGGCGCGGTTAGCCGGCACATTACTTTTGTGTTTTTTAGAAAAACATTGTTTGTATTTTGGTAGAGTTGTTGCTATTACTGATTGAAGTCATCTATCTAATTTGAATGTTTAATTTGTCAAGAAGACCCTGTATAAATAGAACTTGAGGCGCATGAAATCTCGGCCAGTATACTTGAAAGAAAAAACATCGGGCAGATCCTACGTGCTATGGGAATCTGATGTAATGTGACGCAGCCAGCGGGGAGCTGCATACCTCGCCTTGTTTCTCTTTGAGGAAAATGAAGTGATTCATGTCATGACATCTCCAGTTCACTATATATCCCATGTTTGTCATGCATACATGCATGTGCAATCTTTAATATAATGAAACGTATATTCTGGTATATACAATGCATAACCTGTCATTATGTTCGTCACGCACTCATGTCATGCCATACCAATTTTGGTGTATATTCAGTTAACAAAACGGCTGGAAGTGCACCGAGAAAGTGTCATATAAATCATGCCTTACATGACATGCATATTATGACTTGCATGTTAGGACCTGTCAATAATGTTCGTCATACAGTCATGTCACATGATACTAGTTTTAGTATATATCAAGCTAGGGAAACAGCCGCAAGCGTGCCATGAGCGTGGCATGCAAATCATGCTGTACATGAAATGCATGTCATGATTGTCATGTCACCACCTGCCATTAGTGTTCATCATACAGTCGCACGTTGTGCAATATCAATATTGGTGTATGTCAAGCTAGCGAAACAGCCGCGAGCATACCATGATTGTGGCATGTAAATCAAGCAGTGATTCCACTCCTGCGCCAAAGTGCGCCAAATTGGATTTACTGCGCCGTCCTGATAATATCGACAGAAATTGTGCCAAACTGCGCCAGAGTCTCGTGTTTGGGGACATCTATCACCAGCACTCGCACCACCGGCGCGTCAAAACTTGTGCAGCTTGACCTTGGGGCTCTCTAAGTCACAACCACGAACCAAGAATAATTGGCGCTTGCGCGTGCGTGCCGAGTAAGCCACGATGCCATGCACGGTGCCGACGCAGCTTCTCTTGTGCATGTCGTTTGGACGGCAAAACACGCTCTCCGCAGAGGTTTGTGACGTCTAGGACAATCGGTAGCTATAAAATGTGGCGGCAATTCATTGGCGGACATTGACTGTTCTAGAAACGCTGCTGGTAGCTTGTTTCAAGCATCGCATGGCACATAATTAAATCAATGTTCAATAATAACTACACGTGTGCTGCTAAAATGTATCACTTCTGTTGCTGGACATCGCAGAATGAAATCTGGGAACGCTAGGAATAGATATATGGAACAATATCGAATTTACTGTGCTTCGCGTCCATGGAAGAGTGCGTGAGCACTGGGAACGCATTGAGACTTTTCCTCAAATATGCTTTATCCATGGATTTTCATCTAGAAGAGCTTTTTAGAGGCGAAGCTCCTCTTAGTGTAACCTTGTCACGTGTCCACCGTAAGGCGTAACCAGCACTATCTCCCGAACAGTATCTCCCATCACCGATCCTTTGCAAACTGCCCACTACTTCGTCTTTGCAAACATCCCACTATGATCCATCACCGATCCATTACTTCACCGACCATAAACCCGTTATAATGAAGGGGGAACGGAAGGCACCTTTGCAAACTGCCACTACTTCGTCTTTGGAAACATCCCACTATGACCCATCGCCGATCCATCACTTCACCGACCATAAAGTCGTTATAATGAAGGGGGAACGGAAGTCACGTCTAGCTACCACTTACGATTAATAAAATTTCTTGTATAAAGAAATGCAGTGTTTGTCACGTCTTTGATGATGTACTGGGCTATCGCTTTAATTACTGCTGGGCGAAATCACAGAAGATTTCACGGTGTAACCATGATTGCTTCAGGAGCTCCTCCCAAGCTCTTCATCATTCACCCGTGGATATGCTGTGAATTTTCGTAATTCCTTCGACCAGCACACCCGGGTTTGTAATCGCTCTTGCAGGAAGTGTCCCCGAGGAGGCTCTTGCCCGTTCGAGCTCGTGAGTGCTAGGGTCTCAATTGGAATTTTAGCTGGCTTTTTTTTAAAATGTCATCTCATTAATAAAAGCATGCCTCCTGGCCGGAGCTGCCGAATTCGGTTTTAATATGCGCAACTGTCAGTAGCGGGCCCGCCGCTTACGGCCCTAGCATCGGAAGGCCCACTGTGAGGGCTAGCTAGCAGCTAGCCCTTTTGGATCCGACTTCACGTAACTCAAAAAACAATGGTTTAAGGGAATACGGCCGCTCCAGGGACCGAAGCGGTTTTCGCGCTGCCAGTTCTCTAAATGCGAAGTAAGCGTTGAGAGCGCAGTAAGTTTACAAGCAGTACGTCTCCTCATGTCTCGAGAGAGTGCGCGCGGCAGCGAGGGCTCCCTTTGAGCGACGCAGCCCCCCTCCCCTCTGCTAGCCTCCCTTCACGCTCCTTACGAAAGACTGGTGGGGCGTTTCCTCTCTGTTTGATAAACAATTGATGGCAGGCCTAGCACGCGAGAGGATGTTATCGCATGTGCGCTCCGCGCAACGATGACGGCCGACTTGTTTCATCTCCGCTTCAGCGGCATTCGTCTCCATCGCTCGTGAGCTTTTATCGTGGGTAAAATATACGATGCGCGGTGTGCTGTTATCAATTTTGACTTTATACGGAAAGTGATGGCGACTCCAATGGCGACGGCCAAAACCCGTCAAGTCTGTCCATATAATTGCTGTCGCAATAAAAAGAAAAAAAAACTGAGGAGCCATTCTATTTTGTGAGGTGGATGACCAGCGAAGCTGTTCAGTACATGGCACAGAGGTGACATGGTGGAGGCTATTTTGGTATCTAAGGTCAGGCTGTTAACGGCTAGGCTATTAACGTTCGCTGCGCAAGAATAATGCGAAAGCCTTAGGTGCCTCATGAAACGCGAAAATAATCGGTGGCGTCAACACGAGCGACGCAAGAAATCATCATCACGTGATGGCGTCATCATGACGTCGTAGATCGCCAAAACTTGTGGTGCCATCATGACGTCACTTGATGACGTCATCACATGACATAGTCGCTTTGTACTGCCTCCGTGACTGGTGCGGTGCAGAAAGCTTGCAATGCCTCTGACCCTGGAGGCGGTGCATAACCATGTTAGGTGCAGAAACCTTTCAGAGAGGAGGCAAGGGAGAATCACTGTGTCGAGTGAGAAGGAAAAAAAAGCGAAGATGGCCGCCTTCAAATCGCTTAAATAATCGCTGAAGAGGTTAATCCAGAAGACTTAACTGCAATACACCCTTATTTTTTCATTATCGAGTGAAATATGAAGTGCTCCCGACAGATTTCCTGCATGAGATTTGCAGTGAATCGAAATATTTCTAGCTCTTCATAAGAGCCCCATAATAGTTATTCAGGTTTAGAATAACAGAGAGCTGAGCTAGTTGGTAAGTATTCATTCTAAAAAGACAGGGCGTGCAAACACGGACACAAGAAAGAAGTCAGGACACCACAAACGCCGACTAACAACTGAAGAGACGCACAACGGCTGAAATTCTTGAATGTAAATGCAACTTGATTCTGCAACGTACTCCAGGATGTGAAATTGGCTGCTCCAGAGTGCTCCCAGTTGCAAATTTACCTGCTCCAAAGTGCTCCACGATAGAAATTTTTGCTGCTCTAAAGTGCTCCAAAATGAAAATTTTCCTGCTCCAAAAATTGCTCCAAATCTGAAGGCCTCGGTAACATCACTGATCAAGCCCTACTTGACATGCATGTCATGATATTCATGTTACTAACTGTCATTTATGTTCTTCATACAGTCACGTCATGAAATAGCAATTCTGGGGTATACCAAGCTAGTGAAACGGCCGCGAGCGTACCATGAGCATGGAATGTAAATCATATGCTACACGACATGCATGTCATGATTTTCATGTTATCACCTCTCATTTATGTTCGTCATACAGTCATGTCACGAAATACCAGTTTTGGGGTATACTAAGCTAGCGAACCAGCCGCGAGTGCACCATGGGCTGTACAGGGTCGTCCACTCTTGGTACGAACACGGCGCCGCGTGGCTGGGCTCCGCGGGGCGCCAGCGCTAACAGTGCGGCCGCGCATCGAAGCTGATCGGCACAGGCGCACAAGAGCTTGGGGGCGGGGTTTCGTTTCGATTGAAAAGCGCGGGAGCGCGCCGTGCGTGTTTTGCCGTGAAGCAAACTTAAAGCACCTGAGGAACCACGACGCGTTGCCGGAAAGCGCGCTTCTCTCAGAGCAACGTGTTATGTAGTCACGGTATTTGAGAATTGAGCGGCCTCTCTTTTTAGGAGGGAAGCTCCTTATTCTCTCACGATGTCCGTCGTCGGCGTACGTCCCCGTCGGACCGAAACACAGGTGTTACCAGGCCCGAAGCCAGAAGGGGGGGGGGGGGGGTGTAGGGACCCGGGAACCCCCCTGCAATTTTGGTGAAGTAGGTGTTTTTACCGTAAATAAATAATGAGAATATGTGTTTTTCTGAAATAGTCAACGTTTTCAGCAAGTGCCCCACCCACCCCCCCCCCCCGAAAAAAATTCCTGGCTACGGGCCTGGGTGTTACATATACCGTAGATAGAGCATTCATAGCGCGAATATGGCTTAAAAATAGACCGTACTATGTCCGTCCATCTGTCCGTCCGACTGTCCGCGCATCTGTCCGTCCGTTCGTCAATCTGTCCATCTGTCCATCCGTGCGTCGATGTATACATTAAAATGGCACTATGGTATCGAAAAAAGAGGGACCACTCAATTCTCAAATACCGTAACTACACAACACTTTGCGCTGAGCGAAGCGCGCTTTCCTGCAACGCTTCGTGGTTTCTCAGGCGCTTTAAGTTTGCTTCACGGCAAAACATGCACGGCGTGCTCCCGCGCTTTTCAATCGAAACGAAGCCCCGCCTCCAAGCTCTTGTGCGCCTGTGCCGATCAGCTTCGATGCGCGGCCGCACCGCTAGCGCCGGCGCCCCGCAGAGCGCGGCCACGCGGCGCCGTGTTCGCACCAAGAGTGGACGACCCTGTACATCAAATGCATGTCATGATTGTCATGTTACCACCTGTCATTTATGTTTGTCATACAGTCACATCACACAATGCCAGTTTTGGTGTATATCAATCCGGGGAAATGGCCACTAGTGCATCATGAGCGTGGCATGTAAATCACGCCCTACACGACATGCATATCATGTTTTGCCTGTTACCACCTGTCATTTATGTTCGTTGTACAGTCGCGTCATGCAATACCAACTTTGGGGTATATCAAGCCAGCAAAATAGCCGTGAGCGCACCATGAGCATGGCACGTAAATCATGCCCTACACGACGTACATATCATGTTTTTCATGTTACCACCTGCCATTTATGTTCATCATACAGTCACGTCACAAAATACCAATTTTGGGCTATACAGTCACCGTCCGATTTTTTGGACTCCCTAGGCACCGCGAAACCATCTGAAAAATTGGAAAAACAAATTCATGCTTCTTATTCTGCTCAAGCGGTCAAATCGCCACAGCCACATCCGAAATAGCTTTAATGTCTCCCAGTACACTTACCAGGCCTTGTGGTGCGCGCCCAGGCTCTTGCAAATACATTCAGTACCAGCCGTGAACCCCGCTTAACTACGTGCCAACCGCCACTTGCAAATTTGCATCTCGAGATGAGCGCCGCTGGTACCAGCAAAGCGCGGAATAGATTACGGCTCTCTCGCATGGAGCGTTCGGAAACGGTGATGCAGAACACAAAGACTGTGGTGAAAGAGCAGATGACTCGTCTGGCTTTCCCCGATGCGTGTGCGCACGTAAACATGCACATGCACATCACCAAATCTCCGCCGACACACAGCATTTGCTGCCGTGTGAAGCCGATCGTTTCTAGTTGTGTGCAGCACATCACTAACTAAGCTGACGCCATCCCGTACTGTTGTACTGTACGCACCGCACGCAGGCATTTGTCATGAAAAGGTTCGTGATGCAAAGAGGCAGCATGGATGGCGGCGCGGCGCATTTGGGTTGTCGCCTATTAAATGCGTGCAGTACGCATGCAACTGCGCTAGGCCACATGCACTACCGAGCAGTTAACTGAAGATGCTTATCGTAAGGGTTGTCAGCGATTAAGCCGTACTGGCGTGTTTGCCACCTGCCGCCATCACACCTCCATGCATTTCTACTGCTTATCCCTAAAGACATCGCCGCACGAACCCTTTATACTAGTCGGGGACTTCAGCATAGACATTATGGACCTTACGACCTAGCTTTGTCATCACTTCTTTATGTCACTTTATGTCACTCAATTTACATTATATGGGGCCACGCTCGGGTAACATATGGTTACTCACCCATACGATACCCAGAGCTTCGCCCACTCGTCATGATTCACTTCGTGGAGATGTGTGGTCTTTTTTGGCTTGTGTTAGCCATGAGCCATGTCAATCGTAATGAGAATCTTGAGGACATCTTGAGTTTAAAGTTAAAAAAATGAACGCATGAGAGACGACAGAACGAGCGTATTCACCAACAGGCCCAGCAACAAGTTATTATTTAGCACATTTCTAGTACAACGAGCCCTTCTCTGTTTGTTCCTTCTGTGCTTCCGTCAGCATGGGCGAACATCGATAAGCTCTTGACAAGGATTGTCGCAACCAGTTGCTGAAGTAAGCTCATCAAACTGTGCCTTCAAAAGGGTGTGCTCCCAGAAGATGTAAGTGCCATTTTTGAAGCTGTTCCACCATCCTGGGCTCATGTAAGTTACTCCATTCAGAACTGGCCCGCCAAGTTCGACTGTTTAAAGACTGTCTTCATGTGCTTAGTGTTGCGCATGACCCACAATGGATTGTGGAAATCAAGCTTTGTTACATTAGAGTACTTCTAGCGCGTCTGACGGAATCTTTGTGACCAACATTGCTGAGGCATTTTCTTGAAAATTTGAAAAAGCAAGTTCGGAGAGATGGGTTAGGTATAATATGGGACGCCCCCATTCCCGATAATATCGCCACGCTGCTGAAGAAAGGTCCTAACTATAGCTTAGAACCCAGTGTTCCTGTGCATGAGCCTGCAGGAATGATAACAAGGAAAGCCCCCAGTAAGAGCCAGGAGGGATGCCTACCAGGATGTGTAGACAGCCTTGTAAAGGCATTTCCCGACAAGACAAATTGTCATACAAGAAAGCGTCTAGATAATGTATAGCATACTTTAGACACAATGACCTGTGCTTGCTACAAAGTGATAAAGATGGCGGTTTTGTCATATTATACCACAAGTTCTGTTTAGTGAAAAAGCCATCCAGGCATTAAACAAACTTCACTTCCGTAATGATCAGCGCTTATAAAGCAAATGCTAACATAGCAAAACTTTGTAAATGTCTAATTCTCTCTTGCCGAAGAACATGCATCCCGAATACCACAAAAGGAGGATGGAGAAAAGAGCACAGAGCATACAGAGAACGTATAAAGATGTGATGTTTGTGGACATGGCCATGTATGCGCACAGGCATGACTTCGGGGCCGCGGGTGTAGATCACGAGAACGCTTACAAGACTAGCGTCACGGTACGCACGGTGCACATGAAAACACGGAGAAGGTGGCAACCACCGTGCGGCCAAAGGGGATATCAGCAACTCCCAGACTGCTATTTGCAACTTAGTCAATGGCCGCATCTCCCCTGAGGCGTTACGAAGTTTACTTGTGGGTAAAACCAAGGATAAGGAAGTTTACATTTTATGGGGGCCCGCCCACACCACCTTGCTTGCCGGCAACAAGGCTTGAGGGCTTATGCATCAAGCTGTCACCATCAACAACGCCACCACCTTGGCCTCGGCATCGGGTGAGGAGGGGGAGGGTTGCCTCACAAGTTTCAGAGAAATAGCATAACATTACAGGCTCTCCAGGTGCAAATTTCAGCCACCACACCAGAAACTGAACAAGAAAGAAGCGGTCGCATGGTGACAGCTGCAGACAAGAATCTTTTGAACCCTGTGATCTGGAATCTCCGTTACCCAGAGCTTTATTTCACAAATAACTGCGAGACCAGGGCCACCCTGGAACACCTGTTGTGGGAGCGGGAAGAAGGTAGGGATGTGGACGCAGCCTCGAACTGGGAGACTACACTGCTGAGGTTCACACTGGAGAGCTCAAGGGCTCATGCCCAGGTGGGGATGTTTGCCTAAATAACTCGCCAGACTTCTTTCTTAAAGTTGTTCTGTTCTGTTCGAAAGAAGGTAATGGTGTAATTCCTTTTCAAAATATCGCACGACTGACAGTAGATCATTTTTTTAACTCTCTTAACGTATACCTCCGTTCATGTTTATCTTTTTTGATGAGTGACAACTTTTGCAGGATCAGGAAATCTGCATTGGGTCATTTGTGGCCCCAATTCTACGCAGTATTTTTCTTTTTGATAATGACCAAGAGTGCTTGTCCTGTTGTGATTTTCTTTTTTTAGTGCTAAAATCAAGATGTTGTGTTCTGTTCAACAACTTGCCCAGCAACAAGTTCTCATTAAGCCGTGGGAGTTGCTGACTGAAACAGAAACTGTCACTTGTACATTCTTAAATTTAGTTTGAAGGGTTTCGCTGTATGCCCAGCTGGTGCTAAAGCTTAGCTCCAGTTCCAGCTACACACAGCTCATTCCATGCATGTATCAATGTTCCCTTTCTGTAGCACGAGTACGTGTAGCTACAATGTATTCGGGCAAATGAGGCAACTGACAGTCACAAATAACAGGCGAGCAATGATGCAAATGCTTCACTTGGAGGGATAGTCCGCACTTTGTGAAACAAAGGCCAAGCTTACTCCTTTTGTTGATGATCGGCGGCAGCTGGCTGCACCGCTGGCACAGGAAAGGTCGTCTTCCTGTCCTGTCTGCTCTTTATCACCTCTAGTCTCACTCTTTGGCGAGTGTTGTCTCCTTCGCAGACAGTCCATTGCCCTCTCTGGCGAGTCGACGGATAGCGCACAGCGCTAAGCAGCAGGTTGGAAGGGTAGTTAGGAAAGGGTCGGGTGTTTCTACCCCACTTAGCCTGTTCGTTCCTGCTGCCAGCCCACGATCGTGCGAGCGTTAAGGAAGAAAATGCGAGCGCATGATCTCCCACAAGTTTTTTATTCTAAATACTAAAATTCATACCAAAGTGAATGCCAGATAGTACAATATGGGATTCTGCATTCTAAAATATTGAATATTCACCCAGTCATAGCGGTATGTTCATCACGGTGAAGATAACGTATCACAAACACAGCTAAAATGTTCATAGCAAATAGGTTCGTTTTCCAATCATGGCTTATGCATGGCAAGCTCTACATTGGCGTCTTGTCATAGCACTCTAGCCAAAAGAAGAAGAAGAAGCCAGGTCTGTGCACAAGGCGTTGCATGGTTGCAGCCTCAGCTGGAGGAGTGGCCTTTATAAAGCCCACTGTAAATGCTCACAGGGCGCCTACTGCAACTGCAGTTGCAAGGTACCCACTACACAATAGTACATTTTTATAAGGCAATATGCGCACTTTGTTGTGGTGGTGGTGGTGGACGATTATGATGGCTGAGCTATTTGTAGTGGGTGGGAAGCTTTTAACTCGTTATGCAATTCACATGGTGCAACATCTCTTCTGTCATGCAATATTTCATCTGTTAGTGCATTTCCTCTCCGTACATGATGCTTGTATGTGGTCTTTTTCCGAAACAGTTTCAAACGCTGGCAAAGCTCTGTGGTGGAACACTGTTTATTCAATTCCATGTAACCGCGTTTACGTGGGGCAGACTGGGTGGTGCCTTAATGTGCGGTTAAGGGAGCATTACAATTCCTTGAAAAGCCCGGCAAGTTCACATTTATCACTGCATTGCCGCCAGTGTGGGTGTTGTTGGTTCTACATCCATTTTGTACAAACAATGAAGCCAGAAAGCACGTGAACTTGTTGAGGCCACACACATTTCCAAACTGTTGCAAGCACGTGCCAGTCAGGCGTCGGTTACACTGCATGACAAGGAAATTTCATATCTTGGAATAACATGAAGCATGTGCCATGTGTGTGCTTTGGTTTTTGAGCGAGGGAAGGAAACAAAGGGTCTGAAAATTTTCTTTGCGCGCTTGGTGGTGTGTTGTATATATGTTTTACTTGTGAATTAAAAAAGCTTAGCTGAAAGTCACCACTTGTTCTTGTCATTCCTCCCTGTGTGCGTCGTCTTGCTTTTCGCACTGCTTACTTCCATGGATCCATACCAACTGGCCTAGCTATCTACACTTCTGTAGAACACTTGTCTGCCACGCAGAAAGCCTCGAATCCTTGTTTTTTCTCAATGTGTGCGATAGATGTGACAGGCACATGTGGTAGCAGACAACTATGGCACCAAAATCTGCTGTTGTTGTGAACTCATAGCAGCTTACGCCGTTAAAAGCAGCCGACAGGTGGCAAGGCCATATTCCCATACAAGAATTTGCACCCCTGTTGAAACTAGTCTGGTCAAGCAGGCAAGTGGCAAGATCATTCACGATTGACTTTTATTGTGCTAAAGGGAAGGGAGCTCTTTCGAGTTTGGACCAGCTTGTTTCCAAACTTGAAGGCATCAACTTGACAGTGTTATGATGGCTCCATAGTTTGGCCAAGATGTCTCAGCTGTTTCCTTTCCTCTACAAGTACATGGCCAGAGAGAATCAAGTGGTAATACTTTTAGCCAGTCTCTTGGTGTGCTTTAAGCTTTATGTGCCTCTTTGAGAGGCCACTGTTCGTGACCACTAGGTGGGGTTGCAGGTTCAGCTGCAGATGCTGCAGAGCCAGCAGGCCCAGCGGTGCCTCCAAGTGCTGCCCGAGGAGCAGAGCCCACCGCTGGGGAGGCGGCCCGAGAAACCGCTGCTGCTGGAGACCAGCCTACCTGGCCATCACCAGGGTGTGGCCACCATCACCATGGGGGCCGCTCATGCTCAGCTGCGCCGTCTGCGCAACTGCAGCTCGTCCTTGCTCAAGGAAGCCACGGTGACCTGCGTCGCACCTCATCACAGCAAGGTGAGCTGGGATCCCAAATGAGGAAGCTGATCAAAAGAAAACTTTTCTGGGTTGTGGGAGAATGCCTTGTGGTCAACTGGCTGCCTGTATGGTACTGCTGTTTTCAGCTTGGCCTTAAGCATCTCTAGTGCCTTTCTACAGTACCGCTTTTGACACTGGCTGTGTATTGAGCTACCTACTTGCCATGGCATATTTTGGGGCCACCTTCTAGGGCGTGCATGATTCTTCATAAAAGTTCAAACTGCGCGAAGAAGATGGGACGGTAAGAGGAACACATACACACACTCAAGCGCAGAACTTCCAACTGATTTTATTTGAGGAAAGCACGTGAATTTATACTTTCTCAGAAATAATGAGAACAAGGTACAAACGCGATGATATCTGTAAAATCCGCAACAAGGATGCGTGCGCATCATGTACAGGGCAGTGATTTGATGTGACCGTCTAACAGGGCTATCGAAATACATGTGCTGGAAGCCTAAAATACAGATACTGAGATACCTTTGCAAACGACGTAACGGGATATTTCGAAGATACTTTTGCAAAAGAACGAAAAAAGTATCCCGGAATACAAATACAGGAATAAAGGAAAGAAGTGGAAATTTTAAGGGCTCGTTTTTCTTTGTTATACACAATATTAATGAGAACTAACTGACAGTAATGCCAAAGAAAGTATAGGGGACGTTATTAGTAGTAAATGTAATGTAAATGTGAAGAAAGAAAAGTGGACGAAAAGATAGCTTGCCGCGGGCAGGGACCGAACCTGCGACCTTCGATTACAGGAATACAGATACTTAAGCATTTTTAAGGTACGTGGATGCCGACGTTGTGCAAGTTCATTTTTAAGTGCAGCATAATATTGTGAATAATGTTGCAGTGGATTAAAATTCAAGGCAACCATATTGCTCGAATCAATAAGGAACACCAGTGAATTCAGAAAAAGTATATCCGTATTTACACATGCCATCTGTTTTGCTGAGAAGGTTAATGATCACGTTAATTGCACATCAGAAGCAGTAGCTTCTCATAGAGGCTGCCTTCTAACAGCGCTGGTTCAGCTTCAACACAAGACTCGCGAAATGGAAAAGTCTGTCTACCATTGTAGACGAGTACAAGTTCGCATTTAACTACCGTATATTGCCGATTATAAGTCGACCCCCCAACTTGCAACCCCTTCGAGGGGAAAAAAAGTTGACTCCGAACACAGCCTCATGCTGCAGCCATAGCTCACCAATAAGTTTTTCAGAAGAGGGAGTGATGCAAAGAAACATTTATTTTCCTGTGAAACATTGCTTACGACTCGTTGTCGCTTGAGAGAAGGACGCAGTCACGGTCACTGCCATCGTGTGAGCCACTGCTGCTGCTCGCCGTCGGAAGGGATGCCGGTGGTACTGAGATGCCGCACGTGGAAAACGCCGCGCGGACCACGTCGGTTGGCAGTCCATACCAGGCATCGTTGACCCATTGCGCCACTTCACTCAAAGAAGCACGCTTCAGCTTCCCTGTGGGTGTCTTCGGGTTTTCTTGCTGGAGCCATTCATTGTAGAACGCGTGCATGCGGTCTTTGAATGGCTTATTGAGCGCCACGTCGAGTGGCTGAAGAATAGGTGTCAGTCCACCCGGAATGATGACCAGCTCACATCCAGAGTCCGCTACCACTTTCTTCACTAGATCTGTGATGTGGCCGCGAAAGGAGTCCAGGATGAGCATGCACCCGGGCACCTGCACCACACGAGATAAAACTATGCGAGGATAGTTTCATCGTTAAAAAAGTCCTTTTCATTCACCCGCTTAATAACTTCCGGCGGAAACTTTTCTTTCTTTCGCATCGTTTTCCTTTTGAACAGAAGAAATGGCGGTAGCTTGTGCCCGTCGGCCGTATAGCCCAACATGACAGTGAAACAGTTGTGCATGTTGCCCGTAGTCAGCAGGCGAACCTGGCGCTTCCCTTTTTTGGGACACAGTCCTCTTGCTAGGCATATCAAACCATACAGGGGTCTGGCCGGCATTGCCGATTTCACCCAGCAAGAATGAATGCTTTGCCTTCAGGTCACTCACGTAGCGAAGAAACACGCACTGTTTTTCTTCGTAGGCATCGGCCAACCTTTGGCATACAGTTGTGCGTCGTCTTAGGCTCAGGCCGTTTCGTTTCATAAAGTCCGCGGTCCGCGAAAGGAACGGCGTGTAGCAGCGCACGCGAAGATCTTGGCCCTTTGTTTTCTCCATTCCCTCACGCACTTTTCCAACACATCGAACTTGCGCCCTGCTTCAACGTTGTTTTCCGACTCTGCGTAGAGGATCGCTTGCCGCTTGAAAGCAGTGCTGTGGTGTTGCTGGCGTAGCAGTGGCATCTTGGCGTCCGTTTGGCAGCGTCACCAATCGCGCACACCACTGCTCGCAAGCGAAGCGAAATGCAGAAATGGCGAACAGACGTGAGTGCAAAAAGACGTGAAGACGCATGTGACTGGTCATGTGGTTTAGTTCCCTGTGAAGTGTTGTTGCCAGCCCATACGGCGCTGCCAGCTTTTCTGTGGAATGCTGATGGTTTTTCAATGAATCGTTTCTATTGTATGAAACCAAAACTGCAAGGCGCATCGCAAGATAAATTCCTCTTTTTTTCATAGAGGATTGTTCACCCTCTATCAAAGGTTTGAAATGCTGCTTTCGAGACCGTGTTTCCCAAGCAGTTGGCATTAATGCCACGCGGCGATTTTTAAACGCGCTCCATAGTTTTGCCACTCTCGCCTCGCATGGTTTCGCTATAGTTTCGCGATCGTTGTGTTAGATCGCAAAAATGTCTGGCTCCGCTGCCTCTGCGGCTGATGTTATCGATGCGTCGAATAGCAGGGAATTCGAGGACGACGACCTTTCGTCGAACCCCACAGATAAGTCGACTTTATGATTCCGTGTATAGGTTGACTCCGATTATAGGTCGACCCCCGAACTATGGAAGGTCATTTTATGAAAAAAACGTTGACTTATAATCGGCAATATACGGTAATACCGAACTGGCTCCCGAAAAAAATTGGGGTGCTCCACTGGCCTTGAGAGAGATCTACGTTCGTCAGCACTGCCTCCTCGATTCTGCGGTCAGCGAATTTGGACATTTTACCGTATGGGCCATTCTGTGCATGTAAGGAATCCTTCGCCGATCTCCATGTGTCGCCGACCGGCGGGGCGCTTTTGTTTGGTTGGCACAGAAAAGTCTTTAACTCTTCCAAACACATAAGCTCTATTTGAATGCAACGTTAGCGAGAATACCTGTGCTTTGCACAGTATCGCAATACATTCAATACATCGTAAAAGTATTTCACTACTGAGATACAAATACATCTTTCTAATGTATTTTGATACAGAAATACAGATACTCAAAAGTATCTCGAAGATACTATCGCGATAGTGCCCAGCCCTGCTGTCTAAGAAGTTAATTTCTTCTCTTGATAGCGATAGCGAGGGTGAGCTTACGCAGCTACCTCCCTGTTTTGCGATAAAATATGCCTCTACGACTTCTCTTTCTGTTCTGAAATGAGCCTTCGATAAGAATTTCGTCTTATTCAGATGAGGCAAACAGTTCTTGCTATCACACCTTTTACAATGTAATGCGAGATTGCTGCTCGTGCCAGTACGCAAAGATCTGTTGTGTTCCTGTGCTCACTCATTGAAACATCGGCCGGATTGGCCTATGTATGACCGACCGCAAGATAGGGGTATCTCATATATAGTGTTAGATACACAACTGGTGAACTTGACTTAGTGGTTCTTCCTGCATGACCACTCTTGTTGCCTTCCTGTTAGGAGCGGGCACACTTTTCGAAGTTTGCATGGTGCCAAGAAGATGACACAAATTCCATACCGTTCTGCAGCCTTCTTGACGTTGTGGGAGAGACAATGTAAATAGGGCATCACGGAAGTTGTTTTTTGATCCAAGTGCTTCTCTTGCTTATCTGTAGACTTCAGCTTTTGAAGCAGGCTCTCGGATGTGCTGCGAATCAGGCGTTGCGGATACCCAGCAGACAGCAGACACTCGACCTGTCGAGTGAAACTCGTAGACGCTGTATGGACTTTTGCAAGGTGGAAAGACAGGTAGACATAATTATGCCACGCTTGACAAGTTTAGAGTGGGCGCTTCTCTACGGTAGAAGGCTCTTGTTGCTCCTGGGATTGTATGTTCAGCAATCTTTAAAATGCAAATTAATGTCCAAGAACCGGATATGGCTATCCTTCGTCAATTCATGAGTAAAAGTCAAACCTTTCCCTCAGAGGAGCAGCTGCTTAAAATGTTGGGAACAACACTGTCTAGATCATTCTCAGAAGAGTGACCCAAAAGCACCAAAAAGTCGTCGACATATCGAAACACATGTACGACCGGTTGTTTGGAAAGCTCACTTTCAAGACATTTATCAAAGAAGGCTAAAAAAATGTCACATAATACAGGAGCAACCGAAGAACCAATGCACATACCGGATTTTTGTACAAAATATTACCCTTCGTGGTGGGTAGCGGTCGAGCTTAGGTGAAATTGTATCGGTTCTGTGCTAAAAGCCGGCACTATTTTGAAAGTCTACCTCATCAAACTCTTCAACACTTTCTCTGATGGCTTTGAACAGTCCATTGTGCGGTATAGAATAGAAGAAGCCTTCGATGCCCACGGAAAATGCCGATAGCTGTATAAGCTCACCCTCGCTATCGCTATCAAGGGAAGAAATTAACTTCTTAGATGGTCACATCAAATCACTGCGCTGTACATGATTCCCACGCATCCTTGTTGTGGATTTCACCGGCATCATCGCGTTTGTACCTTGTTTTCATTATTTCTGAGAAAGTATAAATTCACGTGCTTTCCTCAAATAAAGTCAGTTGGAAGTTCTGCGCTTGTGCGTGAGTATGGGTTCTTCTTACCGTCCCGTCTTCTTTTACGATACCATGAACCGACTAGCCCAACAACATGTATTGCCTAAGTATATTTCTTCTGCTCCACGCCCTTTTCTACACCCCAAGAACAAGGAACAAGCTGCTATCACTTTCGTAAACCTGATCGCCCTGGCGAAGTGCCAGTCAAGAATTGTGGCCTACTACATGAAACGGAAGATCGTTCCGCCGAAAATCTTAAATCTTTTCGGCACACCGGGACCTTCGTGGGGCCACGCCCGTAGAATCTGCAAAATATTGAAGTCTGAAGCATGGAGGAGGGTGAGGCTCTACTCAGACTGGCTTAAAGTTGTCACCTTGTCACGAGGCTGTTAAATTAAGATGCTCTCGTGTAGGTTCGTGAGTGAAGCGATGACCTAAACGCCATCAAGAACAGATGAGACCGCCTGTACACACACACATAAAACAAAATATATTATTGCGATAGCAATTATATGGACAGTCTCGGCTGATTTTTGCCGTCGCCGGCCGCCGTCATTCACCGTATATATATATATATAGAAAAGCCACAAAGAAAAATAATTCAGAAAAACTTTCCGATGCACGGGATCGAACGGGCGACCTCTCGCTTTCCAGCGAGTGGCGTTTGACGGTTACACCACCAGGGATGCAACAGCTGCGCCAATTGTGCCATTTTGATACAATTTCGTTTTTCTGCGCCGAAACCGCGATATTTGTCGAAACTGCGCCACGCTGCGCCAGAACGCCCCAGGTAACCGGAAAATTTTTTTCGGTTGCGCTAGTTTTAGCCTGGTTTTAGCACGGAGCGAAGCCCGCATTGGCGACCTAATGTTGGAAGAGGCTCCTTCATCCAATCCAATCCGATCCAGTGGTGCTTCACTCAAACATGACACATGACGTTAATCTGTTCTGGCGGGTTTGCTGGTGGGCAGATGGGTCTAAATGAAGTTTTTACTGCTGGTTCAAATGCTGCTCTACAAGGTCATTCAACATGAGCAATGGTCAGCGGCCATTTAATGCGGAAGCACCGCGTAAAGAAAGTTAACTGGCAAACGGGCCGTTTGACACGTGCTGCAAATCATAGCAGGGATGTCTTTATAGTTAGCTGGAGTCCGGTTCAACGCTACCTTTGTTCAACTAGCAGTGCTCACGTACACGAATTCGCAGACTGTATATACAGCAAAGTCTTTTTAAATGTACTGACGAGTAAAGTTAGAGAAGTACTACACACGAAAACCTTGACCGCCTTAGCCGAACGAGTTCGTCAAGGTACTGGCTCCCTTCAACTCGCAGGAGGCCGACACCACAATGTGCCGAAAAAGGCTTTTTGGGAAATCTGGACATTGGTCTACTAATCATTTTGACTTCGACGCGAGTGCGGTCACCGCTTTGTTGGTGTGAAGGTTTAATGGCTGGTACTAACGAGCAGGCCAGTGCGAGTTGTCGCCGGCAACCCTAACACGATCAGTTCTTTATATCTGCTCCGTAGCGTGTGTGGCATGGTGCTTTTGCTACTACTGTCAATATATTGCACGCATTTTATACGCGACGGACCCAAATATGCCGCTGGCTGCTGCCTCCCTAGCGGAGACACAGATTGTGTGTCGCTTGCAGGAACGAAAGCAGCTCACCATTGCTGCGTTTACCCAACGAAATCTATGCCGTAGTGACGGCGTCAGCTTTGTTGGTGACACGCTGCACGAAACTAGCAAGGTTTTGGCTCTACTCGGCGACAGGCACTGCGTACAATGAAAGGATGCCGATTTTCGCTGTGCATAGCCCTCTCTCTGTCTCTCTCTCTCATATATATATATATATATATTGTAAGGAAGACAGCGCCGCTGGGGCGCGAACGCGCGCTCGGCTATGGGAAGACGAGGCAGAAGAAGTCAGAATAAGAACAGCCGGCCCACGAACGGGCGTTGTCTCTTGTTTCTCTGTTTCTTCGTCACAGTGGCGCAGTCTACGAACTATCAACCGTAAGTGCGCCCTCGTGGCTCATCGGCGCTGCGGACCTTCCCTCCAAGGAACGATTATGCAGCCCGTCTCGCTACTACTGCCGGAAGCACCTGTGCCACCATTCAAGGACGGCGTTCAGGCCTCCTCAGTGGCTCAAGGGCAGGCTTTCCCCGGCGCCGCCACGACAGTACACGGCCTACCGTTGCCTGGGAATGCCATCCACGCTTCCCGCAGCGACAACGCCTTACTCGGTGCTCCATCGGCACCCGAGCCGCTTAGGGGTGCTGTCCAAGCTCCCTCGGACAAGGGTCCCTCCTCTGTGAGTACACCGATTGTGTCCAACTCCTCGGACGTCACCACTGGCTCCTCGCGCGGCTCGCCCGAGAGCGCCGCCGAGCTTTCCGCCACCATCGCGCGACTCCGAGTCACGGTGAACGCCTTGGCAGCGTCAATCTCCGTGCTGTGTCCCGCCGCCTTGCCAGCATTGCACTCACTTAATGCCGCGTTGGCTGCCGCCGCCTCGCAAGACCATGAAGAGAGCTCACCCGAGAGCCGCAGAAAGCTCCTGAATGCCCTCACGGAGCTCTCATACCAACTAGGCTGCTTGGCGTCGTCATGCTCCGGAGTTTCGGCTGCCGTATCACCATCACCGGCTGCCTACGAACTACCAGAGTTCCGCGGCTTCCAAGACGACGCCGGCAATTGGGTGGCCACCGTCAACGCTCTTGGAGCTCGCGAGGCGTGGACGGACCAACAGAAATGGTGCGTGGCCATTGACCGCCTTCGTGATGCTGCCAAAGCATGGCACAACTACGAAGGCGTGAAACAACAATCCTGGCATCAGTGGTGTGCAAGATTGACTACTGTTTTTCGACCACTTTCTCATGCCTGTGATTCCCTCCCTGCCGACTCAATTTATTCCACGGATGAGAGAGGCCGAGACCACCCCTCATCCAGCGCAGTTGGAGGAACCGGCCCCAGATTCGCCTTCGCTGGGGCACATGCAGATACCAGCTCCTCTCGTGCTTGCCACACCTACAGTAAAGGCGCCAGAAGAGCCCAAGCCATCCATCACTGTGCTCGCTGACGAAGGTCATGAGGCGTATATCCTCGGCGCTGAAGGTGCCCGCAGCAGCCACTCCAACGAAAGCTTCGCTGATTGTCCCGCGGCAGACACGACCGGCCGCGAGCTGTGTTCTCCGCCACAGATGGGAGAAGCTACGTGGCTACTCTCCACACCAAACAAGACCACCCACACGCCACAGCAGTTGGCGATGCCACCTCCATGCTCGCCAGTGCTTGAGCGCATGAAGCGGCCAGTTATTCTCGTACCTGAGATGCCCCTCACTCAGACAAGGAAGCCAAAAATTGGGGGGCATATGCAGCTGTCCTCTATGTGGAGCCTGAAAAGAATAAACGCCCGCTACTCGGCAGCGTCGTACGCTCCACTTAGCTCGTGCGGTGGGAGAGCGTCGATGAGATTTGGTCCGTCAGCTGCAAAGCTGCCGAGACGCACGCAACGACAGAACTGCGGTGACAGCACATCAGTGCAGTCATATGCCGTTCATCATAAACCTCCTGCAGTGCGTCAAGAACTGCGACGAGAGAAGCGACAGCGGCAGCTACGACCTTCCCTCAATAGTCAGTGCCGACCGCCAGAAACATGTACACTCCAACACACCCAGTCGCAGCTGAACCGATATCTGCAAAGACCGCCAAGGAGCAGTCAATATCGCCCACCAGAGACGTTTCGGCAGCTCGTCATGCTACGTCGCAGTCGTGGCCAAGTGTAAGGAAGACAGCGCCGCTGGGGCGCGAACGCGCCCCAGTGGCGCTGTCTACGCGCGCTCGGCTACGGGAAGACGAGGCAGAAGAAGTCAGAATAAGAACAGCCGGCCCACGAACGGGCGTTGTCTCTTGTTTCTCTGTTTCTTCGTCACAATATATATATATATATATATATGTGTATATATATATATATATATATATATATATATATATATATATATATATATATAAAAGGGGGAGGGCACACATATGACGATTGCACATTTTTCCTTGTTTGTCTTAGACGTTGCATGGCATAACACACCGGACTTAGACTTTTCTCTTGAACTATATATACAATCGTGCCTCTCTTTAAAATGGGCTTTTTCCTCAGAGATCTTAACAGGGCGGAATACAAAATTCAGCACATCGGTGCTGAATGGAGTGGACTGCAACAATGGCATGATCAGCCGGTGGTGTAGGCAGTGATGTGATAGCTGCGCCAATTGCGCCAAACTGCGCCAAGACGTCAAACCTGCTACATCCTGCTACATCTCCGCTGTTCTGCGCCAAAACTGCGCCAAACTATAAGCACACTAGCGAAAAAACGTGCGCAGTGCGCCGGCGGCGGCAAAATGCGACACTCCAAAGCTGCCGCGTGGGAAAATTTTTGTGCCGCGAGAGGAATGGGTTCGTGCATCATTTTTCGCAACACGCTGCCTGGCGCTTTCTGGGGGACCTGACCGGATGCAGATTGATGGGCAGGCTCGTTAAAGGCCAACTCCGGCGATTTTTCGAGGTCGATGAATCTCAAAGAAATTCGCTGGGTACGTTCCTTTCCACATTACATTTATGCCAAATTACAGGTTTGAGACATGCGCAGATTGTTTGCAAATGAATTTTAAAGATTTTCTGCAAACGCCCTCCTGGCTTCCCACAATTATTGGCAACATTGTGTCTGTGACGTCAGTATTGGGAAGGCGGCGGAAGTGACGCAGCCGAAGGCACCGCTAACTTCGGCCGCTACAGCGAGCGTCTGCTGTGCTGGCCGAGACACTATTATCAGACGCGGCACTGTCAGTCGCGGACATTACAGCTGATGCGCGGCGTGCTCACCTCTCCACTGTGCGCCTGCTCGTCCCGGCTGTCACAGTTTTCATACTCCGCGCCGGCGTGACCGGCATGCCTTGCACGACTTCCGGTTCGTTCGTAACAACGTCTACATCATACGTAGACAGTACACTCGGTTGCGAGAACAGAAATCTGGGCGAGTTTGTAAGAATTCATCGTAGAGCATGTAGCGCGAAAATTACGGGGACACAAGAAAGCAACATAAACACGAGACGAGCGCTAAACTTCAAACTGAAATGTATTCTCAGAATCCATGCCTATTTACAAACCAGCAGAGATCAAAACAGCACATCGTCACCCAAGAACGTACATCGTAATCCGCAATGAATAGTATGACAACATCTTGATCTGCTCTTACACCAAAAATGATACAAGCAAAAAATATAACGCAGCCACGATAAGCTAAAAATTCAACGCGAGCGATTCAAGTACACGTGCTCAAACTAGAGACTTTTATCGCGCGAAAAGCGTAGGTGCCAGGTTAGCTGTAAGGAACGCTAACTCACAAGGGTGTAGGCTCAAGGAAGGCTGGCTGACACAATCGAAATCGTTCTTTTGAATCAAAAACGCTTCCACGATCTCTCTGGACACCTTATTACGGTTTCGGTACACCACTGTTGTGTCAGTTAAAAGCGGCTGGCAGCCGCACTGCCGACAATGCATCGCGAGATGCGAGTATGGTGAACCTTTGAGAGAGCTGAAATGCTCTCTGAGCCTAATGTTCAAACACCTGCCCGTCTGGCCAATGTATTTACGTCCGCATGAAAAAGGAATGCAATAAACAACATTGCAGGTGCATGAAACAAAACGCAACAGTGGTGTACCGAAACCGTAATAAGGTGTCCAGAGAGATTGTGGAAGCGTTTTTGATTCAAAAGAATGATCTCGATTGTGTCAGCCAGCCTTCCTTGAGCCTACACCCTTGTGAGTTAGCGTTCCTTACAGCTAACCTGGCACCTACGCTTTCCACGCGATAAAAGTCTCTAGTTTGAGCACGTGTACTTGAATCGCTCGCGTTCAATTTTTAGCTTATCGTGGCTGCGTTATATTTTTTGCTTGTATCATTTTTGGTGTAAGAGCAGATCAAGATGTTGTCATACTATTCATTGTGGATTACGATGTACGTTCTTGGGTGACGATGTGCTGTTTTGATCTCTGCTGGTTTGTAAATAGGCGTGGATTCTGAGAATACATTTCAGTTGTAAGTTTAGCGCTCGTCTCGTGTTTATGTTGCTTTCTTGTGTCCCCGTAATTTTCGCGCTACATGCTCTACGATGAACACTCGGTTGGGTTTCGGTTTCGGTGTTGCGCTTTTTTGCTTATTTAAAATTATTCTCCAATTTGCCGAGTATTTCTGCTATCGGGCCGTAACAGGAGCGTCTCAGGAACATAAAAGCACCATTACTTTGACATGGCCAAAAAATCGCCGGAGTTGGCCTTTAAGCGCTGGGTTGGCTTGCTCAGGTTTTTGGGGGCCGGCATAACCCTCTCCCGACTGCTGTAAATTGGCGTGACCCCGCAAAAATGCACCTCGGAAGGAGCGGCTCGCCGCGAGCTGGTGTGACCGCACCGCCGCAGCAACATAGAAGTAAAATTTCAGTGTGGCACAGCGACGTCCATGCCTGTCTTATTTTTGCCCCCTTTTTTAAGTTCCGCTACTCGAACCAGTGTTATACCCCTGTCACAAGGACAACCTTAACCGTGGTTAGGGATAGCTACACAGCAGAAAAGCAGCACTTAGTCTCCTAACCGCGGTTATCGCAAACAGAGAAGCTCGCAAGATAGCGGACAAGCTTCGCACCAGTCGTGAACTGGCGCAGTTAATTGGCAGCTTCGTGTTGTTTGAGGATTTTCACTGAACACGACTCCAGTCAGTGAGCAAACCTCGTGGAAAACTAGGTTCGCCGTGGAACGGCTATCAACGAAGACTATTCCGTCCTCGGCGGGTCAGAGCCTCAGGTCGTTCCACCAAGTTCATTGTGAACATCCTGAGCAAGGTGGACGAAAATGGCGACGCTATATCATCTTGGTGTCGCCAAGGCAGCGATGGCAGTGGATTTTGCATTGTCTGCAGTGAGACTATTAACCGCGAACATAATGGTTTTGCAGCGATAAAGCCACATGCTACAAGCAAAAGGCACATTGAGGCCACGAAGCAGCACCGGAATTCAGCAGGTGTACTGAAAACTCCAAAGACCTGCATATCAGACATATTTGGACTTCACAAAAATTGCAACCCAGTCCGATCCAGGCTTTTTGCAAACCCACAGTAAACCAATTTAGGAGGCGTTGATGTAAACGTAACCGGCTGATACGAATTCGTGAAATTCCCCAGCCGAATTCCGCTGTGTCGAATGGGCCGAAATTTGGATGTTCCGAACACTTTTCCACGTCGCGGCGGGTGATAAGAACTTTGGTACCGAATTAGTCGAGTGACGGTCAAGAGCAGAATGCTGTTAGCTTCGGAAGTACGCGCGCGGCCAGCGCACACACTGTCAGAACTGTGGTTATCGTTTGCCACAACGGCTGTGGGCGAAACGGCGGTCGCTTTTGACACTATCATGTATGGCGATGACAAAACTGACGGGACTCCGAAAGTGCACGCGCATCCAACGCCCACCCAGTCTAACCCCCGTATTCATGGGCGTCCGGAGGGGGGTGCAAGGGGGGCGGCTGCCCCCTCTTGGAATTTCGAATAATATTTGCCTATGCAGTTGCGATAAGCTACACAGCTTGATTAGCACACTCAGGTCCTGGCCTTCAGGTTCGCCATCCAATTTCGCGCGTTACAAACTACTGACTAATCTTGCCTGTCACGTCACGGCAGTGAAAGAAAGGCTGCCAGTGCTGAATGCCCCCCCCCCCCCCCTGCGTATGCACCCCCCTGCAAAAAGTTCTGCGAACGCCCTTGCCCGTATTCTCAAACAAACCTCGACTCGAATTTCGTCCTTCACTTGAACGAGTTGAGCGCAGCGCCACTGCTAGACTGAAAATGACGCCGCGCTTCTCAAGAGTCGCTGCAGATTATCGCTGATATGCAGTGACTTGTTCTTTCTAGAGACGGCACTCCCATCGACTTTCTCAAGTCAAGGTAGAGCGTTGAGTGAAGGGACGTTCTAGAATACGGGGGTAAGCGACGCTGCTTCCTGCAAACGCCGCAGACAAAACCGCGGCAGATGGGATTATAGATAGGAACAACCGACGTAGTTTTGAAAAGTTTTGAAGGCACGTGCGTGGCCAGCGCAGGCGGATTGAAAACAGAACTACCGTTTGCCGCAACCGCCGCGCACGAAACCACGGTTGCTATCAATGCGATCATCGATAGCGACTACGAGCCACGAAGCTACGCGGCTAACGTAGCGGTAGATTAAAGGCTATATAGTCGTTAAAAAAAGGCACGAAGCAGTGGCGTAACTGGGGGAGGGGTCACACCGCCCCCTCCCCCCCGAAAAATTTTATTTTGCTATGGCATACACAGCCCAAAATGACACTTGACCACATCTGCCTGCCTGTCCCCCACTTCAAATCAAGGAGGTGCCACCCCCCACCCCTCCCCAAAAATTTCGGCCAGGACCCCAATAAAGTTTACCATACCATATATGCCCCAGGCACGAAGCCTTTCGGCGTTCGTGTCGATCTTCGCTTGTCACTAACAGCAGGAGCATAGCCAGAAATATTTCTTTCGGGGGGGGGGGGGGGGTGTTCAACCATACTTTATGTATGTTCGTGGCGTGCGTTTGTATGTGTGCGTGTATATATACGCAAGCAAAACTGAAAAATTTTGAGGGGGGTTTAAACACCCCCAAACCCCCCTTACTATGCCCCTGGTCACTATGGTGGAGTGGACTTCACCTAGTTTTCAGTTGGCCTCATGCGAAGCTTTGACGTACGCTTTCGCGACAGCCAGCTGCACCGTCCCTCATTGGTTCGTTCACGTGTGTCCCAGAAAGGCGTACGCGAGTTCTTTTTGACGGAAATAAATGTTTTGTGCGTATATCGTGGTTTGAAAACAGATTTTGCTAGTTTTTTGATGATGTGAAATTTTGGGCGATACGAATATTGTCGCTTCCCCTTCAGATTCTATCACCGAGATTCTACTGTAGTTGGGAAACCCTACCTGCGTTGTTTGTTTGACCACACTAAGCCATTATAAGACTGCAACGCCAATGTTTATGCTTACGGGGCCGTTAGGTGATCCAGTGGTGTTATGCAAACATCCATTATTGGACAGAACTTTTTATTTCAAAAGAGTTCCTCCTTATTTGACTGTTTTGCTTCACACGGTTCATTTTTCCACTTGGCAGTGAGCTTTTAGCTGGGAGCAGGGAAAACAGCTCCAAAAGCTGTTTTCCCTGCTCCCAAACGTGTTTTTGGCTGCTCCAAAAAAGCCCTTTTACCTGCTCCAAAACGAACTTTTTGCTGCTCCAAAAACCTGCTCCAAAACAGCTTCAGTCAATCACATCACTGTGTAGGCCAGGCGTAAAGGACCTTGGTGCAAATTCATCATGCGCAAGGTCTTCCTGGTTTCTGCAGAATTCATTGGTCTTACTCAGCATGTTATGCGCTGAAAACATGATTGTGGTGACATCGAAAGATTTGCATATATATTTTTTGTTGCTGTTCCAAAAGCAAGCTTTGTTTGTGAAGCTGCTCCAAATTTGGAAGTTTTTGCTCCAAAACGGAGTTTTTTTTTCCCGTAGCCTGCTCCAAAAGCAAGATTTTCCTTCTCCAAAAATTGCTCCAAATCCTATTTTGGCTGTTGCACCCCTGCGCCACCAACAGTACCGTCTTTCAGCCTGCTAACGGCGAGCTATTTATATGCACAATTTTACTTCAGCATGCGTTTTAGTCACCACATAGATCGTCGCCCCGCTCCTGTGAACGCCGTTGGTCTTCGCCCTACATGGCGTGGCCGCCTTCGTGCACTTATCTCGAGGAAAGAAGGGGGCGGCCGAAGGGGCGGAGCGGGGGGTTGTATGTCTTGTGCTTTCCCCGCGATGTCCGCATTGAAGCCACAGAGCGTACGAAGGTCACTTCGCAGCGGCCACGTGTACGAAAGGAGCGCGCTGTTCAAACAGAAATAAGTAACAACTGGGACAGTTAGTTCGCGCTCGTCCTGTGTGTACCTGTTCGTTCGTTTCATGCGTCCTGCTTTATGTTTGAGCAGTGCACTTAAAGTGTCGAGCTGTGACACGTGATAGTTCGCGCTCGTCCTGTGTGCATTCTTTTCGTGCGTCTTTTGGGCTCGAGTGACGCGCTGGCAATTTCGAGCTGCTTTCCGTTCTTCGCGTTACATTCCAATTTATTGCTATCGCATTCATTGCTTCGCTGTTGCGGCGAAACTGTGACTTTTTTACAAAATAAACAGATACCAAATACAACAAACAAGCACTCGGCGCGCGAAACCAGAGGTACTTAAATCACTCGTCGCTATTTAGCGAAATGGCCAGACGCGAGAGTTATTCAAAAGTGTCACCGTTCGTGATGAAGGCATGGACATCATCGAGGAGGAACACGTGTTGACATCGGAGGCAGATGAAGTGGTGGCGAAGCTCGACCGTCGGCGAAGATGCAGATGGACGCGCCCGGCGAGTAGGGGTCAACGGCCGGACGCCCTTTCGGCGTTCGCCAGCCGCAGACTTGGTGGAGGCGGGTGACGCTGGTCTTGCCTGGCCAACGCCAGATGATGGGAAGCGTGTATCTGGCCAACGCCAGACGATTGAAGAAGTTTGGTACGCGTCCAAGTGGGGAGCCCGCAGCGGCCTCGACGCAGGAACTCTGCTGGCCGCCACTCCCGCGCCCTGGTCGCCTTCTTCACTTGGTCACGTCCTGGCCACCTCTCCTCCTCACTTTGTCGTTCTGCACCCGTCGCTTTTCTTCCCCATCCTCGTGGAGACTCTTCATTGGACGAAAAACGTTCACGCTCACACATGCTACGGTCGCGAGTCATCGTCGTCCTCTTCTTTGGTTAGTATTGGTACAAGGGGGGCTTTTGTGTTTGAGGACAAAGCGTGGAAGGCTGTTCTCAAGAACTTCAAACCGATAGATTTTCAGCCAAAGTTCCAGAAGAAAGAAGCCGTTAAGAGGCTGAAGAAGATGAACCTGGAATCTGTGGCAATGGCGCTCTCCGAAGCTGACCAAGGTTTTTTGGAAATTTTCTAGGCTTGTGCGAATATTCGAGCACTTCGAATATTTGAAGGAATATTACAGTATTCTAATCCGCTTCGAAACGAATTTAAATTCTAGGAAATTTCGAAGTATTCGAAATGAACAAATACATATAAACCGCATGTAACCCCCTGTAAAGGTGGTTTCACTGCAGTGGAGGTGTGCTGTACCGTGAATACACCTTTCCAGGAGACATTCGCGCTGCCGCAAAGCCCCATTTCAAGTTTGAATTAACGAGGTTTTACTGTATGTTCATTTAAAGTCACTGGGACTTGAAAAATCTAATTAAGTGGGTTTTCATATTAACCAAACATGCAAAAAGCGGGATGCAACGAACTTTGAATTACTGGAAGTAATCAGAGGTGGTCGTTTGCTGTTCCTGCTAGTTTGCGGCTACAAGGGTTATGTCTTCCAGCAATACCTGTTCCCAATTTTGCCGCTAAACCGGGGAAACGGCGGGCCTCGCTGCTGCCAGCGCAAAAAAAAAAGAAAAAGAATGAGCGAAAAAAAACGGTCTCGTGGTCAACTGAAATGCGCGCCTGCAGAAAAGACGTGCTTTGCTGCAACACAGTGGTGACACGCGGGCAGCATGTCACCTGCTCCTTGCAGCGTCAGCACGTCATGATGTGACCATCCGCCCATTCTTTCTGGTAAAATAAAGAATTTAATAATGGCCAGTGTGACCGAATTCGCGATGTGTTCTGGGTAAAAAAGGTGATCATTGAAGCTTTCGAACTGAGTTTTCAAAGTAGGCGTTGCAGGCAAGTACTCCGCCAGCAGTGCAAGTGCGCTAATTGCCGGAACAACCGCCATTCGGAGGTTCGCATACATCGCGAATTCCGTGAAACCGCCCTTTCTTAATTTCTCTATTTTCCCGGAAAGAATGGGTAAATCAAGAAGGGCTGCCGTTTAGAGGAGCATGCGTCATGCTGCCCACGTGTCACTGCTGTGTTGCAGTTACCGTATTTACTCGAATCTAACGCGCACCTTTTTTCCGGAAAAACGAGTCCAAAAATCGCATGCGCGTTACAATCGAGTACCGAAAAAAAAAAAAGAAACTCTGTTATCGTATTGCCATCGACATTTCAAAATGGCCGCCTCCTACGATTTCTGCCATTTTTTCAGTTCGTACGTGTGCTGAGGAGATTGTCATCCCGTTCTGCGTTCGCATCGACGGCATGGAAGTGCCGACTCCAAATACTCGACGAGTGTACCACGATGCCGCATTTAAAAGAATAGTTATTACATGTGCAGAGAGACGGACAGAAATCGGGCCGCATCGCGGTCGTTCGGATATAGTTCGGAGTTCCCGAAACGTGCGTGCGAGACTGGCGCAAACAGAAGCAGATTTTTTACAGCAAAGCTTCACGAAAAGGTTTCAGTGGACCAAAGCAGGGCCGGTTTCCCGAAATCGAAGAGCGTTGACAGCGACAAGGAGTTGTCCGACAGCGACGAGGACTGATCCATTACGCGACTCGTATCGCCGCCGTAGTGGTGACAGTTTTAGCGGCAAGGCCCGCTTTTTGACTTTGTGTTTTACTTTTTTGAAACTTTAGTTCTTTAAAACCCAAATACATGTTCATCTGAATGTGCAAAGTTTGACTCCTACGGACTTTTTTTGTTCTTTTCTCTCACGAAAAATGGGTGCGCGTTACAATCGATGTATTACTTTTTTTTTTTTTGGTCGCGGAAAACGGGTGCGCGTTACAATCGAGGGCGCGGTAGAATCGAGTAAATACGGTAAGCGCGTCTTTTCCGCAGGCGCACATTTCAACTGACCACGAGACCGCCTTTTGTTTAGTTTTTTTCTTGCGCTGGCTGCAGCGAGGCTGGGATGCTTCACTTGTCACTCATTAGTACCGCTGCATTGCGCTGCCTTGTGGCTCCTAAGGGCCATTGTTTCTGCAGATTTGCGGCTAAATCTGGATCGGAGAATGGCACATGGCACCCAAAGTTTTCGAATTAACCGGGCTGGTACTGACCGCCACTTCAAATTATCCACTCATATTTACATTCCAAAATACGGGGCCAAAGAAATCCTTCTAATTATGCGGGATTTCGGAATAACAGAGTTCGAAATTATGAGGTTTTTACTGTATTTCCCTCACATTGATTCATCATTTTTTAAGTTTAAAAGCTTGTTATACCGGCTTATGTGCTCTAAGTATAGTAAATTTTAAAACATAACATATTGCCTCGTGCGTTTCTTATTATCACTTTTGCTGTATTCGGTTTTCGCCACAAAGACTGTCAGCAATGCTCAATGCAAACCGCGCCTCATTGTTCGAGAAGCGTCCCGATTATTGTAGATCGTTTTGTTAAGATTGCGCGCAAAACGCAAACACTCGAGCTTATTCTAGAGTTTGCTTGGCAACCAGCAATAATGCTGGAATATTCCACGGCACATGTATAAATACCGACGCACTTCACCGCTTGTCAGTCGATCGATGGTCGACGCTCTGTTAGCCGCTATCAGTGCATACTGTGTGTATTGCTGTAAATTAACTTTTCGTTTCCCGGCCACAAGTTCGGCCAAATAAACAGTTTCATCTTGAAAACGCCGACTGCTGTCTTCGTCGACGTCATGACCACGTGACATCTGGTGGAGGTGCTGTTCGTTCATGTTCATGGTGGAGGGCTAGGTTCACGCCCCCATCAAGCCGTGAACCCAGCCCACAGCGCAGAGAAGACATCGACGCCAATCACGACCAGTGAGCTAGCCGTAGGCAACAAGGTCTACCACCTGAGTACGGGCCTCTACCCGACAAGACTCGGAAAACCAAGGCCAGGACCACGACTGCGGCAACGTTGACAGCCACTGCGCCACCGCCCGCGATCGTGATGCAACAGCAAAGACAGCCACCGATGTTTCGGGGATGATCATGTGAGGACCCAGAGACGTGGCTCGAATCGTACGAGAGGACTGCGGCCTTCAACAACTGGGACATCAGCGACAAGTTACGCTATGTGTACCTCGCTTTGGAAGACAGCGCCAGGACGTGGTTCAAGAACAGGGAGTCTACCCTGACAACGTGGGACATCTTCCAGACCAGCTTCCTCGCAGCGTTCAAAAGCGTCGTGCAAAAGGAAAGGGCTGCCGCAGTACTGGAGACACGGGTCCAGCTCCCGAACGAAAAAGTGACATTATTCGCAGAAGAAATGAGCAGACTCTTCTGCCACACCGACCCTATCATGACCGAGGAGAAGAAAGTCCGTTTCCTCATGCGAGGAGTAAGCCAAGAGCTCTTCGCTGGGCTCATGCGGAACCCACCCAAGACAGTCCAGGAATTGGTCTCCGAGGCCACAACAATCGAGAGCACGTTGGAAATGCGCACCCGGCAATACAACCGCCACTTGATCCAAGACAGCGCAGCGGTTCAAGCTATCGGCTCCGACGATCTGTGCGAGACCATAAGGGCCGTAGTGCGCGAAGAACTTCGTCGAATGTTCCAGTCGTGCCAGCCTCAAGATGCCTCGATCGCAGACATCGTCCGACAGGAAATCCAGCAGTCGCTGGGCGTCCCTGAGTACATGACATGTACACGTACATGATTTGGTGCAACCAAACTGCTGCCCACAACACTTTACACGTAATAGGCAAAGATGCCACTTCCTCGGCCTCTCCTCCACTTTCAACTTCTGTGGAATCCCAACTGATGTGGCGGACAAGGGTCTGCTCCCTTCAAGTGCGGAGTTCCAAATATGCCTCGTAGACGTCGATATTTAAAAACATCTGAAATTTTGGATGCTAAAAAGCTTCGGCGTCCGATTTTTCGGACTTCCTGCCCGAATTTCAGGTCCAAAACAGCATAAATTGAGCCCCCACCTCTGACACATCTTTCATCTCCATGTTGGAACCAGCGTTTTCTTGGGTTGAAAGGCAGCTTGAAAGGCAGCTTTGCCACAATACGGGGGTGTCATGAGGTGAAGCATATTGAAGATCTAGAGACCACTTCCAATCGGACTTTGTGTCTTGGCAAAGTTCGACCGTAACGGAGCTAAAAAGCAGCTTTGCCGCAATACGAGAGTGTAATGAGGTGAAGCATATTGAAAATCTGAAGGGGTCACTTTCAATCTGCTGTTGACTTTATTTGTTTTTGGGAAGTTCGAATAGTTCAAATAGTAAAATTCTAGTGCGAATCGAATCGAAGAGCAAAGACTATTCGAAAAATATTCAAAATTTCAAATATTCGCACACCCCTAGTTTTAATCAGTTGTTCTACATTGTCTACCTGGTCGTCCATTCGAGGCTTCCAGTACAACTCTCACAGTCGGCTTTTAGTACGACTGATCCCCAGATGTGATTCCTTTGCAGCTCCCACCAAATGATGAGTAAGAATACTTGCTTATGTGAACCTTTTGTTGGGCGAGTTCGTTTATGTTCATAAGGCTTTTAAGGCGCGAGAGAACACAATCACAAGAAAGGACACGGGACAGAGCGCCACTAACAACCGATTTATTTGTAGAAATACACGTAGATATGTATCCTTCTCAGCGCATGCGCCGACAGCGTGTTCGCATCAATGTTGGTGAGATAACGCATGCTCAATAAACGTTTTCTTGGTTTTATAAAGTACCACAATGTACAGGAGGCAAAGGCAGCCACCTGTAGAGTTCCCTTGTTATCTTGTTGCGGCACAGCGCCCATTCCATACCCGGGAGCATCGGTTGTGATGTGGAACCTTGCAAGTTGTCAGCAGCTAGTTTAAGGGGGGACGCGGGGATCAAATAGCGAAAATAGTCAAAGATTTCAATTTTTGGAAAACGCTCGTTTTGGCATCTCTTTTCTCTTATTTACGCAGTATCTGAACGATTACACTGAAAACACGATATCAGTGCATCCAAGAATTTGAGAACATCGTTCCTCGCTTCACCAGCCGTGATGCGGATTCCAGCGTTTGCAGTCGACATTGCTTTCTCAGCGTTCCTGAACCCCCAGCTCCGTCTTCCGATTGTTCTTTGCCACTTTGTCGCTTAGAGGAGTCCCTTGTTCCGGCATTTTTATGATGACAGTTTGTGGTAGCCTCGATGCTCACCGGAGTCGAAGACTACCGCGGGTTCAGGCTTAGCGAGCCACAGGGCCGCGTCTACCGTCGCCTGCTTACGTTTAGCGCACCGCTCCGCGCGCGCTCAGATAGCAAAGGCGTTGAGCACCGCGCGGCATAAACACAGTGTTCGAGATAACACACACACAAACACTTTATTTGCCTTTGGCGGCACCCCAACACACACAGCACAGCGTCCGCTCCCGGGGCACGGGGAGGCAAAGGGCTTTCACGCGGACGATACACCAAGGGGAACCGCGAGCACGTCGCAGCTGGCAATGGCGAGCTTTGACACGCCGCTCGGGAAAAGGTCCCTCGCGGCTATGCTGCGCACTCTCGCGGTGACCAGTGGGCCTGGTCCCGACAGCTAGGGCAATCTCCGTACGCGTGGGCCTCCGGCAAGTGCGACTCGGCGTGGTACGACCGCGCACGAGCACTAGGCACCGCTCTTTGGCTTAGCATACGAACCGGAGCTAACACTGAGGTAAACACGCCCGCTGAGGATGCTGATGCACCCAGGCAGGCTACAGTCCAGCGATTCCCATAGGGGACGTCGGACCAAAAGGAAACGCGTGCTTACCCAGCGGCGCTCGAGGAGAGAGAGAGTTCGTCCTGGCGTGCACGCGCATCAGTCACACCAAAAACTCGCGGCTCTGAGACCGCGTGCAGCGCCGCCACGAGAGCCGGCGCGTAGCGCAAGATGGTGCCACTTGCCGTCGCGGGAGAACGGGAGAGGGAAAGGATTCGCGGAACGGCGAAATGCTCGCGCAGTGGCTTCGGGCGCGCCTCGAATCCCCACAAGTTGCTCCCAATGTGCTCGTCAATAGTTCACTTGCGGCGATGGTCAACTGCTGTCGTGCAAGTCCGGCAAAAAAGCACACCTCCATCTTTGTAAACGTCGGCATGCTTGTATTCTCAAGCGCTTTCCTTGGCCATCTTTTTGCTTGAATGAGATATTGAAGGTGCCATCTCGATTCGTGCATTGATCTCAAACCAAAGCAAACGGTCAGGAATATGCACACGTGCAGTCGCAAACAGCAGGTACATTGGATAGATAGGTGGCTACGGCCTACGGCTACCATTAAGCCTTGTGATTGGTGGCGGCTTCAATTTCGCTTGCTAGTTAAAGACGATAAAGCAAATGAACCATTTTTCTATTAACTAATAAAATATGCCAGCACATTGATTTTCTCGCATCTAACGCGAATTTTTTCTGTTTTGTAAAGAGAGTCCAAAAATATTCCCATTGAGTACGAAACCAGAACCACCTTTGCTCCAGAACATGTTGCGAGCTGGTCACACAGCCCCATTTCACGCTCAATTACAACCAGTCTGCGTCATATCTGTAGTAAAGTGCAAATAGGGACGCACCCATTTTATAATGAAAGCTCATGCCAAAGGCAAGTTATTTTACATGCTGAATATAGCGACGCCGATTCTTCTTTGCGTGCCCGAAAACCTGTCAGCTGACGTTCCAAACAAGCAAAGATCTTAGGATGCATGTCCACCAGAGAAAGCTTCTGGGGCCAAAAACTGAATTGTTCAGATATCGAAGACAAGCTTGCACGCTTTCTCACATCAACTCCTTGTAGACCGAGATAATCAGGGTGACGGTCTATGAGGGTGTCTCGATGCTGTCTTTCTTTTTTCTAATCATCAAAATAGGGGCATGATATTGTTTCTTTTTCAAAAATGAGGCAACATTGAATTCTGGTGCATATTATATTAAACTCTAGATTACTAGGGGCACCTAAGATTCGAGTAAACACAGCACTTTCCCGTCAGCTCTTACTTTATCTGTCATTTTAAGGGCGTGTAGCGACACCTTTCGGAACAGTGTTCCTCAGTAGTTTACACAAGCGATGTCTTTTTTTCGCATTTCCGTGAAAAGAAAAATGGTAAATTCAGTTATTTTTTGCAGAGTCGACCTTTTTTTTTATCACTTTTTTGCAAAAAAACGTCAATTCCAGGGTTTTCCACGGAATCGCGGAAAGCTAGGTGCCTTAACCAGGGTCGACAGAAAGCAGGCACACTTGAAGACGACGTGATGGAAGAGGGGTACGAACATCGCAAATAAGCGGAAAGCGAATATGAAGCACTTACAAGGATGAAAATTAACGAAAGAATTGCTTGTATACTTCACAGAGCTGAGAACACTGTGTCGGTTTGAAGTCAGCCTAGCTGATTCTCCGAAGCCAGATCTTCCTCCATGCCGCATTTTGCTTCTCAACGGAATTTGGAAAAGTCGCTTGCCATCAGTTTCATGTGTGCCACACTCGAAAGCGCACCAAAATGGCATCAAAAACACAAAACAACTAAAATCATGCCGTAAAAGTGCGAGAAAGAGGCACGACCTATGCTGCCAATGTGCGCAGCTCGCCCTCTTTGTCGAGCATGAAAACAAGCGAGAGAAAAAGTACGCAAGGCCCACGAGGTGGCGTTTGGCCAATGGGGGGAGCACACAGGAGAGGGCAGGAACAGTAAGCAGTAGATGGCATTACTTTTATTTCATTCCGGTTGCAACGCCCTTCACTTTTGCACCTTCGACACTACCTGTCATATTAAATCTGGGACCTGCGCTCACTGTGCCCCCCGCTGGCCAAAGCTTTGTTGTCTACCGTGTGGAAGCAAGTGATGGCCGGGCAGATATATCAATGGTCCTGCGTAAGCCAATGCCATGATACTGTTGTGTTTGATCATCGCATTTCATCGTCACGAGCACTACAGGCCCAGCAAAATTTTGGCACTTGTTCACAGCAGCATTCAAAAGGGCTACCATTGTCATTCTTCATGCCAAAAAAAACTAGCGACTGCGTGGCTGGACGCAAGTTTCTCACAGGGGTGTGTGGAAGCGGCGACTGCAGTGTGGCAAAATGTTCACATAATCATAGGGTGAACTGTAGACACCTTCTTATGCTTGAAGCACATCAATAAACTGCGCGATTGGTCCCCGATGGTGGCATGCGAAGTGGGCACTCAAGTAGCCTGTGTTTTCTGGGCTTGTGCAAATGGCATATTTTAGGTTCGAAGCGAATCGAAGTCAATAGTGATTTTGTCAAATAATTTCGAATCGAATTCAAATAGTACAGTGATGGGAAAGCTGCTACAATTGCTCCAAGCTGCTACATTTCATTAAAGCTGCTACATCTATGCTACAAATGAGCACCATTGCTCCAACCTGCTACATTTAGTGAAAGCTGCTACATCCATGCTACAAATGAGCAGAACTGCTCCAAAGCTGCTACGCATAGCCTCGAGATTACCTGGCAATGCGCCGCTTTATCTCTGAGGCCACCGTCAAGGGGATTTGTTGGCTCTGTTTGTGAAAAATGCTGGTGAACTTCTTACAAGGTTCCTAAAACTGTTTCAGGGAACCGAACCCCTGCTTCACATTCTTTATGATGAAATGGTGATGCTGCTAAAAAAAATCTTGGGAAGGTTTTTAAGGACCGAAGTGTTTCAGGCAAAGTCAGGCAGTCAGCTTGCATTCATTGACGTTGAGTCCTCTCGGAACTGGAAACAACATGTAGAGGTAGGAGCAGACACCGAAGAAGCTATTAAGACCTGGACTGCTGCAGAGAAAGCTGCGTTCCGGCTAGGAGCAAGGTCGTTCTACATTACATGTTCGAAGTACTTGATGGCAAAACTTCCTCTTGAGAATCAGATGCTCCAACATGTCAGGTGCCTGCATCCGAGCAATCATAGTGCGGAATCTTCAAGAGACTCCTTCAGATATCTTGCAAAGTGTGCACCCCAGGTGGTTCAACCCGCTGAAGTTTCATCTCTTCTTGATGAATTGACGGTGCTAAACTTGAACCAGTTACATGCAGGTTCTGACATGCCACTGGACAAATACTGGCATCAAGTTTTCATCATGAAAGATGGTCAGGGTGGGCCAAAATATCCGCTATTGTCCAAGCTAGTCAAGGCACTTCTATCACTTCCGCATGGCAATGGCGATGTTGAGCGTGGATTTAGTGAAAACTCAAGAGTCCTGCACGACACGTCAAATCTTTCTCTCTCAAGCGTAAATGGCGTACGTCACATAATGTCATATTCAAAGAGATTTGACAGTGACCTGTGCTCATTTCCAGTCAATTCCGATGTCATGAAGGCTGTCAAGGGGGCATCAAGACGGTATGCGGAGCGCCTTGCAGCTGAAGAGCGACCATCAAAGCGTATGCGTATAGATGCAGAGCAAAGTTCACCGAATGTGGAACTTACCAATGACCAAGCCAAAAAGGAAGTGGCTGAGGCAGAATGGATGATTAAAAATGCTGACTTGTTGATTCAGCGGGGCATGAAGTTGAAGAACTTCTCTGACATCGAGAGTGGGCGAGCAGTGCTTGCTCAAGCACGCAAAAAGATGGCCGAGTGTATGCCACACTTGCATGCGGAGAAAAAAGGGAAGAAAGCTTAGTGTGTTTCATGCAAGTGACATTCATGTATTGTGTACCTGCGTCTTTGTGCCAACCAGTCTTCATATATTTGTGATCCTAGGCTTTGTTTAAAGCTTGCGTTAGTTGCGCCGTCATTGAACTCATGCGCACACTGTATTTAATACTTCATTTTATTGTATAATAAAAGCATTAAAACGCCATCTGACCTGTTTTTTTTTTTTTTCGTTTTCGCAACCTGCTACAAAACTGAGGGCAGCTGCTACAAATCATCATTTTTCCTGCTACAAAACCTGATACAAAACATTTTTGGCCATTCCCATCACTGATAGTATAATCACATAGTAAAAGAAAAACGAGCATATTTGTCATGACCCAACTAACCTGCACAATATTTTTTTTTTTTTAATTGAGACAAGGCATGTGCAAATGTCATTTTTTTTGGTTCAAAGGAAATGGAAGCAACTTTGAATAGCAGCAGGATTTCACTTTCGGTAGAAGGCAAGTGATAACCTGTAAAACATGTTATGTTTTAAAATTTACTACACTTAGAGCATATAAGCCGCTATAGCAAGCTTTTAAACTAAAAGAATGATGAATCAATGTGAGGGCAATATGTTCATTAAAGTGGGGACATGGCACTTAAAAATCTTTTTTTCATTTCTTGATCGACTGTGATGAAACTTTATAAGTTTGTGTATATTTGTGTGCCGATTCTAAATATGCAATTATTTTTTTCGTATAATGAGTACTTTTGAAGATACAAAAATACTTCATGTGCCTTTTGGGGAGCAAGGTTTTTTCTAAACTGAGAGAGCTACAAAGTAAATCAGCATATTACAGTAAGCTGGAATCAGAACCGAGTGCGGTACTACAACAAAAATGAATGTTCTAAACGCAAACGGTGTGTTGAACATTCGCGAATGAAATGCCAGCTTGAAATTGACGCACTCGTAAATGTTTAACATACCATAACTTTTGTTCAAATGTGTTTAGAACATTCATTTTTGTTATAGTACTGCACTCAGTACTGATTTCAGATTATTATGATATGCTGATTTACTTTAACTCTCTTAGTTTAGAAAAAATCTTGCTTCCCAAAAGGCACATGATATATTTTTGTACATTTAAATTCTACTCATTATACTAGAAAAATAACTGCATTTTTAACATCAGCATACAAATATACATAAACTCACGTGTTTCATCAAAATCGATCTAAAAATAAGAAAACAACTTCAAGAGCAGTGTTCTTGAAGTAGGGCTTCGCGGCAGTGCAGAAATTTCTTGGAAAGGTGTATTCACGGTATAGCACCCCTTCACTGCAGTGAAACAATTTTTACAGAGGGATTACATGCAGACTAATATACACCTATTCGTTTATTTCGAATACTTCGGAATTGCCAATAATTTAAATTCGTATCGAAGAGAATTCAAATACTGTAATATTTGTTAGAATATTCAAAGTGCTCGAATATTCGCACAATCCTAGTGTTTTCGCTTTGGAAACGGGAATGCCGGGGACGCATTTCAAGGCCAGTGGGGCCTGGGCATCAAAGTTCATGACAAGGGCTCACTTGATGATAATGCATGAGCACTAGTGATGCAGGACTATTGGTAAATTGACCATCGATAGTTTTCTTAAAACTATCGATAGTGTACTGCTATCGAGAAACTATTGATGGGGCAATCGCTAGTACCACCGTCAATAATACTAGCGATATTACTGCCACGCGTGTTTATCGCTTTGTTTTGACGTATTCGGGTTTCACCCACAAAGATTGTTAGCACTGTTTGACCATGCAGTAACGTTTGAGAAGCTTCACGATTGTGTGAGATCATTCTGTTAAGATAACGCGCCGGGCGCAAATAGTCAAGTTTATTCGAGAGCTTACGCGAGCACTAGCGATAATGCTGGAAGGTTCGATGACTGATGTATAAGAGACGACGCGTTCAACTGATGATCAGATTATTCGACAACCGACGACTTCCTCGCCGCTGTCTGTGCGCAGCGTGTATCGCTTGTATTTTGAGTTTTGATTTTCTGGGCCAACGTTCGGCCAAATGAAGAGCTCCGTATTTCCCAGTCTTGCTGCAGCATTCTTCACCGTCACAACCACGTGACAACACTATTGATAGTGGTGTGAATAATGATGCTGTTGCTGGCCGGTCATATTGCCAAAATATTGGGGATAGATTACTATCAGCTTCGCTTAATTTACGAGCAACATTTGGCAAAAGAAATAAATTATTTTCGCAGTGAAATAGGCGGAATATGTCCATCAATAAATTCACATCCAAAAACAACCAGTTGCACCTTACAATTAACAAACTGAGTTCTTGATATTTTTTTTAAATTTTGAAATCATAAAATGCAATATAAATTTGAAGCCGCGCAGTTCCACCACATGTAACGCCTTTCTTTCCACTACAGCTGAACTGTTTGACTCTATGATGATGTGTCAGCAGAGCACTGTGGTGAAGAACACAAGCATGTCAACTTTCTTGCCCTTCAGCCTGCTCCTCCGGCTCCACCATGTACCACGCACGCGGGGAACCAAGTTTATTCTGCAATGTGTTCGTGCTGTTGATTTTGTACTATCAATAGTACCATCGAATTCTTTTGCTATCAATAGCACTATCGATAGTATTTTTTATCGTCGATAGTTCGATAGGGACTCGGCTACGATAGTTCTGCATCACTAATGAGCACTTGTAGTCGGTCTAGCAACTACATCAATTTCTGTCATGGAAATGCCCACCTTCTTTTTTTCACCTACTTCTTTGGAAGTGTCAACCTACATTCGATGTGACTTACAATTGTGTAAGTATGGTATGTTATTTTCGAATATTTTTTTCTTTATTATGGTGAAGCATTGCAAATGATGGGACAGAACAAGCAGGACAGAGTCTTAAGTTGTTATTTTGCTGTTTCACCAAAATGTATGTAAGTCAGCCAACCTAGCTCTTACATATTTGTACTGGTGCCAGGCAGGTTAGTTTCTTATGTACTTAATTTACTACAAACAAAGATAGGTTCCTGTGGAGACCTAACAAAGTAGAGTTTTTAGGTTACTATGTAGTTGGCGGGCCTTGGCTTATGTGCTCTGGTGGTGTCAGTGTGTGCAAAAAAAGTTTTCATCTTTCTGGTTCCGGCAGTCTGTGTTGCATCTTGTAGGCGTTAACCACGATTTTGTGAGACACAGTTTCTTGGTCAAAGCTGTGCGGATCGAGGATCCCTTTATGCCTTGTCCCCCAGCGGGGGCCCCGCGCAGCTCGTTCGCTGGGAACCGTCGTTAAACGACAGCATAATGGCCATAGCCACGATGTTGGTCCTTGTTCAATGCAACCTGTTACGCTCGAAGGAGGCCGAGACGTATACGACTGAAGGGGCCGTTTATTTGGTCGCGAAGGTGAGCGCAGGAGCGGCCAACAGGTTGAATCTCCGAGCGTCGTCGTCGTCTTCTTCAGCTGCCTCGGAGCGGCCGGCACGTTCACCGGCCTTTGTTTTCTTTGTCCATATGCGTAACACAACCCATGCTTGACCTTCCCCCACCGTTGAGACATTTCATGGAGCGCCAGTGACAGCCCCCAGGCCCCTTCTCGAACACGCTTCTGTCCGGCGCTTGGTCGCCGCTGAGAGATGCGCTCAGGCCTGCAACGAGAGGTTCATGCTCCTTGTTGCACGCTGGCAGTCCCCTGTATGTGGTAGCCGTAGCACCGCAGGCAAGCGCGCTCAATTGGTCATGCGGAGTTACCACGTGGCCCGCAATCGGGTTATTGTCGCACTTTGCTGCATCTTGCGTTATTAAACCCACATTTGTTGATAATCTGCCTCAAGTGCCTTTTCTGCACCGTGTAAGAGAGTCGAGGAAGCCAGTCGTGGCATCCTTGTGGGCTGTGGCGGCGGAGGAATGTCATGTTCTTTCCTGGTCGCGCTTGTAGGGTAAGCCTCGTGCAAACTTATTTGCACAAAGCACAAAAAAAAAAGCGGTGTGCGATGGGTTAGCATTTTTCACGGAAAAGCATCGTTGTGTAATTGAACCCTCAATGCCTGTGTTCCCTGTGGAACTATCTTTCATGAATTCTAGGCTAAGACAGAACGCGTGTTTTTATGGAGGTGGTATTGAGGAAATTGACCGTGCTATATAAATGCAGGTGTTCTTGCACTGCATCCAAACCATTGACAGTTAATGCTTATTGTAGTAATGTAACGGTGCAATCTTACCTCCAGGTGTGCTTTACATTTGAGTGCCCCGAGTGGGAGAAAGTGCGTGAGGATGACAAGATGGGCTTTATCATGACCGAGTGTGGAGTGGAAGGATCCAGCTTGCGGCTGGTTGGCCATGGCAGCAGCGGCTCCCACCAGGCAGAGGCCCTGTTCTCCTCTGCAGAGGGAGAGCCGTCCTGTGACGCTCTGCTCCTGCTCGAGATCAAGACGGTCTGGTTCAACTTTGCGGCTCCTCCACGCACCACCAATGCACACCGTACCGACTTCACCAGGTCAGTCACCTTCTCATTCATGCCACCGACCGTAGGCTCGCACTTGAGATAATGAAGAAAAATTTGATTTAAAATGTCCTTGTGGAAAAAATTTTATGTATTGCAACCAGGTATGCCATCACTGAAGTGCTCCCCACCAGCACTGCTACTGACATTGCCGACTTTTTGCTCCAAGATGTCATTCTACACCATGGCGCTCCTCGCCGATTGCTCCCAGATCTTGGATGCGCATTTTGTCCCGAGTAATTTATCATCTTTTGCGTTCTTCCCCAACACAGCACAGGTTGGCCACTTCCTACCGTCCCCAAACAAATGGCCTCACCGTGTGCCTAGATCGCACTCTCATAGACATGCTCTCAGTGTATCTCTCACCTGACCGCCGTGACTGGGACCTGGCGCTACCTCACGTGACCTTCGCCTACAATCCACCCCATCGTGACACTGCTGCTTATTCACCTTGTTATATTCTCTATGGCTGTGATCTGACGTTACCACTAAGCACACTACTTCTGGCTGCTACACCTCTGCCTAGTGAATACTGTCACGGGGTCGGGAGGTCGACAAAGGTAGCAGTCGACGTGTCTAAGATGAAACTTTATTTGGCCGAACTTGTGGCCGAGAAACGGAAAGTCAAATTACAGCAATACACTTTACACTGATAGCGGCGAACAGAGCGTCACCAGTCGATGAACTGCTCAGCGCTAAGGCGTGTTGGCATTTATACAGGCGGCATCGAACATTCCAGCCTTATTGCTGGTGGCCACGTTTGTTCCAGAAAAGACTCGGCTGTTCGCGTTTCCGCGCACATGTCTAAAAGATCATCCCAAACTAATCTGGAATGTTCTCAGACATTCTGGTGTTGTTTGCGCAAGGCAGTTGTATAACGAGTGTATGGAGGCCTTAATATAAAGCATAGAAAGAAAGGAGTGCGTGTGGCAATACGGTCGTGATGCTATTGCTGGTGCTGACCATGCACATCAGATCGCCCGCTCTAGACTGTCGGCTTCACAAGCAACCCAGAAGACCCTCTACAACAGCCGGCAGGTCGACATTTGTTTCTCACCCAGTTCCCTAGTGGTCTGGTGGTGCCCTGTTCGTCGTGTTGGCTTGTCCATGGAGTTATCTCAATACATGGGTCCTTACCGTATCGTCCGCCAAATAACGGATGGCACCTGCGATTTCGTTTACATCGCTGACACTACCCCGCCTGCAGTCACACCATGTGACATAGCGTATGTCAGCACACTAAAACCATACTGCCCTCCTTCTGAAGACCATGTTTAAACTGCACTGAAACGGCGCTTTTATCGCCGGGTCAGGGTCGGGCATTCTGCCTACACACGATGACAGAGAGGACTGGCCTATCCGGTGTGCATGCTGTTTATCTTGGTCGATGCCGCGCACACCAATGTAAATGCACTCATAAATAATCACGCCTAGTGTCATTTTAAGTAACAATATGAAAATCAGTAAAACACTGATAGCAAGACAGCTCATGGGTGAAATAGGATATGATGATGATGATGATATATGACTTTGCCCTTTGTAGCGGGTGAACACATATGGTGTGTTCTAGCCAAGGTATGGAGGGAAAACAAAATAAAAAAAAGTAGACAAGAGAACAAAAATAATAAAAGCACAAAGTAGAGTTCACTTCCACCACTGTTGGAACGTAGTCTCTTTGTGGTGGTGCGACGGCTTTTGCATTCCTGTCATCGCCTGAGGGAATGTAGTGGCCTCTGACGGACGGGTGAGAGTTTGTGGCATTGCTGCACCAAGTGCTCCACTGTCTCTTGTTCTGCTCCGCATGATCTGCATAAAGTTGAGTTGATGTTTGGGTCGAAGCTGCTGCGGTATGCCAGCATGTGAAGCGCTCCCACGCATGCTTCGAAGAGTTGCCCACTGCCGCCACTGTTGTTGTACGAAGATTCCGGGGCAATGGCCTCTTTGCACGTATGGTAAAGCTGAAGTGTACCCTTTCGTTGCAGCGCCATTTTTCATTGTGCATTCTCCTCTTCGCGTATCCGGTTGCGAACTGTTGCGGTAAATTTACGCTCCGTGTTCTCGAGTGTTGAGCGGTCCAACATTCCGTACTTGCGTCGAAGAAAGTAGACTCCGTTTAACCACTGCGTTCTGAGCCCCACGAAGTGCAGGTAGCGGAACATGCGACGGGCCCACCGGTGATCATTCATGAAGCGTAGGCATCTTTTATATGCGATCTTGCTTACGTCCTACGTCCTCCAGAATGGGCTCCAATGCGACCCTTCCATGGCAGCCTAATGCCAAGCCACCCACCTCTCTTTGGCCTCGCTCCAGCCACTCACGAGTGTGGCTTGATAGGCATATAATGGTGTTCACAAATGTCAGACATGGGACATGGACCGATTTCCACAGCTGTCACACCAATAGATATCTGTTGCATCCCCAGAGGCTTCGCTGGCGCAGAATGCAGCTCGCACGCTGGGAGGTCTGTCCAATCGATGCTTGTGCATCAGGAATTGTCCTTCCCCCGTCCCGATGGTCACACCCAGATATCGGTATTCTGTTGCGAAAGGCAGTTGGTCTCCATTCGGTAGTTCCAATGGGGAGTCTGTATCCACTTTCCCGACAAATTGGACAACAGCCGACTTCTGAGGGTTGAACCAAATGCCTAGGCCTGCCAGACGGTCAGCTGATACTGTCACCAACTTCTGGAGCTGATGTCACTCTTCTGCTAGGAGAACGATGTCATCTGCAAACACCAGCCCCATTATTGTCCATACTTTGGGCTGCCCCTCTGACACGCATTGCATCTTGAACCGAATGTCTGACTTGATGATGGCACTTTCTAAGCCTGATGCATACAACATGTATAACAGTGGCGAGAGTGGGCCCCCCTGCTTGAGTCCTCTGCGGATCGTTACTGGCTGAGAAGACATATCTGCTAAACGTGCTATCACCGAGCTATTGGCGTGGAGTCGACGCAGGAGCTCTGTCCATTCTTGTGGCATACCCGTCTCGGTCATGCACCGCAGCATTTGGTCATGCGGAACGCAACATCCAGGAGGCATGTGAGCAGACCTCAGTGCATTGGGTAATCACAGAAAGATCCAGGTGTCGATTTGGGCGGAAGCCATTCTGGAGTTCCGTGATGTGCCCGCTGTTTTCGGCCCATCCGCTCGTTAACCACCTTTGCATATAACCTGTATAGCACACTGGTCACGGTTATGGGCCTGTAGCTGCGGAGGAAACTGCTGTCAGCACCTTTTTTGGGAGCTGGTATTCAAAAGGTGGAGCACCATCTGTTGACAATCCCGTAAGCTCGAACCACGATGTTTTGTTGGGCGCAAAAATGCAACCAGTCGCATATCAAAGCATTTCAGGTGCTAGCTGCTGCTTTTTCGTCTCCGTTCTGTGATGAATTTTCAATGCTTTGTGCATTATTAAAGCTACAAGAGAGCTGTGACAGTGCCGAGAACAAAGTAACACTGAATATAATCGAATGTGTTGGTTACCTGAAGGAAGAAAAAAAAAGTACTGACACGAACTTGTTCCGTCAAGATTGGCACTGTGTTCGGAAATGACAGGCGCACCAAAAAGTGCTCTTCAACCTTGGTTCTTATTTCCCCATGCAATTTAGTTACCTTGCCTGCAGTACAGGTTTCTCATCTTTTTTTAGACAATACAGATCTTTTGTAAATAATTTTATGACAGTTATGCTCCTGTCGTCGCACACGAACTCTTTTTTGAGGCGAAAATAATATTTATTGATATGAGTAATCAACAAAATCTCATTAATGAACCTTGAGTTATTTACTTTGGGGCATTTGTTTATATTAGAATGTTGTAGTGCATGACACTCTATGGCATGCCCATTTTCTAGAAATCGTAAAAGCTGCATGTAATTTGAGATACTGATGATCAAATTTTAAGGATGATCGTGAAACGAATCACATCCAGCACACAGGAAATGCAAGCACTCTTATGTCATACTACCCGTGACAGTGTGACAAAATTTTAATGAAAGTGCGTCATGGTCGTATCGTGTCATAAAAAGTGGTAAGTCATCTTACTTTCTCAGCGGATCGCCTTACTTTTACATCTGGTGTTTGGTGCTTATGTCCTTCTTTCGAGCTGTTTGCAAGAAAGCTGCAATATCAACCTTCTCTGCGTAGCGTAAAACCCAGGGACTGTGGTGCTTCTTTTTGCAGACAGGCAAAACAGCTTTTCGCATATGCGTTCAGTTTAAGAAAGAAATGGGTAAGCCCCATGCATGGCACGCAAATAATAAGCTATCTGCTTGTGTTTCACGAATCTTGCCGATTTTCCTGGCCACATTCTTAGCGATTCCACTCCCGTGCCTACTGTGCCAAAGTGCACCAAATTGGACTTATTGCGCAAACCTGATAATATCAATGGAAACTGTGCCAAGCTGCGCCAAAGTCTCGGGTTCGGGGACGTCTCTCACCGGCAATTGCACCGCCGGCGTGTCTAAACATGTGCAGCTTGACCTTGGGGCCGCCAAAGTCACAACCACAGACCTAGAATTATTCCACTGAACAAACAGCGCTCACGTGTGTGTCCCGACTAAGCCATGGTGCCATACACGGAGCCGGTGCAGCTTCTGTTGTGCAAGTCGGCTCAACTGCAAAACGCGCTCTCCGCAGTGGCTCGTTACGTCTAGGCCAATCGGTAGCGAGATAGCGAGGCAGCAATTCATCTGCAGACGGCGTCTGTTCCTTAAATGCTGCTGATAGCTCTTTTGAAGCGTCACACGGCACGTAATTAAAACAATGTTAACTACACGGGTGCCGCTAAAATGTCGGTCAGTTCTGTTTCTGGACATAGCGGAATGAATTCTGGGAACGCTAGCAATAGATATACGGAACAATATTGAATTTTCCCTTCTTCGCGTCCATGGAAGAGCACGTGAACGGTGGTAACACGCTGATGCTTTTCCTCAAGTGTACTTTATCCATGGATCTTCGTCCAGAAAAGCTTTTTCGTAATTCTTTCCACCGGCACATCCGGGTTTTTTATCGTTCTTGCAATGAGTACTCCCTCAAATGCCCGGCCCTTTCGAGCTCGTGAGTGCTAGGGTCCCAATTCGAATTTTTTGCTTGCTTTTTTATAAATGTCATCTCATTAATAAAAGCATGCGTCCTGGTCGGAGCAGCCGCAATTCGGTTTTAATATGCGCAGCTGTCAGTAGTGGGCCAGTCACTGACGGCCCTGGCATCGGAAGGCCCACAGTAAAGTGGCTACGCCATGTTACACGTCTGCCCCTCGCTTTCCGGGGTCAGTAGCTGACGGTTAAAAAAATCACAGCTTCACCTAAGGGCGAAGCACTCAATGCAATACTACAAACACATTGTATTGTTATACGAATTAAGGCTAGCAGCTCTTTTGGATCCGAATCTCGCGTAACTCAACCAAACGCTGGTTTAAGGGAATATGGCCACTCCAGAAACCGAAGTGGTTTTATGTGCTGTCAGTTCTCTAAACGCGAAGTAAGCATTGAGAGCATGGCAAGTTTACGAGTAGTGTTCTGATGCCTCGAGATAGCGCGCATGGCAGCAGTTGCACCCTTCGAACAACGCAGACGCCCCTCCCCTCCCCTGGCGTTCCTTCATAATCCTTACAAAAGACTGGCGGGGCGTTTCCTCTTTTTTTTGAGCAATCGACGGCAGGCCTCGCATGTGCCGTCTGCGCGACGGTCAGCTCCATTTTAGCCACGTTTCTCGCCAGAGCTCACGAGGCTTTGCTCACAGGTAGAACATATGATGTGCGGGGTGATGTTATCAATTTGGACTTTATACGGAAAGTGATTGTGATGGCAAAAACCCATCTGGGATGTCCAGATACCGTATTTACTCGCGTAATGATCGCACCCCTAAATTTTGTCGTCTAAATTCGATTTTTCTTTTTCCCCGCGTAATGATTGCACCCCGAACTTGCCGCATCGATATGTCGTGTGCCAAGTCTAGCCGATGATCATCGCGTTTATCATCTGTCGAATGTTGCGTTAATAACTCTTCCAAACTCGCCAAGTGAACTGCACGCACCAAACATATTCGTAATTTTTGCCCACCGTTGGCGGAAACATGCCATTTAGGATTGCAGTAAAGGCAAATGCCGCAGTTTTCACTGAATGCCCGCCATGTGTTTTATGTCTGTGGCAGCTGAACGCGCCCATCTTTGTTTCTGTGATCTCAAAGCAGGCATCACTACGCTAATGCCGTAAATTTACTGATTTAAATGAAAGCATTCCTTATTTAGACAGAAGAGACTGTTTTGACGCGCGTGACGTACTCACAACCACCGTGACTGACGAAAAGAAGAAAAAAAAAATGCGGTCGCTTCGCTCTGTGGGCCGCCATGTTTGTTTTGCTATCCCGCACTGTTACAGCGGCGGCCGCCTGTTGGTCGACCTGTTGTCATCCCGCAGCAACAAGCTGCCGACGCATTCCCATAGTTCCTGAAAAAGCCGTGTCGCCGCCATCCCAGCCGCCCGTCACGGCGTCACCTGACACCACGTTTTTTTGGCTGTGCTTTGTGATCGTCTGTTGAAGCGCCGTTTCACCATGGGGCGGTATGCGAGCTTTACTGCCGCGTTCAAGCTGAAGGCGCTTGATTACGCGCTAGAGCACGGAAACCGCGCTGCCGGCAGACATTTCGGCATCGACGAAATCCGGATCCGATATTGGAAAAAACAGCGCGAGAAGCTCATGGCTACGAACAGCACGTGCCGGGCTTTCCGGGGACCCAAAACGGGCAAGTTCCCTGACATCAAAAAGGCAGTCCTCGAATACGTGAGGGACATGCGCAAAGACGGTTGTGCCGTGTCGTTAGACATGGTACGGACGCAGGCGCGCACAGTTTCCCGGAGGCTGGGAATAGCCACAAAGGACTTCCGCGCCAGTTCCGGCTGGACGACACACTTCATGCGGCGGAATGGACTGTCGCTGAGGCGGCAGACGTCGTTGTGCCAGCGACTTCCATCCGCGTACGAAGACAAAGTGATCGATTTTCACAGGTTCGTCACGAGGATACGCCAGAAGAACGGTTTCCTGCTGTCACAGATAGGCAACGCCGACCAAACGCCGTTGACGTTTGACATGCCTCGAAGCACTACTGTGAACGAGGAAGGTGCTCGAAGCGTGCTCGTGAAAACGTGTGGTGCGGAGAAGCAGCGGTGCACCGTGATGCTCGCAGTGACGGCAGACGGGCGGAAGGTGCCGCCGTACGTGATTCTGAAGCGGAAAACAATTCCGAAGGGAAACTTTCCCCGTGGCATCCACATCCGCGCTCAAGCAAAAGGGTGGATGACGGCAGACCTCATGGTCGATTGGATCAAGACGGTTTGGGGGCGAAGAGCAGGAGCGCTTCTGCTTCCTTCACTTCTTGTGCTGGACAGCTTTCGGGGCCATCTCGTTGACAGTGTCCGTACCGAGCTGAAGGAGCGGCGCACAGAAATCTCAGTGATCCCTGGGGGTCTAACTTCGCTGCTACAGCCTCTGGACGTGTCACTGAACAAACCGTTCAAGGACAACGTCCGGAGGCTGTACGCAGAGTGGATGGCGGCGGGCGACCACGATTTCATGCCAAGTGGCAAAATCAGGAGACCCTCCGTGGAAGTCCTCTGCTCATGGATTCTCGAAGCGTGGAGTACCATTTCCGACGAGGTGGTCGTCAAGAGCTTTAAGAAGACTGGCATTTCCAACGCGCTCGACGGGACAGAAGATGACCGTCTGTGGGACAGTGAAGACACTGCCGATTCCGACAGGGAATCGTGCGGCGACGACACTGACGCCAGTGACGCTTCGGACTCAGAATGAACGTTGGGGGTCAGAGAGTTCAAAAATAAAAGGGCAGTATTCCATGCATGTAGCTCCTGCGTAACGCGTGCATTTTATTACAAAGGTAAGCCTTACTCTACTTTTATTTTTGGTTATGTTCATGATAGCTATCGTAAGAATTCAGATTAGCGACTTCTTTGCGTTTTCGGTGCTCAGAATATTGTTTCACGGAAAATTTACCCCGCGTAATGATCGCACCCCGAAGTTGGCGTCAATTTTTTTGAAAAAAAAGTGCGATCATTATGCGAGTATATACGGTAATTGCTATCACAGTGAAGAGAAACAAAAAAATGTTTGAGGAGCCATTCCAGTCTCTGAGGTGGATGACCAGTGAAGCTGTTTAGCACATGGCATAGAGGCGACATGGTGGAGGCCATTTTGTATGTAAGGCCAGTTTGTTGACGGCCAGGCTGTTAATGTTCAATATGCAATATTAATGTGTTAATGTTCAATATGCAATATTAATGTGAAAGCCTTAGATGCCTCATCAAACGCGAAAATTGGCCGCCGGTGTCTACACGGGCAATGTGAAAAATCATTGCGTGTTGACGTTACCATGAAGTCATAGATGCCAAAACTCGTGATGTCATCGTGACGTCATACACCATGACGTCATCACACGACATAGTCGTTTTGCCCTGCCTCTGTGATCAGTGCGCCAATCACTTGTGAGGTTCAGAAACCTTGCAATGCCTCCGATGCTGGAGCCAGTGTAAAGCAACGTTAAGTGCACCAAGCTTTCAGAGGGTGGCGGGGAGGATCAGTACATCGAGTGAAAAGTCTCTTCGCTTTTGAGTCGTCTTAGGCGAATGCATAAGGGACACAGTGAGGTTTTTTTTCTTTGCTCTGCTCCCTGGCGTGCACTGAGGGATTTTCGACGTCCAAACGAAAAAACCTAGCCCTATGCAGCTTCGCTGTACAGAGAAGACACAGTGTCGTGTAGTCGCCCGTTGAACACACTCTCTGACACCTTCGCGGAAGCTGGACTTGAAGTAGATCTCCACCTTCCAGGCAACCCGGTGCTTGTGCGAACGATAGTCTGGAACCACTGCCAGAATGCTCTTGCTTCAGCACGGAGAGGCCTCAGAGAGAGGGGAAGGAGTGTTGGAGGAGGTTGGCCTTCTGAGGCTAGCTGAGGGACGTGATGTTGTTGTGCCCAGCCATACAATTGATCGAGAAGAAAACGTGCCTTGGGGTCGTCTTAGGGGAATGCATTAAGGACTCCTTAGCATTGAGGGACTGTTGTACGTCACGGCGTTTGTCTAACCATGTAGATGTACTTAGAGTGTTATTTGCTAGTGTCGAAAATAATCGCTCAAGAGCTTATTCCAGAACACTTGACTGCATGACGCCCTTATTTTTGCGTTATTGGGTGAAATATGGAGTACTCCCGAGATGATTTTCTCCATGAGATTTGCTATGAATTGAAATATTTCGAGCTCGTCGTAAGAGTCCCCTAATAATTAGTCAGGTGCTTGAATGCAAATGCAACTTGCTTTTCCAGTGTACTTCAAGATGTGAAATTACCTGCTCCAAAGTGCTCCAAGTTGGAAATGCTCCAAAAATTGCTCCAAATCACAAGTCCTCAGTAGCATCACTGGAAATGCGTCCCTCTAGGGTGACATCCTCATTGCAGCCCCAATGTCATGGAAAGACTTATTTCCTGAAAAATAAATTTTAAAGTGACAGTAAAACAAGAAAATACTTCTTACGTGTGTGTTGTTGAATACATGGGTAAACTTACATGAACAATGTTTGACCAATGTAAAATGGTCAGTGCAGCGTGTTTTTATGTTCTAAATTGGTTGTACACTAAAGGACCCACATTTCAATTCATTCTGATTCGTTTTTCACTTGTATCACATATCACAATGAGGATGCAATCTCTGACCATGTGAGTAGCCTCTTAATCATATCTGAAATGATGGCAAAATACTACACAAATGGAAAATGAAATGCTGTGCAACCGTCAGAAAAATGAACTTGGTCATGATAATTGCTGTAAGCAATATGTACATTGCTAGAACAAAATTTTATTAGTTTTTGCAGGTCCTACAAAAATGAATGCGTGCATCAAAGTATCAATGATTTGCAAGCTGTGAATGATATAGCATTGCAGGAGAGTTGTACAGCAGGTCAATTGGAGTTAGCTACATGAAATGGAAATACTCCCAAGACGGGGGTTGTGGTTACAGTGCTTGGCTGCTGACGACATTAGTTTGATCCGCATTTCGATGAAAGCAAAATGCTGCAGGCCCGTGTACTGTGCAATCTCAGTGCACATTGAAGAGCCCCAGGTGGTGGAAATTGTTCAGAGGCCTCCACTATGATGTCTCTTGTAGCCTGAGTGACATTGGGACGTTATGCCTCACAAGCCGACCTGTATTGACTGCAGAGAGAAGTGGGAAGGTTTCTTTAGTGGTACATGGAGCGCACTTCTTAAAGGGACACTAAAGGCAAATATTAAGTCGACGCTGATTGTTGAAATAGCGGTCCAGAAGCCTCGCAGTGCTATTTTTATGCCAAGGAAGTGCTTATTTTGAAATAAAATCACGTTTTAGTGGTCCGCATCGCGTTAGCGCACTTCAAATCACCAGCCTGAAATCCGACTTTCATACGTCACTGCTGCCGGGCCCAACGTTGCCCGCCTTTACTGCGCGGCCGCCGACACTAGTAGCAGCAGAGCGAAAGGACCCACAGCAGCAACAACGGCCATCGAAGCTTGCCGCAATCGCCGCAATGGACGTGGACGGAAAACTTGACAACGAGACATTGGCTCGCGACGCTGGGCTCCAATTCAGCGACTTGAGCCCCGATGAACGCGGTATGCTGCTGAGGGCTCGTAGTGCCGGCGTCATTGCATGCGGCATTTTGTCGAACTTTCTGTCAGAGCGACTTTCACGAGCGCGAAAAACACATGCGCCAGTACGCGATCCAGAAACTACCACTGAGACGCGACCGCGGGAGTGAAGCAGGGCGCCGGGCGAAGCGCAGTTTGGTGAAAACGGAACCTTTGAACCGCGCGCGCCGTTCCCCATGGCAACGCCACAGAGGTTCTTTTTTCTATTAATCAAACGGAAACGAACAAACAGCATTTTATTACGTCTTTTGATGCACGGAAGGTTCTTTTTTTATTGCTGCTAGTTTGATTACTAGTGATTTATTGTAGGCAGACTCTCATACGTCATCGGGATCACTTCGAAATTGTCCACTCGTGGCGCTCATCATGTGATACATTTAGCTTAATTTCTCGGTAAGTAGGGCACTGCTGTTGATAATATTGCCGTTTTAGAAGTTGTCATACAATGAGCTTTCACTCTGACACAAATTGTTATTTGCCTTTAGTGTCCCTTTAAGACAGTGGTTTGTTCTATTTTCGAAACATTTGGCTGCTGTGCTAGAGGAATGGCCACCGTATGTGATGATGTACCATTGATATTGAAACAGCGCAAGGACACAGAAAGCTGCATCATTAAAAGTTTTGTACAAAGTTAAAAATATTCAAGCAGAACCTCGTAATGCAAAATCGTAAAAGGGTAGCGATGATTCCGTGTACTCATGGTATTTCTCACCGTATAAAAAAGATTGCCGACAAGCTCAACGTTGATGCCGCCAAAAATAAGCTCAACAGCTTGTGTGTCAGAATGGATGAGTTGTCCACGAGTGTGAATATGTCGTATAGCAGAACGTGCACAGTTTGTCCCTTGTAAAAACAATGTTGTTTATTCCATTCCGTTTTCATGCGGTAAGGTTTATGTGGGGCAAACGGGGGTCGCTGCCTCAACATTCGCCTGCGTGAGCACCACATCTCTTTAAAGGGTGCGCCGTTCTCCCATTTGTCTGCCCACTGTGCCGCCTGTGGTTGCATCCGAGAATTGTGCCGCACGACCACCGTTTATAGATGCACGGATTCTTGCATAAGAGAGGTAGCTGAAGGCTTCGCTATCTGCAAAAACGGTGACACATGTGTCAGCGCAGCGTCGATTGCATTACTTGATTGCGAGTTGACGTACTTGGAGAAGACATAATGATGTTACAGGTGTAGTCTTTTGTCGTGTGCGTGCGCATGTTTTGTAGTACTCTCGTCTTCCCTCTCTTTTTCTGTTTTGCTTGAATAAAGCAATCAGTTGTCAGTCAGCGCTCGTGTAGTCAAGTCTTTCTGTGTCCTCGTCTTTTGCGCTGTTTCAATATGAACGCCAACCAACTAGTCCAACTCTCCCTTTTGCTGAAGTACCATTGCCCAGCGGTGACTGATTAGTGGCTTGGCTCACTTGTGATCAGGTTGGACTGGCATCTGCTTAGCACGATGACGCCATCTATAAATGCCTGGCTCAAGCCATGTGACCGGCTCCTGGTGGCCGTGCGCAAAGCTCGGCAGACGGAACAGCAGCGGCTGTGTGCAGTGCTCGCCTGGCTCATGGCCGAGGCCATGGATGCACAGGGAGGACATCTGCCACCTCGGGTGAGTGGACACGCACACATGGAGCACAGAGCACCAACTGGGCTTCTCCTTTCAGGGAAAACAACTGTATGGAAAGCTGACGCCTCTTGCTCGAGCACTTCAGGTAAGCACTTATTGTGATGTGGCAGCACAAAATTGTGTGCGTTTAATGTTGCCAGAGAATAATTTGTTGCATTGTCATGTAGTGCACATGTATGTGCAACGCTAACTTCACCGTCATTACAGCTCTGTGATGCACGCTTTTGCCTGTGATGCCAGTACACAGACTTACAGGCTTGATAAGCTTCCCAGCACATGCCATTCTTGGTTCTTCTATGTCCCTGTTATCAGAAAAGCCTCGCACGATGGCATGTTACGCTGGGCCGAACAAGCACTAGCTGCCTTCCTTGTAGTGTCAATCCAAGTTGCACTTTGGGGCCTGGCCGCTTTGCAGTGGCTGCATTTGGAAAATGTGAAAAGGGCATGGATGACATGTGTAACACTGGAGTGGTGGTTCACAGTTGCCATGCTTTTGATGTTGCACATGCACTCCAGAAATCGATCGGTGTATTGTGCGGACCACCATTCAACATATTTTCATTTCATTGTGGTTCTGCCAGGAAGTCCACATGGAGGCACGCGAAATCTAGTAGGTGGCTTTCAACCACAGCACTGCTTTTTCCCATGTCCATTTTGGCAGTCCATGGATATTACTCTTAACATTCAGAAATTTAAACAAATGCAGATTTTATGCCTGGGTCACACGCCTCTATATCTGGATACATGCGGCTTCTTGCTCAACATGTTTTACGCCTGTGAAGCCTTTGAAAAAAAATGTTGTTTCAGTCATAGGGCAGATATTCGCGACTCTGCCAAGTTGTGTTGTAAGTGGTGTGCTGTTCTGTAGACCTTTATGAAAAGGTGAGTATGAGCTGGGAGTGTGTGTAAGTGTGAAACAGCCAGCAAAGATGGGGGTGGATAATAACGACGATCATATGGACACCTGAACTTTGTCTTAGGGAAGTGTGCACATACTAGTTGCCCTCTGTGTCACCTATCAATTCAGCCAATGTGGATTTTTTAATGTGTGCTTGATGTAGTGCATGTAGCATTCTCTTAGTGCAGTGAAGCACTTCAAACATGTTAGCTAAATAGTACAAATCTGTTGAAAGATCCACAGACTGCTCAAGTCCTCGCACATTAATATTTACAGTCATCATTGTCATCATTCTCAGCCCACTGTCAAGTCCACTGCAGGCCTGTTTACCCTTGCGAGCCGATTTCGTTGTATTCCCGCCACGTTTTTGATTCCAGCTTACTCTCGGCCTTTCTCGACCGGGTTTCTCATCCCTTGGTTCGGTTGCTGCCCACCGGTTGTCTGTCTGACGCATTAATTGGCCAGCCCAGGTCCGTTTTTTTCGCTCGATGTCCACTAGGATGTCTGCCACCCATTCCCTGACCCACTGTGCCGTCCTCCGATCATTTTTCATTCCATTGCCCGCTGCGTGGTCCTCGACTTTTTCTCTACTTAACCTGTTATCCTCCATGCCTCGCATGTTAGAACTGCCAATATGCAGTGATTGTATATCTTTCGCTTCACTGACAGTGGCAGATCTCCTGACATTATTTGGGAGTGCCTGCAAAATCCACTCTGGCCCATTCTTATTCTTTGGTGAACTTCCTTTTTGTGATGAGGCTCTCCTGCTAGTACTTGACCTAGGTATACATATTCTTGCATACAGTACTCCAGTGTATGGTTTTCCAGTTGTGAACTCTCTGTCTTTCGCCAGGTTATTCAGCATTATCTCTGTCTTCATCGTATTAATTTTTAGGCCTACTTTCTGGCTTTAATTCCTCAGTCATCTCTTGCAGTTCATTGCTATCGTTGCTAAGAGTCACCTGCAGATTGTAGGTCGCTGAGACATTCTCCATTGACCTTGATTCCTGCTTCTTCCAGCAGCCTAGCTGTTCAAATACTTCTTCTAAACATGCAGTGAACAGCATCGGGGTTCTCCTTGTCTGGCTCCTTTTTTTTTTATCAAGGACAACTAACAGATAAAAAGCCAAGGAAAGTGTAGAGGGTGTTATTTTGCAGTAATTATCGTGTAAATGTGAAGAAAGTAAAGTGGACAAAAAGGTAACTTGCCGCTGGCAGGGACTGAACCTTCGAATAACGCATCCGATGCTCGTAATTTTTATGATTTTTTTATTGCTTTTTTTTTGTTGAGAAGTAAGGTAGCTGTGGAGTCTTTGTTGATGTCGAATAAGGTATTGACATAAGTTTTAGGTACTCCTTGTCGACTTGGTGCTTTTGAGACTGCTGCTAAGTAAAGGGGTTTGTTACATACAGCAGCTTTCTCCATTACCTGATCGATGACACGAATGTGATCCATCGTAGCTAGGGCTGCATGTTTTCAGTTTTATCCGAAAAAATCCGATAAACATTCGCCGGTAAAATTTTTGACAATTCGTATTTATCCGCAATTCGTATAAGGGCCAATATGACCTGGACCAACACCAACTCGCCCAACTTTTTATTATACTGGTTCCGTTCTTTATCGAAAGGGCAATTGTTCTAAATGCTCACTGATACAACTTATGGTTTGACCGATTTGAAGTTTACCGCGCATAGCTGTATTAGGCGACGTAGCTGTATTGTGCTCCGACTTAGCTTCCTGCATGCAGAAGCTTCACAAGGACTTGCAACTCTCTAACCCCGAATTCAAGGCACTTCACTTCAAAGATCCATGCCACCCACTCAACAACGCTCTGGAGGATAGAATCAGGACAAGCTCGCTTAACATAGTCAATAGTTTGTTGTGCACTTTCTTGCCCTGTTGAAGTTGTCGCGGGAGCTGCGCAGTAAGTTTGGTCTTGCGTGCTTGGCCAGGGCATGTCCTTGAAGTCGCTGAAAACCGTATGTCCATCGAGGTGGTTCTCTTTTTATGAAGCTCTAGAAGATATTTTGGACTACTGGCACACCATTTTCTCTTTCTTGGGAAGCGACAAAGCCAAGGGAACGAAGTGTGAGAAGCTCAAGAGTCTTATTTCATCACCTGAAGCTGTACACGACTTGCTCGTTAAGATGAGGTTTGTGAAGACCAATTCGTGTGCCGTGCTTTAAATCATTAAGGAACTTGAGGCAGAGTACCCTGGCACACCAAGTTTATCCCATACTGGGGGTTCATTTGCATGCACTCATCAGTCAATGGCGTGATCCAACCGAGGTCTTCACATCAGATGTCACAAGTCTGTTCGACTTCCTTGACGAGAATGACCGCTTAACGACTGTCGCAGACATTCACAATACTATGCTGCTGTCACTGAAAAGTGGAGACAGACATTTGAGAGGAACCTGTGCGATCAACTCCAGTACAGCAAAGAATCGTTTTGGTACTGTGTTCAAATTGTGAATCCAAATGCAGTGATTCCACTCCTGCGCCAACTGTGCCAAGTTGGATTTACTGCGCCATCCTGATAATATCGACGGAAATTGCGCCAAACTGCGCCAGAGTCTCGTGTTTGGGGACGTCTATCACCAGCAATCGCACTGCCGGCGCGTCAAAACTTGTGCAGCTTGACCTTGGGGCTGTCAAAGTCACAACCACGGACCAAAAATTATTCCACTGAATAAACAGCGCTCTCGTGTACATCCCAAGTAAGTCACGATGCCATGCACGGGGCCGACGCAGCTTATGTTGTGCAAGTTGGCTCGACGGCAAAACGCACTCTCTGCAGTGGCTTGTGGCGTCTAGGCCAATCAGTAGCGAAATAGTGAGGCGGCAATTCATCAGCGGACGCCATCTGTTCCAGAAACGCTGCTGATAGCTCGTTTCAAGCGTCGCACGGCACGTAATTAAAGCAATGTTCACTAATAACTATACACGCGTGCCGGTAAAACGTCTGTCAGTTCTCTTTCTAGACACCGCTGAATGAAATCTGAAAAGCTAGCCATATATAACACGGAACAGTATTGAATTTTCCCTGATTCGCGTCCGTGGAAGAGCACGTGAACGGTGGTAACGCGCTGATGCTTTTCCTCAAGTGTACTTTATCCATGGATCTTCATCCAGAACAGCTTGTCCGTAATTCCTTCCAATAGCACATCCGGGTCAGTAATCGTTCTTGCGGTAAATACCCCCTAAAAGGCCCTGCCCTTTCGAGCTCGTGAGTGCTAAGGTACCAATTCGAATTTTTTGCTTGCTTTTTTAAAAATGTCATCTCATTAATAAAAGCATGCGTCCTGGTCAGAGCAGCCGCAATTCGGTTTTAATATGTGCAGCTGTCAGTGGCGGGCGCGTCACTGATGGCCCTGTCGTCGGAAGGCCCACTGTGAAGCAGCTACACCATGTTACACGTCCGCCCCTCGCTTTCTATAAGGTCAGTAGCTGACGGTAAAAAAAAAACCACTGTTTTTTCACCTAATGGCGAAGAATGAATGCGGTACTGCCAACAAAGTGTATTGTTACACGAAGTAAGGCTAGCAGCTAACTGTTTTGGATTCGATCTCGTGCAACTCAACAATACGCTGGTTTCAGGGAAAATGGCCGCTCAGTTACCGAAGCGGTTTTCGGGCTGTCAGTTCTCTAAACGCAAAGTAAGTGTTGACATCACAGCAAGCTTACGAGCCGTCTTCTGATGCCTTGAGATAGCACGTGCACCAGCGGCTGCGCCCATTGAGCGATGCAGCCCCCCCCCCCCCTCCCCGTTCTTTCCCTGGCGTCCCTTCATGCTCCTTACAAAAGACGGGCGGGGCGTTTCATCTGTTTGATGAGCAATCGACGGCAAGCCTCGTTGTGCGGTCGTATTCGCGCGACGCACACGGCCGGCTCGTTTCATCTCCGTTTGAGCCACGTTCGTCGCCAGCGCTCACGGGTAGAACATATGGTGCATGGGGGGATGTTATCAATTTGGACTTTACACAGAAAGTGACGGTGACGGCGAAAACCCGTCTAGGGTGTCCGTAGAATTGCTATCGCAATGAAAAAAAAAGAGGAGCCATTCCACACTCTGAGGTGGACGACCAGTGAAGCCGTTTAGCGCACGGCACAGAGGTGTCATGGTGGAGGCCATTTTGGTATGTAAGACCAGCTTATTAAACGCCAGGCTGTTAGTGTTCAATACGCAATATTAATGCGAAAGCCTTAGATAGCGAAAACGCGAAAATCATCAAACACGAAAATTGGCCATCGGCGGTGACGGCGTCAACACGAGCGATACAAAAAATCACGTGGTGACGTCATCATGAAGTCATAGATGCCAAAACTTGTGACGTCGTCACGGCGTCACACGACGTTATCACATACCTGCCAAGTCTCCCGGATTACCCGGGAGACTCCCGGATTTTGAACGCTTCTCCCGGTTGTACGGGTCATAGGAAAATCTTCCGGAAATCCAGTTTTGCCCTGCGTGTCCAGTGCTTTGTCTGGTCACGTGAGCAAAGTTGTCTGGCCACGTAGTAGAAAGGATTCTTCTTTTTAACGATGGTAGAAAGGTTCAACTCAGTTTCATTGTGCATGAAGTAGCTGTGCACTTTGTGCCGCAGTGCTGCCAACGCAAACGGGTGATAGCGCTGCAGCCGCGTCTTGCCTGTGATGCGTACATAAAAATACATAAAAAAGGTGCGCTCTGTTTTCGCTAGGAGAGAGCGCTCGCAAGAATTATGGCGCCAACACAAGCTCGTGATGCAAGTGGCTGTTGTTTGATGTCGTGAGGCGAGGTGGGACGTTTCGCGTACAGATGCGCTACGCGCAATTTAAAAGTTGATCTTTAATGCGTTATAGGTTATATCAGCCGTTAATATTTCGTAGATGATGCGTTTGTGTACACACAAATCTATCCCACATGTTATCTCGCCTTCAAAATTTTATGTCCCTACTGCTTTAAGTGGAGAGCCCAGCACTTAAAAGGGTAGCCGTTACCGATGTCTGTCGAGATAGCGCGTTCGCCAGCGCTCGCGACCGTCCCCGTCTCAACGGCGCCCCTTATGGTCCCTTGCCCGACGAAATAACTGGTAAGCAAGCGACGACAAGCCTCGCACACGGAGCGATGTTATCGCATGTGCCCTTTGCGCGACGGTAACGGCCAGGTCGTTTCATCGCTGCTTCAACCGCGTTCGTCCCTAGCGCTAGCGCGCTTTTACTCGCACGTGAAACAGACGATGCGTAAGCAATGTTAACGGTTTGGACTCTGTACAGATCAACGGCGACCGCAAAGTCCCGCTGATAGTGTCCGTGTGTTTGCTATCGCAGTACCCCCCGCCGCGGGGTCGGCATACTTTATAACCCCTACCCCCCTCCCGCGGTCGACATATTTCATACCCCCCCCTCCCCCCCGTTGAGTAAATCTCCCGGATTCCGTTTCTCCAAACTTGGCAGGTATGTTATCACATGACTAGGGGTGTGCGAATATTCGAAATTTCGAATATTTTTCGAATAGTGTTTGCTATTCGATTCGATTCGCACTGAAATTTTACTATTCGAACTATTCGAACTTCCCAAAGACAAATGCAGTCAACGTCCGGTTGAAAGTGACCCCTTCAGATTTTTAATATGCTTCACCTCGTTACACTCTCGTATTGCGGTAAAGCTGCCTTTCAAGCTCCGTTACGGTCGAACTTAGCCGAGATGCAGTCAACGTCCGATTGAAAGTGACCCCTTCAGATTTTCAATATGCTTCACCTCATTACATTCTCGTATTGCGGCAAAGCTGCTTTCAAGCTCCGTTACGGTCGAACTTAGGCAAGAGACAGTCAACGTCTGATTGAAAGTGGTACCTAGATTTTCAATATGCTTCACCTCCTCACATCCCCGTATTGCGGCAAAGCTGCCTTTCAAGGTCCGTTACGGTCGAACTTAGTCGAGAGACGACGTCCGTTTGGAAGTGGTCCCTAGATTTTCAATATGCTTCACCTCATCACACCCCGTATTGCGGCAACGCTGCCTTTCAAGCTCCGCTATGGTCGCAAATGTATTAACTCAAGAAAACGCTGGTTCCAATATGGAGATGAAAGATGTGGCAGAGTTGGGGGCTCAATTAATGCTGTTTTGGACCTGAAATTTGGGCAAGAAGTCTGAAAAATCGGACGCCGAAGCTTTTTAGCATCCAAAATTTCAGATGTTCTTATATATCGACGTCTACGAGGCAGATTTGGAACTCCGGACTTGAAGGGAGCACACCCTTGTCCGCCACATCAGTTGTGCTTCCACAGAAGTTGAAAAAGAAAGAGAGGCTGAGGAAATGGCACCTCTGCCTATCCCGTGTAAAGTGTTGTCGGCAACACTTTGGTTGCACCAAATCATGTACATAAATACAATTCGGCCTCTACATTGCCTCATTCTTGATAAGAAAGACAACTATGAAATATGACCCCACCAGCGCTTCATCAACCTAGCGAAAAGAAACACTTTCATGTTGCTATCTCACAAGAACATACTTAGGGATTCTCTGCAACTTTTTCTGTAATTTCACTTCGAATTATTCGAAAAATGTTTGAGAAATATTTGAAAATAATTCGAAATTATTCGATTCGATTCGCACTCAATCTTTATTATTCGAATTCGCTTCGCACCCAAAATTTTGCTATTCGCACAGCTCTACACATGACATAGTCGCTTTGCACTGCCTTCGTGGTTGGTGTGCCGATCACTTGTGAGGTGCAGAAAGCTTGCAATGCCTCCGATGCTGGGGCCAGTGTAAAACAACGTTAGGTGCACAAAGCTTTCAGAGGGGGGCGGGGGAGGATCAATACATCGAGTGTAAAGAAAAAGAAGAGGGCTTTTGTTTTCTAGTCGTCTTAGGCGAATGCACAAGGGACCACCCTGTGAGTTCTTTCTCTTTTTTTGCAGTGATTTCTAAAGGCACCAGGGAATTTTTGTCGTACAGACGAAATTACCAAGCCACATGCAGCTCTGCTCTAAAATGGAAAACCAAGTTTGTTAGACCATGTAGTCCCCCGTTTAATGCACTTTCAGACACTTTCGCGGAAGCTCGACTTGAAGCGGATCTCCATCTTCCAGGCAGGCCTCAGAGAGAATAGAGAGTGTCGGTGGAGGTTGGATTTCTGAGGCTAGCTGAGTGACGTCATGTTGTGCCCTGCAATACAATCAGTTGAGAAGAAAACATATCTGGCTTTCACCTCACAGTCATTTTAGGGGAATGCATTAGGGACAATGTGACTCCTTGGCATCGAGGCACTGTTGTATGTCACAGCATTTGTCTACCACTTCTGCTGATAACCACATAGATGTATTTGGAGTGTTATTTCATAAAGTATAATTTGATTGATCTAGTTTTCTGTTTATTTGCTAGTGTCGAAAATTATCGCTGAAGAGGTTATTCCAGATCACTTGACTGTATGACGCCCTTATTTTTGCGTTATCGACTGAAATATGGAGTACTCCTGAGATGATTTTCTCCATGAAATTTGCAATGAATCGAAATATTTCTAGCTCTTCGTAGGAGTCCCATAATAATTAGTGAAGTGCTTCAATGTAAATGCAACTTGCTTTTCCAGTGTACTTCAAGATGTGAAATTAGCTGCTCCAGATTGCTTCCAGATGCAAAATTACTTGCTCCAAAGTGCTCCAAGATGGAAATTTTTGCTGCTCCAAAGTGCTCCAAAACGAAAATTTTGTTGTTCCAAAAATTGCTCTAAATCGGAAGTCCTCAGTAGCATCACTGCAAATGTGAAGCATGAGCTTCCCTGCGAATTCCAAACTTATGCGCCTATTTTTCCATTAGTGCTTCTTGAAACTGACGACATGAGCCAGCTCCTGAATGTTTTTGTGAACTATCAGTGCTATGAAATATGTAACATTGTTGAACCCCTGTCATTTTGGAGGCTTCACAATGTCCAGTGGCCAGTGCTTTCTCGCTGCGTCTTCTGGTGCTTCCTTTTTCTAGCGCTAACGTTGAAAGGGCATTTTCAAAGCTGAGAGTCGTCAATCGAAAGGAGCGTGCTTCGATCACTGACAGCAACCTCGCAAAGTATGCTGGTGTGTTTTAAGCTTTAAAGGTTGTTATACACACAAGTACAGGGGTTTTGTGTTCAAGTATTTCACTTGTGCATATATGTTTTTGTTTATTCAAACCTCCTGGAAAAAATAAAATGTGCTTCGTGCATTTTGAGGTTTTAGTATTCAGATACGAATTGATCTAAAATTTTCGGGTTTTAAGAACAATGCAAAACTCCGAATTTCGGAGAATTGAGGATTTACGAGAAATAAACTCTGATAAACGCTGAATTTCCGCCAAAAATATAAGCTTCGATAAACACCCGCCGATTTTCAAGAAATATAAACACCGAAAACACGGAGCCCTAATCATAGCGTAGCCTTTCCTGAACCCAGCTTGTTCTCTAAGTTGATTGAAGTCAAGTTTCTCTTATCCTGTTTGAAATTACCTTTGTAAATATTTTGTATTTCACCGAAAGTGAGCTGATGGCCTATAATTCTTCAAGTCTTTTATGTCTCTGTTCCTGTGTATTATTGGCAAGTAATCCAAGCCAAAAGTCTTGTTTTGCATCCGTAGTTTTCTTTAGAATCGTCTTGACACCCTGCACTACATTTTCTGTGAGACCATTTGACTGTGGATATCCTGGGCTTGAAATCGTACAGCTGAGAGAATGCCGCGAAGTCATGACTTGTGAACTGGGATCCATTATCGGTACAAAGTTCAACTGGTACGGATTGCACTTGCTGCTTTTGTGACAGATCTTGAAGATGCGTCTTTGAGCAACTCCCCCTCTGGAAAGTTTGAGAGTATGTCATAAAACACTCAAGTATGCTCTGCGACCATATTACACGGTACCAAGGCTGGGTTGGTGCCGGGTGCATCTTAAGCGCTTATGATGACCTGTCATGGCTCTTGAATGTTTCAAGAGGCTTTTGACGAGCCCAGCTCTTCAAATGGTGTTTTCCAATTTAAAACATGGATGATAGCACAGGCTCTGTGATTGGTGCTTTTATTCAATGAGAGTCTGCACACTAAACGGTGAAATGCACACCTTGCTTCTCCCGCGTGTTACAAGTGAACACAACGCAGTGCCGTGCTGGATGAGGCTACTCATCTAGTTTGTATTGAACTATGGAGGAATAGTACATTTTGTCCACGGATGTCAAATGGAACCCTTACTTTTTGGAGTTGCAGAAATACACACCAAATGCCCAGGTAGGGCCATTACCAGGCCCGCAGCCAGGGGGGGGCCTGGGCAACCTCCACCCCCAAAATTTTGATGGAGGGGGTTGTTTTATCGGAAATAAATAACGAATAGGTGTTATTCAAGGCCTTCAGCAAGTGCCCCCCCCCCCCCCAAATAAAGAAATTCCTGGCTTCAGTAGGCCGAATAAAGCATTTTCATTTGTCGTAAAATGTTTTCGCAAGTATTTTTCTGTGGCAATTTTCGAACAGCTTTTCATAATTTAATCGGCAATTAAGGAGTTAAGGGGCTCTCTGCATGCTGCACATTTATGGCTCACCAATTCTATATGTTGGTTCATTCCAGGCTAAAAAACAAGCTGTCTTGCTTTACATTTGTTGACGCCTAGGTGGCCTTGGTGAATGTGATCTAGCATTTCACGCCTCATAGCATGACCGCCTTACAGCCTTTTACCAGTACACCTTGACATATTTCTGCTTGAACTGGCTTCCCTTGGCTGTAGGTTCTTCCGAACGTCATGAAGCTGTTCGTCCCTCTCTGTTTTTGCTGCCAACCGTTTCCGTGTTCGGTGGCCCACTAATGAAGACATCACATTTACCGCGTGGACTTCCATGCCATCGCTGTTGGTATCACCCGCTTGCCTGCTTGTGGCTCTTGAGAGCACGTCAGCAAGGACAAGCTGCTTCCCTGGATTGAATTGCAGGTCAAGGCCATAACGCAGCAGATGCAGGAAAAAATACCGTGGTCTTGATATTATCGCCCATTGGTTTTCGAGCGATGGTAATCAAGGGTTGGTGACTGGTATCTGTAATGACCTTGCGGCCGTAAATAATGTGATGAAATCTTTTGCAGCCATACGGCAAAGCTAAAGTTTTCTTTCCAATTTGTGAATATCGTTTCTCGTTTTCGCTGAGTGCTTGTGACGGGTACGCGACTGGTTTTCACATGTTATTGTGGTATTCCATCAAAGCCGATCCTACCCTATTTTCTCACGCATTGCATGACACTTTAGTTCTTATCTGAGGATCAATGATAGATAGCAAAGGTTCTTTGCTCAAACTTTCTCATAACAGCTTCCATTCCTGATTGTGGTTGTCTGTCCATTCGAAAATGCTTCTTTTTTGATCAGGCCCCTCAGTAGGGTTGTTCTTTCAGTGAGCCATGCAAGAACTTGACAAAGTAGTTGGTGACACCCAGCATTCTTTGCACCACAAGCTTGTCCACCGTGTTGGCATTGGTAACATGCAATTTATCAAGGATGGCTTTAGTCTGATGTCACTTTTGTGCACTTTTTTGGGTTAAATATTAGACCAGCACGTTCGGCTGCTCATTATGCACTTATATGGATGCACCCAAGATAAGGATGTCATCAGTGTCTCCAGGAACTTAAGGGTTGAATCGCGCAAACGAGACAGGCACTAAAGAAGAGACGACAACACACAGAGCACAAACTACCAACAAAAGTTTATTTCCTGAGCACACAGTTTTTATGCACCACTCTGACGTCACCAGGTGAGTACAACAATCAACTTCTTAGAAACGTGAGCTCTTTGCCAGATAAGTTAACAGACGGCGTGCTGACACATTCGGGACCTAATCTAACAATGTTCTCAGCTTCGATAATTTCTCTCATCAATTTATCGTTCTGAGATGCGACAACTGTACATGCGCTGAACACAGGTTGACACCAGGGGCGTAGCCAAGGGGGGGTTGGGGGGTTCAAACCCCCCCCCGAAATTTTTCAGTTTTGCTTGCGTATATAGGCACGCACACATACAAACGCACGCACGAGCATACATAAAGTATGGTTGAACCCCCCCCGAAAAAAATTTCTGGCTACGCCCCTGGTTGACACCCACATGTCTTGCAGTGAATCGCAAGCCATCCGTCACGTCCATTTTTTACATTGTTGCTATGTTCTCTAAGTCTATCATTAATACACCTTCCGGTTTGACCTATATATATCTTATATCTTACACCCACATGTCTTGCGATGCACTGCAAGTCATGTGGGTGTCAACCTGTGTTCAGCGCATGTACAGTTGTTGCATCGCAGAATGATAAATTGACGAGAGAAATTATCAAAGCTGAGAACATTGTTAGATTAGGTCCCGAATGTGTCAGCACGCCGTCTGTTAACTTATCTGGCAAAGAGCTCGCGTTTCTAAGAAGTTGATTGTTGTACTCACCTGGTGGCGTCAGAGTGGCGCATAAAAACTGTGTGCTCAGGAAATAAACTTTTGTTGGTAGTTTGCGCTCTGTGTGTTGTCGTCTCTTCTTTTAGTGCCTGTCTCGTTTGCACGATTCAACCCTTAAGATCATGAACCAACAAGCCCAACTGACAGCCATTTTGAAGTCTCCGGGAAGTTCTTGAAAAATTTCATTCCAGGTCCTCTGGAAGACCTCTGAAGCAGATGCTATACCAAAGGGTAAGCGCATAAACCGGCCGCATGGTGTTGTGAATTCGAGAGGTTTCGTCATCTGGAGGTTGCATCCAGGTGCAAGAAAACTTTTCTCTGCGAGGTATTATGTAATGTTCTCGTTTTAGGCACTCATTTATGTTTCGTGGATCGATGCATACTCGGATTTTCCCGTCCTTCTTTCGAACAATAACGACACGGCTCGCCCAGTCTGTTGGCTCGGTCATTTTCGTGATAACGGCTGCACATTGCTTGCAGTCCAATTTCGTCTTGAGGGGTTCCTGTAAGGCCACTAGAACACGCCTTGTGGCTTGAACGACGGGTTTGGCGCCGTCACGTTACAAGATCTTGTATACTCCTTGCATGCATCCGGTTCCGGTGAACAGATGGTGCAATTCATCAAAGATGCTTTCATGACTGCTCTTGGATACGCTGTAAATACGCTGCACAAGTTGCATGAGTTGGTACGCTTGAAGTCCGAGAATCACTTGACGCCCTTTCCAGACGACGAAAAAAACTAGCACTAAGGTCGAGTCATTCAGTGTGACTTGGGTATGTATGACCCTCCTCCGTTCAGGTGGCAGCAGATGTGCTTGTGCTCCAGTGTCGACATTTAGGTCTACTGGCATGTTGAGTTTGCACCGGCCAGTCGTGATGACTTTTGCCTCCACATCCAGAATGTCAAAGTTGTCCTTGGAGCAGCCTAGGAGCTTCCGTGGAGGCTTTGCAGCATGTGGCGAAACGGTGGCACTTCCTGCCCTTCATCCCGAAGGCATCTTAGTGGTGCATGCCAAGGCGGGTTCCGGTGGAAAAGTTTTGCGATAGGGAGCCACGGCTACCGGATCTACTTGCTTTTGTTTGCGTGCCCAGACTTTTTTATGTGCTGCTGCTGCTTCCGCGGCTTAACATGCCAGCTGTGCCTTTTGCAGGGTTAAATTGTTACCCCATAACAGCGTGTCTCAAAGGGTGCTGTGTGTGGTCCGGTACACAATCTGGTCTCTGGTCATCGACTCTTTAAGACTGCCAAAGTGGCACGTTGCTGCCCGAGTCTTCAGATCCCATACAAAATGTTCGAGGAGTTCTCCCGGCATCTGGATCCTTGAGCGAAATACATAGCGCACTTTGTTACTCTGTCCACAAAAATGTGCATCGAACTTCTGCACGATTGTTTTGTAGTTGCTGCCATCCTCCTCTTGCTGGTAGTCGAACGTAGTAAATATCTCAATGGCTTCCTCACCTGCGATACTTAGGAGGAGCGCAGTCTTTGTTGCTTCCTTTTGAGGTTTGGCACTGGGCTCCGACACTCAAGAACAACTCGAAGCACTGCTTGAATCCCTGCGAGTTCTTGATGATATTGCCACGCCCACTTCTTGTCTTGTTTTGATGTATTCGGGTTTGACCGGCAGGGACGGTTATCAACGCTCGACGCTGTCCGCGAAGTAGTGTTCTAGAAGCGTCGCGATTGTAGTAGATCGGTTTGTTAAGATTGCGCCCCGCACGCGAATGTTCCTGTTTTGTCTAGAGATAACGCCGCCACCAGCGATATTGCTGGAAAGTTCGATAGCGCCTGTATAAAAGCCGACGCGCTTGATCGCTTGTCAGTTGATCGACGGACGACGCCCTGTTCGCCGCTATCATTGTACAGCGTGCACTGCTGTAGTTCTAGTTCTCATTTTCCGGCCACAAGTTCGGCCAAATAAACAGTTTCATCCTACAAACGCCGACTGCTGTGTTCGTCGACGTCACGACCACGTGACAATATCCCCATTAGCACGTACATAATGGAGCTGGTGGCGTCACAAAATCCATGCTGTACTTGTTTAGGCGATTGCTTCGGTTAACTCTGACGCCTTGTATTGAATGTGGTTGTTGGACGGACCATCGTGACAGTCGGAGCGTAACATAAGGATCGTGAGAAGCTTATTGTGCCATGCTTTATATACATACCTGGAACGGGAGAGGGCAACACAAAGATCACTTGGCTGATCAGCACGTGTAGTACGCGCCGTAGCGATATCATCCGATACATGGACCACTAGCTGTTTTTTGCTACAGTGATTGGGCATCGACGCACCCGGCAGTGCGCAAGCCTGTTGGCATTTAGGCCTGAGAGAAACTTTGCTGATCAGCCGTTTTTTTCTTGGATGACAATGTGACCGTAAAGAGCAGTGCTTGTTTTGGCAAGTTTGAAACAGGAATCATGTAGCAGTGTACAGAGAGGCAAGGATTAACATAAGCGATGATAGAGGGCTTATAGATAGGCTTAGACAAGCCGATGATCGCACCAAACTGGCAATTTCAAAGTCAAACATGTTGTGCAATGCCATACTGCATGTGTCGTCAAGTCATGCACTATATACTGTGGTAGCCTCAATGCTCACTGGAGCCGAAGACTACCGCGGGTTCAGGCTTAGCGAGCCACAGGGCCGCGTCTGCCGTCGCCTGCTTACGTTTAGCACACCGCTCCGCGCGCGCTCATCTAGCAAAGGCGTTGAGCGCCGCGCGGCATAAACACAGTGTTCGAAATAACATACACACACAAACACTTTATTTGCCTTCTGCGGCACGCCAACACACACAGTACAGCGTCCGTTCCCGGGGCACGGGGAAGCAAAGGGCTCCCCACGCGGACGATACACCAAGGGGGACAGCGAGCACGTCGCAGCTGGCAATGACGAGCTTTGACACGCCGCTCGGGAAAAGGTCCCTCGCGGCTATGCTGCGCACTCTCGCGATGACCACTGGGCCTGGTCGCGAGAGCTAGGGCAATCTCCGTACGCGTGGGCCTCCGGCAAGTGCGGCTCGGCGTGGTACGACCGCGCACGAGCACTAGGCACCGCTCTGTGGCTTTACGTACGAACCAGAGCTAACACTGAGGTATAAACACGCCCGCGAGGATGCCGAGGCAGGCACCCAGGCAGGCTACAGTCCGGCAATTCCCAAAGGGGACGTTGGACCAGAAGGAAACGCGTGCTCACCCAGTGGCGTCCGAGGGGAGAGAGCGTTCGTCCCGGCGTGCACGCGCGTCAGTCGCCGAATCTGCGGCTCTAAGACCGCGTGCAGCGCTGCCGCGAGAGCCGGCGCGCAGCGCAAGATGGCGCCACTTGCCGTCGCGGAAGAACGGGAGAGGGAAAGGATTAGCGCAACGGCGAAATGCCCGCGCATTGGCTTCGGGCGCGCCTCGGATCCCCACAATACATGTGGCAACACAGTGGTCGCACATTGTGGGAAAATGTTGTTGTGTTTGCGCTTGTTCCCACATCCCTGCGGGTTCATGTGGATTGTTTCTAGGTGCACTGCACTTAATGCCACCACTAAAGAAATGGCGTGGGACCATAATTTTACTTAATAATTACTGGAGTTTTATGTTTGTCAAAACCATGATGAGGCACATGATAGCGGGGACATGGTAACGTGCACCTATATCTAAGCTCATAGCTGTTGTTTGCACTTCACCCCCACAGAAATGCAGCCAGGAATCAAACCTGCGCCAAACAATGTGGCACAGTTTGCGTGCATGCTGCATAGCCTTTAATGGCAAGCATACTGCATTCATGACAAAGCAGTTAAAATCAAGGTTTTTCACAGTGGCTGCCTTGCTAACTGATAAACATGTGGTGTCACAATGATAAGATCTGCTATCGCCGTGACAGTTGGTTCAGGATGGGGTCGTGATACGGGAAGAAAAAGAAATTAAATTTAGGTGCAGGGGTGCAATCTTTATGTGGACAAACACATTAAAAGTAAGTGAGAACCCTAGTGCTGTTTACGGCTGCTTCCTTGCACGGTACAGCGTAAGCTTGCAGAAACAAAATGGCCTTGCCGTCACCACGTTTATTTATTCAAATCGTCTCACAGACTTCTACATCAGAGCATTATGGGGAGGGGAGATTACATAAGTAGGAAACATCAGGATCGTGACGGCACGTTTATACATTGCTTATTGACTGTTAGTACCGTACACTGAGAAGTTAAAACATCCTTATACAATCGTTAATAAGTAGGGGTGTGCGAATATTCGAAATTTCGAATATTTTTCGAATAGTGTTTGCTATTCGATTCGATTCGCACTGAAATTTTACTATTCGAACTATTCGAACTTCCCAAAGACAAATGCAGTCAACGTCCGGTTGAAAGTGACCCCTTCAGATTTTCAATATGCTTCACCTCATTACACTCTCGTATTGCGGCAAAGCTGCCTTTCAAGCTCCGGTACGGTCGAACTTAGCCAAGAGACAGTCAACGTCCGGTTGAAAGTGACCCCTTCAGATTTTCAATATGCTTCACCTCATTACACTCTCGTATTGCGGCAAAGCTGCCTTTCAAGCTCCGTTACGGTCGAACTTAGCCAAAAGACTAAGTCCGGTTGGAAGTGGTCCCTAGATTTTCAATATGCTTCACCTCATCACACCCCCGTATTGCGGCAAAGCTGCCTTTCAAGCTCCGCTACGGTCGCAAATTTATTAACTCAAGAAAACGCTGGTTCCAATATGGAGATGAAAGATGGGGCAGAGTTGGGGGCTCAATTAATGCTGTTTTGGACCTGAAATTTGGGCAGGAAGTCTGAAAAATCGGACGCCGAAGCTTTTTAGCATCCAAAATTTCAGATGTTCTTATATATCGACGTCTACGAGGCAGATTTGGAACTCCGGACTTGAAGGGAGCACACCCTTGTCTGCCACATCAGTTGGCCTTCCACAGAAGTTGAAAGAGAAGGAGAGGCTGAGGAAATGGCATCTCTGCCTATCACGTGTAAAGTGTTGTCGGCAACACTTTGGTTGCACCAAATCATGTACATAAATACAATTCGGCCTCTACATTGCCTCATTCTTGATAAGAAAGACAACTATGAAATATGACCCCACTGGCGCTTCATCAACCTAGCGAAAAGAAACACTTTCATGTTGCTATCTCACAAGAACATACTTAGGGATTCTCTGCAACTTTTTCTGTAATTTCACTTCGAATTATTCGAAAAATGTTTGAGAAATATTCGAAAATTATTCGAAATTATTCGATTCGATTCGCACTCAATCTTTATTATTCGAATTCGCTTCGCACCCAAAATTTTGCTATTCGCACAGCTCTATTAATAAGACATTAACTACACTAGTAATTGGAAAAGATGGCTGTTACCTCAGCCCCAAAATTGGCTGGATTACAAATGTTGATGACAGTCTCCATATTACACTCAAACCTCATTATAACAAAGTCTCATCTACCACGAAAATACTTTCCTTATATCCGAAAATTCGTTATAAACGTTTATTTGTAACACTGTAGCTATGACAAGACTAGTCTTCATTTACTTCGTTATAAACGATAATTCGTTATATCCGTATTCGTTATAACGAGGCTTGAGTCTATTCACGTTTCAGTGAATAATAGCCTGCAGCAAAGTGGATGAATATGTTAGAAGCTCAGTGGATTGGTTGAAGGGCATGAGGTTCGAGAAAGTTGCAGAAAAGATGATCTTATGAAACAGGCAAATTAAGGTCTCCGTGATTGGGGGGGTAAAGGGAGATAGTGATGATTTAATGTTTTTAGGCTTCAGTGACAGTTGCAGTTTCTGAAACGTGCAGCACAATTTTGAATCACTTCGAGGGAATTAATTAAATAAGCCTGATGCAGTGATGTGTGCCCTAGTCAGTGGCGTAAATAAAGAAGGGGGGACACACATCAGACCATGGTGCCCATTTTGTTTTTGTACATAAGCGTTTTGTATTTTTATTTACACAAGAATTAAACCGTGCTTTCATATAAAATTTTAAAAATGAGCATGGGGTCCCAGTTCGAGCAATTGCATTGTTGTATTCTGTCTTCCTTGAACCGGTTGAACGGCTTTTGCGATTTTTATAGTCCAACACATCTGAGGGACACTGAACACATGTACACACTAAAAAATAATCAGCCTTTAAAAAAAATTCTGAATAGAAACTTCTGAATAGAAAAGACAGCTGCCAAGCATTCTTGCTCTGTCACGGTATAATTCCTTTCTGCCTTGCTCAGAGAATGACTCGTATAGGCGACCACATGCTCTTCATCATTATGGCGTTGAACGAGCACGCCCCCGATGCCAATACCGCTTGCGTCACAGTGCACTTCAGTAGGCGCAGATGGATCAAAGTGACGAAATAGAGGCTCTGACGTCAGCATAAATTTTAGTTCAGAGAATGCAGCATCACATTCAGATGTCCATTCGAATGAGCTGTCTTTTCGCAAGAGGCTGTTCAACGGATACGCGATGTCCGCAAATTTCGGCACAAAGCGCCGAAAGTAAGAACATAGCCCTAGGAAGCTGCGGAGTTCCTTTACAGACTTGGGTGGCTCAAAGGTGCTGACTGCTTCAATTTTTCGAGGGTCGGGCCTGGCACCATCTTTGTCGACCAGATGACCGAGGACCAATGCCTGTCGTTCACCAAAGCGGCACTTCTTTGAGTTCAAAACCAAGCCAGCCTTTTCGACACAGTCCAGAACGAGGCTTAAGCGGGCGTTATGCTCGTCGAATGTGCGTCCAAAAATAACCACTTCGTCCAAATAGCACAAACACACTTCCCATTTAAGACCGCGAAGAATCGAATCCATAAATCTTTCTAAAGTTGCGGGAGCATTCCAAAGCCCAAACGGCATAACATTAAATTGATACAGTCCATCAGGCGTCACAAATGCGGTCTTTTCCTTGTCAGCAGGGTGCATAGGGATCTGCCAATACCCTGATCTTAGGTCAAGTGACGAAAAGTAAGAAGCTGAGTGCAGGCAGTCAATGACGTTGTCGATCCGAGGCAGCGGATACAGTCAAGGCGTTCAATCGTCTATAATCGATGCAGAATCTCCAAGAGCCGTCCTTCTTCTTAACCAAAATGACAGGCGCTGCCCACGGGCTGCACGACTCTTCAGTAACGCCTTTGTGCAGCATATCCTGAACTTGGTCAGCAATGACTTTCCGTTCTGATGACGACACCCGGTAAGGTTTTTGCCGAACCGGATGAGCAGAGCCTGTATCAATCCTGTGTTGGGCTCGCGAACATGGTAAGGACAGTCGCTCCTCCTTTTCGCCAAAGTGAAACACTGACGCATGTCGTTCTAATAGCTGAACCAGCGTTTTTTGCTCATATGACCGTAGCGTCTTGCTGACCATAGTCAAAATGTGTGTCTCGTAGGAGCAACTGCGTTTGGAAATCGTTAAGTGTTTGTCACTTTTTCGGCGTCTATGGCAGCAATAGAACTCTCCGTGGCATCATCGAGCAGTGCGAGCTTCATTCCTCGAGGAAGAATAACCGGCACTGGCGAACAGTTAAATACCCACAGAAACGTTGTTCCGTTATCACTTAATACCACACAACAAGGTACTATTATGTCTTTCTTTGCATACATAGCCGTGAGAGGTTGAACGACGGCATCAAAGGATGTCACGACAGCAACTGAAGAAGATACGGCAATCGACCTCATGGACCATGGTGGTACTGTGAGCTCTTCGGAAACAATCAGCGTGTCTTCCGCAGGCGTCGGCTCGTCAAAGAGATCAGGAACAATGTCACCACTTACAGAAAGCTCACCCGTACCACAGTCGACGAAAGCACCACACTCTTGGAGGAAGTCAATGCCGAGAATGACATCGTGCGTACACCGCCGCAGAACCAAAAACTCAGTTGGGAACACTGTTCCTGCCAACAGCACGTTAACGGTACAGACTCCTACAGGTTGAAGTACGTCACCGCCGACGCCACGAAATCTAGTAGAATCATTAGGGTGGCTTGTTGGGCAAGTTGGTACATAGTTCTTCATAAGGAAATGCCAGCAGCACTAAAGAAAAGAGAAGAAACTGAGCCAGGAAAAAAGAGACAGGAACAGGTAGGACGCTGGTACGACGCTGGTACCAGCGTCCTACCTGTTCCTGTCTCTTTTTCCTGGCTCAGTTTCTTCTCTTTTCTTTAGTGCTGCTGGCATTTCCTTACGAAGAACTAGTAGAATCCTGGCAGGGAAAGATAACTTTGTGGCCAATGCGATCTTTGAACGAAACACTCATGATTGAAATCGTCGCACCGGTGTCCACTAAAGCTGTTGCACTTAGTCCATCTATTGAAACGTGTATCCTGTTCTTAAACATGGTAACTGGTGGAGGCATATGAGCTGAGTCCTTTTGTGCGACCTCACCTCTATCGGTCGCGCCGGCTAGTTTCCCTGTGGTGGCGGTGACGACAGCCGCCGTCGAGGTGAAGGCGAGCGACGCGGTTGGGCAGATGGAGGTGTCAAGCTGCGATCAGAAGCGGGAGAGCTACCACGCCGGTTCTCCTGTCATGGGGCGCTGCTGGGATAAGCGGACCAGGGATCGTTGTAAGCGTTGCCGCCACGACGAAATGTTGACGGTGGCTCGTAGCGCGATGTCACTTCACTCCGTCGACGACAGAATCGAGCTATGTGTCCGTCAGCACCACAACTATAGCACACAGGATGTTGGCGATATACATTATACTGCTGGAAAGCATCGCCCCGATGCGGTGGCACAAGTGTATATTCGTTCAAGCCCTGATAGCAGGCGGCCGGCTGACGAGGGTAACTGAAGCGGCGCTCATACCTTGAGTCTTGGTAGTGATTGCGCTGCGGCCTAGGTGTATCGCCAGAACCGTAGTTGTGCTCCTCAACGCCCGCTGCAGCAATGGAAACATGATGTTGAGCGGGAACCGACATAGGTGCAGCTTCACAAGGCGTCGTGCGAGCGTGTCGACTAAGTTCTTCACGTACGATCTTGCGTGTTGTAGACGCAAGATCAAAAGGTGCGTAGTCGTCAACACTCGCTACTGCGGTCACATTCGGTAGTCAGCCAAATTTCGGAGCGATACGCCGCATCTTCAGTGTCTCAAATGTACGACAGTGCCCTATGACGTCGGCTACTGTAGCAATGCTGTCTTTGCCGATGAGGAATTGATAAACGTCCTCTGTGATTCCTTTTAACAGGTGGCCGACTTGGTCCTCTTCAGACATGCGAGGGTTGATGGTCTTGCACAGCTTCAATATTGCTTCAATGTACATCGTGCATGTTTCGCCTGGTACCTGGGCTCTTTGCAGCAGTGTTTGTTCGGCTTGCTTCCTCTTTGCCACGGAGTCCCCAAAACACTCTTTTACTTCGGACACGAAGCGATCCCACGTCATGAGGATGTCCTCATGGTTCTCATACCATGTTAGTGCCATGTCCGTCAAGAAAAACACCACGTTAGTCAGCTGAGTTGCCGCGTCCCAACGGTAGTAATTGCTCACCCGTCTATAGTGTGTGAGCCACTCGTCCACGTCCTCGCCAGATTTGCCTCCGAAGGTACGAGGCTCTATCAGATGCTGACGCTGCCAAGGGCCAGCTGCGACCGAAGCAGGTAGCAAAGGTGCTGCTGGAACTGGTGCTGTAGCTGCAGCCGCGTAGTTCCGGGTTCCGTCTTCACCGCGAGACATGTCGACCTCCAGTGGTAACGGGGGCAGTCCAGCAATGCGGCGGCTTCGGCGTAGATCAGGCGGTTGCAGAACCGTGTTGCTTGATTCGGTACCCCGCACCTCCACCACAAAACTGTTACGGTTCGATTGGGTTTAACTGTGTTTATTTACAGATGAAGTCAGGCAATGATCGGTGGTGATGGCGTTCATAGGTAGAACCCCCTCTTCTTCTTCTCTCGTGGCTCATACCCCGACCCGGCTCATACCGTAGCAATGTCATCAATTAATAGTTCGGTCACATCTAAACATATCTGGGACCATAGAGGAGAATACTCATCGTACACAATACCACTGCTTACAAGTAGAGCTGTGCGAATAGCAAAATTTTGGGTGCGAAGCGAATTCGAATAATAAAGATTGAGTGCGAATCGAATCGAATAATTTCGAATAATTTTCGAATATTTCTCAAACATTTTTCGAATAATTCGAAGTGAAATTACAGAAAAAGTTGCAGAGAATCCCTAAGTATGTTCTTGTGAGATCGCAACATGAAAGTGTTTCTTTTCGCTAGGTTGATGAAGCGCTGGTGGGGTCATATTTCATAGTTGTCTTTCTTATCAAGAGTGAGGCAATGTAGAGGCCGAATTGTATTTATGTACATGATTTGGTGCAACCAAAGTGTTCCTGACAACACTTTACACGTGATAGGCAGAGATGCCATTTCCTCAGCCTTTCCTCCTCTTTCAAATTCTGTGGAAGCCCAACTGATGTGGCGGACAAGGGTGTGCTCTCTTCAAGTCCGGAGTTCCAAATCTGCCTCGTAGATGTCGATATATAAGAACATCTGAAATTTTAGATGCTAAAAAGCTTCGGCGTCCGATTTTTCGGACTTCCTGCCCAACTTTTAGGTCCAAAACAGCAATAATTGAGCCCCCACCTCTGCCACATCTTTCATCTCCATGTTGGAACCAGCGTTTTCTTGAGTTAATACATTTGCGACCGTAGCGGAGCTTGAAAGGCAGCTTTGCCGCAATACGGGGGTGTGGTGAGGTGAAGCATATTGAAAATCTAGGGACCACTTTCAAACGGACGTTGACTGTCTCTTGGCTAATTTCGACCGTAACGGACCTTGAAAGGCAGCTTTGCCGCAATACGGGGGTGTGAGGAGGTGAAGCGTATTGAAAATCTAGAAACCGCTTCCAATCAGACGTTGACTGTCTCTTGCCTAAGTTCGACCGTAACGGAGCTTGAAAGGCAACTTTTGCCGCAATACGGGGGTGTGATGAGGTGAAGCATATTGAAAATCTAGGGACCATTTCCAACCGGACTTTGTCTCTTGGCTAAGTTCGACCGTAACGGAGCTTGAAAAACAGCTTTGCCGCAATACGAGAGTGTAATGAGGTGAAGCATATTGAAAATCTGAAGGGGTAACTTTCAACCGGACGTTGACTGCATTTGTCTTTGGGAAGTTCGAATAGTTCGAATAGTAAAATTTCAGTGCGAATCGAATCGAATAGCAAACACTATTCGAAAAATATTCGAAATTTCGAATATTCGCACACCCCTACTTACAAGTCCAGACACACAAACAACACTACAAGACCAGATCGACCTATAAGGTGAACACTTTTATAATGTCTCATGCTCTGCGAGTTACACAAACGCATTCCTCAAGTGTAAACAATCTGCTGAAAAGCAGAGACTGCCTACTATCAGTACCTCAAATGAATTCTATAATCATGATCTCACACTACACGAATTAAACTGGTACTTTTCACCAGTAAAAAAACAACAACAGGGCCTGACCGGGTACACTACACAATGCTGGCGCACCTATCCCAAGCATCGGTGGTGGCACTACTCCAATTCTTCAACAAAATATGGGAATCTGGCATAATGCCTGAAGATTGGAAAAATGCAATAGTCATACCTTTTCTAAAGCTTGGTATACCTCCGACGTCTCCTAGTAGCTACAGGCCCATTGCATTAACAAGCTCTGAGAGCATTATATACATAAGGCTCACTTTCATTCTTGAATCGAGACACCTAATAGACTCCCACCAGTGCGGATACAAAAAGGGCTGCTCCACCACTGACCATTTTGTCGGGCTGGAACACGAAATACGAGAAGCGTTTTTACGCAAGCAGTACTGTCTCGCGGTTTTTTTCGACTTGAAGAAAGCATATGACACGACGTGGCGATATGGAATTCTAAGAGACCTTGCAGACTTGTGGAAGAATGCTAAAGTGCCTATGTGATTTCCTCTCTAATCGAACATTTCATGTACGTCTCGGCACAGCACTTGCACAAATATTTGTCCCAGAAAACGGCGTACCACAGGGTTGCATTCGCAGGACTACCCTTTTCATATTCAAAATAAATTCCATTAACAAGGTCATCCCCCTCACAGTCATGCACTCTGTTTACGTGGATGATCTCCAGACCACTATAAATAAACTGACGAAATGGGCTGACAAAATTGGCTTTCGCTATTCCACACAAAAAACTACTGCTGTTCTATTTAAGTAGAGGAGAGGATTATGCCCGGACCCAGCTCTGCGATTAAACAACGTCCTGATAGCAGTAAAACAAGACCATGAATTTCTAGGAGGTACATTCAACCAAAAACTCAACTTCCTAGCCCACAAAGCACACTAAAAGTAAAGGCAAACAAAGCACTCAATTTTCTGAAAGTGTTATCCCACAAACAGTGGGGTTCCCACCGACTGCGCATGCTACACATGTACCATTCTATTGTGCGCAGTATTTTGGACTATGGTTGTGTTGTCTACGGCTCGGCACGAGAGTCGTACGTTCAGCGCTTTGACCCTGTACACAATCTCGGCCTACGACTATCCAGCGGTGCCTATAGAATGTCCCCTGTGCAGAGTTTATATGTAGATTGTAATGAACCTCCTCTGTGTCACCGAAGAATGTCACTAACCCTGTCCTATGTTTTGAGAATCAAGTCATCACCTGAACACATAAACCACGACATTGTCATGAAATATGACTCATGCTTACACTACCTAAACATGCCACACTTAATCAGGCCACTTATTGTACGGTTTGAAGAATACTGCCGCACATATGTCATATGTGAAGAGGCACTCAATGTAGCAAACAAACCACCAAGATTGCCTCCATGGTTTGACCTGACACTACTTTGTGACATCTCCCTAACACATCTAAAGAAAAAAAGACACCCCAGCAGAACACATAATTCGGGAATTCCGTGTACTCCAACATAAATATAAAGTGCACTGAATACTACATTGACGGCTCGAAAACGGAAAATCACGTGGGTATTGGAATCATAACGGGGAATGTGCTGTCAGTGTTAGACTTCCTCAGTGCATATTCATTTTCACAGCTGAAGTCTATGCCTTGTATGAAGCAGTTCGAAATATCACAACTGGGAAGCATAAGAAGGCGATAATATACACAGACTCTTTAAGTGCAGTAAAAGCTCTACATATGAAATCTGCATGTGAACCCTTAGTTGGCGACATATTCCAAGTGTTCCCGTTATTACAGCTGCATCATGCAAAGGAGCATTCAGCAGTTGTTTGTGCTCGAGGGTGGAGTTGCTGCTTCATGGCACGCTGATGACTGTCATGATACAGACGCACGAAAAAAAATTCAGTGTTAGTCGTGCGGGGGCGATAAAGAAAAGGCGATAAGAAGCGTGCCGCGTGCGGTGGTTCGCGGCAGCGCACTCAACGACAGACAGTTCTCGGCTGGACGACCGGTCCGGGGAACTAGGCAACGTCATCTAGCCGCTCTACTGTTCCTGGACTCCAGCTGGGTGACTGGCCCAGGGACAAGGCGATCTGCTGCCGTTCCTGACAGCTGGACAACCGGTGAACGAGGCCTGTACTCCGGCTGGGTGACTGGCCCAGGGTCCAGGCGAGGTTCTGCAGTTCTGGCTGCTGTCCAGAGCGGCTGCGAGTTTTAGTGGCTGTGGGCCGATGTACCTGCAGCCGTTCCGGGTGGCTGGCGTGACCCCGGTGTGCTGCTGAGAAGAACGTGGTGGCTGAGAGCTGCTGCAGAGCTACCAAGCTACCGATACCCTACTGCTGCTGCTGCGGCAGAAGGCTGCGTTATGGTGCGGTCCAACTCACGTTGAGGAGAGCAACGAGCCAGATGGTGCACAGTCCACGAGCGATTGGCGCTGGCGTCCGGCAAGCCACATCGAAACACAGCGAGACACTTCTAATTTAGAGAGACATTGAGTACAGCTAGGACTGCACGTTCCTACTACTTGTAGCGTTTCCCTTTAAATATATTCTCGTGTGTGTGTGCACTCGTGGTTCGATTCACTTCGTTGCTCAGTGGCCCTGGGCCCAAACCTGGTATAACATCACAATGACCATCTGGCTGGTTGAAAAGATCCCCAAGTATCTGCTCACAAATGTCACAGCTTATGAGTTAAACTTGGTCTGTGTCATACCACCCACGTGCTATGCCTTTCAGGTAGGATATTAGTAGGCTTGTACAAATATTCGAGCACTTCGAATATTCGAACGAATATTACAATATTCGAATTCGCTTCGATTCAAATTTAAATGATTGGAAATTTCGAAGTATTCGAAATGAACAAATAGGTGTATATTAAACCGCATGTAACCCCCCTGCAAAGGTTGTTTCACCGCAGTAGCGGGATGCCATGCCATGAATGCACCTTTCCAGGGAAAATTCACACTGCCACAAAGCCCCCTTTCAAGGTTAAATGAACATATTACCCTCACATCGATTCAGCATTTTTTAAGTTTCAGGGGAGATGCGGCTCGAAGACACTTTTTTTTTTGTAATATTCAACCTAGAGCAATGAAACTTAGGGCAATTGTAGAGATTTTTATGCTGATTTCAAATATATAATTAGTTTTCTTGGAAGTTGCATGCTTTTTGTTCTGCACCATGACAAATGTGTAAAACTTAGGCATTGTAGCCCCCCTATTTCGATCCTTAAAGTTCTATATATTTTGACAATCGATGGCTCATATTGCTCCAATTGAACTGTAGAGTGCCGAAAACTATCCAGAAAGTGCATACAAAATATTTACTAGACGTGAAAAATTCAAAATATGGCAAGTTCATATTACCAAGACCCCAGTAAATGTTTACACGCAAACTTTCTAATATGCATAACATAATATTGAGATTTCGAGGAGGTAACTGCACTCCCCACACATTAGCGAAAATTTGGGCAAAATTTCATGCAGATCTGAGCACCAGAAGTACCAAAAACAAGAGAGCAACGTTGAAAAAGTTGCCAAAAAGTGTGTTTTGAGAAAAACGATGTTTAAGGTTAAAATTGGATGTTTATTTATGAAAGCGGTAACAAAATCCGATCAAAATTGCACACAAAAGAGGTAAATTGTTCTTCTAGTAGCCACTGCCATGAAAATGAGCCAGCGTCATAAGTTTCTCCTTCACAGCTCTTTCGAGCAGAGTAGCTATTGCGCTAGCTCCCGCTGCCGTAGGTTCTGCTTGCGATTGGTCCGTCACTCGCCGCCCCTATGCTGGCCTCTTCACTCGAAGCAACTCGCCGCAACGTATACGTCATCGAAAGAATACTTTCGGGGCACTCGCTGTTCTCGCATTGCAGTTCCAGAAACGACGCCTTTGCGTTTGTAAGCTGGTTCCCGGACGTGTATCCCCGAACACGTTGGACACACTGCACCGATCACAAGGATGTTCGATGCTGTTATGTCAGCGATCAAGGAAGACTCTTTCTACCGTGATCTTTCTTCGTCGTCCAAGAGTCCGATCTTCTCTTTCAGAGGCACTGACATACTCGGACGCTGCGGCAAACTCGTCGGAACCATCGCCGTCGCTAGGCCTTGCGGCAGCAGACACACTTGCCGTTCGACGAGTGTTTGGCTTCGATTTGCGCCGGCGTCCTCGAAATTTGTTCACTGAGCGATACTTCACTGGCCGGTGACTGCGCTTGCTACTGTTCTCTTCGTTCATTATGAAAATAAATATGCAAGAGAAAAGATTCTCAGCTGCGCAGCTCGATGAAACACGGACCCTGCAAGCAGGCTTCACAACACGCAGGTCGTGCAACAGCCAATGGCGGTCGCCGATCCGTACCACGTGATTAAAAGCCAGTCGCAGCGCTCGAAAAGCACGGCAAAAGCATTCTTTCTTTATTATTTCTTGCGCTTCTGCAGCGCGGGAAACCGTGGTTATTTGAAGATCTCCTCATGCGATCTCCAATAGCAAGCGGCCGCGCGTTATCGGCCGCAAGGCGCAAGGAGACGTCACTCTTTCGGTCAAGATTAACAGCCACCTTGTGCTCTTTAGACGCAATTTTAACGCATTTCCAGTTGAGTCTCGATTTTGATTTTCGGAACAGTAGAGATACTAATCTTAACATAACAGGCGATAACAAAAAAATCGGTAATTTTTGAAAAAACTCGCGTTTTTCGACTCGCATCTCCCCTTAAAAGCTCGTTATACCGGCTTATATGCTCCAAGTATAGTAAGTTTTAAAACGTAACATATTTTACAGGTTATCACTTGCATTCTACTGAAAGCCAAATCCTGCTACTATTCAAGGTTGTTTCCACTTCCTTTGAACCAAAAAGAATGACATTTGCACTTGCCTTGTTACAATTAAAAAAAAAAAAAACATTGTGTAGGTTGGTTGGATCATGACAAATAGACAAATAGGGTCATTTTTCTTTATAATATGTGGTTTATACTATTCGAATGCGTGAGCAGCGCCATCCCTTGCACTGTGGTGAGCATGCGAACTATGCGGACACGGACACATTGCAGGTGCAAACCAGTATTGTAAGAACCATGTCACGTTAATCCAAGAAATGTCCTCCACATCGTGGCGCATAAAGAACCTCTTATTCGATAAACTGGAGAAGCGGTGAAAGGCGGGCTACTAGTTGGTACATAACTTAAAACTTGAAAAACAGCGCAAAGACAGGACGAAGGAAAGTGACCCAAGGACGGGCACTGACTGCCAACTGAAGTTTTTATTGACGAAACCAAGAATAAGTAGGTAGACGAAAGAGTGAAGAAAAAACGATAAGGTTACAAGATTTTTGTCACGTGCGTGACGTCAAATAGCTGATTTCTTTTTCTAATAGTTCGAGTGACGGTTGCGTCAATAAAAATTTCAGTTGGCAGTCAGCGCCCATCCTTGTGTCACTTTCCTTCCTCCTGTCTTTGGGCTGTTTTTCAAGTTTTAAGTTCTGGTATTCGACAGCAGTGAACATGTTGAAAAGTTGTTTCTCATCTCATCCTATCCAGTCCTTTCTTTGGTGTGCCCCTGAATTGCTTTGGTACATTTTTTTCTTCTCAAGGAAATAAACCATAGCACTTGAGTGAAGTTCTTGTTTCTTGATTAAAAGAACTGGTGCTGCCAGCCAAAGAATTGTGTGGTAACTGCACATATAAGAAAAGCTGTTTGCAGGAGTCTGAATGCTCACAGGCTCTGTGTTTAGCGTGCGAGTGATTGTACTCTGCTCTACTTGTAGGAGGAGCCCTCGTGCCAGTTGTTGTCAGCCTTGTGCCGTTTCTTGCCGGAGGCACCCAGCGCGGAGGAGTGCCTTGCAGCCCAGTGTGTGCCCCCACTGAACACACTGCGACGCGGTCTCTTGGCTTTGAGCCGCCAGTGGAAACACCTGCTGTACATGCCGCTGCTGATAGAGCAGAACAGTCGCGTTCGCAAACGCACTCGGCCCGAGCCACCGGCCCAGTTGGTGGGGGTGCCCTTACGTGAGGACGAGCTCCCGTCTGATGAGACTGCTTGCTTGCTGGCCGACGATGCTACGGGGATGGCACAAGCGGCCAGGGTGAGTGACCTGCTGGTAATGAATGGCCTAGTTGGCTCTTAGCATTGTTGACATGCTGGGATGGAGGTGCTTGCTCGTTCATTGGTGCATGTTTCAAATCTCCCTAAAAAGGAAGAGGGCGCTTGCTCGGGATATTGCGATAAGTTACTTCTGGGCGGTAGCCTAGTTCCTTCAGAAGTGAAGTGTGAGCAAGCTCGTATCAGAACAAAGTACATTACCTCCACTGAAACTGCAGTGCGTTACAAAGCGAGACGTGTTCACTACCTTTACAGATGTTCTAGCCCAATTTTCTTGACTGGTGGGTTTGTTTGTTTTCCACATTAGTAGACTGTTTTCTTTGATGGCTTGTTTGGCCTCGGTGGTGCTTTGCTTCCTTTTGAGTTATCGATGTTTCGGCTGTAGTGAAATTGCGCTTGTGTTACTCTGAGCGTGTTTAATGCAAGAGTCATGTGGTGCGATAGTCTTGGGCAGTGCTAGGCAGCTGAGTCTGCAATGGTGTGGTGTTTATGATGAGGTCTAGTTTCGCATCACATGGGGCACAAAACGCTTGCAGTTGGCCATGCTGACAGAAACAAAAAAAAGGCGTGCATGTTTGCACAAAAAGGTTTTGAAAATCTCGGCTAGCAAAGCATAAGCAATACATGGGAAATGTCCAACTGACCAGCTGTGGACTAGAGGCATTTGTTTGGCCAATCTCTAACCAGGCTCACTGCTCACTGTGAGCAGGCCAGTGCACGTAAGGAAAAGATTGCAAGACGAGGAACCTCATCAGCTGCTGATCTGCGGGAGCCTGCTGCACCTTTCTCTTTCACCTCTGCCAGCAGCAGCAGCCCACAAAGGGCTGGCGTTGCTCTAAGAATCACAGTGCACTGTGCGTGCTCTGTGCAAGCTCTGAGCTCACTGTCACAATAGTTTCTGTGAGAATGGACACTGGCACAAAATGATTGGGGAAGGAAGCTCTAATTAAGTCATTTAGACTGCAACAGTTTGCGAAAGTGATACTGAAACTGGTCAACCTCGTGTACTCTTATTTTGAAGCGTGAAACAGCTGAGCCCTGCTTCCGACGTGTCTCAAATCGTAAACCCATCAAGGAACCTCATTTTGCTTTCTTGAACCTTGAATACGACATTTGGTAGAGTGGTAGGGGAGAAGTATAAAATATTGCGTAACGCTGGCCGCACTACTTCTTTTTGCCCAAATTTCTGGTCCAAAACTGCATTAATTGAGCCCCCACCTCTGCCACATCTTTCATCTCTATGTTGGAACCAGCGTTTTCTTGAGTTAGTTACTACATTTGCGACCGTAGCGGAGCTTGAAAGGCAGCTTTGCCGCAATGCGGGGGTGTGATGAGGTGAAGCATATATGAAATCTAGGGACCACTTCTAATCGGACGTTGACTGTGTCTTGGCTATGTTCAACTGTAACGGAGCTTAAAAGGCAGCTTTGCCGCAATACGAGGGTGTAATGAGGTGAAGCATATTGAAAAATTTGAAGGGGTCACTTTCAATCGGATGTTGACTGTATTTGTCTTTAAGAAGTTCGAATAGTAAAATTCCAGTGTGAATTGAATCGAATAGCAAACACTATTCGAAAAATATTCGAAATTTCGAATATTCGCACACCCCTAGGTAAATGATCGTGTGCATTTTCTGTCAAAAGTATAATAGTGTTAAAACCCTCGGCTATAATCCAACCCTCATGGTTCACGAGGGGCCGCTCTTTGTCTCGTTAATTAAAAACCTGCTTGCAACTCGATCTGGGCACACACTGATCAAGTCAGCACGAGATCCGTGGCATTAGGACTCAACGCCACACAAAAGTTTTGCAAGACTTGAAGCCAGTTATGACATTCAAAACTAATCGAAACAAGCGAGGCACAAGAGGCTGCGATACCGACAAGGCAGTGTGGCCAAATTAGGTCACGCTCAAACGTGCGCAGGCGCACTGAGTTCAGCAGACGACAATTTGCCTCTACCGGAAGTGAGTCATCTCTTTGAAAACTCGCAACAAAATTTTTCCATATTTCACTCTGTTTATTTAACTACAACAACTATTGTACACAGTGTCAACGGGAACAAGCGCATCTGATCCAAACACTGCTCTTGATTTATGTCGGCTATCGGCCAATAAGCATGCTATGTCTCTTGCGACGCGGAAAAACAAATCCGTAATCCCCGCCCACCGACGAGAGTGAGAACCGGCCTCTGTTTGAAAAGAGGGCACCTGAGAAAAGAGCAACTTCGCTTGTAGCCTTTATGCGGCACGCATGACGGCAATATTTGGCTGAGCAGTTACCCAAGCAACATTTCATCCTTGGCAAAATGTCGGCCTGACGTCGCTGGCCAACTGCACTGTCATTGGCCCAACCTTGGCAACCAATGTAAGGCCGGTCTTGGGGATTGACAATGGCCTCATGTGGGCCTGTGTCGGCACCCGATGTAGGCCCGTCCACTGTGACCGACGATGCCGAGTGCATGCCGCTCGCGGGTTGACCAAGGCCCGGCATCACATGAGCGTCGATTTACCGACGGCCGTAGGTCGGTTGCGGACGTTTCTCGCTAGTATTGCTCTGCTTTTTTTTCTTATTTTTTGTGCGTGTTCTAACAAAACGCATCAGTTGTTTTTCTGGTGTGTTGGTGCGTGTCGTATTTAATGTGAACGGGCAGTTTATAGAGGCGTTTAACTCTATCTGAATTAATTACGGGCAGAGTGCACATGTAAGACGGAATTAAATGCCTCTAACGGTCTGCACTAATTAACGTGTTAATACGTAACACAAAGTAAAAGAAAGACGCGTGAATATAAGTTTTGTCTCTTTAGATGTTTATTTTGCAATTGTATAGATGCACTAATTTTACATGCACCATTGTTCGCACGGAGCGTTTGCATCAGCCCTTGTGCAACGCAACCGTACAGTCCATGTGATCGCTGCGTGATAGCGCTGACATATATATAAAACGGACGGCATTCTTGTTGGATCGGCTCCCTTCTTTCGGCCAGTTCTCGTGCTCTTGGCCCTGAACACGTACGCAGATGCGACGTTTTACCGTCGAGATATGAGACGGTAAATCGCCACCCTCATCGAGATGTGAGACTTGCATTGTTCTTCTGTCGGGAAAGACTGAAAGAAAGAACAATGAATAATACTGTGAGAAAGATAGACTATTTACTTGACCAGTTGCACAGTCATGTCGCGTCTAGAAACTCTATTCACACAACTAAACAAAATAATTTTGTCGTTGCACAAATAGAAAAACACTGCACTTACAATAAATGCGAGTGTGCTGAAATTCTGAGAAGTGCTTCAAGCTCCACAGCGCACAAACTAGATAATATTGTTACGTGAAGAGACGAAGACTAGGGACTGTAAACAAGTGTATTTTCAGGAGAGTACTCGGGCAAGGCAGCAGCACACAACAGTCTCCAAATCGTCGTCGTCGTCTTCTGCCTATTCGTCTTTTGATGGCTGTCCGCAGCAATATGTGGAGACAGGGTAGATCGAGGTTTTCATTGTTGGCTCGTATGCCACTGCAAAACAAATGGTGCAATAAATAGAATAATGAGAACACAATCTTACCTTCAAAGCGGCCGCGGGCCAGTCACATATTGTGCAGTCGGCATTTACAGCACACTTGCGACCAAATTTAATGTGAAAAGCGATTGCGTGAGACTTTTGTAACCAAGCATGCGTCTTAGCAGAATTCTTTTCAGTTGGCGAGACCAGCGCAGCACGCTATCCACACCAGTCCTTGTTGCAGCGTTCCCTATAGAAAATGGCAAAATAGGTCACGGTCTTACAATAAGATGCCACAAATAAAAAACAAGAAAATCTTACATATTTGCCCGTCAACGAAGTCTTAATTGGGTCCACGGACAAATATAACCGCCGTTCGCCTGAACATTTCTGATCTGCCAGCTAGAAGAGACGACCAGATTGACGCATCGATTGGGCAAATAAAATTTGATTTTGTCGCCAGACAAAACTCACCATGCGATACACCGAAGAAATAGAATGTCACTTACGAGTTCGCGTCAAATCCTCGGCAGCGGGAGACGGCCGCGCGCCTCCAGGATCAAGGCAAACGAAATGCTTCTGAGTGCTTGCCCAATGCCCGCCTCTGCGTAGTGTTTCAGCACGTCCTCGCTCGAAAGAGCTACGATTTTGGTGGGAAGGGAACTCACGCACGCCACGGAGCTTGCTTCCCTCCGCTGCGCTGTGACAAAGAAAAAAAAAAAAACGCGAGAGGTCCGGCGCTCCGCTTGCACGCCCCGCCTCCCTTGCACATTCCGTTCCTCCTTTCAGGACTTGTCCTTCTTTCTAGGAGAGGGCATGTTGTGTGTGCTTTCGCGCGTGCTCTCTCTCCAAAGCAAAAACCGCAAGATCTCATCTCACCACTTTTTTTCTTTTTTTCGGGGGAACGCACGTGTTGCTTATATCAGCTCTGTCTGGTGAGAAAAAAAAGGTGCGTGAAATAACATTCTAGGGCAGCGCAAATGCGTCCAAGAAGCGAATCAAATTTGAATTGAACCGTTTTCATTGTTAACACAAAATAGCGTTGGCACCCTAACATTAAAACAAATTAACATGAAAACCATAACCTGAGCATCAGGTACAAATTTTAAAACTCTTGAGAATGTGCGGACTATCGAATTCTGGCTCTGCAAGCGACGTATAGCTTATGACCGTAGAAATTATCGCACTTTACGCTAATTTGCTGTTTATTTGGACATAGATGATATTTTTAAATATTTGTATTAACGCATCCGAAGACCTAATCAAGTATGACGATATTCGATTCTATATTCCAAATGTTTAATATTCGCACACTTCTATATGTAACCATTATATCTGATGTCCTCCCTCTGTCATGCGGCTCGATCAGATTAGTCATATATTTAAATTCACGACCGTGCTAATGCGTGAGCAGTGCTAGCGCTCCAGAAGTACCGAGCTGTTCCACCTAAGCTCATAGAAAAGGCGGGGATCACAATTTTCGGTGGACAGTTCAAAATTGTCGATATTTTAATAGAGCCTAGCGCGCCATAGTATCACGATCAAAATTAAATTTCTGTTCGGTACTCGAATTTATTACCATTGATGTTGTTCAACCAAATGCTTTGTGTCTAATGCATGCAAAGGCGGACATTTTCTTGAGCTTCGAGCAGAAACCGTAAACGCTCAGTACACTAGAAAAGCACTCATGTCGTACCACTGTACATTGAGTATATAATATGCGATTCTTTTATACGTATGAGCAAGAAGATCAGACAAATCCGCGGAATGTTTCTCATGCATTTCCATGCATCATATTCGCTTGCTTATCTTTTTGTTTAGTATTTTCAAGACGTATAAAATGACCACTATGCGACTTCTGACTGGCATTATTTCGTATCCTGAGGCAGCGATATCCTAATTGTGCAGTATTTTAACTTCTCTATAATGTAGGTTACGGTGTACCTGCTTTGTCTTTTATTAAAAACAAGGGTTCATTTTTATTTGAAATGCTTTGTCACAAACATATACAAGGCGACCTCTGACGAAGTGATGGGTAACAGAAACTTTTCAAATAGGCATATCGGGGAATATACCCGTCCTAACTGTATAGTTCCCTGGTTTAAGCCAGAGCTTATTATCTGTGGGAGGCAAAGGTGTAACTACATTGCACAATAAAAAAAAAGATAAATTCGCTTTAACTTAACTGAAAATTTGTTGCTACCTGGACGTACACGCGTAAATTTTGACAAACGCAAGTCTATAGTGGTGCTGTTTCGAACATGTGTCCCATTTTCTTATCTTGGCGGCAAAAGCACTGCTGGGCACTGACGGCGGGCCTGCAGATGTGCGGCTTCTTCGAAAGAGGAGGCGGCTCCACGCTGAGAAAGAAAACCGGAGAACAGCGCAGTGATGTGATAGCTGCGCCAATTGCGCCAAACTGCGCCAAGATGTCAAACCTGCTACATCCTGCTACATCTCCGCTGTTCTGCGCCAAAACTGCGCCGAACTATAAGCACACTAGCGAAAAAACGTGCGCAGCGCGCCGGCGGCGGCAAAACGCGACACTCCAAAGCTGCCGCGTGGCAAAATTTTCGTGCCGCGAGAGGAATGTGTTCGTGCATCATTTTTTGCGGCACGGTGCCTGGCGCTTTCTGGGGGACCTGACCGGACGCAGATTGATGGGTGGGTTCGTTAAGCGCTGGTTTGGCTTGCTCGGGTTTTTGGGGGCCGACATAACCCTCTCTCGACTGCTGTAAATTGGCGTGACCCCCCAAAAATGCACCTCGGAAGGAGCTGCTCGCCGCGAGCTGGTGTGACCGCACCGCCGCAGCAACATAGAAGTAAAATTTCAGTGTGGCACAGCGACGTCCATGCCTGTCTTATTTTTGCCCCCTTTTTTAAGTTCCGCTACTCGAACCAGTGTTATACCCCTGTCACAAGGACAACCTTAACCGTGGTTAGGGATAGCTACACAGCAGAAATAACAGCACTTAGTCTCCTAACCGTGGTTATCGCAAACAGAGAAGCTGGCAAGATAGCGGACAAGCTTCGCACCAGTCGTGAACTGGCGCAGTTAATTGGCAGCTTCGTGTTGTTTGAGGATTTTCACTGAACACGACTCCAGTCGGTGAGCAAACCTCGTGGAAAACTAGGTTCGCCGGGGAACGGCTATCAACGAAGACTATTCCGTCCTCGGCGGGTCAGAGCCTCAGGTCGTTCCACCAAGTTCATTGTGAACATCCTGAGCAAGGTGGACGAAAATGGTGACACTATATCATCTTGGTGTCGCCAAGGCAGCGATGGCAGTGGATTTTGCATTGTCTGCAGTGAGACTATTAACCGCGAACATAATGGTTTTGCAGCGATAAAGCCACATGCTACAAGCAAAAGGCACATTGAGGCCACGAAGCAGCACCGGAATTCAGTAGGTGTACTGAAAACTCCAAAGACCTGCGTATCAGACGTATTTGGACTTCACGAAAATTGCAACCCAGTCCGATCCAGACTCTTTGCGAACCCAAGTAAACCAATTTAGGAGGCGTTGATGTAAACGTAACTGGCTGATACGAATTCGTGAAATTTCCCAGCCGAATTTCACTGCGTCGAATGGGCCGAAATCTGGATGTTCCAAACACTTTTCCGCATCGCGGCGGGTGATAATAACTTTGGTACCGAATCAGTCGAGCAACAGTCAAGAGCAGAATGCTGTTAGCTTCGGAAGTACGCGCGCGGCCAGCGCGCACACTGTCAGAACTGTGGTTATCGTTTGCCACAACGGCTGTGGGCGAAACCGCGGTCGCTTTTGACAATATCATGTATGGCAACGGCGAAACTGACGGAACTCCGAAAGTGCACGCGCGTCCAACGCCCACCCAGTCCAAGCGACGCTGCTTCCCGCAAACGCCGCGGACAAAACCGCGGCAGATGCGATTATAGATAGCAACAAACGACGTAGTTTTGAAGGCACGTGCGCGGCCAGCGCAGGTGGATTGAAAACGGAACTACCGTTTGCCGCAGCCGCCGCGCACGAAACCACGGTCGCTATCAACACGATCATCGATAGCGACTACGAGCTCCGAAGCTACGCGGCTAACGTAGCGGTAGATTAAAGGCTATATATTCGTTAAAAAAAAGGCACGAAGCAGTGGCGTAACTGGGGGAGGGCTCACCCCCCCCCCCCCCGAAAAATTTTATTTTGCTATGGCATACACAGCCCAAAATGACACTTGGCCTCATCTGCCTGCCCGGCCCCCACTTCAAATCAAGGAGGTGCCACCCCCCCCCAAGAAAAAAAAACATTTTGGCTTATGCCCCAGGCACGAAGCCTTTTGGCGTTCGTGTCGATCTTCGCTTGTCACTATCAGGGGCGTAGCCAGAAATATTTTTTCGGGGGGGGGGGGGGGTTCAACCATACCTTATGTATGTTAGTGCGTGCGTTTGTATGTGTGCGTGTATATATACGCAAGCAGAGCTGAAAAATTCGACGGGGTTTGAACGCCCAACCCCTTGACTACTCCCCTGGTCACTATGGCGGAGCGGACTTCACTTATTTTTCAGTTGGCCTCATGCGAAGCTTTGACGTGCGCTTTCGCGACAGCCAGCTGCGCCGTCCCTTATTGGCCCGTTCACGTGTGTCCCAGAAAGGCGTACGCGAGTTCTTTTGACGGAAATATAGTTTAGTATAGTTTATTTTCTTTTTTTATTTTGTGTCTTATATTCCGTATTTTGAGTTTACTTATCTTCATTACTTATCTTGAAAATGCCGACTTGCGCGGAACTAGCAAAGGAATTACAGGCTCTTCGGCAGGAGGTCGCAGAGATGAAAACAAGCCTTGTGATGTTCAATGACCTACCGTATTTTCTCGTGTATAACCCGCACAAAAAAAAAAAAAAACATTTGAGGTTAAAGTCAAAACAAAAAGCGCTAATTGATGTCTGCAAAGGTGGCTTCACGGCAGTGCTTCAGAGCTATGCAAGAAAGCTAGCTTCGCAGCAAAGCGCGGGGATTATTTTTAGAAAATTTTTCGCGAATCGTTGTCGAGGGTGCGGGTTATACGCGAGAAAATACTATATGAACGTGTAAAGAATGACAATGAGGCACTAACTAAAGAAAACAAGGTCCTGAGGGATGAGAATAAGAAGCTCAGTAAACAAATGTGTGATCTCGAACAATACTCGCGACTTAATAAGTTGAACTGAAAGGAATCCCTGAGACAAAGGGCGAAGACTGCCTGGCAGTTGTCCAGGTTATCGGTGAGAAGATTGGTTGTCCAATTGCCGATACAGACATAGACACCGCGCATCGGGTGCCCGCAAAGAATGGAAGCAACATTATTGCGCGATTTTGTTCGAGAAACAAGAAGGCTGAATTCGCTAAGAAGGCAAGAAAGGCACGGCTGTCTGCCACAGATATAGGGTTTTCTCAGAGCACAGGCCCTAAACCTGTGTTTTTGAATGACCACCTCACGCCAGAGTGAAAGCGCCTTTTTGCACAGGCACTTGCGCTTAAGAAAGCCAACCAGTGGAAGCATCTCTGGACAGACAATTGTACAATCAAAGCCAGAAAGGCGGATGACAGTCGCGTGTTTCGAATTGCATGCGCAGAAGATCTCCGAGTATTCTCTTAGATATCCTATCAGTCCCCATTTTAAAACATGGCTGCGTTCTCGTGCCAGCAAACATCAGAATTGCTACGCGAGAAGTCACCAGCCCTATCACTACTTCACTTAAACATTCGCAGTCTTAGAAAGCACCAGGATGATCTTGTTGCGTTGATTTCCTTTCTTAAACATTCATTCTCTATCATATGTTTATCTGAAACTTGGTTGTCTGGTAATGAGGGTAACTTGTACGGATTGCCAGGTTATTATGCTGAATACTGTAATCGGGAGCTCTGTCGTGGTGGCGGTAGTAGCATACTTGTCAACTCATCCTCAAAAATACCAAGGCTCCGAAAATACCAAGGCCAGTAACATCTTTACGAAACGCCGATTCGATGCGGACAAGTTTGTGCAAATAATTAGCGCAGTAGACTGGACATCGGTGACTAATCTAGACTGCGCAGAAAAGGCTTTTGAGTCTTCCTCAGAAGTAATAGCTTCAGGTATAGAAGCATGCACCACTTCCACTACTGTAACGAAGTGGTATCGTTCCCCTAGAAATCCATGGATAAGCAACTCGTTGTTGAAGTCCATTAATAAAAAGAATAACCTTCATAAGAAACTAAAGTCGTAGCCTTATAACCTCGCATTAAAATCCCGCTTTCACAAATACTCAGCAACATTATCTTCCTTACTTAGGCGTGCTAAGCGCAATTACTACCGGGATCTCATTGTAAAAAACACAGGTAACACTAGACGCTGCTGGCAAATCATTAAAGAATTTTTGAACATGAAGAACTGCTCAGAGCCCACAATAAAAATAAAGCAAGGCGACGAAATGTATACCGACCCTGTCACAGTGGCCGCCACGTTCAGTGAGCATTTCTGCGCATCTGCGGATACGCAGCAATCACCAGGTCATTTACGCGATATACCACGGTGTACTCATTCTTTTTATCTTCATTCGACGTCTGCAGATGAAGTACTTCAGGTCATCACATCACTAAAGACCACAAGTGCTGGTTTAGATCATATTGATCCTTTTAAAGTAAAACTAGTTTCAAACATAATATCACCACCTTTGGCAGTAATTATTAACAAGCTGTTTTCAGCGGGTGTGTTTCCGAGCTGCCTTAAGGCTGGTAAAATAGCGCCAGTTTTTAAGAAGGGGGATAAGACTTTTGTACAGAATTATAGGCCAATCTGTATCCTGCCTTTCTTCGGTAAGGTAATTGAAAAGTTATTCCACATTAGGTTAATGCGTTATCTGATAAAATTTAATCTTTTATCTCCACAACAATTCGGATTTCGTCAAGGATGTTCAACTGAGCTGGCACTAATTACTTTAACGGAGGAAATTAAACAAGCTATTGATAGAGGGTTACTTGTGGGATCTGTGTTTATCAATTTGACGAAGGCTTTTGACACTATAAATCATCACGTACTACTTGCTAAACTCGAATCATTTGGTATGTCTGGTCAGCCACTAAATTTTATTAAGAGCTACCTCAGTAACTGGTCTCAAATGGTACATGTTAATGGCCATCTTTCATCGCCCAAGTTAATTAACGTTGGTGTTCCACAGGGATTAATTTTAGGCCCACTTTTATTTTTGATGTTTATTAATGACCTACCTACCATTCTTACAAGGACCAAGTGCATACTTTACGCTGACGACACAACCATCTTTCAATCATCTAAATCAGTTTCTGCACTCCAGTCTGACCTGAACGCAGATTTACATAACATAACTTTATGGTGCCAGGCCAATTATCTTCAGATCAATGCTACTAAAACCGTGTTTATGTTGTTCCATTCCCCGCGCATTTCGCTTGACATACAACCTTCCCTTCACATCGGTAATACCGTCATAAACATTTCCAGTGAAGCGCGGTTTCTTGGCGTCATCTTAGATAGCGAACTAAAATTTCATAAACATGCCGCATCACTCGTTAAAAAGATTGCATTTGGTATTCCCGTTATCATCAAGACACAAACTTATTTTCCGCCTCACATCATACGTACTTTTATTTTCCTTATATTCATAGCCATATTTCGTATTGCGTATCATCTTGGGCCAACACATATTTCACGCACATCGAACGTTTGCAGCGACTTCAGAATCAAGCAGTTAGACTAATGACTTTCAGCCCATTTTACTTCTCCTGTAGCTCGTTGTTTCCTCAGCTTAACATACTCCCATTGAGACAATTATTTTGTCATAGAATGTCCATAGTCGCCTTTAGACTCATCACGCATGACATTTTTATCGCATGTATTGATCATCGTCACTTAACTAATACAACATCACCCGGTTTTCCCAGTGCAATAATCTTCTTTTGCCGGCCGTAAGGACAAACTATGGCAAGTTCTCAACCTTATTTACTAGCATAGCCATTTGGAATTCATTGCCTTTCGAATTGAAATCATCGCATAACATTCATATTTTCACCTCGTGCAGCAAGAAATATTTCGTTCAGGAATTAATCAACTCATCCGAATTGTGTAATTAACTGTTAATAGCTCTCAACATTTCTGTGCTATTTTACTACTTCAATTTGCCTTTGTATAACTGATAACACTGATAATGAAACGGGTTGCATTTGTCACGTAGAGTTGTTCATTAATATTGTTTTTTGTAGGGGTGTGCGAATATTCGAAATTTCGAATATTTTTCGAATAGTGTTTGCTATTCGATTCGATTCGCACTGAAATTTTACTATTCGAACTATTCGAACTTCCCAAAGACAAATGCAGTCAACGTCCGGTTGAAAGTGACCCCTTCAGATTTTCAATATGCTTCACCTCATTACACTCTCGTATTGCGGCAAAGCTGCCTTTCAAGCTCCGTTACGGTCGAACTTAGCCAAGAGACAAAGTCCGGTTGGAAGTGGTCCCTAGATTTTCAATATGCTTCACCTCATCACACCCCCGTATTGCGGCAAAGCTGCCTTTCAAGCTCCGTTACGGTCGAACTTAGGCAAAAGAGAGTCAACGTCTGATTGGAAGTGGTCCCTAGATTTTCAATATGCTTCACCTCCTCACACCCGCGTATTGCGGCAAAGCTGCCTTTCAAGCTCCGCTACGGTCGCAAATGTATTAACTCAAGAAAACGCTGGTTCCAATATGGAGATGAAAGATGTGGCAGAGTTGGGGGCTCTTAATGCTGTTTTGGACCTGAAATTTGGGCAGGAAGTCCGAAAAATCGGATGCTGAAGCTTTTTAGCATCCCAAATTTCAGATGTTCTTATATATCGACGTCTACGAGGCAGATATGGAACTCCGGACTTGAAGGGAGCACACCCTTGTCCGCCACATCAGTTGGGCTTCCACAGAAGTTGAAAGAGGAGGAGAGGCTGAGGAAATGGCATCTCTGCCTATCACGTGTAAAGTGTTGTCGGCAACACTTTGGTTGCACCAAATCATGTACATAAATACAATTCGGCCTCTATACTGCCTCATTCTCGATAAGACAACTATGAAATACCACTCCGCCAGTGCTTCATAAACCTAGCGAAAAGAAACACTTTCATGTTGCTATCTCATAACAATATGCTTAGGAATCCTCTGTAACATTTTTTTCTGCAATTTCGCTTCGAAGTATTCGAAAAATGTTTGAGAAATATTCGAAAATTATTCGAAATTATTCGATTCGATTCGCACTCAATCTTTATTATTCGAATTCGCTTCGCACTCAAAATTTTGCTATTCGCACAGCTCTAGTTTTTTGTCTTTCCTGTTTCACCACTTGCTTTTGATTATTTTCATGTTATTTTTCAGTAGTGAGTATTACCGTTATGTTATGTATTGATCGTATTTTTATTGTTAATCAAGCTTATTCATTATTGCTCACATGTCCGTATACTATTGCTGTATTTTTTGTAATTACCCCATCCATGTAGCCATAGGAGGTCAGTTTCTCTGAAACTTTGGGACCTCCTGCTGTAAAACGCTAACCATGTAACTCAACTGAACTATTTAATAAACTTGACTTGACTTGACTTGAAATAAATGTTTTGTGCGTATAGAAGAGTGGTAAGTTGGGCCAGTTGGTAATGATCCATACTTATTGTAACTGCGCAAAAAACGGACGGAAACACGAAGGGCAAGAAAAGGACAAACAAGCGCAGACTATCAACTGAAGTTTTATTATTGCAAGAACGAGGCAATATAAAGGACAGGAAAAGAGGGCAAAAAAAGAAGGAGACAAAAGGCACGAGGGACCAAATCAACAAAAACTTTGGCCACATCAGGCATGGCACACCCGTCATACAAAACCAAGATAACTTAACTCTTTATCATGTATGGCGACAGAGGGTACACTGACGCAAAAATCTGTTTTCAAACCACGTATATTGTGGTTTGAAAACAGATTTTGCTAGTTTTTTGATGATACGAAATTTTGGGCGATACGAATATTGTTGCTCCCCCTTCAGATTCTATCACCGAGATTTTACTGTAGTTGGGAAACCCTACCTGGCGTTGTTTGTTTGACCACACTAAGCCATTATAAGACTGCAACGCCAATGTTTATGCTTACGGGGCCGTTAGGTGATCCAATGGTGTTATGCAAGCACCCATTATTGGACAGAACTTTTTATTTTAAAAGAGTTCCTCCATATTTGACTGTTTTGCTTCACACAGTTCATTTTTCCACTTGGCAGTGAGCTTTTAGCTGGGAGCAGGGAAAACAGCTCCAAAAGCTGTTTTCCCTGCTTCCAAACGCGTTTATGGCTGCTCCAAAAGCCCTTTTACCTGCTCCAAAACGCACTTTTTGCTGCTCCAAAAACCTGCTCCAAAACAGCTTCAGTCAATCACATCACTGACAGCGGAAAAAAAGGAAAAAAGAAGTTTCCCTCTCCCCACCGGGACCTTCCGGGGCGCGGGCCGCAGTAGCGCATGTTTTTTTCTTTTCTTCTTTTTTTAAATGTGCTTTTCACTCCACGCTCCTTAGCTATACTGTAGAGCACTGCGGTTCCTTTTAGTTGGCCTTAGGCTGACCCTCTTCTTTCCCGCACTTTTCCACCTCATGCGTTTTATTTTTCACAGCACGTGTCTTCAGTGGATTGCCATTGGTATGTGTTCGTTCTAACAATCTTGAAAGAATATTTCTTGTTCGTGTATTGGTACTAAAATCTTACATTGCGGCCACGCCTTTTGACGAGTTTTTTTCACAGAGCATATATGGTATTTCCGTTTGCCAGACTTATCCGTCAGCGAAAGATAAGAACTTTTACTCATTACATTGCGCAAATTACATAATAAAGGACTAGCTGTTAGAACAAAACACTGCGTCTCTCTATCCACAGACTGTTTGGGTGTGCAGCGCTGCTCGTGCAGCACGCAAAAATTTTCATCCTTTATGTTGTCTGTATACAGACATCTTCTTTTAAGTTATACAGAATGGTTTTTAATGGCCGTTTTAGTTCAGAAATGACATGAATGTATTATGTGAGCTCGGTTTAATGCAAGCGGGTGAAATCACTTGCATGAAAAAACAAAATAAATAATCGCCTGTCTAAATAAAGTTCATTTATGACCTTCAAATTACACTGCCTTACCTACTGGAACTGACTAACTGTAGCCACTGAGTTTGCAATAATTGGAATGAAACCTTACGATTTAATAGAAGTTCACTGTTGCTTCATTCACGTTTATTTTTGTAAGAATCCGTTTTAAGCATCGAACAACGACAAAAGCCTAGTTAACGCCCATTTATATAAATACTGTCGCACACTTGGCGAATGATGGTCTCGAAAAAAACTTTAAAAGTAGATACGCACGCCTGGAGAAACCATGCACGAATGTAATGGCTCGCTATTATTTTTGTTATTTAGTCAATAATGTATTTGGATTGTTGGCACAAATAATCTCTACCACTTGGTGTAATCAGCTCAAGCGCCACAAGTATGTTGTGTGTCACAGGTGATTTTTGTAATGTTTAAAAAATCACACTGTAGGAGTTGTTTACACTTCCTGCAGTGTATTTTACGCTGCCCTAAAATAATACACGCTGTTCGAATCCTGCCGGCAACCAAGGCCGGCACGACGTGTTGCCGACTTGTCGCCCCGACAAGTGTTTGGCGCGCTCGGCGTTCACTCGGCCACCGATGGTGGCGCGAATCGTGCAGCCGATCTAGTGCCGACGTAGCTGGCAGCGCACCTCCGGCCAACCCTTTTCGGATGCCTGGTGGCCAGTGAAGTCGGCTGCCGACTATTTCCCAGTGATCATTCAATCGTCGGCAGTCGGCCAGCGTTGCTTGGTTAATAGCCGTGTCAGCTTTCCGCAGGATGTGTTTTTTCAACAACCCCAAGGGGTGCTTCATGACCCCTTTAACATTACATCAGATATTGATTGGTCTGCAATGAACTTCTGCGCAGGATCCTTAATTATCTCTTGAAAACTTCTGTTTCGTCATTGCAGAAGCTTTTCTTGCTTACACAGCTCCCATTAAATGCACAAAACAAATATAAGTTTCCCTTCAATCCTTGCGCGATTAACCCTTTGTGGTCCACTGTTGGGCACCACACGCCTAAACATCGCTTAAAACTCCAAAGATAAACATCCAATGAATTTTTCTTGTGCAGTTGTTTTTCTTTTGTGGTGCTCAAAACTGGCGAAATATTTTCAAACCAGAAGGGCCGTGAAATTGGTAAAAATGTTTCGGACCGCTAAGGTTAAAGGTTCGCTACCCAGTTTATGAAAAAAAAGAAAATCTATACAGAAAGACTAAAACGAACTTTTCAAATAATGTTTGAGTGGCCTCATGGTGTTATAATTATTGTAACATGTTGAATAACTTGCTCAAGAAGTCCAAACAGTATTATGAAAATGAATTTCCGAAGCACAAGAGAAACCATAGAAAACAATGGCAACTTCGTAATGCCTTCATCAATTTACCCAAGTCTGATAATTCTCATAATAAAATAAATTCCAGCAATAAATGTTTTACTGATTCTTCTAGCATAGCAACTTCTATGACATATGCAGGGGTGCAATAGCTGCGCCAACTTGATACAATTCCTTATTTTTAAGCCAAGCTGAGCCAAAACCTTGAAATTTGTTGAAATTGCGCCACGCTGCGCCAGAATGCCTGACCAGCTTCAAAATTTTCAAAATTTTAGCGAGGAATGGAGGCCGTGTTGGTCATCTGCACTGTGGGCAACATTATCCAATACAGACGCGCAGACCCTAACCCTAACCCCCACATGAAAGAAAAGAAAGAAGTCAAGTTTCACCGAAGCAATAAATGCGATAGCAACAAATTGTAATGTTATACGAAGTGAGGCTGGCAGCAAACTCTTTTGTATCTTTCATATCGTGGTTTTGGGACGTTAAACCCCAGAAAGAAAAAAAAGACTCTTTTTTATCCAATCTCGCGTAGCTCTACAAAACGTTGGTGTAAGAGGATACGGCCGCTCCAGAGAAAGATGCTCTTGCAGCATAACGGAAAGGTGGGCGAGTTGGTTAGGGTTCATAGTGTAATGTATGGGGCAGCGCTAGAACGAATACAATTTGTTCCGTTCTAGCGTTGCCCCATACATTACACTATGAAAGATGCTCTTTCTGCATTGAGAGCGCAGTACTTTGAAGGGCATACGAGCCGCCCGCTGATGGCTGCCGAGATAGCGTGCGCCTGCAATCGCGACCGTGCCCTTAGGATCAAAGTTCAAAGTTGCTGCTGAAGCGATCCCCGCCCCCCTCGCGTCTTTTCATGCTCGTTCAAGGCAGGCGAGGCATGTTTCCTCTCTGCTTCGACGGCAGGCCTCCGAGCGACGGAGATGGGCCGCCTCGTTTGATATCTGCTTCAGCTGTGTTCGTCGCCCGCACTTGCGCGCTTTTATCCACGGTAGAAAATATTGTGCGCAGGGGGATGTTATCACTTTGGACTTTATACGGGACGTGACGGCAAAAACCCGTCGAGAGTGTCCATGTAGCTGCTATTGCAATACAAAAGGACGGTGGTTCTCAAATTTCCTGATGCTTGTTTTATTGCGTGCAGAACGCTTTTTAACCCCTTCAGCGGCAGTGTGTACAATTGTACACATTAACTTCAGAGGCACGTCATGCACCCAGTGTTTCTTCAAACGGCTTGAAACGCAGTGTGCGCATTTGTGCAGGCTTCCTGAGTGGATAATTAGCGGTCATTTAACTTTATTGTGCTGCATATTGCTGCAGAGGATCACTGTGCTGGAGACACTACCATGTTCGACGATCGTTCGATGTGCGTGTTCCAGGACCAACGTCAAGAGTATTTTTTTTCTTTGCTCGAAACGAGTACAACCAAAAAACAACCTGTGCAGGCATTTTGGACCTAATATTTGATTCTTTTTATGCAAGGATCGAAGCTGACTCATTGCAGGATAATTAGATATTTAATTACATGCTAATTAACATTAATTATTGAAAATCACACAAAACAGCACATTCCTCCATTTTCTTTCTTGGAATGTACTACTGAATGCTTTGGAATCATGCCATGAGAATGTGACACATTTGCAGACAGTGCATCATAATTTGCGCCTGAAGGGGTTAAGCCACTTTTGCCACAATAGACTGGTGTCCTGCGGAAAAGCATACTGAGATTTAGAAGGGGCTATTAGTACTAGCTGTTAGGGACACAGCCCATTTTGTTCTTTGGTTACTCATTCGTGCACACGCCATGTAATACGAGTACTGGTATGATCGCTGATGTGTAAAAACTAGGGGTGTGCGAATATTCGAAATTTCGAATATTTTTCAAATAGTGTTTGCTATTCGATTCGATTTGCACTGGAATTTTACTATTCGAACTATTCGAACTTCCCAAAAACAAATAGACTCAACGTCCGATTAAAAGTGACCCCTTGAGATTTTCAATATGCTTCACCTCATTACACTCTCGTATTGCGGCAAAGGTGCCTTTCAAGCTCCGTTACGGTCGAACTTTGCCAAGACACAGTCAACGTCCAATTGGAAGTGCTCCCTAGATTTTTCAATATGGTTCACCTCATTACACCCCGGTATTGCGGCAAAGCTGCCTTTCAAACTCTGCTACGGTCGCAAATGTATTAACTCAAGAAAACGCTGGTTCCAAGATGGAGCTGAAAGATGTGGCAGAGGTGGGGGCTCAATTAATGCTGTTTTGGATCTGAAATTTAGGCAGGAAGTCCGAAAAATCGGAAGCCGAAGCTTTTTAGCATCCAAAGTTTCAGATGTTCTTATATATCGATGTCTATGAGGCAGATTTGGAACTCCGGACTTGAAGGGAGCACACCCTTGTCCGCCACATCAGTAGGGCTTCCACAGAAGTTGAAAGAAGAGGAGAGGCTGAGGAAATGGCATCTTTGCCTATCACGTGTAAAGTGTTGTCGGCAACACTTTGGTTGCACCAAATCATGTACATAAATACTGCCACGCCCACTTCTTGTCTTGTTTTGATGTATTCGGGTTTGACCGGCAGGGACGGTTATCAACGCTCGACGCTGTCCGCGAAGTAGAGTTCTAGAAGCGTCGCGATTGTAGTAGATCGGTTTGTTAAGATTGCGCCCCGCACGCGAATGTTCCAGTTTTGTCTAGAGATAACGCCGCCACCAGCGATATTGCTGGAAAGTTCGATAGCGCCTGTATAAAAGCCGACGCGCTTGATCGCTTGTCAGTTGAACGACGGACGACGCCCTGTTCGCCGCTATCATTGTACAGCGTGCATTGCTGTAGTTCTAGTTCTCATTTTCCGGCCACAAGTTCGGCCAAATAAACAGTTTCATCCTACAAACGCCGACTGCTGTGTTCGTCGACGTCACGACCACGTGACATCTGGTGGAGGTGCTGCTTCTCCCATGATCCGGACGCCCCCGCGAAGCGCTGACCCAAGCCCAAGCCGCGAGGAGGACGACGGCAAAGAAAACCCGGATCGTCGAACAAGCCGCAGGCAGAAGGGACTGCAGCCAGAGTACGGGCTCCTTCCCGAAAACACCAGGCAGCCCCAGGTCCCAACACCGACCGCAGCGACGATGACCGACCCCGTGCAGCCTGCGCCGATACTTCTCCGGCAGCCCAAGGAGCCGCCAACTTTCCGCGGGTCGTCATTCGAAGACCCGGAAACCTGGCTCGAGACCTTCGAAAGGGTCTCAGCGTTCAACAACTGGGACTCCGAGGACAAGCTGCGCCACGTCTACTTTTACCTGGAAGATGCAGCAAGGACCTGGTTCGAGAATCGGGAGTCCACTCTTCGAACCTGGGACGCCTTTCGCAGCGCTTTCCTGGAGACGTTCACAAGCGTCGTCCGAAAGGAAAGGGCCGCAGCCTTGCTGGAGACACGGGTCCAACTTCCAAATGAAAGCGTGGCCATCTTTGCAGAGGAAATGACCCGGCTATTTCGCCACGCTGACCCTGCCATGCCCGAGGACAAGAAAGTCCGCTTCCTCATGCGAGGAGTAAAGGAACAGCTCTTCGCTGGACTTATGAGGAATCCGCCGAATACCGTCGAAGAATTTGTCTCCGAAGCAACAACAATCGAGAAAACGCTTGAGATGCGAACACGGCAATACAACCGCAGCTTCTCGACCACAAGCTACGCCGACGTTCAAGCACTAGGATCCGCCGACCTGCGTGAGACGATTCGAGCAATCGTGCAAGAGGAGCTGCGAAAAATTCTACCTTCGTCGCAACCTCAAGTGGATTCCATCGCCGACGTCGTGCGCCAGGAGATCCAGCATTCACTCGGTGTGCCTCAGCTAGCAGAGCCGCAGCCGCAAGCTATGAGCTATGCTGCTGCAGCCCGCCGTCATGCTCCTCCGCCACGCCCACGCCAAGACGACACACCGCCGCAGTACCGTCGCCAGACGCCGCCAGCGACGCCCTACCGTCCACCTGTCGGCCAGACGCCGCCGCCGCCACCGACGCCCTACCGCCCACCTGTCGGCCAGCGCTACACCCCGAGGAAGACCGATGTCTGGCGTGCCCCTGACGACCGCCCGCTCTGCTACCACTGCGGGGAGGCCGGCCACACGTACCGCCGCTGCCAGTACCGTCAGATGGGGCTACGCGGATTCCCCGTCAACGCGCCGCGCCCGCAGCCAGGCGAACGGCCTCGCGACATCGACGACTACCTCACAGGCACACAGTGGCAAGAACGACTACCTTCCCGCTCACCGTCGCCCGGCCGCTACATGTCACCGCACCACCGGCAGTACACTGGCCCAAACCGGGGCCGGTCGCCTAGCCCGTATCCGGAAAACTAAGGGCAGCAACCGATGGAGGTGCGGTTGCTGAACGACGAAATGCTGAAGATCCTCCGCCGTCGACGACGACACCGCGACGAAGTTCCGAGCCCCCGCCGAACGACGTCGACGTCCCGAAGACGAAACTTTGCGACCGGAAGCAGACCTGACGACGCAACGCGGAAGCAGCGGTGCAAACCGACGTAGCCGTGACCCGACGCCGCGACGTAACCGCAACGCAAGACGGCGGACTAGCGACCTCGACGTTCTGATTGACGGCCACAACGTCACCGCTCTCGTCGATACTGGAGCCGACTATTCCGTCATCAGTGGGCCGTTCGCAGCAAAGTTGAAGAAAGTTAGGACTGCTTGGGAAGGCCCCGAGATCCGTACCGCTGGAGGCCATCTAATAACGCCGATTGGTGTCTGCACGGCGATAGTCACTATCAACAACCAGACTTATCCTGCGAGCTTTGTAATCCTACAAAACTGCTCCAGGCCTGTGATACTTGGAATGGACTTCCTAAGTGACCACGGTGCCGTCATCGACTTAAGAACCAAGTCGATAACCCTATCGTCGGAGAAAGCGACACCACCGGATACGAACCCATGTCAACATGCCCTGAACGTGCTCGAGGATCAAGTCACCATTCCTCCTAGATCCAGCATCATAATTCCCGTCGGCACCGAAACGGCTGAATGCATCGAAGGTGTCATCGAGAGCGATCAGGGTTTGCTGCTAGACCGTGACATTTGCGTCGCAAGAGGCATTGCTCGGCTGTATGAAGGGAAAGGAAGCGTGATGCTAACGAATTTCAGCCAGGAATACAGACACCTGAGCAGGGGCATGACGATTGCATACATCGAAGAAATCTTGGCCGTCAGCGATGCGTTTGCCTTTTCAGATTCTGACGAAGCTACGACGACGATCCCTGAGCCACCCTTCGACGTAAACCCAAGTCTTCCCGCTCGCCAACAGCAACAGCTTCGACGCCTTCTGCAGGAATACAGGGACTGTTTCTCGTCGTCGTCGCGGGTCCGACAAACGCCCCTTGCTAAGCACCGCATCATAACAGAAGAAAATGCTCGACCACTCCGTCAGAGTCCCTACCGGGTTTCGACGCGGGAACGGGAGGCCGTTAAGAAACAAGTCGATGAAATGCTACGCGACGACATCATCCAGCCGTCCAACAGCCCGTGGGCGTCTCCCGTGGTGTTAGTGAAGAAGAAGGATGGGACCCTACGTTTCTGCGTCGATTATCGTCGCCTGAACAAAATCACAAAGAAGGACGTATACCCTCTCCCACGGATAGACGACACCCTGGATCGACTCCACAACGCGAATTACTTTTCGTCGATGGACCTCAAGACCGGCTACTGGCAAATTGAAGTCGACGAGAGAGACCGAGAAAAGACCGCCTTTATAACGCCGGACGGCCTGTTCGAGTTCAAGGTCATGCCCTTCGGTCTTTGCTCGGCACCTGCGACTTTCCAACGAGTCATGGATACTGTATTAGCTGGCTTGAAGTGCAGACTTGCCTTGTTTACTTGGACGACGTCGTTGTGTATTCCTCGAACTTCGACGAACACCTCCAGCGACTTCAATCCGTACTTCAAGCAATCAAGAACTCCGGGCTCACCCTGAAGCCAGAAAAGTGCCGCTTCGCATACGAGGAGCTCTTGTTTCTGGGTCACGTGATCAGCAAGACTGGAGTGCTCCCAGACCCGCAGAAAACAGCTGCCATCGCCGCTTTCCCGCCACCCACCGACAAGAAGGCCGTGCGCCGATTTCTCGGCTTCTGCGCCTATTACAGACGCTTTGTCAAAGACTTTTCACGGATCGCCGAGCCACTAACGCAGCTCACGAAGACCGACGTCGAATTCAGGTGGCAAACAGCGCAAGTCGAAGCATTTCATGAACTGAAACGACGCCTGCAGACACCTCCGATACTTGCGCATTTCGACGAATACGCCGATACGGAGATTCACACCGATGCAAGCAGCACAGGACTCAGCGCCGTCCTTGTGCAGCGGGCGGGCGGACTGGAAAGGGTTATCAGTTATGCTAGCCGGTCGCTGTCTAAAGCAGAGGTCAACTATTCCACAACAGAAAAGGAGTGCCTCGCCATCATCTGGGCTACGTCAAAGTTTCGCCCCTATCTCTACGGCAGGCCCTTTGTGAGCGACCATCACGCCTTGTGTTGGCTAGCTAACTTGAAGGACCCTTCAGGTCGCCTCGCACGGTGGAGCCTGAGACTTCAAGAATTTGACATCACTGTCGTGTACAAGTCCGGAAGGAAACACTCCGACGCCGACTGCTTGTCTCGTGCCCCCGTCGACCCAAACGCCCGACGACCAGGATGATGACAGCTTCTTGGGAGCCATAAGTACCGAAGACTTCGCCGAACGACAGCGAGCCGACCCTGAACTGAAGGGTCTAGTGGAATACCTAGAGGGAAGGACCATCGTTGTCCCAAAAGTATTCAGGCGAGGATTGGCATCATTTTCTTTGAAAAACAACGTCCTCGTAAAGAAGAACTTCTCTCCGGCCCGAGCCAGCTACCTTATCGTTGTACCTTCGGGACTGCGACCAGAAATTTTGCATGCCCTGCACGACGACCCGACGGCTGGACACCTCGGACTTTCCCGAACGCTCGCACGAGTACACGAAAAGTACTACTGGCCGCGCCTTGCCGCCGATGTCACTCGCTACGCAAGGACGTGCCGAGACTGTCAGCGACGGAAGACACCGCCCACAAGACCAGCAGGCTTCCTTCAGCCGATCGAGCCTCCTCGGCGACCATTCCAGGAGATCGGGATGGACCTCCTGGGGCCGTTCCCAACGTCGACTTGCGGAAATAAATGGATCGTCGTGGCTACCGACTACCTCACCCGCTACGCCGAAACAAAAGCCCTGCCCAAAGGCAGTGCCGCTGAGGTAGCCAAGTTCTTCGTTGAGAGCATCGTCCTTCGACACGGCGCCCCAGAGGTTCTCATCACCGACAGAGGTACGGCGTTCACGGCTGACCTAACTCAGGCGATCTTGGAATACAGCCACACAAGCCATCGCCGCACCACCGCGTACCACCCACAGACCAACGGGCTCACCGAGCGTCTAAATAAGACCATCGCCGACATGCTGGCCATGTACGTCGACGTCGAACACAAGACGTGGGACGCCATCCTTTCGTACGTGACCTTCGCGTCCAACACGGCCGTACAGGAAACGACGCAGATGACGCCATACAAGTTGGTCTACGGACGGAGCCCGGCAACGACGCTCGACGCGATGCTACCAAACGTGACCGACGAGGAAAACATCGACGTGACCACCTACCTACAGCGCGCCGAAGAAGCACGACAGCTCGCCCGCCTACGGATAAAGAACCAGCAGACGACTGACAGCCGCCGCTACAACCTTCGACGACGCCACATGGAATACCAACCCGGTGACCGTGTATGGGTATGGACGCCAATACGCCGACGAGGACTTAGTGAGAAGCTTCTTCGACGATACTTCGGACCGTACAGGGTACTTCGACGCCTCGGAGCACTCGACTATGAGGTTGCCCCTGACGGCATTACGAACTCTCAGCGGCGCCGTGCGCGACCTGAAGTCGTCCATGTCGTGCGCCTTAAACCGTTTTTTGCGCGTTAGCGAGCCTGGGGACTCTATTTTTTTCCTTCGTTATTGTAATTTATTTGTGTATGCACTTGTTTTGTTTTGTTTTTTTCTCTTCTATGTTCTTTCATAAGCATCGGGACGATGCTTTTTCAGAGGGGGGCAATGCCACGCCCACTTCTTGTCTTGTTTTGATGTATTCGGGTTTGACCGGCAGGGACGGTTATCAACGCTTGACGCTGTCCGTGAAGTAGAGTTCTAGAAGCGTCGCGATTGTAGTAGATCGGTTTGTTAAGATTGCGCCCCGCACGCAAATGTTCCAGTTTTGTCTAGAGATAACGCCGCCACCAGCGATATTGCTGGAAAGTTCGATAGCGCCTGTATAAAAGCCGACGCGCTTGATCGCTTGTCAGTTGAACGACGGACGACGCCCTGTTCGCCGCTATCATTGTACAGCGTGCATTGCTGTAGTTCTAGTTCTCATTTTCCGGCCACAAGTTCGGCCAAATAAACAGTTTCATCCTACAAACGCCGACTGCTGTGTTCGTCAACGTCACGACCACGTGACAATACAATTCGGCCTCTACATTGCCTCATTCTTGATAAGACAACTGTGAAACACCACCCCATTAGTGCGTCATTAACCTAGTGAAAAGAAACGCTTTCATGTTGCTATCTCATAAGAATATGCTTAAAAATCCTCTCTAACATTTTTTTCTGCAATTTCGCTTCGAAGTATTCGAAAAATAGTCTAGAAATATTCGAGAAATATTCGAAAAATATTCGATTCGATTCGCACTCACACTTCAATATTCAAATTCGCTTCGCACCCAAAATTTTGCTATTCGCACAGCTCTAGTAAAAACTTATTGGCAATCATTTGGGGCTGCTGTGTATGGCACTTCTGCGGCATTGAGAAACAGTAGACAAAAACGTACGCCAGTTTTCTTTTTTTGCCAACCGCACTTGCTCCTGCTTGCAACAGTGTACGGCGTACGCCACACGCACAGCCGAGCAGATATCTACAACTGTGATAAGGTTGTCGGCTATAAGTCATAATGGCACGTTCATCGACGGCCGCCACCTTGCCTTCGCTCTTTTCTGATGCTTATCCGCGAAAGCATCGCCGCAATCGCGCAGAAGTCATAATCACCGATCGACCGGTCTCTGCCGTTACCGAAAAGACGGACGACCTTTTGCGGCACATTGTGGCGTCGACAAGTTTAGGGACGCAGTGAACCTTTTTGCGATGGAAAGTTATCGCGGTTATCACTTCTTGCATTTATGCCTTTTTTGAGTTCCAAGGCATTGTTTGGTTCATCGCAGGCGGTTGTAGCTGCAGAGAACGGCGTCAGGAAAGGTTACCGTGCGAAAGCTGACCGCAAGGCTTCATGCTGCCTGCTATGTTTTTTTCCTCACTGCCATTCTGCAACTGAAGAAACACCTGGAAAGTGAGCGACCTCCCTCGCAGCGTCCGAAATCTGCGTGCGGTGCTCGCCGATCAGGGATATCTTAGTCGCGAGTAAACTGGAGCGGGGCACGCGCGAGCGCGCGCCCCTGTCACGCTTTAGAAGGGGTGTTTTAACTTTTTTTCGCTTCGTATGCGCCATATTTTTACTGCGACCGTATCTGAAGTGTTCGTTGTAAAAGTAGGAGGCTTTGAATAATGTTCGCTATATGGGGACGCAGCTTCAATGGTTAGCATAGGAAAATCGTAAGTGCACCCAAATATGGTCGTTATCACCGATAGATCGTTATGTGTGGGATCGTTATAAGTGGGTTCGACTGTATTATTGTACTTCACTTCAATGAAATCAGCAAAATACTGCTGCGGCTTCGTCACTGTCTGCAAGAAATGCTAAATAACTGCTCAGAAAAATATGTTACGTCCTCAAAATGTCTTAGACAGCGTCCTGACTGCCGGCGTCGTCTGCTATGGCCACCAATATAGAAACCGCGGGGACCGCGCATGCTGCTTTTGTAAAAGCAACGTAGAGTCGAATGGGCTTTAGCGCATGCTTGCGGCAAAGAAACATATTTTTGCTGCAAGAAATGCGGGCAACTGTGCAACTTCGTTCACTGTAGTCTTGCATATAAAAACGGGCCGCGGTTGACACAAGCATGGGCAAATTTAGATTCCCGTTTAGTACACATTGCCCTATGAAACACGACGCAAGCGGTTTCTTCGCTTTGTGGGAAGCAATCCAGCATGCTTAGAGCTTCATGCAGCCACAACCTTTCTCATATGATTGGAAACAAACGCACGAGAGCCATATGTACACGTGCGCCTCATTCAGTGTTGTAGCTAGATAACATTTCACATGAGTTTGTCTGCGGCACAATTTTATTATCTGATACTTAGGACTGTGCAGCGCTCACAAAAAGGGACAAGGGACAGAAGAAGTGCACACGACATGCGCTGACTCTCAACAGAATTTTTATTCCGAGAAACACAAAAAAAATAAACAAGAAGAAATCATCGAGTCACGTGACTTGTACTCCAGACGAAAAACGAAAAGAACATCCCTGGCTGTTGCCCCTTAACATAGCATGCGCACAACGAGTCACATTGCCGCACGTGCTGACCAAAAACTCGTATTCCCTATCCCATAGCTTTATCGATGGCTGGCTAACGCATCTTTCATAGCTTCTTCTAATGTGCAAGGCCTCGATAATTTCTTGGGCAAGCCGCATTTTGTGCCTGGAAAGAACCATGGTATCACTAAAGTGCGGGGTACACCCGCACTCCCGGCAATGACCTGCTAGATGAGAAGGCATCTCTGGTGTTAATGAACGCTTGTGTTCCCCCAAACCCACATTCAGGCACCTTCCACTTCGTCCTATGAAATATCTACCACACGACAACGGGATCTGATAGACGATTCCTACCTCGCAGTCAAGAAACTTGGACATATGTTTAGTGCCACAATCGCTGTTTGTTTCTTTCGACCCACTCGGCTGTGCGCACTTGTTCACACGGGCGCACATGCCGGACAACTTGTTTGGGGAGGAAAAGACGACATCCACCCCGTAGCGTTTCGCGACATTTTTTAGGCCATGTGAAAGCTTATGTGCATAGGGTAAAGCTGCGCATCTTTTTCGCTTACGGCTGCTTTTTTTTTTTTTTCCCTCATCAATTTTTCGCACGCCTTTGCGATTGCGACGTCCGGGAATCCTGCTCTCCTTAGTCTGGCCACTTGTTCGTCGAAACTCTGGTGGAATGGTGGAGGAATGCAAGATTCTATCAGGACCAACTACGCATCATATGTGGGGAGCACGAGGCGAAGGGCCCCACTCATTGGAGACGGCAGCATATGTATCGTGACTGATGCCGCATCGCTGACCAAACTACTGAATTTCTGTGGTTATCATCGAGACCTCGCCCACCACCCAAGAAAACCTGCATCACTGAGAAAGGAAAGGTACTGGTACTGGGCGATATTACAGTCCCGAAAACCTGCACGAGCATTCTGCAAAAAGGCCCCAAGTTTGCCATGGAGCCGCGACTTTCTCCGGTGGACAAAGTGATGCACTCGCAAGACGTTTCAGCAAGAGTGCCTGAGGACCTTCGACCTCGCTGCATGATTGAGTGTGTGGAAGTCGTAAAGCAAACTCATGGCAAGGAATTTAAGTCAGTAAATCCGTCTTCTGTTGTCAGATTTCACTTCACTTTATTTCCTTAAATACCTCCATCGAGGGGTATTACATAAGGGATGGTGTTTAATAAAACTATACAAGGGTGAATGAAGGTCATAGACTGGCAACAGAAGGTTTCTTCCTGATTCTACCAGAGGTTTTTTACAAGCGCCATCGAAAAGAATTATGTGCAGTACACTGTCAAAAAGTGAAGAAAAGTGCTTTGGCACTCTTAACCGGCTTCAAGTTAGAAAAGTTGGCAGCAGGAGTAAAGAAGAAGGCAGGCGAAGGTTTCCTGGAAGTTTTTTTTTTTTTTTTTTTCAGCTAAAACCCACAAGCCAGACATTACTTTCAGGGCAATCGTTACAGAAAAGGCTACGTGGCAACATGTTGTGTCAGGCTACCTGCAGGTGCAGCTAGCCTCTTTGCGCATCGAAGGCCCTTTTCGGATAGCCAATTCCTTATAACTGACAAACGTTTTTCAGAGAAAACAACCCAGGGAAGTGCCAGGCCATCAGCATTGATGTTGAAGACCTCTTCTACTCGCTCCCACATGATGAACTTATGAAGAGTGTCAAAATGTGCATTTGTAACTTCAGTGATGAATATGCATTTTATGAGAGATGTAAAATTTCAGTAGAGGTCTTTCTTGAACTGCTGTCCGTGTACCTTGGGTCTACATTTGTACAACATGAAGGCAAGCTGTACATACAGAAAAGTGGCATCTGTATTGGGTCTAGGGTGGCTCCAGTACTCAGTGAAATTTTTTTTAGCAGGGTAGATGGGTGGTTGGCTGAGCACTTAGATGGCGTGGTAGGTCCTGTGTACTGGTATGTTGATGATCTTTTGGTCTTCTTTAATAGCCCAGATTACACGAGAGACAGCATAGACATTCTCAAAGTCTTTAAGGAATGTGTGCTTGGGCTTAAATTTACAGTTGAACTGATGAAAGAAGAGTCTATTCAGTTTCTGGACCTGAAAATGAAATTTTACCCATTCGTGTTTGTTGGCGATACTTCGCAAGAACCATGAAACCGTTGCTTGATTTCAGCTCTAGCCATTCCAAGCTTATCAAACAGGGGACAGCACTTTCGTGCATCCGCTCTACCCTAGAGAAAACATGCGTACACGTCCATAGTTTTGACGAACAAGTGGCCAGACTAAGGTGAGCTGGATTCCCGGATTTCGCAATCGCAAAGGCGTGCGAAAAATTGATGAGGGAAAAAAAAGTCCGTGCAGCGAGAGACTCGCAAAATCAAAGCAGCCGTAAGCGAAAAAGATGCGCAGCTTTACCCTACGCACATAAGCTTTCACATGGCCTAAAAAACGGCACTAAGCGCTACGGGGTGGATGTCGTCTTTTCCTCCCCAACCAAGTTGTCCGTCATGTGCGCCCGCGTGAACAAGTGCGCACAACCGTGCGGGTCGAAAGAAACAAATAGCGATTGTGGTACTAAACACATGTCCAAGTTTGTTGACTGCGAGGTAGGACTCATCTATCAGATCCCGTTGTCATGCTGTAGATCTCGCACACACTCTAAGAAAAAAAAAGAGTCTAAAGAGGGTCATGGCACTGTGACTCTCTTTGGGTGTCCATTTGACCCCTTTTGGAAGGTAGAGGAAGAGAAAAAGAGTTAGCATTTCGGCAGGAGTCACCGGACTCTCCTGAAGCGCGTTTCGATTGGCTTCAGTGATGAAGGCGCCGCCGTATACGCCATACACATCGCGCGCTTGCCCTTTGGCACTGCTGTGGCGCATTGGCTCGCTGAGGTGGTGCGCCGCTTCCGCCTCCTCTCTCAGTCTCCTCGTCTATTGGAATGCGTTGCGTGGTTGCGTTGGTTGCGCGGGTTGCATGTCTTGAAGTTTTGTGTTCGAGCAAGCATGCGCGTCTCCTTTGGTGTTGACGCCGGCTCGGTGCACGAGGTGGCGCTTGGAGGGCGGAATATTCATCGAGCTGCGGACACAGACAACGGGCGCCAGTTAACGGTGAGTGTACTGCTTTCGTAGGTACTAATTATACAGCTTTAGCTGGGCCTCTGCAGCAGCTCTGCGGAAGTTATCTGCCAGCCATTTCCAACAGCAGCCTGTGTCCGCGGGGCTGTTGCGGATGCCCAACTAAAGCTGTCAGTTAACGAGTTGCCACCGTTATGTGCGTTGCTGTACAAGCTCCCGTAAAGTGAGTGATGCAAACATTTATCAAGGGTCATTTTTTGCTGATCGCACCTTGTGTCTGCACTGCTGAAGGTGCAAGATGTCGTTTTCAGATGCACTTTAATCTACTTCATAATAACATTTCCATCGACCTTGAGTGTGCAGCGTGCTTCTGCGCGTGGGAACAGGAAAAATAAAAAGCTTGTGTACAGAACGCTCAGACGCACTATATAAAATGATTTTTGTTGGCTTAAAGACGGTAGTTTGAGGTGCAGATATAGTACGGTGGCTTCCAGAACGTACGCGTTGGTCACTTAAGTTGGACACGCCTCACCGGTAAAGTGAAAAAGCTCGAGACTTTCGACAGTGCGCGCTGTTGCGGCCGCCGCCGTGCACTCTTTTCCCTCGTTTCTGTTTGCTGTTTTCGTGGTTTGCATACACTGCGGTGACGTTCGGCGTTATAACAGAATTGAGTGAGTGTACGTGATTGTGGGAGCTATGTGCGGTAATTCTAGCATATGACATGTCTGATCTCGACATAGACGGCGTCCGCACGCGCTAGGTGTTGTTCGGGCCCTCGAACTCGCACGTGTTTATCTGAGTATATAAGGATGGGTTACGTTTGTAAAACATGCGGTCAGTAACTGCTCACGGCGTGCCCCTGACTGCCAGAGGATGTGCTTGGGTGTCGGGATATGCAGGCACAAAGCCGTGTTCATTCTCAAACCAAATTTGGAAGCGATTTCTCAGAAAATAAGTGCTTTCATTCGTGTATACCCAGTGCCTATTGCGAGACGAGGTTCCCGCTGCATTTTATGTGAAAATTTGTTTTCGTTGCAAAATTATTTTGAACGAAACAGTCGTGGCAGATGTGTGTACAATAACGGTGTGTTGAACAAAGGGCGGTTTTAAATACAAATAATCAATGTGTGTGTTTTGGTTATTCCCAGAATCCCGGATCACTTCTCCCGCCTCTTCACTCCAGTTGACAGCCACACTCGGGGAAACGAAGGTGCCGCTCTGGTCTGGCGCCTCACCGCTCGTGATGGGAAAATCAACAGCAGCGTTCGCCCTGTCAACGAGGCAGTGGATCCTACATTTCCTTTAGTTGGACAAGACGACGTAGGAAAAGAGGTGAGTGGCACCCACGCAAAGGAGCCTAAACCAATTTCGTTTGTTGTTTAAAAGAGGCTCACATCATCTAGTGCTGCAAGTTTGTCGCCAAGTGACGTGTTGCAAAAGCTACTATTTGCAGTTGTGTTTTACACGATAACAGCAAAAAACTTGGTTCCTTAACATGCCTGTTTGCATTTGTTGTTTTGTTGTGAGCCTTCATTACGTCTGTGTGAACCACTTATTGTGTAGGTTTTGCAAACCTTTACTGCAGTTTCATTTTTTCATCATAATATCACGTTCTGCTTTTCAGATACCGTTTTTCATGGAACTCACGCTGAACAGGAGCGACAACCTAGCAAGCCCCAAGTCTGATGCCTCCAGCCGTCACCACTTTTTGATTTATCAATCATAAGGAATATATATGGAAACATGATGCCGATTTCTGCTGTTTATTTTGCACCATAGGACACTATGCACATCACAGTCACACATTTTAGTCGACTATACTCATACAAGCACGTAAATGAGTAATACCTTAACATCTTAATTGGAAATCACGGACCATTTTTTCACGCTTTTTATATTACTTTGCTGGAAATTGTGTGTTATTTTGACGAGTTTTATTAAAATAATGCCAAAATTGAACTGTTCTTTTTTTGCAGTCACTGGGCAGAATGGCAAGTATTATTGGACTTGCCTAAAATGAATACTTCACTATTTTCAACAGTAGTCGAACAAAAGTAGAGCAAGGGTCAAATGGGTAGCTTAAAATAGTTGTGGAGTCGCTTGATGCTTCGGTGGGGGTTATTTGACCCACGTAGGAGTGTTACCGGCAAGGGTCGTCTGACTCCCTCATAAGTAGTAACGTGATCCTTCGGATGAGTCCTTCCACTCTTCCTAGAGGGTCAGGGGACTCTCCTAGAGTGAGCCGACTCTGACCCACCAAGAGAGTCACCGTGTCTATTTAAAGAGAGTCGTATACGTGGCAAGTCAGAACTCTCCGAAAAGAGTCACGGATACTCTTTTTTTTTTCCCAGAGTGTAAGACAGAGTGGAAGGTGCCTGAATGTGTGTTTGGGGGAACACAAGCGTTCATTAACACCAGAGATGCATTCTCATCTAGCAGGTCATTGCCAGGAGTGCGGGTGTACCCCGCACTTCAGTGATACCATGGTTCTTTCCACGCACAAAATGCTGCTTGCCCGAGAAATTATCGAGGCCTTGCACATTAGAAGAAGCTATGAAAGATGCGTTAGCCAGCCATCGATAAAGCTATGGGATAGGGAATACGAGCTTTTGGTCAGCATGTGCGGCAATGTGACTCGTTGTGCGCATGCTATGTTAAGGGGCAACAGCCAGGGATGTTCTTTTTGTTTTTTGTCAGGTGACTCGGTGATTTCTTCTTGTTTACTTTTTTTGTGTATTTCGGAAAAAAAATTTTGTTGAGAGTCAGTGCATGTCGTGTGCGCTTCTTCTGTCCCTTGTCCCTTTTTGTGAGCGCTGCACAGTCCTAAGTATTAATCAATACCAACTCGCTCATTTTTCTATTCTAAGTCATTTTATTATCTATCTGTTGCTTCTCATTGCGCGAATTTTCTAAGGTTATCACACGTACGGTGCATTTTCGATCGCCACCGAGCCACATCAGGATGAAAATTTTCGACAATTGACTTCGTTATCCAGCTTGCACAAAGGGGCCAATCACGATCGAAAAATACGGTCCCGATCGGGCTCAATTGCGATAGTAAATGCATCGTGTGCCAGCTGGCCGTCTACTTGCGCACTTGAATGACCATGCCGCAAGGTGTAACTTACCGTGGTCTAAATGGCAATTTTATGCTGCAGTGAAAATACCAGCGTCCAGCATTTATGAAGCTTCATTGATAAGCTGTATGACACTGCGCAGCTGCTCTTAGAAGGTGAATCAGTGTTTGAAGCTGGCCCTGTTTTCGCCTGTAGTGTAAAACAACATAGAGAAGAACAAGTGACACTGGCTATGGGCTCATTTTACAGAAATAATCTATAAGCAAGGAAACTATTGGGCTGAAGTCGAGATCAACACCTTTTGCGCAAAATTTTCTCAGACAACGGGCGAAACAGACACGGACGGGCGCAAACTTCCAACTGATTTTATTATCAACAAGTGACATATATATATATACACAAATATGACTACGTCAAAACAAAAACAACAATGGCACAGGTGTGCAGTGTGTCAGCGCGCATCAGCTACTCCCTCCCCCAAATGTAGTGTTCCTTCCAAGAAGGCCATTTCCTTCTGTGTCAACGAAACTGACGTCATGCTCACGCAGCAGCAACTGCGTGAGCATGACGTCATGCAGTTTCGTTGACACAGAAGGAAATGGCCTTCTTGGAAGGAACACTACATTTGGGGGAGGGAGTAGCTGATGCGCGCTGACACACTGCACACCTGTGCCATTGTTGTTTTTGTTTTGACGTAGTCATATTTGTGTATATATATATATGTCACTTGTTGATAATAAAATCAGTTGGAAGTTTGCGCCCGTCCGTGTCTGTTTCGTCCGTTGTCTGAGAAAATTTTACGCAAAAAGTGTTGATCATGGAGTACCAACTAGCTCGAACCCACACCTTGTGAAGTCGAGAGTCTGACAGAAACCCGTGTGGTCGGGAAAAGACACGAGTACAATTAAAATGGACACGAGGGCGGCGCAAACTGTGGTGGAAGTTATGTCGGCGAGACAGGTAACTTTCAGCAAAGACTGAAGCAGCACATGTATGACGTAAGAATGGTTTCATCAAACGTGCTGGCCAAACATGCAGAAGCAACTAGCCACAAAATAGACCGGGATAAGGCAAAGATAACGGAAAGAGAAAAGAACTGGACTTTTCGGCTTTATCTTGAATCTCTGACAATCTAGACAACGGCGCACGCGCTTAATCATCATGACGGCAACTTTCCACACATGTCTTCACGTTGCCTACGTCATATTTCAAAACATACATAACTGAGCTGTTTGCGCATTCATTTTTAACTGTGAACGAGGCTCCCGTGCGGGAACTCGAGCGTCTTGCTTTGATGTGAACATTCATGGTCGGTGTCCATTTTAACACCAGAGGCTTGAAATAACAAAAAAGAAAGACAGGTACGTGACAGCGTCATCATGCTCGTTAAAAGAAGGGTGGCGGTAAAAGTGAAAGCTCATGCCTGGCCGCTTTGTGTGCTTAGTGCACTGTGGCACAAGCAGAAAAGTACCATGCCGCTCATCATTATTACTGCATTTTTCCGGATTGTGTAGTCTCTAGTGGCCTGCACAGAAGAAGTGAGAGCAAAACAACGCATTTCAAAAGCGAAAACGCCATGAAATCGCGGTTAAAAACAACACATTTAACCGTCCGCTTCCCTTCGCCAGAGTGAGACGAGGTCACGTGATCCAACCCTGCATGTCACAGTGATTGCAGCACCTGCGTCTCCAGTGGTGGTCCTCGTGCCCAATAATATGAAAGTTTACAGGCGATAGAGCAACCCTTTGGTGGCCGCTTTGACTAGTTTCGGTTTCTCACTCAAATTCCCTACTCCTCTTTGCCCTGAAGAGGGTCGCTGTAGCCCGTTGTCGTGACGATGCCCACATTGGCAACTTAACACTGGCCTGTCAATGCCTTGCATCGTCATTACACAGCCAAAAACTGAGCAAGGCTTTCTCCATTTGTTGCTTGTGTAAGTTACCCGCAAGCAGCATGGTAACAGCTTCATGCAGCAAAGCATGGTACAGTTTCGCAGTGTCGAGGAACGATCAGAAACACAGACTGTTGGGCTAGGTTGTCTTGCATTATAATAATCTTTATCATAATAATGAGCAACAGTCGACGAGCTCACTGCTACGTCATGTTCCCCATGGGCAACATTGCGTCATTTAGCGAGTGAGGGCACTGATCAGGCAAAGGAAAGGGGCGCGAGCTTTGTTTCTTGAAATAGAGCTTCTGCACAGCACACAGGGATGCGATATTCGCAAAATATGACTGCCGCGGCCTTCTTTACGAATGAACGAGCTTATTTCAGAGGTGTAAAAAAAAAATGTCAGGGACTGTTCACTGGCCCTTTAAACAAGCTGATAAAAACGAGGTGTCCAACTATCACTACCACGGACCCTCAAGGCGCCAGCAGCTTAGGAGGAACGTCGGCGTGAGCCTGATCGTGATCAGAAACAACATCACCGTGCCAAACACACAGCGTTGCAAGATCGGGAAGCAACTTCATCTGATTCGAGCTGGGTAGATCTCGTGCAGATCACATCACCACGGACCCTCAAGGCGCCAGCAGCTTAGGAGGAACGTCGGCGTGAGCCTGATCGTGATCAGAAACAACAATGCCATGCCAATGACGCAACGTTGTGAGCTCAGGAAGCGACTTCATCTGATATGAGATGGGTAGATCTCGTGCAGTTCACATCACCACGAACCATGAAGGAGCAAGCTGCTTAGAAGGAATGTCGGCACAAACCTGACTGTGATCAGAAACAACAATGCCATCCCAATGACGCAGCGTTGTGAGCTCAGGAAGCGACTTCACCTGATTCAAGATGGGTAGATCTCATGTAGTTTGCACCACCACAGACCATGAAGGAGCAAGCAGCTTACGAGGAACATCGGCACAAACCTGACCGTGATCGGAAACAACATTGCCACGCCAAAGATGCAGCGTTGCAAGATCGGGAAGCCACTTCGTCTGATCTGATAAGGGTAGATCTCGTGTAGTTCGCAAGCATTTTCACAGCAGAGGCCTGTGCAATACTGGCGGCCATTAAACACATTAAATAATGGAAATTACATCTCACAGTTATATTACAGGGATTCCTTAAGCATTTTAAAAGCTTTGAAAACTGCCAAATTGAAGAAAAATCCTGTCGTCGTCTCGTTTTACTCAATACTATGCAACACTTAAGGGTTCATGAAGCACCCCTTGGGCTTGTTAAAAAACACAACCTGCGGAAAGCTGACACGGCTATGAACTGCTCTGCCAAATATTACAGTCGTGCGCGCCGCGTAAAGGCCACAAGCGGAGCGCGAAGTTGCCGTTTCCTCAGGCGCCCTCTTTTCAAACAGAGGCCAGTTCTCACACTTGTCGGTGGGCGGGGCGTCTGCACGTTGACGTCGCGGAGACATAGCTTCTTATTGGCCGATAGCCGAATGATATGCGCTTCTTGCCACGGGGTGCTGCCACTTGCCCGCGCCGCACTCCTGTGTCTGCTGACTTTACGCGGTAGCCGCACTCGCGCTTGCGAATCACAGCGGGAGTGCGATCGCGTTTCATGACACGCGCTGACGTAACTTCTTACCCCCGTGCCATCCCTCCCTGTCTAGCTTCCAGTGCGCTCGTTGGCACGAGAAAAGAGAGAAAGCGCTGGGAGCATGCACCAAACCCCCGTAACTCCGCTGATTCTTGACGGATTCGAGAAATTTTTGCGGCAATTGATTCGGGAGGCAGTAAACTCCGATACTAAGGTCATTAGATCATTACTTGGAAAAGTGTTTCATGACCCCTTTAAGTTTTTTTTTTTTTTTAACTTCCAAAGCATACCCTTTGACATTGTAATTAGGGGTATCAAAAATACCCATGCAAGTTTACGTCTAATAGGGAACGGGAGTAAGGTCCCGGTCCAGCGGTCGAGGTTGGGTGGTCGGCCAGGCCTGAGGCCTGTTGCACGGAGGTGGTGAAGACGGCTTAATTGTAGGCCTATGCAAGTCCACAACAAGTGTGTGGCATCGCGGACTGGAGCGTCACAAAATAGGCATGATGTACATATGGGCCGCAGTACCAATGTGTGCGAAATGCAAAAATACACCGCGTGATAGATTGCAGTGCTCCATAATGCTCCACTTACAGACGATATGCTTCCTTCATGGTGGTTCAGGACAGCGATAAGCACGCGCAGTGGTTATCGCTTGAGCGGCCGCAAACAACAGGTGCATTATTGCGCAGCCACCATGATCGTTGCTGCCTTGTCACCTTTCAAACGGCAGCACACTTGGCTGAGTGCTTATGGAATGCAGAATGTTAGGGAGCATTGCAATCAAGACGTGCATATGTGTGCAAATGGGCATGCCATGTAGTATTTTTTGAGGACGATAATCTTTCTTCGGATACTTGAACGCAGAAATTTTGGTCTGCCTGTCTGTCTGTCTGTCACACAATTCAGCCACCCAGCCAAAGTTTAAGCACTTGCTGAACGTCCAGCCATCTTGAACTGGTAGCTGCGTTCATACTTGTGAACATTGTCGATCAAAAAGCAAATATTATGCATATCTGAGGCACAACATCAATACGTAAGTATTAGGTGGGGTGTTCCTTTACTATAAAATACATAAATACGTAATTCTACAGACCCTAGTGTTTCTTAGGCTGTGCTGAAAATGCGACAGTATGCATGAAAAAGCCCACTGCTGACGATATGGTGCTGCCACCTGGCAGTTGCCCTGGAAACAGTGTCACGGGTGGCCGCGGATGAGACCAGGACCCATGTAGTACAGCCGGCAGAAGACTATCATCTTACGACGACATTTGCAGCGAAGCACGCAGATACGCGGCCAATTTTTTTTTTTTCATGTACTTCGCATGCATCTGTGGTAAGCAGGAAAACACTAATACTTAATGGATGAAAGTTATAAACCGTCTATTCAGACGTTTTGTGAACTGATGTACAACTTTCTTATTTGAGTTTTTGTCCGGCTTCTGAAGTTAGTCAGTTGATCTTGCCTAAATAAGCAATTAAGCATCACACAAAAATAGTGCGACTTACTCCATGAAATAGTTGGCAGTGTGCATTTGGTTGTGTTGTCACTGAGTGCGTCCGCACATTTTTAAACTCTGGCTTGTGTTAGCTGGGCCACCCTGTATATTTAAAGGCCTTGGTGTGCAAGAAGAGCTAACTTCACTGGCTGTAGTTGCAATTGAGATGTTGGTGTGCTTTTTTCAAAAAATATTAGGTCAATGTTTAGCCAGACCTCAGCCTTTCTCAAGACGTATTGACAGTATGTGCAGGGGGACAGTGTCCTATGTGAGAAAGGGAGGGGGAAAAATGAGGGGTATGAAATACAAAAATGACAAAATGTAATAAAGATCAAAAGGCATGACTGATTTTGTTTAATGAACGCACAGCGGTAAGTTAGAGAGCCATATTTTCAGAACAGAGCTGCGCCCTCCAGAGGACCTGGCAAGATTGAAGGAGCACTAACTGCAGGAACAGACGTTAGACTCAATCTGTCTCACTTGTGTTTGAGCTTCATCAACGTTACATAGACCACTAGCCGAGCTGTGGCCATGACAGCTGCTTATATTTTGCACAAGTCACAGACTGTACAAATGTTTGCACGCTTAAAACAGATGATTTATGTGGAGGAATGTTTATTGTCCTCCTACTCGAACCTACCAAAAAAATAGTGTAGACCAGGATGGACAGCCCTCTCAGAGGTGCCGCTTGATCCCCCCAGGAGGCCAAAGCGAGCCGGCCAGGAGCCTTCCCACTACTTGGTGCACCTCTGGACTCCCCGCTGCACTATGGGGGCATGCTTTATCTTGGCAAAACATTGGAGCACGGCATCTCGTGCATGGTGGCCAACAGTGGCCGTCTGCGGGGCTCACGCCACAGCCTGGCCACCTGGAGCTTTTCCAGTGTCGAGCCCATTCTGCGCTCCTCCTTGGATCCAGCAAATGATGACGAGGACCTGTACAACTGGATGGCACGTCAGAGAGGACCTTCGTCGCCTCTCGACTCACCGTCGAGTCGCAGCGCACCACGCGAGTCAGGCGTGCCCACAGGAGGAATCCCCGATGCCCAAACTGTCTTCGAGCCCCTCTTGCAGCTGCTGGGCGCCTGTACCTTGGCTTTACAGACACCAGGGCCACGTCTTGCACTTTCAGCCTTGATAGAGCTTCTGCGCGTCGACCTTGTGGAATCGGAGAGTCCCGAACAGCCACAGAGAAGACGGTCCAAGCCCGGCCAGCGGCTCTTTGTGGACACAAGCACAGACACACCGGCATTGGTGTGCGATCGGCTAGCGTTGGAGCTTGACGTGCGCCACCCAGGAAGCCCAGGCACGTGTGCTCACGTGGCAGTGGACGTGCAGTATGTGGCTCAGCAAGTGAACATGCCTTTGCTGCGACTGTTGAGCCAGTTCTCCAGCATGTACGAGAATGTGAAGGAGACCCGGCTGGAGCTGCAGTGCCGCCGACCTCGAGCCGACTCGGTCGTTGTGCCGCCACAGCAACATCCAGCCGGCAGCCACGAGTCAGTCGCACCTGTGCAGCCAGGGACACCACGCTGCTGGAAAACCATGTGCTTTTTGCTTGACCTCTACGAGACTATGCCCCCTTCGCAGGCTCTGGCTGACAGGTGAGTATGTCTTCTGCTTGACGCACATCAATTTGTAATTTATGTCAGAAATTGAAGAGGCTGATAGCAGTGGCATTGCAGACTATACTAACAAATTACTAACCCTAAACAAAGTTGAAAACTACTCTTTCCGACTGGAAAAACACTTGGCCTTTATTTGAAGAACACTTGTTAATGGGACACTAAAGGCAAATGTCAAATCAATGTTGATTGTTGAACTAGCGTTCCAGAAACCTCATAGTGCTTGTTTCATGCAAAGGAAATGCTTAATTTGAATGAAAATCACTTTTTCTTGGTCTGCACAGCGTTAGTGCACTTCAAATTGTGCGCATGAAAAGGCCTCCTGACGTCGCATTCGTCTTGCCCAACGTTGCCCGCCTTTATTGCCCGGCAGCCGACGCTGTGTTTTCTGCTCTGAAGGGCACATTACACAATATCAAATGGACTCAGCATTTTGTCGAACTTTTCATTAGAGGAACTTTCATGAACATGCAAGGCACACGCAGCAACACGCGATAACGAAACTACCACTGAGACGCAAGCGGAGCCCTGCGAAAACGGAACTTTCGCCCTACCGATGCCATTCTCCACACTAACATCAAGTTCTTTTTTTCCATGAATCAAACGCACAAGCAGCAATTTATTACATCAGAATGTTCTTTTTTGTCGTTAGAAGCTTGAATACTAGTGATAATTTGCACTCGGGGCTCTTGACGTCATCGAGTTCATTCCAAAACGTCCCACTAGTGGTGCATATACTGTCCTACATTTACCTTAATTTCTCGATTACTAGAGCACTGCTATTGATAATATTCACATTTTAGATGTTCTCAAACATTGACCCTTCACTCTGACATAAATTTTTATTTGCCTTTAGTGTCCCTATAAGGGAACACCACGCTAACTCAATAATAAAACAAGCAGTAAGCTTTGCAGTAAGCAAACAGCAGTATGGCATCTAACATTGTTTTTATGGATCCCAATAAGCTCTCCGCTGCCCTGCAAAGTACAAATGAGCAGGTGATAGACAAAAGGCGGGCAGACTTTTTTTTTTTTTTCGTAAGACACAGCAATGAATTTACTGGTTGCTGTGCAGGTGTGGTGTAAAAGTCCCTTTTGTCTGCGGCCATATCTACATAGGGCAGACAGGCCACTGTGTTAATCAGAGCATAATGGAGCACAAGATGTCTTTAACCGAAGGTTCATCACCCAGTCTATCTTTATATTGTGAAGAGTGTAAATTGGTGCACGCCTAAATTCGATGAATGTTCAGTTTTACAGAGGCACAGGAATGAAGAAACACATCTAAGGCTTAAGGCTTGGCATATAGATAGTAGTAGAAGCGCATGCCTGAGCAAGCCATCGATTAACTTGCGAAAAGAAGAAATCAAATACCTGGTCATCTCTCGTTGTAGACCGCCCATGTGTGCTTGATTGACAGTTAGCATCCTGTGCCTGTGCATGTGCAGATAAGTTTTTGTGTCCACCTACCTTTCCGCCGCAATGCGCGTTTTCAGTTGTTAGTCGGCATTTGTGTTTTCTTGATCTCTTCTCGTGTGTGCACACCTACCTTTTTGTATCGTGAATAATGACAACTAACAGCCAATCGAGCCAAGGGAAGTATCGGGAATGATGTAAATATGCAAAAATTAAGGTGGACGAAAAGACAACTTGCCTCTGGCAGGGACCGAACCTGCAACCTTCGAGGAAAGCATCCGATGCTCTACCGGGAGAGCTGTGGTGGCGGCCGTCCTCCCGTAAACTTTATCAGGTGTATTTGTGCGTTTAAACCTGAAAGTGTTAGTGCTGCTCGTAATAGGATCACGTGCTGCGTGATGCCAGCAGGCAAAAAATGGTGTTCTGCACTCGCCATCATGGCTGCGAGCGGCACTAACACTCCTAGGTTTGTGCACAGATAAACCCGATAAAGTGGGCAAGAGGACGGCCGCCGCCGTAGCTCTACTGGTAGCGCATCGGATGCTTTCTTCGAAGGTTGCAGGTTCGGTGTTGTCTTTTCATCCACTTCTTCACATGCATATCATGATTACTACAAACAACGTCCCTTATACTATCCTTGGCTTGATTGTCTGCTGGTTCTCATTAATGTTCTGTCTAACTGAGAAAATCAGCCCTTCTTTCATGAATCCCTACCAGCTAGTTCAACTTTCTGTCGTTCTAATCTTTCTGCAGCATATGGCATGATAGAATCCTTATATTTCAGCATTGCTGTTTGCTGGGAGTGTCCCAATGACAGTAAAACCAGTCGCAGCTCTGTGCAAAATCAGATTTATACTGCATCTGTGAGAGAGTTTTGCAGACTCTCACCGTTGAGATTTCCGTGATTTCAGCCTATTAAGCACAGTTTGCAAGTGGGAATGTCTTCAGGTGTTTTGCAGATAAATAGCTGGAACTTTGGTCAGTTGTGCAATTCTCAGCAGTTGAACTGATAGCATTAACTAGTACCTATCTCTCTACAGCCACTAGATCTTTCCTTCTGGAAACCAAATCAATGAAGGCTGGTAAAAAGGGTATATCCATTTCCACATAGTATTAGGTCTGAACTGTTGTATTGCACGTCATATTCATTAGTGGCACATTGAGCAGCAGCTTTTTTGAACGGTGCCATTTACAACAATAAGGGTTCAAGTACGGGGTATTGGCAGTGACTTTTAATGAGGCTTTTTGGCTTTTCAGTATCTGTGAAACTTAACATCAAAGACGCCGTGCAAATTCTTGCTTTTTCAGTGCATGCAAATGATGTGCTCAACGTAATCTTTTTGCAGCCATTAGAGGAAAGGTATAACCATTAAAGTACACTAGCTAAATGGCACTTGTTCGGGTTTTGTTTGGCTCCTTTCGCAGCATTAGTTTTTGCGCACATTATAGCATTGCTGTTGGAGAGCACTGTGGCCAAGGTGGGCTACTTGGTAAAAGAAGAACTTGTTGCTGGGTAAAGGGACAACTGCGCTACCTTGTCATGTGGGAAATGTTGTGTAGGACAGACCGGAAGGTGTGTGAACGTGCATATGTGTTAACGTGAATTGTCAGTAAAAAACTATGTAAGCGGGCACCTACCCACCCACTGCTCCGAGTGCAAGTGCTAACCGATGCTGAAAGATGTTAACATATGCAGCCACTGCCAAGATAATAGGGCAAGGGAAATTTGCGAAGCATACCACATTAGGAAGAAGGGAAATGAATGCGTCAGTGAGTCATCGGTATTTCTACACAGCACAGAGATGAGATTTATCATTGAGCATTGTTAAGATGACGTCCTATGGTTGCTAAGATTTTTTGTGATGATACCTTTCTGAAAAGCGCATGCTCGGTGATGATTTCTGCAAAGTATACTTATAGGAGGACTGTGTGAAATAAAGGTCAGTTGCAAGTCTGCGACTGTGTGTGTGTATGGTTGTACGTGCGTGTCAGGTAGCTCAGTTGTCCCTTTGGTACTTGGTGAAAGTTCGTCTAGAGGAAAGTTTTGCACTGTGCTAAAAGCACGCACAGCAGGAGCCATTAAGACGGGACATGTGAAGTCTTCTGTTGTCCTTGTTTTTAGCTCAGTAAGGAACCCTTTTCTAGAATATGTCCAGAACCTAATGGCCTGTGTGATTTGTCGCCATGTGTATGCATTTACATTGTCTACAGTGGTACATACAGAGATGTGCAAGATGGTAATGTAACCTTTAAAATGGGTGTTGTCCTTGAGAAAGGGAAGACTACATGAGATGAGCAACCTTGACCAGATACCATATCTGAAGAACGGAAAGAGGATAAACACCGGAAGTTATGGTGCGCTGACATTTGTGCCATTATTCCTTTGCCGCAATACTTCTTTCCAGACTACTTTGTCCACAGGGAAATGTGCTGTGCAAGCAGAAAGAAGAAAAAAAGGGAGACAGGGTAGAGCATCGGACACGCAATTTGAAGGTTCAGATCCCACTGACGGGATTTAAGGCTGCCGGATTCTAAACCAGAAGGCCGTCAGTTTTGCGGCCGGCCGAAGGACGAAACCGAAGCTAGCCGGCGCACCACTGTAGTAAAGCATAAAATCAGAGACAGCGGCATATCAAAAATTTTCCACGTATTCCCGCAGTGTGTCAAGCAAGAGAAATGATTGAAAAAGGTGTGCACTTTAATCATACAGGCAGTGATGTGCATGTACCTCTTTGACCGTTATTGGGCGTCATGGGGCTGACTTGGCGGCAGCAGGGGCAGCGCAAGAAAGCCGTGTTAAGCACGTTCTGTATTTCTTCTACAGATACCTGTTCAACTAGCACAAATCGTTGACGCAAGACAAGGCAGCGCTTACGAAGCAGGAAGCTGACGACGACACACCCACCAGGGGATCCGTCCAGCTACCGCTACAAAAAGGCCTGCAACGCCGGTTGAACTTCACTTGGTGGAGCAGGGGCAGCGCAAGAAAGCAGTGTTAAGCACGATCTGTATTTCTTCTACAGATACCAGTTCAACTAGCACAAATCGTCGACGCAAGACAAGGCAGCGCTTACGAAGCAGGAAGCTGACGACGACACACCCACCAGGGGATCCGTCCAGCTACCGCTACAAAAAGGCCTGCAACGCCGGTTGAACTTCACTTGGTGGAGCAGGGGCAGCGCAAGAAAGCAGTGTTAAGCACGTTCTGTATTTCTTCTACAGATACCTGTTCAACTAGCACAAATCGTCGACGCAAGACAAGGCAGCGCTTACGAAGCAGGAAGCTGACGACGACACACCCACCAGGGGATCCGTCCAGCTACTGCTACAAAAAGGCCTGCAACGCCGGTTGAACTTCACTTGGTGGAGCAGGGGCAGCGCAAGAAAGCAGTGTTAAGCACGTTCTGTATTTCTTCTACAGATACCTGTTCAACTAGCACAAATCGTCGACGCAAGACAAGGCAGCGCTTACGAAGCAGGAAGCTGACGACGACACACCCACCAGGGGATCCATCCAGCTACCGCTACAAAAAGGCCTGCAACGCCGGTTGAACTTCACTTGGTGGAGCAGGGGCAGCGCAAGAAAGCAGTGTTAAGCACGATCTGTATTTCTTCTACAGATACCAGTTCAACTAGCACAAATCGTCGACGCAAGACAAGGCAGCGCTTACGAAGCAGGAAGCTGACGACGACACACCCACCAGGGGATCCGTCCAGCTACCGCTACAAAAAGGCCTGCAACGCCGGTTGAACTTCACTTGGTGGAGCAGGGGCAGCGCAAGAAAGCCGTGTTAAGCACGTTCTGTATTTCTTCTACAGATACCTGTTCAACTAGCACAAATCGTCGACGCAAGACAAGGCAGCGCTTACGAAGCAGGAAGCTGACGACGACACACCCACCAGGGGATCCGTCCAGCTACCGCTACAAAAATGCCTGCAACGCCGGTTGAACTTCACTTGGTGGAGCAGGGGCAGCGCAAGAAAGCAGTGTTAAGCACGTTCTGTATTTCTTCTACAGATACCTGTTCAACTAGCACAAATCGTCGACGCAAGACAAGGCAGCGCTTACGAAGCAGGAAGCTGACGACGACACACCCACCAGGGGATCCGTCCAGCTACCGCTACAAAAAGGCCTGCAACGCCGGTTGAACTTCACTTGGTGGAGCAGGGGCAGCGCAAGAAAGCCGTGTTAAGCACGTTCTGTATTTCTTCTACAGATACCTGTTCAACTAGCACAAATCGTCGACGCAAGACAAGGCAGCGCTTACGAAGCAGGAAGCTGACGACGACACACCCACCAGGGGATCCGTCCAGCTACCGCTACAAAAAGGCCTGCAACGCCGGTTGAACTTCACTTGGTGGAGCAGGGGCAGCGCAAGAAAGCCGTGTTAAGCACGTTCTGTATTTCTTCTACAGATACCTGTTCAACTAGCACAAATCGTCGACGCAAGACAAGGCAGCGCTTACGAAGCAGGAAGCTGACGACGACACACCCACCAGGGGATCCGTCCAGCTACCGCTACAAAAAGGCCTGCAACGCCGGTTGAACTTCACTTGGTGGAGCAGGGGCAGCGCAAGAAAGCCGTGTTAAGCACGTTCTGTATTTCTTCTACAGATACCTGTTCAACTAGCACAAATCGTCGACGCAAGACAAGGCAGCGCTTACGAAGCAGGAAGCTGACGACGACACACCCACCAGGGGATCCGTCCAGCTACCGCTACAAAAAGGCCTGCAACGCCGGTTGAACTTCACTTGGTGGAGCAGGGGCAGCGCAAGAAAGCCGTGTTAAGCACGTTCTGTATTTCTTCTACAGATACCTGTTCAACTAGCACAAATCGTCGACGCAAGACAAGGCAGCGCTTACGAAGCAGGAAGCTGACGACGACACACCCACCAGGGGATCCGTCCAGCTACCGCTACAAAAAGGCCTGCAACGCCGGTTGAACTTCACTTGGTGGCAGCAGGGGCAGCGCAAGAAAGCCGTGTTAAGCACGTTCTGTATTTCTTCTACAGGTTAGCACCTTTTTCTTCGTTAGTTTCACGAATTTTTTTTTCGTTTGCTGCCTCTACTTGCTGCCTCTACTTGCTGTTCCATATACTGACCGTGTGCATGAAATATTTTTCCTTTTCTTTGTTTGCATTTTGTCACTTGAAGCGATGCCGGATGATTTTCGAGAGGAGCTCAGGAAAGAAATGCGCGATTTCAAAACAAAATTGGAACGCGAACTGAGGACAGAAATGCGTGAATTTCGGAAAAGTTTGGAATTCATGAATGATGAACTTGAAAAAACAAAGAAAGAACAGAAAGAACTTCTCACAGAAAATAAGGAGCTCAAAGAAACAAACGCGAAGCTAGCTGCAGATTGTGAAATGCTGAAAAAACAGAGCTCTGAACATGAGCAGCGGCTCACTCAGTGATGTGATAGCTGCGCCAGTTGCGCCAAACTGCGCCAAGACGTGAAAGCTGCTATATCCTGCTACATCTCCGCTGTTTTACACCAAAACTGCGCCAAGCTATAAGCACACTAGCGGAAAAACGTGCGCAGCGCGCCGGCGGCGGCAAAACGCGACACTCCAAAGCTGCCGCGCGGCAAAATTTTCATGCCGCGAGAGGAGTGTGTTCGTGCATCATTTTTCTCGGCACGCTGCCCGGCGCTTTCTGGGGACATGACCATAACCGACATAACCCTCTCCAGACTGCTGCAAATTGGCGTGACCCCCCAAAAATGCACCTTGGAAGGAGCGGCTCGCCGCGAGCTCGTGTGACCGCACCGCCGCAGCAACATAGAAGTAAAATTTCAGTTGTTAGTACAGCGATGTCCACGCCTGTCTTATTTTTGCACCCTTTTTTAAGTTCCGCTTAAGCGAGTGTTATACCCCTGTCACACGGACAACCTTAACCGTGGTTAAGCTGACCACGGTTAGGGGTAGTTACACAGCAGAAATAACAGCATGGTTTTGCAGCGATAAAGCGACATGCTACACAAGAGGCACATTGAGGCCACGAAGACGCATCGGAATTTAACGGGTGTACTGGAAACTCCAAAGACCTGCATATCAGACGTATTTGGACATGACAAAAATTGCAACCCAATCCGATCCAGGCTCTTTGCGAACCCAAGTAAACCAATTTAGGAGGCGTTGATGTAAACGTAACTGGCTGATACGAATTCGTGAAATTTCCCAGCCGAATTCCACTTTGTCGAATGGGCCGAAATTTGGATGTTCCGAACTCTTTTCCGCGTCGTGGCGGGTGATACGAACTTTGGTACCGAATCCGTCGAGCGACGGCTGCGCACACTGTCAGAACTGTGGTTATCGTTTGCCATAACCGCTGTGGGCGAAACCGCAGTCGCTCTTGACACTATCATGTATGGCGACGACGAAACTGACGGGAACGGGACTCTGAAAGTGCACGTGCGTCCAACGCCCACCCAGTCCAAGTGGCGCTGCTTCCCGCAAACTCCGCGGACAAAACAGCGGCAGATGCGATTATAGATAACAATACAGGCGACGCAGAACGTAGTGTTGAAGGCACGTGTGCAGCCAGCGCAGGCGGATTGAAAACGGAACTACCGTTTGCCGCAACCGCCGCGCATGAAACCACAGTCGCTATCAACGCGATCATCGATAGCGACTACAAGCTCCGAACGTACGCGGCTAACGCAGCGGTAGATTAAAGGCTATATAGTCGTAGAAAAAGGCACGAAGCAGTGGTGTAGCCAGGAGGGGCGCACCCCCCCCCCCCCCCGCCGAAATTATTATTATTTTTTTTTTGCTATGGCATACAGAGCCCAAAATGACACTTGACCGCATCTGCCTGCCACCCCCCCCCCCCCCCCCCCCCCCCAAGACAAAAATTTCTGCCTACGCTCCTGGCACGAAGCCTTTCGGCTTTCGTGTCGATCTTCGCTTGTCACTATGGTGGAGCGGACTTCACTTAGTTTTCAGTTGGCCTCATGCGAAGCTTTGACGCGCGCTTTCGCGGCAGCCAGCTGCGGCGTCGATCCCTTATTTGTCCGTTTACGTGTGTTCCAGAAAGGCATACGCGAGTTCTTTTGACAGAAATTATGTTTTGTGCGTATATTGTGGTTTGAAAACAGGCCTTGCTAGTCTTTTGATGATACCAAATTTTAGGCGATACGAATATTGTCGTTCCCCCTTCAGATTCGTATCACCGAGATTCTACTGTAGTTGGGAAACCCTACCTGCATTGTTATAGTTTGGCCACTCTAAGCCGTTATAAGACCGCAACGCCAATGGCAGCCTGCATTGACACCCTTGTCCAATGTTTACGCTTACGGGGCTGTTAGGTGATCCAATGGTGTTATGCAAACAGCCATTATTGGACAGAACTTTTTATTTCAAAACAGTTCCTCCTTATTTGACTATTTTGCTTGACACGGTTCATTTTTCCCCTTGGCAGTGAGCTTTTAGCTGATCCAAAAACTGTTTTTCCTGCTCCCAAATGCGTTTTTGGCTGCTCCAAAAGCCCTTTTACTTGCTCCAAAACGCACTTTTTGCTGCTCCAAAAATCTGCTCCAAAACAGCTTCAGTCAGTCACATCACTGCTCACTGCGTCGGAACAGTACTCACGCAACCGAAACATTGAAATTAAAGGCATACCCCAATCGAGCGATGAAAAGCTTCTTGATACTCATCATGTTGGAGAACTTTTGAATGTCCCCATTGATGAAAGCGACGTCGAAGTGTGCCATCGTGTTGTCTCAAAGAATGTAAAGGACACTCCAAACATTGTTGCACAATTTAAAAGCCGCTCTAAGCAGGACATGGTTCTTCAAAAGGCAAAGAAAATGCGCATAACAAGTGAAGATTTCGGTCACTCGCCAGGGACGCCTGTGTTCATAAACGAACACCTAAGCCCAGCCATGAAGCACCTGCTTGGCATGGCAATTGCGAAAAAGAAGGCTCAGAACTGGCGTTTTGTGTGGGCGAGCAACGGAAAGATTCTCGCCAGAATGGAAAAATCTGCTCCGGTAGTGCGCATTCGCACTGCGCAGGATATTGAAAAAATAGCGTGATCCACACCGCCCATTTCTATGTGTTTATATCTTCAAGATGGCTCAATCACCCGATGACGTCAATCAGTTATTCAAATCCCATGCAGGTACCATGCTCTCATGTTTTCATTTAAACATTCGCTCGGCAAGGCATAAAGAGGAAGAATTATCGGTCCTTTTAGATGCTATGGATTTTCAATTTGACATAATAATGTTAACCGAGACCTGGTATGACACAAACAGCAACATATACGAACGTAACGGGTATCGCAGTTTCTTTATAAATAGAGCTACACGTGAGGGTGGTGGCGTGGCTATCTTAGTAAGAAACAAACGTAAATCTGAAATTATTGCCGAAATCTGTACCATTACGAGCGATATTGAGTGTTTATGTGTATTATCTCACCAACAAGTTTTCTGTGTTGTATATAGACCACCAGACGGAAACTCGGCTTGCTTCATCGATCATTTAGATAAGATGCTAAGCTATGTCAATGACAATAGATATAAATTAATACTTGGGGGTGACATTAACATAGATCTATTGCAACCTTCGCATAATCGAGCTGCCCTTCTCAGTACTGTTGAATCAAATGGCTATACGCTTTTAGGAAACACTGCGACGTGCGTCACTCCTTGCACAGAATCATTGCTTGACGTGTTTATCACAAACATGAGCACAGAAAGCGTGATATCAGGAGTCTTGTGCTCCGGTATCAGCGACCACTTTCCTATTTACATGCTTGCTAGAACATCAGTAAAACATACGCTCCAGGATCCAGAACCAAAAATAACAACTCAGAAAATCACCGCTCAAACATTGCATGCTTTCCTATCAAAGCTACGAAAAGAAGACTGGGAAGAAGTCAGACGTAGTGAAACTGCAGATGCAGCTTACGAGGCATTTATTTCCATTTTTAAACGCATCTACCATGAGCATTTTATCCTAGTAACGAAGACTATAAAACACGGTAAGGGTCGTAAACGATGGGTAAACCGTGAATGCATAAAAAGAATTAAACAAAAAACGAGATTGTTCAAAAAGTTTCTTAAGAGCAGACTGGACACTGACTGATATATTTAAGCAATACAGAAATAAGCTAACCTCTTTCCTTAGAAGTGAAAAGAACAGATATATGCATGACCAGTTCCGCAGGGAATACTGTAATCAAACAGGAGATGTGTGGAAAAAACTCAATAAACTGTTAAACCGTATGCAACCGCCATCGACTGTCGATGATCTCGTTATAAACGGTAAGCGCATATGTGGAAAAGAACTTGCTGAAGCGTTCAATAAGTTCTTTTGGGATGCGGTTCGTATCGGACAGTGCGTTTCCTCTGCAACCTATGGTATTAAGGAAAATAAGCACAGTACAGTAGAACCCCGCTGATACGTTTTTGAAGGGACCGTAGGAAATAAACGTAAGAGACGGGAAACGTAAGAGCCGAAAAACAGGAAAAACGGCAAAATATTTAGTGGTACAGAATTTTATTTCAATTCTTACGAGCAGCACGAAAATTGGCACGCTCAGCCGCGATCTAGTCATGGATAGAAACGCGGAGCTTAGGACAGCCTCATCCACAGAAATGTAATCAACGTATGTGATTTTTTGAACACCAACAGCTGTAGGCATGAAAGAGCTAAGCACACGCAATCACGACCGGCGCGGCGAGTCCGACCGCGAACCGCACGCACGACCATGTGAGCTCCAACCAGCTCGAACTCCTCCCGTTCTCCGACAAATAACGATGATGATGAGTCTACGCCAATGCGATGGCAGAAGTGAATGCCAATCTCGAAGGCCTTGCTTTCGCAAACAATTACGTCATACACGCCATGTTTGTGCAATGCAAATCTCAAAGGCTATGCTTTTGTCAATAGTAAATGCCAATCTCGAAGGCCTTGCTTTCGCGAGCAGTTACGTCATAGACGCCATTTTTGCAATTTGAATCTCGAAGGCCATGCTTTTGTTTGCATCAATTGAAAGATTCTGTTGCTTGCGCCTCTCATGCGGCTAATATTACGGTCAAACGAGGCCAAGCTGCGTGAAAATGCACCATGGCCGCTCTCTTTGGTAGTCGCTCGGTCGGCTCCGGGCGCACTTCGCGACGTATCATACGGGAACGGTCCGACAGTTACGACGTAACAGCGGGGTTCCCAATACATTGTATCCTATGGGAGCTATGCCGGGACCGGCGGAAAACGACGTAACAGCCGGGAAAACGCAGCAGTGAGGAACGTAACAGCGGGGTTCTACTGTATTTATTTAGAGCCAACGGATGAACATGAGGTGCGAGGTATTTATGTGTCTTTCAAAAACAGCAGAGCTAGGGATATTGACAATATACAGATCGAGCCGGTGAAGTTTGTGCTTGACATAATTGCTCCTTTGCTTGCCCACATATACAACCTTGCAATAATAACGGGCTGTTTTCCGAAAATGATGCAGATCTCTAAAGTTAGTGTCCTGCACAAAAAGGGCGATAAGAATGAGTTGTCGAATTACAGGCCGATTTCTATATTGCCAATATTTTCAAAAGGCCTTGAGAAGATCATTCATAAATGAGTAACAAAATTTTGTCACGCTTTCAATCTAATTAATAAATCTCAGTATGGCTTTCTCCACGGCAAATCAACTGAATCTGCACTACTGACCCAGAAGGAAATCATCCTTAAGGCTTTTGAATTAAAACGGATATGTGTAGGCATTTACATAGATTTTTCAAAGGCGTTTGACACCATGCAACATTGTTAGAAAAGCTGCAACTATATGGTATTCGCGGCACGCCACTGCTCTTGATAAAATCCTACTTGAAGCATAGGTTTCAGTGTGTCAGCTTAGGATTTCATCGTTACAGCAGGTAGTCACTGGCGTTCCGCAAGGAAGCATATTGGATCCTTTATTGTTCATCCTTTACATAAACGATATAAACACTATCAACAAAGCACCAACTTATGTAATTTACGCTGATGACACCAGCCTATTTTTCACTGGAAAAAATCTGCAATGTTTAGCACCTCAAATAAATAACGCCCTTGAAGACATACAAAAGTGGAGTAAAGAAAACTCGCTGTTGATCAATGATGAGAAAACAAAGGCCGTTCTTTTTCATCCGCGTCAGCTTTCAGTCACCATTGATAGTCCTTTATTTTTAGGCACGGCGCCTATAGAATTTGTGAACTCAATAAAAATTTTAGGTGTCCTGTTTCAAAAAAAATATGTCCTGGGACGATCATTTTGACCACGTTCAATCTCACATGGCTAAAAGTGTGGGTGCTATTGCAAAATTTCGACACATTCTGCCTGTATTGATAAAACTCATGCTCTACAACATGCTTTTTTTATCCCACATAAACTATTGTTTTTTAGTGTGGGGAAATTCCACACAAAGAAATAACCATAGAATATTTATGTTACAAAAAAGAGCTCTTCAGTCTGTAGCTAACGTTAAATATCGTGTGCATACAAAGGAATTGTTTCATCGTTTTAACGTTGTACCCATAGAAAAATATTATGATTGGAAACTAGCTATCAAATATAAAAAGTCAGTTTATAAAAATCAACATGACCTTCTAAATCTCGCTAACCTGAGAGGAAATGCTCCTTTCTATTCTCTCCGCAAACAAGACTTTTGGAACATCCCCTTTTGCCGAACAGAATACGGACGACAGATGTTGCAGTATTGTTTGCCTCACTTACTAAACACACTCCTCAGTAGTGAAATAGAATTAGAGAAACGCAGTATAAGTGATATTAAAAAACACTTCCTGTAACTAATCTCCGTAAAAAAAAAAAATTGCTGTACTGTATGATGAGAGATGTATTTTCATTGTTTTTTGTTTGTTTGATGTTTGCCTGTTGTTATGGATTAATTATTCTGTCAAATAATTATCTTTAGCGATTAACTATCTGTACATATATACATTGACACATACTCTTTATCTTTGTAATCGTAAATATTGTAGAAACAAGGTTTAAAGTGTCACGTTAACCACTTTTTCCTCCTTTTTCTTTCTTTCTTTTTTTTTCCTCATGTAACGCGTTGGTTTGATTTTGTGATAGTATTTGTGACAGTATCTTTTCGTGTATGTAACGCGCTAGTTTGTTCTTTGATTGCATTTTGACATCCTTGTGTGTCCCTACTGTATGCCCTGTATATGGGGTCTTGGGCTTTCCTCAGGCGAATTGTATCGCTTTTTTGCCCAAGCTTGCCCACATCTTCAGGATGTAAATAAAACTGATTTGATTTGATTTGATTTGAACGGATGACGGTACATGTACGTCTTTGACTCTGAAAGGGTTAATGCTTGGAGCACATAACATAGCAAACAGAGTCTTTTTTTTTAAGTTTTCGGAATTTTTTTTTTTTTGTGCATGACCATTACATGGCCATGTTCAAAACAATGGAGTTTAGTGTACTGTAAAGTAAAAAAACAGTCAGCCAATCATAAAAGCGTTTCCTATGCTGTGATTCTTGTGCTTTCTGTTGTTGATCTATGTGTGATTTGAATATTTTTGTGCCGTGGTTATTTGTCTACTGTAGTAAGAACGAAAGAGTCTGTTTTCGTAATTATCCACTCAAATAATGAACCTACACAGAAAGTAACAGCAATTTTGGAATCACAAGAAGCAATGAAGCAAGCATGCCAACTTTTATCATTTTTATTTTGGCCAAAACTTTGTTTGGACTTATTTACACAATTTGTGAGGACGTCGTGTGAATTTGTAGTGCGGAGGCTCCTTGCCATTCGCATTCCTTTTATTCATATGTGGTTCATTTTTAAAATGCCACAATGACCCCAACAAGTCGGTACACATTGTTGCAGGGACAGCGCTGGTTTATGTAACAGCAGCTTGGCATTGCAGTTTTCACGTGACCTGTTATGCACACTCAATGCGCGGACAGTTTCCATTGTCAATTCCTGTTTGCAGTTTGAAACGTTTGGAGTTTCTTTCTAAAATTTTATGTGAGCAGCCAGCAAAAGAGAAGTATCAGTTGCAGTTATTGGATTTCTACGGACTTTGTGGGGTTTGAATGAGCCGCACTCATGGAACACACGGACACAGTGACGCCATTGAGCAAGCGAACATGTGGACATTTATTGACATCTTTTACAAACAGCAAGCTTGCCAGCTGAATCTAATATGTAAATAGTAACATGACAAATACGCTAATACAATGCCAATAAAAACACTCTGAGAACATACCACATACAATGCATCGCGATTGCGCTGCTGCGGACGAGCCGTGGAACAGGCCTCCCATGAGAGACAACCATGCACGTGTTAGCCTTGTGTCAAAAGATTGACCACACTATGTCAGAGGTTGACAAGATGTCCCACATTTTAAAGGGTATTGCACACGAGTTCAATCTGCTCGTTTTTACCAAAGTCACGACCATCGACTCTGTAATGAAGGATTGTCGCCACCTGGAGCAAGCGAAGAGTCGGCGCATTCCATACCAGTTCCATCGTCTCCCCAACACCGCTGCAACGTCGTCTTGCGAAGGAACCCCTTTTCAGCCATCCACAACTGAAGATGTGACGCGCATTGTCCGACGCAAACTCGAGGCCGTGTGCCCGGCTGATAAATAAACCGACGTTGTCTGAGACATTGGCCCCCGGCCCCCGCTATCTCCCTTATCCAGGTTGTTGTCCGCCACGAATTCGCTAACCTGGTTCTGTGTTCAGCTGTATGTGCCATGAACAATACTGATGCCTCCATAGCCTCTGTAGAGAAAACACGCCGCCATCGGTACCCTGTTCGTTCCAGGAACCCGTCCGAATGGCGAACAGCAGATGATAAGCCGACCTGCTTCCGCTGTAATTGTGCAGGCCACATTGCTCATTACTGTCACAGCCAGTGGCCCTCTACTTCTAGCCCGTGTCCCGCTTACAGCGGCCCCTTCCGCACAATGAATCACCATTATCCGAACCACACTGAGTCTTTAGCATTCGCCGCCCCTGAGGCCTATGGCTGCCCCTTCTCGTCGTCGCCGCCTTCAAGCCATTCCTCTCATTCACCCATGCGTCGTGGCTCACCGTCGTGGCTCACCGTCATTTAGCCACCGCATGTCCGTGGAAAACTAGGCTGCACAGCTTCTGTAGGTGAAGCTCCGCTGTCGACCTTACCCAAAAATCCTCTGTTGCCCTTACGTCTACACCAGAACACACTTGAAGTACTTGTTGATGGCACTCCCGTTCAAGCTTTCGTCACAGGCGCTCACGTCTCTGTTATGAGTGTGGATCTTTGTCATAGCTTGAAGACGATTCTCATGCCACCCGTGACCAGTGTGGTACAAGTCGCAGATGGTGGCACAGTTCCTGTCGTTGGGATGTGTACAGCCCAGCTTACTGTTGCCAGCCATCAGATGGTCGTCCTTTTTACTGTTCTTGCCACATGCCCCCACGACCTCATACTTGGGCTGGATTTTCTGGCCGCCAATTCTGCGCTTATGGATTGCTCCGCCGGTGTGCTCCGCCTTGAACTGCCACAACTCAGCGACCCGCCGTACCAACCCTCGTGCCGATTACATTGCAGCGACTTTATTCATCTGCCCCCGCAAACTGTTACGTACGTTGATATGTTATGCTCACCAGCTGTACCAGACGGCGACTACTACGCTGCGCCTCTTCCCGACTTGCTGCTCACGCATTGTGTTGCTGTTCCCTATACGGTTCTCAGCATCACGGCTAACAGAACCTGGCTACCAGTTGTCAATTTCGGCTTCACAAATCAAGTGCTTCCACAAGGCATTTCCATAGCCCACCTTTGTTCGCTATTAGATTCACAGGTCGAAGCTTTCGCCTTGGATGCCATTGTTCCTGCACAACAGACACCACCGATAACAAATGGTGGCAGCCGTCAAATTTTAAACATGATCTCCGCTGACCTTCCGCCTGAACACATTGAAGCCCTGCAGTGCGTTCTCGGGTCCTACCAGGACATTTGTGATTTTGGTGACCGACCTCTAGGGCAGACGTCCGTTGCCCAGCAGCGCATACACATGGGTGATGCCAACCCTGTTCACCGCCGCCCCTACAGAGTGTCTGCGTCTGAGTGGAATGTCGTCCAACAAGTAAACAAGATGCTAGCGGAGGACATTATACAGCCGTCCTCCAGTCCCGGGGTGTCTTCGGTAGTGTTAGTTAAAAAGAAGGACGGATCGTGGAGCTTTTTGTGTGGACTATTGCCACCTCAACAACACCACAAGGAAAGACACCTACACTCTACTGCAAATTCACGACACTCTTGATTGTCTGCATGGTGCCGCATACTTCTCTTCCATCGACCTTCATTCCGGATATTGGCAGATCGCTGTGGATCCCGTGGACCCAGAGAAGACGATTTTTGTAACACCTGATGGCCTCTACCAGTTCAAGGTACCAGTTCAGGCCTTTCAGCCTATGTGATGATCCCGCCACATTCGAACGAATGATGGACTCCCTGCTTCACGGATTCAAATGGTTTATGTGTCTATGTTCTTTTTCAAGCAATCCCAGAACCCCCCGCGGGCGCGCGAAGCACTATGGGAAAAGTGTGTACGGCGAGCCCGCCGGCTGTTCCGTCGCTCGCTGCTCGTTGGCGCCGTGGGAGCACCAAACGAAAAAAACGCTTCGCCGCTGGGTGACTATTATTAAATCAAAAGGACATGCTTCTGGGCTAGTTGGTGCGTATATTGCTTAGGTACAGACGACTGTGGCGCGAAATACATTTCTTGAAAAAGGGAGAAGCAGAAGAGAAGACAGAGAAGCGCCAACTACCAACTGTTTAATGACAGACTACGAAAGGTACAGTAAAAAAGGAAACATTTCCGCACATGCGTGAACAGTGAACATCAGACATGCAGCGACATGGTCAAGCCAACATAGTATCTATAGGAAGCGCATTTTTGTCGAATACAAAGATATCGAAGTGTTACTGACACAATCAGAACCTTTCTTTTTGATGTAGAAAGCTTCCAGCAGCTCTCTAGCCGTTTGTTGTCTGCTTCTGCCAAGAATCAGTACTTGCGCAAAGCATGGTTCACATCCGCAGGAGTTGCAATGCGCAGGAAGGCGCGCCTGATCTCTCTTACCAGATTGAGGGAGCATGCCAACAGCTTAGGTTGCTTTGCGCAAGTACTGATTCTTGGCAGAAGCAGACAACAAACGGCTAGAGAGCTGCTGGAAGCTTTCTATATCAAAAAGAAAGGTTCTGATTGTGTCAGTGACACTTCGATATCTTTGTATTCGACAGAAATGCGCTTCCTAGATACTATGTTGGCTTGACCATGTCGCTGCACGTATGATGTTCACTGTTCACGCATGCGCGGAAATGTTTCTTTTTTTACTGTACCTTTCGTAGTCTGTCATTAAACAGTTGGTAGTTGGCGCTTCTCTGTCTTCTCTTCTGCTGCTCCCTTTTTCAAGAAATGTATTTCGCGCCACAGTCGTCTGTCTACTACACATGTCTCGCACATGCATGTATCTCTACGCATAAAATGCGAACGGAATGATGCAGTCCGTGTAGGTATTACCGAGCGGATGTATACCGGATGTAGCAGTTAAGCGGCATGCAAGTTATCATGTCCCGATACACGCAGTCAAAACGTGCTATCGTGGGCAATGTGACCTGGAAGACCGAATTCGTATTTATTCAATGATTACTTATTCACAAGCCGCTATGGCATTTAATGCCATAGCGTCTCGTGATCGGGTTTAACCAAACTTTAGAGAGGTGTTACAGTGTTCAGGTATACAGATGATTATTTGATTTCATTTGACAAGTCACGCGCTGTACAGATGAAGTGAGCACATTCTAAACGTTTTTAAGGAAGAAGGGATGGGACTATATTTCACTTGCGAGATGCCTTGCTCTGATAATTTGCACTTTCTTGATACATGCTTTTAAGTTTCACTGCGGAGCACGTTTGCAGGCAGTATAGCCCGCGTTCAGCGAAATCGGTGTTTAATTTCGCGTCGGCGCATTCGAATATTGTTAAACGAGGAGTTGTGATGTCATGATTTCGCACAGCATTGGAAAAAAAAAAAACTTGCGCACATAAGATGAGCAGTGGTTTCCAGCTGCAAAGTAGTCAAAGAGACGGGATATCCTGCGTATCGTTGTATCGGTTTGCGAAAATCTGCTCGCATGGCAAAGAAAGATTAACACGGACGTCCTCCATCCGTCAGTAATGAAGAAACTAGAAATATTGCAGTTATTTGTATAAGAAGTCGCATGGCCTGAAGAACGTAGGGAAGCGATGTGGGGGTGAAGCTTGTGTTTGCCGCCTCAAATAAGCTAAGTCGCATGTGGCAGGGGTCTGCGGTGGGCAAAGAAAAATGTGGTCAGAGGCATGCCGATTGTTTTGCAAATTGTGTATAGGAGTTAACCGCAAATTTCTCTTTCTTGTGTCCACATGTACATCAGTCAGACTGGTCGATGTATGTTACGAAAGCTTCGATTACAATTAGAACAAGAAGTTTATTTACAGAATTTACAACTGTCTGGAGACGTGATTCTTGGTTCGTGGCTCAAAAGTCTCTGCTCCGTCTTCGAAGTTCCCCCACACCGGCCACTCTCTCACCCTCGTGGTATTTCTCCTGTTTTGCTTCCATTTTCACTTGTTGAACGCCACGTGCGCAGTCCAGATGCCTTTCCAGGAAAGCCCCACCACCCCGTCCCGGGTTTCGGCCGTGCTTGAGAGGGCGGTGTGGTGTACAGTTACGTTGACCGGAGGGGAGTACTGCGTGCCTGCGGTGGGGGGCTGTGAGAGACGCTTTACGACCCTGTAGAAAACGGACTTGTGTCCCAACGCTGAGATGTTTCGTCTTTGGGGACCCCGCGGGAGGCTACTGTTGGTTGGGGGCCCCGCGTGAGGCCACGGGAAATCCTTAACATACTCCCCGCCCAATGAGCGTAGCTCATTGACCTCGAGCCTCTAACAGATGAATAAGTTAAACAGGCCGTCGTACGTTCTTTCCCCCAGGCAGGCGTATCATGCAGGCGTGGGTGCGTCCATCGCGTCCCGGAAAAACTTCAATAATCCTGCCAACCTTCCACGTATGCCGTGGGTGAAAGTCATCATGTAGCAACACCAGGTCGCTGACCTGCAAGTCACTTGCTGCTGCCGGAGTGGCGTGGTGATGTGATCTTAAAGAGCACAAGTACTCTGCTCGCCAGCGCTTCCATAGTAGATCAGATAATTTCTGGCGATACTTCCACCGACGCGCTAGTTCGTTGGCGTTAGAAGCAGTCGATTGTTCTCCGCGAGTCGACAGGTCGGTGACTGTTTCCAAATGGATTGCTCTGGTGACAGCGCATGTGAGCAGTAAGATGTAGGACTTCTGTATCTTGCCATCAGTTTTCGTGAGCACTGGTCCGGCGAAGTCGAGGCCCGATACCATGAAAGGTGCCGCTTCAGATGCCCTGTCTCTAGGTGGTGGCGCGACAGGCTGCGTTGCAGCCTTGCTGCTCATCTTCTTGCACACAAAACAACGGTTCAACACCTTCTTTACTGCCTGTCGAACTCGAACGATCCAAAATGTCTCCCTTAACTGCGTCAATGTGTCCAAACAGCCAGCATGCAGCAGCCGCCGGTGTTCGTTCCGTATCAGGAGCTCCACGAAGTGATGTGATGCGGGCAGGACGATGGGGCGCGCCGTTTCATAGGCCAAATTCGATTTCTGCAAACGCCCCTTTAGCCGCAACAATCCGCTGTCATCGATGAACAGTTCCAAACTTTTGAGGTCTGGCTGTTGTTTGAGGCGGCTGTTTGACTCAACGTTGCTCCGTGCGTCACCGAACGCTTCTCTCTGCACCTGTCGGGTCAGAAGATCCCGCGCTTCCCGAATTTCTTCAGCACTGAGCGCGCCATTTCGCCTCTGGGCGCCGTGTTTGCAGTTATGCGTGAACCGACGCACCCAAGATGTCACTCGTAACAAACGATTCAAGTCGCTGATGCGCTCGATGTCTATGAGAAGTGGGGGGGCAGTCGCGGAGACACTACCGACTGCCGTCTTGGTCAACCTTCGCTTTTCGTGGATGATTTCTGCGGGAACGTCAGCAACTACGCAAGGTCGATCTAATGGCTTCCAAGGGAGGCTTGACTCGTAGCGGCCGTTGACAAAGCTCAATGAATGAAAATCGTGCCTCACGTGTTCGTCGTCCCCCGATGGGCCGTCCTTCGTCGAGATGCCGAGGCTCTCTAATTCCCAGGAGGCTCGGAGCTCGTTGGAAAGGCTGGACGCCGGCTCCACCACCCCGGTGCGTAGGACGGCCACCGTCGAGCAACACACGGTCGAAGCCGCCTGCGGAATTGGGCCCTGCAGAGTCCATCCAAAGTCAGTGTTCAGCGCGACCAGCGCTCCCTCAATAGCTCGCACTTCACCGCTCACGATACGCCAATAGCTGTCGGCTCCAATGAGTATCTCAATGTCGCTGCGGTCACCGCGGGTCGGTGATATCGCCACGTCTGCCAACTGTAGATCAGCCACTCCGGGGAGGTGATGCACGTCGCTTGGTAGTACCATTTTGTCGGAGCAGATCTCCTCGATCTCGAGCGCCTCAACGCAATGCTCCTTGCGGCTGTACTGGCTCCGAAGCCACACTCGAACTAGGCGTCGCTTGCTCTTCATGACGTTAGCAGCCCCACCGAACGGATAGATAGTCACCCCTTCGTCACCGATCACCTCCAGGTTCAGTTCTCGAGAGAGGCTCTCGGTGACGAATGAGCGCTGGCTGCCCCCATCAAATAGACAGCGCGCCAGGCGCTTTCGGCAGGGACCGTCGACCCATACTTGCGCCGTTTGCAGCAGAACCGAATTCTTGCTGCTGTTGCTCAGCGAAGCCGTCGAGTGGAGCTCCGCAGCGGTCTTCGGTTCAGAAGAGGGCACGGGAGGGTCGCAGAGGGAGGTAATGTGGCGACGACCACATTTCGCGCACCGGATTGTCCAATTTCTGCACGCTTTCGTCATATGCCCTCTTTTCGCGCAACGGTAGCACCTCGCCGCGTTCCGCAGCCTCATCTTCTTTTCCTTTATCGGTATGGGAGCAGTGCATTCAGCCCCGTCATGTGAGGGAGAATCACAAAAGGGGCACTTTTCATTCTCGTGTTGCACACTCACTTTAAGGCTGGCGGCAGAACCCTTTCCTTTGATGTAATCCGGATGCTGATCTTTCGGAGGGTGACTCTTGGCCGGCTCATGTGGAGTTTGTGTGTTGCCTGCGTGGGCCCTTTCACGGCTGTCCAGTTCCAGGCGAAGCGAGCCAAGAATCGCATCTAGAGTCGAGCTGTCGAGCACATCCTTGTCCGTTGCGTGGGTCTTGTGGAACTCAACAGCCCACTCGGTGGGCAGCACACGAAACAAAACCGCACACAGCATCGCACCATATGTGTCCGGTTGAACACCCAAATTCTTCAGCCCAGCGACGTTTCTCTGGACGTTGTCGTGTAGGCGACGGAGCGCGTTAACGTCATCCAGCCGTTTAACTGTCTGCAGATTCAACAGCTGCGTGAGGTGCTCCTGCACGAGCACGTCCTGTCGGCCGAAACGCTCCTTCAGAGTCTTTATGGCGTAGTCGTAGTTCTGTTCACTGGCCTGGATGTCACTCACCGCTGCAGCAGCTCTGCCTGTCAGCACCGCACGCAGGTATAAGAATCGCTCGATGTTCGAAAGGGTGCAGTTTTCATGGACAGCCTGTCGGAATTGCTCCCAAAACGGCTGCCATCCAACTCGGTCGCCATTGAACTTTTGAAGTTCCAGTTTCGGTAGCTTGAGGGGGCTTGCACTGCTGGTGGACGATAAGGCCGTTGTACTTCCGTTCACCGTACCTCCACCAGACAGGCTCTTTCGTTGCAAGTGCTCAAGACGGGTCCGCATACGTGTAATGAGCGCCTGGTACTTCCGCACGCCCGCGCACTCCTCGGCGAAGTCGTCGTCGGTGACATGCGGGTCGATGAGCGCGTCTTGATGCTTCAGATCTTTGGCGATGACCTCCAATTCAGCTTATTTCCGCGATGCGGTCCTCGTGCTCTGGTTCCAGGTCATCGGTTGTCTTCAGCAGCATAAGCTCATCGCTCAGCTTCTGCAGGTCGACGCGCGCCAAGCTCCTCTTTGTTTGTAGACGCTCCATCTTCGATCAGTACAGTTGCATCTGTTCTCGTTGAACTTCTTGTTTCCGTTGAGCTTCCCGGGTTTCGGCACCAAAATGTTACGAAAGCTTCGATTACAATTAGAACAAGAAGTTTATTTACAGAATTTACAACTGTCTGGAGACGTGATTCTTCCCTAGTGAAAATGTGTAACTGGGAATCCAACTGGTTTCAACTGGTTCCAGTTCAAATGGTTTAAGGAACACATTTCCAGTACCTAACTGGTCCCAGTTGCCAAATGGTCCCAGTTGCCTACTGGTTCCAGTTGCCTACTGGTTCCGGTTGCCTACTGGTTCCAGTTGCCTACTGGTTCCAGTTGCCTTCTGGTTCCAGATGCCATCTGGGACCTGTCTCCACCGATGTAATCATACTCCACTCAGCTCAAGTACACTTGAACTTGTGGATTATTGTGATAACACCTAAGACATTCGAAAGAAGCATTTAAGGTTTTAATATATATTTATTGAAACAAATAAATTACATTTCAAAATAAGCTTGCGGAAAAAAAATGTTCATAATGCCGGACTGCGCACAACCTCCCTTTCTCTTCGGCGCTCAGCCTTCACACTATCCTGGATTTTTTCAGACAGCACATTGGTCAAGTTGGTTGCTGCCGCCAGCGCTTCATTTTTTGTTGAGCGGGCCCAATGGGCAAGGGTCGCTGAAAAATAAAGAGTTCATACCTTGTTAAACAGATTAAAAGTATTAGTAATAATAATTCACCACAAGGTATATACACAGCAAACCAACCTCCAACGACGTTGACCTTCTCCGGGGTCAGTGCGGGTTTGGGGTCTTCGCCGAGGTTCCTTTTGCATGGGTGCACATTCAGTGCAAAGATTTCCTCCGCTCGGCTTTCATGCAGTGCTGTATTTTCTCAACCAATATACTGGTGAAGTTTCGGGCTGCGCAGCTGATGAATCTGTGCCATTCACCCGTGACCAATGAAACAGCGTTGCTGCAAAATAAGAGGTAACATGTTTCATGCATGTCTCAGAACAGTCATATCAATTTATAGATATACACAGCAGACCTACCTTCTAACAATTCACACGACAAACAGTGTCTACAGAGATCATGCGCTGCATCTATTCCGAATTTTTAGAAGTCGAGTTTATATATCAGCAAAAAATAATAAAAAAACACCATTATTTTCACTCGAATTCATATGCCTACACATGCAACAGGTTCAGAAATATTCATTTAGAGTGCAAATACGGGCCCTTAGCGCTTTCTTTGAACGTCGCGGACAGTTACGAGTACACTTCATAGTTATTTAGCATGCCGTTCAAAGCACAAGTATTGCACGGCACTCATTTTCTGTGATGCTCCCAAACAAATGGCAGCAAGTTTGCGAGCACTCCGCACAAACCCATAAACAAACTTAGCTAGAGCAGTATAGAAAGCATTTGTTTACAATGCAACGTTCCATCGTCTCAACACTCAAAGCACTCTGCCTGCATTATATCTACATCTTCTCTAGGATACTGAACAACTAGCACTCGAAGCATAAATGGTATAATTACCTTCAAACGGCTGCATCGCTGACAATTGGCAGGCAGCATTCCGCACACAATGGGTCCATATATCCGTCTTGTCACAGGCGTAAACACTTGTCCGGCGTTTGCCTGAAGTCAAAGTCTTCCACAGATGAAGCTGCCGAACACTAATTCGACAAAGTCTAATTTACGCACGCCATGACTGCACGTTCCTTTTGAAAAACAGCACAACTAAGCAGCGCGACCACGGACCACCGAGCGCTCGGTAGCTAGCCCTCGTCCCATGTGGTGTACGAAACTAGCATCGCTGTTTTTCTAAATTTTATGTCTTTGTTATCCAGTTTCTTTCTTCCATTAAATATTGCCGAATTGGCACGAAATAATTCATTTCAGTTTATTTTATATGTAATCTTTATGCTTGATTACTTTACTGCTTCGTTCAATGTTTGAGCCTATGAGATACGGGACTAATGTGACGGCAGTCGATGTAGAGAGGCTGCGTTTGTGTAGTTTGTGCAACGGTTTGTGAGTGGGTTTGTGTCGGCAGCATGTCGGCAGTCTCAGCTGTGGTAGCTTTCGGCACTGGCACTAGCTACTCCATTTTTCGTTCTCGTACGGAAGTAACCGCTGTGCTGCACACAAGACTATTAAGCATGGCATGCTCCCAGCGAGACGACGGCAATATTAACACCCCCACGTCAATTGGGCCCGCCTCGGTTGCGCGTATTGTCACCGTGATGGACGTAAAAAGATTGACAACAGCTTTTTAATGTTAGTTGAATGTACCGATGCTAAAACAAGCGTACGCTTGTGTGCACTGTGTTGCGCATTTGCGCAACGGAATAATCCACGATAATATGATTTTAAAAAATACATATATATCAGGTGAGGTTAAGGCTGTATATATTAATGTAATGGGGTTTAAACAACACGAAGAGGATGACGTCTAAACAAGAAAAGATAATTCATTCGCAAACCATGAGATGCTATTTTCTTATTCTCTCATTGTCCTAGGAATATTACTAGGCCAGTGATGGTACCCTTCTGCGAATAGGACACAAAAAGCTCTTAGATAAAACCCATTTACTCAAGTGCGCATGCTGCGTATGCGTTCAATTATCTTTCTTCTTTCACTTTGAAGAACCGTACAACCAGGACAACTGGTCGCACTTCCAGTTAGGGCGCAACTGGGACCACTTGCTTCCAATTTAACTGGTTATGGTTTCCAACTGGGATCAGCTTCTTCCAGTTCAACTGGTCATGGTTCCCGTTGGTGGCCAGTTGAGCTGTAACTGGAACCAGCTGCTAACTGGGACCAGTTGCAACTGGAATTAACTGGGACCAGTTGAGTTGTAACTGGGACCAGCTGCTAACTGGGACCAGTTGCAACTGGAATCAACTGGGACCAGTTGTTTCCCAACTGGAACCATTTGGTCCCAGTTGATACCAGTTGAAACCAGTTGGATTCCCAGTTACTCATTTTCACCTGGGTTGGTTCGTGGCTCAAAAGTCTCTGCTCCGTCTTCGAAGTTCCCCCGCACCGGCCACTCTCTCACCCTCGTGGTATTTCTCCTGTTTTGCTTCCATTTTCACTTGTTGAACGCCACGTGCGCAGTCCAGATGCCTTTCCAGGAAAGCCCCACCACCCCGTCCCGGGTTTCGGCCGTGCTTGAGAGGGCGGTGTGGTGTACAGTTACGTTGACCGGAGCGGAGTACTGCGTGTCTGCTGTGGGGGGCTGTGAGAGACGCTTTACGACCCTGTAGAAAACGGACTTGTGTCCCAACGCTGAGATGTTTCGTCTTTGGGGACCCCGCGGGAGGCTACTGTTGGTTGGGGGCCCCGCGTGAGGCCACGGGAAATCCTTAACAATGTATTAATACGCGCCTCAGCGAGCATCGAAATTCATTGAATGGAGCCGTCTCATCTCGCGTTGCTATGTCAGTCATGAAAGTGTAATCCCATCGTAGAAAGCACAGTAATCTTTTACCATCAACCTAATCAGACAACGCGAGAAATTTACGAGGCCTATCATGTCACAAATAACGCCACACTTTGTGTCAGTCAACCTTCTCAATCGTCACAAGACAAGGAATTCAACTATAATAATCGACTGTAAGCACGCGCCTTGGTTGTTTGACTTTTAGTGCCTCTTTATGACACGCGCGACGCACCCCCATTTTTGTATATATGCTATTTTTCACGCGTGCAATAAACTTTCAATTGTGTGTGAGCGCTGGTTTGTGCATTTGCTTCCTTGTACTGCTCCTTTCTTTTTTTGCTTTAAGTATTATTCCAACCCGTAGTTATAGCACCAACGAAGGTTAGCAGGCACTTATCGTTCGTTACATATATGGTGTGAGCGTCGCAATGAATGCATCTCATTCCCCCAAATGCCGACTACACTTTCTAGTGTACTTTTTAAATATCAGAACCTTACGCTGTACTCTTCGACAGTGTCGATGGACGTTGATTCCAAATGCATCGGCGAATCATAGGCCGCTCATGCACTTCATAGGCAACCGAGTTGTTTTTTTTTTGTTTTTGTTTTTTTTTTTCACTTATGCCGTAAGGCGCACTTGCGCCAAAAAAATTAATGAAAAGTGACGCTTCTGAGCCGCTCAACTGGTCCAGCAGTGGGACAGATGGAAATCGTCGAGAGGCCGTCGCAGCTAAACACTGAAGTTCGTGATTTAATTGCGCAGTAACATGTTGCACCTTGCCAATTTCACTGTGTCTAAGAGGTCCTGGCACGGCGCAAGCGGAAAGCTACAGCGCGAGGCCCGCGCGCTCGTCGCAACGGCGTACACACATTTCCCACGAGCACTTGCGCGCCCGTTGGTGGCGCTGGTGTGCTTGAAAAAGGTCTATTGTGTTTTCGCCCACGTTCGAAACACACCTTGAGAGACTTTCAGCCATTCTTGAAGTGTTCCGTCACCCCGGACTTCAGCTGAATTCGTCCAAGTGCCGGTTTGGCCGCCGCTGCATTACGATCCTTGGGCATATTGTTGATGCCTCCGGCATACAGCCTGATCCGGAAAAGATTCGAGCCGTGAAGGACTTCCTTGTGTCGACAACCACCAAAGATGTTCGCAGCTTTGTAGGGCTCTGCTCCTACTTTCGGCAGTTTGTCAAAGACTTCGCCATAATGGCTAGACCTCTGACGGACCTGCTCAAACAAGACATACCCTTTAACTGGGGTCCCTCGCAAGCAGAAGCTTTCTCCAAGCTAGTCACACTGCTGACATCTTCCCCTGTTCGGGCCCACTTCGGCCCTTCTGTGCCAACCGAAGTCCGCACTGACGCCAGTGGTTACGGAATTGGCGCTGTGTTGGCCCAGCGACAACGTGGGCAGAATCACATGATAGCTTATGCCAGCCGGCTGCTGTCCACCTCGGAGCGAAATTATTCAATCACAGAGCGCGAATGTCTCGCTCTGGTGTGGGCAGCTGCGAAAGTTCGCCCTTACTTATACGGCCGACCGTTTACAGTGCTCACCGACCATCATGCCCTTTGTTGGCTTGCCTCTTTGAAAGACCCCACAGGTCGTCTCGCTCGCTGGGCACTCTGCTTGCAAGAGTATTCCTACATGGTAGTGTACAAGAGTGGAAAACTGGACCAAAATGCGGATTGCCTATCACGCTATCCTGTGGCTGACGGGGACTCTACGAGCACTGGCTCCATCAACTGCGTATTTTCCCTCTCCCAGCTGCTTCGCCTTGGCGACGAGCAGCATCGGGATCTGCATACAAGTCGGATAATACAACGGCTGCAATCCTCCCCTCACGATGCCTCTGTGCTTATGTTTGCCTTCAAAGATAACACCTCATATCGGCGTAGTTTTTCACCCGCTGGTCCCGATCTACTGCCGGTCGTCCCAAAGCACCTGCGCTGCACAGGCCTCCGCAAGCTTCATGACGCCCCAACCACTGGTCACCTTGGCGTTTCTCACACGTATGACCGTGTGCGCCGCTGCTTCTACTGGCCTAGGCCTTGTATGCTCTGTGTGGCATTATGTCAGTGCTGCAAAAAGCCGTCGGGACTTCCTGCCAGGTATCTTCAGTCTATCGACATCTCTTCGGAGCCCTTCTTCTGAGTCGGTTTGGACCCTCTCGGTCCCATTTCCAACATCCACTTCAGGAAACAAGTGGGTTGGCGTTGCTGACCCGCTACGCAATCACGCGAGCCTTGCCAACCAGCTGCGCTACAGACGTCACTGATTTTTTACTTCGAGATCTTATTTTAGTACACGGTGCTCCACGACAATTGCTGACAGATTGAGGACGCGTACTTTCCTTTCTAAAGTTCGATATCCACCCAGTATAAGCTCACGACCTCGTACCACACCCAGACAAAGGAGCTTACAGAGCGCTTAAACCAGACCCTTACAGACATGCTTTCGAAATACGTGTCGACCGATCATCGTGACTGGGACCGTGCACTAGCCATACGTGACGTTCGCGTACAACTTCTCTCGGCGTGACACTGCTGGATACTCACCGTTTTATCTTTTGTTTGGACGCGAACCAACGTTGCCACTGGATACCTTCCTTCCGGCTGCTGCAGAGTCGACCACGGAACACGCACGCGACGCTATTGCCCGCACTGACCACGCTTGTCAGGTTGCCCGCAACAGATTGACGGCTTCGCAAAAAACACAGAAGCACCGTTACGACGAGTGGCATCGTGACGAACGTTGTCCAATGGGTTCCCTTGTTGTTCTCTGGTCCCATATGCGACGTGCCGGCCTCTCAGAGAAGCTGCTTGCTCTTACACGGGCCCATACACGGGCTTCGACGAATTACAGACGTTATGTACAGAATTGTCCCAGATAATCCCACAAACTCTTCTGCTCTGCTATCCCGTGACGTCGTCCACGTTGAAGAGGTTCGCTCTATGCACGGCTGGTGCAGAAGCCTAGCTCCGGTCCCAGCCGCAAATAGTCGTACCGTGCATGTGTCAACGTCCCCTTCCCGTAGCGCGAGTCATCGCAGCTACGACGGGTTCGGGCGAATAGGGCAACAGGCTAGAACAACAAACAACACTTTATAGTCCGCTCTAGTAGAAAACAAAGGGTAACGCTTACACCTTCGGTCGATGGTCGGCTCGCAGGGTCTTGGGGTGGTGAAGTGGTTCCCGGCAGGTCAGCAGAGCAAGAGAGCGCATCTCCCTCCCTGGTCGGCTGTTTTATCCACCTCCCGTCTCCCTCCCCACCGCGAGGGTTGTTTCCCTCGCAGGGCGAGTTCCCTTTCCCGCGAGCCGGGATGCGAGGATTGGCGCGAGGAGCGGCGGGAAAGAAGGGGTTGCCCGGAAAGGGGTGGCGGTGGGGCGGCGGAAAGGGGCCCGGAAAGGGGCGGCCCCTTTGCTCCCGCCGTCAGTTCGCGATCACGCCAGCCTTAAGGAAAGGAAATGGGCGCGCGTGGTCTCCCACATCCTCCTCCTCTTAAGAAAGCCCTCGGACGACAGAGACTGAACCATGAGAATAATAAAAAATGTTTTTATTCTTCCTCAAGGAGGGCCCGGTCGCGTCCATGCTCTCCTGCCCTGGCGGCTCTGACGTTGGTGCCGCCGGTGCCTCCAGTGGTGTCGCCGCAGCCCCTAGCATAGCCACGGTCGTGTCCTCCGTCGCCGTTACCGCTGCCATCCCGGCCTCCATCGCCACCGCCGTCGTCCTGACTTCTGCTGGCAGCCCTTAGGGCGGACCCACTCTCGCCGCATGGCCAGTGGCTGTTGTCAGCAGCCACTGAGCAAAGTCCGCCTCCCGGGCCGCCCGTGCCAGCATGGCCCTGGCCGCCTTGCTGGGGCGTTCCTCGGAGGCATCGCAGCTCGGTGGCAGGGTGTGTCCCGTGTGGCGCCAGTGCAGCTTGCTCTGCTCATGTGAATCGTGCACCATGACGGCGCCGCACAGACATAGCCGCGTCCCTGCGGGCACAGGGAGGCATGCCCCATTCGCCCTCCGGTCCGCATCCGCCACCGTCCTGCCTTGAAAAAGGCAGTACAGGCAGGCCAGAGGCGTCCCAACGCGGGCCCTCTCCTGCCGGCGCCAGGGCCTCGACGAGACGTACGCTATCAGGGGGTCCACTCCCTCCTGGCTCGTCCAGGTGGCCACATCCCGGTAGCGGCTGTGAGGCGAGGCGGCCGGCTCTCCCGGCTGGGCTTGATAAGCGAGGTTGATAAGTGGGCCTGTCTTGTGCGGGGGTTGGGCAGTGAGGCGAAAGGGCAACTGGGCATCAGTGGTTAAGTGGCAGGGCATACAGGCGGCTTTGTTGTCGCCTGCTGGGGCTCCTCCGCGAAGGTGTCCGCTGTGATGCCTGGGTGCGCTGGGGCCGCGACGAGGCGGTCTCCTCTCAGAGACGTCCCTGCGGCTATTGCTTCCATTTCAGTCCATCTGTTCGGTGAGAGTCGACACAGAAAAGGATTAACACTCGCAGATAACGTCGAAATCTGGGTCAGTTGGTACATGACGCTGAAGCAAAGACCACTCAAAAAGACGCTGGACAAGGGGAACAAGTGACACACACAACGACTGGGAACACTAGTCAATAACGTGTCACGTGTCTGACAAAAAAGAGAGGCAACTACATGTTGACAGGAACAAGAAGAACAGCAGGGTTTATTAACATGTCTTTATATAGGTAGTGGGGCCGGGGCAGTCTCAGTGATAAACGCACGGATCACGATAACACAGTCAACACGCTGTCACGAAAGCGCAGACAGCTTATATCGATACAGACCCTGGGGGGTAATGAAAACAACACTTCAGTGCATTTGATTGAAAGCAGCATCGTAATGAAGCCTCCTCGGAGGCTTGACTGTACGAGCAGACCTTCGTGGGCTTAGTGTCAGACCTGGACAAGTTGGTGACTCGTGGTGCACAGCACATGCGGGTGCTACGCTGTCCGTGGTGGACTGTTGTCGAGGCGAGCAACGATCGTGCTGGGGCAGCTGGCGAGACGTCTGGAGCTGATGAGCCGGGGTCATTTGGCTCACACTCGGAAGAAGTGTCGTCGCTGACGTCTACCGCACACCTTTCACCGGTTTGCAGAAGATGATGCCTGTTGCGCCTGAACAGCCGACAATCCACGGTTTGAACTTTGTACGACCTGGGCGCAGCAGTTGCAACGACTTGCTCTTTCTGTGTCCACGTTTTGTCCCCGAACCTCACGACCGATCCTTTAGGCAAAGGTGGTAGGGGCTTTCCGCTGCTCTTCTGCTGGCGCTTCTTCACGACGGTTGTCGGCACTGCAGAAAAATCAGAAAGATTAGATCTCGGGCATCTGCCCTGCAGAAGTTCCGCTGGCTATCGGCCATCCTCCAGTGGCATACAGCGGTAGGCCAGCAGGCCCAGCCAGAAGTCTTCGTGTGCGTGCACACATGTCTTCATTATACGCTTGACAACCTGGACCCCTTTTTTCGCTAGGCCATTAGATTGTGGGTAGCGAGGGCTGACCTGCGGATCCCGAGCCGAGTACTTTACCACTACGCCACGCTGACACTTGCTTGACGACTTGCAAAATGACTAGTCAACATACTAATACACCGTTAGGCTTCAGTTTTGTATGTCTCATACTGAAGACAGACGCGATCTTCACACCCTACTAAAATTTGCGTAGTTATTAAACGCAAACAAACTGCTGCCGGTAACGAATGGCACGTCGATAATGGCAACAGCGCTAACTCTTTTTTAGAATTCACAACGTAACTCCAAAGAAATATGTCAAGTGGAGCGAGGAGCGCGAGTACAGTCAACCGGGTGTTACTGCGAAGTTTTAATAGCCGTTTCTCGCTTTTTCCAAAGTGCGACATGTGCAGAGGCTTTCTGTCGACACTAATCTCATTCGATAAATACGCGCGTACAATTGATTGAGTATTGTGATGTTTTTTTTTTCGCGCAACGTACAGCGCAGCCGTGCCAGCGCACTGATCTGTCGCTGTATCATTAGCTACAACTGTATAAGAGCTGGGCCAAAACAAGTGCAGTGCGTGGGAAAAATATGCCATCATATTGGTTCAGTAAGGCGTACGAATTGACAACTCTATGTTATCGCATACGTGTCAGAGAGGCGCCGGCGAGTGCTACCGGCGGCGGTTGGTGACCGGAGGTGTTTGCTGGAAGCGCGTCGCATCTATGCTCATCGCTTCTTGTGCGGACACCGTACACGAGAAAAAAATGCTTCATTTAGGTTAGCCGATGTCACAGGTGTGCTGTAAAGTCATTCGTACTCACCGGAATCGTGTATACTGAAACCAGAAGCGCCGATAACACGTAGACGGACTCGGTCGCTACGCTATGTCTAACCTTTGGTGGCAATCATGGTGGTAGAATATGATGGTGGTAGTCATACTTGGTGGGGCTTATCTCGACGCAGGCCGAAGGTAAAAGTTTGTGCATTTTAGCTTTGCATGCATTTTCACTATTACCTTAAAGTGCCGCTGAGGTAAGTGAGTGTGCAAGAATTGCCAGAGTTGCGTTTCAAGCGTGACGGTATCAAGCGGAGGCTGTTTTCTGGTCTCCCCGCTGGAAGGACTCATTTACTTCTCGGCAAATGCGCGGCGATGTAACACAGTTACTGTCGCCGTTCACACCGATACTCCTAGACTTGTAAACATCAAAATGCAGCAGCACATCGCGGATGTAAACCTGATAAGTACGCGCGTAAAAATGTAAACATTCACGGCTGCTGTGCTCAAGAAAACCTGTGGCGGTTATTGGCGCCGCATGAATAAAAAAAAATCAGTGCTGGAAAGCTTAATGATCGGTGTTGGCTTCTTTGAACTGCATATATTTCTGCACATTCAAGAGGAAAACATTAGAACTGACAGCGACTTCTCATAATGTCACGTTCACTTCCATCATGCCACCGTCATCCACCACGCTTCCATCCTGCCACCGTCATCCAGCTTGTTCACCAAGTCATCCACCAAACATGTTTTGCTCGCCACCATCGGCCAGCATTTTCCACTTAACACCAAAAGAAGCTCGCCACCACCACCACCATCTGCCACCATTTTTTCCACTCTCGCCATCATCAGCCATCATGACCACCACAGCTTCCACCACATCCACTATTCTTTCCACCTTGTCCACTATTGCTTCCACCATGTCCACCAAGATTTGCAGCATCCACCAACCCCCGATTTTCAATAGGGGTAACATGAGTAAAATCGGATTTTCTTGCAAAGGCTGCAAACACGTGACTTACAAATTGTGGCCCATTGTCGGTGCACACTTCCATGGGTACGCCGTACTGTGCGAACATGGCACTCAGTGCCGTGATGGTCGTCGTCGCAGTGCCATCAGCAAGTTTCTCGACTTCAGGGAAGTTACTAGTAAGTGCATCGAATGCCACAATGTATGAACTTCCTGCGAAAGAAAAAATATCTACACCAACTCGATACCACGCCCAAGCAGGGACTGGGGGCAATTTGTAAGTCACGACATAGCCGGTTGCTCAGCAACTATAGGTCCCGCCCAAATCGTGCTGCACCGATTTCTCCCGGTAGCTCCACCAGCTGATACGCCGCCACTGCTGTTGCCTGTGCACTTGAATTATTCACAGCGGCGTGGAAATGTGTTAGGAACTATGATTACAAATTCTTAACAGTGCAAAGACAAGAAGAAACAGAAGAAAGAACACAAAATGCCAACATCCAAGTGTTTATTTTTTTTTAAACGAGTTGCACTACAGCCATGCGCTATGTGATGTCTAAGGAAGGGAGTCAGACTCCAGCCGTCACGATGAATGGAACAAGAACTCCCTTTATTGACTATGATACATGGTTTATATGCAATGAGTAAATGCACCCCCTGGGGGATGAAGGAACAAAAACGAAACCAAAACTGAATACAACATACTCCTCCCCTTATTTTTAGTGGTTAGTTGTTAGTACATATTAGTAACAAAAAAACCGAAGTATTCACTCTACTTATTTACATAATACAGAATAAACACAATTTCAGACCGTAACTAAAAGTTGGTCTGATAGTCTTGAAGCCAGGCTGGTGGCTGGCGCCTTCGGGTCAGCCGCTCTGACTGGTGTACTGCTGAGGTTGGCTGCTGCAGTACCCCAGAAGATGGCGATTGCGTCCCAGAAGGCGGCTGCAGCACAGGAGACTGCACTACGCCAGGAGACAGCGGCTGCGGCACGGCAGGTTGCATTACGCCAGGAGACTGCGGCTGCGGCACGGCAGGTTGCAGTACGCCAGCAGGTGGCAGATCCGATACGGCAGGTTGTAGCCCGGCAGCTTGTGGCACCGAAACTGGAAACTGCGGCACAGGTAGCTGCAACTGGTGGGAATCACCCCCCTCTGGAACCCTGGAAAGCTTGGAGGCATTCCACGTACGGCCGTCTTCAAGCCTGTAAGAAGCAGGTCCCTTCCTTTCCAGCACTTTAGTTGGTGAAGAGAAAGAGCAGTCGCCCTTAAAACGAACGGATGGTTTCCTGACACGAACAATGTCGCCTGCAGCTATCCCAGGTTCCTTGGCAGCTCTCCTCTTGGCTGTGTACAGCTTGCTGCTCCGCTGTTGACGCCGGACCATACGATGTAGTCGCGCCAATTCCTTAGCCGGGTCTTTAGCGAATGCTGGTGCTGAGAAGCCAACGACGTCCAGCTTGGTTCTGGGCATTCTACCATGCAGTAGAACAGCAGGGGCAACCCCAGTGGTTGCCTGTGGAGTAGCCCTGTAAATAGCAAGATAGTCCATGACTGCTTGTCAGAGGGGTCGTCCTTCGAGAAGTGAAACTTGAACAAAGTTTTTGAATGTCCTGTTGAATCGTCCAATTTGTCCATTCGCCTGGGGGTAGTACACCGATGAATGCAAAAGACGGATGGCCCTGTCTTTCAGAAAGGTGATGAATTCCCAGGAAGTGAACTGAGGTCCGTTGTCAAAAACGATTCCCTCGGGGTAGCCTTCGCGGGCAAAAACACCAGTTAAAAAGTCTTTCACTGTGCTCGTGGATACCTCACGGCAAAAATATACCTCTGGCCAATTGGAGTGGTAATCAACAAGCGTTATAGCAAATCTGCTGTTGTGAAGTGCGCGCTCCAAGGGGCCAACAATGTCTAAGGGCAGCTTTTGCCATGGTTGTTCAGGCCATTCAACAGGTTGCAGTGGCGCTGGTGATGTCTTGGCAGATTTATCGGCCTCGAGGCAGATGTGGCAGTTTTTCACTGCTGTTTCTACTTCCTTATCCATTCGTGGCCACCAGAACCGCTCACGAAGTCGCGCTTTCGTGCGCGTGATACCAGGATGTGTCTCATGTGCGGTGGAAATGAACTGGGCAGTGAGAGAGGACGGAACCACGAGGCGCTCCGCTCGCAGTAGAAGATCATTGACAACAGAAAGTTCCTCTCTAATAAGGTAGAACGGCTTCACCTCTTCTGGTAAGGACTTTTGGGGCGGCCAAGCACTCAGCACAAAGGACTTGACGGTTTCTAGACACCCATCGTCAAGGACGTCCTGTCTGAACTTCTCCTTTGCCGCACAGGCTGGCTCAACGAGCGACACAATTTCTTCCTCCTCTGCAAGCTCTGCTTCTGAGGTAGGTGCTGGCAGCCGAGAAAGTGCATCTGCAACAGTGTTCGTGGACCCCCTGCGGTATTCAACAGTGAAGTTATAACAAAGCAGTCGTGCGCTCCAGCGTGCGATTCTAAGCGGGTGTCTTCCACGTCCTTGTGACAACAGCAAGGAGACAAGCGCCTGGTGGTCTGTTCGAATTTTAAAATGGCGACCCCAAAGGTACGTGTGCCATTGCTCACATGCCCATATGCATGCCAGTGCTTCTCGTTCCCCGACTGAATACTTTCTCTCCGCTGGGGACAGTGTACGAGATGCGAAAGCGACTGTGCGAAGTTCTTGGCCATCTTGTTGCTGGAGGACTGCTCCCAGCCCACAGTCGGGAGCATCTGTCGATACAATGACTGGAAGTGCCGGGTCGAACATTTGAAGGACTGTGTTCGACGAAAGCATTTTTTTTACCCTTCTGAAACTGTTGTCTGCTTCGGCTGACCAGATGAATGGCTCATTTTTGCGAAGCAAGACTCTCATAGGCTCGACCACTTGTGCCAAACGTGGAACAAATTTCGAGTAGTACTCTACAAGACCCAAGAACGAACGGAGGGCAGCAACATCGGTTGGCACGGGAGTGTTAACTATGGAGTCAATCTTCTCAGGAAGTGGCGAAATACCACGTGCAGTGACCTTGTGCCAAAGAAATGCGAGCTCTGGAACATCAAAGACGCATTTGTTGTTCAGTTTCAAGCCTGCATCCTTGATCTTCTGCAGGGCTGTTTTCAGGTTCAAGAGGTGTTCTTCCGCAGTCTTGCCAAAGACGATCACATCGTCAATGTAGAACAACACACCAGGGCAACGGTCAAGGATTACTGCCATCATCTTCTGAAATGCCGCTGGGGCAGAAGCTAATCCAAAGCATACTCTCTTGAATCAAAAAAGTCCATCGTGAGTGATGAAGGCTGTTAGGTCCCTGCTGTCAGGGTGCAAGAGAACCTGATGGTAAGCGGAAGCCAAGTCGAGTTTTGAGAAATGTGTAGCGCCTACCAAAGCATGGAGAAGCTCTTCTGTGTGAGGCAACGGGAAACTATCTGGAACAATAGCCTTATTCGGTTCTCGGAGATCTACGCAGATCCTGATGCTGCCATCTTTCTTGTCAACAACGACAATGGGGGACACCCATTCGGAAGCATCGATGCGCTCGATGATGTCAAGGCTTAGTAACCTTTGAAGCTCATTTGACACTGGCGCACGGAGAGAATATGGCAGACGGCGAAGTTTGGAAGTTACAGGCTGCACGCCCTGACGCGTCTTAACGCGATGCGTGAACCCCTTAGCAAGGCCCAAGTTGGAACTGAAAAGTGAAGCGAACTCGCTTGCCAAGGCTGGCGGAAGATTTTCTGGACCGGGTTGCGCGTTGGACAGTGCGGAAATGTTGGCAAGTGGAACGGAAGTGGAACGAGGTACCGTGTCATTGACACATGTCGACGGAGCAACAGACGTAGTCGTATGTAAGCACTTGCGAGTAGAACCCTCAATGCGAAGACTTAAGGCTTTAATGCCGTCAAGGCCGATAAGACAAGTTCCTCGGCGAACAACATAAAAACAGAGTGACGCGGTGCGCCCTTTGAACTGTACATCTGCCGTGAAACAACCTAGCACGCAAATGGGACGTTGGGAATAGTCAAACAATGTGACGTGCGGGGCAGGCAGAAGCGAAATGCTCTGAAAATGTCGACGAAGTGCCTGCTCTGACAAAATTGAAACAGATGACCCTGAATCAACAAGATGTGTAAGCCTGACGTTCGCAACCAGCACTTCTCTATGAATTCCCTTACGAGCGGAACGTTCCACAGTCAACACTTGCTCAGTACTGCTACACGACGATACATCGTCGTCACATTCTACTTCGCGGACCGTGCCTTGCACTTGAGCTCGTTTGCGGTTGGATACATTTTGAAAGTGGCCCTTGCGACCGCAAAACAAACAACTTTTCCCATGCGCTGGGCACTGCATATCTGATGCGAAATGATCCCGCGAGCCGCATCGGAAGCAGTGCGGCGACGCGGAGCGCCTACTGTGTTCTCGGTTCCGTTCAGGGGGGCGGTGCCCCTGCGGCGCACGTGAGCCGCTGGCGCTTTTCGTTAGCTTCTGCTGAAAGTGGGCTGCCGGCTGTGAATTGCTCTTTTGCGATGAATGCAATGGTTTCTTACGACGACGCTGCATTGAAACTTTGTCGACCGAAGGAGAAAATTCCTTTAGCTCTTCAGCTGCTTGCTCAAACTGGAGTGCAATTCGCACCGAGCCTTCGAACGAAAGTGAGGGGCCCTTAAGCAATAACCGTTCATGTACGCGGTTGGAAGCTATGCCGGCAACAGTTTGATCCCACAGAGCATCATCCTGAAAAACGAACGAACAGTGTGACGCTAGCTCCCGTAGGGCGGCAACAAAGTCATGAACGGACTCGCCTGAGTGTTGACGGCGGCGGCGAAAACGATGACGCTTGACGACAACGTTGCAGGACGTCGAAAAGTGGTGCCGTAATGCCACGAGTGCAGTGTCGTATTCGTCAGAAGTGGCTGCGGCAGACTTATCCCCGTCCTTAACGGCGAGCGCTGCGGCGCTTGGCACTGGTGGTGCTGCGGCGGTCGACCCTGCAGGTAAGGTCTGATAAATACGCTGGCCCTCCGGCCCCAAACAATGCAAAAGGATAGCCTTGCGTCGTGCTGGCGTGAACTCGGCGGCCCCGGACGCCACCAGGTAGACGTTGAACATCTGCTCCCACTGCTCCCATGGTAGTGGCGGCCGGCTGGGCGTCGCAAGGAAGAACGGCGGCGGAGCGAGCCCGGGGACACTCATGTTGGGACAGGCGCGGATGGTGCGCAGGGTACTTTTACGACATCCTCGTTGCCAATGTGATGTCTAAGGAAGGGAGTCAGACTCCAGTCGTCACGATGAATGGAACAAGAACTTCCTTTATTGACTATGATCCATGGTTTATATGCAATGAGTAAATGCGCCCCCTGGGGGATGAAGGAACAAAAACGAAACCAAAACTGAATACAACACGCTGCACACCACCAGTCGCAGTTAAACATGCGAATAACGCTGCGTATATCTTCTCTTTATCAATAAGAGCAATAGAAGATGCACTGACATGTTCATCTTTTAACCCTTTGAGGGTTGAATTTTTTCGCGAAATCCTGTCCAAAAATCTGTAATTTTTTTATTGCTGAAATAAATTCTTCAGACGATTTTATTTACGAAAAAAATTGTCTAAAATTTTTTTTTGTGGCCGTAAAGTGACAAAAAATCATTTTTGTTGTTACATACACATGGTTTATTCGTAGTAAAATCAAGCAAAATCCTGAAAAAAAAGCTTAAACAGGTTTTTTATAAATAAAAATTATGCATTGTATTAAACGTAGCTCACAGACATACAAAAATAAGCGCACCACTTTTCTGGTTAAAAATGTTCGTGCTCTAACACTAAAAATTTTTCATCGTGTGATAGTCTTTGAAGCATGGCTCGCCGCGCACGCTTTTCAGATGTCGCTCCGTGATCGTCATCGGAGTCTAAACTTGTCAAAAAATCTTCGTCTGACAAACTGAAATCCAATTAATCAGATTCTGATTCGGCACTTGGGGAATAGTCCGCATCGGAAGAATCGCTGCTCGACTCACCGGCAGCAGAGCAACCGGCGTGCACTTCCATAGCGTAAGTGAACTGCATCAGTGAGCGCACGGAAGAAAATTCTATGGTTGTGCGCCCATCCAGAAAGCAAAACGAGTGAAAAATCTACAGTAATCCTTCGCCTTATCGCCAACAAGACGTAGTTAGTTTTTCCGAGACCCCAAAACAGGAAACGCAATCGCGGCGGCGTCGTTTGTGTAACTTAGCGCCGCACGGAAACAGATGTAATCGCGCCCCGGGGAGCAATAAACGAGAGAGTAACGTGCGGTCACCCTTTCAGAGATTAGAAGCCAAACAGCCATCAGCTTTGTGGGCGCAAGAAGCGAAACCCACCCGAAGGACGAAATCGAAACCAGCCGCATTGCGTGGGCGCGTTCCGATGCGCAAGTGGTCGTCGCCGCGCCGCTTCGAAAAGCAAAAAAAAAAAGAACGACGGAGAGACATCGGCGCATTGAAAGAAATTCCACGTATTCCTGAAGCATGGCAGCACATTCCAAGCAAGAGAAATGATCGAAGAAGGCACGCGTTTGAAACCAACCACTCCGCGGGCGCGCTCGGTTGCGCAAGCGATAGCCGGCGCGCTGTTTTGCGAAGCATAAAAAAAGCAACAATGGAGAGACATCGGCGCATGAAAAAAATTCCACGTATTCCCGAAGTGTGGCAGCACATGCAAAGCAAGAGAAATGATCGAAGAAGGCGCGCATTTTAAACCAGCTGCACCGCGAACGCGCTCGGATGGGCAAGCGATAGCCGGCGCGCTGTTTTGGGAAGCAAAATAAAAATACAACGCAGAGACATTGGCGCATAAAAAAAATTCCACGTATTCCCGAGGTGTGGAAGCACAGGTCAAGCGAGAGAAATGATCGAAAAAAGGCGCGCGTTTTAAAAATAAACGCTATGCCGTACATGTACGACAAAAACCCTTTGGTACCAGGAAGCTTCTGCCGTACATGTACGGCGAAAACCCTCAAGAGGTTAAGGAAAACATTTTTTCTGCTTCAATGATTTCACGTGTAGTCTGATCTCGGCAATTAATGATAATGTTAGTCTGGACCTTTTGGTTTACAACTACACGTACTACAATGGACAGAGAGCCAGCCTTGTTTTGAAAGATGAACATTGTACGAATGCTCTTTTAATCTATTGTTTATGCAAGGACCTGTTTGCCCAATGTAAAATTTTCCGCATGACAACCCGAGGCTCCGGAAGTTTTTTGCAGCAGGGGGGGGGGGGGGGGGGGGGGGCTAGAGGTACCCGCTAAGCCACGATTTCCGGGTGGTCCCAGGATATAGTTTGGAACGATATTCTAATGTGCACAAAACAAACAAGAAGCACACATGCACATATGTTTCTGATTTGTTTATACTTAGCGTGTGACTTTACAGAGAAGATTTGTCAACTTTAGAATGGGAATCTCAACCATGACCATAGTTATTCTTCCTTTTTACTCTACTAACTTTTTCTAATAAATTGGGAGCAAATGTCTCGCAGTAATTTGCATTTTCTGAATAAGTAAAACATCTTTCTTTATAGCTTATGCATATACATAGGGATAAAATAACTCCAAACAATCCTGTTGGTTTTTTATATTGTTCAGGTCACGATGTGAAAGTTGGCACTCCCTGGTTGTCTCAATAATTTGACTACGGTTGCACAATAAAATATATGCATACTTGTTACTTAGCTGCTTTAAAATGGCTGTTTCCTCTACCGTTGCTTATGACAGATTTTTAAAATATTACCTTAATTGAACAAAAGGCTTGTATTTCTTGTGTATTTCTAGCGTCACATCAATAAAGGCGTCATTTCCCGTCTTCAAACAAAAACAATCACACATAAGTTAGAATGATTTACATACTAACAATGTTTATTTATTAAAGTGAGCCTTCACATTTACAAACATGATCTGTTAGTCATGTGACCCATTATAAACAACGAAAAGATGCACTTCATTAAAAATTTCCCTAAGGCAAGCGTCCCCCTTCGACATACATTGACGCATGCATTTAGTTCAGCACTTCCGCACGCAAGAAAAATTTAATTGCTGATATGTATTTCAACTGAAGTTATACGATGTAGACGAATGAAGATTTAACGATGCAGATAAGCACAAAGGGTATAAGTGCGAACAAAAAAGATAATGTATCATGGACTCACAAATAGGTGTTACACATTAGTAAAATTCTGTACAATGATATAGTGCATTACGGAAATGACAACAGTTAGAAAAATGGGGAATAAGGAAAAGGAAACAAAAATACGTCTATATTTGTCTGATAATCAAATGCGCTGGTGCGTCGATTGCAATATCGCCGATACTGCGCAACGTCAGTAGGAGAAAACGACGCACAGGAAAGAATGCTGATGTTGCGCTGTGCCCACGATATCCAGCATGAACCAACTTGCCCAAATCAAGCTCTTGTTGTCGATTGCAAGCACAGGACACTCAGTACTCGACCATAACTGAGTTGCGAGAAGAAAAAAAAACACAGCTAGCATGAACCAAACGTTGCGGAGCGTTCGGCCATTTTCTTAATAAATACGTTGATGACTTAATCCACAAATAACTTTCCCGATCTTTCCCGGTGGGTGTGCAGCAGGAGAAGATGAGTGAGGCGGGTCTGCGTAATGTTACTTCGAAGATATGTCTTCACTCGCTGGAGTGCACTAAAAGAGCACTCTCCTGATGCCCCTGATGCCAGTACTGTCAACAAAAGCTGCACAAGTTTGACAACCTGGTCCAAAAGATTCCGAACTGTTTGAGACTCGGGCCTCAGTTGTTCAGCCACATCTTCAACAGCGGTCACACCTGCCCCAGAAATAACTGTTGGAAGGAGTACAAGCTGTGCCACAAGCATATCTGGATCAAAATCTGTGGACTCCGAGCACTTCTTTCAGTTCCTCCTCGGTTAATCGTTGTGCACGTGCACTGCTGACGATCGCACATTCGAGCTTTGCCGATAGTCCATGCCACGTTGGTCGAACTGATTTTTTATTTCGGATGTGACACAGTCAACTGCCGCAAAGAACTCTTTTTGGAACTTTGTCTTTGCATCCAATACCACTGGAGGAGCAGGCTTATTTGGCTGCTCAAATCGCATGGACAGTTTTACGCGTCTGGCGACCGCGGCTTCACTCTGATCAAGGCCCAACCTCGTGGCGGCATTTTGTGTTTCTTCCAAAACATGATGAAGGCCTTCCTCTGTTCTCAGGTTCGCCATGGTTTGACAAAGTGCTTTAGCTGCCTGTTTGGTTCCGGTCGCACTGTATTTGGGTCTGTGAAGAGCCCTGACAAGTTGCTCGCATTGGCCGAACAGTTCTTTGGATATGTGTAATCTGAATAGAGTATCAAACTTCTGCAGCTGCTTTTCGTACCCGCTCATAATCACTGTCCGACCATCACTAAGTGATCCTGGAGTTTGTAACAGCTCCTGCATCGTAGCCTGAACCCTTTCATAGTACTCGGTGAATCATTTACTTCAATTTACTCTCACTGCCCACCTCGTTGGACACAATGGTAGAAGACTACTTGCCTTTGCAGGCATTGCGCGTGCATCATCGACGCATGGGGGAAGAACGATGTCGCTGTGCGTCCATTTCGCAGAAGTAAGGATTGCGTTGGAAACGTCTGTCACAGCGAATAGCGCATCTGCAACTATTACGCTGCTACGGCCGACTTTCTGGAGAGCCAAATCTAACGAATGACTGGCGCAGTGCACGTAAATTGATTTCGGCTGAACGTCGACGATCCTCTTGTCAAGACGTTTATTAGCGGGCACTCGGCGACGACGACAGTCAAAGCGGGGCCGACTCTCTGCACGAGGGGGCGTGCTCTCAGAGAGGAGGCGACCCACTAGAAGGCGCTCGAGAGGACGACCCATTACCGACTACGAACGCTTCGCTACAATCACCCCGGGTACAAAAAGGGAGCCGCCTGGCGACCTAGCAGCTTGTCAGTATGAGCGGGTCATGATAGGGCTTCAGGCGCTCCACATTGACAATGTCGCGCCCTCGACGGCGCATGTCCGAAGAAGGTTCGACGGGCTCGATCAGGTAGTTGACCGGGGATGTGCGTTCCAGGACACGGTAGGGGCCTTCGTATTTGGGCAGTAGTTTTGAAGAGAGGCCAGTTGCAGTGGTCGGGACCGAGAGCCACACGAGCGCTCCAGGGAGGAACGTGGACTCAGAAGTAGTGGTTCCACCGCGAATGCTCTTCTGCCGCTCTTGTTCGTGCGTTGTAAAGGTCTTCGCAAGCTCGCGACATTCTTCAGCAAGCCTGGCTGTGTCCGAAATAGGCGCACATTCAGAATCTGGCTTGTAGGGAAGGATGGTGTCGATTGTGTGCGACGGGTGCCTGCCGTACAATAAGAAAAATGGTGAGAAACCAGTAGTGCTCTGAGAGGCGGTATTGTAGGCGTACGTGACGAAGGGCAGAATGGCATCCCAATTTGTGGTCGGCGGCGACGTACATCGAGAGCATGTCGCCGAGCGTGCGGTTAAAGCGTTCGGTGAGGCCATTCGTCTGCGGGTGGTAAGCAGTAGTTTTGCGGTGAACAACGTTGCACTCTTTGAGAATGGCTTCCACGACTTCCGACAAGAAGACACGGCCTCGATCGCTGAGAAGCTCTTGGGGTGGTCCGTGACGCAGTATGAATCGGTGAAGTAGGAAGGATGCAACATCGCGCGCTGTAGCCGCTGGGAGGGCGGCGGTTTCGGCGTATCGCGTTAGATGGTCAACAGCGACGATGGCCCAGCGGTTACCAGCCGAAGTCAGAGGGAGTGGTCCATACAAATCGATGCCTACGCGCCCAAACGGACGGTTAGGGCAAGGTAATGGTTGTAGACCTGCTGGCGACACGTGCGTTGCAGGTTTTCGGCGTTGGCAATCGAGGCAGGAGCGAACGAACTTCTGCACGTAGCGGTACATCCCTCGCCAGAAGTATCGTTGTCGAATGCGGTGGTAAGTTTTGGATACCACAGAGTGCGCGCATTGCGGGTCAGAGTGGAAGGCCTCGCATATTTCAGAACGCAGACTGCGGGGTATCACTAGTAGCCACTGGCGGCCGTCGGCGTCGTAATTGCGTCGGTGCAGTAGGTCGTCGCGAATGGCGAAATGGTGGGCTTGACGACGCAACGCGCGAGTGGATGGTGTTGCGGACGGATCAGTGAGCAAGTCGATCAGCGAGGTGATCCATTTATCCTTGCGCTGTTCGGTAGCGATGGTGCGAACGTCGATTGAAGCAACAGCTATGTGAGATAGTGAGCAGGGGGCATCGTCGTCAGGCAAGGGAGAGCGCGAGAGGGCGTCGGCGTCAGCATGCTGGCGTCCGTTGCGGTACAGCACGCGGATGTCGTAGTCTTGCAGGCGAAGTGCCCAGCGGGCGAGACGGCCTGAGGGATCCTTCAGGGACGACAGCCAGCACAGTGCATGATGGTCGGTGACGACATCAAATGGGCGACCATACAAATAAGGTCGGAACTTTGTAAGGGCCCAGATGATCGCCAGGCACTCTTTTTCTGTGACCGTGTAATTGGTCTCGGCTCTGGTAAGCGTACGGCTTGCGTATGCCACGACATACTCGGGGAACCCTGGTTTGCGCTGCGCAAGGACAGCGCCGAGGCCTACACCGCTGGCATCCGTGTGTACCTCCGTTGGGGCCGTAGGATCGTAGTGGCGTAGTATGGGAGGAGACGTCAACAGACGACGGAGCTTTGCGAACGCGTCGTCACACTCGGACGACCACGAACTTAGGGGTCCGTTACCTCCAAGGAGCTTCGTCAGCGGCGATATGATAGTCGCGAAGTTTCGGATAAAGCGCCGAAAGTAGGAGCATAATCCTACAAAACTGCGCAGTTCCTTGACGGACGTAGGTTTGGGGAACTCTGTCACGGCCCGAAGCTTGGCTGGATCAGGGAGAATTCCGTCCTTGGACACGACGTATCCTAGTATCGTCAGCTGCCGTGCTGCAAATCGGCACTTCTTTAGATTCAGTTGTAGCCCGGCCTCGCTCAAACGCGTCAAAACATGCCGCAGGCGTAGAAGATGCGTGGAGAAGTCCGGGGCAAAAACGACGATGTCGTCGAGGTAGCACAGACACGTGTGCCATTTCAAGTTGCGCAGAACGGTATCCATCATGCGCTCAAAGGTCGCGGGCGCATTGCACAGCCCAAACGGCATGACGTTAAATTCGTACAAGCCGTCGGGTGTGACAAACGCTGTCTTCGGTCGAGCGTCATCAGCCATCGGGACTTGCCAGTACCCTGAGCGCAAATCGAGCGATGAAAAAAATTCTGCTCCTTGCAGGCTGTCGATGGCGTCGTCTATTCGAGGTAGGGGATAAACGTCCTTACGGGTGATCTTATTGAGTCGTCGGTAGTCCACACAGAACCGCACAGAGCCGTCCTTCTTCGCAACGAGAACGACAGGAGAAGCCCACGGGCTGTTGGAGGGTCGAATAACATCGCGGCGAAGCATGTCTTCGACTTGCTCGTTAATTACACGACGCTCTGCTGGCGATACGCGATATGGACGTTGCCGCAGTGGTGGTTGGGTGCCAGTGTCGATGTGATGCGTGACAGCAGACGTGCGGCCGAGAGAAGTTTGCGCGACATCGAACGAAGAACGAAATTCTTCCAACAGGCATAGAAGCTGGGAACGCTCGACCGATGTAAGGTGGTCAGCAATCGAGGAACCAAATACATCAGCGGGTGACGAATCAGTTGTCGAAACAGCGCTGAGCGGACGGGAGCTGGCGCAGTGCGTGTCACCCGGTGCGTCCATAACTTGTGCGTCTTCGAGGGCTTCCGCTCTACCGAGACATTCCCCTCGCACCAACGTAACAATGTACGGGGATGGGTTCGTAACAAAAATATCGGTGTCGCCCTGAGTGACTTGCACGGTCGCAAATGGCACCAGCAAGCCTTTCCTATTGAAAACGCGGTCCGAGGGAGAAAGGAGTGCAACGGTGTCAGCGAGACCGGTGCAATACACTGACACAGCCGTTGACGAGTTTGCAGGAAGTGTGGTGTCGTCTTTGACGAGTACCTTGGTCGCAGCCGGTAGGCTGTCCGCCGGCGTCAAATCTGGGAATGGTGAGAGCTCTATTTCGGCTGGTGCGCACCGAATTACGGCGTCGTGCCGTGCGAGAAAATCCCATCCCAGGATGACGTCGTGGGAGCATGAACAAATTATGATGAATTCGACGGCGTACAGAGCGTCCTGAATCATGACACGGGCTGTGCACACCGCTGTCGGGTGAATACTTTGGGCGCTGGCTGTACGGAGGGAGAGCCCGGAAAGTTGCGTCGTCACTTTTCGTAGTAGTCGGCTAAATTTAGCGTCCATAACGGATACGGCAGCTCCAGTGTCTACAAGGGCCGATGTGCGCACACCATCTACAAACACGTCTACTACGTTTGATGGGCTTTGCTGAGGGCTTTGGCAGTTCGATAGCGTCGCAGCCCTTGCCTCTTGGACTGCGACGACTAGTTTTCCTGGTCTCGTGCGACCGGACGAGGCCGCATCGGCGACAGTGATCGGCGTCGTGGGGACGGTGAACGGCGGGTAGACGAAGTTGGGCGTGACGTCGTTGACATAGGCGACGGCGGGTCGTAATACGGGCGGCTGGACTGGTTGGTGACGGTTGATCCGACTCGAGGCGGCTGCATGCGGTTGCAATAGCGGGCGACGTGACCGGCGCAACCGCACGCAAAGCAGATTGGGCGGTTGTCGGCAGTGCGCCATCGGCTGGCCGGGCTAGGTCCCATCCATGTCGCAGGACGCGAGGGACGGGGCGGCGGCTGATATGACTGCATGGTGGTCTGCAGTCGGGGCGTATGGATGACGTCGGCGTACGCAGCCGGCACACTCGCTTCGAAGGCCTGAGGCCTGGCGACGGCTCCGGCGTAAGTTACCGGGGGCACCACAGGGAGCGCTGGGGGCGGCCTGGCTACAACTGGCGCGTAACTGAGAGGCGCAGGCGCCGGAGGGGGCTGGTGGTATTCCGGCATGACCTCCGCGATTTCCTGCTCGATTGCCCGGCGTAGGGGAGGCAGCAGTGTGGTCGACGGCTGTTCAACGTGCTGCGGGTGAGCGAAGGCCAGTAGAGAAAACTGGCGGGCAATTTCCTCGCGCACGAAGGACTTGATCTCAGCGAGTAAGACGGAGTGGTCCGACGTGGCCGACAAGCCAGCGAGATCGGCGTCGCGTGATGGAGGTCGACGCGTCATCAGCCGCTGCCGGCGCAGCTCCTCGTAGCTTTGGCACAGTGTGATGACCTCTGCCACAGTGCGAGGGTTTTTGGCGAGCAGCATGGTGAAGGCATCGTCGTCGATGCCTTTCATAACGTTCCGGATCTTGTCGGACTCAGACATCGTCGCATTGGCTTTCTTGCACAAATCGAGCACGTCTTCAATGTAGCTCGTGAAAGACTCGCCGGCCTGCTGGGCTCGTTCACGTAAACGCTGTTCGGCTTGCAGCTTGCGAACGGCAGGGCGGCCAAACACGTCGATGATGGCGGTCTTGAAAGCCGACCACGTAGCGAAATCGGATGCGTGGTTATTGTACCATAGGCCGGCAACACCCGCGAGGTAGAAAACGAGGTTGCTCAGTTTGCCTGCCTCGTCCCATTTATTGGGGACGCTCACACGCTCGTAGATCGCGAGCCAGTCCTCGACGTCGGTGCCATCCGCGCCGGTGAAGACAGGAGGGTCGCGGATGCGGGGGACACCTGGACATGGCGTCGGTGCAAGAGGAGGCGTTTGCTGGGTGGCGTCTTGAGTCATGGTAGCAGGCACGGTACGGGATCGAAGCTCCAAGGGCATCGAATGGGGACCGTAGTTGTTGAAAGGGCACAGCACTCTCCACCAAATTGTCAAGACGTTTATTAGCGGGCACTCGGCGACGACGACAGTCAAAGCGGGGCCGACTCTCTGCACGAGGGGGCGTGCTCTCAGAGAGGAGGCGACCCACTAGAAGGCGCTCGAGAGGACGACCCATTACCGACTACGAACGCTTCGCTACACTCTTTTCAACTCCAGAGAAGCGCCCAGACATGTTGCCTGCCCCGTTGAAGCAGTGACCACGCAAACGACTCAAATAGAGCCCTAGACGCGCAACCATGTCCTTTACAGCCAAGAATAGCGTGTTGGCCTCAGAGTTTGGGGGGCTGTAAACTCTGATAAACTCTGCAGGAACTTCCAGTGACACATTTTCCACCCAACGCAAGCAAAGTGTAAACTGCTCGTGCCCCGCTACGTCCGTGGTCCCATCAGCGGTTATTACAAAAAATGGAGTCACTTTAATGTCTTCCAAGATTTTGCACTGGAGTGTGTGAGCTATGATCTTGATGATTTCATTCTGAATGCCACTGCTCAGCCACTTGTCCCTTCGACTTAGCCATGTCCAGCGCCTCCTCTAGTTTTTCAGTGCCTGGGCGAACGCTCTCCTTGGGCCGTCGAGCGCGTGCTCCACCTCCGCTCGCTGCTGCCGCGTGGTGGCACTGTGCAGGTAGACTACGGGAAGCTGGCGCTGAGCGGCCGCGCGTATTACGAAGCTCACGAATTCGTGTTTGCATAGGAGTTTATTTGCATTCGTGCTTCTCGCAGGCTTTCACGGGTACAGGGGTATGGAAAGAAACGCGAACATAGCGCCGCGCTATTTTAATCACGCTCTGACTGTAGTGGCAATAAAAAGACACTAGATGGTCTTTGATTGTATTATGGAAGACTCCATCTTTTGATCAGTCATCCAGGCTACAACCTCTTGAAAGTAAATGCGAAACAGCAAGGAATATAGGTGCCGCATGTTTGCGTTTCTTTCCATCCCCACTGTACGTATTCCACAGGCAGTCTGACAGGCCGTGCTGCCGATTCGATGCTTGCATGCAAGTTTGACAGCATTCGCGTTTTATTTTCTATTTCAGGCTATTGCAGCCACGTCATTCGCAGGCCTTAGTATGTCGTTACTGTTGTGTTCCACTCTGCAAATGAAACGGAAACAAATCATGATTGTCTTTCTTTATTTCCCGTTATTGATAAAAAAAAAAAACTCACAGGGTCCCTTATGCATTCATCTAAGGCAACTGAAAGGCGAAAGGCATCTGCTTTTTTTTTTTCTTCCCAGTCAACGTATTGAACATCCCCTGCCTCCCTCCGAGATTTTTCTGCACCTGACGTGGTTTCTTACAGCCTCAAGGATTGGAGACGCTGCAAGCTTTCTGCACGCACCTCAGATGGTTATGCGCTGCCTCTGTAATCAGCCCATTTTGACCTAACGAAGATGTAGTATGACGACGTCACGTGATGTGACGTCACGATGATGTCACAAAGTTATTATCTGTGACGTCATCATGTGATGATTTCTTGCATCACTCGTGTTGACGCCGCCGACGATCAGTTTTCGTGTTTGATGGGGCATCTAAGGCTTTCGCATTAATACTCCATTCGGCTGTCCCTCGATGAAATTCCAGCTGCCACTGGTGTTTGGGAGAGGTGGCTTCCAGTAATTAGGCGGGGTAATTGGTCTCCTAATACATTTTCAAACAACACTAGAATATGTAGCCGTCATTTACGACCCGAAGATTTCATAGAATATAAGGAGCAGTGGCTTAAGAAGGATGCCGTAGCGTCAGTCTTTGCAGACTACCCTTCACGTATGCAGCCCAAAGTAAGAACTGAACCAAGCATGGCAAGTATCACTAAACGTGACCGTGCTGCGTCCGAACAGTCAACGAATGCATGTACTAGTAGCAACGCTGCCTGGAGATCGCCGCCATGTGCAGCACTTACATTAGGCCCCAAAGCTGAAGAATCATAGCCCATGGGCACCACATGCGCTACCGGCGAAACAACCGACAGTCATCATGTACAGTGTCACAATGAATGCATGTACAAGGCTGGGCAGGCTGCCCCAGCTCTGAAATGGTGGAATCACTTGGCTCATTTTCCGGCACCACCTGTTGTTTTTTCTCGGTGGCAACAAATGTAATTCTCAAAAGCTTTACGAAGGGAACGGATGATCACTTATATCCCTGACCAGTCTAGTGACATTTCGTGCTATTTAGCGCACGAACTCCAGGCTTGCGTATAGTGTGCTACACCAGCAGGCGGTAGCACGCATCGGGGAACTTTAAGCGCCCATGTTTTCAGTATTAGCTCCTGTAAACGCTGCTTTCAAAAATCCGCTTTCAGACAGTAAAAAACTGACTCTCAGTCAAGAGAGCGTAACGGTGACAAAAGAATCTTCTGTGCATCATTGGCATGCGCTCTCTGGTATGGGCCTAGCAGACGACGTGCGCGCGTCTCTATCAAATAGCCGCGAACGACACATGCCTTTGAAATGGACTGGGGGCCCAGAACGACAAGTGCTTCATGATTTCTGTTTATGAGCTTTCATTATACTTTTAACAGCGCAAATACAGCCGAAAACTGAACCATATAGCAACTTCGAAGGCAGCCACGACATTCGATTTCGCGAGTAACGACGCGACGGCGGGTCTACTACGATGGTGGCGCCCAGCGGCTAAAAGCCGCACTAACGCCAACGGCCGGTTCCCATTGCGCTCCTCTCCTTCGCCCAGGCACAGAAAAATAGACGAGGCGCTGCCATGTCTTAAGAGCAAAAAGAAAATACTTACAGATGGTGGCGCATGGTTTGAAGTTAGAAAAGACGTTCTCCCCCGGAGGTCAAATCAGGATACCGCAACTGCTATATTTCAGGCAACGCATTCTCAGATTTCAGCGCTATTTGAAGATTGCAGAGGTTTTGTTGACGTTTGCAGCACGATAAATTAAGACAACTTACGAGCTTCGTTTGGCATTTCTGCTTGCCCTATTGAAAAACGCTATGTTGAGAAAATAAATACGGGGCTCTAGTTTCTCTACCTGCAGATTCAACCACAGAACTTCAGTAGCTTTTCACAAAAAATTCAGCCGAGATAGGTCCATGTATTGTGAATATCGCCCAGTTTAGATAAACATAATTAAAAAGGGAGCGCTCATACATTAATGAAATTGAGCATTCAGACGGAAAATCTTGTCCTCTATATACTACCCGAAAATAAATTTTCTCTGGCGAATAGTTACCAGACAGTGTGTAGCGAAAGTTACTAAATTTGGCTGTTTTTAAAAGCTAAGCAGCAATAAAGTGGAAGTCCGCCATTAATTCGCTACATTGAGGAAATAGATAAATATGTCTTGAAAGTGCTGTGCAAGAAATAGTGCTGCAACTGTAGCAGGTTTTTCAAAAAATGGTCACTTGTGAGCCACAGTCAGCCCAAACCATGTAACTAGCGCATATTCTTCGCTATCCATCCCATAATAATAATAATAATAATAATAATAGTTGACTTCTTTTTAATATACTTCAAATGCACAAAGATCAAGCTTTTCAATGATATATAAATCAACTATATAAAACAAGGAGAACAGCCGCCGTGTCAGTTGGAAAAGTAACAAAAGCGATGTGTTTGTGCCACTGGAGTGAGAACTGTATGCCCAGCGGACGTGAAGCTCTTCATAGTTTTCGTAGTCTTTGCTCGTAACGCACTTCCATTTCACTAACTCTGTAGCACTGGCAGTTGCATAATGAAGAGCACACCCACACTTCAAAAGTTAACGCTCGCTTGATGACGTAGGGCTTAGAGGTTGAACATTGACACTTCAGATGACCCTTTTTGGGAAATTGGCGGCTCGTTGACCCCACTTAGTCGCACCTGGGCTATGGGATAAGGCCGGACTGGTGAGGAGACTTGTGTTGTGTAGGGCAGGAGCGCGGCGTAACCCGCGGCGGGCCGACGGAGAGGCCGAACGACGGGAGGGCGCGCGGAGTGACGACGCAGAGACCAAGCTTTGGCGAGACTGACGAGAGACTGCTCTCCCGCGTTTATTGCAGGCGGTTTTAAGGAGCGAGAAGAAAGGCTATTGGTCCGCGAGGCACGGGTCACATGACCGGCATGGCCACGCCGGATTGGTGGTAGCACAGAGGCATGGCAGAGACCCAGCTCCCCCCAGTAGCATGAATAGAAAGCACAACAGCACTGGTGTCTCAGCATGGCACCAGGGGTCGCACGACACAACATCGTCCCGCCCTGGGAAGAATTGCATCCTTATACAATTGTAACTGTGGTACATCAGGAACCACTAAAAAAATTCACATTCAAGTTCCGATAAAGATGGCACCTGCAATACGCAGAAGTTCAGTCCTAGATGTACATATTACAACCTATGTTACACACACACAAAAAAAAGTCACTTCACCATACCAACACAAGTGCCAGCTTGCACTATTCACGAAAAGTTCACACAAACGCACAGACCTCTGCGGCTATACTGCGGGCCTCTTAAGGCAGTATAGCCCCAGAAGACGCGGACTACTTTAGTCTGTGATGTAGTCCTTCAAGTGGGCTGGGGGCTTGCGCGTCCGCTGTGGGCGACGTGACCCAGGCCCTGCAGGAAGACTTTGAGAGTTGCGGCTGTCGGGAGCCGACTTTGAAGACCCGTCCCCATCTCTCCCAGAAGAACTTGGCGGATTGTGGCTGCCATGAGCCAACTCTGAAGACCCATTCCCATCACTCCCAGGCAAAAAACTTTGTGGGCTGCGGCTGTCTTGAGCCGACTTTGAAGACCCATTCCCATCTCTTCCCTCCCCCGTGTTGGAATTTGGTGCATTTACTGTAGTTTTAGCTGACTTATCAGCGAGCTGGCAGATGTGACATTGCCTTACAAACTCTTCCACACACCTATCCATGTGAGGCCACCAATAGGTCTTCAAAGTCGGCTCCCGACAGCCGCAACTCTCAAAGTCTTCCTGCAGGGCCTGGGTCACGTCGCCCACAGCGGACGCGCAAGCCCCCAGCCCACTTGAAGGACTACATCACAGACTAAAGTAGTCCGCGTCTTCTGGGGCTATACTGCCTTAAGAGGCCCGCTTGCCATGGTGCTGCAAGTCTGTGCGGAAATACCCTAGGACCGGTATGCGGTGCTTCGAAAAATTCTGCAGTTGGATGGATGTTTGGAGCAGTCGGTGCTTCGAAGCGAAAAGCATGTCGAAGTCCTTCTTGGTCATTAATGATGCAGTGGCTCCGGTGTCCACCAGCAATGACATGTGGCTATGTCCGCCGACGATAACAGGGATGTGCAAGTCTCTTGGGCTAGACGGCGCAGCTTGCACGGACAGGACTGTGGCAGTGCCGGAGTCAGCGTCTTGGACGAGGGCAACTTCTTGCACCGACGCTTGCCGTCTACGGCAGACTGCCGCGAAATGCCCCTTGATGCGGCAAAATTGGCAAGTTTTGTTTTTTGCCGGACAATTTCTGGAATTGGCCAAATGCCCTGACTTGCCGCAGCGAAAACAAGGGCCAACTAGAGGCTTGGAAGCAGGCTGACCGTCTTGGCCGCGAACGCCGTCCTGGAGGCGCGCTGACGAGCCCGCGTAGCCATCTTGGACGCGGCCACCCGAGTTGGGGGGGAAGCCGCCGCCATGTTGAGTCACATGCGGGGCCGCCGAGGAAGCCGACCCGCCATTTTGTGATGCTGCTGCGTAGTCACGTGCGACGCGCTGGACGCTACCGCCGTCCCCGGCGAGCGAGCCGAGTAGCCGTTCATTCTCTCCGAATGCCGCGTTGGCTTTGTTGAGCGCTTCCAAGTCGCGTCCAACTTCTTCGGCTTTCTGCAGCGTAAGGGCTTCCCCGTACGACAGTAGCTTGGCCCGTACATGTGCGTTGGCGACTCCGTGAATTACTTGGTCCCGCACTCTGTCGTCGTAAGTGGCGCCAAACTTGCACGAGAGGGCTTTCTCCTTGAGAGCTGCGACGAATTCGAGGAAGGTTTCGCCGGGCAGTTGTTCGCGGCTCGTGAATAGGTGCCGCTCGGCTAGCACGTTAGTCGTCTCGGCAAAGAGCCCGTCTAGGAATTGTAGCAACGTGTCGTACTCCGTCGCCGCCGCCGCTTCCGTCGTCGACACCGCACCTGTGCCCAACGCCGCCGGCGTGCTGGCTGTGTGTGGAGCATTTTGGACGCCTTGAGCTTCGAGCTGCTCCTGCGCGGCGAAGTATTTCCGCTGGCCCTCGACACCGAGCGCGCTGAGAAGTGCTGACGCGCGTCTTTCGTCCTCCCAGCCGCTTCCGCCGGCCGCCTTCAGGTGTACCTGGAAAATTTTTTTCCATTTATGCCACGGAATAGGAGGCGTGCCGGGCACGTCGAGGAATGGAGGAAGGTTGGCAAAAAGGGCCGCCATGTGTGCAGGAGGTAGGCAGAAGGCTCAAGCAGGAAATTGGCGTCGTAGAGGGGGCCGGAGCGGGAACAAAGAAAAGTCAGGTCGACGCCAATGTAGCAAGCAGGAAGGACAAAGCACCGACGTGCAGGAGAAATGCGACTCGAGGTAAGTGTCACTTACGTCGTGCTCTTCCTGGCGTCGCCTGTTGAACCGGGTTCAGTAACTCGTCGCCATGTGTTGTGTAGGGCAGGAGCGCGGCGTAACCCGCGGCGGGCCGACGGAGAGGCCGAACGACGGGAGGGCGCGCGGAGTGACGACGCAGAGACCAAGCTTTGGCGAGACTGACGAGAGACTGCTCTCCCGCGTTTATTGCAGGCGGTTTTAAGGAGCTAGAAGAAAGGCTATTGGTCCGCGAGGCACGGGTCACATGACCGGCATGGCCACGCCGGATTGGTGGTAGCACAGAGGCATGGCAGAGACCCAGCTCCCCCCAGTAGCATGAATAGAAAGCACAACAGCACTGGTGTCTCAGCATGGCACCAGGGGTCGCACGACACAACAACTTGCATGGTGTTGGAGGAGGAGACGCCGCAGGTGCGCGGAGCGCTAGTATCCCCATCCATTCCAGAATGTTCTCAGTCGCTAGAAACATTGCAAAATGCCGCAAAAAAAAAAGAACGTGCCATACAAAAACAAACAAAAAATCTGTGATAGGGTTTCACCGGGGGGGGGCTGAGCCCCTTGCTTCTGCTGACAGGGAGGGCTCTTGTCCACCCTGCTCGCCCCCGCTTCCGGAGCCCTTGATGACAAGGGTAAAGGGCATAGCACCCTGCACCCTTGTTTAGGCTTAGTTTGTGGGGTCTGAGAGATATCGCCATTCTCGTAACACACGGAGACAGTTCACGTCACCGGGCAACAACCACGTGTACTTTTATTCACCTCTTTTACATACGACGAGCCCGCCAGCCGAATCTAACACACATGTAGAAACACGCTTAGTAACGTTATACAATGCCAATACAATACCCGGAAAAACATAACACACACTCAAGACAACATAAGACATACAATGCACCGCGAATGCGGCTTCACTGATGTTCGACTCACCATGAAGGGCCCACGGGAAACGAGATGCGGTATTGTCCCCCACGGACCCACCGTGGGAGACGTCCATCCATGCACGCAACCAAACCCAAAGAGACTCCCTGCTGTTTTCTGTCTGCCAGCCTAGCTTCTCCCACAGGTGGCGCTGCCGGCGCCACTGCGCTAACCCTAACTCGCGCGAGCACTGCGCCACAGCTCGCTCGACGGCTGTTTAACCTAACTGCGGCCTATAGGCTCCCCAAGCATTGCTTAGTGGCGCTGCTACTCTTGACAGGCAGCGCCTTCTCTGGTAGAAAAATAGAAACTGGGGGCAAACGTCTTCCCTTCTCTCCAACGTGCTGCTGCTTGCTTCCGTGCACGTGCAGAGCTCTTGCAGTGCCTCACAATGTACCGCCTGCAGTGCGGTTTTAAAAAGGTCTCCCAGCTGGACAGGCACTCCCGAAAGGCAAACTTAATCAAAGGAGAAAGGCTCGTCAATCACATTTATGGCAAAGAGCAGACGATCGACGACAATGATGCCCAACTCAACGCGAAATGCATTTCCCAAGTCGCAATGACATCGTGTAGGACATATACCTCAAGGTAAGTCTCATTCCGTCAGGGCGGTGATGCGGGCTTGTTGGTTCATCATACTTGAAAGAGATAGCGCACCTAAGAACGTGGACAAAAGAAAGAAACGTACACACACTGGCACCAGTGTGTGTACGTTTCTTTCTTTTGTCCACGTTCTTAGGTGTGCTATCTCTTTCAAGTCATTCCGTCATGGTAAAGATATGTAATGGTCCATATGCACTGCGAAATGAAGCCGTGCACGCTATCGATGTTCTGCGTTGTGGACTATGAAGCATATGATTGTTGTTTTGATAGTGCATGCTTGCAGTAGCAGCCGTGTACTTTCGTGAACAAACGTTTGCGGCATTAGAAAAAATAGAAATTATACGGCCATGGCACTAAAGAGCCTGAGAAGGTTAAAGTCAAGTCCTCCATGCCGCTGGAGCATCACCGCCAATTTAGACGCGAGGCAGTTAGCTGAGCTTTAACCTTGATGAAGCAGCCTTCCCGACGCGTCAATTGCAGGCGCCAGACATTTGACAATGTGCCGGGTTCATTTGAATTTAACCAACTGCGGTAAACGTGAGTGTGAACGTTCAACAGCGACGATTGGGTCTCACGAACACGGGGAATCAAAACACAAAGTTGTTTCACCTAAAACCATAACTGGACTTTCGCAATATGAAGAGACAGCGAGTAATCATTACTGTAGTCGCTGCGTGCATGTGCCGCGTTACATACTTATTCAGGTAGTCGAAACGAACGAAAGTGATGAACTGAGACAGCCAAACAGAAGGCGAGACAGCGCTGTCAGCTAGGACATACTTGATTCTCCTTACTGCGGTGGACCATGTTTGTCGCCTTTGTTTATCATGAGACATGCCAGGGAACCGATACAGTTTCACACGTGAATCGCGTGCCTTGGTGTTGTCTGCACTGTTGTGGCAGCCCACGACACTGCAATACTTCTTACCTCGCTTCCGCTTCTGCGGGGTCGCTTCTGCCAATGCCCAAATTCGGCTTCGCAGAGAAAGCCTCTCGGTTCAGCGTGCCAAGCTGTTGGCACGGTGCACCAGTTCCCCGCACCGACTGAGCAACGCACGCGCGTGTGCTCCCTTTAATAATAAAATAACAAATAATAATAAATAATAATAATAGAAATAATAAATAATAATAAGAAATGAATAATAATAAAAATAATAAATAATAATAAAAACATAATAAATAATAATACAAAAAGCGCCTTCAGCTCGGCCGCGCGATTGGTGTGATGCCCTCCTTACAAACACTTACCTACAGGGAGCTCTGGAGATGCTTGAAAAGCTAAATGAGCAGGTCTACATACAAAAAAATAGCATCAAATTGTAATATTATACAAAGTAAGGCTGGCAGCTAACACTTATGGATCCGATCTCGCATGACTACAAAATGCTGGTGTAAGAGAATACGGCTGCTCAAACGATAGAAGGGTATACGAGCCGTCTCTGGTGCCAGCCGAGATAGCGCGCCAGTGATCGCGACCGCACCCTTAAAGTCAGTCCACTGTTGCTGCTCGAGCAACCCCCTCCCCTCCCTCGATTTCCGTCGTGCTCCTTCAAACGGGCAGCGCGTTTCCTCTCTGCATGAGTTGCAATCAACAGCAGGCCTGGCATGTTGTGTTATGTTATTGCATGCGCCTTCCATGCAGCGGTGATCGGTCGGCTCTTTTCATATCTGCCTCAGCCGTGTTGGCTGCGTTCATCGCCCTCGCCCGTGCACTTTTACCCAAGGGTAAAACATGATGTGCGGGGGATGTTATCCATTTGGACTTTATACTGTGATGCCGACGGCAAAAACCTGTTCAGAATGTCCATATAATTGCTATTGCAATAAAAGCCAAAGCAGTAATCTGCTAAATTATATCACTGATCTTAAAGAGGCCTACTGCTATGTAACTGCAATTCTTGTGCAACCACATTCTTTTTGTTGTTGTTGTTTTTTCAAATTTTTATGAAGTGAACCTAGTTTGCAGAACTTTTTTTTTAATTATTTCATGCTTTCTCCTCGGGCTAGATAGGTCACATGAGGTAGTATAGTTCATACCTGGCGTACTTTTCCCAAAGGCTGCTTCAGTGTTACGTCTATCCTAGGCCAATTTAAATATGAGTTTGTCCCCCCAAGTTGCTACAAGTCTGTTTTTCAAGCTCCTGAGATGACATAAAAAATTCCGCTAACTGCTCTAAATCGGGGTTCTTCTGCTCCAAAATCAAAATTTTTCTGCTCCAAAAACTGCTCCCAAATCAATTTCAGCCATCTCACCCCTGGTATCTTACCCCTGCTTAAGACTTAGCTCTGGCAAAAATTTTGTCTGTTGAATGCTCGTGAACTTGCTCCGGAAAACTGTCACTCATCTTGTACTCGCAGAAATTTCATAAAGAATTCATTCTGCACCTTCGACAATGTGTCGAAGTAAAGGGGCTTATTCCCCCGTGGGTCCAGCACGATCATGCACAAATAAGTTATCAGGGATTTCACCTTTCTGAGAAAATTCGTGGTCAGCACACAAGGTTTCCGCTTAGGAGCCAATGCAGCAAAACTGTCAGTCTTGAATGAGGCAACATTGCTGTCTACAAAAAATTAAAGAATCAATAACATATCTAAAAATGTGTAAAAATGTTTGTGCTAACAGAAGCATCTACAGTGACGAGATAGATGTGTCAATTGCACCAAACTGCACCAAGAGGTGAAAATTGCTGCTACATTTTGACAAAAATTTTGGAGTATGCTTGAGCTTGGCCTTCAAGAGTAGATCGGGCCCCGTGCGCATTGCCTTCAACCGTGCCACAAGGGAAGGAACGTTTGTGCGCGTAACGTTGGCCCTTTCAGACTATCTTGGAATGCCTACTGTAAGTACAGCTGCGAAGTGCCCACTATGCCATAATGCTTCCTTTTGCAAATTGGTCAAGTGCACCTGTGTAGCTGCACACTTCGTAATGGGTGGACAGCCTTAGACCACCCACTCGTTGTGCAGTTCCCATGTTTTGACCCCTGGTGCGATAGTACGATTCTGCCATGCAATATTACATGCATTGAGAAGACTCCTCCCACTGCATGTCATTCTGATAGCGTTTTTTTACGAGGCAGCTTCGAGCACTGGCGGGGCTCCGTGGTAGAACACCTACTTGCCACGCAGGAGAGGAGGCCTGTGTTCGATTCTCTATCAGACCGAAGGTCTTTTATTATTTATTTATTTGCTTCGGTCTCAAATTTTCGCTCTCGGACAACACCGATTTTTCACTCACCACCAATGCCATTACCGCCGACACCGGAATTTCGGCGAAACCAACTCTTTAACGCTATCGTAATAAAATTTCATAATTTGGGCCGAGCGTGTGCCAGGACGTCATTTTTGCAGCTTTTGGAAAAAGAGAATTCAGCAGGCACTCGATGTAACTAATTGATCGATCAAAGTTTATATGCGCAAGCTTTTTCTAGCAGTATACTAGGTCTCTATAGTCGTGTACAACTTAAAACAGGAGAGGCACAGCCTAGGTGACCAAAGCATGGCAGCCAATTTCCTCCGCAGCTGAGCTCTCCGACGGTGGGGTCACCACCTGTCCGGCCCATGGTGACAATGTGGAGTGCACGCACATTGGCATAGGCTTGTGTGCATCTAGTGTTAATGTGGCTGCTGCCTTTTGATGTTGTACAGAACTATGGAATCAATTCAGCGGCAATACCAGACATAAGCGTGCACACGGATGTGGGGCAGCGGGGGTGCCAAGTCTGCCCTGTATTCTTGTCATTGTTCAAAAAGAGCAGGATTATGGCCACACATGTCTTTGACAATGATGGCGGTGAGGTTGCATTCCAAGAACTGTTTACTTCCCATCATTACTCCCCGAAAGCCTGGGATCAAAGGCAGGCCATTGTGAAGCGTGTTGTCTTTGGGACTCGACTATCAAGCTCTCTAATGGGGAGCCTTGCGCATTCTAGGTGTTCCCTGCTGAAAGGTGGGAAGGACTGGGCACAGCGCTGTCAAGCAATGCCAACTACCTCGTACTTTGTGAATAGACTACTACTATCTCGTTGTGTGGTGAAGTACTATTACATCGAGTAGCTATAGTTCCTAACTATTTTGGTGTTAGAGAAAACCCGCGGTCAAAGCGCGCAGTAGTGAAAACATAGTGGCTGCTGTCAGGGGGCGTGGGCACACTGACCCCACAGGTCGTGCGCTCTGGTTTTCATGGTACAGTGAGGATGGAAAGAAACGCAAACGGCATCTGCGTTCTCTGCTGTTTCCATTTCTTTGTCAAGCAATTGTAGCCTGCACGGTGATGAAAAGCCACTAGAGTCCTCCATGAACAACCAAGAACCATTCTTTGCCCCCGAGGTCACAGCGTGATGAAAACAGCATGCCGTGCTGTTTGCGTTTCTTTATATCCCCCCTGGATAGTTGGATGCTTTGGGCATCCCCTTTGTAACAGGGCGGTGACACGTGTGCCACCATGCTCGACAAGAGCAAAAATGAAAACTTCTTCCCTTTTCTTTTTATGTTGGCCTAATGCCTTGTCTACCTCGAATAAATCAATCTTACTATAGAGAAAAAAAACAAATTCACAGCCCAGTTCTGTGCCCCTTACGACAGAATGTCCTTATTTTTCGCACTATTTATTTTTGTCCTTTCTCTCTACTTTTCTGCCACCAATACTCTAACCATCTCTTACTTATTTCTATCATGGGCGTGTTCAGCTTTCCATTGTTGTCCCAAAAACCCAAGGCTTCATGTAGGCTGATACACCTGGGTGGATATCTCCACATTCAATCAGAACATGCTCCGTTGTTTCCTTAGCTTCCCCACAGCATGTGCATTGTTGTTCTTCTTTACTGATTCTTGCATTGTAAATACGTGTTCTAAGGCAACCCGACCTGACTTCAAACTGTAAAGCCCTTCCCCTGGACTTATCATAAAATGCCTCCCTCCTTATTTCGTTTTTGCCCTTTCGGTAGTTAATCAGAGCCGGTTTTTTTTCCATTGCTGCCATCCAATAAGTCCTCTCCGCCTCTCTGACCTTTCGCTTAATGCTCTTTGTTGCCATATCGCTTACGCTGCCAGCCTTATATTTACTGGTGAGTCTCCTAGTTCTTTTTCTCCACTGTGTGTCAATGCTCTTCCTATACAAATACCAGAAGACATTCTCTTCCCATCTACTCTCTTTCATATTCCTTAGCCTCTCTTTGAACCTCATTTTGCTCCGAGCTTCCCTCACCTCAAAATTTGTTCATCCCATATTGCCCTTTACAGCCTCATTTGTCAGTCTTCCCGTGAGCACCCAACGAGGGGCGTCCGACAGTCCTTCGATTCACATCCATTCCTGATTGCACATCTGACCTCATGCACACCACTGAGTTCCCAAATGTAAGCCCCAGAACCGTTACACCTTTCCAAAGACCTCGAAGCACCTCGTACCTATTGTATCCCCACAACGTTCTGTGCTTCATTATTGCAGCATTCCTCTTTCCCTTTGCTGCCGAGGCATTTTCCTGTACCCTCGTGTATCTATCACCCCCATTTTCCTGTACCTCCATGTATCTTATCACCCCCATTTGCATATCAGAGCAAAATTCGTACCAGCCATGATCATATGCCCGTATGCTGTTATGGGAGGTACTGTACCACAGGAACCATTTCTTTGCTTCTCCATCTTGCTTAATGTCTTTATTGGTTGGCGCAGACTTTTTACTAGCCCTCTGTCATTCTTAGCCACTGCCGTGATAATGTGATGTTCCGCACACATATGCATCATACAAATTCAATGACCGAATGCTGCCAAAGCACGACAATTATACAACATACCAATCACTTCATGCAAGCGACACAGATTTTGCAAGCAAGCTGCACAAATGCACAAAGTTGCACCAACTGCACATAGGATGGTTCATAGGACGTTGTCATCTTACAGGATGCAGCAGCAAGCACGAGGAACGCCGAGGCAGAAGCAGTGCTTCTGATGTAGCACATGTGCAGTGGGTATGAAGGCCACTCCTGTGGTGTGTGTACTGGGTCCCTCTGCTTTGCTCCTCTCTGCGCTATTGTTGTTGTTTCTTTACAGTCACTCTCCACTGTATGCTCAGTTACGCACAAGAATGATGCCAGCGTGTGCTTAAGAGCTGCACTCTTGTACAAGACTTTCTCCTTTGATCCTTTTTCCTTATAGAAGATTGAGTGAAGTAAAACAAGTTGTGGGGGTGCTATCACCCCCTCTAAAGTCGTTTCACGTCTCGCGGATTAGTCGCACTTAGGTTTAACAGCCGCCGAGCAAGAGGTGGCACTGTGCCCGCGTGTTGTAAGGTTAGTGCGGTGGCGCCAGCCTGGCAGAAGAAAACAGCAGATAGTCTTTCTTTGGGGTTTGGTAGCGTGCGTGGAAGGACGTCTCTTGCGGTGGGTTCATGGGGGATGATACTGCGGCTCATTTCCCACGGGCCCCTCGCGGTGAGTTGAACGTCGGCAACTCCGCATTCGCGGTACATTGTGTGTGTTATGTTTTCTGTGTATTGTATTCATACGGTTACTTAGCGTGTTACTAGTTATATGCATTAGATTCGGCTGGTGAGCTCGCCGTGATGGAAAAGCAGGTTAATAAACTGTACGTGTGTTTGTTTGCCTGACTGCGTCTACTGTGTCCGTGTGTTCAAGAGCGGCTCTTATTCAGGCCGTACAAAGTGGATTCATTTAACTCGTCTCATGCATTAGTGTTGTGGCTACACATAGCATGCACTTTGTGTGTGCAGGTTCACCATATCTGTGGGAGCTGAGCACAAAGTGCTGGATGGTCCAGAAGGCTACCGAGGCAACTGCAAGTATGAGCAGCTGCATGAACATCGTGTTGACATGGAGCATGGTGATGGCCAGGCCCGGCACCGAGAGATGCCTCCTCGACCTGCAGCTGGTCAGTGTCACTGACAAGAATTACAATGCCAGCTAGGCAAGTGGCTTGCCTTTTCTCTGTTGGAGGAAAGGCACCTCTCACTCACACAAAGAAGGCAGTCCCTGGAAATGGGCGGGCTCAGTTTGATCACACGAAGATTCCCTGAGAGCCTACACAACTGTCCATGTGCTTCTGCTGCTTATACCTGTTACCGGCCGTATAACTCCTGTGTTGCGTATGACTGTGCCGCATCATTGGTGGCAGAATGGGTCATCAGTTCCCCTCTCTCTACTGCTTTCGTATTTCTTACAGCAAGCTTTCAAATGGGAAATGATTTTTAAAGCTCTCTCGAGGACTTCTATGGCAGAGCCTCATCACTCGGTCACATAATGTCAAGAATGGGCTCCAGACTCATTGCCGCCTAGGTTAAATAATAAAAAGTGAATCAACATAATAGCAGCTCTACTAGTTATGCAAGCATTACCCATTACTGGGATAAGCGTCATTTTGAGCCACTGCCGGATGCCAAGGATCTCCTGTTTATTGCATCTTGTGTGAGGTGATTCTATTTCATCTCTACAAACTTGTTAGTTTTGTCACTCCGTCTAACTTGCTGCCATTCTCGTCTGCATTCCCCCACCGTATGTATATTCTACGCATTACATGACCAGTCCAGGTCCATTTCATTCGCTTAATGCAAACGAGGATATCAGCTACCCCTCTGAACCATTCTGCTCGCCTGCAGTCTCTTTCCGTTGTGTCTGTCATTTTCCATTCGATGCACACTGTATGGTCTCTAATCCTTTCTCGAGTTCCTTGGTTGTTTCAGCCTAACAGTATGCAATGGTATGTACTTATTTGCTTCAGGCGCAGCAGCAGATTGCTTGTCGTTGTTTGGCAAAGCCTGCCATTATGTACTGAAAGGCTGCCAATGTATGCACTTGGATGGTCACACTTACTGCAATTTGTATTGCCTTAATTTTAAAATTCTGTGCAGCTAAAAAGTGAACAGCAAGTATGCGTACGCAACTTTATTCTGAATATAGCATCCTTAGGCTGCAAGTCTGCTTGTCGAAACGTCTGCTCCTGATGTTGAGGTCTCTTCAAGCTCTACTTGTGAAGGCGGTGCATGTTTTGTGATGCTGCTTGTTTATAGAACAATTTCGGTGCCAGTGTCCTTAAATAGCTTGTTGGATGAAATGGTTTTCCTCTTCACTGCCAGCTGCCGAGCGTGTACCATTGGCAGTGTTTGCCATGGGTCGTGTCAAGAGAATCCGGCTTCTGGCCATGCTCAGTGGACTGAGATTGGAGGCTGAGCTGTCGGGACTGCAGGCCAGTGGCACGCACAAGGTAAGCTGTAATAAGTAAATGCTTTTGGGCCCTTGTGCTTGATCCTATATCACGGCTGTAATCATGTAGCCAGAAACAGGGTGCTTGCACAGCTATGCAAAACTTAATTTCCTCTATCTGAGCGTTCAGTACTTCTCGGTTCATGTTTAATAATTCGCTTGCGTGATAAGGGCTGAGTAGTGCCATGTACGAGCGCTCAATATGGAGAGAATTGAGCATGCTCTATAGAACGGAAGAAGCCTCAAAGCTATGCAGACAAAACTGTGCATAGGCAAAAATCAGATGTATGCATTAAGGGACAAGGAAGGCAAGGTCACAACCAATAGGGATAGAATAGTTGAGGTAGCGGAAGAGTTCTACAGAGATCTGTACAGCAGCCGAGACAGTCAGGATGATAACGTAAGAAGCAGTAATAGCCCAGAGGAATCTGACATCCCACCAGTATTGACAGGAGAAGTAAAGAAAGCCCTAATGGAAATGCAAAGAGGCAAAGCCGCTGGTGAGGATCAGATAGCATCAGACCTGTTGAAAGACGGTGGAGAACTGGCCACCCTGTATACGAAGTGTCTCTCGACGGGGAGGAGGATACCAGGAAGAATGCCAACATCATCCTGATCCATAAGAAAGGGGACGTCAAGGACCTGAAAAATTACAGGCCCATCAGCTTACTGTCCGTTGTCTCCAAGCTATTTACAAAAGTAATTGCTAACAGAATTAATACGACATTAGAGTTCAATCAACCAAAATACCAGGCAGGATTTCGTACCGGCTTCTCAACAATAGACCATATTCATACTATCAACCAGGTGATAGAGAAATGCGCGGAATACAACCAACCCCTATACATAGCCTTCGTAGATTGCGAGAAGACATTTGATTTGGCGGAGACATCAGCAGTCATGCAGGCACTGCGGAATCGGGGCATCGACGAAGCCTATACAAACATAATGGAAGAAATCTACAGCGGATCCACAGCCACTATAGTCCTCCATAAAGAAAGCGACAAAGTCCCAATAAAGAACGGCGTACGGCAGGGAGACACGATCTCTCCAATGTTATTCACCGCATGTTTACAGGAGGTTTTCAGGGCCCTAGATTTGGAAGAATTAGGGATAAGAGTTAATGGAGAGTATCTCAGTAACCTGCGATTCACTGATGACATTGCATTGATGAGTAACGCAGGAGACAAATTACAGCTCATGATTACTGAACTGGATACGGAAAGTAGAAGTGTAGGTCTGAAAATTAATATGCATAAAACTAAAGTAGTGTGAACAATCTTGGCAGAGAACAGTGCTTTGCGATAGGGGGCGACACACTGGAAGTCGTAAAGGAGTACGTCTACTTAGGACAGGTAGTAACCGCGGAGCCGAACCATGAGAGTGAAATAACTAGACGAATAAGGATGGGATGGGGCTCATTCGGCAAGCGTTATCAAATCATGAATGGTAGTCTACCACTATCCCTCAAGAGGAAGGTATATAACAGCTGCATCTTACCGGTGCTTACCTACGGAGCAGAAACCTGGAGACTTACAAAGAGGGTTAAAATTAAATTGAGGACGACGCAGGAAGCGATGGAAAGGAATATGATAGGTGTAACCTTAAAGGGACCGACAACTGGCCAGAACGGGTGATTATATCCTGGTGGAAATGAAAAGGCCGTGAATTATAGTGACAGATTCCAGAATACTTTTCGCGATCTGAGTAGCATTTCTATTTTTAAATCGCGTTTAAAAGTAATAAAAACTGGTATGTCGCGCCACCTAGCGCAAGCGCCATGAACCAGACGTATGCAGTCTTAAGCACTTTGTTGTACGTAGTCTAATGCTTTTACACGCACCAGAACGAGGGCTGAAAATTTGAATATGTATGTTATTGTCGATTCCCGTCTGTTTGTAAGGTAAAAGAAGTAAAGAATGAGATGTGGCGCTGCTTTCGTGGCTTCCAGTGAAACGGAGGCTGCGGCGCATGCGCGCGGCGTCCGGCGGCGTTTCCCGTGTAGCTCGACTCTCGTCTGCTCTCGTCGTATCCGACTTTTGAAGAGTAGCACGCGAGTTTGCGCTGCTGCTCGCAAAATGCCATCGACTTACTGTTCTGTGGAGGATTGCTACCACTTCATGAACAGCACTGCTGGTGTATCCTACCACTTGTTTCGTTATCGAAGGCTTAGCTTGGCTTGGTTTGACTAAAATGCGATAAAGCGACCTGTGTACAGCCAAAGTACTTCTATAAGAAGCCCCAGAAAAACGCTATAACTATCGTAAAATAATTTAATAGGCTGGAAAGCAGTAGTCGCGGCACCGCAGGCTTTGCAAACGTAACATTGCCTTTTCATACTTAGGACATAACTTGTCACCACTGCTGGCGTATAATCGCTATCGCGCTCACTTCTCACTGTTTGCAGCATGTGATATTAAGACTGCATAATCGCTGCAGATCGAAAAACTCTGATTACAAATGTTTTACGGCGTTCTCCGCGTTACCACTCCGTGATTAGAAGCTCTGACCAGTAAGCTTCCCATTTTCCCATTGCACTCAAGAAAACGGGTACCACAAAAGTTGGTTGTCCGTTCCTTTAAGAGACAGGAAGAGAGCAGTGGCTCAGGGAACAAACGGGCGTGAAGGATGTCATAGTTGAAATCAAGATGAAGAAATGGATATGGGCCGGGCACGTAGCACGTCGGCAGGATAACCGGTGGTCATTAAGGGTAACTGAGTGGATTCCAAGACATGGCAAACGCGTGAGGGGGAGGCAGAAAATTAGGTGGGTAGATGAGATTAAGAAGTTTGTAGGTATAACGTGGCAGCAGAAAGCACAGGACCGGGTTGATTGGCGGCACATGGGAGAGGCCTTTGCCCTGCAGTGGGCGTAGACAGGCTGATGATGACGACGATGATGAAATCCAAGCTCCTAAAAGATTCACAGGACGCCCATGAACTCTAGCAAATGAGGGGTATTTGGATCACAGCAATGTTACTCGCTCCTTCCCCAAATAACACTGGAGAAAAATGTGCCTGGGTTGGGTTGGTTTTGACAGTTTTTTACAAACCAATAGAGCCGATAGTGTAGGTACTTCAGGTCATTAACAGACAGATTTTTGCATAAAATGTGTAGTTTATCATAAGGTTTAAGCATGCAGATCGCCACAGATCGTAGTAGGCTGCCACTATTATTTTTCAGATAGAATGCAGCATTGTGCTCGACTGCTGACACAATGGTTGCGGGATCGAATTTCAGACACGGTGGCCGCATTTTCGATGAAGGTGAAAATGCTCAAGGCCCGTGTATTTTCATTTAGGTCAGTGGCAGCTCCAGAAGCGGTGGGCGGCAGGGCCTCCACCCTCCTCCCTCTCTTCACTTAACGCGAGTGTTTGGGCGAGATCGTAGTTCATCGTGATGAAAATTCCAACAGCGCGGGAATAAACACGAATGCACAAAGAGAGTTCCTGTCGTCCAGCTCCTTCTGCTACCACTGCCGAAAAGGGGGAAGGAAACTCTCCGGCCTTTCCTGTGCACATTTGCAAAGAAGGCTTCTTAGGCCTGTAAATATGCAGGACCCTCTAAAATGCACTGCTCCGTCCTCCTGCCCCACAAATGAGGCACCTGGATCACCTGCCCCTGATTTAGGTGCAGGCTAAAGAACCTCATGTGGTTGAAATTTCCGGAGCCCTCCACTACGGTGTTTCTCATAATCATATTGCGGTTTTGGGACGTTAAACCCCAATAATTGTTTTGCTTGTTATTAGAATGCAGCATGGTTTCGTGTTGTCACTGATCTTTGGGGCGTGCATATGGGAGATGGAATGAGACTACGCAGGGCAGCACAACAAACATGATTTAATCACTCTTTAAGTATCAAACGAAACGCATGGCACACTGTCAGTATCACTATACGTAAGAAGTATGCATTGTTGAACCCTACCTGCCAAGTCTCCCGGATTACCCGGGAGACTCCCGGATTTTGAACGTTTCTCCCGGTTGTACGGGTCATAGGAAAATCTCCCGGAAATCCAGTTTTGCCCCGCGCGTCCAGTGCTTTGTCTGGCCACATGAGCAAAGTTGTCTGGCCACGTAGTAGAAAGGATCCTTCTTCTTCTTTTTAACGATGGTAGAAAGGTTCAACTCAGTTGCATTTCAATATTTCACACTTCACACATTTCACACTTCAATATTTGAATTCGCTTCTCACCCAAAATTTTGCTATTCGCACAGCTCTACTAAAAACTTTTCGGCGTGTGATAGTCTTTGAAGCATGGCTCCACACAGTGATTTGTTGCACTCCACACACATGTAGTGCATCTGAACTCGTCAGAAAATCCTTCTCTGACAAACTGAATTCTAATGAATATGATTCTGATTTGGCACTTGGGGAATTGTCCTCATCGGAAGAATCGCTGCTCGACTCACCGGCAGCAGAGCAACCGGCGCGCGCTCCCATTGCGTAAGCGAACTGCGTCAGTGAGCGCACGGAAAAAAACTGTATGGTTGTGCGCTTGTCCGGAAAGCAAAACGAGTGAAAAAGCTACAGTAATCCTTCGTCTTATCGCCAACAAGACGTAGTTAGTTCTTTCGAGACCCCAAAACAGGCAACGCGATCACGGCGGCGTTGTTTGTGTAATTTAGCGCTGCACGGTAACAGATGTAATCGCGCCCCGAGGAGCAATAAACAAGAGAGTAACAAGCGGTCACCCTTTTAGAGATTAGAAACCAAACAGCCATCAGCTTTGCGGGCACAAAAAGTGAAAACCACCCGAAGGACGAAACCGAAACCAGCCGGACCACGTGCGTGCGTTCTGATGCGCAACTGATAGCCGCCGCGCCGCTTTGGAAAGCAAAAAAAAAAGGCGGAGAGACATCGACGCATTAAAAAAATTCCACGTATTCCCCAAAGCGTGGCAGCACATTCCAAGCAAGAGAAATGATCGAAGAAGGCGCGCGTTTGAAACCAACCGCGCCACGGGCATGCTCGATTGTGCAAGCGATAGACGGCGTGCCGTTTTGCGAAGCATAAAAAAAAGCAACAATGGAGTGACATCAGTGCATGAAAAAAATTCCACGTATTCCCGACGAGTGGCAGCACATGCCAAGCAAGAGAAATGATCGATAAAGGTGTGCACTTTAAACCAACTGCACCGCCCGCAAACTCGCTCGGATGGGCAAGCGGTAGCCAACGAGCCGTTTTGGGAAGCAAAATAAAAATACAACGGAGAGACATTGGCGCATGAAGAAAATTCCACGCATTCCCGAAGTGTGGCAGCACAGGCCAAGCAAAAGAAGTGATCGAAAAAGGCGCGCAGTTTAATAATAAACACTGTGTCATACATGTACAAAGAAAACCCTGTGGTACCAGGAAGATTCTGCCGTAATTGTACGGGGAAAACCCTCAAGGGGCTAAACTAGCAAACTAAACTAAATATAACTAGGGGTGTGTAAATATTCAAACTGTCGAATATTTTTCTAATAGTGCTTGCTATTCGACTCGATTCGCACCGGAATTTGACTATTCGAAGTATTCGAACTTCCAGAAGAACATCTGATTTTTCAGACTCCCTAGGGACTGCGAAATCATCTGAAAAATCGGGCAGTCTGAAAAAACGAATTCATGCTTTTTTATTCTGCTCAAGCAGTCACATCGCCACAGCCACGTCCGAAATAGCTTTAATGCCTCCCAGTATACTTATCAGGCATCTTAATGCACGCACAGGCTCTCGTAAATACATTTGGTACCTGCTGCAAACATCCCTTAACTACGCGCCAACCGTTTCTTAACCTCCAGTAATGCTAGCAGCCATCTAAAGAACTATCATTTGTGGTAGCCTCGATGCTCACCGGAGCCGAAGACTACCGCGGGTTCAGGCTTAGCGAGCCACAGGGCCGCGTCTACCGTCGCCTGCTTACGTTTAGCGCACCGCTCCGCGCGCGCTCAGCTAGCAAAGGCGTTTAGCGCCGCGCGGCATGAACACAGTGTTCGAGATAACACACACACAAACTCTTTATTTGCCTTCGGCGGCACCCCAACCTACACACAGTACACGTCCGTTCCCGGGGCACGGGGAGGCAAAGGGCTTCCCACGCGGACGATACACCAATGGGGACCGCCAGCACGTCGCAGCTGGCAATGGCGAGCTTTGACACGCCGCTCGGGAAAAGGTCCCTCGCGGCTATGCTGCGCACTCTCGCGATGACCACTGGGCCTGGTCGCGAGGGTTAGGGCAATCTCCGTACGCGTGGGCCTCCGGCAAGTGTGACTCGGCGTGGTACGACCGCGCACGAGCACTGGGCACCGCTCTTTGGCTTCACGTACGAACCGGAGCTAACACTGAGGTAAACACGCCTGCAAGGATGCACCCAGGCAGGCTACAGTCCAGCGATTCCCAAAGGGGACGTTGGACCGGAAGGAAATACGTGGTTACCCAGCGGCGTCCGAGGAGAGAGAGAGTTCCTCTCGGCGTGCACGTGCATCAGTCACGCCGAATCTCGCGGCTCCGAGACCGCGTGCAGCGCCGCCACGAGAGCCGGCGCGTAGCGCAAGATGGCGCCACTTGCCGTCACGGGAGAGGGAAAGGAATCGCGGAACGGCGAAATGCCCGCGCAGTGGCTTCGGGCGCGCCTCGGATCCCCACATCCTCCTCTCCTTAAATTACCCTACACCAGTCTGCAAAGGCAGCCGGTCGTCGCCCATGCATGCAAAGGCGTTATGCAATGGGCAACAGCTAACCTCAGCCCAGGCCCACAACTGCTGCTAATTACTCTACAAATAAAAAATGAAAAAAAAGAAATAATAACACAATACACTTGAAATACACTATACTATACAATATGATGCTAAGGAAGGGGGTAAAAGAAATTAAGGCGAGTGTTCGTGATGCTCACACGGGAGAGCGTCCACGGCGCGGAGGGGAGGCGGTGCGTAATGTTGCTGGCCAGAGTGCGAGGCAAGAGGCCTGTTTGGTGTCCGCATGCCCGGAATGGGCTCACCTTCGGCTCGTCGATCTAGTCGACGACAGACCCGCGAGTCCGACGAACGCCGCTTCGGTGGTGGTTCGGGGGTCCCGAATACCTGGCTGGATGACGAAAGACCTCGGTGGGACTGCCGGTCGTTCTGCTGTAAACCTGACGCCAAACCAAATTGGCTGCAAGGCGTCCCGGCGTCGGCAGAGAGCCCGGCGCAGCTGCCATGTCAGCTAGCCTCGCGCAGCAGACGTGAGGCAAACGGCAGCAAGGCTTCTCGGCGACGGCCGAGACAAGGACACAGCCGGGCGGTCTGCCTGACGTCAGCAGGTCCGCGAACACCTCCAGGGTCCACGGCGATAGGGTAAAGGTGGTTTTCTATGGTGTCGTCACCACGCCGCACACTTCCAGGGCACGCACAGATCCACCACGCACGTACACACACGCACACACAGCTCCGAAGACGGGCTTCTCCCACGCGCCACGCGATGGAAGGCGCGAAGCGTCCTTCGTCGCTCTCCCCCCGCATAAGCACCAGTATTCACGACCCCTTCCGCAGGCAAAAGGAAAAAAAAAACGGCGAGAAAGTAAACAAAACAAAATGACTCAATATGTGGAAAAAAATACGAAAAAAAACACATCAAGTAAACGTGAACACTCACACAAACAAAAATAGCAGCAAACTGGGCGGGGGCCGACTTCTTTGCGAGCACTGGCTGTAAAGAAGCTATAGCCTACTGAGGTTAGGCAGTAAGGTGAGGGCCTTCGGTTGCGGAAATAAGTCCGCCGTCCGGCACGAAGTCACTAAGGTGACCGCTTCCTCAGATTATACCGGTGCGCGGTCCGAATGCGGTCCGCTGCCCCGGGTGTACCCCGTTGCTTACGCGAAGTCCTACTGGGCGCTGGCGCATGCTCGTCAGACCTCGACGCAAAGGCTTTCAGGTCCGCGATGTGGGCACGGCTGAGTTTTCCCGAAAGGGGATCTTTCAGCAAGTACGCGAGCGGAGTCCAAGCTTTCTCCACTCGGTACGGACCAAGCCACTTAGGGGCGAGCGAGGCTGAGAACCCCTTACTCGCATCGCTAAGAGCGTGGTTACGCTTCAGGACAAGATCACCTACCTTAAATAAAAGATGGCGATGTTTCCGGTCATACTGGGCCTTCTGCTCCGCCCTGGCCGATGCCAAACTCTGCCTTGCTCTACTGAGAGCTCGACAAAGCCTGTCCCGAAGTGTTGACGCATAAGCAGAACAGTCTGCTGGTGCTTCCTCGTCTCCGAGCTGGCATTGCATGACACTGGTCACCGGATTTGCCAACTCTCGTCCGAAGTTGAAGAAAGCGGGAGAGAAACCAGTAGAGCGACTTTCGGAGGTTCGGATTGCGAACGCGAACTCGCTCAAGTGCTCCGCCCAGTCCTTTTGACTTTCGGCAAAGGCCGCCAACATCGGTTTGAGCGTACGATTGGTTCGCTCCGTCAAATTGGACTGGGGATGGTAGGGCAAAGTGGTAGAGTGATTAATTCCTAGGGAACGGCACGTGTCACCAAACACCCGAGCGGTGAAGTACGACTCCGTGATCAGCCTTTCCGGAAAGCCGAACCGACAAAACACTTCCTGCAGCCTCTCAAGCACCGCTCGCGCTGTCACCTTCCGAAGCGGAAACAACTCCACCCATTTAGAAAAATGATCAACGACTACCACCAGGTGTATGAACCCCTGCTTACTCCTGGGGAACGGCCCCATTAGATAGCAGGTGGCTACTTGCCACGGACGCTCACTGACAATCGGTTTCATCAGGCCGGGCGGCTTGCCACCCCTTGATTTCACCGCTTGACAGACATGGCAGGAACGGCAATAGCGGAAAATGTCACGCTTCATGCCAAGCCAGGTCACAGTCTTGCTGAGTTTTGCAAAAACTTTGGAGCCACTCAGGTGACCAGCAATGGGCTCGTCGTGAGAGGATCGCAACAGTGCGGCTCTCAGACTTTTGGGCATAACCACCTTAAACGGGTCCACGGACTCCTCATCGGTGGCTATGTATTTCAGCAGGAGGCCGTCATGGTCCAGCAAGTATGCATCCGCGGGGGACCCAGCGGATGTATACAAACGGCTCGGCCGCCGTTTCGCCCCCGACGCTTGCTTGCGCAAAGGCACCGCTAGAGGTTGTCGCACCAGAATCCAGGCTCCCGGTAGACACTGGGGCACGAGATAGCGCGTCAGCTACCACGTTAGTGCTCCCCTTCCGATACTGCACTGAAAAGTCATAATGCTGTATTAGGAGAGCCCAGCGCGCCAGCCTGCCCGCAGGCTCACGGAGCCGCATCAGCCAGCTTAGCGCGCTGTGATCTGTTTGCACCACAAACTTCGTCCCATCCAGGTAGACATCAAACTTCCGCAGTGCAAACACGATGGCGAGACACTCCCTCTCAGTCACGGAATAATTCTTCTCTGCGGGTTTCAACGAGTGGTTGGCAAAGGCCAGCGGCTGCAACACGCCATCGTATTCCTGTAGGAGAACTGCTCCTAATCCCAGATCACTCGCGTCAGTCTGGACAACAAACGGTCTGGTCAGGTCGGGGAGCTTGAGCTGCGCTGTCTCCGCAATGGCGCTAGACAGATGGCAAAACGCCTCTTGCTTCTCAGGTCCCCATCGCCACACCGCAGACTTACCCAAGAGCTTGGTCAAGGGCGCCTGCACTCGGGCACAGGACGGAATGAACGACCGGTAAAAGTTGGCCATTCCAAGAAAGCAGCGCAGGCCGCGTACGTCCTTGGGCACGGGGAAATCGAGGATTGCTCGAAGTTTCTCCCGGTCTGGCTCAATGGAGCCTTCGCCCAGCGTAAACCCAAGTAACTGAACTCGAGTCTGCGCTAATTGGGCTTTCGCGGGATTTAACGTCATCCCTGCAGCCCTCACCCTCCCGAGCACATCGGCAACATGGGCCAAGTGCTCTTCGAAGGTTCGTGAATAAATCACGATGTCGTCGAGGTAGCACATGCAGTATGACCACTTTGCTTCCCCGAGGACGCGGTCCATATGAGTCTCTGAAAAGTCGCAGGAGCATTACAAAGACCAAAGGGCATACGAGTGAACTCAAACAACCCTCTGTGGGAGGTGAACGCGGTCTTGCACCGGTCACGCTCATCCATCCGGACCTGTAGGTAACCTTTGGAGGCATCTAACGTGGTGAAGTACCGCGCAGTGCCGAGGTTTCCTACGATGGAGCTAATCGTGGGGAGCGGATAGGCATCCTTACGAGTCACTCCGTTCAGACGGCGGTAGTCTACGCACAGGCGATGACTGCCGTCTTTCTTAGGCACCAACACAATTGGAGACGCCCAGGCGCTGGACGAACGGCGAACAATGCCAGCTGAAAGCATATCGTCCAGCAAGCCGTCAATAACCTGCCTTTTGGCCAGGCTGACGGGTCTGGGGTTACACTTCAAAGGAAGCGCGTCGCCAGTTTCAATCGCGTGGCTCACCAACTCAGTACAGCCCGGCTGATCGGTGAAGAGCTCATCGTACTCGCGTAGCAGTGCCGACAAACGAGCCTTCTGTGTATCATCCAAATGAGTCGCACAGGCGGTCAAAGGATGCGGAGCCTCTGCGTGTCGTGCCGCCCGATCCCGATGGGGATTTTGAGCCGACGAGCACATAGCGCAGGGGCCTGCCCCCGAACTTTGCAAGCGACACGGTTCCGACGCCTCTACTGCACAGGCAGTTGTATACGCCGGCGGGCTGATGAACGGCTTCAGCTGGGAAAAAGGTCCGTCGCGATAGCCGCCATTCGCGATGTCCACAACGATACCGGTTTTTAGGAGAAAGTCCCGACCGAGAATCACAGGAACACTGAGCCCTGGAAGATGAACGAAACGCGTGCGTCTCCTTCGATCTCCCCATGTGACAGTCAACCTTGCGGCGCCAGCCGACTGGGCCACGCCTTTCGCGAGGGTGAATGTCGTTCGGCTGTCCCGCAAGCGCACCGAGTGCTTCCGCAAGTGGGACAAAACCTGTTCGCCAAACAACGAAGCGCTCGCGCCCGTGTCTAGCAACGCCGAAAATTCGCGGCCGGCAATAATGACCGAAATAAACGGCGCGTGCGCACCAGCAAGACTGCTTGCCCGGTACGCGGAGGGGAGAAGCAAGGGTTCGGCCGCTCGTGCCTTCACGAACGACCCGCGCCCCCGTTTCCCTGCCTCACAGGAGGCCTAGATACGGGACACTCCCTCGCTATGTGCCCTCGCTCGCGGCAGCGGAAGCAGCGCATTCCGTCCCGGGAAAGGGAAGATGCGCCGTCGCGGCCCCTCTGCCGAGGAGGAGCAGCCTCTAGCGGCAGGGGTCGGTTCGCCTGTTGATCAAAGGACCTGTTATGACGAGCGTCACCCTCACCGATGCGCTGCGTCGGATAGCGCACCCTGCTCGCGCGCGTCGAGTTGCGGTGCAGTACAGGCTGCTGCGCGCCTCGCGTACGCGTAGGGATCTAGAGCGCAATCGCTCAGCTCCCAACTGTGCCCACTTCTAGCGGTAGCCGCAAAGGCTGCTCCGGCGGGCTGTTGCCGTTGGGGAAGGGTCATGGCCCCTCCCCACGCGCAGCGTGGTTCAAGGGCCTCGCTGGCTGGCGGTGGCGGGCGATAGGCACGCGCGGCGAGAATGTCGCCTTGAATGCGCTTCGCCTCGGCGGCTAATTCCTCTAAATCTCGGAAGCGACTGCCGCGCAGGTACGCCGAAAAGGTCGGATGCGCCTGCCTAATCACCCGTTCGACTCGTTCCTCGTTCGAAGCTCTGGGCTCAGCGATAGAGAAAAGGTCTTCCATCGCGCGTACGTACTCTTGAAGCGACTCATCAGGAGCTTGCGTGCGGAGCTCGAGCTCGCGCCGCATCCTACTCTCGTAGTCAGCGGGTAAGAATTCGCGCAGGAAGGCCGAGCAGAACTCATCGAGGGTTGCTGCTCGGTGGCCTGAAAGCCGATACGACCTCGCCGCCGTGTCAGTCAGTGCAGCCGGGACGACGCGTCCGAGCACATCCTGATCATCTAGACCCATGGCTCTCTGGTAACGTGTGAGGGAGTCCAGGTAATCGCGTGCACTTTGCAGATAACCGTACCCGCTGTAGGTCGGAACAGCCAACATGACAGCGGGATGAGTGCGTTTCGGAACGGCCGAAAGCGTTTGGACTGCCCCCGCGAGGGCCTGAATCATTTGGGTGGCATTTTGCAGCAGCGTCTGTGCACCCGCTTCAAAGGAAGCTGTCGGTGCGTTAGCGGCGCGGTCGAGCGATGGGGAACTGTCTCCGAGCTCGATAAGCGGCGCGGTTTTAAAAGGGATACCGGCCGTTGCACCGTTCTCGGGGAGCGCCTGTTGCGCATGCTGCTCGAAGGGGGCACTGGCCCTGTTCTCGAGCAAAGCGGTATCTGCTAAAAACGACAGCGGACAAAACTCACGCCTAGCAGACATAACGCGGGTACACGGCGAGCCTGATTCGCAAAGGCGTGCTGACTCGGCTAAGTCTAATCAAAGGCTTAATGAACCTTTGATACCGCGTTGGGCGCCAGTGTGGTAGCCTCGATGCTCACCGGAGCCGAAGACTACCGCGGGTTCAGGCTTAGCGAGCCACAGGGCCGCGTCTACCGTCGCCTGCTTACGTTTAGCGCACCGCTCCGCGCGCGCTCAGCTAGCAAAGGCGTTGAGCGCCGCGCGGCATGAACACAGTGTTCGAGATAACACACACACAAACTCTTTATTTGCCTTCGGCGGCACCCCAACACACACACAGTACACGTCCGCTCCCGGGGCACGGGGAGGTAAAGGGCTTCCTACGCGGACGATACACCAATGGGGACCGCCAGCACGTCGCAGCTGGCAATGGCGAGCTTTGACACGCCGCTCGGGAAAAGGTCCCTCGCGGCTATGCTGCGCACTCTCGCGATAACCACTGGGCCTGGTCGCGAGGGTTAGGGCAATCTCCATACGCGTGGGCCTCCGGCAAGTGCGGCTCGGCGTGGTACGACCGCACATGAGCATTGGGCACCACTCTTTGGCTTCACGTACGAACCGGAGCTAACACTGAGGTAAACACGCCTGCAAGGATGCCGAGGCACCCAGGCAGGCTACAGTCCAGCGATTCCCAAAGGGGACGTTGGACCGGAAGGAAATACGTGCTTACCCAGCGGCGTCCGAGGAGAGAGAGAGTTCCTCCCGGCGTGCACGTGCGTCAGTCACGCTGAATCTCGCGGTTCCGAGACCGCGTGCAGCGCCGCCACGAGAGCCGGCGCGTAGCGCAAGATGGCGCCACTTGCCGTCGCGGGAGAACGGGAGAGGGAAAGGAATCGCGGAACGGCGAAATGCCCGCGCAGTGGCTTCGGGCGCGCCTCGGATCCCCACACATTACACGATAATACAGCTAGTAGTCGAGGAACGCCGCGTGAGGCGAGCGAACTATAACGAAAATGCTGCTGCTCTAGCCGCAGCCTAGCGGACGACAGAAGCCGAATCCCCGCCTTGGCGTCATCAGAGCGCCGTTCACAGCGCCGCCATCGGTGGCTCACCAGGCCCATATGCAGCTTCGCTGTCAAACGAGAATGAATCCATCTTGGTAGGAAGTGCACTACTTTTACGGAAGGACACGAAAAGTACACTGTTCTTTGTTCCTCTTTTTCTTCTCTTTCCCTCCTATATATTCTGACGTTTTGCAAAAAATGCTTAGTTGAAGTTTATCGCTTGTGTCTCTTCTTTCGTATCCTTTGTTAAAGTTGTGCGCTTCCTACCAAGATGGATCCATACCAACTTGCCCAATATAACTGTTTCTTAAGATAATGAAGTTTGTTAAATCATGTAGTCCCCCATTAAACGCATTTTCGGACACTTTCGCGGAAGCTTGACTTTGAAGTGGATCTCCATCTTCCAGGCAATTGGGTGCATGCGCGCAAACAATAGTCTGGAAGCATTGTGGGAACGCTCTTTCTACAGCACAGAGAGGAGAGGGAAGGTAGTGTCGGAGGAAGTTGGCTTTTTGAGGCTAGCTGTCATGTTGCACCGAGCAATACAGTCGATTGAGAAGGAAAAGGACATGGCTTTCGCCTTGTATTTGTCTTAGGGAAATGCATTAGGGACTTGTTAACTATTCAATGAGCCTCGAGGCACTGTTGTACGTCGCGGCATATATCTACCACATCTGCTGATAACCACATAGATGTATTTAGAGTGTTAATTTTATTGATCCAATTTTCTGTTTATTTGATAGTGTCGAAAAATAATCGCCAAAGAGATTATTCCAAAACACTCGACTGCATGACGCCTGTATTTTTGTATTATCGAGTGAAATATGGAGTGCTCCTGAGATCTTCCCTATGAGGTTTGGAATGAATCGAAATATTTCTAGCTCTTCATAAGAGCCGCATAATAATTATTCAGGTGCTTGAATGTAAATGCAACTTCCTTCTCCAGTGTACTCCAGGATGTGAAATCCAGAGTGCTCCCAGATGTAAAATTACCTGCTCCAAAGTGCTCCAATATGGAAATTTTTGCTGCTCCAAAGTTCTCCAAAATGAAAATTTTGCTGCTCCAAAAATTCCTCCAAATCGGAAGTCCTCAGTAGCATCACTGCATCACATTTCGGTATTGCTGCAAAGCTGCCTTTCGGACTCTGCCTTGGCAGCAAACAGATCGACTCTATGAAAGCGCTGGTTCCAACCTACGAGGTGATAGACGCGGCAGAGGTGGGGGCTTTAATTAATGCCGTTTCTAAAAATTTAGGCAGAAAGTGAAAAATTAGATGTCAAAGATTTTCGGGGCCCGAAATTATAGATGCAGATTAGGAACACGAGACTCGAAGGGAGCGTGTCTGCCACATATCAGTTGGGCCTCCACCGAAGGAGGAGTGGTGTAACGTGCTTTCCACACCACTTTGGTGGTGCAAAATCATGTCAATAAATAGAATTCAGCATATGCATTGAGGCTGAATCTTCTCATTCTTGATAAGACAGCTAGCGAACACCAAACCCTCCAGTGCTTCACCAACCCAGCCAGAATAAACGCTTTCATGTTGCTATCTCATAAGAATATGCTTAGAGATCCTCTGCAACTCTTTTCTGGAATTTCGCTTCAAAGTATTCGAAAAATATTCGAGAACTATTCGAAAAATATTCAATTCGATTTGCACTCAAACTTTAATATTCGAGTTTGCCTCGCACCCAGAATTTTGCTATTCGCACAGCTCTAAAGATATGTTCTCTGACTTGCTACCCTCACCTCAGTTCAGCATCGTTCACCACGCATTCGCAGGTAGTGGAATGTCTTTACTTGCACACCAGCTGGGTCTCCTCAAGTCCGGTCCTCGACCGCCTTCTGTTCAGGGCTTCTGGTCTTGATGCTCGCAAGGACAACTTTGTCCTTGTCGCATTTCATGTAGTCACCTATAGGCACCGTGCAGTGAATTTTTCCAGTGTGACTGCAGTGCCAGAATGCACAGCCTAATGGATAAAAACATCAATATTGAGTTGGGCACGGACAAAACGGCCCCCCCTGCATGAGTGGGCGGACTGTGGCCGGGCTAGAGGGGGGACACGTGCGCGTGTCTGTTTTCTGCGTGCCCCTAGCGGCCAATGTCAGTGAACTTCGGATGGGCCACTGCGAGCAACGCCAGCTCCGTCTGGTCAGTAGAAGGTGCCTATTGCCGTCGCATTGTCGACGTGGTGCTCGGTGTAAATAGCCAATGTGGACACCCGTGAGAAGCTGTAGCACTTCCGAGGAACCTTGCCCAAACGTTATCCAGGCTCTCAACCAGGATTGCCAGGATCATGGTTTTCCGGCCTTGACCACCCGCTGCCGAGCTGGGGAGCAAACCTTCCTCGAGACAGTGCCCCATTCAATGACAGCTCGGGTCATGCGCTTTAATCCTTGTTCCCTTTTGTGCACTTCTTCATTGTTGTCTGCTTTGTGCAGTCGCTTATGACAGTCACTAGTGCAGCCAAAACAAGTCAACTTAATTGTGAAGAAATGTTCTGTGTAGTAGCGAAAACACTTTATAATTTGTTGTAATTGAACGAGGGAACTGTAGTGAGCATGACGTGCTTGATGTGAGTGGTGTGGATCTGCTGGTTTCATTTCTCTTCCACTGTGAGTTGGCCTTGCTAGTGATCAGTGGCGGCAGATCAAGCTCGCAGCACCAGAAAACCAGCCAGCCAAGTGGTGTTGCCCAGAGCTCTCGGTAACCGATCAATGCCAGGGTCTGCGTGTTTGCAGCCATCGCTTATGCCAGAAGTTTACATCCACAGTGCTGATGTTTTTGCTTGTTGTTGACCATTGGTAGAGAGATTTAGCTTGTTCTTAGCTTTTGAAGGTTGACTTACCAAAGTAAATATGAGCGGCCAGTGGCCCTGACTTTCACAGTGGCACAGAGTGGCCCAACCAGCCACTGGCAAGCAGCTGTAGGAGTGTTACTTCTGTGGCCTTCACTGAACGAAACTGCTCGGTGAATAGGAAAAGCAGTGCTAAGCAGGAGGTGTGAGATGCTTTGCTTAAATTATGGCGTAGATGTTTAGATGATGGTGTGCATAAATTCAAGAGACTACTACAGCGGTCCTTTAGTGAAGATTAGTGTTGCATCATTTTGGGATGGCGCCGAACGTCAGGCCCTGCACATGTCTTTGATTGATGCTCCGGCAGGAGACTCTCCGTGAGAAAAGTCGCCAGAGCGAGTCGTCCGCCACGGGTCGCCTGGGGCCAGCGAGTGTGGTCTTGCTGGAGGGCCAGCCTCCGAACCACCAGATGGTGGTGACCATGGCTGTGGGCACATCACAAGCCTTGGGCTCCAGTTGTGGCTGGGGCCCCACAGCACGCCATGCAGCCCTGCTGTCAGTGGGGGCTGTGCACATTGACATTCCGCAGCACCCGGTGGTGCTCCACAGCATGGTCACTCGGTCAAGCAAGCAGCTGTCCACTACCCTTCAAGAACTACGCCGCAGCGCACCGGGCCGCACAGCTCAGCGGCAGCCCACTGAAGAGACAGCTCTGGTAAGGTTCTCTTTGCATGTGTAGATTCAACTGGTCATTTTGTATGCTCTTGTAGTTTTGTTGGCTTCGTGTTGCAATCTCTGACTGCAGCAACACGAAGCCTGCTCTTCATCCGCACCAGAGAAAGTGTGTTCCATCTGAATGTGCAGCTGCACACAGGAGCAATCAGAGGCCGCAAGGGGAAACGAATAGCAAAATTTTGAGTGCAAAGCGGATTCAAATAGTAAAGTGTGAGTGCGAATCGACTCAAATATCTTTCAAACACAGTCGACCCCGGATATATCGAACTCGAAGGGGATCGCGAAATAGTTCGATATATCGATAATTCGAAGTATAAAATATGCGTATTTAAGGCTTATATTACTGCATTGTAGGTCTCAAAACAGTTTTCGGAATTCGTAACAAGCGCTAACATGACGATTCGCTCACAACTAAATAACAAGGTGGCAACTTTTTCTTATGCAAGTTACTGCGCTTTATTTCACATGGAAATAGTGTGTGAGCTTGTCCTTGTTCTTGCGCACTGTGAAGTTCATCAAGTCATCCTAAATATTATTGAAGCTTTCCAAATAAGCAAATTCAGTACATTCGGCCACAACAGCAGTGTTTGACGCTGAATGCCGATGCAAGGAAAAAATTGTAGCGCAAAGCAACACACGGACAGACAGAGAGGACGGGACTGGCGCTTTTCCTTCAGAAGTCATGAACCAACTAGCCCAACAAAACGTATTGCTAAGCCGATGCAAGCTCTGGAGCGCGGTAAAAGATTGTTTAGTGGTGACATTGGCATCTTCATAACCGCACGGGCCCACTTCCGTGGCACCGGCAACATCAGCCTTGATCTCGGCATCGATGCAGTCAGAAACAGCGACGTCGTCATCTGCACCGATGAAGTCGCTTGCTGTACTCCTGTCCGAGAGCACGCCCGGAAATGCTAAGTCGCAAAATTCACTGAGGCACTGTACGCCGTTGTCAGCGGTCATGACGCACCCAAAGTCGCCACCTGGCACCAAAGCCCGCAAGAAAACGGTTCATGACGGTTCTTTGCTTGACGTCGTTCCAAGCACCAGTCATCCTTCTATCGCTACGAGCGGGTCAATGTTTAGTTCGTCTCCCGAATGAGGATTTGTCAGGAATGAAGCGAGAAGTACACGAGTCCTCAAGCCGCAAGACAACGCTGCCCACAAACATCGAAGGAAAAGTCCCCGATACCGTCGACATCTTGGTGATGGCACTTGTGGCTTTGTAGCAAGCAACCGCTTCTTTGCGCAAAAAGCAAGAAAAAGCGTAGCTTCCGAGACGTGCATTTTATAACCGAAATCGCCAAAAATACGTCACAACGTTGCAGATCTCGAAGGCCATGCTTTTCAGGCCCGCATGCCATCGTGCATGAACAGGGAAGGGAATGCGAACATTGCGACGAGGCTGCCGAGTATCTCCGCATTCCTCTCATTTTCGTGCCTTCGGCAATCGGCCCCTTTGAAAAACACTGCCCACGCGTTACAACCTACAGATCGCGCATCAAACAAGCCGGTGCATTCACAAGCACTGCGCAACCAACCAGATCAACGTAATGCAACGACACCGCCTTTTCGTCACATGCGCGCGAAGAGTAATCGGAACTTGTCAGTGGGCGGCCGAAAATGATCAACATTTGTTAGAAAAAATGCACTCCCTGCAGTTCGGCGCGGCACAGCGTTCGATATATTGGATGTTTCGCTGTGCGGGAGTTCGATATACGTGTGCACCAGCCCTATACTTTTGCATGGGAAATTCAAGGGGATTTTTGAACTGTTCGATATAGCCAATAATTCGATATATCCGAGTTGTAGTTGTCGAATATTTGTCGAATATTTTTTTAATACTTCGAAGCAAAATTACAGAAAAAATGTTGCAGATAATTCCTAAGCATATTCTTTTGAGACAGCAACATGAAAGTGTTTATTTTGGCTAGGTTGGTGAAGTGCTGAAGTATTATCAAATATGAGGCAAGGCAGAGGCCAAATTGTATTTATTTACATGATTTGGTGCCACCTATGTGGTGTCGACAACACTTTATATGCGAAAGGAAAAGGTGCTATTCCCTCTCCTTTTCCTTCAACTTCTGTGGAGGCCAAACTGATGTGGTGGACAAGGGCGCGCTCCCTTCGAGTTCGGAGTTCCTAATCTTCCCCATAGAAGTCAATGTATAAGAACGTCTGAAATTTTGCACGCTGGTACTCTTTGGCATCCGATTTTTCTAGCTTTCTGCCGCAATAATCGATAATCTCGTAGGTTCGAAGCAGCGCTTTCGTGAGTCAATCTGTTTGCGCCGTTGCAGAGTCTGAAAGGCAGCTTTGCCGCAATGCCAGAGTGTTGTTGGGTGAAGCATATCGAAAATCTGAAGGGCGCAACATGGTGACGTCTTTACAGATAAGCACCGGAAATGCTCGGTGGCATGATGGCGGCAGGCGGCAAACACGCCCAATCCTTATGATAAGCATCTTCAGCTAACTGCTCAGTAGTGCATATGGCCTAGCACAGTGGTATGCGTATAACCCATACTAAGAACACATAGATGTGTTCCACATGAAGCGCTCACTTTTGGAACAGTTTCTGCATCATAACTTGTAATGAGTGCATGTCCAAATGGCTCTTCTATGTGCCTCAGCCTCCTGATCAATTGCAGTTTCATTAATTTCAGTTTTTAAAAAGTGTATTGCAACTTTTTAGTAGTGTACACATGTTCGCTTCAATATTTATTGCCGTTTTTGTATTCTGTTGATATTTTACCGATATTCACACACCCCTATCGAATCGCCAAAGAGCAATTTTAGTACTTTCTCAAGCTTAATAGACTGAAAGGCGACTGATAGTGTAGAAAGGGCTTGGTGAACTTGCAGTGAGTCTGAGCTGGGCTTTGTGTTCGGTTTAATGTATTTAATGAGTGGTTTCTTCCTCAAGTCTAAGCGAATTCGAGACCTTCTATGGTCACTGCATCGCATCTTCCCAACCGCTTTCACATCCTGCACGATACCAGGGTGTGCACACAGTACAGAGTCTATTTTTTGATTCTTAGCTTCGCCACTAGGGCTCCTCCACGTCCACTCTCGGTTCGCCAGTTTCCGGTGGAAGGTATTCAAGATGCGTAAATTATTGCGTTCAGGAAACTCTACTAATAACTCCCCTCTCGCATTTCTAGAATCGATGCCATATTCCCCCACTGCCTGATCTCCAGCCTGCTTCTTGCCTACCTTGGCATTAAAGGCGCCCATGAGTACAGTACCGTATTTACCTGCATAATTTGCGCACCCCTAATATTTAGCCAGCTTTGCTAAAAAAAAATATTTACTCGCATATTTTGCGCTCCCCGCCCCGCTCGAGCCAGCTCGCCGGCGCGCGCGCACGGGGAAACTTTGGACGGCCGCGCCCCCGCGGCCCTCACCGAGCAGGCGAGCGCAGTCATACACAAGACAGGCTGCGAGTGCGAAGTCCCTTCTTCCGATTACTTCGTTCTATTCTCCGGAAACCGCCGAGACCGTACCAACCATACCCGAACACCCAAACCTGTTCACGGGTTGTCGGAACTATTCGAGCGTTCTCCCGCCGTGAGAATGCATGCACGCGACACGGCACGGACTACTTTCTGCATCGGAGGCGTGCGAGGGCCAGTCGCGCCAACATTTTTCCTCTCGCTGACCCTCCTCCTCTGCGTCCCCGCTGCAACGCACGACGCAGCCTTCGTTGATTTCGGAAGTTTAGGTTTCGCGATCAGCCAGTTGCGTTTTCACTGTTCTCTTGCGCTGGGCTACAATAACTATTCGGCAAAATTGAAGCTCACTGTTATAGAATTTGCCTAAGGAAATGGGAACCGTGCCGCAGAAGAGTTTGCTTTTTAATGCAAGACCGGGAAGGAGACCGTTCCGAGGACCGAAGCATGGAAAGTTTCCTGCCGTTGAAGAATACCTTTTCAAATATGTGCGAGAGCTTAGGCCCACCAATATCGCCGTGCCGTGGCACCTCGTTACTCCCAGCATTGTCGCGAAGAGCTTCAAGAAGACTCCTCAACGCACTCGACGGAACCAAGGACGACGCGCTTTGGGAGGGCGGTGACAGCGGCCGCGGCGATGATTCTCAGTCGGACTTCTCAACCAGTGATTCTGATTAGACCGTGCATGACCGAATCTGGCTAGTTAAAGTACGTGCTAATTCTGTTAAAAACCCTTCGTTTGCGTTATAATTTATTTTCTTCTTTAATGTATTATATCGCACGTGTTAGGACTATATATTGTGCGTTATTTCAGATGTGCTCGCGAAATCTCCGCGTTATTTGCGCACCCCCTTTTCGGAGCTTCAAATTCGTGAAAAAAAGTGCGCAAATTATGCGAGTAAATACGGTATACGGTGTCTTTACCTTGTTCATTGCTGATTCCACGTCTCTCTAGAAGCATTCAACTAAATGGTCCTCATGGCTGGATGTAGGCCTGTACCGCCTTAATCTTGTACCTATTATTAAGTTTAATTCCAATACTTGCTACCCTCTCACTAATGCTTTGGTATTCCTCTATGTTGCCAGCTATATTTTTATGGATAAGGAATCCCACCCCCAGTTCTGTTCTGTCAGGTAAGCCACAATAGCATAGGACGTGCCCGTTCTTTAGCAGTGTATAGGCCTCGTCTTTCCTCCTAACTTCACTGAGCCCTATTACATTCCATTTAACACCCTCTAGTTCCTCGAATAGCACTGCTAGACTCGCCTCACTAGATAACATTCTAGCATTAAACGTTGCCAAGTTCAGATTCCAGTGGCAGCCTGTCCAGACCCAAAGATTTTTAGCACCCTTAGCATTCGACGAGTAATGCAGAATGGTAGGTCTGAAAATTAATATGCAGAAAACTAAAGTAATGTGCAACAGTCTCCGAAGACAACAGCGCTTTGCGACAGGCACTGGGATTTGTAAAGGAATACTTAGGAAAGGTGGTAACCTCGGAGCTGAACCATGAAACTGAAGTAACTAGAAGAATAATGATGGGATGGAGCACATTCGTCAAGCATTCTCAAATCATGAATGGTAGTTACCACTATCACTCAAGAGAAGGTATATAACAGCTGCATCTTACCGGCACTTACCTATGGAGCAGAAACCTGGAGGCTTACAAAGAGGGTTCAACTTAAGGGGGGAGGCTACCCCGGAGACCGAACTTTTTTATTTCTTGAGATATCTTGATGAAACTTTCAGGGTATGTTCATTACACTAAAACTTGAGAAACTGCAAAGTTTCATGAAATTGTGTTGATCAGTTCCCGAGTTACAGAGGTCTAACTGGGTGGTTCACATGTGTGCCTGAGGAAGAGCCGGGAGAAATCCCAGGACATAGTAGAAAGCTGAAATTCTTTGTGGTCATCCCTGGATAGATATCCTAGGGTACTACATAGCCTTTTTTTTTAATTTCCCCTCCAAAAATTTTTTATGCAACTTTGAATTTGATGTAGCCCACAATGACGAGATTTATCAAAACTTTAATTGTTTCTTATTAATTATCAGCACCAGTTTGTTTTCAAAAAAAAGCAGCTTGTTATATCCTGGCCAGATCATCCAGGAACAGAATAAAAAAAACTGCGCGCAAATCTGATGAGCAGTTCTTGAGAAATCGCTTTCCTCAGCACCACAACTAGCTAAAAAATCCATTCTGAGAAAACGGGCTTTGAAAGTTCAGTACATGTGTTTTTCTCACAAAGCTCCTGCAGAGTAGCTTGAAGTGTCCTTGTGCACTATTTGCCTCTTTTGTCTTCCCTCTATCTTCTCTAGGTGTCGTTTGGAATTTTTTTTTACACGTAAAGCATTTTTTTCACGAGCTCGCTGGATGGTCAGGTGACCTGGTTGAAGTCCAATGGAGTCCGATATCACTTGGGTTGCTTTGCAGCAGCCGGCATTGTAATGCAGCACCGCTTCATGTAGTGCTGTTCTTTCGGCATCAGGGACCACAAAATAAAGTGGAATGACTGATGCATTTTGTGTCTCCAGTTCAGCGCGAGCCGCGTCACGACGTTTCGCATTCGCATCGATTTCTTCCTTCGTTAGGAAACGCGTCCGCAGATGGAGCGACGGTCCACTCACGCTCGATGGCACCGATTCAGTCGAGGTGCTGGGTTCGGCGATCTCAGAAACACTCGGTGCGACGGTGTCACGCTCGATGGCACCGATTCCGACGAAGTGCTGGGTCCGGCGATCTCAGAAACACTCGGTGTCACGCTCGATGGCACCGATACGGAGCACGTGCCGCGTGCGGCGATCTCGGAAACACTCGGTGCATTTGCGGCTCCAGCCACACTCGATGTGTCGGATTCTCGACTGGCGACAGCCTCAGCACAGTTCCGCCGCTGCAAGCGTCTACGCAGTCGGCACCCGCAGCAGAATCTCGGAATTTTGATGCTCGTACAAGCCGCATAGCGCGCCTCTGCGCACCGGACCTCCGCACTGGGCCTATTCGATTTTCCACTTCTGGCTACATCTGGCTATCCGCGGGCTGCCAGAGACAGCCAGAACGCATTCGTTTTTTCTCGGGTTGCTCCGCCCACCGCGCGCGCACTTCCGGTGGGCATTCATTTTTCGCCGTCTGGCTGCATCTGGCGACCCGCGGGTCGCCAGAACTTGCCAGGACGATTTTGGTCTGGCGGCTCTCTGGCCATTTTCTGGCTAGCAGACGCCAAAAGGGACGATGAGCGCTCGCGACCATCTTTGCGTGGACTCCGCGGAATGAAAACGCCTCGGGATCTTCGGCGGCTCTCGGCCAGTGCGACAAGATGCGTCTTTTCGGCCGAAATCTTCGGTCATCCTCGGAGGCCTTGAGGATAAAATGCCGAAGCTTCAAGCTCCTAACCAGGGCTGCACAAGTAATTCTAGACAGTCGGGATAGCTTTTTAAATTTAAAGTCTATTTACGCCGGCCCGACCTTCTCAACATACAGCGGAACTCTATGCCGTTCTTCTCGTTGCAGTCTGCTTATCAGCAGACACACAACGAGATCTTCGACATTTTCATTCTCGCACACAACGGTTTGGTGACGCCTGCGAGCGCGCAGCAAGGCGAACAGCCCCGCGATCGTCGCTAACAAAATTTGTACTAGCATATTGGAGCAGACGACGCAGTTGTGAGCCGCCCAGCCGCGAGCCCGAAATTCGATTTTACTTCTCCCGACCACTTTCTGGTTGCCAGAAGTTTTTAGGCCACATGATATAACGTCATTTCCTGTCAGAACCGGAACCCCCTGGCTGGTTTCTGGCAGCCAGCGGGCTGCCAGAAAATGGAAAATCGAAGAGCCCCACTGTTTTCGGCTTCATTGCCGGCATCGCCCGCAACAACAAAGACGAAGGGCACAGAAGTAGTGCAAAAAGAAAAAAAGAAGCGAAAATGATCGAAAAGATCGCGCAACGCGAAGAGCGGCTCGTAAGCAGACGTCTATCCAGGCGTATGGTGCAGAGAACAACAACGAGGCGACCGCGCTGGACGCGCCATCTACGGGAGCGACCGCCTCCGCTGCTGCGCAGCAGCCAATGGCGGGCGCGGTTTCTCCCGTGAGATATGAATGCACTGCTCTGGCCAATCAGCGCTCTGCATCGCATCGCGGGAAACGCCAATAGCGTCTCAACCGTGCCGCCGACGCCATTTTGCAAGGCGGCAAACGAGAGAGAAAGAATGGGCCTTTTTCAGGAGGGTAGTCTGCGCATGCGCGGCGGCGGTGACGACACGCGCGCCATGTTTATTGAGGGTCACAGCGTGGTGACAGGAGCGGACTGAGCGCCACCTGGCGTGGAAGATTTGCAAATTTTCCCGAAAAATACCAGGCCTCAGAGAATATCTACCGGCACGCGGTGGGCAACTTCGGAGGCCATGGACCCTCAGTTTCGATTTCAGCGATCTCCACTAGAGGCGCTCTTCAGACCTGAAAAAGGCCCATTCACGGTCGAAACAACACCAAGATGGCGCGGGACGACCGCATGGTCTGGGAATGGCGCGCGCGCGAAGTTTGGTTTGATTTCGCGATTTGCGCGTGTTTTGGACGCCGCGGCGGCCTCGAAAATAGCACTTTTCTTTCCACTTTGCGGCTGAATTAGATGCTGATAATTACAGAATAGGTAGTTTATGAGACATACAACCCAAAAATGTGGTTTTTCAAAAGTCGACTTTTTCGCGATTTTTCGGTTTTCACGGGCCGCGTCCCCCCTTAACCTAAGGACGACGCAGCAACCAATAGAAAGGGAGATGAAAGGTGTAACGTTAAGGGACAAGAAGAGAGCAGAGTGGGTCAGGGAACAAACGGGTGTTAAGGACATCTTAGTCGGAATCAAGAAGAAGAAAATGACATGGGCAGGGCATGTAGAGTGTGGGCAAGATAACCGCTGGTCATTAAGAGTGACTGGCTGGATTCCAAGACAAGGGAAACACGCGAGGGGGAGACAGAAGGTTAGGTGGGCAGATGAGGCTAAGAAGTTTGCGGGTATAACGTGGCAGCAGCAAGCACAGGACCGAGTTGATTGGCGGAACATGGGAGAGGCCTTTGCCTTGCAGTCAGGCTGATTATGAATCACAGTGTTTGTGCAGTAGGGCTAAGAATGCTGTCGGGTGACGTGGTTGACCTGGTTTGTTTGCAGCAGGGTAGCCCCATGCCACCAGTCATGAATTCACGAAGTGTTCCACCAGTGGTGAGACTCGACCTGTTGCTGGAGGGACTGACAACTGGAGCAGCACTGTTGCCTTCTCTACGCGCACACTACCATATGGGGCCCCTGACGGGCACCGGTTGCACGGGCTCTCAGGCTCGTTTTACTGTCCACTTGCCCCAGCATTCACTCAGTTTCAACACTAAGGTATGGATGACGCCCAAGCCACCAGTACTAGGTTCTCTGCAAGCGTGCCCTCCCTCATGCAGGTGCCGCCAGCATGTGAAGCCAACCTGCCATCGCGTGCCAGTGTGGAGTTGCCACCGGTGCAGGTTGCGGCCGAATATCTCCAAGACCCGGGTGGTCCCTCACAAAGGGATGCCGATGGCGTAGTGCTGCGTCGAGGCTCCTACCTCAGCGCCCTGGCTGAGATTGGCACGTTTGAGCACAGCCTGACCACCGACCTGCTCAACCACCTGGTGCTGGTGCAGAAGGTCTTCATGAAGGTGATGTGCTTCCTTTTGCAGACTTGACCTGTAGAGAACACTGAGCTGTCTATGCTGACATCTGGGCACAAACAAACAGAAAGCAATCTTTTGCTAGCTTCCTCACTTTTCTTGCTGTGGCACGTCAACATGAACGTGGAATAAAATCCTGCGGCAGATTACCATCATTTACCCAGCATTTGTGTACACTTAGGTCTCATTATAACAAAAGAGAACGGGTGCTGAATTTTTTTGTTATAACCACTGTTTAATTATTGTACGCGAAGGTTTACCGACTAAATGTAAGCTATCGCAGAGGTATCAGCTCCTTGTGGATGTGTCCACAGTAAGTGCTAATCGAAAAAGAGAGAACTGGGATCAAACACACAAGAACTTATTTTATTGTGCTTGATGTTAGCCACACTGCCAAAAAAAATCTGTAGTGCTTCGCTTCGACATCTTCCCTAACCCAGCTGGAGCTGCCATCTCGAGACCACCTTCGCAGTCTTTGTGCCCACAAAAGTAGCGTTGCAGCAGATGCTCCTCGTCTAGTGCTTGGGAGGATGTCGGCTAATCACATGCAGTGTTATCTTCCTCGACATATTCGTCATTGCTTCCTTTGTGCACCTTGGCAGTGCCACGCACAACGTTGTCGTGGTTAGCTCATCTGTTGCCACAACATTAGCATTCACACTTACATAATCGCACGAGGTCTCACCTTCACTTGCAACAGCAGCGTCTTGGAGTACCTTCCATGACGCTAGTAGAGCTGCTTCTGATGAGGCGGTGTCATCGGATGCAACTACCGTAAAAACCAGAATATAGGTCGACCCCCCGACTTCTAACTACTGAAAATCGAAAAAGAAAAAAGTCATGGAACGGCCAAAGTATTAGAAGGCACCTTTACTGTGAAACAAACGCAATTTCAAATAGTACACAGTGAAAATGCCATTTATTTACACGTGTGTTTACACGTAAGTTTCACATGGCAGAAAACTAGGAGTGTGCGAATATTCGAAATTTCGAATATTTTTCGAATAGCGTTTGCTATTCAATTCGATTCGAACTGGAATTTTACTATTCGAACTATTCGAACTTCCTAAAAACAAGTACAGTCAACGTCGGATTGAAAATGACCCTTAGAGATTTTCAATATGCTTCACCTCATTACACTCTCGTATTGCGGCAAAGCTGCCTTTCAAGCTCCGTTACGGTCGAACTTGGCCAAGACGCAATGTCCGATTGAAAGTGACCCCTGGAGATTTTCAATATGCTTCACCTCATTACACTGTCGTATTGCGGCAAAGCTGCCTTTCAAACTCCGTTACGGTCGAACTTAGCCAAGACGCAGTCAACGTCCGATTGGAAGTGGTCCCTAGATTTTCAATATGTTTCACCTCATCACACCCCCGTATTGCGGCAAAGCTGCCTTTCAAGCTCCGCTATGGTCGAAAATAAATTAACTCAAGAAAACGCTGGTTCCATCATGGAGATGAAAGATGTGGCAGAGGTGGGGGCTCAATTAATGCTGTTTTGGATCTGAAATTTGGGCAGGAAGTTTGAAAAATCGGAAGCCGAAGCTTTTTAGCATCCAAAGTTTCAGATGTTCTTATGTATCGACGTCTACGAGGCAGATTTGGAACTCCAGACTTGAAGGGAGCACACCCTTGTCCGCCACATCAGTTGGGCTTCCACAGAAGTTGAAAGAAGAGGAGAGGCTAAGGAAATGGCATCTTTGCCTATCGTGTAAAGTGTTGTCGGCAACACTTTGGTTGCACCAAATCATGTACATAAATACAATTTGGCCTCTACATTGCCTCATTCTTGATAAGACAACTATGAAACACCACCCTGTGCCAGCGCTTCATTAACCTAGCAAAAAGAAACACTTTCATGTTGCTATCTCATAGGTTCTTCCCTGCGTAATGATCGGGCATCTAAAAAAAAGCGACACAACGCCACTGCCACCATGGGCCACCCGGAATACGTTTTCCATTATGAATGTTAAGCAAGAAGCATATTACCTAAATCTGCTGATCTGGAGGGCCTTCTTCTAGCGTATAACCCAGACATGACGGTAATAACTGGGACGTGGCTTCACGATAACGTTTCTTATGTGGATGTCGTGCCAAGGTCGCATGAGGTGATTCGCCACGATTGGGGGGCAAGGGGCAGTGGCGTCGCAGTTGTGCTGAAGAGAAACATTGAGTACAAAGTGATACCTCATAATACCAACGTTGAAATGTTATGGATTCGTGTTCGCCTGAGCCAATACAGTGTTTTTGTTGGTGCAATTTACAGACCACCAAATGCAAACCTTTCAATTCTGGAAAAACTGCATGATTTCATGTATGAGCACTGTAAAAGCAATGCTAATGTCATCTTGTGCGGTGATCTCAACCTTCCCAAAATTAACTGGGACCTACTGTGTGTTTCGTCATCATGTCAGCATTCTGAGTTGATGCTTGATATTGCCTTCTCGTTTCGTCTGAAGCAGCTTGTGGATCATCCTACGCGTGTAGGAGCTACTTCTAGCACAGTTCTTGATCTTTTTTTTGTTTCGGAAAATATTAGTGCTGTAGGCTATGACATGTCGTATTTGCCTGGGATATCAGATCACGACATCGTCCTTTTTAATGGTCGTATGCAAGTCCCGAGGATAAAGGGCGAAAACGTCACTAAAAAATTCCCTGATTTTAACTGTGCTCAAGATGAGAGTACCGTATTTACTCGATTCTACCGCGCCCTCGATTGTAACGCGCACCCGTTTTCCGCGACCAAAAAAAAAAAAAAAAGTAATACATCGATTGTAACGCGCACCCATTTTTCGTGAGAGAAAAGAACAAAAAAAGTCCGTAGGAGTCAAACTTCGCACATTCAGATGAACATGTATTTGGGTTTTAAAGAACTAAAGTTTCAAAAAAGTAAAACACAAAGTCAAAAAGTGGGCCTTGCCGCTAAAACTGTCACCACTACGGCGGCGATACGAGTCGCGTAATGGATCAGTCCTCGTCGCTGTCGGACAACTCCTTGTCGCTGTCAACGCTCTTCGATTTCGGGAAACCGGCCCTGCTTTGGTCCACTGAAACCTTTTCGTGAAGCTTTGCTGTAAAAAATCTGCTTCTGTTTGCGCCAGTCTCGCACGCACGTTTCGGGAACTCCGAACTATATCCGAACGACCGCGATGCGGCCCGATTTCCGTCCATCTCTCTGCACATGTAATAACTATTCTTTTAAATGCGGCATCGTGGTACACTCGTCGAGTATTTGGAGTCGGCACTTCCATGCCGTCGATGCGAACGCAGAACGGGATGACAATCTCCTCAGCACACGTACGAACTGAAAAAATGGCAGAAATCGTAGGAGGCGGCCATTTTGAAATGTCGATGGCAATACGATAACAGAGTTTCTTTTTTTTTTTTTTCGATACTCGATTGTAACGCGCATGCGATTTTTGGACTCGTTTTTCCGGAAAAAAGGTGCGCGTTAGATTCGAGTAAATACGGTATACTAGACCTTCTGGAAGAAGATTTTGATATTTTTCAACATATGTATGATACTGGAAATTCTACTGTCGAAGACTTGTGGATTCATTTCAAGGCTGTTGTGAATAAATGCATCGGCAATTATGTCCCTACTAGACAAAAAAAGCGTAGTCGGCGGAATCCCTGGATCACTCGCGAAATATTACAGTTGAAACGCCGTGTCAAGCGATTACCTCGCTCGGCCGTGAACAGGGGGGCGGTGTCCCTACAGTTACTGCGAGATGAATTGCGCACAAAGATAAAGCTATCCAAGTTTCATTTCTTTAACGTCAAAATGCATCACTTTCTTGCAAGTGACCCAGCAAAGTTCTGGTTGCACCTCACGAAAAAGAATGAGGCTATTGGCAAAATAAAACTTGATGACACCAGTGATTCCACTCCTGCGCCAACTGCGCCAAAGTGCGCCAAATTGTATTTACTGCGCCATCCTGATAATATCGACGAAATTTGCGCCAAGCTGCGCCAAAGCCTCGGGTTTGGGGGCGTCTATCACCGGCAATCGCACCGCCGGCGCGTCAGAACATGTGCAGCTCGATCCTGGGGCTGCCAATAAAAGTCGCAGTCATGGACCAAGAATTATTCCGCTGAATAAATAGCGCTCGCGCGTGCATTTCGAGTAAGCCACGATGCCATGCACGGTGCCGACGCAGCTTCTGTTCTGCAAGTCGGCTCGACAGCAAAACGCAGTGATTCCACTCCTGCGCCAAAGTGCGCGAAATTGTATTTACTGCGCCATCCTGATAATATCGACGAAAATTGCACCAAACTGCACCAAAGTCTTAGGTGTGGGGGCGTCTATCACCGGCAATCGCACGGCCGGCGCGTCAGAACATATGCAGCTTGATCTTGGGGCTGCCAATGTCGCAACCATGGACCAAGAATTATTCCGCTGAATAAATAGCGCTCGCGCGTGCGTCCCGCATGAGCCACGATGCCAAGCACGGTGCCGACGCAGCTTCTGTTCTGCAAGTCGGCTCGACAGCAAAACGCGCTCTCCGCAGAGGCTCGTGACGTCTAGGCCTCTCGGTAGCGAGAAAGTGCGACGGCGATTCATTGGCGGACGTCGTCTGTTCTAGAAACGCTGCTGATAGCTCGTTTCAAGCGTCGCACGGCACGTAAGGAAAGCAATGTTCAGTAATAACTACATGAGTGCTGCTAAAATGTCTGTCACTTCTGTTTCCGGACATCGCGGAATGAAATCTGGAATCGCTAGCAGTATATATATGGAACAATATCGAATTTTCCTTGCTTCGCGTTTATGGAAGAGCACGCGAACGGTGGAAACACGTTCACACTTTTCCTAGGATATACTTTATCCATGGATCTTCATTAGGAAGAGCTTTTTCCTAATTGCTTGTACGAGCACGTCCGAGTTTAATCACTCTGTGGTGAATACCCCCTAAAAGGCCCTGCCCTTTCGAGCTCACGTGCTAGGGTTGCAATTCGAATTTGTTGCTTGCTTTTTAAAAATGTCATCTCATTAAAGCATATATCCTGGTCGGAGCAGCCGCAAATACGCAGCTGTCAGTAGCGGGCCCGTCACTGACGGCCCACAGTGAAGCGGCTACCCCATGTTACACGTCCGCCCCTCGCTTTCGGGGGTCAATAGCTGACGGGTAAAAAACTCAGTTTCGCTTAAGGGCGAAACAATGAATGCGATACCAACAAATTGTATTGTAAAACGAAGTAAGGCTAGCAGCTAACTCTCTTGGATTCGATCTCGCGTAACTCAACGAAACACTAGTTTAAGGGAATATGGCCGCTCCAGGAACCGAAGCGTTTTCTTGCTCCGAGTTCTCTAAACACGAAGTAAGCGTTGAGAGCACAGCAAGTTTACGAGCCGTCTCCTGATGCCTCGAGATGGCGCGCGCGCAAGCGACTGCGCCCTTTGAACGATGCGGTTCCCCCCCCCCCCCCCGCGCTCCTCTGGCGTCCTTTCATGCTCCTTATGAAAGACGGGCGGGGGGCGTTTCCTCTCTGACGAGTAATCGACGGCAGGCCCGCACGCGGGAAGATGTTATCTCATGCGCTGTCCGTGCGACGGAGACAGACGGCCGGCTAGCTTAATCTCCGCTTCAGCCGCGTTCGTTGCCAGCGCTCGCGAGCTTTTACCCGCGGCTAGAATGCGCGCGGTGATGTTATTAATTTGGTCTTTATACAGAAAATTACGGCAATGGCGACGACAAAAATCCACGGAGAGCGTCCATATAATTGTTATCACTAAACATTTTAAAAAAGTTGAGCCATTTCACTCAGTGAAGTGGATGATAAGCGAAGCTGTTTCGCGCATGGCAAGGAGGTGACATGGTGGAGGACAGTTTGGTATGTAAGGCCAGGTTGTTAACGTTCAATACGCAATATTAATGCGAAAGTATCAGATGCTTTATCAAACACGAAAGTTCACCGTCGGCGGCGTCAATCGATCGATGCAAAAAATAATCATGTGATGACGCCATCACGACGTCATAGATCGTCGAAACTTGTGACGTCATCATGGCGTCATATATCGTGATGTCACGTGATGACGCCATCACGACATCGTCACTTTACACTGCTTCCGTAATCGGTGCGCCGATCATGGAGCTAGCGCAAAACCAGGTGAGGTGCAGAAAGCTTGCAGAGAAGGAGGGGGAGGATCAACCCGTCGATCGAGAAGAACCTGGCTTTCGCCTTGGAGTTTTTTTAGGGGAATGCATTAGGGACAGTGTGGCTCTTTGGCATTGAGCCACTGCTGTACGTCACGGCGTAATGTCTGCTGATAACCACATAGATGTATTTAGAGTGTTATTTCTTAAAGTGCAATTTTATTGATCTGGTATTCTGCTTATTTGCTAGTGTCGAAAATAATCGCCAAAGAGGTTAATTCAGAACACTCAACTGCATGAGCCCTTATTTTTTCATTAGCGAGTGAAGTATGGTGTTCTCCTGAGATGATTTTTTCCATGAGATTTGCAATGAATCGAAAAATTTCTAGCCTTCAGAAGAGCCCCATAGTAATATTCCGGTGCTTGAATTTATTGCAATATGCTTCTGTAGTGCACTCCAGGATGTAAAATTTGCTGCTCCAGAGTGCTCCCAGATGCAAAATTATCTGCTCCAAAGTGCTCCAAGATGAAAATTTTGCTGCTCCAAAGTGCTCCAAAACGGAAATTTTGCTGCTCCAAAAATTGCTCCAAATCAGAAGTCCTCGGTAGCATCACTGTGACACTATCACCGATGACAGTAACTGTATAGCCAACGCATTTAATGACTACTTTTCGTCTGTGTTTTCTCGCGCCACTGTTCAACCTTCGTCATATCCGAACACTAGTTATGGTATCCCGGATATAGAAATAAACGAAAGCGGCATTTTTTTGGCGCTACTTGAATTAGACACAAAAATCTATCGGCCCAGATGGCATACTAAATATGTTTTTGCGCGGATTTGCTGAATGGTGCGCGAAGTATCTGAACATAATATTTAAAGGAAGTATGCGGACAGCGGAAATACCTTTAGAATGGAAAACAGGAAAGGTGGTGCCTATTTATAAGACTGGTGACAAACTTAAAGTAATCAACTACAGACCTGTTTCGCTACTGTGCACTTGTAGCAAGGTTTTGGAACATTTCATATTTAAGCATCTCTGTTCTTTCTTAGAGAACAACAATTATTTTTCAAGTAATCAGCATGGTTTTCGGTGCGGTCTGTCCACCACGACGCAACTTATTCACACTGTAAATGATGTAATGGTAATGCTTGACAAGGGCGGACAAATTGACATGATTTTTCTTGATTTTGAAAAAGCCTTCGACCGTGTGTCACACCGACATTTAATGTTAAAGATCCGATGCCTTTTTGACAACCCTCAGATAGTACAGTGGCTCGACTCTTATCTTACGCGGCGTAGGCAGTTTGTTCACATAGGCAACTCGGACTCGGAATTTGCATCTGTTCTTTCAGGCGTTCCCCAGGGATCGGTGCTCGGCTCGTTACTCTTTTTAATTTATATTAATGATTTACAGATTAACTCTCCAGTGTGTTGCCACTTATTTGCAGACGACTGCGTTGCATACATGCACATTCAGTCAGAGAAAGATCAACACATACTAAACAACTTCTTAGCAGCTGTTAGCAACTGGTGCTCAACATGGCCGATGCGCCTAAACGTTTCCAAGTGTGTTCAGATGAGAGTTACGCGCAAGAAGGAGCCGCTAGTCCATACCTATAGCATCAATAATGTTCCACTAGCTTCGGTAGACCAATTTAAATACTTGGGATTGTATATCACTTCTACGCTAAGCTGGAGTAGTCATGTGCAATACATAGTTTCCAAGGCTTTGAGAAAACTTAACATGCTCAGAAATCGCATGATGTATTGCACTCCTAAAACTAAGCTTGTGGCCTACACCACATTAGTTCGACCGTTATTAGAATATGCGGACGTAGTTTGGGACCCGCACACCAAATGTGATATCGATTGCATTGAACGCGTTCAAAAAAAAGCACTAAGATTCATCTTCAACGCTTACGGTAGGCACGTGTCCATTACTAACCTTAGACATTTAAGCCAACTTCCATCTCTAGAATCACGCAGGAAACTGCACCGACTGCAAATGCTTTACAATACAGTGAAAGCTCGTTAATTCACACCTCATTAATTCGAAATTTTGGATAATTCGAAATGATCGCCGCAGTCCGGTCCGCAGTGCATAGGAGACCATGTGTAAAACGATTCGTTAATTCGAACAGAAATTGCCGCCTCTACGGATAATTCGAAGCGCGCGCCGCCGAGCGTCATCATCGTCAAACACTAGTGGAAGCTTTTACGGCCGAACGATAGATGGCACGACCGGTTTTTTCGAGCTTCAAGTGGCCTCCGAGCAAAGGGCGAGCAAAGTATGGCCTCCGAAATCCAGGGAGCAATCTTTTTTTTTTTTCCGTAGCCCTCCCGCTATCTCAGCGCCTGGCGCCACTTGTATACGCGGGACGCTGAGGAGTCGGCGGAGTAGTCCTAGCAGGGTTGCCAGGTTGGGCTATAAATAGCCAAATTGGGCTACATTTTTGTGGACTTGGCGGGATTTTTTGTCGTTGGCTATTTGGCTACTTTTGGGCTATTACCTGCCGTCACTTCAAATGCTTGTTTTCCAGTGCCTTTTCTCCTCCTTGGTGGTTGTTGTGCCTCAATTTCGTTGTGAATCAAGTGTTTACATACACATTTATCTCTACTTCGCTCTTTTTACTGTCTTCTACTTGTGTTTTTACATGCTTTAGGCAGGGGCGTAGGCAGAAATTTTTTTCGGGGGGGGCACCTCCTTGATCTGTAGTGGGGACGAGCAGGCAGATGTGGTCGAGTGTCATTTTCTGCTCTGTATGCTATGGCAAAAAAAAAATTTCGGGGGGGGGGGGCACGGGCCCGGGTGTGCCCTAACGTGGCTACGCCCCTGGCTTTAGGTGTCAGCAGCATCCACCAGACAATTACGGTAGTCTGTAATAATGAATCCATTCCCTTCCCTTTAAGTCGAAGCTTCCTTTGCCGGGTTTCGCGATGCCGCTGAGTTCCTTCTCACGGCGGATAAGTTTGTGGATTTAAGTACAAAGTGTAAATGAAAGCACACACGAAGTAACTTAATAAGCCTCGTAACATTTTTCTGTGCTATGCCTACTATCGCCAAATTCTACGCATCGCCGTTGATTTTAAAGGATATAATTTACTGCTTTACTTTAGCTTAGCTTGATATGGATTCCAACATAAGCTCTGAATGTGATCCGCATCGTTTAGCTTTAGTTATTAGCTTTAAATAACAAACGAGCAATCGTCTCCTCCATGGGGTTTTCCATTCCTTTGGCTACAATCTTCACATTGTGTCATCACTTCGAAGAAAACAAACAGTAATAAAAATCAACAACAAAACAGAAATTCCAGCATATAAATTGACATTTTCTTTCTATTTATACTATCTGCACCACATACGCGATCTTGCAAGCAGCAGCACAATTGGAGACATGTGTAAACTCTCTCTGCATAGAGTATAATAAATAGAAACCCTTTTCTATATTTAGTCTGTTTGGCTATTTTGGGCTATTTTTTATTAATTACGTTTGGCTACTTTTGGGCTATTAATGGGCCGAAATTTGGCGGGTAGCTCTCCGAGTACCTGGCAACCCTGAGTCCTAGCCAAGGAGGTTTAAATAAAACTTGCTGGAGTGGAGGCCGCCTATACTTACCAATGGGCCGCAGTGAAGCCGCGCCGCGCGCGCCGCGGCCATCTTGCCATAGGCAAGAAACGGGAGCCAAAGCGCGCCCGCCGCGCTGACCGCGTCTTTCCGCCGTGGTTTTTAATGGTTATAATGGCGAACATTAAGGGAGAAGTTGTCAAGAATAAGAAGCGAAATCGCAGATAAGAATGCAGTCAGTTTTATTCTGTTTCTTTTGGCGTTTTCCTTGCAAGCATGCACACCGAAGGGCCTGTATCGCTGTTTTTTTTTTAATATTTATAATTATCCTTGTAAGAGCAGACCTCACTTCTCGGCATTCATTTTCCTGTTTATTTCGTTCGTCATGTGACGGACTCTTATGCATATATGGAGTTTGGTCACTTTCTTTGAGCGGAATATCAGTGTGGGTCCAAAGCACCACACTCGATATGCTCATCGAGAAGGATATATATTCGTCAAGGCTTGAAAGCCATCTCTTTTATCAAGACAAGCTCAAAATCTCCAAAACGAATAGTTCTGCCTTTGCATGGACGTGCTACAAGGGCATTCAGCTTGCAGTCGACACTATTTCAATAGATACAGCTTTTTCGATACGTAGGCTCGGCCTCTCTCTCTTACCCTGTCAATGAATTAATCAAAAACGCCCAAGTGACATAAGTCACAAGTTTAAGCCAACGAGCATAGTCTAGTAAGGTCAACTTGTTGGCTAGTTGGTAAAGCATGATGAAACGGGAAACAGCGCGGTAAACGACGACACAGAAGGAACACACACACCACACCACACGAAGCGCTGACTGACAACTGAATTTTATTCGGGCGAAAAGTATATAAATACACTTTTAGGCGCACCACGTCACAAACAAAATGACACAAACGAAGCATGAAAAAGCACAGAGACACAAAAAGACAGAAACCTTGGTCATCGCCACATGGTGCATCGTGACTGGAAGGCGTAAGCGGTTCAGTTGATACGGTTAGCCGATAAATACGAAATTTCTTTGTCAGATAGTAAAACAGATGGACTACTGATACACTTTTCTTTTAACAATGAAATGTGATGCGCTTCGATAATCTCTCTTGTCATTTGATTTGGTTCCTAGCTAACACATCACAATTCTCAAACCTAGGGCGACAACCACATTGCTTACAATGAATACCCAAATGGCCACTAACGGAACTGGTCACGTTATTGTTATGCTCACGAAGTCTATCATTTAAACACCGGCCAGTCTGGCCGATGTAGAATCTGCCGCATGACAAGGGAATGCGGTAGACAACGTTACTTATACATGACACGAAAGGTGACTTGTGTTGTTTACTACAGCTGATACTGTCATCGGGGGTGCTGTTGACGCGGTTACACATTTTTGACAACTTGTTAGGTGCACTCAAAACAACTCTAACATTGACCCGCTGTCCAATCCACTTCAAATTGTGTGATACTTTATGCAAGTAAGGTAAAACAGTGAGTTTTTGACCTTGCGCATGTCTAACGTTAGTATCACTTGCACGTGCCGAGGGGTTACAAACGTTTATTTCTTTAAAAAGCTTTTGTGCTACCGAAGCTAGCACGTAGTGCGGGTAACCAGCTCCTATCAATCTAGTCACCTGGCCTTGAAAACTATCACACTTGCAGTGCACGCACGATTTTCGGAGCGCGTTCGACATGCACAACTTGGCGATTCCTCTTTTTATCAACTTTGAATGGGAGCTGTGAAACGACAAAATGGGTTTCTTGCTGCGCGGTTCAAAACTCCAACAGACACCCTCGGAACTCCATTTTAAACGTAGGTCCAGAAACCTAATCGAATTCTCAGACGGCATTTCACAGGTTAATTCGAGGGGATTTGCACAGGATCTGAAAATATCTACTAGATTAGACGCGGATTCCTCAAACAAGCCTGAGTCACAGTCTAGGCACACCAGAAAATCGTCAACGAAACGGAAAACTTTTAAAACACAAGAATGGGCAATACATGAGGAAACCTTACGGTCAACACTGGCCAAGAAAATGTCACTAAGAATGGGTGCGATACATGACCCTATACTAATTCCTTGCCTTTGTAGATAGGTGCACCCCTCCCATGATGAAAAAAGTGATTTCAAATAAAATGACAACAGCTCAAGGAAATTTGCAACAGTTAATCCAGTTGAATTTTGAAAATCTACAGCGCCAACATTATCTATACAATCTTCTACGCACGACAGCAATGCGTCTTGGGGAATAGAGTAGTACAGATCTTTTAGATCTATTGAAAAAGCGGCAAATTTCTTCGGGTGTCGATGCTCCAGAAACTCGATAACGTCCTCAGATCTTTTTATCTTGAACGGATCACTAGGAGCAAGCAACGAGAGCTTGTCTTTTAGGAACAAGGAAACACATTTTTGCCAAGTATTACTTTCAGATACAATCACTCTGAAAGGGGCGCCGATTTTATGTGTTTTAACTGTAAAAAACATCTTTAGAGCGTTCGAAGTGCACTTGCTCATGCTCTGCGCAAGGCTCTTCAGATTCAATCTTTTGCACAGCTTAAGTACTTCAGACTTGACCTTAGCCAACGACACAACATCTTTACGTGAAAACACGGAGTCAATCGCTTGAGTTCCTTTCACCTTTTGTAAGGATTTCGGCATTACTGCGAAACCGCCTTCTTTATCTGCTTCAAGCAGACAAAGGGAGCTCTGCTTCAAAAAAGGTAACCGTGCGTGTTATTGCTAATGGACACTTTTCGGACTTGTACTCAGCTACCACATCCAGACCCTCGGAGACGCACCTATCAGCTTCGGCGTCATTAGCGAGACGAGAAACTTGCCTGACGTACGTCACAAGTTCAGGGGCAGAACTCCTGGGAGGGACCGCAAATTTCGGTCCCATGCCGAGAACATCTCGCGCAAACTCAGGCAGAACGACGTCACCGTAGGTGTGGATTGAGTTACCGGAGGTGGCAGGCCTTCTTGGAATCATTGCACGCAGATGTGGGAGGGTGTGTTGCCAAACGAACTCGGTGGTCCTGTTGGCCATGCTTGAGAACAACCGGAACTGCTGTGTTGCGGTAGTAGGACGGTACATTGAATGCAGCTTCAGGTACAAGCTTTCCCTGAACACACGAGCCTGGTACTGCCACTCAGCTCGAAGAATCTTGCAGACGCGCACACCATGAGTGGGAGATGGTTCCAGGCATCCGAATATCCTCCTAACATCGGGGGGTATCAGTCTCTGACGGATACAAAAACCTAGAGAACGCGCACGACAGGCAGACACAGCGATGTATGTGACCAAGGCACACGGATCCAAAGACGATACTTTGACGGAGCCTTTTGAAGAAGAAATAAAGTCTAGTAAGGTCAACTTGTTGGCTAGTTGGTAAAGCATGATGAAACGGGAAACAGCGCGGTAAACGACGACACAGAAGGAACACACACACCACACCACACGAAGCGCTGACTGACAACTGAATTTTATTCGGGCGAAAAGTATATAAATACACTTTTAGGCGCACCACGTCACAAACAAAATGACACAAACGAAGCATGAAAAAGCACAGAGACACAAAAAGACAGAAACCTTGGTCATCGCCACATGGTGCATCGTGACTGGAAGGCGTAAGCGGTTCAGTTGATACGATTAGCCGATAAATACGAAATTTCTTTGTCAGATAGTAAAACAGATGGACTACTGATACACTTTTCTTTTAACAATGAAATGTGATGCGCTTCGATAATCTCTCTTGTCATTTGATTTTGGTTCCTAGCTAACACATCACAATTCTCAAACCTAGGGCGACAACCACATTGCTTACAATGAATACCCAAATGGCCACTAACGGAACTGGTCACATTATTGTTATGCTCACGAAGTCTATCATTTAAACACCGGCCAGTCTGGCCGATGTAGAATCTGCCGCATGACAAGGGAATTCGGTAGACAACGTTACTTATACATGACACGAAAGGTGACTTGTGTTGTTTACTACAGCTGATACTGTCATCGGGGGTGCTGTTGACGCGGTTACACATTTTTGACAACTTGTTAGGTGCACTCAAAACAACTCTAACATTGACCCGCTGTCCAATCCGCTTCAAATTGTGTGATACTTTATGCAAGTAAGGTAAAACAGTGAGTTTTTGACCTTGCGCATGTCTAACGTTAGTATCACTTGCACGTGCCGAGGGGTTACAAACGTTTATTTCCTTAAAAAGCTTTTGTGCTACCGAAGCTAGCACGTAGTGCGGGTAACCAGCTCCTATCAATCTAGTCACCTGGCCTTGAAAACTATCACACTTGCAGTGCACGCACGATTTTCGGAGCGCGTTCGACATGCACAACTTGGCGATTCCTCTTTTTATCAACTTTGAATGGGAGCTGTGAAACGACAAAATGGGTTTCTTGCTGCGCGGTTCAAAACTCCAACAGACACCCTCGGAACTCCATTTTAAACGTAGGTCCAGAAACCTAATCGAATTCTCAGACGGCATTTCACAGGTTAATTCGAGGGGATTTGCACAGGATCTGAAAATATCTACTAGATTAGACGCGGATTCCTCAAACAAGCCTGAGTCACAGTCTAGGTACACCAGAAAATCGTCAACGAAACGGAAAACTTTTAAAACACAAGAATGGGCAATACATGAGGAAACCTTACGGTCAACACTGGCCAAGAAAATGTCACTAAGAATGGATGCGATACATGACCCTATACTAATTCCTTGCCTTTGTAGATAGGTGCACCCCTCCCATGATGAAAAAAGTGATTTCAAATAAAATGACAACAGCTCAAGGAAATTTGCAACAGTTAATCCAGTTGAATTTTGAAAATCTACAGCGCCAACATTATCTATACAATCTTCTACGCACGACAGCAATGCGTCTTGGGGAATAGAGTAGTACAGATCTTTTAGATCTATTGAAAAAGCGGCAAATTTCTTCGGGTGTCGATGCTCCAGAAACTCGATAACGTCCTCAGATCTTTTTGATCTGACGGAACTGGTCACGGACGTGACGGAACTGGTCACGTTATTGTTATGCTCACGAAGTCTATCATTTAAACACCGGCCAGTCTGGCCGATGTAGAATCTGCCGCATGACAAGGGAATGCGGTAGACAACGTTACTTATACATGACACGAAAGGTGACTTGTGTTGTTTACTACAGCTGATACTGTCATCGGGGGTGCTGTTGACGTGGTTACACATTTTTGACAACTTGTTAGGTGCACTCAAAACAACTCTAACATTGACCCGCTGTCCAATCCGCTTCAAATTGTGTGATACTTTATGCAAGTAAGGTAAAACAGTGAGTTTTTGACCTTGCGCATGTCTAACGTTAGTATCACTTGCACGTGCCGAGGGGTTACAAACGTTTATTTCCTTAAAAAGCTTTTGTGCTACCGAAGCTAGCACGTAGTGCGGGTAACCAGCTCCTATCAATCTAGTCACCTGGCCTTGAAAACTATCACACTTGCAGTGCACGCACGATTTTCGGAGCGCGTTCGACATGCACAACTTGGCGATTCCTCTTTTTATCAACTTTGAATGGGAGCTGTGAAACGACAAAATGGGTTTCTTGCTGCGCGGTTCAAAACTCCAACAGACACCCTCGGAACTCCATTTTAAATGTAGGTCCAGAAACCTAATCGAATTCTCAGACGGCATTTCACAGGTTAATTCGAGGGGATTTGCACAGGATCTGAAAATATCTACTAGATTAGACGCGGATTCCTCAAACTTTTTTGAAGCAGAGCTCCCTTTGTCTGCTTGAAGCAGATAAAGAAGGCGGTTTCGCAGTAATGCCGAAATCCTTACAAAAGGTGAAAGGAACTCAAGCGATTGACTCCGTGTTTTCGCGTAAAGATGTTGTGTCGTTGGCTAAGGTCAAGTCTGAAGTACTTAAGCTGTGCAAAAGATTGAATCTGAAGAGCCTTGCGCAGAGCATGAGCAAGTGCACTTCGAACGCTCTAAAGATGTTTTTTACAGTTAAAACACATAAAATCGGCGCCCCTTTCAGAGTGATTGTATCTGAAGTAATACTTGGCAAAAATGTGTTTCCTTGTTCCTAAAAGACAAGCTCTCGTTGCTTGCTCCTAGTGATCCGTTCAAGATAAAAGATCTGAGGACGTTATCGAGTTTCTGGAGCATCGACACCCGAAGAAATTTGCCGCTTTTTCAATAGATCTAAAAGATCTGTACTACTCTATTCCCCAAGACGCATTGCTGTCGTGCGTAGAAGATTGTATAGATAATGTTGGCGCTGTAGATTTTCAAAATTCAACTGGATTAACTGTTGCAAATTTCCTTGAGCTGTTGTCATTTTATTTGAAATCACTTTTTTCATCATGGGAGGGGTGCACCTATCTACAAAGGCAAGGAATTAGTATAGGGTCATGTATCGCACCCATTCTTAGTGACATTTTCTTGGCCAGTGTTGACCGTAAGGTTTCCTCATGTATTGCCCATTCTTGTGTTTTAAAAGTTTTCCGTTTCGTTGACGATTTTCTGGTGTGCCTAGACTGTGACTCAGGCTTGTTTGAGGAATCCGCGTCTAATCTAGTAGATATTTTCAGATCCTGTGCAAATCCCCTCGAATTAACCTGTGAAATGCCGTCTGAGAATTCGATTAGGTTTCTGGACCTACGTTTAAAATGGAGTTCCGAGGGTGTCTGTTGGAGTTTTGAACCGCGCAGCAAGAAACCCATTTTGTCGTTTCACAGCTCCCATTCAAAGTTGATAAAAAGAGGAATCGCCAAGTTGTGCATGTCGAACGCGCTCCGAAAATCGTGCGTGCACTGCAAGTGTGATAGTTTTCAAGGCCAGGTGACTAGATTGATAGGAGCTGGTTACCCGCACTACGTGCTAGCTTCGGTAGCACAAAAGCTTTTTAAGGAAATAAACGTTTGTAACCCCTCGGCACGTGCAAGTGATACTAACGTTAGACATGCGCAAGGTCAAAAACTCACTGTTTTACCTTACTTGCATAAAGTATCACACAATTTGAAGCGGATTGGACAGCGGGTCAATGTTAGAGTTGTTTTGAGTGCACCTAACAAGTTGTCAAAAATGTGTAACCGCGTCAACAGCACCCCCGATGACAGTATCAGCTGTAGTAAACAACACAAGTCACCTTTCGTGTCATGTATAAGTAACGTTGTCTACCGCATTCCCTTGTCATGCGGCAGATTCTACATCGGCCAGACTGGCCGGTGTTTAAATGATAGACTTCGTGAGCATAACAATAACGTGACCAGTTCCGTTAGTGGCCATTTGGGTATTCATTGTAAGCAATGTGGTTGTCGCCCTAGGTTTGAGAATTGTGATGTGTTAGCTAGGAACCAAAATCAAATGACAAGAGAGATTATCGAAGCGCATCACATTTCATTGTTAAAAGAAAAGTGTATCAGTAGTCCATCTGTTTTACTATCTGACAAAGAAATTTCGTATTTATCGGCTAACCGTATCAACTGAACCGCTTACGCCTTCCAGTCACGATGCACCATGTGGCGATGACCAAGGTTTCTGTCTTTTTGTGTCTCTGTGCTTTTTCATGCTTCGTTTGTGTCATTTTGTTTGTGACGTGGTGCGCCTAAAAGTGTATTTATATACTTTTCGCCCGAATAAAATTCAGTTGTCAGTCAGCGCTTCGTGTGGTGTGGTGTGTGTGTTCCTTCTGTGTCGTCGTTTACCGCGCTGTTTCCCGTTTCATCGAGCATAGTCTGTCATCGTGTATTCCAGTCCCAAGGTCCGCATACCTAACCGTTTAGTCGCCCACAATCTCAACATGTTTTCTCATTAGTCATCAACAATCAAAGTACAGTAGAGTTTTTGTGCGGCATTGGGCTAGCTTTTTCGAGACAGTGGCTCATCTGTGAAGCCAGCAGTTCCTTTGATGGAATTCCGTACGCCGTTCACGTATAGAGCGCTCTGCTGATCGACAGTGCGCGATTAAACTTCGTGCGTACATACTCGTAAGCTGATGGAGAATAGAAGTGCAGCAATAACGCAAACGCCCGCAGGTCGGATGGAATACGTGCCTTTCTGGTCTTTTCGTGCCCGAGGGGTTGCTGTATGTATGGGGGAAAGCTGCAGTGAACATCGCCCTGCCCTACTCAGACATGAGCTTTTGATCCTTGATCTCCTTTATTATCGCTTGAGGATCGAGCCTCGCTCTTTTTGGTTAGTGTGCAATTTTTCTGCTGCAGAATTTTCATCTTGAGCTGTTTTATCTCCCCTTGAGAAACATGAAGCATTTCTTCGTAATGCTGCCGTGTAAGTGATGCAACTGTCACATCTACAATTTTCTTTTCAGTTTGAACACATATAACGGCCGGAGTACCCCGGTGTCTCGGTTAGGTCGCTTTATTTGCAGCTGGAACGAGCATTGCGCAGTTGAGACCTACTAGTTTTACTCGCTGCACTGCATAAAGCAAATACAAATATAACGAAAAAAATGCACGAATGTAAGAAAAAACAGGTCCTTGTATACTGCCCAAATGATGTTACTTAACCTCGTAGTTGCGAGCTACCCTTTAGCACGAACAGGGCAACCGATAACGAAATCTCGCCTATTTATATAATTTCAATGAATAGCAAGCGGTGCGTTATTTTCCTATTCGCGCCCGCACCAGTGGTATCAACAAGCACAAGAATGTGTATCACTGGGTTTTGCAAGTGTTTTACAAATGCGTCAAGCACAACTAGTCGAAGAACTCCCAGGTCGCAGCCTAGTCCGGTCGAAACAATTTGGCGAAAAGTGCCTCTAACATATGCGATCGCCGTCTTTTGGCTTCCAGACTTCCCGACAGCCTGCCCCGACGTGCTTCGAACATTTGAGTCCTTACGAAACCAGTTAGGAAAAAAGAATGACCGTCAGATGTGAAATTAGAGACAGATTGCGTGCTGTCAGCATATATGTTCTGGCATATAGAGAAGTTTTCATCGAGCTCGAAATGTTCTGCTTACAACTGAAACTTCATCCCAGAGTACCTTTTCGCTCGATTTATACAGCCGTACGCAACGCACAATGTGTCCAACAACGTCCGGACGCCACCACGCCAGAGAACAGCTAGAACATCTATGCGGCCGCTGCAGCGTGCGTTGCGGAAGACGCGCTTTCTGCCTATGGCAAGATGGCGGCACGCGGCTTCAGCTGAGGGGCGCCTCCTCCACTCCAGCATCTTTTATTTTAACCTCCTTGGTCCTAGCAGTCCTAGGCCGCACCCGGCAGCGTCACTTTGTTCCTCGAGCACGTTGTTCGTTCACGCCGTCAAGCCGTCTTATTCCGCATCGAAGTTGCAAGATGCCGCGGGGAAACTACTGCGCGAAGACTGTCAAGGAGAAGGTGGAGATTTTGCGAGAGGTTGACCAAGGGAACTCCAGCAAATACGAAATTGCGAGGAAGCACGGCATATCTCCGAGCACGTTGTCAACCTACATACGCAACAGGACGGCCATTGAAAACGCCTATGAAGCCGAGGATTTTGGCGCCAGTCGAAAAAGGCTAAGGACAGCGAAGTTCCCGGAACTGGAGTCAGCTTTGATTATCTGGGTTAAAGAAATGAGAGCCCAGAGTATCGCATTGAGTGGCCCTATCATCATGGCCAAGGCAGCCGATTTCGCCCTGCGCTTGGACATTGAAGACTTTGTCGCCTCCGAGGGATGGTTTCATCGTTTCAGGGAGCGGCACAATCTTGTATTCCGCACGTTATCCGGCGAGGCAAAGGAAGTGGACGCCAAAACATGCGCTACTTGGAGAAGCGACACCCTGCAGCAGTACTTGGAGAGCTACTCACCACAGGATGTGTTTAACGCTGACGAGACAGCGTTATTTTTCAAGTTGCAGCCAGACAAGACGATCACCTACAACTGAGACAGCTGTGCCGGCGGCAAGCGCAGCAAAGAGCGTGTCACTGTTCTGGTCGCCGCAAATATGACCGGTACGGAAAAGGTCCCCCTTTTTGTGATTGGCAAAGCACTCAATCCACGGTGCTTCAAAAACATTCGGTCACTGCCGACGGAGTACGCCGCAAACAAGAAAGCCTGGATGACAGGTGACCTATTCAGGAAGTGGCTACTGAAATTCGACAGGCGAATGGAACTGGGCGGCAGACGCGTTCTTCTTGTCGTCGACAACTGTTCGGCGCACAAAGTCGACGTTGAGCTGAGAGCAACAAAGTTAGTGTTCCTTCCAGCAAATACGACTGCGGCCCTACAGCCAATGGACCAGGGTGTGATAAGAAACATCAAGTGCTTTTATAGGCGTCACATGCTGGAGAGAATGATTTTGTGCGCGGGCGACAGGAAGGACTTCGGCATTACGCTGCTCACTGCCATGCACATGTTGGTGCGCGCATGGGAACAGGTGACCGCGACCACAATCGCAAACTGTTTCCGCCACAGTGGATTTGCAGCTGGAAGTGCGCAGGATAGTTGTGACGTCGACGTGGACGGGGCTGAGGAGCTCATGCCAGTGGCATTGCGCGACACTCTTCGGGGCGTACGTTTTGCCGATTATGTTGAAGTTGACACCGGTGCATCGGTGTGTGGTGCCCTGACTGATGAGGACATTATCGCTCAAGTAGCCGGTGCGCAGCCTGTTGCTGAAGAGCCAGAAGGTGAGGAAGACGAAGATGACGAAGCGTGTGGTAGCCTCGGTGCTCACCGGAGCCGAAGACTACCGCGGGTTCAGGCTTAGCGAGCCACAGGGCCGCGTCTACCGTCGCCTGCTTACGTTTTGGGCACCGCTCCGCGCGCGCTCAGCTAGCAAAGGCGTTGAGCGCCGCGCGGCATAAACACGGTGTTCGAGATAACATATACACACAAACACTTTATTTGCCCTCTGCGGCACCCCAAACACACAGTACAGCGTCCGCTCCCGGGGCGCGGGGAGCAAAGGGCTTCCCGCGCGGACGATACACCAAAGGGGTTCCGCGAAGCACGTCGCAGCTGGCAATGGCGAGCTTTGACACGCCGCTCGGGAAAAGGTCCCTCGCGGCTATGCTGCGCACTCTCGCGATGACCACTGGGCCTGGTCGCGGGAGTTACGGCAATCTCCGTACGCGTGGGCCTCCGGCAAGTGCGACTCGGCGTGGTACGACCACGCACGAGCACTAGGCACCGCTCTCTGGCTTAGCGTACGAACCGGAGCTAACACTGAGGTAAACACGCCTGCAAGGATGCCGAGGCACCCAGGCAGGCTACAGTCCAGCGATTCCCAAAGGGGACGTTGGACCGGAAAGAAATACGTGCTTACCCAGCGGCGTCCGAGGAGAGAGAGAGTTCGCCCCCGCGTGCACGCGCGTCAGTCGCCGAATTTCGCGGCTCCAAGACCGCGGGCAGCGCCACCACGAGAGCCGGCGCGTAGCGTAAGATGGCGCCACTTGCCGTCGCGGGAGAACGGGAGAGGGAAAGGATTCGCGGAACGGCGAAGTGCCCGCGCAGTGGCTTCGGGCGCGCCTCGAATTCGAATCCCCACATCCTCCTCTCCTTAAATCACCCTATACCGGTCTGCAAAGGCAGCCGGTCGTCGCCCATGCATGCAAAGGCGTTATGCAATGAGCAACAGCTAACCTCAGCCCAGGCCCACAACTGCTGCAATTTACTCTACAAATAAACAAGAAAAAAAAATAACACAATACACTTGAAATACACTATACTATACAATATTGCCGCGAGTCTTATATTTCATGAGTGTAACCCAGTTGAAAAAAAACAATTGGAACCATTTGGAAATATCAATGGGTCCAAATGGTAATAGTGATTTCCAATTGGGGCAAGTGGTATCCCAACAGGACCATTTGAAATGACCGAATGGTTCAAGTGAGCTACCACTTGAACCACTTGGAAGCTCACAATTGGAAGCTCACTTCCAATTGGGCCAAATGGAATCCCCAATAGGGCCATTGGGATCAACTGGAATTGCCAAATGGAAACGATCGTTTTCAGTTGGGCCAAGCGCTTCCATTGGAAATTTGCGCGCACAATTCGATCAAGGAACTTGAGTTATCAAATGCTTCGACTTTTTTTACTTGCGAAGTGTTGAAATAAGAGCCAAGCACCAATTGGTTGCATTAATTTAAATAGTGTGAAGAAATGATGCACATTTTACAGGCGTGATATAAAGTACTCCGTATGAATGTGTTGCAAAAAATATCGCTGGAAGAAAGCGAACTTTTATTCGACGTTTCCCGTAGATCTGCGCAGGACCGACACGAAATCTACTAGCCGTTTGGTCATACTGAGCCGTTGCGCAACTAGCTAATGTTTAAAGCATAGCGGTTACTTCACTGCGGGAAGAGGGATATTTTTTATCAACATTCGTCATTATCTGCCACGATCGGAGCGCAGTGAACTTTGTGCCGCCACTGCCGCCACGATGAACGCCGCATTGCCGACATTTTTGTTGACAGCAAGCAGCAATAGTCGCATTTCAGTAGCAGTAGTCTCGTATCTTTTCTTGCTGTTTCCCGATACAAATGCTAAATAATAACGTATTTTATAATATGAATATTACATTAAAAAGTAAGCTGCATTTTTTTAAATTACAGTTAAGAGCATTACAGGCGGTAGTCAAATATTTGTATGACCCAGTAGTTTTGGTAGGTTCGCACATAGCGGCAGCGGCTAGTCTCCGGGCTAGTCGTGGTGCTCTCTTTCCATGTGTGTGTGCGGCATGTTCCATAGTGCAGCGTGTTTGCTAAAGGAACCTTGGTGACATTAAGATGAGACATTTATTTTGGTCGCTTTTATCTGTGGAAAGTGTTACAAGTCAACGTCAGCATGTTCGAGTGGTTTTTGGTGCTGTATTCGTTGTACCATGCGGTGATCGCTTCGCCAGCGTCGATCGAGGGTTACCGATTTCCTCAGCTCTGATTCTTCATGTAAGTATTGCACTTACATATTTGGAGTGTAAGCGAACGTTTGTCCTGAGTATTTGTGTTCTTTATTGTAAGCATGGTGTCATTGTACCTTGCTGCAGTATGCGATGAAATGCGCTAAGTACACTGCATGCCGGTTTATGTAAGCATCCTTTGTGTAATGCCTGTGCCTTATGGATGCACATATGTCTGTAGAAAGTGCTAGCGATTATGTGCAAGTGAATTCATTTGACGTCTAGTCAGAGTATGGTATTGAATGAAAAATAATTGGTTGCCGTAAGGGTCGCATTTCACCTCCATTGAAATGGGACCGCTGCGGGCAGGATCGAACCCGGCCGTTTCTTTCGGGTCAGCTTGCCGAGCACTGTAAATGATGGGCCGCCGCGACGGCGAACGTTTTCCTACAGCATGAACTGTGCGAGTGCTTGTCAGACTGGGCTAATTTTAACGTTGTACTTCTAAACGCGAATGGGCTCCTGCCACGCATGTTATTTGGTAAAACTATACGTTTGCTGTAATTGCGTACGTTTAATGAGTCATTATTGCCTTCATTTCTTTCAGGTGGTGTACAAGGATGCGCGCAAGCACACTGCTCATCTAAGGATATCTTCCAATTATAAGAAAACGTGTTGCAAGTGTTCAAATAAATTATATGAGTTTCCCCACCATGCTGCCTTGACTGTGTGCAGTTGGCTGGACCAGCAGGTCCTGAGCCAACTCAAAGTAGGAACCAACTAAGGGACATGCGATAGCAGCCAGCTGAGATCCGTGCAAGTTCTGGCCAATTTCAATTCTACTTTATGATTAATCCTGGAATTTCACCTGGGCATGGCTCACCACCGTCTAGCTTGAACACTTTTACAGACTGATGTTTTCTGTGCAAACTGCGCCATTTGAACCAATTGGAATGCAACCAATTGGCCAAAATGGTTATGTGCTGACTGGACCATTTGACCCAATTGGAGTACAACCAAGTGGCCCAATTGGAATACAGCCAATTGGCCCAATTGGTTATGTGCTACTGCACCATTTGACCCAATTGGCATACAACCAATTGGTCCAAATGGCCCAATTGTGTACTAATTCACAAATGGAACCAGGTGGAAATTTTCCAATTGGTTCCAATTGTTTTTTTTAACTGGGAAGTTTCACCCACAAAGACTGTGGGCAACGCGCTGCGCAGGCCTCGCCGTGATGTGTAGGAAGCTTCGCGATTGTTTTGGAACAATCCGTTAAGATTGCGCGCCGCACGAGAATGTTCCAGCTTTGTCGAGAGATAACGCCGCCACCAGCGATATCGCTGGAAAGTTCGATAGCGCCTGTATAAAAGCCGACGCGCTTGACCGCTTGTCAGTTGATCGACGGACGACGCCCTGTGCGCCGCTATCATTGTACAGCGTGTATTGCTGTATTGCTAGTTCTCATTTTCCGGCCACAAGTTCGGCCAAATAAACAGTTTCATCCTGCAAACGCCGACTGCTGTCTTCGTCGACGTCACGACCACGTGACATCTGGTGGAGGTGCTGCTTCATGATCCGGACGCCACCGCGGAGCGCTGACCCAAGCCCAAGCCGCGAAGAAGATGACTCTAAGGTCAACCCGGATCCTCGAACCAGCCGCCGGCAGAAGGGACTACAGCCAGAGTACGGGCTCCTTCCCGAAAACGCCAGGCAGCCGAAGACCGTCACATCTACCGCCAAGACGATGACAGACGCCCTGCCACCTACAACGGTAGTGATGCAACAGCCAAGGGAGCCACCAACTTTCCGTGGATCGTCGTTTGAAGACCCGGAGAGCTGGCTGGAGACGTACGAGCGAGTCGCCGCCTTCAACCACTGGGACACTGAAGAGAAGCTGCGCCACGTCTACTTCTACTTAGAAGACGCCGCGAAGACGTGGTTCGAAAACCATGAATCGAGCCTTCAATCCTGGGACCTATTTCGGACGACGCTCCTCAATACCTTCGCGAGCATCGTCCGCAAGGAAAAGGCCGCTGCTTTGCTGGAGACCCGGGTGCAGCTGCCAAACGAAAACGTCACCATCTTCACGGAAGAGATGACTCGACTTTTCCGTCAGGCCGACGCTGCGATGGCGGAAGACAAAAAAGTTCGTCTGCTCATGCGGGGTGTCAAACCAGAACTTTTCGCGGGACTTGTCCGCAACCCGCCCACGACGGTCGCCGAATTCCTCACCGAGGCTACGACTATTGAAAAGGCACTGGACATGCGGACGAAACAGTACAACCGCTCGCCGCTGTCTCCAACCTATTCTGAAGTGCACTCACTAGCCACCGACGACTTGCGCGAAACCATCCGAGCGATCGTGCGGGAGGAGTTGCGCAAGCTGTTACCTTCGCCGCAGCCTCAAGTGAATTCGATCGCAGACATTGTCAGCGAGGAAATCAAAGAGTCACTGGGTGTTCCTCAGCCGGCACCGCCGCAGCTTCAAGCAATGAGTTATGCTGCTGCAGCCCGACGCAACAACCCCCCCTCCTCGCCCGCGTCAAGACGCCGCGCCGCCCCAGCAGTTCCGCCGCCAGGCACCACCGCCGCCACCACCGACGCCATACCGCCCGCCAACCGGTCAGCGATACACGCCGAGGAAGACCGACGTTTGGCGCGCCCCCGACCATCGTCCACTCTGCTACCACTGCGGAGAAGCCGGCCACACCTACCGCCGCTGCCAGTATCGACGGATGGGACTGCGCGGGTTCGCCATCGACGCGCCGCGTCCACAGCAGGGTGAACGACCACGTGACATCGCCGACTATCTGGCAGGAGCGCAGTGGACCCCCCGAGGACCTTCCCGATCGCCGTCGCCAGGCCGCTACGCCTCTCCCCAACGCCGCCAGTACACTGGCCCATTCCGGGGCCGGTCGCCTAGCCCGTATCCGGAAAACTAAGGGCAGCAACCGATGGAGGTGCGGTTGCTGTACGACGAAACATCGAAGATCCTCCGCCGCCGACGACGACGCCACGACGAAACCTTGAAGACCCGACGCGAACCAGACAGAGCGCTGACGACGAAGCCTCGCGGACCGAAGTGGACCTGACAACGCAACGGGGAAACAGCGGAACAAACCGACGTAGCCGTGACCCGACGCCACGACCTAACTGCAATGCAAGACGACGAACTAGCGACCTCGACGTTCTTATCGACGGCCACAGCGTCACAGCTCTCGTCGACACCGGAGCCGACTATTCTGTCATCAGTGGACCGTTCGCCGCGAAGCTGAAGAAAGTTAGGACAGCCTGGCAAGGCCCCGAAATCCGGACAGCTGGAGGTCATCTAGTAACACCGGAGGGAATCTGCACAGCGAGACTCACCATTAACAACCGGATTTATCCCGCGAACTTCGTAGTCCTGCAGCGTTGCTCGAGAGACGTCATTCTTGGTATGGACTTCTTAAGCCTTCATGGTGCAGTCATCGATCTGAGATCCAAGTCGATAACACTATCCACAGAAAAAGCACTACCGCCGTACACGCCGCCAGAAAAACACGCCTTGAATGTGCTGGAAGACCAGGTCACCATTCCCCCTCGCTCCAGCGTCATCATTTCCGTCGGCACTCAGAAATCAGCAGACCTGGAAGGCGTCGTCGAGGGCGATCAGCACCTGCTTCTGAACCGTCAGATTTGCGTCGCAAGAGGCATAGCCGAGCTGCGCGATGGCAAAGGAAAGGTAGTGCTGACAAACTTCAGCCACGAATATAGGCACCTAAACATTGGTACGACGGTCGCCTACATCGACGAATTCGTGGACGCCAGCAATGCTTTCGCCTTCTTCGATGCTACCAAACCTGCTTCGAAGGATCGAGATCCCCAAACAGATTTCGACGTCAACCCGAGCCTCCCGAAGCACAAGCAAGACCAGCTTCAATCCCTGCTCCTGCAATTCAAGGACTGCTTTTCGTCATCGTCAAGAATTCGACAGACCCCAGTTGCGAAGCATCGCATCATAACAGACGAAGGTGCCTGACCAATCCGTCAGAGCCCGTGCCGAGTTTCGACGCGAGAACGCGAGGCTGTTAAGAAACAGGTCGACGAAATGCTACGCGACGACATCATCCAGCCGTCGAAGAGTCCGTGGGCATCCCCCGTGGTGCTAGTGAAGAAGAAGGATGGAACTCTACGTTTTTGCGTCGATTATCGTCACCTGAACAAAGTGACGAAGAAGGACGTGTATCCCCTTCCCCGGATAGACGACGCCCTGGATCGATTACACAACGCAAAGTACTTTTCGTCGATGGACCTGAAGACCGGTTACTGGCAAATCGAAGTCGACGAGAGAGACCGAGAAAAGACTGCCTTTATAACACCAGACGGCCTGTTCGAGTTCAAGGTCATGCCCTTTGGTCTTTGCTCGGCACCTGCGACATTTCAACGCGTTATGGATACAGTACTGGCAGGCTTGAAGTGGCAGACGTGCCTCGTGTACTTGGACGACGTCGTTGTGTTTTCCTCAAACTTCGACGAACACCTTCGGCGCCTTGAAGCTGTACTTCAAGCAGTCAGGACCTCCGGACTCACCCTGAAGCCTGAAAAGTGCCGCTTCGCGTACGAGGAGCTCTTGTTTTTGGGTCACGTGATCTGCAAAGATGGTGTTCGCCCGGACCCGCGCAAAACAGCTGCTATCGCTGCCTTCCCGCCACCCACCGATAAGAAGGCCGTGCGCCGTTTTCTCGGCTTGTGCGCCTACTATAGACGCTTCGTCAAGGAATTTTCACGAATAGCCGAGCCACTAACGCACCTCACGAAGACCGACGTGCCATTCAAGTGGGAAAAGGCGCAAATCGAAGCATTTCAAGAACTTAAACGACGCCTTCAGATGCCTCCGATACTAGCGCATTTCGACGAAGACGCCGATACGGAAATCCACACCGACGCAAGCTGCGCAGGACTCGGCGCCGTCCTCGTGCAGAAGACTGACGGGCTGGAAAGGGTCATCAGTTATGCTAGCCGGTCGCTATCAAAGGCAGAAATCAACTATTCCACAACAGAAAAGGAGTGCCTGGCCATCATCTGGGCTACATCGAAGTTTCGCCCCTATCTCTACGGCCGGCCCTTTAAAGTTGTGAGCGACCACCACGCCTTGTGTTGGCTAGCTAACTTGAAGGACCCTTCAGGTCGCCTTGCACGGTGGAGCCTACGACTGCAAGAATTCGACATTACAGTCGTGTACAAGTCCGGACGAAAACACTCTGACGCCGACTGCCTGTCTCGTGCCCCCGTCGACGCGCCGCCGCAAGACGACGACGATGACTGCTTCCTCGGAACTATAAGTGCCGATGACTTCGCCGAAAGGCAACGAGCCGACGCGGAACTTGGGGGCCTTATGGAGTACCTCGAGTGCAAAACCGCCGATGTTCCGAAGGTATTCAAGCGAGGACTGCCGTCGTTTTTCCTGCGGAACGGCGTTCTCCTGAAGAAGAACTTCTCGCCACTTCGAGCCGACTACCTTCTTGTCGTGCCCTCATCATTGCGACCAGAAGTCCTCCAGGCCCTACACGACGACCCGACGGCTGGACACCTCGGTGTTTCCCGCACACTCGCCAGAATACGGGAAAAATACTACTGGCCACGCCTTGCTGCCGACGTCACCCACTACGTTAAGACTTGCCGAGATTGCCAGTGACGGAAGACACCGCCGACTAGGCCAGCGGGACTTCTGCAGCCAATCGAACCACCTCACCGGCCGTTCCAGCTAATCGGGATGGACCTACTGGGGCCGTTCCCGACGTCGACTTCCGGCAACAAGTGGATCGTCGTAGCAACTGACTACCTCACCCGCTACGCCGAGACAAAGGCCTTGCCCAAAGGCAGTGCGGCCGAGGTAGCCAGGTTCTTCGTGGAGAACATCGTATTGCGTCATGGCGCCCCAGAGGTCCTCATCACAGACAGAGGTACCGCCTTTACTGCGGACCTCACTCAGGCGATCTTCAAATACAGCGAGACGAGCCACCGTCGCACCACCGCCTACCACCCGCAGACCGATGGCCTCACCGAGCGTCTAAATAAGACCATCGCCGACATGCTGGCCATGTACGTCGACGTTGAGCACAAGACGTGGGACGCCGTCCTTCCGTACGTGACCTTCGCTTACAACACGGCCGTCCAAGAAACGACGCAGATGACGCCGTACAAGTTGGTCTACGGAAGGAGCCCGGCGACGACGCTCGACGCCATGCTACCGAACGTCACCGACGAAGAAAATCTCGACGCCGCCGCTTACTTACAACGTGCCGAAGAAGCTCGACAGCTCGCCCGCCTGCGCATCAAGACCCAGCAGAACACCGACAGCCGTCGCTACAATCTTCGACGACGCTTCGTCGAGTACCAGCCCGGCGACCGTGTCTGGGTCTGGACGCCAATACGACGACGCGGACTGAGCGAGAAGCTCCTTCGACGATACTTCGGACCGTACAGGGTACTTCGACGTCTCGGCGCACTCGACTACGAGGTTGTCCTCGACGGCATCACGAACTCCCAGAGGCGCCGAGCTCGACCCGAGGTCGTGCATGTGGTGCGCCTTAAACCGTACTATGCTCGTTAGCGCACCTGAGGACTCTAATGTTTGCTTTCTTTATTAGATTTCTTTAGTATTGCATGTATTCATGTTCTGTTTTCAAGCATCGGGACGATGCTTTTTCAGAGGGGGGGCATTGCCGCGAGTCTTATATTTCATGAGTGTAAGTTTCACCCACAAAGACTGTGGGCAACGCGCTGCGCAGGCCTCGCCGTGATGTGTAGGAAGCTTCGCGATTGTTTTGGAACAATCCGTTAAGATTGCGCGCCGCACGAGAATGTTCCAGCTTTGTCGAGAGATAACGCCGCCACCAGCGATATCGCTGGAAAGTTCGATAGCGCCTGTATAAAAGCCGACGCGCTTGACCGCTTGTCAGTTGATCGACGGACGACGCCCTGTTCGCCGCTATCATTGTACAGCGTGTATTGCTGTATTGCTAGTTCTCATTTTCCGGCCACAAGTTCGGCCAAATAAACAGTTTCATCCTGCAAACGCCGACTGCTGTCTTCGTCGACATCACGACCACGTGACAATATGGTGCTACGGAAGGGGGTAAAAGAAATTAAGACGAGTGTTCGTGATGCTCACACGGGAGAGCGTCCACGGCGCGGAGGGGAGGCGGCGCGTAATGTTGTTGGCCAGAGTGCGAGGCAGGAGGCCTGTTTGATGTCCGCATGCCCGGAACGGGCTCACCTTCGGCTCGTCGATCTAGTCGACGACAGACCCGCAAGTCCGACGAACGCCGCTTCGGTGGTGGTTCGGAGCTCCCGAATTCCCGGCTGGCAGACGAAAGGCCTCGCTGGGACAGCCGCTCCTTCTGCTGTAATCCTGCCACCAAACCAAATTGGTTGCAAGGCGTCCCGGCGTCGGCAGAAAGCCGGGCGCAGCTGCCATGTCAGCTAGCCTCGCGCAGCAGCCGTGAGGCAGACGGCAAGTAGGCTTCTCGGCGACGGCCGAGACAAGGACACAGCCGGGCGGTCCGCCTGACGTCAGCGGGTCCCCGAACACCTCCAGGGCCCACGGCGATAGGGTGAAGGTGGTTTCCTATGGTGTCGTCACCACGCCGCACACTTCCGGGGCACGCACAGATCCACCACGCACGTACACACACACCGTACACGCACACACAGCTCCGAAGACGGGCTTCTCCCAACGCGCCACGCGATGGAAGGCGCGTAGCGTCCTTCGTACCTCTCCCCCCGCATAAGCACCAGTACTCACGACCCCTTCCGCAGGCAAAAAAAAAAAACGGCGAAAAAGTAAACAAAACAAAATGACACTCCATACGCGGAAAAATACGAAAAAAAAAACACATCAAGTAAACATGAGCACTCCCACAAACAAAAATAGCAGCAAACTGGGCGGGGCCCACTTCTTTGCGAGCACAGGCCGTAAAGAAGTTAGGCAACTGAGGCTAGATAGTAATGTGAGGGCCTTCGGTTGCGGAAATAAGTCCGCCGTCCGGCGCGAAATCACTAAGGTGACCGCTTCCTCAGATTATACCGGTGCGTGGTCCGAATGCGGTCCGCCGTCCCGGGTGTGCCCCGTTGCTTGCGCGCAGTGCCACTGGGCGCTGGCGGGAGCTCGTCGGACCTCGACGCAAAGGCTTTCAGGTCTGCGATGTGGGCACGGCTGAGTTTTCCCGAAAGGGGATCTTTCAGCAAGTACGCAAGCGGAGTCCAAGCTTTCTCCACTCGGTACGGACCAAGCCACTTAGGAGCGAGCGAGGCTGAGAACCCCTTGCTCGCGTCACTAAGAGCGTGGTTGCGCTTCAGGACACGATCACCTACCTTAAATGAAAGATGGCGATGCTTCCGGTCATACTGGGCCTTCTGCGCCGCCCTGGCCGATGCCAAACTCTGCCTTGCTCTACTGAGAGCTCGACGAAGCCTGTCCCAAAGCTTTGATGCGTAAGCAGAACAGTCTGCTGGTGCTTCCTCGTCTCCGAGCTGGCATTGCATGACACTGGTCACCGGATTTGCCAACTCCCTTCCGAAGTTGAGGAAAGCAGGAGAGAAACCAGTAGAGCGACTCTCGGAGGTTTGGATTGCGAACGCGAGCTCACTCAAATGGTCTGCCCAGTCTTTTTGACTTTCGGCAAAGGCTGCCAACATCGGTTTGAGCGTATGATTGGTTCGCTCCGTCAAATTTGACTGGGGATGGTAGGGCGAAGTGGTGCAGTGATTAATTCTTAGGGAACGGCACGTATCACCAAACACCCGAGCGGTGAAATACGACGCTTTCGTGTTGCTCACCCTCACGCCCGCTTCGCGCCGCGCTGCTTGCCTGGCTCGCGGAAAGGGTTCGCTCGTCGGCGCACTCACCCTTCTCTCCGCTCGGCGGCTCGGCCGCCGTTTCGCCCCCGACGCTTGCTTGCGCAAAGGCACCGCTTGCGGCTGTCGCACCGGGATCCAGGCTCCCGGTAGGGGGCACGGGATAGCGCGTCAGCTACCACGTTAGTGCTCCCCTTCCGATACTGCACTGAAAAGTCATAATGCTGTATTAAGAGAGCCCAGTGCGCCAGCCTGCCCGCAGGCTCACGGAGCCGCATCAGCCAGCTTAGCGCGCTGTGATCTGTTTGCACCACGAACTTCGTCCCATCCAGGTAGACGTCAAACTTACGCAGTGCAAACACGATGGCGAGACACTCCCTCTCAGTCACGGAATAATTCTTCTCCGCGGGTATCAGCGAGCGGCTGGCAAAGGCCAACGGCCGCAACACGCCATCGTATTCCTGTAGGAGAACTGCTCCTAATCCCAGATCGCTCGCATCAGTCTGGACCACGAACGGTCTGGTCAGGTCGGGGAGCTTGAGCTGCGCTGTCTCCGCAATGGCGCTAGACAGACTGCAAAACGCCTCTTGCTGCTCAGGTCCCCATCGCCACTCAGCGGACTTACCCAAGAGCTTGGTCAAGGGCGCCTGCACTCGGGCACAGGACGGAATGAACGACCGGTAAAAGTTGGCCATTCCAAGAAAGCGGCGCAGGCCGCGTACGTCCTTGGGCACGGGGAAATCGAGGATTGCTCGAAGTTTCTCCCGGTCTGGCTCAATGGAGCCTTCGCCCAGCGTAAACCCAAGTAACTGAACTCGAGTCTGCGCTAATTGGGCTTTCGCGGGATTTAACGTCATCCCGGCAGCCCTCACCCTCCCGAGCACATCGGCAACATGGGCCAAGTGCTCTTCGAAGGTTCGTGAATAAATCACGATGTCGTCGAGGTAGCACATGCAGTATGACCACTTTGCTTCCCCGAGGACGCGGTCCATATGAGTCTCTGAAAAGTCGCAGGAGCATTACAAAGACCAAAGGGCATACGAGTGAACTCAAACAACCCTCTGTGGGAGGTGAACGCGGTCTTGCACCGGTCACGCTCATCCATCCGGACCTGTAGGTAACCTTTGGAGGCATCTAACGTGGTGAAGTACCGCGCAGTGCCGAGGTTTCCTACGATGGAGCTAATCGTGGGGAGCGGATAGGCATCCTTACGAGTCACTCCGTTCAGACGGCGGTAGTCTACGCACAGGCGATGACTGCCATCTTTCTTAGGCACCAACACAATTGGAGACGCCCAGGCGCTGGACGAACGGCGAACAATGCCAGCTGAAAGCATATCGTCCAGCAAGCCGTCAATAACCTGCCTCTTGGCCAGGCTGACGGGCCTGGGGTTACACTTCAAAAGAAGCGCGTCGCCAGTTTCGATCGCGTGGCTCACCAACTCAGTACAGCCCGGCTGATCGGTGAAGAGCTCGTCGTACTCGCGTAACAGTGCCGACAAACGAGCCTTCTGTGTATCATCCAAATGAGTCGCACAGGCGGTCAAAGGATGCGGAGCCTCTGCGTGTCGTGCCGCTCGATCCCGATGGGGATTTTGAGCCGACGAGCGCATAGCGCAGGGGCCTAGCCCCCGAACTTTGCACGCGACACGGTTCCGACACCTCTACTGCACAGGCAGTTGTATACGCCGGCGGGCTGATGAACGGCTTGAGCTGGGAAAAAGGTCCGTCGCGATATCCGCCATTCGCGATGTCCACAACGATGCCGGTTTTTAGGAGGAAGTCCCGACCGAGAATCACAGGAACACTGAGCCCTGGGAGATGAACGAAACGCGTGCGTCTCATTCGATCTCCCCATCTGACCGTCAACCTTGCGGCGCCAGCCGACTGGGCCAGGCCTCTCGCAAGGGTGAATGTCGTTCGGCAGTCCCGCAAGCGCACCGAGTGCTTCCGCAAGTGGGACAACACCTGTTCACCAAACAACGAAGCGCTCGCGCCCGTGTCCAGCAATGCCAAAAATGCGGGGAGCAAAGGGCTTCCCGCGCGGACGATACACCAAAGGGGTTCCGCGAAGCACGTCGCAGCTGGCAATGGCGAGCTTTGACACGCCGCTCGGGACCGCCGCTCGGGAAAAGGTCCCTCGCGACTATGCTGCGCACTCTCGCGATGACCACTGGGCCTGGTCTCGGGAGTTAGGGCAATCTCCGTACGCGTGGGCCTCCGGCAAGTGCGACTCGGCGTGGTACGACCACGCACGAGCACTAGGCACCGCTCTCTGGCTTAGCGTACGAACCGGAGCTAACACTGAGGTAAACACGCCTGCAAGGATGCCGAGGCACCCAGGCAGGCTACAGTCCAGATTCCCAAAGGGGACGTTGGACCGGAAAGAAATACCCAGCGGCGTCCGAGGAGAGAGAGAGTTCGTCCCCGCGTGCACCAGTGCTGTTAACTTTTTTTGGGCGAAGTCGCCAGGACGCTTGCTAAAAGTCGCCAATTTTAGCCAAAAGTCGTTAAACGATGGTGATGATGATGATGATTACTTTTATTTCGTAGTTTTTTTCTTTAGTTTTCGAGTGGATAAAGCACGTGAAGGGATTCTTTTTTAAACAATATTTTAAATTTTTTTCTGTGGTGGCGAGTGAAGTGAACGGTCGGAATACGAAGATACTGTCTAGCGTCGGACTGCGCTGCTCAGTGCTGGCCTGGACAAGCAACTCTGGGCGATCCAGCAGGCCGAGGTGGGCAGAGGAACATGGAGCTACAGTGTACCCTTGTACAGTGTACCCCCTTCTAGGACACCTTAATGGAGCTACCGGGAGACGCCGTTACAGCAGAAAACACCTATGATATGGGGGCATACCTATGAGTTTACTGCAACAGAAGGAGTGCTCGGAACGGTCGCATTGCGCACTAAAGATCGCAGCGCCACAAGCGGCTTGATCCTGTTTTGGCCTCTTTTCGAAGCGCGTTTCGTGCCCTCCCAGATGCTCATAGAGTTTCCCAATATTCAATCACCCTCTTACTTCAACTAGCACACGATACTTCAACTTTTCAAAGTCCCCAAAAAAGTCGCTAAGACTCCAAAGAGATAGAATTGTCGCTAGCACGACTGAAAAGACGCTAAATATGGCGACTTTCTCGCTAAGTTAACACCACTGGCGTGCACGCGCGTCAGTCGCCGAATTTCGCGGCTCCAAGACCGCGGGCAGCGCCACCACGAGAGCCGGCGCGTAGCGTAAGATGGCGCCACTTGCTGTCGCGGGAGAACGGGAGAGGGAAAGGATTCGCGGAACGGCGAAGTGCCCGCGCAGTGGCTTCGGGCGCGCCTCGAATCCCCACAAGCGCCTGTGCGCCCGTCAGCTTCTGCGGTGATGGAGGCACTTAATGTGGCGCGTCTCTTCTTCAGGCTTTGAAGAGGGTGAAGAGGATTCCCTGCGCCGCGTCCGCGCGCTGGAACAGAGAGCCGCAGCTGTGGCATTCAGAGAAAAGAAGCAGATGGTCATCACCGACTTTTTTGGCCAATAAATATTTTTCGTGCCCACACCCCCGAAATCCACCCATTTTTGCTCACTTTCATTATTTCAATTTTGTTTAATTCGAAATTGCTCAGCGTTCCCGTGGAATTCGAATTAACGAGCTTTTACTGTATTGTAAACGGTAACATTAGAATGGGCTTCACTGATTACATGCAGTATAACAGCGCAAGGCCAACGAGATGGAAGCACAGTAAGACGATTGTAAGGCCACGAGTTAAAACAAATGCATATCAATTTTTGTTTTTTCCTCGAACGATAACAGAATGGAACGAGCTTCCATGTGACATAGTCGGCCTATCATCAGTTCATGCGCTCACAAATGCCGTGCAAGATTATCTGTGATGTTTTACGCAGCTCTTGTCATTCTTTCTCTTTTTACAGCTAGAAATGTATGCGGGTAACCATTTCTTCCGCGGTATGCTTCTGTGGGCGGAGGCCGTCCTTCGGTTCATATTGTTTGATTTTGTTCCTTTGACCGTTTCACTCATGTTCTGAAGTCTGGTTCAATAGTTCGTATACGTCTTTCGGGTGTTCAATCACGATCCTGTATTGTTCAGGTGTCCTACCTCAGTGTATTAGTGCAAATGGTGTTGGACTTGTTTTTCATGTTCGCGTCTTGAGTTCACATTCGACCGCATGTGTTGTTATCGTTGGCCATATGTGATTTTGTTCTGATGTGTGTTTTTTTTTTTTTTTTTTTCGTTTGTCGACTGAAATGATGCCATGTGTAATATTGCAATGTGATCTACCCACTCCTGCCATGGCTACCAAAAGGCAGCCGGCAGTATCTGATAAATAAATAAAATAAAAAACATACTTGGGGATTCTCTGCAACTTTTTTCTGTAATTTCACTTCGAAGTATTCGAAAAATGTTTGAGGAATATTGAAAATTATTCGAAGATTATTCGATTCGATTCGCACTCAGTCTTTATTATTCGAATTCGCTTCGCACCCAAAATTTTGCTATTCGCACAGCTCTACAGAAAACCAAAAGATAAGCTCAGGCATTATCTTCGTAAAACTCACAATCGTCTTGACAGCAATAATTTGGATGCACTTTGAGGCCGCCGGTAGCAATCACAATGGGAGCGCGGCTCCCGATTAAATTGTGCAACCTTCGTCTCCAGCTCTAGATACACTGCAGTCTGGCATCTAAACAAGGTCTGCTTCTGATCGCTGCGTGTCGTGATGTGATCCTTAGTGTCTGCCAGTAGTGAATGCTTCTATGGTGCACTCAATCTGCCCGCTGATCATAGCCATATGTGCCACTGTAACCAGAGCTGCCGGCATCGCAGGAAACAACAAAGGAAGAGTATGAGCGAGAACACCCATGCTAAGATAAACTTTCAGTTATTGTTGGTGACTCACTGCTCCCACTCGCGTTCACGTGTGCTAGCAACCAACACAGCTTTCACACACTTCAGACCAGATTTCTTCGTGCCTTCATGAACTTGATCACTCTTTTCTTAAACGCTACGTTGAGCTGTTGTTGGCCAACAGTTGAGGGGTCTGCTCTATGCACGGCTGGTGCAGAAGCCTAGCTCCAGTTCCAGCCGCACGCAGTCGTACCGTGCACGTGTCATCGTCCCCTTCCCATGGCGTGAGTCATCGCAGCTATGACGGGTTCGGGCGAATAAGGGAACAGGCTAGAACAACAAACAGCACTTTATTGCTACACTAGCAACAACACGTAAATGTTGCTTAGAGGGATAGTCCACTCTAGTAGAAAACAAAGGGTAAAGCTTACTCCTTCGTCGATGGTCGGCTCGCGGGTCCTCTGGGTGATGATGTGATCCGTGTGTCATTCCCACAGGTCAGCAGAGCAAGAGAGATCGTCTCCCTGCCCAGTCAGCTGTTTTATTTACCTCCCGTCTCCCTCCCCACCGCGAGGGTTGTTTCCCTCGCGGGGACAAGTTCTCTTTCCCGCGAGCAGCAAACGAGAATTAGCGCGCAGTGCGGCGGGGAAGAACTAATTGACAGGAAAGGGGCGACGGTGCTTCTTCCAAGTGGCCTCTTGGCTGCCGCCGTCAGTCCGATCACGCCAGTTAAGGAAAGGGAATGGGAACGCGTGCTCTCCCACATCCTTCTCCCCTTAAGAAGGCTCTCAGGCGGCAGAGACCGAAACATGAGGTAATATTTTGTTATTCCTCATCGAGGAAGGCCAGAATGGATCAGTCCAGGTCCGTGCCCTCCTGCGGTTGGCCCTCTGCCGTGGGTGTGGCCGGTGCCCCAACTGGTGTCGCTGCTTCCGTCATGGCTTCCTCAGTCGTCGCCTCCGCCATCACTGTTGCGGTAGATCTGGCCTGCGCCTGCAGCCCCGTGGTCCGGACCACGCCCCCTGGAGCCCCGCCTCTCTGCTTGTTGATGGCGACTCAGAGGAGCGAGTCGGCGAAGTGTTTCGTTCCAGGCGGCCTCTCCAGCATGGTCTGAGCTCCTCCTGTCTGGCGGGGCGCGGGGTTTTTGGCGTGCTGTGCCATCGCCTCGAGGGAGCATGGGCCATCGGGGTGTCCACACAACCCTGGCAAGTCTCGGTGGCTGCGGTTGACGTTTGGCCTTGGTTTTCTAGTTGGGTTGGCGTTGGTCTTCGGGCCTCTTGTGTGGAGGCCGGGTGGTGAGGCGATGGGGTAGCATGGAAGTGGCGGTGTGATGTACCAGTTGACCTCCAGTCAGGCGTCCATGGCGATGTTTACCGGTGGTGGTGGGGCTGCGACGACGGAGTGTGGGTGTGGGCTCACCCTGAGGCGGCGGTGTCCTCTCCGAGCCGTCCCGGCGGCACCTATTTCCCTTTTGCTCATCCATCATGCAGAGTTGTCTCCGCCTGTTTCGCAAGATGTACCGTGGCTCGGGGCTCTTCACTCGGTTTCGAGCGTTCTCAGCCACCGCCTGCAGCTTGGAGGAGGACTGATAGTCGTCCCCATGCTCTACCCACTTAGTGGAGTGATTCGTGACTTAGTGATTCGTGACGATGCGTAAGCGACGTTATCGGTTTGGACTCTGTACAGATCAGCGGCGACCACAAAATCCCGCTGACAGTATCCATATAATTGCTATCGGAGTACCCCCCCGCCCCCGCGGTCGGCATACTTATAACCCCCCCCCCCCCGTTGAGTAGATCTCCCGGACTCCATTTCTTCAAACTTGGCAGGTATGCATACTGGTCCACTAAAAATTAAGGGAACGCATGGGCAGCAAACACTGATTAGGGGCCACCCATTTCAGGTTCTCTTGTAAATCCTCCATTCCGAGTGCCTGGGTGGTGAATGAGCATGTGCCGGTTCATCATGACGATAATGTCTACGACAAACAAAATTCGGAACACTTGGGTTTTTATGGTAAGGGGAGTTAAGATTGTTTTTTTACATCCATTTTTTTTTTTCCGTTATAAACCATTTTGCTCTAACCAGGTCTAAGTGTTTCTCCACTGTACATTTCTGTCATATTATACAAGTATTCACACTGCAGCATTCATCTGCCTGTAGTGAATCATGTGGATGCCCTAGTGGGGAGCTACTGTGGAAAAATGCTTTGCTGGAATTGGCTCGCAATTCTTTCAAGCACATTTTAAGAATCTTTTCAATGGGAAATTGATTTATCGCTTTTATGTGGTTGAGTAGACACGAAGAAGATGCGTAGAAAATGCATTGACTAGAGCATTAAGCATAGACAGCATCCACATACCATATGGAGCTGTAGAATATGTACTGTTATTTTGTAGATAAGTGAACCTTGCAAGACTTTGGTGACTAATATCAATGTTTCTATCATGTTTACTTGATTACCAAATCAGAGATCGAGAAGTTTTGGTTCAGTTAGCCCAATTTGATTCCAGATCAGCATTTTCATTACCCCCTCTCTGCTATATCCAGATGATGTCATGCCAGCAACTGCCACTCTTTCTTCTTTCTTTCCATTGTAAGCCACCACAACACTATGCAGTCAAAGCTTATCCCTCTCAGATGCCACCTATGAAGAAGTGTCTGTAAATGCATCACACAACATTATTTTAAGGCAATCGATATTCTATTGCAACAAAAATACTGTCATAATGCGTCCATAATGAAATGGCAGAAATCATAAAGACATTTGAAGGGTGCCTCCAGCCTTTGCAAATCACGCACGAAATGCCTGAAAATAACATGCTCAAGTTCCTTGGACCTAAAGCTGCTTTTAGATGCGAAGTATCTTAAGGCCGAGCTCAATCCGGTGGTGTGCGGCGTGACCACCCTTACTGCGCATGCGCATACCCTCTCCACACACCTCCTCTCCACTTTCCCTCTCCCCTTCCCCTCTCCACTTTCCCTTTCCCTCTCCCCTTCCCCTCTCCACTTTCCCTCTCCCCTCCCCCTTTCCACTCTTCCTCTGAAACGCAGGCTAGACATGCCGAAATTCTCTCCTGCGCAACGCCGCGATGAGCTCGAGTGCATGCGCGTCCCCTCCCCTTCTCTCTCCTCTCCTACGCTGCCCCCCTCTCGCCCGCCTGTCGACTGCGTTCCCCGCTTGCCCTGTGAGAATTAACGGCCAGGCTAGATGGAAGATAAGACGCGCGTAGCGTCCCTCTTCGCGTTCCACGACGCGAGGTCGGTAGCATGCCCAACGAACGCCAACGGAACGCGATCGTGCAAGTGCTCCGGCTTCGCATCACCTCATGGTCCCCTTTAGCGGGAGATGGTGTAATTTTTTTTCCCCCCGTCATGTGTGCTGTATCTATGAGCCACGGGGCAGGAAACCCCTTTTGCCGTTCGTGTCTGCTCACACAAAACTTGTAAAAAGGGGAATAGCACAGATGTGCCAGCTTAATGCACTCTGGAAGTCCTGCGTGCACCGTATCACTGAAAGCTTCAGCTGTCAGATACAGCGCTTGGCTGCAGCAGGCTACCCTGTGCACTTGACAGTAGCTGTTGCTGAGGTGCTTCTGCGCAAGACGGAGAAGGCGTGTCAGCGGGATCAAACGAACAAAAACGAGGAACAAGATCAAAGGAAGGTGGCTGTAATTTCATATCTGCACTCAACGTCGCACCGTCTCAAAAAGATTGGGGAAAATGCAGGCTTGAGAGTTGTCATGTCAGCCCCCCAAAGATTGACCAACTTATGCAACCTGACTTCACCTGTAAAAAAAGGAAAAAATGAAATGCAATACACAGCACAAGAACAGATTCGTCGCATGTGCAGAAGGTGTTGTGTACAGGATACCGCTGTCGTGTTGCAGAACATACGTCGGGCAGACGGAAAGATGCCTAAACAACCGCTTAAGGGAACACAGCGGCAACATGGCAAAAGGAAGACAAGGGCACCTGGGGCAACATTGCCAGGATTGTGGGTGTATACCGTACTTTGACAATACTGCAGCGTTGTATAAAGACCGGTGCACGCGTGAAATAATAGAAGCAGCAGCAATGAACTGCGGTGATTACGACTGTGTCAGCGCACCATCTCTTCTCTTATCCCAAAGAGAAATACTTTTTCTTGATAACTTCTGGTAAAAATGCAATGCAACGAACACGTGTGGTTTTGATCAGAGGAGTGGGTGTTGTTGTGTCTTGTTTTCTTTTCTTTTCTTTCACTCTATATATTTCCGAGCGCAGATATTAAACGTTAGTTGGAAGTTAGCACTTGTGCTTGTCGTGTTTCTCTGTCCCTTGTGTAGAAGTTCCACGCTATAAATCTTGTAATTATGGATTACCAATGAGCCCGAGCAACGCCTTGTTGCTTGCGTTCTTTGCCTTTTGTTAATCGGCCTTTACCGACCCCCAGCGTGCACGTACTCGCTGTATACTATTAGCCGTACGTGCCAAATACCACCACGGGTTCGAGCACTGCGAGCTTCATGCATGGTGCCGCGTCCTCGTTTGTCTCGTGCCGTGTACTCTTAGCACTGCTGCACACGAGAGCTTGACCCATCATCACGAAGGGACGGTGAGCACGCGCAAGCAGCGAGGGAGACCCTAGGCGACACTCTCGAATCGGTCATTTATTACCCAGATTTTAGTACAAGGACATCAATAATTCGATACAGCCAATCGTACGTAACACAATTATACAAGGCACCATTTAGCTAATACAAGTTACAAACTATATCGATTAGCGGCTGCGAATGGCACACCTGCAAAAAAAATTCGGCAGATCCCACGTACCGCGGGAGTCGATGTTATGCGAAGCATGCGGCGGGTAGGTGACTGGGGCGTAACTTTTTTTACTTAGTGACGCGTTACAAAATGACGCTAAGGATGTGTATAAATTTTTACGCACACACACACACACACACACACACACAGATATATATATATATATACATATATATATATATATATATATATATATATATATATATATATATATATAATGTTGAAGAGCCGCATATATGTTATATAACCAGTTATTTACGGTTGGGTAGCGCTGCCAATGGCAATGTGGGTATTACCAACATCAGAAGCGGCAGGCTTATATGTAGTGTTTATACGTGTCCTGGGAACGCACGCACGTTTCACAAACCCGCGTGCATGTGTGCAAGAAGTTCTTGACAGTTCTTGAACAAGGGCCTCACCACCGTGATCAGTGAGCACCAGCAGCTGGTCATAACTTGTTATAGGATCCGGTCGTGATCGTGGTGACCAGGGGCGTAGCCAGGGGGGGGGGTTGGGGGGTTCAAACCCCTCCCCCCCAAATTTTTCACTCTTGCTTGCGTACATATACCGCACACATACAAACGCACGCACGAACATACATAAAGTATGGTTGAACCCCCTCCCCCCGAAAAAAATTTCTGGCTACGCCCCTGGTGGTGACGAGGGGTCCATGTGTAGTGAAGTATGTGGTATAGTAGAGCTGTTGGAATTCGTGGATGCCTCGGTCATTTCGTCGACAAATTCTCTGCCGACAGAGCTGGCGACATGTCAGAACCTGAAGCCACCCTTCGCCTTGGTGAGGTATAGGCTGTCGAGGCTGGTTGGCCTGGATAGTGCTACGTAGACCAACATCAGTAGATGGTGTTTGTCGTAGTCGCAGACTACCTGGGCGTATGTGGCCTACGCAGCCTAGTCCACAAAGCGGCAGTCAATCAATCTGGCATCATGCTCGGTCAGCATGAGGCCATCGCCCAGCCTCGTAAGAAATGAAGAGGACACTGCGTCGTTCTGGTGGACGAAGTGCACCTTGCGGTGCGGTGATGTGGATATCATATGTAACTTTCGTTAATGTATTCCTCCGGGGTCGAGCAATGCTTCAATATAGCTTGCTGAATCATAGAAATACAATCATAATGTTTATTAGACGGCTATAAAAGCGGAGCCAACACTGGAACCACAGACGTTAATCTGATATGACGCCTCTATCGTAGGGGTACACATCGTAGGAGTATCACGTAGCGTTTATTGCTTTCTTGTAAAGTTAGATAGCCAGCACCACAACCACAATTGACGTTGCACCGATATTATGCCTGCTTAGGCTGTTTTTCCAAACCAGTTTATAGACCTGGCATGGCTCACTGGTAGAATACCTGATCGCCACGCAGAATGCTTAGGTTCGATTCCTGCTGGGATCCTAATTTTCACTCTTTCCATTCGTTGAGTCAACGCTGCCGATGTTGGTTTTCCTTAACGCTCTAGCATTTAAGTTACCAATGTCTGTTCTCGCCGTTCCTGGGTAAATATAAACTGTCAATCACCTGTGGCGCATACCCGTACACCGCGGCTCGTGGTAAACGGGTGTGTGCCACACGTATCCGGTGGAAAGGGTTTGACGACGTACGCGACAGGATTTTAATGTTATTCATGTCATGACCCAGCAATCATATTCGTCAAATCATGTTACCCTCCCATGCAAATTTTGGTCTACACCAAGTTAAGGAGGCGATCATGAGAGCACCCAAACGTAGGCGGCTAGCTAGCTGGCTAGCTAGTTAGCTAGATAGATAGATAGATAGATAGATAGATAGATAGATAGATAGATAGATAGATAGATAGATAGATAGATAGATAGATAGATAGATAGATAGATAGATAGATAGATAGATAGATAGATAGATAGATAGATAGATAGATAGATAGATAGATAGATAGATAGATAGATAGATAGATAGATAGATAGATAGATAGATAGATAGATAGATAGATAGATAGATAGATAGATAGATAGATAGATAGATAGATAGATAGATAGATAGATAGATAGATAGATAGATAGATAGATAGATAGATAGATAGATAGATAGATAGATAGATAGATAGATAGATAGATAGATAGATAGATAGATAGATAGATAGATAGATAGATAGATAGATAGATAGATAGATAGATAGATAGATGATAGATAGATAGATAGATAGATAGATATAGATAGATAGATAGATAGATAGATAGATAGATAGATAGATAGATAGATAGATAGATAGATAGATAGATAGATAGATAGATAGATAGATAGATAGATAGATAGATAGATAGATAGATAGATAGATAGATAGATAGATAGATAGATAGATAGATAGATAGATAGATAGATAGATAGATAGATAGATAGATAGATAGATAGATAGATAGATAGATAGATAGATAGATAGATAGATAGATAGATAGATAGATAGATAGATAGATAAGACAGACAGACAGACAGACAGACAGACAGACAGATAGATAGATAGATAGATAGATAGATAGATAGATAGATAGATAGAAACAAACAAACAAACAAACAAACGCTCAAAGTGCCAGAGGTTCGCTAAGAAATGCTTCGCATTTAATAAACAAACAAACAAAGAACCATGTTTGGAGAGCCGACCTACCCTTCGGCAAGCGCTCCCGCGATCTCACACCCTAGAGTATAAGAAACAGTACAGACATAGGAACTAAGGTTGAGCGTTGGGCTAGTTGGTGCAGCATAATCCAAAGGTTTCACAGCGCATACAACGAGGACGAGCAAAGAAGAGACACACACAGCGCTGAACTTACAACTGGCTTTTTATTTTCCTGCCACGGCAATATATATGCGCATTTTTACAGGAAAAAAGAGAGCAGACGAGGTATACAAAATCAGTCAAAGGAAGAGCAACCCATTATCGATATCACATGTTTTGAGATAAAAATTCACTTTCCTTGCTCGAAAGAGCAAGCGACGCAACACTGATACACTTTTCACCACGTTTCAAAATTTCCTGGGCTTCTTTGATTTCGCGCGCTATCCTATTTTTGTTTCTCGCGAGCACACGTGTGTGATCGAAAAGAGGCCGGCACCCACAATCCCGACAATGAATTCCTAAATGCCCACTGATAGCCCTGTCTACATTGTACCGGTGTTCCTTAAGACATTCATTAAGGCACCTTCCGGTCTGCCCGACATATTCACTGTGACAAGATAGCGGAATACAATACACGACGCTATCTTCACACGGGACGAACCTATCTTTATGCTTGGTGGTGCACATTTTTCGAGGTCTTGCTTCAGAATTCACCTGACGGCACATTGTAAGAAGCTTGGCGGGGGCTGAAAAAACAACGTTTACCCCAGCTCGCTTGCCAACCCGCTTTATGTTGTGGCTAATTTGATGCAGGTACGGGATTACTGCGACTTTTTCTCGCACTTGCGTTGCCTCACCGAATATTGCAGTAGAACGACTAGAATTCTTGATAGTTTTTAAAGTTTTTTTCCGCCACGGACCTTAATACATCGCGAGAGTAGCCTGCACATTCTAAGCGCTCGACTTGTTTGGTGAAACTGGACGACACAGTGTGGGCACAGGATTTTGTCAGCGCATTCTTAAGGCACAAACCGGCAATGCTTCTTTTTACCAGCTTGGAGTGAGCTGAATTGAAGGGTAGTATGGCCTTACTACCTCGCGGGGCGTAGGACCAACAAACATGTGACGCCATGAAGTGCAATTCAAGGTCTAGGAATCTTAGCCGGTCATCTCGTGGGCATTCTATAGTGACGTCAAGATGGCGTAGCCATTCACTGAACAACCCCACAGCTTCCGTGACATTTTCATCAAAAGAACCGTTTTCAGGGTCTAAAAACAACAAATAATCATCTACATATCGAAAAATTCTGCAAACTTTTGAATTGTCATTGCGCGCTTGGAGCAGTCTGTCGCACTGTGCTAAAAACAGGTCGCTCAACAAAGGTGCTAGGCATGACCCTATACATACACCGTTTTTCTGGATATACGTAACATCTTTTAGAGACACAAAGGTTGATTTTAGATATGTGCTTAGCAGTTCTAGGAACCCACTAGCTGTCATCCCGGTAGTGTTTTGGAATGCCACGACACCATGCTTGTCAATATATTGCTCAATACAAAGAAGTAGGGCATCCTGCGGTAGCGAATAATACAAGTCTTTAACGTCAATTGAAGAGGCTAGGTACCCTTTGTCCGAGTTAGTTTTTAAGAAGTCAATGACTTCTGTCGAGTTTTTTACCAGGAAAGGATCGTCAACATTTAAAATGGCTAGCTTTTCTTGCAAAAAGTGGGCCACAACTTTTTGCCAGGTGCCCCTTTCTGATACTATTACCCTGAGCGGCATTTCAGGTTTGTGGGTTTTTATGCTGAAAAAGACATCCAACGAAAGCTTTTTTGCTTTTGTGATGCTTCGATGCAGTTTGTCTAACTTCATATCTTGGCACAGTTTGCAAGCTGCCCTTTTCACCTTTTCAAGAGACGTGCTATCTTTCTTTAAGAAAAGCGAACCCATGGCGGCAGACATTTTTGATTCAAAGTCTTGCTTTTTCAACACAACGAAATATCCCTGTTTGTCAGCTACGAGTAACGACAGCGTATTCTCTTTAAGGTGGGCAATACTTTCTTTGACACTAAACTTACTATTCGCAGGCTTGTGGTGCATGAGAATGTCAACTCCGTCTGCAACACACCTGTCCTTTTCCGTGTCGGGGGCTAAGTTCGAAACCTGTCTCACCAGTGACAGAAGATCTGGCTTCTTCATCTGGGGTTCCACGGCGAATTTGGGTCCCAAGTCCAGAACTCGGGAAACACTTTCTGGAAGATGCACATCGCCGATGACTTGAACCGTGGTCGTGGGGCCTGGCCCTTTCTTTGTCAGTAACCCTCTGAGATGTGGCAGTAAAGCACTGCCACAGAAAATCCGTCATCCGGTTCACGATACTGATGTATCGAGTCCACATATTGGTGGCACCCACAGTGTCGAGGACCGAGTGAAGGCTGAGGAACAGATGTTCCCTGAAGAGACGCGCTTGTCGCTCCCATTCCGACCGAAGAATCTTGCAAATCCGTATGCCATGGCCTCGAGAAGGCAGATTGCCAGAAAAGAGCGCGATGACTTCCGGTGCGAGTACTTTGCGACGAATGCAAAAACTGAAAGATCTGGCACGGCAGGTAGCCACAGCAATAAACGATACGATACGGCTGGGTTCCGCTTGACCACATTGAAAAGAGCCCGATGTACTAGATGTATAGTTTACTAAGGTTGAGCGTTGGGCTAGTTGGTGCAGCATAATCCAAAGGTTTCACAGCGCATACAACGAGGACGAGCAAAGAAGAGACACACACAGCGCTGAACTTACAACTGGCTTTTTATTTTCCTGCCACGGCAATATATATGCGCATTTTTACAGGAAAAAAGAGAGCAGACGAGGTATACAAAATCAGTCAAAGGAACAGCAACCCATTATAGATATCACATGTTTTGAGGTAAAAATTCACTTTCCTTGCTCGAAAGAGCAAGCGACGCAACACTGATACACTTTTCACCACGTTTCAAAATTTCCTGGGCTTCTTTGATTTCGCGCGCTATCCTATTTTTGTTTCTCGCGAGCACACGTGTGTAATCGAAAAGAGGCCGGCACCCACAATCCCGACAATGAATTCCTAAATGCCCACTGATAGCCCTGTCTACATTGTACCGGTGTTCCTTAAGACGTTCATTAAGGCACCTTCCGGTCTGCCCGACATATTCACTGTGACAAGATAGCGGAATACAATACACGACGCTATCTTCACACGGGACGAACCTATCTTTATGCTTTGTGGTGCACATTGCGAATCCGGCACTCAGCAGCATCGTATTAACTTGATGCGATGTGCACGTGATGTCACAAAACTCAAACCTGGCGGAAGCTCTAGAAAATGACCAGCTTTCAGTTGCGGTTTGCATGCTGACATAAAACTTGTTTTTGCTACATCGCGTTGGACAAACAATCAGTTGCTGGCCATTTTACCTGCGAAAGAACTAGAACTGTCATCACACGCGCATAGTGGTGATGGTGGTGGCGGTGCATAGAAAGGGAGGGGTGCAGAGCACGTTTCGGCCTAATTAAACAGGAGAGTTTGGCGCCATGATCGCATTGTGAATGAAGTTTCCGGATGACAAAAATTGTGGCTTTCGCACTGCTCTTATGCAACATAAGTACAGGATTTATGTATTCATCAAGAAAATGAAAATGTATTGATGTAATAGACTCTTGTTTATTGTTTTCTTGATACTTTAGATAATTCGGCATTCGTTTAATTTTGATGTTTTTTCCAGTCCCGCAAAATCCGAATCAACGAGCTTTTACTGTTTTAATAGCTGTCGCGGAAGCTGTGTTTTAATAGCTGTCGCGGAAGATTTTATTGCATCGCCCATTCATTTCCCAAGTAACCTGGAACTAGTCTGGGTGGAACTTTGTGTACGTTTTAAGATGATGATTTTGGGCATATGTTACCGTCCCCCATCTTCGTGTTCAACTTTCACTGACGAATTGCATGACGCGCTTAACATGGTCACTGTACGCTTTCCCAACATTCCTATCCTTTTAGCTGGGGACTTCAACTACCCCACTATTGTGTGGAATAGCACAACGCCTTATCTTAGCCCTTTCTCGACTGAATGTAACAAGTTTTTAACGACCTGTTTGGATTTCAACCTGTCACAGCTTGTTTCTGAACCTACTCGAACTGCTTCAACTACATCAAGTATCTTAAATCTCGTTCTAACTGACGTACTGCATCTTATTTCTTCAGTCATGCATCTACCTGGTCTCAGTGATCATTCCTTGCTCCATTTTGATGTTGAAATTCCAGTATGTAAACACATTAATCAGGTAAAACACATTAGGAACTATAAACGGGCAGACTTCAATGCGATTAACCATGAACTAGGTTTTTTTCTATATGAATACTTGCCGGAGTTTTCACTGCGTTCTGTCGACGCTAATTGGGAATTGTTTAAGGACACCATTGAATGTCTTACTAATGTTTTTGTGCCGCTTAAGTCTTTGAGGTGTGACAGAGAATCGCCTTGGTTTAATAAATTTTTGAAGAGACTGTCAAACAAGAAGAAATGTTTGTTTCGCTCGGCAAAGGTGTTAAATTCTAAGGTGTGCTAAGAATCCTACTTTCTCGTGGCCGCTGAGTACAAAGCTGCGTTAAAAAACGCCAAGGACACATTCTTCAACCAAACTTTGCCTGCTATGCTGATTAACAATCCTAAACAATTCTGGAACGTCATAAATAAGAAGGACACCACCTCATTGCTACTTACATCCCCTGATGGAGTTTCATTCCCATCAAACGAATGTGCTTCTGTGCTCAACAATGCGTTTGCGGCAGCTTTTTCTAACGATGTTTCTTGTGTTAACAGCGACTACCCTGTTTTTGATGCTCCTCGCATGGACCCAATTGTTTTTGACGCACCGGGCATTCAGAGCATAGTAGAAAATCTTAAACTTTCCTCTTCATGTGGCGTTGACAACATTAACTCTAAATTTTTGATTAATACCAAGTCGTACTGTTCCACAATCCTTACTAAATTGTTTGAACAATCACTTGAAAGAGGTTGTATTCCCAGTGATTGGAAAGTAGGGAGGGTCATTCATCTGCACAAGTCTGGAAATAAACATTGCCCTGACAACTTTCGACCCATTTCCCTCACCAGTATACCGTGTAAAATCACGGAGCACGTCATATACTCTCATCTTGTCTCTTTTTTAGAATCTAATAACTTCTTCAGCACAGCCCAGCACAGATTCAGTAAGTCACTTTCATGCGAAACCCAGCTCATATGTTTCACACATGACCTTCACTGCATCCTCGATCACGGACCTCAGGCAGACTGCATATATTTAGATTTTTCAAAAGCGTTCGACAAAGTCTCACATGGGCTGCTATTTCTTAAATTATGTAATCTTAACATTGACCCTAATGTACTTGCATGGTTGATCTGCTTTCTTTCAAGCCGTTCTCAATTCTTAACAGCCAATAACATTGATTCACATCCCTTACCGGTCCGTTCTGGCGTGCCGCAGGGGTCCGTTCTCGGGCCCCTTCTCTTTCTTATCTATATAAATGATTTACCAACTAACATTTCGTCTTCAGTAAATCTTTTTTCTGATGATTGTGTTATTTACCGCGAAATTAACGACAATAATGACGTCTCTTGCCTTCAATCCGACATTAACAAGGTTCTGGATTGGTGTAACACTTGGAGTATGAAACTAAACATTAATAAGTGCAAGCACATGCGCATTTCTCGCAATTCCAATGAACCTCCTACTTACCACATTAACAATGTTACTCTTGAAACTGTGTTCTCTTATAAGTACCTCGGTGTTCACATTTCTTCTAACCTGTCCTGGAAAACTCACATCGATTATATCATAAATAACGCCAATCGCATGCTTGGTATCTTCGCAGGAACTTTTCTCATTCATCCAGTTCAATGAAATTACTGCTTTATAAAACACTGGTTCGCTCGAAATTAGAGTACTCTGCATCAGTCTGGAGCCCTGGCATCGATTCACTCATTTCAGACTTGCAAGCTGTGCAAAACCATGCCTGTCGTTTCATACTCTCTAACTATCACCGAACAAGTAGCGTAACCGCCATGAAATTGAGTTTGTCCTTCCCTCCTCTCTCTCATTGCAGGTCTGTAGCTTCATTATGTCTTTTTCATCAAATTTACTACAACAACTATCTGAAAAACAAATTACTCACAAGGCCCTCGTACATATCAGCTCGCATTGATCACTGCAATAAAGTTGGGATTCCATCTTGTCACACTAAATGTTTTCATGACTCCTTCGTACCCAGAACTTGTGTCAGTTGGAATGCCCTTCCCCATGACATTGCTGGCATAGCAGATACTAATACGTTTCGTAAAACAATTGCTATCTTGTGAATATATTTATGCTTGTTACTCTTTGTATAATTTTTTTTTCTCATTATCAAAATTGTTCTCGTGTATTCCCGCTGCTATTTTCCCTTGTCTTGTTGTGAGTTTTCGCCAGCCACTTTGTAATTTTACTTTTTTTGTTCCTTTATGATTTGCTGTTTATTGTATTCTTTATGTATCCCCGCTCCCCTCTGTAATGCCTTCGGGCCCTGAGGGTACAATAAATAAATAAATAAATAAATAAATAGATAAATAAACCCTTTGCGGTCCAATGTCGGGCCCTGCCCGACAGCGCAACACGCATACAGAGGTCCGTGGCCGGGCACTGCTCGACAAGTTCGTTTGCGGTTGACTCATGAGCGCGTTATGCACCATCCGTAAAAGAGTAATTCAACTTCTTTTACATGAGGCTTGAATCTTTTAGATTTGGACCAGAATGAACGGAAGGGGAAAAAAGGTTTCGGACCGCAAAGGGTTAATCCACAACAATGCAATAGGCCCAGCCACCGTCTGTGTGTATGTTCTTCTGAGTGGTCACAATAACAACAAGCCGCCCTCTTAATACGTCACTACTGCCTTTGGCACTGGGGGGGATACTCCAGCCTGCCACAGTTTGACGAGACAAGCGACAAGTACCCAGCTTACCGAGTTTGACTGGAGGCCTTCTTTGAAGGCAATGGCATCGAGGAGAAGTGGGCCCTGTTGCTTGCAGCTACACAGAATCAACAGTCCTAGCAGACGTAGTTGTTGCCCGAAACAGGTCCACGACATGCGCTCTTGCTCACTTGGCCAGTGTGAAAACAGACATGACAACTTGCTCGTATTGATTGGGTTAGAGACTGGCTGTGTTCGTATAGAATACTAGATGTTGGATCGCACAGCAAGACGGACTGCGGTGTTGTTTCCTTAACTGCCTATTCGATATTATCATTAACTACCCGCCACGGTGGTCCAGTGGTTAAGGTGCTCGACTGCTCACCCGCAGGTCGCGGGATCGAATCCTGGCCGTGGTGGCCGCATTTTCAGTGGAGGCGAGAATGCTCGAGGCCCACGTACTTATATTTAGGTGCACGGTCAAGAACCCCAGGTGGTCGAAATTTCCGGAACCCTCCACTACGGGTGTCTCTCATAATCATATCGGGGTTTTGGGACACTAAACCTCAACAATTATTATATATAGATATTATTAACCGACACACATGGCCTAAGCCATACGTGCCGAACGAACGCTTCTCATGGGCACCTTATCCGTGCTTGTCTTTCGCCGTGTACTGTTTTCACAGCTGCGCACAAGAGCCCAGCGTCTCACTGTGAAAGGAAAGTGAGCTCGTGCACACAGTGAGACGGCACTCTCCAGTCGGTCATTTATCAAAGGGCTTTCAATACAATGAGATCAATCTGCTTCACATGACAACCAGTCGTAGCGAATGTGACTATAAAATAGATAAATCAAATATTACAAATTACAGTCGAACCCGGGTATATCGAACTCGCCAAAAAACGTTTATTAGTTCGATATATGGCATAATTCGATACAGGCCTGCTATAGGATTTGACACAAAGGCGCATAACAATAAGAAAAGTACTTTATTAATATGGTGGCTTACTTGCGTGCCCTACTTTGGAACAAAATAGACCTGGATTTTCTTCCGTGTCAACGACTTTGCTGCCTGCGACAGCACGCACGCCTCCACGTTGTCCAACGAGTCGGAGCAGCTGAGGCTGCAACCTTCCACATTCACGCAATAGCACCGGACCAACGCAAGTGCACTAATCACTTCGGAGGATGTAGGCAATGGGCCATCGTCAATTTCCTTATCGCTGTCGCTTTGGCTCGTGGTCGGCACGACGTCTGCAACGTAGTCCTCATCTTGTAGCTGACCCATGATGGCGACATCATCGTCCGCACTGACGAACTCGTCGAATGTCGATCCGTCGATAGCTCCCGGGAACTCTGCCAGCTCGCTCCAAACTTCGGCGGAAACGCCTGCGGTGTCTTCAGTGCTGTCATCGGAATTTGGGGTGTCATCACCAGGCATGCGCAAGCCGGCATGCCTAAAGCAGTTCTGGATCGTCTCCTTCGTGACATCTGCCCACGATCTACTCAACATAGAAAGAGCTCGACCCGATTTATGATTTCGAGTTTCGCGGCGAACGGCAAATTCTGCCTCTTTGCACAAGCCATGACGACAGCGCGCCAATAAAGTTCACAGAGCACCAACAGGCAACACCACCAGCACAGACCACGCTGACTGAGGACTCGAGGAAAACAGGCAGCAACAGGCACACAAGCATAAAGGAAGGAAAAATGGCGCTCACTTCTACCGCCTCCGCGCCTCGGAGAAAGCACGACGGCCTCTGATTGGCTGTAAGCGCTGCGAGCGGGCCAGGATGATTTCTTGCAGGGGGGTGTTCGCCCGTGCACAACCGGGTCTAAACCACTTTTTCTAGGGTGGCGCCGGCAGTTTTCCCCGCCACCGCGAGGGAAAGCCAACTTGCTGGGGCACTTTTGAGGCACATGGAGTTTGATATATCGGTTGTCGTTGCTATTTTCGTTCGATGTAACAGTAACTTTTGCTATATATTCTCAATGTAAATTTACCGTGTTTAGAAATTGTTCGATATACGGGATAATTTGATATAAACGGGTTCGATATAGTCGGGCTCGACTGTACAAAATAAACCAATTAGTGGCTGTGAATCGCACACCTATGAAACAAACAACGACCAAGCCTCGAGGGTCAACCTATCCCTCAGCCAGCACTCCCACAGTCGTACACCCCAGAGCAGAAAAATTAGAGCAGACATAAAAACTATATAAATAAACGAGGCCCAGTCACGAGGTGATGCCTCTGGACTTTGAGGCTGCGGAAGGTTGTGCGTGCCACTCGAGGCTGTGGGCCCCGACAAGACACCATGACTGACAGCCGGCACGGCCAAAACGCGCGCACACCTTCCAGAGTGGCCCCCCTCATATCCATCTCGCTTGGGCTGTCAGGCGAGCACAAGCAAGGCTTGAGTCCCGCCAATGTTAGGCCATTGGGAACCCCGTATTGAACATTTGCAGATGGGGTGGCAGCGAAGTGACGGTATAATTTACGACCAGCTGCCACCGATACTGCCAGGAGGGGAGGGATGCGGAGATCTTCCAACCAAAAATGGTGTTGTGCAGATGCTCAAAATCCCACGAGGCACAAGAGATGTTCTGAAGGAAAGAAGGTGACTCTTAAGGGCTCGTTTTTCTTTGTTAGACACAATATTAATGAGAACTAACAGACGATAACACCAAGGAAAGTATAGGGGGTGATATCTGTAGTATTTCGAATATAAATATGAAGAAAGTTAAGTGGACGAAAAGATAACATGCCGCCGGCAGGGACCGAACCGGCAACCTTCGAATAGCGGGTCCGATGCTCTACCACTGAGCTACGGCGGCGGTCATCCTCCCGTCCACTTTATGGGGTATATATGTTCATTTAAACCTAGGAGTGTTAGTTAGCACCAATCACAGCCATGGCGGCAAGTGTGGAACACTCTTTTTTTCTGCCCGTTGGCGTCACGTAGCACGTGATCTTTTTACGAGCTTAAAGCTGACCAATAATCCCGCACATACTACCTGAAGGCATCAAGTCTGCCAGAACGAGACCCTCGCTATGAGTGAAGGAAGGAAGGCGACTCTTAAGGGCTCGTTTTTCTTTGTTAGACACATTATTAATGAGAACTAACAGACAATAACGCCAAGGAAAGTATAGGGGGTGTTATTTGTAGTATTTCAAATATAAACATAAAGAAAGTAAAGTGGACGAAAAGATAACTTGCCGCCGGCAGGGACTGGCGGCAAGTTATCTTTTCGTCCACTTTACTTTCTTCATATTTATATTCGAAATACTACAAATAACACCCCCTATACTTTCCTTGGCGTTATTGTCTATTAGTTCTCATTAACAGATGTTCTGACTGTTTTGTCTCCAGTGCATCCCATCGATCTTGCTTAATCCGACATTGTGGGATTGCATGCGCATCCCATTATTTCAATCGCTTCACAAAACATTTGCACGCGCAGCGGTGAGAGGGGTTACACAGGAGAGGGCTCTGTGCCGCTCCCGTAGCCCCTTCCCTACCCTTTTCTGGAGAGACTCTTTCTGGAACACAAAGAATGGGCATTGCTTTCCTTCCACTTGAGAAGCCGTGGCAGATACAGCTCAGTCGAGTCGGGAGCCATCCAGCCGCCATCACCCCTGGCGCTCCCCCAACCTTTGTGTGCGACTTATCGCCTCAGGGTCCAGTGCAAAGCCACGAGAGGTGAGTACAAGCGCTCTCTCTCGTGTGCTTGTTATTTGTGCCTTCCTGTTGCCGTGCGGAACTGCTCCGCTGCTTTGGAATTTTATATATTGCTGCATGTGGTGGTGTTCTGGCGCAATAAACTGTCAGACAAAGAACGCGTCTCTGTTTCCACTGGCCTGAAACCACCGCAGTTGTGACTCAACATGAACCATGGGCTAGGGGTCCAGCTCTGGCTGATAGGCTGCTGTGTAGTGCTAGCGAGTGAGAGCCACTCCATAGCGCGTGGTGCGACCCAAAGACAGGACTGTGTGTTGTGGGGCCTGAAAAGATGAGCCGCTCTCGGAACACACGGAGACGGTAGACGCCGTCGGGCAAACCAACATGTGTACATTTATTCAACACTTTTACATACGACGAGCTCGCCTGCCGAATCTGATACACAACTAGTAACACGCTAAGTAACCTTATACAATGCCAATACAATACACAGAAAACATAACACACACAATGTACCGCGAATGCGGCGTCACCGACGTTCGACTCGCCACAAGGGGTCCACGGGAAACATGTCGTGATATCATCCCCATGGACCCAGGAGACATTCACCTGCACACGCCGCCAAATCCAGAGAGACTCGCTGCTGTTTTCTGTACGCCGTTCCATCCTTGCCGACACGGCAGCACCACCACGCGATCACAGTGCCACCTCTCGTTCGGCGGCTGTTAAACGTAACTGTGGCTGATCCGCAAGACGCATGTGCCATGAGGCACAAACAACTTTACAGGGGGTGATGCACCCACACAGTGTTATACAATAATAACCTCTATAATGTCTACACTGAAACCTCCTTATAACCAAGTTACATATGAGACGAAAGTGTCTTCATTATAGACATACATTCATTGCATTGTATCAAGACTATTCTTGATTTATAATTAATTTTGTGGAGGTTTGAGCATTGTTGCCTACATTGTAGCTATATTTGCGATTGTTATTTTTGGATGCAGGAGGTGAATGAGGTGGTACAGAAGATGTCGGGCACGCGACCACTGCGCCTCTGGGAAGGCAGCAGCAGCAGCAGCAGCAGCAGTGCCCTGGGTGGAGGCCAGCTGCTGTTCTCATTGCAACTGCGACTACGGGGCATCCGGCTTACAGCCACCACACCCACGGCCAGTGCGGTGCGCCTCGAGACAGGCACTCTCGACCTGCAGCTCTCCAACCGGGTGCAGAATGCCTCACGTGCTGTGACAGCCATGAAGCTGTTTGGCAAAGGACAGGTGGACCTCAGCTTGGCTCTGGGTCAGCTGGTCAAGGTATGCCCTGCTCCTTGGAATGCTTTTGACAATTTTGTACACACGCATGGAACCGGTCAAGCAAATCCTAAGGATCATTAGCAGACCAATTTAACACTTTTGTGACTGTGCCTATTCCCATTGATGGTGCATTATCGACCAAAACAAATGCAAATTATGGCGCTCTCCAAGCACTTCTCGACAGCTAACACCATCCAAAGGGTATAAGAGGAAGTATTTTATCGGTTTCACTCTTGAGTTTCTCTTTTCTTCCGCGGGGGGAATTTTTAAAACTCCTTCACAGTCGGGGAGGCAAGCACTTGTGGCTTCAGTTATGCGGTCGACGTTGCTTGTGAATGCTCCATGGGCACAGCGAATTTCGACGAATTCCGATAAATCTGAGTGGGAATCTCTGGATGATGATAGCAGCGCAGACTCGGAAGATGACTTGGATATGGACGGCAAAAATGCATCCAACTGCCCCGGAACATCAGCAGGTATCCACAGGTACGTTTCGCTCTCTCCTCGGGACGTTTTATTGCTGCCTCGCATCAGTGTAATCATATCCGCCGTGTTCTAAAGGTCACAGCTCTTATCTGCAGCGTGTCAACTTTGTTTGGGTGAGACCACTTGGTGCTTGCTGCTCAAGGATTAGAGACAGTCCACAGTGGACGTTGGCCTAGCGCTCTTGGAGTGCCACACGGCGGTTCGTCATTTGTTTTTTCGTGTTGTTTTTCACCGCTGAAGTCTTCAGAGAGATGTGCAAGTTCGTTCTGGTGTACATCCAAGTCCCGCACTTGCATTGTTATTGGAGTCAACGACACATATTTCATCTTGAGATAACAGAGAGCTGAGCTAGTTCGTAAGTATTCATGTTAAAGAGACAGGGCATGCAAACATGGACACAAGAGAGACACACACAAACGCCGACTAACAACTGGAAAGGTGCACAACGGCAGAAAATAAAGAAGGCACGAAAACTTATCACAGCACAGGGAGACCTCAGAGATAGGGAAAACTAAGCATAGATGATGGTGTGAAATGAATTGCTTCCAATAAAATATTCTTAATTAATATGACAAACTTATCAACGCAAGAAAATAAAGATTTTTCTACATGCCGAAGTTGTTACTGCAGCCAGTACCCCACTAGCTAACTGATGTCACATTGCGCCCAGCAATAGGATCGATCGAGAAGAAACAGAATCTGGCTTTTGTCTTGGAGTCGTGTTAGGGGAATGCATTAGGGACTCTTTAGCATTGAGGCACTGTTGTATGTCTCCGGTTATTCTCTCCGGTTATGACAGACCCACTCAGCTTTTACATGACAGTCTGTTGTAACAGTGAATAATAGGACATGTTTACTAGCGAAAAAGACGAGGACGAGAAGAAGGAATACAGGACAACGCTAGCGTTGTCCTGTATTCTTTCTTCTCGTCCTCGTCTTTTTCGCTAGTAAACATGTCCTATTATTCACGTTACCAACTAGCCCAACTTTCCGCCTTAAATGTTGTAACAGTACTTCGATTTTACATACTCCCTTTACAACAGACCAATATCCTCTTCACTATGAAGGTCTGGTGTAATGAGGTTATACTGTATTAGGATCAGATGGGATTTTAACCTGTGCCGTCTGCGTGGCACTCGGGTCTTCCACCACGGTGCCACACTGGGGCTTGTAACTCCTTCACAAAAATACTCTATACATGCGTCATGTTGGGTAAGGAAATATACCGTGGCAGAAGAGTAAAATTATTTTACCATCTCCCACTAAAGGGAACCATGTGGGGATGCGAAGGAGTGCATGGGTCGTCTTAAAGTTCCGTTCATCACGGGCACCTTGCCCGATCTTAACGCGTCCTTGCATGTGGAGCACACCATGAATTCACTGTAGTTGCTGTTGCTGTTACTCGTCCTGAACTCTTGTTGGAGCACGCCACACGGGTTCATTAGCGCATCTGCAGAATCTCGTTCGCCGATGCCATCACATGATTGCTTAGAGAGTGTAAGGGGGAGAGGCCACAGCGTCTTACCCAGCCCCTTACACAGGCCCGAACGCTCTAGCGCGTGCCAGCACACGTGGTTTTGTCTGCGTTACGCCAAGCTAAGACAGTATACGGCAGCCCGGGCCCCTAAAGTGCTCTGCACGTATCATCATCAAGGCGGTCGAAGAACAAAACGAAGAAGACTTCTCCTTGGCGTGAGCGCACGCTCAATATGTTACAGATGGCTATGGCAGGTTTTAAAAAGCGGACGGTCGCCAATGGAACTATGGACAAAGCCCAGCGCAAAAGCTGCTTCGCATCTAATAACAACTAGTCATCACACAATGCTAGTAAAGTAAAGAGTGTGTGGTTTATTGCTTCCCACCAGTGTTGTAGAGTTGTCACTCCAGAATTGGAATGACTCCGGAATCATTCCACATTTTTTGCGACCCCGGAATGGAATGGGACAACGCTTGGAGGAATGGAATGGAAATGAAATTAATCGCCTTTTGCGCGGAAAGGAATGGGAATGGAATTACGTCTTTTTCCGAAAATAGAGCACGTTTTCGTCTACGTGCTGTTTTTCAAACTTCAAACATTAGTAAGTCAGAGCCTCGAATTTAACAATAAAGCAGTATTTTTAAAATGGCCTGGCTTATTACAGGCATGGTACATTTATAAGCAACACGCCTACTGTAAACCGAGGCATGAGTTAGTGTACAAACAAATTCATTATCCCAGGAGATACTGAATGGAGAAACAAATTACCCCTGCGCATTGGTTTCCATTGATACCCCCACACGAAAGTGGCGAATACTCTATGCACAGCCTGATCTTTATCTCACGAGCAGTTTAGTACCTGACTCACATAAATGACCTTTGCGACAAGGAAGACATTGCATACCTGCACGACCGCTCCAGACGCGTGGCAAAACTGCTTAGTCTTCTTGAATACTACTTTTGTCAGCATAAAAATACGCTATGTCGTCATTTTAGCATTAATACATTTAGGCCTAAACAATTTAAGACATCACCATTTGTTCAAATATGCTGAACATGCAAATACTATAAGTAGCGGGAGAACTGCCCCTGAGGCTTTCATGTTTTTCGCCCAGGTTGGTGATAAGTCTTCTGTACGTAATAACAGTTTAACTTTGATAGTGCTACCAAGTCCACATTTTCTTGTTATGCTTCGCGAATGTGCAGATGTTATTCGTACATTGCTGTTAATGTCTGGCGACGTTGAGTTGAACCCGGGGCCTAACACTGAGGCAAACTCTACTGATCAAATGTTGAAAAAGATCTTGAAAGAACAGACCAAAACTAATGAAACGCTGAAAGATTTAACGTGCAATCATAAACACGTTGAAACAACAGTTGAGGGCATTAAACAAAGAATTGAAACCATGGAAAAAGTACTTGGACGTTTGAATCACTTGGAACATAAGCTCGCAGAATGCGACCAAGCCTGTCAGAATACAAATAAAATTCTTCTGAGTCTTGGAGCTAAAGTTGACGACTTAGGAAATCGGAGCCGACGTAATAACCTCATAATATATGGTGTCAGTGAAGAACCCAATGAAGACAATCGATCGCTGGAGGACAAAGTAAAGAAAACTGTATTTAAAGATTTACTTGATTTAGAGGTCAGGACAATAGAGAGAATCTACAGAATTGGTGCTAAACGAATCTACAGAATTGGTGCTAAACGTGGCCAAAGCCCACGCCCCGTAATACTAAGAGTATTCGACTTCTCTGAAAAGTCTAACATTTTATCACATTGTTTTAAAAAGGCAACACAAATTTCCATTCGCGAAGACTTCTCGCTGAGAATAAGAGAACTGCGGTCCAAGCTGTGGCACTCAGCTGAAGGTGATAAGGCAACAGGCTGTAAAGTGTCACTAGTATATGATAAACTAAAATTCGACGGAAAAACTTTTGTTTGGGATGCACAGCCGGACCGCAGGGTCGAACTTCCTCGTTCTCTGCGTAAGTTGCCCAAAGTGCAGGATAGCCAAACCAAAGCCTGACAAATGAATCTAAAGTCACTTAGAGTGATATCACTAAATGCTCGTAGCGTACTGAATAAACTGCACCTTTTTAACACAATTTTCCTGTCCTATCATCCATACGCTGTAGTTACAACTGAAACCTTGTTACACGAAGACGTTCAGGACACTGAAGTAATCCCTCCGGCCTATAAATTGATTCGCAAAGACAGAACATCTCGTGGTGGTGGAGTTGCCATAGCTATAAAGAACAACATACCCTACGAAGTACTTGATGAGATCCCTGATCATGAAAGTATTTGGTGCAGAACAACATTACACTGCAAACGCATCACCTTAGGTGAAATTTACCGGGCTCCAAGCTCTCCACCAGAATATTTAGAAGTAGTTACTGACTACCTTGCCAAACACACTAATTCCCAAACTAACCTCATTTTAACAGGCGATTTTAACCTACCAGGCATAAATTGGGTTGACATGATGGCAGGGAATCCAGAAGTGCTGAATCTCTCTTGTTCACAGTTTTTACGAACTCATTAAGCGAGAAATCCGATACAAGATTCAGCAATTCGTCATCGTCTCTACTTGACCTTATGTTAGTAAGTCCTTCACTTGATAACTGTACAGTTAGCATTGACGAAGTAATTTCTGATCACAGGTTAATAGCCATGACTTGCCCTGTTTCTAGTGGTAAAAAGTACAATAAACCCGCTCCTACTTCTGTTAAAGACTACGCACGCGCAAATAATACTGCTATTTGTAGTGTTGCCGCCGGAGGTACCGTCTGGCGGGCCAAGAAGGGCGGCTCAGCACCGGAGCGCACGCAGTTACGTCAAGACAGGCCGGGAACGGGGAAAGGACTGAAGTTTATGAACAAAGAGATTGGTCGTACGATTTCGAACATGAAATGCCCGTTGTGTGGCGCTCTGCATCACACAATCGAAACCGAAACTGCTAAGGTGCGACACCACATCATCTCCCCCTAAAAAGGAAAGGAGTTGTACTCTGTATATGACATTATACAGTGGTAAGGCATTGAAACGTTTGTATGAAGTAACACGTTGGCACACAATCCTTGAACATGTTGTGGGAAAATGTGCAAAAATAGGTAACATCATTATACAATAGTTATCACATGTAGGAATGTATTCTTTATTAGGACAATATTTATGTGACCAGATTTGACGTAGTTTGACTAAACTTGATGTAATGGATTTTTATTTTTATTGCATGAGCCCATTTATGAACTGGTATAAGTAGTAATTAGTAACTTAGTGTCAGTCACCATTATATGTTCCCAAAAACAGGAATATGCAGTAAGTAGTATACGAAAGTAGTATAGGCCTAGTGCGCTGCAGCTTTGAACCGAACAGGCAGCGCTACCGGACGGCCGCGGCAGAAAACTTGGGATTGTCGTTTGTTGCTCCTGTGCCCGCAGTCACGGTAGAAATGCATGGCTCCTCGCCGAAAGGACGTAAAAACGTCGCAGAACTCCGGTAATTTTCCGTACTTCTGCGTGCATGGCTGGCACAAAAGCTGTAGGAACACCGTTCGGAAGCAACTAGCTTTAAAATTCTGCGGGTTACCTCAGAAGTCGGACGAAAATGAAAGACAACTCTACCGCAGCTGTGCGGGGCTGCGTAAGCAACGCCTCGAATTCCGTACATAAATGTCCCCACTCTCGTGCGGTTTTTTTTTTTTTGCCTTTTATTATTTATTTTAAATGGATACACAAGCTTACAAGGTCACAAAGAAATAGGAAGATAGCAGGCTGACAACGGCCACCTAGAGGGGCAATGTGCCTCTCTGCGTCTTCTGCTCCCACGCGTGATTTCTTTCCAGCCAGAGCGGCGAGCATGGTAGCCGGTGCGGAATCACACACATTTGCCGCGTCCTCTTCGTTGGGAACGAAAACAGTTCGGTATGGCTCAGCACACGTAGAGCACTGAAAAATCAAAAGCTCACCTCCACTCGTACGTCGTAGTCCACGGTTTTCGATTGCACTCGGCATTTCCCAATGTCGGAAGACTCCATCGCGCACATCAATTCTTCTTTCAGACCACACACTGACCACTCGCGTGCAACTTCGTACCAAGCGACCAAGAACTCCTTTTGAAACACACTTTATTGCAATTTCAATCCTACGGAAACCGCAGAACAACACACGATCGTCGCTTCTTGTCCTCACGTTCACGCGCGGGCTGGCGGCCTTGGCTAGCGATGCGCTTTCCTAGCAGACGACAACCAGTGACGAACTGATGGGCGCTTGCAGTCTCACTGTCTGTAAAGTGTGTGCGCTCGCTCGCCTGTGTGTGTGTGTGTGCGTTGTGAGCGTGTTTGTGTGTGGGGGGGGGGGATCCAAGGGACGGAAAAGAACTTGTTTCCGGCGCAAGCAGCTGTGTTTTGTCGGCTTTTTCTTTTATTTTTTTTGTTGGTTGGGCTCGCAGTTCGGTTTTCAGCAAAAAAACGGACTGAGGGGGACCTGTCTCTCTCGAATGGCTTGAGGCAAAGAGGGGACGAAGTTTTGTTGAATGCTTACGTTAACAAGAGTCGCTGCAAGCTGGTTTTTCAGCTACAGCTTTAAACGGGTGTAGTTTGAGAGGTTTTTCAGACAGGAAAAAAAAAAAACAAAAATAAACATAAGTTCGCACAGCGTATTTACATACGCAGACAAAAAAAAAAGAGAACTACGGTGGCCGTTCTTGGAGAATAGCGGCCGCCGCAACAGTAGCCGCCGCCTTGAAACATGCAGACGGGCCCATAGGCGACAGTCCTAACAGTGCGCCGCTAGCCCGATAGAGGGCGAGAGCAGTAGCACCACCATACCAGCTCACGAGGTCTATATAGTAGTATACGAAAAACAAGTATATGAAGAAAATGTATATATCAAGGAACGTAGTCCTTGTACCATGTCGGCTTTCTTCGGTGCCGTTTGGGACGAAGGGGACGGTTAGTAGAAGAATTTGAGCCTTGGGGCTCACCTACACACTCGTCGGAGAGCGAACGCGGCAAAGTTTCAAGATTTTCCGTAGTCGGCATGTTAGTCGACATATCTATCCCCCCCTTCGAGAAGCGTTGCATTGGGGCTGGGCACATCAGCCGATTGTTGTGAAGGTGCCTGCAAGGTGGTTAGTGGAAGTCTCACTAACTGTGGAGCTGCAGAAGAACATGGAGGTGGGGAGGAATTATGTTGATGCATGGACGATGTGTTAGGTGAAGGACATGAATTCTGCTGTGGAGTTGCATTCTGCTCAGCATGAACAACTACCAGCTTTGATGCATTCCAGACGTTGCCATCACTAAGGCGAAAGGAATTGAATCCAGTTTGACTAAGGATTGTATAGGGACCTCTGTATTTATTCTTCTTCCCTGGCAGACGAACTTTAACTCTGAGGCCCACCTGTAGCTTAGGAGGTTTTGCTCCACGCTTAGAATCAATGCGTTGCTTAGTTGCCTGTTGCTTGTGGAACACTCGTGTTCTCACAGGATCCAAACTTGGCGAAGGAGCGGAAGAGTTTGGGTGTAACCCTGCAATGTCAATTCCAGAACGCGGTTGGCGGTTATGCAGAAGTTGTGCAGGCGACAAGCCTGTAGTAGCTTGAGGCGAAAAGCGATACGTGCCTAAGTACTCTGTTACAGCTTGTTTCAGTGGGTGGCATTCAAGTTGAGCGAGCTGAATTTGCTCTTTCAAAACGCGGTTGAAGCGTTCAACTTGACCGTTAGATTGAGGATTGTAGTTCGAAGAGCAAAGATGTTGTATGCCTCTGTCGGAGAGGAACTTCTCAAATATTTGAGATTTAAACTGAGGACCGTTGTCCGTGACGATTGCTTCTGGAAAACCTTCCCTACTGAAAAGTGCTGACAGAAATGTAATTACTGCGTCAGAAGTGACTGCATGGGTAAAGCAAACCTCAGGCCACTTAGAGTGGTAGTCAGTTAATGTAATTGCAAATCTGCAGTCGAAAGGAGCACGTTCAAGTGGACCGACAATGTCCATGCCTAGCTTTTCCCAAGGTTTGTCTGGCTATGGGACAGGCTGTAAGGGTGCAAAAACTGGTTTAGCAGATTTATCTGCTGTTTGGCATACGACACAGTCGCGAACTGCACGTTCAACTTGGCTACCTAAGCCAGGCCACCAGTATCTTTCTCTAAGTCGCTGCTTAGTCCTGACAATTCCAGGGTGACTTTCATGAGCCAACTGTACGAGTTTATTGCAGAGTGAAGCAGGAATGCTTACTCTGTCTGCACGGAAAACTTAGTTGTCTACATAGGACAGCTCATTTCTGATTGCAAAGTAGGGTAGTAGTTCTGGCTGAAGAGATTTCTTTTCTGGCCATCCGTTAGCAATGTATGGAATTACTTGTTGCAAAGTAGTATCCTCAGCAGTTGCTGCCTGTAAATCAGCTTTACTTATGCACGGAGTGACAAGTGAGATTATCTCTTCTTCCAAGTCTGGTGAGACTGGAAGTTGCAAAGGCAGACGGGAAAGTGCATCTGCTACAACATTATTTGAACCTTTGCAGTACTGTACAGTGAAGTTGTAGTACAAAAGTCTGGCACACCAGCGTGAAATGCGTAATGGGCGTCGGCACTCTGATCCAGCAGAAAGTAATGTAGTAAGTGCTTGATGATCAGTGCGTAATGTAAAATGTCTACCCCAGATGTATACATGCCATTTCTCGCAAGCAAAGAGGCATGCTAAGGCTTCACGCTCACCAGTAGAATATCTGCGTTCAGCAGCTGACAAGGTTCTCGAAGCAAAAGCAATTGTAATTAACTGATCACCTTTGCGTTGTTGAAACACAGCACCCAAACCTATGTTTGAAGCATCAGTCGTTATGACTATCGAAAGCTTCTCGTCAAAGAGTTGAATGACTGGGTTTTCAGCCAGTACTTCTTTGATACTGTTGAATGCCGAATTGGCTTCATGCGACCAATGAAATGTTTGGCCTTTACGCAACGTGGAGCGCAGTGGTTCAACAACGTCAGCATAATGAGGAATGAACTTTGAGTAATAGCCAGCGAGACCAAGAAATGAATGCAAGGATTTACAATCTGTAGGAGCAGGTGCATTAACAATAGCATGCACTTTGGACTCAAGAGGAGACAATCCTCTGGCACTGACATTGCGTTTTAAAAATTGGATTTCTTGGACAGCAAAGACACATTTGTCGTTGAGTTTCATTCCTGTGTTGCTTATGCGGCTTAGTACTGCTTGTAAATTAGCATCATGTTCAGCACGCGTTCGACCCCAGACCAAAATGTCATCTAGGTGGCATAGTACTCCAGAACAACCTTTCAAAATGTCTGACATCATTTTCTGGAAAACAGCAGGGGCAGATGCAAGCCGGAAGCAGACTCTACGGAATCTGAACAAACCATCATGCGTTACAAAAGTGGTTAAGTCCCTACTTGATTCTGACAAATCAACCTGATGGTATGCTGATGCAAGATCTAGCTTCGAAAAGTAAACAGCACCTGTAAGTTGCTGGAGAAGTTCTTCGATGTGGGGCAAGGGAAACCCATCAATCACGATAGCTTTGTTTGGTTCACGCAAGTCCACACAAAGTCTTAAGCAACCGTTCTTTTTTTTCACCACGACCAGTGGAGAGACCCACTCTGATGCTGAAACACATTCGATGATGCCTGCATTTTCAAGATGAGAAAGTTCATCGGAGACTTGTCGAAGCAGGAATGGCAATCTGCGAAGCTTGGCAGCTACAGGCAGCACACCTGGGCGGCGTTTCACTTCGTGCATGTAGCCTTTCACCAGGCCAAGTTCCTGGGTGAAGAGGTGATGAAATTCGGACGGAGCATTGGCAGGAATTCTTGGAGTTGCTGTACTTGAAACTTGTGAGCAGGACAATGTAGTACCGTCAATGTGTATGTGGAGGCTTCGAATGGCGTCCAAACCAAGAAGTGAAGAACCTTCTTTTGTCACGTAAAATGTGACAGTAGCAGTGGTATCGTTGTACCGGACGTTTGTAGAAAAGTATCCGACGTTGGGAATGCATTTCTTTGAATAGTCCTCAAGGACAATGTAGGAGTCAAGGAGTCTGGTCCCCGGAAAGTACTGCTTGAAATCTTGTAAGTTCAGCAATGAGACTGTCGCACCAGTGTCAACGAGAAAAGGAATGTTGACTGGGCCAACTTGAACAGAAATCTTCAGTGGCGAAGGACGGCTGGTGCGTTCATCAACGTTGAGAATAGTAACTGTATTTGTTACTGCAGTATCTTGCACTTGAGCTACGTTTTGTTGCGAAGTTGCGACATTTGATGAGCGGCAGACAACTCTGAAGTGGCCTCGTTTTCCGCAGGCAGAACAAATGCGGTTGCGAGCAGGACAGTTTGCAAAATTTGCGTAATGTTGAGACGATCCGCATCTATAGCTAGCAGAAATTCGATTCAGATCGGTGCGGTTCATTCTGCTGTTTTGCAGAGTCCGATGAAGGATGAGGACGGGTGTCATGTTGCGAGCGGCCATATTGGCTCCCTCCCGAGTTCTGTCGGGGAGGCCGACGGCCATGCTTCTTTCGTTTTGGTGGAGAGGAATGTGAAGTGCCTTGGCGGCCATCTTGCGTACCCGCTTGAAATCCGACCTTGTCAACTTGCGCGTTTGCGAACTCCTGCATTTCGAGTTCGGTACGTTCCCCTTCTTTGGCAATTTGGATTGCTTGATGTACAGTAAGGGTAGGTCCCAGCTGCAGAAGTGGTATGCAGACTTGTTGTGCGATAATTCCACTGAAGAGCTGATCGTGGACCATGGCATTGACGGAGGTCCCGAAATTGCATCGGCTGGCCATCGTCTGTAGTGCAGAAGCATAGTCAGTAACGGATTCGCCTGGTAGCTGTTTGCGCAATTTGAAGTAGTGATGCTCCAGTATTTCGTTGCTCGGCGTTTTGAAGTTTCACAGATTAAATTGCGTGATCAAACCTTCACTGAGCCTACATCCATAGCAAACAAATTGAATGTTTTTTCAATCAGTATTTACGAGAACCGCCTCATTCTCTCCATATCCATCACGAGACCTCAAGGTGTCGATGCAGGAAATTACGATAAGTGAGGATGGCATTTTATGTCTACTGCGTAAATTAGACATCAAAAAGTGTTCTGGTCCTGACTATATCACAAACATTTTTCTGCACAGGTACGCGGGTTGGGTATCGAAGTATCTGCACAAAATTTACACGGTATCTTTGAAGTTGTCATCTATCCCTGATGATTGGCGCTGTGCAAATGTTGTGCCAATTCACAAAACCTGTTCCAAGTCAGACCTGAACAATTACAGACCAGTTTCACTCACAAGTACGTGCTGCAAGGTTTTGGAGCACATCATTTACAAAGCCATTGCTACCCACATTGACCAAAACGATCTCTTGTCCCATCGACAACACGGTTTCAGGTCTGGATTTTCAACCGTGACGCAATTAGCAGAATTAACGCATGACATTGCTAACGAACATAATAAAGAAGGTCAAATTGATGCTATTTTTTTTTTATCTAAAGCATTTGATGTCGTACCTCATGCTGACCTGATTACCAAACTCTAAGCTTATGGTATTGACAGAGCCACTGTGTCTTGGATTTCACTATCTTACGAATAGAAAACAAAGTGTCACTGTGAATTCCTGTTCGTCAGAAAAGCTGAGTGTGTTTTCTGGAGTGCCACAAGGGTCGGTATTAGCACCCATTTTGTTTTACAGCGAAAGCTGTTATGAGATCATTTCAACGGCTGTTTTTGGTGCCGTAGTTGTCCGCCGCCGGTGTCCGTATCCACTATCGCACGAAATAAGAAAAAAAAAAGGAAATGAGAAGAAATTTCCTAATTTCCTTTCGCTGTGACTGTGCTGCGCTTTCCGCGCAGGCCTGGCGTTTTTTAATTTATATAAATGACATACAAGACTTTGTTCACCCGTAAGTACAGATACGTTTGTTCGCGGACGATTGCGTCATATATAAGCCAGTACACAGTCATGCAGATCAGCTTACGCTAAATGAATCTTTAGGTTCTATTCACGGATGGTGCAAGGTATGGGGTATGAGGCTAAACACTACGAAGGCACAATTCATATCATTCACTAATAAAAAATGCCCGCTTGAATTTACATACACACTAGGCAATACCGCATTATCCAGCACTTCGCATATAAAATATCTGGGGGTAATTTTGACAAATAACCTAAGTTGGGAAACCCACGTTAATGAGATCTGTCGGAAAGCTCATGGTAAACTGACATTGCTGAAATGAAAACTGCGTGGGGCACCATCATCTGTCAAATTGAAAGCATACAAATGTTTAGTGCGACCTGGCCTAGAGTGCGCGGACTCAGTTTGGAGCCCACACCAGAAATATCTATAAACTGGAGCGAATACAAAAACTGGCGGTTTGGTTCGCCTTTTCAGATTACAAGAAGGAGCAGCGTTAGCTAGTTAATTATGAAAGCTAATCTACAGACGCTAGTTGATCGCAGAATAATATCGAGGTTAAAATTTATTTTTCAGCTCTATCATGGACACTTTAGATTAAATCGCTCTGCATACCTACACTGTCTCACCAGACATTCCCTTCGAACGGGCCACAGTAAAATGCTGAGACAATCCGTAAGCCACATAAACTCACACAAGTACTTGCTATTTCCAGCCGCCATCGACTATTGGAATAAACCGCCCAAAACTGCAGTTTCCTCTGCTTCAGCAGATGCATTTGTTAACGCTATTGCAAATATCAACTTTGGTGTGTAAAGTATTCACAATCCAATGTCGCACGATTTACTTTGTATCTTTTTGAACTTATGTGTGCGGAAAACAACGTTGTGTGATTAATATTTATTTTGTATTTTTACTTATTTTCTTTTTTAAATGACCATGTACCATGTTTGCCACTTATGTATATGAAGATTTTTTCGTTACCACTCCTGCTTGGGCCCGAATGTGGCCTGCAGTATGTATAAATAAAAAATAAATAAAATAAGTAGTCTCTCCCCCTACGGATGGATGTCCTCACCAGACCGTGTTGCTAGTGGTCTTCCTTCTCTTCCAAAAGGAGGGCTGAGGCCACACCATCTCGAGGCTCTCGTCTGGCAGGGCAGCACTCGGGGGCCTGTGCTCAACGGGGTTCCCTGGCCACTCCTAGACGGCTTGAGACCAAGCAAAGCAGTTCCCTTCCACTGCCTGCGTCACTTGGGACTTTGACCGACTGGGATGCAGGCGAAAAGTTGGCACACTCGTGCTCAATGGAACATCACTATCGCTACTGCAGGGCACTTGAGGGAGTCTGTCGTGCTCAAGGAACGAAGGGCACAATACACCATAGTGCAGACCAACAAGAAAAGGGCATTTATTTGCACCTTTTATGTAATTGTAGACTAATTGTTGTGCGAAGTCGGAGCACACCTTTTACAACCATGAATTCAACCGGCTTTTGGAACATTTTTGCACCTTTTACATAGTAAGCCTGCTAGCCGAATTATACAATTAATGGCATGCTAAGTAGCACACACAATGCAACACGACGTGGGATCAACAATGTTTGACTAAGCATGCCAGGATAACGGGCCTGTAAAATTTGCACCTGCCACCATCCCAAGCCCCCTGGTCGTGTCTTGCAGACGGAAGAGCATTCATGATATGCTCGCCACCAGGTGGGGCCACCGTAAAAGCACAGTGACATCTCTGCTTGGCCTACATCACATGGGATAGCGCACTTGCAGAACATGGCCACTGTACTGCATTTGCAGTAAGCTAGGTGCAAATCGCTAAGGGATCTATTTTAGCACGAATAGGAAACAAAGACTTGGAAGATAGCTGTTGCTTCCCTTTCCTCTTCGTGTCCATTTGCTTTCAGAGGGATCCCTTAGATCACTGCCAAAGCCAGTGAATTGACGGGCACACCTGAAGTGGCAATCTTGCCAAAGCTGGCCGATCATCGGGCTCCTGTACTTAGTACTTTCTAAAGCTATTAAAGCGTGGCAGCACTTGTCGGCTTACCTAAAGATGCTTGGATATATTACCGATAGATGGCAATAGTTACTTGTTTTGGTTGAAGGTGCTTTAGTGATGGGCTTTTTTTTCCTCTTTTTTCCCCCCGTACTGTGGCAGAAGGAATAGCTGTGCCTAACACCTAAAGCAAGTAAATGGGCCTATTTTCCACACCAGATTCCTCCTAATTCTGTTTAAAAGATCCCCTCATGGCACTGTCAGTGTGCAAGGCACAAGGAAAAAAAAGATGTGAAAGCCTCTGGGAGTACAGAAATGTGTGGTGCCATCTTGCGCATCCCATTGTTTTAAAGGGACAGTGAAGAGAAAAACAATTTTTCGCATAATATTAAGAAATTACAATTTTACAATACCGGAAATACTACTCTTACTGCGAGAAGATACTTGGTAAGCGAGAAAATACACGAAAGGAAAATGCGGGTGACGGCACCACCGTGAAATTCCTGCACCAAACACCGTGACATCATAGATTTCAACGGCATCTACTAGGTCATGCGTAGTTCCTAATTGATAAAAATGAAATACATTGTCCTCTGAGGGGGCCATTGACTTAACATTAGGGGTGTGCGAATATTCGAAATTTCGATTCGATTCGCACTGGAATTTTACTATTCGAACTTCCCAAAAACAAATACAGTCAACGCCCGATTGAAAGTGACCCCTTCAGATTTTTAATATGCTTCACCACATTACACACTCGTATTGCGGCAAAGCGCCTTTCAAGCTCCGTTGCGGTCGAACTTTGCCAAGACACAGTCAACGTGCGATTGGAAGTGGTCCCTAGATTTTCAATATGCTTCACCTCATCACACCCCGGTATTGTGGCAAAGCTGCCTTTCAAGCTCCATTGCGGTCGAACTTTGCCAAGAGACAGTCAACGTCCGATTGGAAGTGGTCCCTAGATTTTTCAATATGCTTCACCTCATCACACCCCGGTATTGCGGCAAAGTTGCCTTTCAAGCTCCGTTGCGGTTGACCTTTGCCAAGAGACAGTCAACGTCCGATCTTAAGTGGTCCCTAGATTTTCAATATGGTTCACCTCATTACATCCCGTTATTGCGGCAAATCTGCCTTTCAAACTCTGCTACGGTCGCAAATGTATTAACTCAAGGAAACGCTGGTTCCAACATGGAGATGAAAGATGTGGCAGAGGTGGGGGCTCAATTAATGCTGTTCTGGACCTGAAATTTGGGCAGGAAGTACGAAAAATCGGAAGCCGAAGCTTTTTAGCATCTGTCACAAACGAGCGCCCATCAAGCGCGCGCGCGGCCGCTATAAAACGACTCCGAGACAGAATGGCGCGAGTCGTTCGCCCAAGAAGCGCAAACGACGAAAAAACAAGCATCAAAAGGCGCCTCCTCACCCACGGGAGCCAGACGCAGACAACCCGATCAACGCCTGGCAAAGCCTGGATGTTTCTAGAAGGAAGGGGGGACGCATCACCAAGCGATGCCGCCGCGAGTAGAACCGGCAAGAGAAATCTCGAACTATCCTTAGCCTTGGCTGTACTGCACGCCGAAGAACCCTCCCGACGCTTCTAGAAACCGGGGGAGAAGGGATAAAAGCATGCAGACTGAGTCGAGACAGGAGTGAGTGAGTCAGTCGGCCCGGTGATGGTGAAGTTACGCTGTGTGTGGCTCCGTCGATCGTCGATCTGGAAGAATTGGATGACGACGACGCGTGAGCCGTGACAAGTTACGACGACGGTTGAGCTACGACGATCAACGCTGGAGCTGGCGTGAGTGTTGCCTAGAAGAGAAGCATTCGATTACCGTCCAAGAATTGTGGACTGGATGCGCCGTTGTACGTTCGGGACTTCAACTGTTCTTGAATAGTTGTAATGCATGTGATTGTATTTGTAGCGTGTGATCTGTTTGTTTAGTTCCCGTTGTGTAAACACCATCTGAGTTATATTGTGAAGCTGTAACTGGTACCAGCAGAGTGTGCATGTGTTTGTGATATTTGTATTGCCTTAACTGAGAATATATATTTCGTTTTCGTTTGTGTTATCGACTCTCGGCTCTGACTCGGTCTTTGGACCACAACCGGCCTTCGCTGGCGCACCAAAGGACCAACTCTAAATTGTCCGCGCTTTCGTGGTGCGTCTTCGGAGGGCCGAGACACCAGCCCTTAGAATCCGCCTGGCGATTGCCAATCCGATTAACGGGACAAGTGACAGCATCCAAAATTTCAGATGTTCTTATATATCGATGTCTAGGAGGCAGATTTGGAACTTGTCCGCCACATCAGTTGGGCTTCCACAGAAGTTCCACAGAAAGAGGAGGAGAGGCTGAGGAAACGGCATCTTTGCCTATCACGTGTAAAGTGTTGTCGGCAACACTTTGGTTGCACCAAATCATGTACATAAATACAATTCCGCCTCTACGTTGCCTCATTCTTGATAAGACAACTATGAAGCACCACCCCACCAGTGCTTCATCAACCTAGCGAAAAGAAACACTTTCATGTTGCTATCTCATAAGAATATGCCTAGGAATCCTCTCTAACATTTTTTTCTGCAATTTAGCTTCGAAGTATTCGAAAAATATTCGATTCAATTCAGACTCACACTTCAATATTCGAATTCGCTTCGCACCCAAAATTGTTGAACCAATGTCGCCAAAATACAAAAAATACACTTTGAAATTCGTGATGTAACGTGCACAAATTTCAGCCTGAAATTTAGAAATGAAACTTTCACCTTGATTTTCTTCTTTATTAATAAACATGTGATGGTGAAATTAACGACATTAGAGTTCTCAGAGAACAATTTATCAATCTAAACCGATTCATTGTTTCACTTTGGTGTCCCTTTAAACTTTTTCTGACTTTCAAACGCCTGTGAAATGAAACAACTTGAGAGGTGTAAAGGAATGTACTTTGTAGCAAATATTTTGTCTTGCGAGGCAGAGAAAAGAGAGCACGCCTTGGCTAAAACCAGTTGGGGAGCAGTGCAAAAGACGAGGACAGGACGTGTGGTTGCTTCTTTCGCGCTGTTCAATCGCAAACCACTCAAAGGCGCATACAGTGATGTAAGTTGTTTTTTCACAGAACACATTGTTTGAAGAAGCAGAATTTCAGCAGTTTGCCTTCTTCAAGACTCGGATATGCTTGCGCAATGCCCTTCAGGTGAGAGTCGTGTTGGAGTCACGGAAGTCTGTGTGTGTGACACATGATTGCTTTTCTTTCAGGATGAAATGATCTCCAGCCAGTACGATGACAAAGAGGCGGTTCTCATCACAATGAATCGGCCCATGATTTACTTTCAACCCATTGCTCTCGATAAAGGTATCTGCTGTGTGAATAGAACGCTGGCGAGTTCTCACCGTGGTTGCCATCTCTCTTGCAGCGGTCCTCGTCTGGCTTAACTACAAGAATGCCTATGAATACTGGAATGAGCAACGAGGAAGCTTAAATAAAGAGGTGAGTCTCTTTTTCTTATTTGGTCTTTTCGTGCCCTGCTCTTCCTGGCAGGGACAGCACTCTACAGTGGAGTCTTGTCAATACGTCACCGACCAAAACTTAGGACTCGAAAGGGACTGCGAATATTCCCAAACAACTTAAAACTGTAAATACTCGAATGTGCAAACTGTATGTGACCTTATTCTACAAGTCACCAAAAATAAAGGTGTGCCGTATTGTCAAAGTCAATTTTGTGAATTATGTAAATTTTGCACACAAGATGCATCTAAAGTGCAGGCGTTGTTGCTGATACGAAATGACTGGTGGAGCACATTCCACCAGTCATAGATGGAGCACATTCACAAACATTAGAGGGCAACCACCACCTGTTTGGATCGGAGCTAGGCATTTGCAAGCGAACCAAGAATCGTCAAGTTGACACCGCCGTCACCAGCGGCAGGAAGGTGGAAGAGGGTGAGACGGCAGGCGAGCATGTCGACGCTCATCTTGACCGCGCGCGTCGTCGTCATTGGTGGCAGAATAGGGGTGACGCCGCACTTGCGCAACTTGTCTCAGATCAGCTACTTTATCTGCGAGCACCACGACGAGGATCGCATCTTGGACATTTTACACGCCGAGTACATCGTCGTCAAGCACGTCAAGAACGCCCTGCACGCCATAAGAGTCGGTCCCAAGGAGGGAAAGGGGTGCGACAGCTGCAAATCAATGACCACAGTGAACAGGCACTGCCGAAAGCAAAGCGAGCGGCGCGCAGGAATTCGTGCGATGTCTGCCGATTGCGAAAGCCCGCTCAAGAGCGTTTCGACCGTACAACACAGATGGAACGCAAGGGGCGTAACAGTTTCTTCGATGGCAACGTCAACGCAACGGAGGACAACTTGGCGCAAGTCAATGATCTGAACCACGTGCCTCTCTCTGAGCTTCTGCCAATCAGCGGAGAGGACACGTCCGTGGTTTCGCTGAATGAATCAAATGAGGCTTCTAAGCTTCTCGTTTCAACACTAGGACTGGAAGGGACGTGCATGGAACCTTCGCAACAATCATTCACGAAAACTACGGAAAGTATCAGCCAACGAAAGCGAATGCCCTTAGAGGAACTGGAATCTGTGGAAAAAATGTTCGACTCAGCGAACCAACCGTTCCATATCTTACCCAAGCTAACAGATCCAGGGAACTGCCAAGTACTTCCCAACAAGAACTGCGAGATTGGCATGGACACGAACGTCGTCCACGTTTACGAGAAGAACGAGAATGCGGTTGCTGAGAAGGCCATGAACTCCTCATACGTCAGTCTGCCGCAGTTAATGAACGACGTCAACAACATAGGCCTCATGATCACGGACAGACCGCTTAAATCGTCCCGCTACCACTGGCTCAGTTGGAAGAGCATTAGACCACGAAGACGTCTAGAGAGCAAGCTCGACGAGCTCCAGCAATTGAACCCGTCCCAATTCCTACTGGGAAGTCGACACATCTCGGTGCCACAACGTGCTTCCGCCTCGGGGCTCGCGAATGCACTTCTATTGCAACGCAAGGCTCGTCATCGCCAGCGCCTATCAACTGAACTGCGGAAAAGACGCCCGCGAGTCTACCTATTTCTGTTGCGGCCACGTTATCACTGCTCAAGCTGCAGCATGGACGCGTGCGATTCATATTGGCCCCCCTGGGAGGATGTTGCAAAATAGTGCGGAACGGAGCAACTTGGAGTGTGCCAGACTCTGTCGAAGACGAAAAAACCGAGGCGGCATCGAGAGCGCGTGGACGTGGCCGGTGCAGCTGTCGCACCCCTTTCCCTCCTTGGGACCGACTCTTATGGCGTGCAGGGCGTTCTTGACGTGCTTGACGACGATGTACTCGGCGTGTAAAATGTCCAAGATGCGATCCTCGTCGTGGTGCTCGCAGATAAAGTAGCTGATCTGAGACAAGTTGCGCAAGTGCGGCGTCACCCCTATTCTGCCACCAATGACGACGACGCGCGCGGTCAAGATGAGCGTCGACATGCTCGCCTGCCGTCTCACCCTCTTCCACCTTCCTGCCGCTGGTGACGGCGGTGTCAACTTGACGATTCTTGGTTCGCTTGCAAATGCCTAGCTCCGATCCAAACAGGTGGTGGTTGCCCTCTAATGTTTGTGAATGTGCTCCATCTATTTCGATGACATCAAGACACCGCATCGAAGGTACATCGAGGTCCGCTGCAGAAGAATCGCTGCTCGAGATGAATAGTGCACTTGATGGGAAGTGCATGTCGGACTTAAGAGGGCCTTGCACCATCCATCCAAAGGTGGTGTCGATCGCTGTTAGCCTCTCGCTGATGCGATCAATTTTCCCAGTGGTAACTAGCCAATAGGCGTCGGACCCGATGAGGACACTTATTTCTTCTGGTTGCCATGTGGTTGGTTGAAAGCTGTCGGCCACGTTGTACTCCCGTTCGCCGAGCAGGTGCAAAATGTTGGGGTCGAGCGGTGGGCTTGTTTTAATGCTTCCAGAGTTACTGGTGAGGCGCCGAACTGGCTGCGGAGTCGCACATTGACACGTTCTGCAGAAATTCGTCTTCGTGACTTGGAGCCACCAAATGTGACGATGGAGAGCTCTTCATTACCCACGACCGAGCACTTAAGCTGGCAGGTACCACACCTGATGTTGATGGATCTTTTGCACAATCTGGCGATGTGATTGCGTGTTCCGCAGCGGAAGCAGCAATTAGCGTACTGCAGCCTTGCACGCTTCTCCTCAGCCGATAAGTTAGCGTTACAGAAAGCGATCATATGATCCTTGCTTTGGCATAGCGGACACGCTGGTCTGACAGGCAAGGTGGGGCCGGTTAGAGCTGACGCTGACGGTATAGGTTCCGCGCCATAAATTTCTTCAGGCATGTGGGTCCTGGGTTCGTCTTGCAGTGCACGCCGCGACAGCTGCCGGCCTTCCTCCCGGATTTCCACTTGGATGCGGAGGAAGGTTAGCATCTCCTTGGCGAGCCTCGTTCTGTCTTCAGGAGTTTCGGCGATACTGGATGCGCAATTTGTTTCCTTGGTCTTCTGCCTGTATATTATGGCGAGATCCTCTGGCAGACATCGCATAAGGACACGGTTTAACACCACGGTGTACTGGTCTGGCGAAACTCCAAGCCCTTCTAAGGCGCTGACGTGAAATTGGACATTGTCGTGCAGCAGACGAAGCTTCCGGACCTCTGATGAGCATTTCACTGGGCTTAGCGCGAGAAGATGATCGATATCATCGTTCACGAGCAGATCCCGGCGTCCGAAGCGGTCCGTGAGCGTCTTGATGGCAAGGTCATAGTTTTGTTCGGCTAAGCGGATGCCTTCGATAGCCCGCTTCGCACTACCGGTCAAGTAGGTGAGGAGGTACTTGAACTTTTCAATCCGCGGTAGCTCAGCGTTCTTGTGGATGGTGGCGTCGAAATGGTCCCAGAAAGACTGCCATCCACGCAAACTACCATCGAAAGTCGGTATCTGTAGCTTCGGTAGTTGAACTGAACGCTGACGGTGCTCTCTCACCTGGCCTGCTGCGTCGCCGGAGTTCGGAGATCCGCGGTAGCTAGGCCCGGGTTCAGTTGCTCGAGCCTGCGTTCCGGCATTCCTCTCACGTTCTTGAAGCCAGAACTTGGCGCGTGATACTGCGTACAGAATCTTCTCGTTGTATTCCTGCGCCGTTCCTACTTCCTTGTCGAGGTTCTCTTCGTCCGTGGTCGCAAGGATGACGTCGTCGAGCTGCGACAGTGCTGTCTCCTTGTCCTTGAGGTAATCCATGTGTCCGCTAATCTGAGAGGCGTCAGGATCCGGTTGCTGCAGCAGGTCCGTTAAAAGCGTGAGCGCTCTCGTGACGCCAGCCCTTATGGCACCGCGCTTCTTGCGCAGCTGGTCCGAGTTCGCCATGGCCGTGACGTGAAGGCGTCTCTCGAGGGGCAGTCCCGGGTTTCGGCACCAAATGATACGAAATGACTGGTTCCCCAGACGTGAAAGAGAGACGTCCGTTTAATGGCAATACTAAAGGCGAACAGCTGCACCGGCCACGTCCACGCGCTCTCGATGCCGCCTCGGTTTTTTCGTCTTCGACAGAGTCTGGCACGCTCCAAGTTGCTCCGTTCCGCACTATTTTGCAACAGTTGCAAAGCAGGCCTCACCTCACTGGAAACACTGTCGCCCATTGACATGCCTGGTTTTCATCACATTGCAAAACAGATAATGCATTTTCAAGAATGATCATCTGGAAATATGGCTTTTCAAAGCATTGCTGCCTGTGGCTTCAGTTTGTGGGAATCGCGCGCGCCCTCCCCACTGGCGCCTCGTTCTCCCCGCGCGGCCCGAGCGCCGAGAACCGCTGTGATTCGGCGACATGGCTACCGTGGCTACGCGCGCCGCCAGGCCTTTTTGCTTGGTGCGAACCATGCGTTGGTCTTCCCCGCACGAGCCACGCGTCCGGACATGCCCGGATGCAGGGGCGTAGCCAGGGGGGGGGGGGGGCTTCAAACCCCCCCCCCCGAAATTTTTCAGTTTTGCTTGCGTATATATACATGCGCACATACAAATGCACGCACGAACATACATAAAGTATGGTTGAACCCCCCCCCCCCCCCCCCCCCCGAGAAAAATTTCTGGCTACGCCCCTGCCCGGATGCTTGCGCCACCGCGCTAGCCTACGTCACTGCGCTTCGCCTCTCCTCATTGGCGGCCAGTGACAATCTCCTCTCCCGTGAGCACGCTTCTGTCTGGCGCTGGCTTGCCGCGAGAGATGCTCGCACGCCTGCAACGGGGTGACTTCTCGCACGCGCTGACTTCTCGTTCGCGCGCTTCGGTGGCTCCCCCTTTGTGTGGTAACCGTGGCGCCGCAGGCAAGCGTACTCGATCGGTCTTGCGGAGTTCCCTTTATGGCCTGCAAGCCCGTGACTGCCGTACTGTGCGGCATCTTGGGTTAATAAACCCGTGTTGTTTGTTGACATCCTGCCTCGAGTGCCTTTTCTGCGCCGTGCCGGATAGTCGACGAACCCGGCCGTAGCGTCTTTGTTCGCTGCGGCAGTGGAGAACGTCGCGTCCCTTGCCGGTCGCCTCGTAGGGTAAGCGTCTCGCAAACCTATCTCCACATAACTGGCGCCCAACTTGGTTTCGGCATAGCATCAGAGCAGTCTCCCTCGAGGCGCTTGTTCCTGCTTGATCCCGTGGTGACGGACTTGATCTCGTTCGATGCGGATGAACCCGACAGCACGAGCTACGGTCGCCTCGGCGGCCCTCTGCTTTCAGTCACCGGAGAGATCCCGTCTTTGGGGCTTGCTTTGGTGATAACCGCTCGAATGTGGACTACAGTCCTAGCCTAGCCAGTTTTGGGTAAAGTCCCTAGATTTTTCCCTCTTCTTTCTAAAAAGGAAAAATCTAGGGACATTAGTTTTGGGTTTTCTGCTGTTCGAGACACATGCGGAGCGCGTGCTTTCGGGCCCCTCCAATGCGATCGTCTCCGCTTGCTGGCCTTCCTTTGTTAGCAGCGCAGCTGAGGGACCAAACTGCCGCACCGGAGCGTCCCTACCTAGGACACATGGTGCTGGCATTCACCAAGGAGGCATTGCATTCACACGCTCGCTGGCCCATCGTTGTCACGGCCGGGTGTGAAGGGTTGACAGTGTCGTTCGCGAGCCAGCTCGCATAGGCGACACCGTCGCCGCGTTTTCCGATTATCATTTTCCTCATGCGCGCTTGGGCGACGCTTTCGGCAAATGTGAGCCACCGTGCTCGGTTGATGATTCGTTTGCCCGTCGCGTGAGGTATCACATCCGTCGGTGAGGAAACCCTACTGTTCTCCGTGCCGTTTATTGGCCCCTTTGGGTCTGGCGTGCATGGCGGAGAACAGGCGCGCGACCCTCCAACGGCGGCGCCTGCCTCGGAGCCACTGCACACAACTGCGGCACAGCTCCAGGCAAAACATTGCCTTTCATCTCGCGAGCAGCACCGCTGTTTCGTGCGGCGCTTCGCGGTTGGTTGTGCGCTGGGAGAATCGCGCGCGCCGACAGCGCTTTGTGCATCTCCCTGGTCTTTCGTTGCCCGTGATTCTCGGTAGCGACTTTCTCGCGCGCAACGGGTATCGTGGATGACTGCTGAAGCGGTGGCTGCAGGGTCGTCCCATAGGCGCCCTACAACCATTCGCAACCCTCGTAGTGGCTACCGGTGCCTTTAAGTACGGGATGCCACCCGAGATTTTGCTCGCCGGAAGCTTGACTGCTGTTAGCGGAGTGCCGTTGGTGGAAGAAACGGACCCCATGGCGCTCGTCTGGCTTAATTGCGCGAGCCTTCGCGCCGCCTCGCACGCTGGGCGTTGACTATGCAGCGATACAACTTTGTTGTGCGCTACCGGAAAGGGAGTTTAAACGTCGTGGCTCACGCCTTGTCGCGTGCCCCCGTTTCGGCGTATGACACTTGTGTCCGCCACTCCCGAGAGAAATCGCACCGAGTGGACTCCATGGCCTCTGGCTCCAATGGATCGAAAGGAGCGAACGCCGACGGCGAATTGACTTTCGAGTCGACCGCCTCGGGTGAGCACGTCACTTCAGCCGGTATCCTGGCACGTTGGATTTGCATCTGTTTGTCGCCGGCGGAGTTCTCCTGCGCTCCACATCCCACCAGAGGAAGCTCCCCAGGAGTCCTTTAAGGTGGGGTACCCCGCAGTCTAAGGAAAGCCACCCTCGGCTATTTCCGCGACTCGCGGTTGGCCGGACATGCAAGTGGCCGTCAGACTTTCCAAAAGTTGTGCCGCTCTGCTACCTGGCCAGGCATTAAACGTGACGCTCTTCACTCCACGTGCGATAATGAGTCTCGTGCGGGCAAGCCCCCGGGCTCATGCAGCCGCCCTCAAGCCCTTTCGTTGCCCGCAGCAGCAACTTGGGAGAGGGAGAGGTGGTCACACAACCGCAGGAAAACGGTAAGGCTGGCCCCAAGTCACGTCACCGGTACAACCTGTGCAAACGCACGTGAGCAACCTTTCTCCCACTATCAGGTAGCTGGATTTTATTTCATACTATGATAGTGAGTGGAGAATTACCGCTAAGGTGCGGCGATAATCGTCGGGAAGTGGTAGAAGGCCCTCATGGCCGAAAATACCCTCTGACGTGTTGCCCAAGCCATAACCTGGCAAGTGCCCCCTTTTTTGGGCAGCACTGTCAGGCAGGCACCCTTTTTGGCAAGCCGGCTATGCCGGGGCCATTCCTGTCCACTCCTGTATCGCCCCTGTCGTCTCCCTGCGCCTGCCTCTACTGTGCCGCCAGCCTGTTGGTGAACCTGTGGACTGCTGTTCCTTGGTCCTTCCTGCGATCGCCTGGTCCCTGCCTTCTGGCCTGCAGCCACCTCTGCCCTGCCTAACCCACCTGGTAGCTTCGGCGGCTGGTCCGCCCACTCAAGCTGTGGCCCAGGTCCGAGCAAGGTCGCTCCGGCCTCCGTTCCTGGCTGCCTGCTGTTCCGTCCTGCCATTCCTGTGTGGCCCCCGTCCTAGCGACTTTCGGCGGTTAGCTGCCGCACGCAACTAGCAGCCATGCCTCGTTCGTTCCCAGCTGTCAACCTCTCCAGACCGGCGAACTTCAAGCGGGCTGGCTGCCCGCCCTTTTGCAGTCTTCCCCATTCCTCCTGGGCTGCAGACCTTCTCCCGGCAGTGGGCTCTCCCTGGTGGTGGAACTTTTGGTGGGACGTTTGTGGGACCATGGCCGACCTATGGACTCGTATCTTCGAGAAGACGACACCACCCTTTTGGACATTGCCCCGTTGGCCAGCCACCTTGCGGCTGAGCTGACCTAGCCACTTGGCCTCGGACAGCCTCTTTCACAGGCTGGCCTCTGTCTTTAGAAGGAGGGAATGTGGGAATCGAGTGTGCCCTCCCCTCTGGCGCCTCGTTCCCCAGCTAGCGCATGCTGGCCCCGTGCGGCTCGAGCGCCGAGAACCGCCGTGATTCGGCAACATGGCTACCGTGGCTACGCCGCCAGGCCTTTTTGCTTGGTGCGAACCATTCGTTGGTTTTCCCCGCATGAGCCACGCGTCCGGACATGCCCGGATGCTTGCGCCACCGCGCTAGCCTACGTCACTGTGCTTTGCCTCTCCTCATTGGCGGCCAGTGACAATCCCCTCTCCCGTGAGCACGCTTCTGTCTGGCGCTGGCTTGCCGCGAGAGATGCTCGCACGCCTGCAACGGGGTAGTCACGCGCTGCCATTGCAGGCGACTTCTCGTTTGCGCGCTTCGGTGGCTCCCCCTTTCTGTGGTAACCATGGCGCCGCTGGCAAGCGTACTCAATCGGTCTTGCGGAGTTCCCTTTACGTCCTGCAAGCCCGTGACTGTCGTACTGTGCTGCATCTTGGGTTAATAAACCCGTGTCGTTTGTTGACATCCTGCCTCGAGTGCCTTTTCTGCTCCGTGCCGGATAGTCGACGAACCCTTCCGTAGTGTCTTTGTTCGCTGCGGCAGTGGAGAACGTCGCGTCCCTTGCCGGTCGCCTAGTAGGGTAAGCGTCTCGCAAACCTATCTTCATAAGTTTGATAGCATTGCACAGGGGTGCAGCAGGTGTGCCACTTGTGCCAGTTTCTTATTATTGCACCACACTGTGCCCAACTAGCCTAAAAATTTTCTCAGCTGTGCTAATTTTAGGCATTTTGGACAGCATTAACCAATCCAATCCAGTCACGCACAAAGACCTAGGCATACATTGTCAGCTGCCCGAAGAAAAGTGTTTTCTTTTTCAGCTAGTGTCGACGCAGCAGCACACGGCTATTCAACCATTAAAACGACAATCTCATTAATACCCTTTTTTTTAATGTACTAATGGCTAAAATATAGTTAGACAAGTGTGGCCACTTGAGCCATACTTGTACATGAGTCAAGGTTAACTGCACCTCCCCCCACTAGCAGTGAGGTTGACCACACAATGTAGTGCAAAAGGTTTTCTGGCTTTTCGGGAAATGCAAACTGGTCGATTAATCATTTTGACTTGGGTGTCAGTGTAGTGACCCCTTTAGTGGTAAGCATGGGGAACATGGATTTGTAAATTTTGACGCGAAAGTTATTTATGCCCAAGTTCATCGAGACTTCACAGACGTCATTTCCATCACGAAAGTGACGTCTATAAAGGCACACGAACAGACGACAAAGAAAAGAAAAACTAGAAGAAAAAGTTTCGTCGATTCAGACGACCTGGGAGTCGAACCTACAACCTCTCGGTCCGCGGCAATACGTGCCGGGCACTTTAGCCAGCACTCTACCATAAACACATGTGCAGGAGGCTTCACAAATGCACCTTCACTGAGTAATAAAACTGCTGCTGCATTAGGCGCCGCAGAAAAGCAGGGACGTTGACGGGGGTGAATGTCACGCAGGTGAGTGCTTTGGTGCAGCAAGAGACACACTGACAGGAAGCGGACCGCCTTCGTGTGTTCACGGCTGAACTCTGCCTCTCATGTTCCTTTGGTACTATATGCATGAGCACAGCCTCTTACTAGGGAGCACACACCCGGGCATTTCTCTCGTCAAATGATGGCGCTTTGAATGACGGCATATCGAGTACCAGTGTGTGCTTGCTATGTGAGAGTCACCACATGCTGTATCCAGGTGTGGTCCAGGTGTACGTTAGCTGCTTCAGCTGCCACAGAGGACCTTAGTCAGTGGGAGGGAGATGTGCCACTAGGCGCCAACTTGGATGCATCCACGTCAAGCTGTCAAACACCAGTAGACCTTGTGCAAGCTCTCATATGTCAACTAGTACTTCTGTCAAGACACGGTTCACTTTCATGTTATACCGATATTCCCATGATAGAAGGATCACCCCCCCCCCCTTTTTTTTTCTTCTCCCAGAAGTAAGCTTTTTTTTCTTTTTTTTATACTCCTCCAAATTTAGGATTTGGTGCTCAGAAATGTTTTTTTCTTTCTCCGTAACCTGTTCTACATTTGCATTTTCCTGCTCGGAAAATTGCTCTAAATCCTGTTTGATTACATTCTCTTATGGGTCAGTGATGCTTCAGCCACATTGTCAATCAGCAGTGAATGATATCTCAGAAGGGTGCAGTAGAAGTGTTCACGCTGTCTCTGCCAGCATAGTGCATAAACAACCATCCAGTCGCTTACTTCTTCGTGGAGGTTCTTGATTATTGCTTGTGCAGGTGCTGACAGCCACCCAGCAGCTGTTTGAGCGGGTGCCTCAGTTTCCTCAGCTGAGTAGCCAAGCACTGGGCACACTCTTCCTCCAGCTGACAGTTCAGGACTTGGGCATTTGCATGCCTCTCAACAAAGGGGTGAGTGCAGCCCTGCAGTAGGCCCTCACCATAAGCATGGGTAAAGTGCGATCTAACCACGAAAGGAGCACAAGCCAGTGTTTTATTGCTTTGTCAGACATGGCACAAGCTTCCTAGTGCACACTGAGCGAGCTTGGTGGCCCTCTCGAATTTTGAGTAAAGTTTCCTGACTTGCAGATGAGGAAGCCTGTGGTGAGAATACAATTATTTTATTACACACAGGCCGCTTATGGCGCAGTTTTTCTCTAGACAGTGTTTTGCACACGAGGGTTCTATTCCCACTGTGTAACAAGTATGTTGCTGGTTATCAGTAACACCCACGAATTGAGATGCTTTGTGCAACCCCGATGTCTTTGAATGAAGGATGCCATTTTGAGCAGCTTCAGGGAGTGCTGCCCTGATGTCATATTTACTGAAGACAGCAGCATAATTTCAACATAATTTTGCAATTTGCTGGTGATACGACAGCTTTGTGCCTCCAACCACACAAGAGCAGTGAAGAGCAGTTTGCAGTTTTAATGGTGACATTACTCAGCTCATGTACCACTATCGGATGTTGGAAGGCCATACCGTATTTACTCGCGTAATGATCGCACTCGCGTAATGATCGCACCCCGAACTTGCCACATCGATATGTCGTGTGCCAAGTCTAGCCGATGATCATCGCGTTTATCATCTGTCGAATGTTGCGTTAATACCTCTTCCAAACTCGCCAAGTGAACTGCACGCACCAAACATATTCGTAATTTTTGCCCACCGTTGGCGGAAACGTGCCATTTAGGATTGCAGTAAAGGCAAATGCCGCAGTTTTCACTGAATGCCCGCCATGTGTTTTATGTCTGTGGCAGCTGAACGCGCCCATCTTTGTTTCTGTGATCTCAAAGCAGGCATCACTACGCTAATGCCGTAAATTTACTGATTTAAATGAAAGCATTCCTTATTTAGACAGAAGAGACTGTTTTGACGCGCGTGACGTACTCACAACCACCGTGACTGACGAAAAGAAGAAAAAAAAAATGCGGTCGCTTCGCTCTGTGGGCCGCCATGTTTGTTTTGCTATCCCGCACTGTTACAGTGGCGGCCGCCTGTTGGTCGACCTGTTGTCATCCTGCAGCAACAAGCTGCCGACGCATTCCCATAATTCCTGAAAAAGCCTTGTCGCCGCCATCCCAGCCGCCCGTCACGGCGTCACCTGACACCACGTTTTTTTGGCTGTGCTTTGTGATCGTCTGTTGAAGCGCCGTTTCACCATGGGGCGGTATGCGAGCTTTACTGCCGCGTTCAAGCTGAAGGCGCTTGATTACGCGCTAGAGCACGGAAACCGCGCTGCCGGCAGACATTTCGGCATCGACGAAATCCGGATCCGATATTGGAAAAAACAGCGCGAGAAGCTCATGGCTACGAACAGCATGCGCCGGGCTTTCCGCGGACCCAAAACGGGCAAGTTCCCTGACATCGAAAAGGCAGTCCTCGAATACGTGAGGGACATGCGCAAAGACGGTTGTGCCGTGTCGTTAGACATGGTACGGACGCAGGCGCGCACAGTTTCCCGGAGGCTGGGAATAGCCACAAAGGACTTCCGCGCCAGTTCCGGCTGGACGACACGCTTCATGCGGCGGAATGGACTGTCGCTGAGGCAGCGGACGTCGTTGTGCCAGCGACTTCCATCCGTGTACGAAGACAAAGTGATCGATTTTCACAGGTTCGTCACGAGGATACGCCAGAAGAACGGTTTCCTGCTGTCACAGATAGGCAACGCCAACCAAACGCCGTTGACGTTTGACATGCCTCGAAGCACTACTGTGAACGAGAAAGGTGCTCGAAGTGTGCTCGTGAAAACGTGTGGTGCGGAGAAGCAGCGGTGCACCGTGATGCTCGCAGTGACGGCAGACGGGCGGAAGCTGCCGCCGTACGTGATTCTGAAGCGGAAAACAATTCCGAAGGGAAACTTTCCCCGTGGCATCCACATCCGCGCTCAAGCAAAAGGGTGGATGACGGCAGACCTCATGGTCGATTGGATCAAGACGGTTTGGGGGCGAAGAGCAGGAGCGCTTCTGCTTCCTTCACTTCTTGTGCTGGACAGCTTTCGGGGCCATCTCGTTGACAGTGTCCGTACCGAGCTGAAGGAGCGGCGCACGGAAATCACAGTGATCCCTGGGGGTCTAACTTCGCTGCTACAGCCTCTGGACGTGTCACTGAACAAACCGTTCAAGGACAACGTCCGGAGGCTGTACGCAGAGTGGATGGCGGCAGGCGACCACGATTTCACGCCAAGTGGCAAAATCAGGAGACCCTCCGTGGAAGTCCTCTGCTCATGGATTCTCGAAGCGTGGAGTACCATTTCCGACGAGGTGGTCGTCAAGAGCTTTAAGAAGACTGGCATTTCCAACGCGCTCGTCGGGACAGAAGATGACCGTCTGTGGGACAGTGAAGACACTGCCGATTCCGACAGGGAATCGTGCGGCGACGACACTGACGCCAGTGACGCTTCGGACTCAGAATGAACGTTAGGGGGTCAGAGAGTTCAAAAATACAAGGGCAGTGTTCCATGCATGTAGCTCCTGCGTAATGCGTGCATTTTATTACAAAGGTAAGCCTTACTCTACTTTTATTTTTGGTTATGTTCATGATAGCTATCGTAAGAATACAGATTAGCGACTTCTTTGCGTTGTCGGTGCTCAGAATATTGTTTCACGGAAAATTTACCCCGCGTAATGATCGCACCCCGAAGTTGGCGTCAATTTTTTTGAAAAAAAAGTGCGATCATTATGCGAGTATATACGGTAAATGTTGCCAGGTTCAAATTCCTTTGGCGGCCTCTCCGGACCCTTAGCACCCTCCACCATGTCACTGGTCTGACCACTGCCGTGGTCAGTTGCTTAATATCTGCTGGGGACTGAGGATCTTGGAGATGGCAGCTCGCTTTTCAGCTTAAAGTTAAACCATCACCTCGAGAGGCAAGTCTATGATCTCTGTTTGAGGAACTGGAGGGATGTAATAGCAGGGGTAAGACAGCTGCGGATATTGCACATTTTTGATACGATTTCGTTTTCCTGCGCCAAGCTGCTGGGTGTGTCCAGATAAGATCGAACACGAGGTCCCGGTCACCATTCCCGATTTTGATAAAATTTACTGTAGGTCTAGGCATTACATCCAGAACAATGGTTTCGAAATTAGTTTCGCGAAAAAAAAAAATTGTTCACTTGAAAAAAATATATATAAATATTGGCCGCAAAAAAGCCCTTTTCTGCCAATTTCGCGATTTCTGAATTTTGAGCGCGTCTAGGGAGAAAATGGTGCACTTCTTGGTCACAATATTTATTCTCCTCAAAGAATAAGTGATATACAATCTAATGAGTCTATTATTTCTCTTGCTTGTCGAAGCACTTTTGAAGAAAAAAAATCACAAACTTGGCAAATCGCGCAAAATATCTGTAATTCAGGAATTTATTGCTGCAAACAAATAAAAGTGAGGATAATAAAAATCGTTACATACTAACTTTGATACCTTCGCTCTCTTTTAAAATAATTTTCGTGGTTTTATCGTGCTCCATTTTACTCGATTATTGGGCTTAAACGGAAGTGATTTACCAAAAAGGCCGAACTTTGAAAATAATTTTCTCAAAAAGGCCATTTTTAATTTTTTATAAAATCCCTCTGATTGAAGTCAAGGACGTCATCTACCATTCTGCATAAAAAAACGTTGCATTATTTTGGTTGCTAATAAGTTCTAAGGCGTCAAATGTGACCAAGTCAGCCTAGCGGCCACGTCGTTCATTATTTGCTGAAACTCGGATATAAGTTGTTCAAAATACTTGTACGTCACATAATCACTAATCAGCAGCTCCACACCAACAAGTGCACAGCCAGGTGTCATGGTTCAGCAAGCTTTGTCTTGCTATCAGCCGCTTGACAAACCCGCAGCAGCGGCCGCTCGATGCTGAGACTCTACCCTTGCCCTTCACTTAGCTAACTTCCCGATAAGATTCCCTCCACTGAGAGGAAGGGTCTATAGCTTTTTTTGTAAGTGCTAAGTAAGTGAAAAAACCACAACATAGAGAGGGGACAGGAAAACGCGCTACTAGCAACTGAGTTTTAATCGAAAGCGCAGAAAGATATGCACACACAGTATTTCATGCATCAGCTGTCCATCGGTGGCGCTATCTAGCCGCAAAGCGGAATAGTACCTTGATGTCATGTAATCTGTCGGCGTAAATATGCTTGGCGTTTTTTGTCATTGCATACTTATTCTGTGGCTGCATGATTCTTTAATCTTGTTATTTTTTGTACTGTATGTATATATTTTTCTGTGGTTTCCATTGAACTTGAGTTGCTAGTAGCGCATTGTCCTGTCCCTTTCGTTTCTCTGTGTTGTGGTTTCTTTCTTCAAATATGAATTTTTGCTTGTGTTCGGAGCAGTGTGTCGTGTGGCGGACTGCACTGAATGCTGGGCAGTCTCTTCCACCTGCTACTCTGATAATACAGTAGAACCTCGTTGATACGATTTCCCGGCTCCTGCGCTCGCAAACATGGAAACAAGAACTTACCCAATAGAGCTACATGTAATACGTTCCGGTTAGTACGTTCCCGGAAAATGCGATTATTCGGCAGCAACGTTCAGCATCGTGGGAAACTGCAGTTGTATGATACGTTCTGCAGCCGGAAACTCTCATTCAGCTGTACGAAAAGAGCCCACTCGTGTACTTGTGAAGCACTAAGGCGCATGCCTCTGGGCGGCGATGGCGGCTTTTCTGCAGTGCCTAATTTTCCCCCTCCGCACCTTCTCTGTTTTGCTCGATCGCCCTCTCAGCCATTGCTTCAGCTCTCTGTCAGCCACACACCGGCCCGAAGGCAGGCAGCACTGCTGGCTGTCAAAATCTTCACACGGAATAAATGGAGGCTGTCGTTCCTCCAGTCCGCCACGGTTCGGTACGAGGCCTACGGAAACGCACATGCTGCCGCCGCTACACAACACACCGTGCCACATAACCATAGCAACGCCTACATTGTGCACAGTGTATACGGCTGATAAGATGTCATTTCCTCCGCACTTTTCTCCCAGAGCACGTTCGTTTTCGGGTTGCTCCACCCATCGCGTGACACACTTCCAGTCGCTGTTCGTTTTTCTCTGGCTGTACGATCCTGCCTACCCCCGGGGTAGCCAGAACCTGCCAAGACAAATTTGTTCTGGAAGATATCGGGAAGGTTTTTGGCTATGAAACGCCAAAAAGAGACTATGCACTCTAAACGCCTTCTTTTTGAGGACTCGACAGATCGCAATGGGGGCACTTGGGGACTTCACCTTCGGTTGCCATTACGCGTGGCGTTATCTTTCAAAGCCCGTTGCACCGTGCGAGATGGTGTGATTACGAGTGGCGGCGAACATACCGCCGCATGTCTCAAGTCAAGACGGAACGCAAACTGGTCAGCACGTGTGTGCAACGTAGTATGCAATAGCCGCGAGTAGCTGTCGCTTTCAAGGACGCTTATCGCTTTCACAAGATTCCGCATATCGTGTTGTACCGCTATTGTTACATGCAGTGCACAGAGTTGAGCTTGTTAAGCCATTAGCGGCGCGGTAGTTTTCTTTACGGACGAGGTGAATCGCGCTAGATCGAATCCCAATTGCGTATGCTCGACAATATCGCTTCAGCTCTTCGGCAAACCTAGCCACATATTTCCGAGCGGCAGTGCAGAAAGAACTGACGCTCGATCATGTGACGCAATGTTTTGTATTCTGCCACGGCGGTAGCGTTTCTTTACGTTTACGCTGGTTTGTCTTGGCGTTCGATTTTGCAATATCCGGAATAGCTTGGGATTTCAACACACATGACCACGACGTTGTTTACTGTCAGGACCGTAACTAGGTGGCTGACCTCTGGGTGCCATCGTTATGCCAGAAGTTGGAAAATCCAAGAGTCCTTTCATGATTTTTGAGAAATAAGTGTTTTTTGCCCGTCACTTCAATATGGGCTTGTCAGCCTCAATTTTTACCGGATTCGGAGCGTACGTTTATCTTTCGTGATTTTTTCGGAAACGTATCAACGAGGTTCTACTGTATTGCCTTCGTGCTGCAATTGTCCGGGCTCAGTGAAAACTCACAGAGGTTCGGACTGTAGTTGGCCAATGAGACAAAAATAGCAGAATTGAACTGCACATGGCCTGCAGGGTCTGAACGAAATGTTTTTCATTTCGGTTTTAGTTTCGTTCCACCGCAGAAAGTTCTGTTCCGGAACGGTTCATAATGGGACATGGGTAAAACACGCTCTTCTCACGTTCTTAAGAGGAGCTCAAGTAAGCATACCATGAATTCCTACCAACTAGCGCAAAACAGCACCCTTCTAAGTATTTAATTTTAAAAAGGCCTTCTTTAATGCCTTTTTGCCAATCCTGCCCATTTACTTTAAATATGTGATCAAATTACAGTACACTGTACTCTGTAGCGTAGCTGATTGAATGATTGAAATTTCTCAAAAGGGAATTATGAGTTTTCTGAGTACGCTCAGCGCTTTGTGTGTGAGCATAGTCTCAGAAGCAACCCATCATCGAGTGCACTCTCTGATTTTCGAAGACCGCTGTTCTGATAAAACAAATCTCAGTGCCAAGAATGCCGTCTTCACAATGGCCTGTGTGACAGGCACACGATAGTCCAATTGCGTTAATATAAACAGCTCTAGTTGCCACTCTTATCACTTTTCACAAAATTTCTGACGCACTGCCTGCAGGACAATTCATTCATTCATTCATTCATTCATTCATTCATTTTTATTTTCTTAAAGACCCCGAGAAGGGTATTACATAAGGGGTGGGTAAATATACAATCAGTTGCGTTGTCACAATGATCAATGTGAAGTTACATTTGAAATGTAAATCCTCCAGATATTGTTGTAGCATATTTGCCGCTACAAGGACCCAGACGGAAGACAGAGGCATCTTCTTCTGTCTGCTTCCCTTCAGAACTAGGCCAAGAACAAGTTCTCCTTATATTCATATGTGGTTGGTTGCAGCGTATATCGTGATTTGTTGTATCACAACTTGTGAGGCATCTTCTGATAATCAAATCTACGCTGCAGCAAGTTCAAGGTTGCCGTCACATCAGGCCTCAATCCTTTCTGTAAGAAGCATTCTTCAAAAAGAGAGAGAGAACAACTCGCTCATTCATAGCTTATACCTTCTGTCGTCAGTTTCTGGCTCGCTAAACAACGTGAACTCGACATATGTTAGGTGCTTCTATTTACCATGGAAAGGACTCGCAGCTAGTGCTAACAAGCTTTGGATTTGCTGCGAAGGTGGCACGTCGAGGATATGTAACAAAATGCATGATTGGAGACTCAATTTATTTTAAAAAGACAGGGCGTTTTAGAATGTATACTTACCAACTAGCTCAGCTCCCTGTTACTCTATGAATTTATTTAGTTGTGGAAATCTGTGAAAGCACAAGCAAATCATGACTGGCTAAGCCACCACTAACTTTCATGCACTGCACGAGGGTTCACGTACAAAGTGCACTCGCATGAATGCTCAGATTGCAGACTAAGACTGAGAAACATGTTGTGAAATTTTACAGTGCATCAACACTTTTTGCCAGCAATTGCTTACACCCACCATCGTCGAAATGCTTGCTGTAGCACACTTGGAAGGCACCTGGAAGGAGCCCCACTGGAAGGCGCCTTGCCGTTCCGGCGCCGTGTCGCCGAGATAGTCCCTGGCTCTGTGCAATGCGTGCGACAATGTGGAACTGAACAAAACCTCCCCATGGGAATTGAAATGTTTTCTATGGGTACGGACCAGTATATAGAAAGAGCAACCCTGTACTCTTGCACACTGAAGGAGCAACGGTGATGCCACCTATAGGACGCATGGCTAATCGTGGCTTAGTTGACAGAAGATAACTAGGAGTGGCATTCCTTATCGATAGTGATATAGCTGGTAGCATACTGCCGCCTGTGCACCTACATCCAGCCGGTTAGCTGAAAGCTTCCGTGAAGACAAGGCTTTTCTTGTGCCCCCGTGCCTTCCCCCACAAACAAGATGATCCAGCTAGCCCAGTCGGCAGTGAATGAGGCGACGTCGCAGTATACTGTACTGACTTCAGGTGGCCAAGAAGCAAGCCAGAAAACAACACCGAGATGCGGGGACATTCAGGATTGTGGTGGGATAGCTTTGGCGTCTGTCAAAGGAAACAAGTGCACTTTTGTAATGTTAAGATCGCGAGCCATTTATGACGCCACTCATTGAGTCGGGCTGGAAAGTATTTATCTGAAACTCGGTTGGCAGGTGAATGTTTGATGAAATATTGTTGCGTCTATAAATTAAAAATAGGACGGGACCCAGAAGTGCGCCTCGTGGTATTTCTTACATTACACTGAAAAGTTGTGAGGACCTGTCACGAGCTCTTGCAAATTGAAGACAAGAAAGTCGAGATTTAATCGTCTTCAGCAGTAGTAGGTGTTTGTGAGGGACTTTATCCTAAGTCAAAAAAAAGGGCATCACGTTCGGGTCCACACTAGTGCCTAAATGATGCCGTAGTTTCGTATCACGTGAGAGTCCTTTCGTAAGTTGCCGAGGGTGAAATAATTTAATGCTTAGGAGGACTGACAATTGGGCAAGTTGGTACGGATTCGTACTGCCGAAACGGCGCCACAAGAGAAGACGAATGCACACGAAAAAGATTACTTGAAACACGGGGCTTGTGTTTCGTGTAATCTTTCTCGTGTGCATTCGTCTTCCATTGTGGCGCAGTATGAAGCAACCCCGCTTCTGCGGGGTCGCTTCTGCCATCGCGGAAATGCGCAGCTTTGCACAGCAAGCCTCTCGTTTCAACGTGCCGAGCTGACGGCCCTCCAGTTACCCGCACCGACAGAAGAACGCATGTGCACGTGCGCTAGCGCTACCGTGGAAGGGGCTGAGTCGGCCGCGCATGCACTCCAGAGCTTTCCGACAGAGCCGCAGCGCGGCCATCGCGGCGCTGTCGTCGCGCCGCAAACTTGACCTTGGGTTCCCTGTGGTGACCGTTGAGCAGCTTGTCAGCCTGGCCAACCATTGGCTGCATTGAGGGGACAGTAGAGATTGGTCGTCAAGTGTAATCCACCAAAAACCTCGTGACCAAATCAGCCAGCATGGCGGCGTGCAGTCTGTGACCTACTTGCTTTGCTGTCGTGCTTGCATTCCAAGATTGTGCATTTGAAATGGAAAGATTAGGGACTGATGTTTTCCTAGAAGTGATCCCAAATGGCACGTGCAACAGATACTGACAAGAGCACAGTGATGATGTTGATTGTGCCGCAGAGTATTGTAATATTTTTCATGCGCGGGCATTTAGTCTTTTAACAGCAAAGCTGTTGTAACTCGGCATAGTTCGTGCAGTGTCACCAGAAAAAACATGATCATGAACCGGCTAACGCTCTCTTCGTCTTCATCTTCTGGGTGATTCCACGAGAGATCGAACCTGGGCCTGTCCGGTCGATATTTTTGTTTTGTCTTGGTTTTTTGTATGTTATGTGGGCACATTCAAAGTGCACAGAACCAAAAATTTTATTTCCAAGAAACGCTCCCAGCGCGCCAAAAAAATATTTGAAGGTGGCGGCGCGGGCCTCCCGTTTTTGCTCACTGAAATGTTTTCAGATTTCGCAGCCGAATTTAACGCGAACTATAAATGATGTGCTGAAAAATTCTTTTGCTGGTTTTAATACGCGTTACTGTGAATTGCATCCATGCTTTTTTTATACCATCCTCAAAAGGAAGAAAATGTGAAAAAATGGCAAACACGGCTGAAAGAAAAAAAGTGTGCTAAGTTTGAGGCGCCTTGGGACCTTTCCTATTTCCAGTGATGGGATAGCTGCGCCAAACTGCGCCAAGACGTGAAACCTGCTACATCCTGCTACATCTCCGCTTTTCTGCGCCAAATCTGCGCCAATCGATAAGCTCACTAGCGTCAAAACGTGCGGCGGCAAAACGCGAGACTCTGAAGCTGCCGCGCGGCATAATTTTCGTGCCGCGAGAGGAATGGGTTCGTGCATCATTTTTCGCGGCACGCCGCCCGGTGCTTTCTGGGGGACCTGACCGGACGCTGATTGATGGGAATGCTCATTAAGCGCTGTTTTGGCTTGCTCAAGCTTTTGGGGGCCGACATAATCCTCTCCAGACTGTTGTAAACTGGCGTGACCCGCCAAAAATGCACCTTGGAAGGAGCGGCTCGCCGCGAGCTGGTGTGACCGCACCGCCGCAGCAACATAGAAATGAAATTTCAGTTGTTAGTACAGCGACGTCCTTGTCTGCCATCTTTTTACCCCTTTTTTTACGTTGCGCTGCTCAAACCATTGTTATACCCTTAACCGTGGTTAAGCTGACTACGGTTACGGCTAACCACGGTTAGGGGTAGTTACAGCAGACACAACAGTATTTAGTCGCCTAACCGCGGTTATCGCAAACCGAGAAGGTGGCAAAATGGCGGAAAAGCTTCGCACCAGCCGGGAACTGGCGCAGTTAATTGGCAGCTTCGTGTTGTTTGAGGATTTTCACGGAACGCGACTCCAGTTGGGGAGCAAAACTCGTGCAAAACTATATAGGTTCGCCGTGGAACGGCTAGCAACAAAGACTATTCTGCCTCGGCGGGATTAGCAAAAAGCGTATCGCTACACGTTTCTTGAGGGGAATTGCTTTTCGCATTGCTCGTGTCTCGCCGTCTCAGAGCCTCAGGTCATTCCACCAAGTTCAGCGTCGAAATCCTGAACAAGATGGACGAAAATGGTGACACTATATCATCTTGGCGTCGCCAAGGCAGCGATGGCAGTGGATTTTGTATTGTCTGCAGTCAGACCATTAACTGCGAACAGCATGGTTTTGCAGCGATAAAGCGGCATGCTACAAGAAATTAAGAGGCACATTGAGGCCATGAAGCAGCACCGGGATTCAACAGGTGTACTGAAAACTCCGCAAAAACCTGCGTGTCAGACATATTTGGACTTCTCGCAGTGTTCAGCTACGCTCTCGGGCGACCGCGTGGTTCGTGCAGAGAGACTCTTGGGCAGGTACGGCCACATCTATTTCCGAGGATGTTCACGGACTCCGAAATCGCTAAACAGTTTTCCTGCAAACGAACGAAAGCCTCCTGTGGTGCATAGATGCCGAAATCCGGGAGACTCCCTGATTTCGACCTTTTCTTACGTGTGTACGGTTGGCAGGAAAATCTCCCGGACATCGAAATTTCTGTGCGTGACCTATCCACATTGAAAAGTCCAACCTAATCGATCCAGGTTTTTTGCGAACCCATAGGAAACCAATTTAGGAGGCGTTGATGTAAACGTAACCGGCTGATACGAATTCGTGAAATTCCCCAGCCGAATTCCACTGTGTCGAATGGGCCGAAATTCAGATGTTCCAAACACTTTTCCGCGTCGCGGCGGGTGATACCAACTTTCCCACGAAACACGAAACCTTTACAAAACGTTTTATAGAGGTTAATAGAGGTTTTAAAGACGTTTTCTAGAGGTTATGTGTTTCATGTGTTGCTACCGAATTCGTCGAGCGACGGCCGAGAGCAGAATACTGGAAGCTTCGGAAATACCCGCGCGGCCAGCTCACACACTGTCGGAACTGTGGTTATCGTTTGCTACAACCGCGGAGGACGAAACCGCAGTCGCTCTTGACACGATCATGTATGGCGATGACAAAACTGACGGAACTCCGAAAGTGCACGCGCGTCCAACGCTCACCCAGTCAAAGCGACGCTGCTTTCCACAAACGCTGCGGACAAAACCGTGGCAGATGCGATCGTAGATAGCAACAAACGACGTAGTTTTGAAGGCACGTGCGCGGCCAGCGCACGCGAATTGAAAACGGAACTACCGTTTGCAGCAACCGCTGCGCACGAAACCACGGTTGCTATCAACGCTATCATCGATAGCGACTACGAGCTCCGAAGGTACGCGGCTATACCGCAGCGATAGATTAAAGGCAATATAGTCATAAAAAAAGGCACGAAGCCTTTCGGGGTTCGTGTCGATCTTCGCTTGTCACTATAGTGGAGCGGACTTTGGCACCAGTTGGCCTCAAGCGAAGCTTTGACACACGCTTTCGCGGCAGCCAGCTGCGCCGTCCCTTATTGGTCCGTTCACGTGTGCTTCTGAAGGCATACGTGAGTTCTTTTGACAGAAATAAATGTTTTGTGCGTACATTGTTGTTTGGAAACAGATTTAGCTGGTTTTTTTGATGATACAAAATCTTGGGCGATACGAATATTGTCGCTCCCCCTTCAGATTCGTATCACTGAGATTCTACTGTAGTTAAGAAACCCTACCTGCGTTGTTTGTGTGGCCACTCTAAGCCATTATAAGACCCAGGCCCGTAGCCAGGGATTTTTTTCGCGAGGGGGGGGGGCAAGTGCTGGAAACCTTCACTATTTGAGAATAACACTGATTTCCATTATTTTTGGTAAAACATCCCCTCCATCAAAATTTCGGGGGGTGGGGGCTGGCTATGGGCCTGATAAGACCGCAATGTCAACGTTTACACTTATGAGGCTGTTTGGTGATCCAGTGGTGTCATGCAAACACCCATTATTGGACAGAACTTTTAATTTCAAAAGAGTTCCTCCTTAGTTGACTGTTTTGCTTCATATGGTCCCTTTTTCTACTTGGCAGTGAGCTTTTAGCTCCTCTAAAAGCAGTTTTCCCTGCTCCAGAATGCGTTTTTGGCTGCTCCAAAAGCCCCTTTTCCTGCTCCAAAATGAACTTTTTGCTGCTCCAAAAACCTGCTCCAAAACAGCTTCAGTCAATCACATCACTGTATTTCAAACAGAAACTTCAAAACATTGTCAAATATAGAAAAGAGCCTTTGCAACATTTATACGAAAGACCATTTTCCTACGAGCAGCGTGAAAAAAGAAAAAAAATAGTTAAAGAAGCGAGTTTTTAAAAAAAATAAAATTTAAAAAAAAACTCCAGTCTCAGTTTTGACGACAATTTTTTATCGAAGAGCGCTTATGTGAATGAACACACGGTTTTAATATCACATGTCCTCATTTGCTTTGTTCACGAGATATAACTGGCCAAAATGACCCTTGCTGTGTGTGCTCACTTCAGTGCGACTGATGGTTGTTATCAGCTTGCATTGTGCGTAAATCTCAGTTTTAATTATTCTGCTGCAGCAAAACCTTGCTCTGGTGGCTTTTCGTCAAGAAAAATGTGTTCCCGGATTTTATTTGTGTCTAGCGTGTGCAAAAGTGGGTTGCTGCCGCCCTCTAAAGGGCTAACGTGTAAACAGTTTGCAGCCTACAACCTCGCCTACAATCATCAGAGGAAAGATGGGCGCGCCTGTTCAAGATATCAATCGCTTCCTCCTCCTGAAGGAATTTCTGGTCTACCTCATCGCGGTTAAATCTAGACAGTTTTTTCTTGAGGCGTGTAATGCAATGCTAGCAGACCTCGCAGGTGTTGTGAAGATCCTCCGCCTATGACAGTATCTTCTGAAGGTTGGCAACAACAAAAAGAGCAAGGAAAAAAAACTTGCACACACAACGAAAATATTTTTCTCAGCAATCTTCTTTTTGTGAACACGTAAATAATTGGCACAGAATACTTGGACGTAGCCATGGGCCGCGCGCATCACGTGTAGTGAACAGCTAGACCAAGTTGAAACGTTTATACTGAACGGCGCCGCACACAATTTTTCACTTCTTCGCAGCTGTCATGGATGAGTTTCCAGAACTGCTCATGGTGTCACATTTTATGACCAAGGGTGTCTAAGCGCTTTGGGCTGTGATAATTAATTTGTAGGGCACACTCGTTGTCAAAACTAAGGATAATGTCCGTCTGGCGCCACCAGTGACTTCTGCTGTTCTCGACGTGGGAAAGCACTAGTGCCGACAAAACATCATCAATTGGGCATCTTCGGCCACTTATGGCTTAATCATGCCACACCGCACGTTTCCTGGCTGCTGAAACGCTGAGGTAAAGGTCGAGATGATACAGGTAGACGTTATCTGCGACGCCGAAAACATGTGATAGCGGGAAGTGAAACAAACGGCTCGGAAATGATTGAGCTAACTTTTTATAAATGTTGTTTAGTCACATTGTGCATCGAATGGGAAAGATGGTTAGAGCCTACAGTGCACGTAATGGAAGGCAAGCAAGCAGGCAGTGAGAAAGCAACTGCATAACAGCGTGCCTGCTGATTGTGGCATTTAGTTACAGATTACGTTGGCCTTCGCTACATGCAGATGCTTTATTTTGTGTGCAAGGGGAGTTTTGGCACAGTCACCTAAACCATGTGCTCGCGGTTTCTCGTGTGCTTCTGATTAGCGAATAATGGCGAGGTAAGTTGAGGTTGTAAGCTGCAAACTGCATATGCGTTAGCCCTTTAGAGAGCGGCAGCAGCCCACTCCCGCACGCGGTAGACACAAATAAAGTTTGAGAATACATTTTTATTGACGAAAAGCCGCCAGAGCGAGGTGTTGCTGCAGAAGATTAATTAAAACTGAGATTTACGCACAATGCAAGCTCATAACAACCATCAGTCGCACTGATGTGAGCACGCACAGCAAGGGTCATTTTGGCCCGTTAAATCTCGTGAACAAAGCAAGTGAGGGAGCGTGCAGAGAAAATGAGGAAGAGGGGAGTCTTCGCATCACTAGCGCCCTACTTTATTTTGCATAGCCAAAGCAAGCTCATATAAAATGCTCCAAGTAACATGAGCCAATTACTGCGTGGCATATCCAGTGATTCCACTCCTGCGCCAAAGTGCGCCAAATTGGATTTACTGCGCCATTCTGATAATGTCGACCGAAATTGCACCAAACTGCACCAGAGTTGGGAGCATCTATTACCGGCAATGGCACCGCCGGTGCGTCAAAACATGGGCTATCAAAGTCACAACCACGGACGTAGCATTATTCCACAGAGTAAACAGCGCTCGTGCGTGCATCCCAAGTAGCATCATCTGTTGTGCAAGTCGGCTCGACAGCAAAATGCGCCCTCTGCAAAGGCTTGTGACGTCTACGCCAATTGGTCGCGATAAAGTTTGGTGGCGATTCTTCGGTGGGTGTCGGGTGTCATCTGTTCTATAAATGCTGCTGGTAGCTCGTTTCAAGCATCGCATGGCACGCAATTAAAGCAGTGTTCACTAATAACTGCATGCGTGCCGCTAAAATGTCTGTCACTTCAGTTTCCTGTTTCCGGACATCGCGGAATGAAATCGGGGAACGCTAGCAATAGATATATGGAACAATATAGAATTTTCCGCGCTTCGCGCCCATGGAAGAGCTCGTGAACGGTGGGAACGCGTTGACACTTTTTCTCAAATATACTTTATCTATGGATACTCATCCAGTAGAGTTTTTTGTCATTCCTTCCACGAGCACTTCCGTGTTTGTAATCGCTCTTCAGTAAATACCCCCTAAAAGGCCCTGACCTTTCGAGCTCGTAAGTGCTAGTGTCCCAATTCGAATTTTTTCACTTGCTTTTTTTTTTAAATGTCAATCATTAATAAAAGCATGCCTCCTGGTAGGTGCAGCCACATTTCGGTTTTATATGCACTGCTGTCAGTAACAGGCCCATCTCTGATGGCCCCAGGAAGGTCCTCTGTGAAGCCTCTACGCCATGTTACACGTCTACCACTTGCTTTCCATTGTCAATAGCTGACGGTTAAAAAAAATCACAGTTTTGCTTAAGGCGAAGCAATGAATGCAATACCAACAAATTGTATTGTTATGCAAAGTAAGGCTAGCAACTAACTCGTTTGGATCTGATCTCACGTAACTCAGCAAAATGATGGTTTTAGGGAATAAAGGCTCCTCTAAGGACCGAAGTGGTTTTCATGCTGCAAGTTCTCTAAACGCAAAGTAAGCGCTGAGAGGACAGCAGGTTTACGAGTTTCGATAAAGTGCACGTGCCAGCGGCTGCGCCCTTCGAGCGACGCATCCCCCCTCCCCCCCTGGCGTCCCTTCATGCTCCTTACGAAAGACACGAGGGCATTTCCTCTGTTTGATGAGCACTCGACGGCAGGCCTCGCACGTGGGGTGATGTAATCGCATGGGCCCTCCGTGCGACGGAGACGGCCAGCTCGTTTCATGCCTGCTTCAGCCGCGTTCGTCACCAGCAGCACGGCGACGGCAGAAACCTGTCAGGAGTGTACATGTAATTGCTATCGCAATAAAAAAAAAAAGAATTGAGGAGCCATTCCGCTCTTTGAGGATCGGCACAGAGGTGACAGATTGACTGAGAAGAAAAAGAAGGAGCTGGCCTTCGAGTTGCCTTAGGTGAATGCGTAAAGGACCTTGTGAGGTTTTTACTCCTGAACATTGGTGATAGCAGTTTCTTCAGCCATGTTGGTAAGCCACGATAGAAACTAAAAGGGGAGAAAATTTTATTTTGGAATAAGCAACCACATCGGCGACGGAAAAAAATGCCACGACACCTCACGTGTGTGCCGCCCGCAGACAAGTGTGTCTCGAGTCACTTCTCTGTCCTCGTTTTGTGTGGTTTTAATTTCTGTAATTCCGATAGTAGGCTGTGTATACTTTAGTGCAATATAGCTATCGTGGTGACGTTGAGTGCACTGACAAAAAATTGTTCAGAGTAAGCTCAATTATTTTGTCACTAGCAAACCACTGCATTTTTCTCAGTTCTAATTAATGTGGACTTTGGTCTTTTAAATAAAAGAGAATGCCACAAATTTTAAGAGGTGGTTGTGCTTCCTTCCCATCTGATGCAGACACTAACGAACAGCCGGCTGTTTGACGCTGATGCCACTCCGGCAGTTGTGGTGACCCTGGAGAACACACGGATCTCTGCTTGCTCTTGTGGCTCCCTTGTGAGCAAGGCCCGATTCACAGGTAAGGCAAATATTGAGGCTTTAATGCCCTGTCGCAATCAGTGTTAAGCTATTGCACTCGTTCTATGGCTTGCCATCAAAACTTTTGTGTGCATAGTGTTGGTGTTTATTGCGAGTCGAAAACGCTTGACGACAGAGGGAACACAGCCACTTTGTGTTCCCTCTGTCGTCAAGTGTGCGCTGTTTTCGCCTCAACCAACTAGCTTGAGGTGTGTCATTCCAGATGTTTATTGAACTGAACCACGCTTGTTCTCCACTCAGTTCCACGAATGCGCAACATAAAATACCATTGCATGCCCCGAGAACACAAGCCCAAAAGCATAGGGAAGCAAGACCTGGATTGCAGCACTTGAAACAGCTTGCTAGGCTAGTCTTTGTTGGTGTTTGCACATTTTTATTTTTTCCTATTTCGCCTAAGTGCTGGAAATGTGTCAAAGTTCTGGATTACATACAGCACATCTGTTTGTTGTTTCCCACATTTTCCATTCACGCCTGCCTTGTGTTTTAAAAATTGAGCAAAACCAGTGGCATGGTGTAGTGAATAACCAGGTTCAACACAAGTTTGCTTCACCACAGAACACTAGCATAGTTTGGTAGCGCTTGTAGCAGTGTGGCGCTTAACTGCAAGCAGCTTCGAAAAATTGGTCGGTTAACTAAATGAGAGAGCTATCGGCAAGAGTGCATGGATTTGCGATACAGAGTGCCAGATGAGTGACCACTAGTTCCTTTTAGTACTGCTGCCTCTTGATACTGGGTGAGAGCAAAAACACCACATAAGGGTGGCGCAAAATATACTGCTCAGGTCTCAACAAGACAGCAGCCAATAACCACAGCAGTTTGACCACTGGGGCCAGCACATCTCTGTTGGTTACACTGAAACCGTCAATAAAAGTGCTTTATTATACAGTCGAACCCACTTATAACGATCCCACATATAACAGTCTATCGGTTATAACGACCATATTTGGGTGCACTTACGATTTTCCTATGCTAACCATTGAAGCTGCGTCCAGATATAGCGAACATTTTTCAAAGCCTCTTACTTTTACAACGAACACTTCGGACACGGTCGCGGTAAAAACATGGCGCATATGAAGTGAAAAAGGTTAAGACATGCCTTCTAAAGCGTGACAGGGGCGCACGCTCGCGCGTACCCCGCTCCAGTTTACTCGCGATTAAAATACCCAGATCGGCGAGCACTGCACGCAGATTTCGGATGCTGCGAGCGAGGTCACTCACTTTCCAGGCATTTCTTCAGTGATAGAATGGCAGTGAGGGAAAAAAAATAGTAGGCAGCAGCATGAAGCCTTGCGGTCAGCTTTCGCATGGTAACGTTTCCTGACGCCGTCCTCTGCAGCTACAACCACCTGCGATGAACCAAACAATGCCTTGGAACGCAAGAAGGCATAAATGCAAGAAGTGATAACCGCGATAGCTTTTCATCGCAAAAAGGTTCACTGCGTCCCTAAACTCGTCGACGCCACAATGTGCCGCAAAAAGTCGTCTGTCTTTTCGGTAACGGCAGAAACCGGTCGATCGGTGATTACGACTTCCGCGCGATTGCGGCGATGCCTTCGCGTATAAGCATCAGAAAAGAGCGAAGGCGAGGTGGCGGCCGTCGATAAACGTGCCGTTATGCCTTATAGCCGACCACCTTATCACAGCCATCTGTAGATATGTGCTCGGCTGCGCAAGTGGCGTACATCGTACACTGCGGATTGACGGCGGTATACGAGCGCGCCATGCTTAGCCATGCTGCCGTTCGCAAGTTTGCCGCCTCCGCGTCGTGCGAGACCGCTTTAAAGTGCGCGTCGCTTTGTAGAAACGAAAGTAGCTCGCTGTTTTTGAGCGGCGCGAGCACCGAGAAACGTCGATGCACTGACAGCGAGCATTTGACTTGGTGACAACTGAAGTGCGCCGCGCATCGTCGTGCAGGGCCGCGAGAGCATCGCGGAGACGTAGAGTGCGCATTGCTTGGAAAATGCTTGTTTTCGCCGCGTTGAACGAAGAGGCTAGTCGCCGCACCCGTGCACGGTCCGGAGTGAAGCAAGCACGAAGAACGTACAAACGCGCGCATACGGCATGCAGCAAGCGGCCCGGCAGTGACTCCGCGACCCGAGTAGGCGACGCGCTGCACGCAACTACCCAGGGATGATCGGCTCCACGTCGCGGTACCGCACTTCGGTGAAACGGTGTCAGCTCATTGCAGAGGCGGTTAATTCACTCGTAAGTATGCAGCGGGCGTCCCTTCACGACGCAAAAAGGCTTAGCTTGTCACCGAAGGGGTTGATAGCACTTTAATAAAAGTGCACAAAGAAAAAAAAACGGCTTGGCCGCTAAGCACACGCTTTTAAGGGCGAGTCCATATACAACGAACTACTGATATAACGACCACTTTTCGCGACACTTTCGAGTTCGTTATAAACGGGTTTGACTGTATTCAGGTTAGAAATACATAATGCTCCAATAAAAAAGTTGAGTACTTCTTTATATGAAGAAATTGATTATACTCACGTATGGCATATTTAGGTTTATATGGATCGTTCTATTTCAAGAGCTGCTTTTTCAGTCATCTTCAGATGTATTGAAAAATAGGTTGCTGTTATATCTGAATGTGTGAAGTAGCTATTCAAGCAATGTATTTCGTAGTAAACATTTTGTTATGCCATCAGGGTGCTTCGAACTTTCCATGCAAAAGTGAAACTGTGTTGTGTGTAAGAACTTGAGCTAAATTATTGCTGTGTACAAAGCATCTTCTTGTTTAATCTGAAGACACCAGTGTTTCAGAACTGTGATAGTTTTTTAATATTTATATTTGACTTAGTTCATCATGACAAAATTTAGAACACGTGTTATTTCTGACACTTATTAAAATAAAAGACACTTTCCAGAGGATCGTATCCACAATTTGTAGGTTTCTGGCTTGCATCCGCATTCCAGTTGCTTTGTAGTGGCTGCACAAGATGTGCACAGTGGCAGGAGAATGCAGCACGCTGTATGTGCTATGTTGTTACTGCGTTATATTGGATAGCGCAAAATCGAACAGGACTAAGGTGGAACACAGGACAGGCGCTATCCAATTTTGAAGATTATTAACCAACCAGCTATCGGTATTCTTTTGGGTCATGTTACTGCAGTTATTTCCAAGATTCGGCTGGCGGGCTCGCCGTTACGTCATTGTTCTCGGCCCACGGTCAAGTCCACTGCAGGCCTGTTTACCCTTGCGAGCTGATTTTGTTGTGTTCCCGCCACCTTTTTGATTCCAGCTTACTCTCGGCCTTTCTCGACCAGGTTTCTCATCCCTTGGTTCGGCTGCTGCCCACCGGTTGTCTGTCCGACGCATTAATTGGCCAGCCCAGGTCCGTTTTTTTCGCTCGATGTCCACTAGGATGTCTGCCACCCATTCCCTGACCCACTGTGCCGTCCTCCGATCATTTTTCATTCCATTGCCCGCTGCGTGGTCCTCGACTTTTTCTCTACTTGACCTGTTATCCTCCATGCCTCGCATGTTAGAACTGCCAATATGCAGTGATTGTATATCTTTCGCTTCACTGACAGTGGCAGATCTCCTGACATTATTTGGGAGTGCCTGCCAAATCCACTCTGGCCCATTCTTATTCTTTGGTGAACTTCCTTTTTGTGATGAGGCTCTCCTGCTAGTACTTGACCTAGGTATACATATTCTTGTATACAGTACTCCAGTGTATGGTTTTCCAATTGTGAACTCTCTGTCTTTCGCCAGGTTATTCAGCATTATCTCTGTCTTCATCGTATTAATTTTTAGGCCTACTTTCTCACTTTAATTCCTCAGTCATCTCTTGCAGTTCATTGCTATCGTTGCTAAGAGTTGTGGGGATCCGAGGCGCGCCCGAAGCCACTGCGCGGGCATTTCGCCGTTCCGCGATTCCTTTCCCTCTCTCCCGTTCTCCCGCGACGGCAAATGGCGCCATCTTGCGCTACGCGCCGGCTCTCGTGGCGGCGCTGCACGCGGTCTCGGAGCCGCGAGATTCGGCGTGACTGACGCACGTGCACGCCGGGAGGAACTCTCTCTCTCCTCGGACGCTGCTGGGTAAGCACGCATTTCCTTCAGGTCCAACGTCCCCTTTGGGAATCGCTGGGCTGTAGCCTGCCTGGGTGCCTCGGCATCCTTGCAGGCGTGTTTACCTCAATGTTAGCTCCGGTTCGTACGCTAAGCCAAAGAGCGGTGCCTAGTGCTCGCGCGCGGTCGTACCACGCCGAGCCGCACTTGCCGGAGGCCCACGCGTACGGAGATTGCCCTAACTCTCGCGACCAGGCCCAGTGGTCATCGTGAGAGAGCGCAGCATAGCCGCGAGGGACCTTTTTCCCGGGCGGCGTGTCAAAGCTCGCCATTGCCAGCTGAGACGTGCTCATGGCCCCCTTGGTGTATCGTCCGCGTGGGAAGCCCTTTTGCTTCCCCGTGCCCCGGGAGCGGACGTGTACTGTGTGTGTGTTGGGGTGCCGCAGAAGGCAAATAAAGTGTTTGTGTGTGTGTATCTCGAACACTGTGTTCATGCCGCGCGGCGCTCAACGCCTTTGCTAGCTGAGCGCGTGCGGAGCGGTGCGCTAAACGTAAGCAGGCGACGGTAGACGCGGCCCTGTGGCTCGCTAAGCCTGAACCCGCGGTAGTCTTCGGCTCCAGTGAGCATCGAGGCTACCACACTGGCGCCCCACGTTGGGCGCCAGAATGTGGTGTCGTCGTCAAGCACCACCGCGGGTTCGAGCACTGGGAGCTTCATGTAGGCTGCCGCCTCCTCGTTCGTCCCGCGTCCGTGTACCGTTCGAACTGCTGCGCGCGAGAACTCGGCCCATCACCGCGAAGGGACGGCGAGCCATCGCGCGCAGCGAGGGAGACCCTAGGCGTCACTCTCCAAATTAGTGATTTATTACGGGGGATTTTAATACAAGGGAACAATAATTCGTTACAACCAATCGCACGTAAGATAGTTACACAGGACACCAATTAGCTAATACAATTGTTACCAAATGTGGCCGCGAATGGCACACCCACAAAACGAACAAACAAAGAAAGAACCAGGTTTGGAGAGCCGACCTACCCTTCGGCCAGCGCTCCCGCGATCTCGCACCCCAGAGCAGAAGAAAACAGAACAGACATAGCAACACTTAAAAGAAACGTATACAGTGCACGATCGCGAGGCGCTGCCTCGGGACTTCGAGACCGCGGAGGGTAGCGCGCGCCCGCCGAGGCTGGAGCCCCGACAAAAATAAACGACGTAACCGCCGGCCGGTGGCGAAGAACAAAGGATCGCCGCCGGCCGGAGCGGCCAAAACGCGTACGCACCCTTCGAGGTCCCCAAGTGGTCTCTCCTGAACCTGATCGCGCGCCCGCCGCTTCTAGGCGAGCGCGAGCCAGGTCCAAATCCCGCCAAAATTGGGCCAATCGGCCACCGTGTTTAACCTTCGAGGGCGGGGTGGCAGCAAAGTGACGGCAATTTATGACCAGCTGCCACCCGTCCGGTCGAGAGGAGAGGGACACGAGAACTCTCCAAGGGAAGATGGCGTCGAGCCACTGGCGCGGACGCCTGAATTCCCACATCGGGGAGAGCGACGAAGGACGCTTCGCGCCTTCCATCGCGTGGCGCGTTTGGAGAAGCCCGTCTTCGGAGCTGTGTGTGTGTGGCGCGTACGTGCGCTGTGCGTCTGTGCGTGCCCTGGAAGTGTGCGGCGTGGTGACGACACCATAGGAAGCCACCTTCACCCTGTCGCCGTGGACCCTGGAGGTGTTTGGGGGACCCGCTGACGTCAGGCGGACCGCCCAGCTGTGTCCGTGTTTCGGCCGTCGCCGAGAAGCCTTGCTGCCGTTGCCTCACGGCTGCTGCGCGAGGCTAGCTGACATGGCAGCTGCGCCCGGCTCTCTGCCGACGCCGGGACGCCTTGCAGCCAGTTTAGTTTGGCGTCAGGATTACAGCAGACCTCGCTGTCCCAGCGAGGTCGTTGGTCATCCAGCCTGGAATTCGGGACCTCCAAACCACCACCGAAGCGGCATTCGTCGGACTCGCGGGTCTGTAGTCGACAAGAGCGTCGAGCCGAAGGTGAGCCCGTTCCGGGCATGCGGACCTCAAACAGGCCTCTTGCCTCGCACTCTGGCCAGCAACATTACGCGCCGCCTCCCCTCCGCGCCGTGGACGCTCTCCCGTGTGAGCATCACGAACACTCGTCTTAATTTCTTTTACCCCCTTCCGTAGCACCATATTGTAGTATAGTGTATTTCAAGTGTATTGTTATTTTTTTTTTCCTTTTTTATTTGTAGAGTAATTAGCAGAAGTTGTGGACCTGGGCTGAGGTTAGCTGTTGCTCATTGCATAACGCCTTTGCATGCATGGGCGACGACCGGCTGCCTTTGCAGACCGGTATAGGGTAATTTAAGGAGAGGAGGATGGGGGGATCCGAGGCGCGCCCGAAGCCACTGCGCGGGCATTTCGCCGTTCCGCGATTCCTTTCCTCTCTCCCATTCTCCCACGACGGCAAGTGGCGCCATCTTGCGCTACGCGCCGGCTCTCGTGGCGGCGCTGCACGCGGTCTCGGAGCCGCGAGATTCGGCGTGACTGACGCATGTGCACGCCGGGAGGAACTCTCTCTCTCCTCGGACGCCACTGGGTAAGCACGCATTTCCTTCAGGTCCAACGTCCCCTTTGGGAATCGCTGGGCTGTAGCCTGCCTGGGTGCCTCGGCATCCTTGCAGGCGTGTTTACCTCAGTGTTAGCTCCGGTTCGTACGCTAAGCCAAAGAGCGGTGCCTAGTGCTCGCGCGCGGTCGTACCACGCCGAGCCGCACTTGCCGGAGGCCCACGCGTACGGAGATTGCCCTAACTCTCGCGACCAGGCCCAGTGGTCATCGCGAGAGAGCGCAGCATAGCCGCGAGGGACCTTTTTCCCGGGCGGCGTGTCAAAGCTCGCCATTGCCAGCTGAGACATGCTCACGGCCCCCTTGGTGTATCGTCCGTGTGGGAAGCCCTTTTGCTTCCCCGTGCCCCGGGAGCGGACGTGTACTGTGTGTGTGTTGGGGTGCCGCCGAAGGCAAATAAAGTGTTTGTGTGTGTGTATCTCGAACACTGTGTTCATGCCGCGCGGCGCTCAACGCCTTTGCTAGCTGAGCACGTGCGGAGCGGTGCGCTAAACGTAAGCAGGCGACGGTAGACGCGGCTTTGTGGCTCGCTAAGCCTGAACCCGCGGTAGTCTTCGGCTCCGGTGAGCATCGAGGCTACCACAGAGTCACCTGCAGATTGTAGGTCGCTGAGACATTCTCCATTGACCTTGATTCCTGCTTCTTCCAGCAGCCTAGCTGTTCAAATACTTCTTTAAACATGCAGTGAACAGCATCGGGGTTCTCCTTGTCTGGCTCCTTTTTTTTTATCAAGGACAACTAACAGATAAAAAGCCAAGGAAAGTGTAGAGGGTGTTATTTTGTAGTAATCATCGTGTAAATGTGAAGAAAGTAAAGTGGACGAAAAGGTAACTTGCCGCTGGCAGGGACTGAGCCTTCGAATAACGCATCCGATGCTCGTAATTTTTATGATTTTTTTATTGCTTTTTTTTTTGTTGAGAAGTAAGGTAGCTGTGGAGTCTTTGTTGATGTCGAATAAGGTATTGACATAAGTTTTAGGTACTCCTTGTCGACTTGGTGCTTTTGAGACTGCTGCTAAGTAAAGGGGTTTGTTACATACAGCAGCTTTCTCCATTACCTGATCGATGACACGAATGTGAACCATTGTAGCGTAGCCTTTCCTGAACCCGGCTTGTTCTCTAGGTTGATTGAAGTCAAGTGCTTCTCTTATCCTGTTTGAAATTACCTTTCTAAATATTTTGTATTTCACCGAAAGTAAGCTGATGGGCCTATAATTCTTCAAGTCTTTTATGTCTCCCTTCTTGTATAATGTTGGCATTTTTCCGGTTCACTGGAACTGTTGCCATTTTGAGGCACACAGTGTACAGTGCAGCAAGTTTCTACCGAATAAGTTCTTCTCCGTCTTTAACCCTTTGAGGGTTGAATTATTTCGCGAAATCCAGTCCAAAAATGTGTAATTTTTTATTGCTGAAATAAATTCTTCAGATGATTCTATTTAAGAAAAAAAATGTCTAAAATTTTTTCTTGTGACCGTAAAGTGACAAAAAAAATCATTTTTGTTGTTACATACACATGGTTTATTCGTAGTCCGCATCGTCTCGCCACGTATGCTTTTCAGATGTCGCTCCTTGATCGTCATCGGAGTCTGAACTGGTCAGAAAATCCTCGTCTCACAAACTGGAATCCAATGAATCAGATTCTGATTCGGCACTTGGGGAATAGTCCGCATCGGAAGAATCGCTGCTCGACTCACCGGCAGCAGAGCAACCGGCACGCGCTTCCATTGCGTAAGCGAACTGCGTCAGTGAGCGCACGGAAAAAAACTGTATGGTTGTGCGCTTGTCCGGAAAGCAAAACGAGTGAAAAAGCTACAGTAATCCTTCGTCTTATCGCCAACAAGACGTAGTTAGTTTTTCCGAGACACCGAAACTGGAAACGCAATCACGGCGGCGGCGTTTGTGTAATTTAGCGCCGCACGGAAACAGATGTAATTGCGCCCCGGGGAGCAATAAACGAGAGAGTAACATGCGGTCACCCTTTCAGAGATTAAAAGCCAAACAGCCATCAGCTTTGTGGGCACAAGAAGCGAAAACCACCCAAAGGACGAAACCGAAACCAGCCGGACCGCGTGTGTGCGTTCTGATGCGCAACTGAAAGCCGCCGCGCCACTTTAAAAAAAAAAAAGAAAAAAAAAGATGGAGAGACATCGGCGCATTAAAATAATTTCACCTAATACCGAAGCGTGGCAGCACATTCGAAGTAAAAGGAATGATCGGAGAAGGTGCATGTTTGAAACCAACCGTGCCGTGGGCGCGTTCAGTTGCGCAAGCGATAGCCGGCACACCGTTTTGTGAAACATAAAAAAAAGCAAGCACGGAGAGACATCGGTGCATGAAAAAAATTCCACGTATTCCCGATGCGTGGCAGCACAGGCCAAGCAAGAGAAATGATTGAAGAAGGCGCACGTTTTAAAAATAAACAACCTTTTGGAAGCTTCTGCCATACATGTACGGCGAAGGGGTTAATCAGATCGGCTGTTATTCTGCCATCGCCAGCCACCTTTCCACATGGCATATCACACATACCTCGTCGTGAGTTACACATGGAACTTCCTTATAGTGCTCGAGGGTGGATGGCTTGTTTTCAAACTATACAGCTCAGCGTAGAATTCCTGCGCCACACGAACTATGTCATTGAAATCGTTGATATTTCCCTGCTCATGCTTTAGAGTGCGCATTTTATTTTTTCCTAAAGAGAGTCTTCTGTCCTAATGCTGCTGCCTCTATCGCGTTGACATTGTAGTTGCTCATACCACTGACATTTTTATTGTTGATCAGCTTTGTTAGCTCAGTGAACTCTATTTGAGATATCGAGTTAGTCTCCTTCGTGTGTTCCTGTTTCTTTATTGAGTCTTTCGTGGATTGGGAGAGCTTGCCCTGCCGTGGCGTTTTACCTCCAACTTGGATAGCTGCTTCGGAGATCAGTCTTGTTTCGTTCCTTTCCTCAATATTGGTGTTATCCTCTTGTGCAAAAGCTGGGTATACCTCTTGTTATCCTCTTGTGTGAAGCTGCGTAAACCGATGCAACAGTCGGTGTACGTAAGGCACGACAGCACATTTCTTGGACTCATCACCTGACTCGACGGTTTTCTACTGGGTGGGATTTACACTTTTTGATAAGTCTCTCAGACGCTCACACAAGCACATCCGTAGTGTACCCAGCATTTTTTAGCTGAAAAACCTGCTGCTGAAGACTATCATGGCATTTTGTTGTATTTCTTGAGAAGGCATTCTCAAAATTTTACGCCTTCGCTATTGAAGTCTAACCGTGTGAAGAAGGAAGCTGTCTCTCTCTTCAATGAGTTTGGCCTTGAGCCGGTTGAAAAGGCATGCATGCACACTCTTCAGGTTTTCTTTGCTGCAATGTGTCCGAACGAGCTACTTGCTGAAGCATCTCTCTACTCTGCATCTCAAGGACCCTTTCAGAGTGTCTAATTCGTGTGATGTGTTTTTGCCTAATGATAACCCCGGTCCTTGTGAAGCTTTTAGTCTGGATGCACAAGACTCATTTTATTCTCTCCCACATGACAAGTGGATGAAATCTGTAAAATGTTGCATCACCGAAAATAACAATCAACTTGCATTTGTTAACAGCAGCCTGGTTTCTCTTGAGGCTTTTCTAGAGCTATTGAGCATCTACCTCAAGGCGACCTTTGCAACGTGGGAAGGCAGCACACAAGTCCGGTGTGTGTACCGGCTCTAGGGTGGCACCCGTTTTAAGCGATATTTTAGGGGCGAAGCTCCTTATAGCGGCACCCGTTCGTCCCTCGTAGCGTAGTATGTAACAGTCTTACGCTTTGACCTGCAAGGTGGTGCAGGTGGGAGATTTTTCCTGTGCGTTGTTGAACAATAAAAAATTCGCAGCGTTAGCTAAAAGCCGACTTCTTCTGTCTCTCATTCCCATTAGCAGCCATTCTTTACCTCCAAGGTAGTGCCTGGTGAGATTTCTCCTGTGCGTGATTAAACAATAAAAATTTTGTTCAAAACGCCGTTGATTGATGAAATAAACCAACAAAAGACGCCAGATGTTTTGTAAAAGCAAAACGAAAGAACGCCAGATGTTTCTAAAGCAAAACGAAAAGACGCCAGCTGCTTAACGAAAGACGCCAGATGTTTTCTAAGCAATGGTTTTCTAAACAATGAAAATTCACAGCGTACATATGTAAAATTAAAGTGCGCTGCAAGTCGTCATAACTCATCGAACCTTTAGTATAAACGCGCCCGATCTCACGTCGGTGATGATGTACTGGGCAGAATTCACGGAAGATTCACGGTTTACCGATGAACCTCCGCAGCTTCGCCCACTCATCATCATTCACTCCGTGGATATGCTGTGATTTTTTCTTAGTCATGCTGATCGGCTTGTAGACTGTCAAGTATGTGATCTGGTGGTAAGAATCTTTCGCTACGTCGACGATTTCCTGATTTTTTCCGAAAAAATTGTGCCCCTTTTCACCAAATAATCTCATGCAGATATTTAAGGAAAAGGCATTTGGGCTTAATTTCACCTGTAAATTACCGGAAAATAATTGCTTGCAGTTTTTGGACCTGCATTTGTTTCTGCAACATGACCACGTTTGCTAGTGTTTCTCTTCATGTTTCAAAAAATCGCTGCTTAGCTAGCAATATAAGAATGCCCTTCCTATGAACTCTTTACAGCCCTGCATACACAGATGCCATGATAGCCTTCAACAGCCGGTTGTTCGGCTGGGTACCCTGCGCATGTGCTCGTGTCAATGTCTGAGAGACAAGTGTAAATCGCATACAAGTGAAACCGTGGTGCCAGGAGATGAGTCCAAGAAATATGCTGTCATGCCTTACGTACACCGACTGTCACATCGGTTTAACAAAATAGATAAATATATCGACATTTTCTTTTCTTCCAACCTAAAAGCAGGTAAAGCTTGTGCTGCGATTGGGGAGAAGGTTCGAGGAACGGCGAGTGTGGGTTGCTTGGTGAAGCATTGCAATCCCGCTGTTTCCTGCTCCGTTTGTGCTGTTTATAGGATTCCCTCTCCTGCGGAAAGGTGTACCGTCGCCGACCGTTTATTTGGACGCTGAAAATTTGGACATGCTCGTTTATTCGGACACCTTCGCAGCACCGCCACTCGTCCCATTGAAGTAATGTAAACTCGCGACGAAAAATTCGGACGCCCCACAGTGTGCCGTTCGATTTTTCGGACTCCGGCTGGCTGATCGAGTGAGACGTTGAACGCCACGACAAGCTGTCAACAATGTTTACAATATTTTTCCTAGGTTGCCAGCACTGAAATGCTGCACTGGCGATAGCTGGAGATCGTGCCAGTGTCAAAATCCACGCTGAAATTGCCGATCTCGAAGGCTCTGTTTGTCAGCGACGCGTAACGGTTTGGCTTTAGCCAATCAAGTATGCATTTAATGACTATTGCGGCCAAACAGCAGGCCAAGCCAAGCCGAGATCGGAATCGGCTCGGTGCGGTATTTCAGGTGAATGACAGCGCATACGAGAACGACGCGGATCCTAAAGGCCTGACCACACGTACACGTTGCAGCGTGTCAGCGCATGACCTTTTGACGCGGCGCCGCACCCTCTCTCTATGGGGTGAAAGGGCACGCGGCTACGCGAAGCTGCGAGCCCTCTCTCTCCATAGGGAGAGGGCGAGGTGCCACGTCAAAAGGTCACGTGCTGACACGCTGCAACGCATACGTGTGGTCAGGCCTTAACTCGTACAAAGAGAGTACGCCAACACAAGCGCTGCAACATCAACTAGCTCAACGTAGTTCCCTTTTGGTGTTTGAGGGTTTGCGTTGTCAGATGTTTCTGTGGCTAGGCCTGATCTGCGTCTCGAGTTTTGTGTCTCGCTCCTTTGTTTGTTGCGTGGCGTGCAAGGCTTGATCTGCTGAAATTGCTCCGACGCCACCCGTTCCATGTGCGCCATCGGAACTAAAGAAACGCGGCAACAACAAGGCCCTGACGATGGCGAAAAATGCAGCGATTATTCGCCAGGTGGAAGGCGGCCGACCTCAATCCGAAGTTGCTTGGAAGTTTTCGCCGAGTTGCCCAATGAGATCATCCGTCAGCTACTCAAACCAGCGCATGTGGACAGTGACTGCCATGATGACACACCTCCCACACCACAGCCATCAAATGCAGATTTAGCATAGGCCGTTGCAGTGCTATTGCCGACCCACGGGAGTGGCCAAACATTGGCTGAAATACAGGCCGACTAGGTCGCGCGTAAGCGTGCATGTGTACAGATGCGTGCTGACAAGTTTTTCCGGCCGCTGGGTCAATGCTGGTAAATCTTTTTTTTTTGGACTCCCGATTATTCGGACTTTTCGGTGGTTCCCGCGAAGTCTGAATAAAGAATCGGCTACTGTACATTGGCTAGTCCAGTAAATGCATCACCGAAAGGCTTCGCCAGTGCAATAATACCTTAAAGGGAACACAGATGTCACTTCTGTCAGCCCATTGCAGATCATGCGGGTGTAAACTTTTTTTCGATAACACAGTCATTATGCGGAAGCACAAAGACAAAAAGGCTCATGAACTTGCAGAAGCGTTCTTTATCAAAATGAAAGGTGATGATTGCATATCTGAACCGCCTGTTTGTCTGCTAGATTGCAAGGTACACACGCTTAACCATTTCTTTGACATCTCCTAAAATTTCTGTGCATACATTGTGTTGGTTTTCATTGTGTTCGTTTTTTCCTTCAATACACTTCAGTTCTTAGACAGCGCTCGTACTGTGTCCTTCTCATCTTGTGCTCCGTCCTGTTCGCGCTGATTTTTACAAACATGCATCGCTTACAACTTGCCCACCTCTCTACCTGACTGTTATATAGTAGAGTGTATGCTTCCCCGGCTCTTCTAACCTCACTAAGGCCAATATTATCCCAGTTAACATATTCTAACTGCTCGAGTAACTCCGCTAGTCTAGCTTCGCTTGGTAATTAAGGTCCTTGTGTTAAACATTCCTATGCTCCATCTCAGAAGTTCCCTTCAGCACTGTGAAGGCTACAGGGCCCCTTAGCCAATAGGAATGGCAATTAGCCCCTCCACATGTATTCATCTGCGTCGCGTCGTCTGCTCAGCGTCTCCTTGGCGTCTGCTCGCATACGTAGGGCGAGTAAAGCAAACAGGCGGCATCGCCAAAAAAAATGACTGCACACATCGCAGCTGGTGCCCACCGCATCAAATTTATCAAGTCATCATCGTGCGCTATATGATGCGCAAGTTACAAACTGATGCTTGTATTTGCTTTATATTAATGTGCTGATGCTTCAACAGCAATGTATTCGTAACTACACTGAAACCTCGATATAACGAACGCGGATATAACGAAATATCGGTTATAACAAAGTAAATGAAAAATAGAGTCTTGCTATACATAGTGTTAGTAATATACATTTATAACGAATTTTCGGATATAACAAAGATATTTCCGCGTAAGATGTAACTTCGTTATAATGAGGTTTGAGTGTATATTGCGCTCATTCCAAGAACCATTATCAAATTGTCGGCTCGTTAGGCTTACCAGACGTGGCTAAATAAATAGCTGATCTTGCAATTAACGACAAAATGTACCTGATGCTTTGTGCTCAGCGTGAGATGGCACAAGGCAATGGCTAATTTCGCCGTTTGTTTGTTGCCACCAGCGCAGTAGGTGAATAGCAAGCCCAAGTTCGGATCGATGCGGGCAGTCGCGGCTGCACGGGCACTGACATGTTGATTTATAAGTTAGCAGCAGTTACTGATACAGCAATTAAAGGCACACGGAATCCATGCAAAGAAGAATAAACACATCGATGTGACGTAACACGTGCCAAACAAGCGCAAATGTCTCAACCCTGCCAACTGTAAGGTAATTATATTTGGAACTATGTTTTGCTGCACAAGCGTGTGGCTTGCTTACACCCCGTAGCCTTGGTGGGTAATGTTGAGATGGAGTATAGGTTCAGTTTCCAGTAGCGCCCTGTTTGAATCCCGAGATTATTAGTACCCTCCGCTGCTTTACAAGTCGGATCGTCGGCATAAGCGGGTGTTCGGCAGCTGCTGGAGTCTGAGGGCCAGTGTGTAGTTGAGAGATTCACATGGGAGTTGTTGGCCAGATATCACACCAGGGAGGCCAATTGCTGTTCTGGATTGAGTCTTAATGAGATAACGTGTACCATTGAGGTGCCTCGACGGTGACCAAGGACAAGGGCAGCGTTAACAATCCTCACTTTGATGGTCCAAAAAACAAAGGTGGGCTGGCAATTCGCACTCGTGATGCTGTGTTGACTTCAGCATGCTTTGGATGGGATTTACGGTGTGAGACGATTGTGACCTCAAAATGTTTATGATGCCAAGGTTTTGCCGATTCCAAATGGTAGGACCCTTGTACCAGCATTTCAAATCTGCCCACAAGGTTGACGCTCCTCTTCTCTGAAATTATCGGCTGCTATCACTTGGCTCTTGTGGCATGGATTTGAGTCGAGTGAGTTTGAACCGAGTACCAAAATGAACACAAAAGATTCCTAACACCAGAAGGATAGACGGCCTCAGCTTTAACACTGTCGTACCGCACTTTGTGGGGTTTCAGGATAGTAAGTACTACAGTCGAAACCCGTGATAAAGAAATCCCGAGGGAACGAAATTCTCACCGCAACGAAATATTTTCGGCACCGGCGAACGCCCATAGGAGTCGATGCATTTCGTAACTCGCGACTACGAAAGATGTTCATACCGCAGTCCCTCATTAACGAAATTTTTGAAACACGAGTGCGCAAAATAATCTATTCTGGCAACATAAACTACATTCGAAAACTGCTGAAATGCATTCATGCTACACTTAAACTGTGCAAAACTATCGTTACAGCGCACTTGAGAAGCAGCCGCCATCATTGTTTACAAAAAAACATAAAGCTGGCGACAATGATGATGATGATGGCTTGCCGAAACACCTGCTCCTTGGCGCGAACTACGTAGCCAAATCCACAGTCCTCATGGAGTTTCGTTCGTTGGCTTGGCTCTGTGCTTGGCTTTGTCGACTTTGCGCGTACTTGGTCGCGTGTGTGGAGCCATTTGTGGAGCGTTTGCTTGGTCGCTTGGTGCAACGTGAACTGTGTGTTGCGATGCTTCGTCCGATTTCGCTGCCTGCGAAGTTGCCGCCTACAACAAAAAAGCGGAAGTTCATCACGCTGGAAGATAAGGCTGCAATCATCAGTGAGGTGGAAAAGGGCAGGAAAAAAATGGACATCGCCGAAGAATTCGGCATTGCGTGCAGCTCGCTGTCCACGATTCTGCTATGATCCACGCTGATCCAGCGGAGCCGGTAGAAGGTTCGCCTCTAGGCGCACTTGATGACGGTACTGGTGACAGCGCAATGCCGCCGTCACTGACCAGCGCATGGGGTGAACTTTGTGCGGTGGCAAGCGTGATTCCCGATCAAGAGGCATGGAATTGCTGCATGGTAAGGCTCGCCAAAGCAAACTTACTGACTTTTGGAAGTAAAATGTGTTTTTTGTAAATTCCATGTCTTTTCTGCCGCATTCTCGCTCTAACGAAATTCCCGCAAGAGCGAAATTTTGTGCTTTCCCCGCCGATTTCGTTATTGCGGGTTTCAACTGTACTCGGGTAAAAGGAACATAACGAGGTTGTCTGTTGGTGGCCAGAAATACATACTAATAGTTACGGCTAGGCAAATGAGCTGTGGCAGAAATCTAAAAGGAGGTGAAACATATTTATTTCTAGAACTGACATACAGAGAAAGACGAAATAATGAGATATTAATTGAAAGGGCAAATGATGATTAGTTGTGCTCACCTCTTCGTGGCAGCCTCAGGCGCGGCTTGAGCACTGTAGACTTGAGTGAGGTCCTCCCATGCTGTTTCATATGCAATGTTTGTCTAAACAGGGTGCGTAAATGTCTGAGACACCATGCCCACTGCCAGCGCCACTACTTGAGCTGCTATGTAGAATGGGGTGCTACTTCCTCTGAATTCTCGTGCCCTGAGTTTTTGGTAGTGGTTGTGTGGCGGCGGTATTTAACAAATGTATTCTTTGCATTGCGACGTCCATTTGTTCCGAGAGCAGCACTTTGAGACTCGAAAGGTGCGCATGCAATGCCTCACAACTACGTGTCTCGTCATAGCACTTGTACAATTGTTGCTGTTGGCGGTGGCTGTGTGTAACAGTAAATAAATGCCCTCAGTGCAAAGACTTACTGGCTTGAACCCTGGGACATAGCTCTAGCTGTTAGGGCTGTTGCTAAAGTGACAGCCATCTGGAGAAGAGTCAGGTCTACAGGCACAGATTTTAGCCAAATAACTCCTATACACTAGAATCTCATTGACGCAAATCTCACGGGTTCACGAAAAATATTTGTCAAAAGACAGGGCGTGCAAACACGGACACAAGAAAGAAGTCAGGACCCCACAAACGCCGACAAACAACTGAATGGATGCACAATGGCGGAAAGAAAGAAGGCACGAAAACTTATCTGCGCATGCCCATGCAATAGGCGAATCTATCAATCCGGCACGCGTGGGGGCCTACGCGAAAGATAACTGTTAAGGCATTTGATTTCATCTTTATGCAAGTTAATCGACGGTTGGCTCACGCATGCGCTACCACTATTCTCGATATGCCATGCCTCAATCATCAGATGCGTTTCTTCATTCCTATGACGGTACAAAACTGCACATTCGTCGAATTTTGGTGTGCACTTTGGTGTCACTCATTTTGTGCTCACGTGACTTTGTGAGGGCTGACTTAAGGCAAGGCATGGAGATGCCGTTTTTTACAACCTTCGAGTGCTTCGACGAAAAAATTTAATAGCGGTTTTAAAGATCTAGGAGCATACTGCCAGCACACATGGTTCTTCTGAAACGTTAAGGAAATGTCTAGAAATTGTATACCATTATTCTGAGGCAACTCTAGTAAAGTTCAGCCCTCCTCCATTGAATTCAAATTTTTCGCTCACTGAGGTTACCACGTTTTCAAAGCCGTCACCACTACAAAAAATCAAGTAATCGTCCACATAAGGAAAAACCTTAATGACAGAATTACCTAAGGCACCTTCCAAAAGTTTGTCAATCTTGCTAAGGTATAAATCACTAAGAACCGGATCAACCTTAGAACCAATACATATCCCAGATTTCTGCACATAAACGCCTTCCTTCCAACCTACCAGCGTCGACTTATTTATTTATTTATTTACAATACTGTAAGCCCTCATGGGCTGTCACAGGGGTGTCACAGGCTGTCACGGGCTGTCACAGTTCACGGTCGAGTGTGAAAGCGACCGCACCCTCCCCTTTCTCGACGTCCAGGTGGCAAGAAGAGGCAGCGACTTGGAGTTCTCCGTTTACAGGAAGGCGACGCACACCGGCCGATACCTTCAATACGATTCGTCCCGTCCCTCCACCCACAAGGCCTCCGTTGTGTCCACATTACTTCAGAGAGCCAAAAAGATATGTTCCACTGACACGGAACGCCGGAAATAAGAGGCCCGCGTAATTGCGGACCTCAGAAAAAACGGTTATCCCAGAAATTTCATTCAATCCGTCGCCCGCCGCGCAGAGCAAAAGAGGTTACGCGACTCCCAGCCAGCATTGACGAACAGCTCTCCAAAACGCGTGTCGGTCCCATACGTCCAGGGAGCCAGCGAGGCGTTGGCCCGGATTTTTAGAAAAGAAGGCGTGCACATCGCGCACGTGCCTTCATGCACGCTGGGCCGCTTCCTTCCCCGCCCGAAAGACCGACCAACAAAGGACAGGGCGCCCGGCGTCGTTTACAAAATACCGTGCGCCGACTGCCGCTCGTCATACATCGGCGAGACCAAAAACTTCCCCGAACGAATTAGGCAACACGTCAACGACGTCCGTAAACTCAACAAAGAACGCAGCGCCGTCGCCGAGCACGCGGAGACGTTTGACCACAGAATAGACTTCAACGGAACCGCCATCCTCGAAAGTGAAACCAAGTGGAGGAGGAGGTTACTACTGGAGTCGTGGCACATACAGAGGACCACTCAAAATATCAACCGTTCCCTCGGAACTCTCCCCCCGGTGTATGCGCATGGGCTACGCTCCGCGGTAATGCGTGGGATCGTTAACCGCCGCGAGAGTGCCTTAAAGAGGCCGCTGCCAAGCCGCCGCAGTCCCCCCTGAGGAAGGAACCGAGCTGGTTCCGAAACGTCGGGTTTTTACGTGTTTTCGTAACTTTGGTTGGAGAATAAATATCAGTTATCTCAAAATTTGAATTAAATAGAGGAGGGCTGAACCTAACTAGTGTTGCCTCAGAATAATGGTATACAATTTCTAGACATTTCCTCAACGTTTCAGAAGAACCACGTGTGCTGGCAGTATGCTCTTAGATCTTCAAAACCGCTATTAAATTTTTCGTCGAAGCACTCGAAGGTGGTAAAAAACGGCATCTCCATGTCTTTCCTTAAGTCAGCCCTCACCAAGTCATGTGAGCACAAAATGAGTGATAGCTTTAACGCACAGCTTGCGTGTCTTTTAGATGTAGGTTGTCCCCGTGATGCAGTGGCCACGGTCGCTGAGCGTTTAAAGAAATCCATTATGTTAAGTCCGAGCATGGTTGCAGAAAGCGATAGGAAGAAACGTGTCATAGGTATACCGTACATTCATTGCGTATCTCGCAGGCTAAAGAAAGTAGGAAGCAGATACGGCATTAATGTTGAATAAAAATGTAATGACGTTTCGGCACCCAGAACGGGAGCCTTGTTCACAATGAGAGCGAAAGGTGGAAGCTAAGCGTTGAAATAGTCGACAGCACGTGACCTAAACATCTGTTGAGCGTGTTGTTTCTTGTTTGTATCGTCAAAGATTCCAGATACAATCTCGAAGTCCTTCTCGGTAGCGACGACACGTGCTCTGCCCCAGTTTATCTCATGATTTGAGGCTTGCGCATGCTCGGCGAGGGCGTTTGATGACACCTTCTCGTTTTTCACATCATTACTGTGCTGTTTTAGCCGTCTCTCGAAGTTCCCGGATTCACCTATGTACACACTATCGCAGTTCGCGCACGGGACCTTGTACACAACACCAGGAAAGCACTCTTTTCGTAATTTAATTGTCTTTCACATTCACGAGAGTGTGTTTCAGCTTGTGCGTGGGTACATTACCTACGTGTACATCATACTTGCGCAGAACACGGGCCAAAGCTCACTCACGCCAGGCACGTAGGATGTACTGCACCGTTTCGAGCATTGTGACGGGGCTGTGGAAGGGCATTCCAACTTGCGTTTGACGGACAACACGAAGGAATCCGGGTAACCACTTCTCGATAGGTCATGGCGCACACATTCCATGTTAAAGAATAGATCAACAGACTTGCTGCAAATCTTGCTGGCACGCTGCACTAAAGATAACACGACGGACCTCTTGTGTGCAGCACGGTGTACCGAATTAAAATGTAAATAACGGCCGGTGTGCATGCTCTTTCTAAAGACAGCAAAAGAGAGTCTAACACTGTCGCGTTTCACCAGAACATCGAGAAAGGGCGATTCTCCATTATTTTCTTCTTCAATGGTAAACTGAAGGGACTTTTCAAAGAAATTCAGGCAGTGCACAAACGGATCCAAATCTTCTTTCTTGATAACACAAAAGCAGTCATCGACGTAGCGTTAATGTTGTTTTCACGGCTGCCAGTAAGCTAGGTAAGATATGTGCCTCTGTGCAGAGGAAGAATGAGCGAGTAAAAGACAAGAAGTGAACCGATATTTGTTTCGTAAAACACACAAACAAATCACTGATTGCCATACAAGTGTGGTGTATAAGGTTCCTTTCAGCTGCGGCCGCTTCTACGTAGGACAGACGGGCCGCTGCATTAACCAGAGATTATTAGAACATAAATGATCGCTAACCGGAGGCTCGTCTTCTAATCTATCGTTACATTGTCGAGATTGTAAGTGCACGCCAAAATTTGATGAATGCGCAGTGTTGTACCAGCATAGGAATGAAGAAATGCGTCTGATGATTGAGGCATGGCATATCGAGAATAGTGGTAGCGCATGCGTGAGCCAACCGTCAACTAACTTGCATAAAGATGAAATCAAATGCCTTAACAGTTATCTTTCGCGTAGGCCCCCACGCGTGCCGGATTGATAGATTCGCCTATTGCATGGGCATGCGCAGATAAGTTTTCGTGCCTTCTTTCTTTTCCGTCGTTGTGCATCCATTCAGTTGTTAGTCAGCGTTTGTGGTGTCCTGACTTCTTTCTTGTGTCTGTGTTTACACGCCCTGTATTTTTAGAATGAATACTTACCAACTAGCTTAGCTCTCTGTTGTTCTAAAAATATTTGTGTCAGCCGAATTTTGCATCTCCGAAAAACATGGAAAACCAGGATGCCAATTAGTATGTTGTTAGTATGACCTTTGTTATAAGAAGGTTCGATGGCTCGATGACGCTGAGGTTTCTAAATGATACCGGAAGTTCATTTTACATTATTTACAACTGGGATGGGAGCTAAGGATCTATCGTCCTTCGTTGTTCGAAATGTCTCCCGGTCTCTCGTCTCTCTTCGGCCGCCGAGTTCCCCCGCACCGGTTACTCTTTCTCTCGTTCTTGTTGGCCGCACCGTCCGGTTATACACTAAGTCCCAACCACCCAACCTTTCCCGTAGGCAGGCAAGTGTCAGCCAGAGACCCCACGACGGTTCGGGTGAAAAGGAAGACCTTTAACATGGTATGCCTAGTGTGTGACAAAAGAAAACTGGCATGTGTTTTTATTTGTTGCTTTTCAGGGCCGCAGTCTTGTAATAGACAACTCTGAATGATCGCCAATAGCTTTTATGCTGAGCTAGCGCTGAGAGGGAAAGTACAGGAATTCAGGGTCTCGCTTCAGAACAGATACTTGGCTCTAACCGAGGAAACTGACCTTAGCATTGACACAATGAATGATGATCTGACGAGTATCATTACGAAGTGCACACTAGATGTCGGAGGTACAGTCATTAGATAGGACACTGGCAAGCTCTCTCAAGAGACGAAAAACCTCATTAAAGAAAGTCAAAGCATGGAAGCGGCTTCCAGGGGTGGAAGTGCTGCGCCATTTGCGCCACACTGCGCCAATCCGCTTCTGCTGCACCATCCTGCTCCAAAACGCATTATTGCGCCGAAACTGCTCCCAAGCGGTCTTTGGTGCACGGCCTCCGCGATGGTCTCCAGTGCGCTTCCGGAACCGATCACCGAGGCTACGTTTGGTGCCATTGTATGCCGCTGTCATTCGTGTCATGGCGCGCCTATGCGAGCTTATATCATCACATCACTTGGCGCGCTCTCGTGACGTTGTCGAAGGCACAAAAATGCTAGCGAGCCTGCACAGGAGCTAGCTACAAGAAAGTGAGTTGTGCGCCGATTGGGACGCCGGCGGCAACGAAGTTTTCTGGCGCGCTGCGCGCACGAGGCGGTTGCTGCTATCGTGGCCTGGGATTGCGAACATGAACAAAAGTAACTGCGTTGACGCTTCATAATGTCGAAAAGGTTCTATTTACTGCGAATATTTAATTTGATGTGAAGCCATGAGGTTAGCGCGAGCAGCCGCCGCGGACGTAAACGTGCGACCATTATTTAGAAACTTTGCATTAAGGAAACCGCTGCATAGCTGAGTGTGTAAGATGGATTTTGTGTCGTAAGTCTGCATGAGAACGAAAAAAATGTTTTATCCGTTCGCGGTCAATGAAGCCACTACCAACCGCGAAACCACTCACAGGGCGACCATTTCCGAAACTCATTTTTTTTTTTTTAGTGAAAGCGTGCCTCTCCATGTGCAGAATTTGTTGCATTGCACACAAGCCCTTACACGTTATAAATGCAGCATGTAAACGCGCTCGTCAGAACCTGCGCTCGGCTCGTGGTCGAGGACGAAGCTCGTACCATCCGCACCACATGACATGCCGCTCGCCGTTGCATTGTGTGGCTTGGTACATGAGGCGGCGAGTGGAGAAATATACAAAAAAGAACAAGATAGACTCTTGGAACGTTTATTGCTGAGGAGACGAATGTGAGGTAGTAAGAAACAGAACCACGGGATACAAATTGTGCGATTGCGACATCTAGTATCATCCCACCTCAAGTATCATATTTCCGTGCATATAACCGACACCGATAATTGACAAATCTTGGAAGGGAACTTGAAGGGAAAAGATTGAACCGCATGGCGCAATTTTTGGCGCAATTTACGCGCGTTTGGAGGGACACGCATGTTTTTTGACGAACGCCTTCGCGAAATCGCGCTGTTGCGTCCTGAATGGCTTGAATTCATGCGCGACTGACGCGTGGTCGGAGGGTCGCGCGCGTTATTTTGTCGAACGCCATCTCAAAATCGCACCGCCGTGTCTTCCTACTCGAAGTAGAAAATAAAACGCCTTGCGCGGCACATCGCCCGCTCGTCCGACAAATGGAGTTTAGGGTGCAGACACGTGCTTCTTTGGTTTCTCCCAATGCCTCCAGACGGCGCTGACCTCCGCGCATTTCGAAGGAACTTTTTGAAGCCGGCGTAGGCTTTTGACGAAAATGTAGCAACTCGGCATACGCGGTGCGAAAACGCCGCTGCTGAAAAACGTCCATTATATACCTTTAACGTTTTTCATTTGTCAGCCTAGTGAAGTGTAGCTATTCAGAACATCGCTTATCTAATTTTCCTTAGTCATTGCTCTATCACAGCTGTGATGTTTTGATAACACGTACGCGCGCGCGTGTGTGTAGTATATATATATATATATCTATATATATATATATATATATATATATATATATATATATATATATATATATATATATATAATTTGTGTTAAGTGTGGTTGGTTCATCAGTATTAAATGTTTTCTAAAATCGGTGGAATTTCTTGTGTTTACCAGAAATAAAATAAAACTGATATTTGATCATAGAATTCTGCTCCCTGGGCTGCTCCAAAACACTCAAGCGCGCTTCCACCCCTGGAAGCCTCAAACACAACAGACAAAATAGAACTGGCAGAGCTTTCAAAGTTAATCAATAGGCGTAAGGTAGTCGACATAAGGGGGTATCATATGGAAAGAATTGAACATGCTCTAAAAATTGGACAAAGTCTTAAAGCGGTGCAGAGAAAACTAGGCACAGGCAAAAACCAGGTGTATCCACTAAAGGAGCACTGACATCAAATTTACGCATGTCAAGATTTTTGCATCCGCGAGTAGTTGTTTACCCCCTAGTAGCGATTCACGACCGAAAATGCAACTGAGGGACGAATAACTATCTGTTTTATTGATTTATATCACCGGTATCTAGCACGATTCAAAACGGCCGGCAAGCCCGCCATTTCTTAGCGCTGGCAGCGCTCCCTCGCGGTCAATTCCAGACCGCGCCCAGTTTACCACTTGTCCACAGAAAGGAGTGACGTGAGGATCAGCTGCTCAGCTAACATTTCGTCTGCTAGGCGCGCGCGTTCAGTCATGCCTTGTCACCAGCATCGCCGTCGTCGCCGTCAAAAGTGTCGACTAGTGTTGAAGACGGCATTCTGGAACTTATAATCACCGCGATACGCGACGCCGCGAATCATTTTCGCTTCGACGCTTTGCAAAACAGCGATTCAAAAATGGACGCTGTTCCAAGCAGCAACGAGGTGGTGCCCGGGGACGCACGCTTGGGCCATACTCGCTGGTGTGTCTCAACTAGATATATTAGAGAATTTTAGCGTGCACAACATTCCGGTATACGCAAAGGGGTCTTTGGAATATCGGCATAGCGAATGCACACCAGCGGACAAATGGAATACGATAGGTTTCTACAATAACAATTCTGCGCCGCCAGATGGCCCCACCTATCCGGCCTCTCATGGTTACGGCTGCAGTAACCCGGTATTACGCTAGCGCAAGGAAGTCCACGGACGAACTAACATTCACTAATAACGCTGCATACGTGTTACTTGTTAGCGATGATATTTATCTATAAGCTGCTCCACTTCAATAACTTGTGGCCGTGTTGGCGTGTACCGTACGTGTAAACGCCACGCACTTTCCGATTTTTCCGCGCCTCGACGAGCAGGTCCGTACTACGCAGCGGTTCCCCAATATGCTGGCACGTAGTCGCTCCGATTGATCGCACTCACGCTGAGTATCACACGACAAATCAGTCGATACGACACGATGAATCGCAGGCACGGATCGGGACAGCGAGGAGAGCCACTGGCTGTGAGTGAGAGCCGGTGAGAGCGTCGCTTGGCGTCGGCGGCAGTCGGCGGCACAATAAATACACTCAGATCGCCGACGTCATTGTTACTAGTGTATCGTCACTCAGGATGGTATGGTCGGAATGTATCACGCTTGTTACGTAGCACTAGTGTCGATGTCGCAGCGTGATCAATCTTCCTTTGAGCTTTCGTACGCTGTTTGCCCTCGAAATAAAATTACTTCCACGCGATGGACGCCATTCAAATTTGGCCAAGGAGACCTATGCATACCGAGCAATCGAATAAAGGGCACATCTCGACTTTGAAATTTGATGTCAGTGCTCCTTTAAGGGACAATGGAGACAAAATCACTACCATTATGGATAGGATAGTTGAAATAGCTGAGGAGTTTTACAGAGATCTGTACGGTAGCCAGGACAACCAGGACGATAATGTAAGTAGTAGTAGCCTAGAGGAAGTGGACAACCCACCAGTAACGACATGGGAACTGAAGAAAGCCTTGGAGGGAATGCAAAGAGGCAAAGCTGCTTGGACAGATTGTGTTAGAAGAACTGGTATACAAAGTGTCTCTTGACGGTGAGGGTTCCGGAATCATATTAATCCATAAGAAAGGGGGCTTCAAGAACTTGAAAAATTACAGGCCAATCAGCTTACTGTCCATCGTCCACAAGCTAGTTACAAAGATAGTAGCTAATAGAATTCAAACAGCATTAGAATTCAGTCAACCAAAGGACCAACCAGGATTTCGTACATAGACCATATCACACTATCGATCAGGTGATAGAGAAATGCACGGAATATAACCAACCCCTATATATAGCCTTCACAGATTACGAGAAGGCATTTGATTCGGCCGAGATATCCGCAGTCATGCAGGCACTGTGGAATCAGGGCATCGACGAACTATATATAAACGTACTGGAAGAAATCTACAGAGGCTCTTCAGCCACCATAGTCATCATAAAGGAAAGCGACAAAATTCTAATAAAGAAGGGTTTAAGGCAGAAAGACACAATCTCCCCAATGCTGTTCACCGCATGCTTGGAACAGGTTTTCAAGTCCCTAGACTGGGAAGAGTTAGGGATACGAGTTAAGGGCGAGTACCTTAGTAACCCGCAATTTGCTGATGACATTGCATTTATGAATTGCAACTCATGATTACTGAATTGGGCAAGAAAAGCAGAACCGTAGGTCTGAAAATAAATATGCAGAAAACTAAAATAATGTGCAACAGTCTCGGAAGAGAACAGCACTTTGCGATAGGTAGCGAGGCACTGGAATTTGTAAAGGAGTAAAGTAGAACCCCGCTGTTACGTTCCTCACTGCTGCATACCTGCCAAGTCTCCCGGATTACCCGGGAGACTCCCGGATTTTGAACGTTTCTCCCGGTTGTACGGGTCATAGAGAAATCTCCCGGAAATCCAGTTTTGCCCCGCGCGTCCAGTGCTTTGTCTGGCCACATGAGCGAAGTTGTCTGGCCACGTAGTAGAAAGGATTCTTCTTTTTAACGATGGTAGAAAGGTTCAACTCAGTTGCATTGCGCATGAAGTAGCTGTGCACTTTGCGCCGCAGTCCAGCACTTAAAAGGGTAGCCGATGTCTGTCGAGATAGCGCTATGGTGGCTAGCCACCATAATAGCACGTTCGCCAGCGCTCGCGACCGTCCCCGTCTCAATGGCGCCCCTTATGGTCCCTTGCCCGACGAAATAACTGGTAAAGCAAGCGACGACAGGCCTCGCACGCGGAGCGATGTTATGTGCCCTTCGCGCGACGGTGACGGCCGGGTCGTTTCATCTCTGCTTCAACCGCCTTGGTCCCTAGCGCTAGCGCGCATTTACTCGCACGTGAAACAGACGATGCGTAAGCGATGTTATCGGTTTGGACTCTGTACAGATCAGCGGCGACCGTAAAATCCCGCTGACAGTAGGCACTTTTAGAATTGCGTACGCTAAGTTAGCGTTTGCGGCCCGCTATTTCCGTCCCTCACCGGGAGCCCGCAAGCGCTTAGCGTACGACGCAGGCGCAGTTGCGCTAAAAGCCAGCGCAAAGCTTTGCGTACGCTGTTCTAAAACTGCCTAATGTAACCCCCCCCCCCCCCCCCGCGGTCGGCATACTTTATACCCCCTCCTCCCGCGGTCGAAATATTTTGTACCCCCCCCCCTTTGAGTAAATCTCCCGGATTCCGTTTCTCCAAACTTGGCAGGTATGCTGCTGCGTTTTCCCGGCTGTTACGTCGTTTTCCGCCGGTCCCGGCATAGCTCCCCTAGGATACAATGTATTGGGAACCCCACTGTTACGTCGTAACTGTCGGACCGTTCCCGTATGATACGTCGCGAAGTGCGCTCGGAGCCGACCGAGTGACTACCAAAGAGAGCGGCCATGGTGCATTTTCACGCAGCTTGGCCTCGTTTGACCATAATATTAGCCGCATGAGAGGCGCAAGCAACATAATCTTTCAATTGATGCAAACAAAAGCATGGCCTTCGAGATTCAAATTGCAAACATGGCGTCTATGACGTAACTGCTCGCGAAAGCAAGGCCTTCGATATTAGCATTTACTATTGACAAAAGCATAGCCTTTGAGATTTGTATTGCACAAACATGGCGTGTATGACGTAATTGCTTGTGAAAGCAAGGCCTTCGAGATTGGCATTTACTTCTGCCATCGCGTTGGCGTAGACTCATCATCATCGTTATTTGTCGGAGAACGGGAGGAGTTCGAGCTGGTTGGAGCTCGCATGGTCGTGCGTGCGGTTCGCGGTCGGACTCGCCGCGCCGGTCGTGATTGCGTGTGCTTAGTTCTTTCATGCCTACAGCTGTTGGTGTTAAAAAAATCACATACGTTGATTACATTTTTGTGGATGAGGCCGTCCTCAGCTCCGCGTTTCTATCCATCGACTAGATCGCGGCTGAGCGCGCCAATTTTCGTGCTGCTCGTAAGAATTGAAATACATTTCTGTACCACTAAATATTTTGCCGTTTTTCCTGTTTTTCGGCTCTTACGTTTCCCGTCTCTTACGTTTATTTTCTACGGTCCCTTCAAAAACGTATCAGCGGGGTTCTATTGTACATCTACTTTGGACAGGTAGCGACCGCAGAACCAAACCACGAGACTGAAGCAACTAGAAGAAGAAGGATGGGGTAGAGCACATTCGGCAAGCATTCTCAAATCCTGAATAGTAGTTTACCACTACCCTCAAGAGGTAGGTGTATAAGAGATCCCTCTTACTGGTACTTAACCTGATGGCTTACAAAGAGCTTAAACTGAGGAAGCAATGGAAAGGAAAACTGATAGGTGTAACTCTAAGAGAGCAGAATGGGTGTTAAAGGGACCGACAACTGGCCAGAACGGATGATTAGATCCTGGTGGAAATGAAAAGGCCGTGAATCATAGTGACAGATTCCAGAATACTTTTCGCGATCTGAGTAGGATTTATATTTTTAAATCGCGTTTAAAAGTAACAAAAACCGGTATGTCGCGCAGCCTAGCGCGAGCGCCATGAACTAGACGTATGCAGTCTTAAGCACTTTGTTGTACGTAGTCCAATGCTTTTACACGCACCAGAACGAGGGCTGAAATTTTAAACATGTATGTTATTGTCAAATCCCGTTTGTTTCTAAGGTAAAATAAGTAAACCATGAGATGTGGCGCTGCTTTCGTGGCTTCCAGTGAAACGGAGGCTGCGGGGCATGCGCGAGGCGTCCGGCGGCGTTTCTCGCGTAGCTCGACTCTCGTCGTATCGGACTTTTGAAGAGTAGCACGCGAGTTTGCGCTGCTGCTCGCAAAATGCCATCGACTTACTGTTCTGTGGAGGATTGCTACCACTTCATGAACAACACTGCTGGTGTATCCTACCACTTGTTTAGTTTTCGAAGGCTTAGCTTGGCTTGGCTTGACTAAAATGTGATAAAGCGGCCTGTGTACGGCCAAAGTACTTCTACAAGAAGCCCCAGAAAAACGCTATAACTATTGTAAAATAATTTAATAGGCTAGAAAGCAGTATAGTCGCGGCGCCGCAGGCTTTGCAAACGTAACATTGCCTTTTTATACTTAGGGCATAACTTGTCACCACTGCTGGCGTATAATCGCTATCGCGCTCACCTCTCACTGTTTGCAGCATGTGATATTAAGACTGCATAATCGCTGCAGATCGAAAAACTCTGATTACAAATGTTTTACGGCGTTCTCCGCGTTACCACTCCGTGATTAGAAGCTCTGACCAGTAAGCTTCCCGTTGCACTCAAGAAAACGGGTACCGCAAAAGTTGGTTGTCGGTCCCTTTAAGGACATCTTAGTTGAAATCGCGAAGAAGTAGACATAGGCAGGGCATGTAGCGCTTAGGCAAGATAACCGCGGGTCATTGAAGGGACACTAAAGGCAAATGACAATTTATGTCAGAGTGAAAGGTCAATGTGTGAGAATGTCTAAAATGTCAATAGTATCAAATCGAGAAATTAAGGTAAATGTAGGACATGATGTGCACCACGAGTGGGATATTTTAGAAATGATCTCGATGACGTCAAGAGTCCCAAGTACAATTAACCACTAGTAATCAAACTAGTTGCGATAAAAAAAGAACCTTCCATGCATCACAAGACGTAATAAAATGCTGCTTGTTCATTTGTGTTTCATTCATGGAAAAAAGAACCTCTTGGCGTCACCATGGAGAATGGCGTGAGGGGTTCAAAAGTTCTGTTTTCGCCGAGCTACACGTCTCAGTGGTAGTTTCGGTATCGCGTACTGCTGCGTGTGCTTGGCTCTCGCTATTTTCGCCCTGTCGATACTATACCTCTGCTGCTGCTGGCCCATCTAAGCTCCGTTACAGTGAACTGTGCAGTTTCAGAGTGGCCCGTGGCTGCGTCTTGGCAAAGTTGATGGCCACTGTTGCGCAAGAAACCGTACCATCGGCGGCCGGGCAGAAAGGCGGGCAACGTTGGGCATGACAACTGCTACGTCAGAAGGCCCGTTCAGGCGGGTGATTTAAGTGTGCCAACACCATGCGGACCACTAAAACGTGATTTGCTTTCAAAATAATCATTTCCTTGGTGCGAAATAAACACGACGGGGTTCCTGGAACCAACATTGACTTAACATTTGCCTTTAGTGTCCCTTTAAGGGGAGACCCTGCTTCTGAAACATGTTTCTTGTTTTTGAGCGTATCATTATGAAACTTTCAAAGCTTATGTATTTTTATGTGCTGATTTCAAACATGCAACTATTGTTCTAATACAATATGTAGTTTTGAAACTATTAAATAGTTTTTGTATTGTTAGGAGCAGGCTTTATTTCTAAACTGTGAGAGTTATCAAGCAAATCAGCCTATCACAAAAACCTGGAATCAATGCTGTATGCAATAAGACAAGAATGGATGTTCTAGGCCCATTTGAACAAAAGTTATGGTATGTTGAACATTCCCAGCTTGATCCCAGTTTAACTGAGCTCGAAATCGCTGACTTGCCGAGCGTTCAACATACTATAACTTTTGTTCAATTGGGCCTGGAACATCCATTCTTGTTTTATTGCAAACAGTATTCATTCCAGCTTATTGTGATATGCTGATTTGCTTTATAACCCTTACAATTTATAAATAAATCTTGCTCCCAACAATATACATGAAATATTTGATATTTTGAAAACAGCATAGTGTACTAGAAAAATAATTGCATATTTGAAATCAGGACATAAAAATACATAAGCTGCGTAAGTTTGATAAAAATGTACTCAAAAACAAAGAAATATGTCTCCGAAGCAGGGTCCCCCCTTAAGAGTAACTGACTGGATTGTTATGCACGATACAGATACAGAAATTGTTATGCACGATACAGATTCATTTCATCTTGAAAACACAGCACTTATTTAGACATGGACAGAAGAAACATCAAACGAGGACGTGTCCATGTCTTCTTCTGTCCATGTCTAAATAAGCGCTGTGTTTTTAAGATGAATCCGTACCAACGAGCTCGCATCCAAACTCTTCTAGATTCATTTCCTTGCGCAAAGCCCTAAATGCCCTCATGGCATAACAAAATGTTTTTCCAAAAAAATAATGCTTGGATAACTACTTCCCACATTGGGATATAATAGTACGGTTATTTTCACAGGATTGGTGCTGCAGATTGGATGTGGAAACATAATATATGTAACCCACCTGAGCAGAATAAATGTCAACTCCAATGTCTGAGCGTTCCCGTCTTCATCTCGCCACGCCTATTTTTGTACTTGAGTGGTTAAACACTTCCCGTTAACTATTTCCCTCTAATTGAGATGTACTGTGACAGTGTAGGACTGCTTTTGAAAAGATCGAGTCACCTGCATTCGTGTTGTAATAGTAGAGTTTGCGGCAAAAAGCAAGTCCTTGCAGTTCATTTGATTGAGGGTTATCAGCACATCAAAGTGTGTTGCTAATATAAGAAATTGAATGTGGCATTCTGGGGTAAACATACCTTGACCCAAGTGTCGTCGGAGCCTCAATTAGCTAGCTGCATGAGCTCATCATTTCACCCTTGCCACGCGTTCACTAATTGTTTAAATATCATTCATAAAGCAGAATTGTACTCCTAAGTGCTTCACTCTGAGCACAGAACTGTATTTTAAAATTAAACCTTTGAGGGTCGAATTTTTTCGCAAAATGCAGTCCAGAAATGTGTAATTTTTTCATTGCTAAAATAAATTCTTCAGACAATTCTATTTAAGAAAAAATTGTCTAAAATATTTTTTGCTGGACCTTAAAGTGACAAAAAAATCATTTTTGTTGTTACATACACATAGGTTATTCGTAGTAACGTCAAGCAAAATCCTAAAAAAAAGCGCTTATACAAACTTTTATAAATAACACTTATGCATTGTGATGAAAAAATCTGTAAACACCGATTTTTTCATCGCAAGCTTCCATCTTCCATTTCCTGCCGTTTTTTTTTTTGGACTTATGCGTTGTATTAAACGTAGCTCACAGACATACAAAAATAAGCACATCAGAGTACTTTTCCTGTAAAAAATGTTCGTGCTCTAACACTAAAAACTTTTCTGCGTGTCAGAGTCTTGAAGCATGGTTCCACACAGAGGGATCATTGGAGCTTGAACTCGTCAGAAAATGCTCGTCTGACGAACTGAAATCCCATGAATCGGATTCTGATTCGGCACTTGAGGAATAGTCTGCATCGGAAGAATTGCCGCTCGACTCACGAGCAGTAGAGCAAACGGCACACTATTTCATAGCGTAAGCAAACTGTGTGAGTGAGCGCACGCAAGAAAACTGTATGTTTGTGTGCCCATCCAGAAAGCAAAACGAATGAAAAAGCTATAGTAATCCTTCGTCTCATCACCAATGAGACGGAGTTAGTTTTTCCATGTCCCCAAAACAGGAAACGCAACCACGACGGCGGCGTTTGTGTAATTTAGCGCCGCCCAGAAAAAGATGTAATCGCGCCCCGGGGAGCAGTAAATGAGAGAGTAACAAGCGGTCACCCTTTGAAAGATTAGAAACCAGACAGCCATCATCTTTGCGGTCGCAAGAAGCAATGACCAGCCAAAGGACGAAAGTGAAACCAGCTGCACCACGTGCGCGTGTTCTGATGTGCAAGTGAAAGACGCTGCGCCGCTTTGGAAAGCAAAAAAAAAAAAAACGGAGACATCGGCGCATGAAAAAAAATTCCACATATTCCCAAAGCATGGCAGCACATTCTAAGCAAGAGAAATGATCGAAAAAGGCGTGCATTTTAAATCAACCACACCACAGGTGCGCTCGGATGTGCAAGCAATAGCCGGCACCGCTTTGTGAAGCAAAAAAAAAAAAAAAGACAACGGAGAGACATCAGTGCATGAAAAAATTCCACGTATTCCCGAAGCATGACAACACATGCCCAGCGAGAGAAATGATCGAAAAAGGCGTGCGTTTTAAACATGCAGGCAATGCCGTACATGTACAGCAAAAACCCTTTGGTGCCTGTTAGGTGATGCCGTACGTTAAGTAATGAGCAAGTTGAATACCAAAGGTTTAATCTGCATGGTGCAACTGATATGAGGTGTTCTGATATGATGCAGGGTTGTGCCTGCGCTTTGCTGATGAGTTTGAGGTGTCCATGGAAGATTGGAAGCCAAGTGATGCGACCACTACGAACCTGTGTGTGGTTTCTGAGGGCACCTATGAAATCTGCTCCCGCACTATTGCTGCCCAGGCCACTAGTGAGTACCTTGTTTCATTATCTTTGAAACTAGGATTGCACCTCGGGAAAGATACTGAAGGATACACACCATATCCCAACCAGATAGAACGGCAGCACGGGCTTTAGAATCGACATATTTGCACAGCGCTAAGTGAACGAGGACATACGAAAGGACACAACACGTGTTGTGTCCTTTCATACATCCTTGTTCACTTAGCGCTGTGCAAATATGTCGATCCCAGCCAGGGTTAACAATTACGCCAAAATCTCATACCCACCAGAGACTCGATTCTCGTGAAAAATTCAGACTTTGTATACCAGCTGCAAAGTACCGTGGACTTTTGTCACACTTGTCATGCACGGCCGCGGCGGCTGCATTTTCGATGGAGGCGAAAACGTCTGAGGCCCGTGTGCTTAGATTTAGGTGCACGTTAAAGAACCCCAGGTGGTCGAAATTTCCGGAGCCCTCCACTACGGCGTCTCTCATAATCATATCGTGGTTTTGGGACGTTAAACCCCAGATATTATTATTATTATTACACTTGTCATGCATGCCACATCAAAAGGAAGGGGCGCAAGAAACACGCAATAAAGGTCATGATAAAACTCATGCTATGTTTATGGCATGACACAAGATAGCTACCGACAAACGTTAAGAAAAATAGCTGAAACGAATATTGGAAAGATCTCACAGTGGACGTGATGCCAGATGCAGAGTAGCAGCAGCTGGGCAAAAAACAATGCCATGGAACCAGGTGCGTCTCGTTGTGTGATGCTGACGCAAAGCTGGACGGCCTGGGGACCAACATCGAGCTGCATTGGAGCTTGAACCGCAATGCTCGGTGCAATTGTGACCATTAGCCAAGCCTCTGCTGCCAAACAGCTGACCGATGCGATGCCTTGCTGCGGTCTGCAGTAATCGTGGTAGGTTAGGTCGCACTCCAAGCTTCAATGCTCGTGCTGGCAGAGCGCTCCGTTGGTTGGGCAGCAACGCCACGGATGGCTGCGTTTACTGGCTGGAGCCTGGATCCAAAGCTTCAGCCTGCTGTCTTCCGTCTGCTGCTGTTTGGGCTCGACTCTGGCCACCAATCCTTCCCCCTCATATAAGTCACATGTGGCGCAATTGTGGCACACCATATCACTCCATCACCACAGGGCAGCAGCTGAATTGCTGAGCCCACACACACAGTGAGCTCCAGACTGCACCCAGTCAACATTTGTGATATTACAACAGGTGGACTAGTTGGTATGGGATTCTTCATTAAGAACCCAAGGTTGCATGCAACAGAAATGCTCAGTGTATTTCTATACTGTTTATCCATACAGGTATTCTATGAGGAAAATGTGTAATAAAGAAAACACAGAAAGGTTGCTTTTTGGGCAAGCTGGTGTTTCATACTACAGCACAAATTAAGTATAACCTCGTTACAACAGACCTTTATAGTGAAGAGGAATTTTGTCTGTTGTAAAGGGAGTATGTAAAATCCAAGTACTGTTGCAACAGACTTATATGTAAACGCTCAATGGGTCTGTTATAATCGGAGAGAATTACAAGTCACAGACGCAGTCAAAGAACGGAATTATTCTTAATGGGTGACGCGACTTTCTTACCGCGGAAAATAACACAAAAAATTGATTTCCTCAGTCACATTTTCAGTTTCTGTAGCCCTTTTTCTTTTTGCTTCCAAAATATCTTCACTAAAAACTACATAGAAGTGCTGTAAAAAAATTTGTTGCACCTACAGAGGTGGCAGAAATCACAAAAACAAAAAACAGCGTTAACGGGGCACAGGCGCTTGTACCTGTGCTGTACGGGCGCTGCCATTCTGGGCTCATCGGAAAGAGCATTTCTCCGTATTGAAATTCCTCGCTTCGGCTAGCTCCTCCATTGAAAAACAAGCGTACAAAAAGCAAACGTTTGACGTTTGTTTGAGGCCTCTGATAGGCTGCTTCTGCCATGTTGCTCCAGCACATCTCGCAATTGGACCGATGCTCCCTCCGGGAGAGCATCGTCTGCTGCTTGTGCATCGCGAGGTCACGGCTGTGAAAATCGCGCTACTTAGTGACGCGTTCTGTGTTCACAGGTCGATGGTCATTTAGGATATAATTACGCTTTACTTTGGCAGCTTGTGGTAGCCTCGATGCTCACCGGAGCCGAAGACTACCGCGGGTTCAGGCTTAGCGAGCCACAGGGCCGCGTCTACCGTCGCCTGCTTACGTTTAGCGCACCGCTCCGGATGCGCTCAGCTAGCAAAGGCGTTGAGCGCCGCGCGGCATAAACACAGTGTTCGATCAAACATACACACACAAACACTTTATTTCCCTTTCGGCGGCACCCCAACGAAACACCACGTCCGCTCCCGGGACGCGGGGAGCAAAGGGCCCCCGCAGGCGGACGGAATACACAAAGGGGTTCCGCGAAGCACGTCGCAGCTCGCAATGGCGAGCTTTGACACGCCGCTCGGGAAAAGGTCCCTCGCGGCTATGCTGCGCACTCTCGCGATGACCACTGGGCCTGGTCACGAGGGCTAGGGCAATCTCCGTACGTATGGGCCTCCGGCAAGTGCGGCTCGGCGTGGTACGACCGCGCGCGAGCACTAGGCACCGCTCTTTGGCTTCACGTACGAACCGGAGCTAACACTGAGGTAAACACGCCTGGAAGGGTGCCGAGGCACCCAGGCAGGCTACAGTCCAGCGATTCCCAAAGGGGACGTTGGACCGGAAAGAAATACGTGCTTACCCAGCGGCGTCCGAGGAGAGACAGAGAGTTCATCCCGGCGTGCCCGCGCGTCAGTCGCCGAATTTCGCGGCTCCCAGACCGCGTGCAGCGCCACCACGAGAGCCGGCGCGTAGCGCAAGATGGCGCCACTTGCCGTCGCGGGAGAACGGGAGAGGGAAAGGATTCGCGGAACGGCGAAATGCCCGTGCAGTGGCTTCGGGCGCGCCTCGAATCCCCACAAGCTTCAGGCGGAAGCTCAATCGTCGGATTATGACATCGCGCCGCACTCGTCAGGAACATTGCGGACACGCGTCTCGGACCGACTGTAATAGTGTTGAATCGTCGGACCTGTGGTTAGAGATTCTGCTCATCAGCACTTCAGATCTCATGACGAAGACCACCCGGGAACAACCCTTTGTACTCGCAATCGAGCATGACATACTTCGAAACATTGGGCACCGTGGCCGTGCACATCGCAGTCGAGCTTTCTGCTCGAAATCGTCACTAGGCCTAACTACGCTCACGAGGTTATACTGTACTACATATATTGAACTATGAGCCATCCTGAGCTGCTGCCCAGAGAGTTATTATTAGCTATTATAGCATTATTTCTTTTTTTATATAGGTGTGAACTATCCTTGACATGAAAAGAGATTCACTTGGCAGCGGCTGTACTACTTTGTTGAGAGCCCTCTAAGTTCTTGGGTGTTCCATTGCCTGTCCTTCGTGTATTCATAAGGTGCTGAGCAGGATGCAATGACCTGCAGGCAATGCCAAGTGGATCCTCAATGTCCAGTGGCAAATGGAGGGCGTGGACATTCATGTGGATGTGGGCATCAGCAAGGCTCTCTCAGCTTTGTTCCGTACACTGACTGCCCTAACAGGAGAGGGTGATGAAGGCGAAAGCCCCGAAGAGCAAGCCCGTACAGCACAGGTAATTGTATTTATTAGTATTCTTCGCCTCTGATGGTATAGCACTGCCTTTGGGATGGGCCCACTTTTTTCAGTGTGGAAGATGACATGAGACGACAGCTTTACCCCCAAAAGAGGAGTGAAGCCCCATTAGTCAGTTTAGCACAGCCACTGATGGGATGCGCCCACAGTAGATGAGCATAAATATGGCTTGCCCATCTTCTAGAGTAGACTTGCGTGCAAAAAAGGCATGACACAAGAGGACAACTAAACAAGCGTCTTGTCTTTTTCTGTCGCATCTTTTTTAAGCTCAAATCTGTTCCAGACAGTGAACCAACATGCCCAGCAAAGCATTTTACTTCACTCATCTTCCAACCATCTCTAGTGCAGGCTGAGCAATAGAGCACACATGGGATCTCAAATGCTACAGTTCTACCTTGATTGAGATGCCTCATCATCATCATTTATTGAACCCTTAAAGGCCTTAAACAAGGCATTACATAAGGGGCCATCCATACTTGTTGTAGGACATTGCTAGGTGTAATGAGTATGGGACAAATGGGTGATGAAATGAAGAAATTTCTAGGCAAAAAATGGAACCAGCTTGCTGTCGTGAGTAATGGGCACATGCCAGACAACAAAGAAGATGCAATGGTGTGCAGCAGTGGTATGCGATGGTGTGCACCCAAGTGGAGATATACCCAGTGGTGCACGCGACACATCCATGCACGCAATTGGCAGAGAGACGGCTCGTGGCACAGGACCCGAGTTGAGGTCGGAAACTGAGGACGGAGGAGTCAGTATCGTTCTGTGGAGCACCGGTCGATAAAGATGGTCACACCAATATTATGTCGCAGGTCTCCGGAGTGCTCGTGTTTATACGGACTGAGAGGAGTGAGACAGCGGTGACACAGCAAACATGACTATCTAAAGAAACAGCAAACATCTCACAAAGATTCACACAAATCAAAGACACGCAATCAACACTAATGAGCACCCAATATAACGCTATTACTAATATGCTAACTAGGGGCCACTTTGACTTTACAAGCTAAACACAGTCCCTAACTGCAACAGCAGTCTGGCCACATTGGCCTTACAATCACGTGCGTAGTAGAACATTCTTAATGTTAGGATGGTTGACCCATTGCCAAAGCTGACTCTGTCACGTCATGTCCATCGTCGACATTCTCGATGAGGTCCTACGGTCGTCATTGCTCGATAGAAACCTGATGAGCTGCTTGTCTCCGGTGCGAGTTTCCTGGCCGTCATCAAGGCCATCGCCATTGCACAGTGGTTAGGCCTAGCGGCATTCTCGGTACCTGCTTCCAAGTGACGATGGGGCGTCCCAGAGGCTACAGTGGACAGAAGCTGTTCTACCAACAAAAGCACAGCATTGCATGTGGTCCAGAAACCACTGCGACGAGGGTCCGAGATAGCCTCACCCAGTCGCTGCCGAGATCGGCGTCCACACCACAGACTCCTAGCGCTGCATCCTCTGGACTCTGCACATGCTGCTCTCGTCACCAGTGCAATGCTGGCTTGACCACCTTGGCCGACCTGTGCTCCACAGAACAATAAGGACTCCTCCTTGCTCAGTTTCCCACCACAGCTCAGGTTGCATGCTACAAGCAGTCTCTTCACCGATGCATACCATCACTGTGCATCATCGAGAGCTTTTTCCCTTCGGATCACATACCATCGCATCTTCTTTGTCGTCTGGCATGTGTCTCGTGCCCATTGCTCATGACACATGCACTGGAGAATTGAAAGTCATTGGCTCCTGTAGATGTAACATTGGCCGATGATGATAAAAGTGGGATGAATGTTCTCTAGGCACGTTGCTGCTATACACCCTGTACTTTGTATTTGAGCCTTTGAACTGATCTTGTGTTTGCTTACACTGTTACCGTGGTTATTTTGAGTGTACTAGACTTTGTTTGACAGTCATGATATCACTAACGTTATTTTGGGACTGTATAATCCTACAAGTGGTGAGAATCTCTTTGTGCTTTCTTTTGGCTCAAGGTGACATTATTCTCAGTACGGTCACTTTTTTGCATCGTTGTTATGTCATACAGTAAATGGAGTGATTATTTAAGTACTTAATCTATTTTGCAAAAAGAACAAAATTATCACAACCGCTATGCACTCTGTGTCTGTGATGTGGAATAATTTCAACATCACAGTTGGCGGTGGTTTTTTGGCCCGCACTCACTACAACTTGCACCGTCACGCGCGCAAACTGGCTGACGCGGGCCAAGAAATCACCGCCCACTTATCGGCCTACCGCTGTAACGGAGCCGGCGAGTTGCGCCTGCAGCTGATTTCGTTCACTCAAACCCCGGCTGCGAGCAGCACAATCGCGGTGCACGAATACGCTAGTAATGTGTGTTTTTTTTTTTTTGTATTTCACGAGCTCTCTTTGCAGCTTGGAAAAAATGGTACATGTGAGACTTTCTTTATCGCAAATAATGCAATGGGGGTTTGTGAAGACTCTCTCGAACTTTGCAAATCCCATTTCTTGAATAAGGTCAACATTCAGCAATTTACTTAAATAATCTTAATTAAACAATTGATTAATTAATTAATTAATGGGGGGGCACGCCTGCGCTCGTGGTGGCAAGAAAGCTGGCTCGAGGAGCACAGGCCTCGCCTGCCCGTCTCGCGCACACCCGCACGCATAAACGAGCGCTTGCTCTTCTCGCCTCGCAGTCGCCGGAGCTTTGAGCACGCCATGCTCTCGTCGGCGGGGCCACTGCAGAAGACGCATGCCGCTCCTGCTGGTGCCAAAATGACAAAATTTGTGACAAAATCCCTAGATTGTCGGCGCCGAAAATTTTTTTATATCAAGGGTGGCTCCCCCTGCCACTTTGTTACGTGGAGGTCGCCAATACATGTGCTCCTATGGAGTAACGGTGAGGAATAGAAAAACTTCATAATATTGAGGACTTTGTTGTATGGAGGTTCGTTATAGGCGTATTTAACTGTATATATATGTGTAATAACAGCTGGAAACACAAGGGAGCCTTTGTCGAGCTGATGTCTGTATCGGTCTCTGGTTGTCATAGCCTCGCACATGGTGGGTCCGTGAAATTGTTTCTCGTGACCACCGCTTATGATGCTACATCTAACATGGCTCTTTAAAACTTCTTGTTGGGCTAGTTGGTTATTCGACATAGTGTAGGATGATCAGCGCAACCTTGACTCCCGCAAACACTCACACAAACACTCACTCATCCACCCGAGGAACACACACGACACTCAGCGCTCACTACCAACTGTTTATTGCACCTGAATGACCCTCTTATATAGGTACAGAAAAATGCGCAAAACCAATGAAGAAGAAAGGTGCGCATGTGGAAAGCAACTCGCAAGCGAAGTAAGAGCGCCCCCTCCCCACCAGGCAAAAAAAATTAAACAAATTGAAAAAGAAAGCAGATAAACCAGCAGATCACTAAATCCTTGCCTCGAGAAAAGATATTTCCTGTTGATGTAACACCAACGACGGCTCGCTTACACAATTGTCCTTATTTTTTCCAATAAAATATGCTTCCAACAGCAGAAGTGCAGATGATTTCAAGCTTCTTCCAAGAACCTGCGTGTTAGTAAATCGTGGTTCACACCCACATGCGGAAGTATGCGCCACAAGATGCGCGTACTTATCCTCGTTTTTATTAACCTTTAGCGCATGCTCCCTAAGCCGGTCATTTAGGCATCTCTCGGTCATCCCGATGTACTCTTTTCAGCAGGATAATGGAATAGAGTATACAACTCCCGTGGAACATTTGACGTAGGCTTTCTCATGTTTCTTCAGGCAACCGCGTCTCTTGCTATCGCAAATGCGCGGACACAACTTGGCTAGCTTTTCTGGCGCCGAAAAGACCAGAGCCACTCCATGCCTAGCAGCAACCTTCTTCAGGTTATGGGAGAGCTTGTGCACGTACGGCATAACATGAAGCTTAGAACCCAATGGGTCCCAAGCAGCTCCATCCCTTTGTGTTCCACGTTTTATCTTCTGCATGAGAGCCTCGGCGACCGTGTTTATGACCGACGAAGGGAAGCGCGCCGCCGTTAACCGGTGGATCTGATCATAAAAACTACTGCGCATGTGGTGTGGACACGACTTTTTCAACGAAGATTCCAGGCAAAGTGAAGCAATTCCTCTTTTTACAATCTTAGAGTGCGCAGAATCATACGGCAACAGCCCCTTTTTCACACGTGGATGGTAATACCAACAAAAGTGTTCACGGTCCCACAGTAGCTTGAGGTCTAAAAACTGTAGGCAGGTCTCTGTGGGTACCTCGGAAGTGAAACTAAGTCCGCGTCCAAATTCTTTAAAAGCACTTAGTACGTCATCACAATAAGCACGCTCAACTTCATAAAAGGCATCCTTGATACACACACTTATCGAAGTAAAACCATCCTCTTGAGAATCTAAAATGTGATCGGGGGGTGTATAGGGCGCCCGTTTGTCTAAAAGAATTAAGAAATCGTCAACATATCTAAAAATCTTTAAAACCTTCCCCCCACTTAAAAAGTTATCCAACGCCCTATCTACGTCAGCTAAAAAAATGTCACACAGAACTGGGGCGACACACGAACCTATACAGATTCCTTGTCGCTGCAGATAGGGCTTGTCGTCAAAAGTAATAAAAGTGACGTTAAGATAAAATTCTAAAAGCGCTAAAAAGTTCTCAACGGACACGCCCGCGTTGTTCATAAAAGAAACGTCACCATTATCTTCTATGCACTTTCGAACCGAGGCCAAAAGCTTATCGTGAGGAACAGAATAGAACAGGTCTTCAACATCTACTGAAAAAGCAAAGGAAATCTGCTGGTTAGTCCGAATGAAATCACAGACATCACTAGAACTTTTGGTGCGGAAAGGGTCGTTGACATAAAGCGTTTTTAGTTTGCTTAAAAGGAATTTGCTAACGTTCACCTGCCATGAACCACTTTCACTAACGATTGTTCTGAAGGGTATGTCCACTTTGTGGGTTTTCGCGGAAAAAAATACAGTCAGGTTTTTGCTTTTGCAGCCTGCTAGGGTCCTCGCTAGCGTGGGTAGACCTACTTCTCTACAGAACGCGGTGAATTTTGATTTAACGCGCACAGCACTCCTTGTTGGCTCTTGTTGTCAGGGTTCTGTTCTAATCCTCTGCTGTTTTTATTGTGTGTGTGCACTGCAGATGACTTACACAATAACATTTTCCAGTGATCCCACTCCTGCGCCAACTGCGCCAAAGTGCGCCAAATTGTATTTACTGCGCCATCCTGATAATATCGACGAAATTTGCGCCAAACTGTGCCAAAGTCTCGGGTTTGGGGGCGTCTATCACCGGCAATCGCACCGCCGGCGCGTCAGAACATGTGCATCTCGATCTTGGGGCTGCCAATAAAGTCGCAATCATGGACCAAGAATTATTCCGCTGAATAAATAGCGCTCGCGCGTGCGTTCCGAGTAAGCCACGATGCCATGCACGGGTGCCTGCCGACGCAGCTTCTGTTCTGCAAGTCGGCTCGACAGCAAAACGCGCTCTCCGCAGAGGCTCGTGACGTCTAGGCCTATCGGTAGCGAGAAAGTGCGACGGCGATTCATCGGCGGACGTCGTCTGTTCCAGAAACGCTGCTGATAGCTCGTTTCAAGCGTCGCACGGCACGTAAGGAAAGCAATGTTCAGTAATAACTACATGAGTGCCGCTAAAATGTCTGTCACTTCTGTTTCCGGACATCGCGGAATGAAATCTGGGATCGCTCGCAGTAGATATATGGGACAATATCGAATTTTCCTTGCTTCGTGTTTATGGAAGAGCACGCGAACGGTGGAAACGCGTTGACACTTTTCCTCAGACATACTTTATCCATGGATCTTCATCCAGAACAGCTTTTTCGTAATTCCTTCCGCCAGCACGTTCGAGTTTGTAATCACTCTGCGGTAAATACCCCCTAAGGCCCTGCCCTTTCGAGCTCACGTGCTAGGTTCCATTTCGAATTTTTTGCTTGCTTTTTTAAAAATGTCATCTCATTAGTAAAATCATATCTCCTGGTCGGAGCAGCCGCAAATGCGCAGCTGTCAGTAGCGGGCCCGTCGCTGACGGCCCACAGTGAAGCGGCTACGCCATGTTACACGTCCGCCCCTCGCTTTCGGGGGTCAATAGCTAATGGTTAAAAAAATTCAGTTTCGCTTAAAGGGACACTAAAGGCAAATATTAAGTCAACGTTGATTGTTGAAATAGCGGTCCAGAAACCTCGTAGCGCTGCTTTTGTGCCAAGGAAGTGCTTATTTTGAAATAAAATCCCGTTTTTAGTGGTCCGCATCGCGTTAGCGCGCTTCAAATCTCCCGCCTGAAAATACGACTCTCATACGTCACTGCTGCCATGCCCAACGTTGCCCGCTTTTACTGCGCGGCCGCCGACACTAGTAGCAGCCGAGCGGAAGTAGCGGGACCCACAGTAGCAACAACGGCGCTGCGGCAAAGACTTGCTCGGATGGGCACATTCAAAGCCGTCACCAAGTTGCGGTTGGTCTCGTAATCCTCAGTACGAAAGTGCAGCGAGCACACACGCGGAGGTTTTGACTGTTTAGCACACTGGCGCAATGGGATGTCACTAAGCCACTTCGAGCGTAAGGGTTCATTCCGCGGCACCCAGTGAAAAGACACACCGGTTTCCTTACTGCAGCACTGGCGTTGTGCACCATTCGGGCATCCGGCAATATCACACGCATGCGGCATTTTGTCGAACTTTCTGTCAGAGACGAGCGCGCAAAACACGCACGGAAGTACGCGATCCCGAAACTACCACTGAGACGGGCGAGGCACAGTTCGGCGAAAACGGAACCTTTGAACCACGCGCGCCGTTCCCCATGGCAACGCCACGGAGGTTTTGTTTTCCATGAATCAAGCGGAAACGAACAAACAGCATTTTATTACGTCTTTTGATGCTCGGAATGTTCTTTTTTTACTGCTGCTAGTTTGATTACTAGTGATTTATTGTAGGCCGACTTCCCTACGTCATCGGGATCACTTCGAAAATGTCCCACTCGTGGCGCTCGTCATGTGATACATTTAGCTTAATTTCTCGGTAAGTAGGGCACTGCTGTTGATAATATTGCCGTTTTAGAAGTTGTCATACATTGGGCTTTCACTCTGACATAAATTGTTATTTGCCTTTAGTGTCCCTTTAAGAGCGAAGCAATGAATGCTATACCAAAAAATTGTATTGTGAAACGAAGTAAGACTAGCAGCTAACTCTTTTGGATCCGATCTCGCGAGCTCGACAAAACGCTGGTTTAAGCGAATATGGCCCCTCCAGGAACCGAAGCGTTTTCTTGCTCTGAGGTCTCTAAACGCGAAGAGAGCGTTGAGAACACAGCAAGTTTTCGAGCCGTCTCCTGATGCCTCGAGATAGCGCGCGCGCAAGCGACTGCACCCTTCGAACGATGCGCTCGCCCCCCCCCCCCCCTTCCGCTCCCCTGGCGTCCCTTCATGCTTCTTACGAAAGACGGGCAGGGCGTTTCCTCTCTGTTTGATGAGCAATCGACGGCAGGCCCGCACGCGGGAAGATGTTATCTCATGCGCTGGCGCTGGCTGTCCGTGCGGCGGAGACAGACGGCCGGCTAGTTTAATCTCCGCTTCAGCCGCGTTCGTCGCCAGCACTCGCGAGCTTTTACCCGCGGCTAGAATGCGCGTGATGATGTTATTAATTTGGACTTTATACGGAAAATTACAGCAACGGCGACGGCAAAAATCCGCCGAGGGTGTCCATATAATTGCTATCGCAGGGGTCAATGTACGGGGCAGATTTTGCGCCCCCCCTCTTAGGTGATTGGGGGGGGCGCCCCCCCCCCCTGCCCCCCCCCCCCCCCCCCCCCCCCCCCCCCCCCCCCCTGTGCGCACGCCTATGCTCCTGAGTTGATTTTTTTCATGAGATTTGCTATGAATCGAAATATTTCTAGCCTTCATAAGAGCCCCATAATACTCAGGTGCTTGAATGTTAATGCAATATGCTTCTGTATTGCACTCCAGGATGTAAAATTCGCTGCTCCAAAGTGCTCCCAGATGCAAAATTATCTGCTCCAAAGTACTCCAAAATGAAAATTTTGCTGCTCCAAAGTGCTCCAAAACGGAAATTTTGCTGCTCCGAAAATTGCTCCAAATCAGAAGCCCTCGGTAGCATCACTGATTTTCTCACAAATTTGTTTGCTGATGATCGTATTATGTATCATAAAATAACTTGCCCGCAGAAAGACCACATCCAAGTTCACATTCTAGTGGAGCATGCCCAACATGTGTACTGAATAATAGACCGATCCCACCAGACCATCTGCGCATGCGCGAGTTTCCGACAGTGGCACTGTCGCCATCTTAGTTGTAGTTCTCGGAGCGCTGCTGGTGCGGCTGCTTGCTGCGTGTTTCAGGTATATTGGCGTTTTGCACCAATCCTCGACACGCAAGACGATCGAACGCGGTGGAAAACTGTGTCCGCACCTCCAACGTATGTTATTTTATTTCGGATTAACTGCATCCTAGCGCTAAAAGAAAAAAAGAACAGTTGATAGTGCCTACGTGTGACGAGGTGGTCTCGTCGGGTTGATGAGCTTGCCTCGTTTTGCTGAATAAATATTAGTAATAAAAAATGAGAAATCACGTTCCCGTCGTCATGAGAGCAAATATCTTCTTCAGTGAACGCAAGCGACACAAGCTACAGTATCCGGAAATAACTTGCCCAAACTGCGCAGAGCTCTCCGCTATACGACAACAGGAGAAAAAAAAAAAGCCGAAGGGGACCAAAAAAAGAAGCTTATTGCGCTTTTTTTTTTGTCGAAGCGACACTTTCCATGTAGACTGTGTTGTCAACGCAGGACTTCGATCACCGTAATAAGTTAAATGTGAATGAAGATAAAACGGTCGCCGTGAAGCAGGTTAGAGGCGCGTCCGCTGAACAGTGACTGGCCGCTCATGCCGTTTGGCAAAGGTTAACATCACGAAAATCTCGTAAATGGCATAATATTTCGTGCTGTACAAGAGATGGATGAGTCAGTAAGAGATTTTGGCGGCACACGCAATGCGGCGGATAAGTAGCAGCTCGCTCCGGCTGGCGGCGGCAGCCTCAGCCGGTGGCTCGGCGCCGGTATCGTCGCTAGGCCTACCGCTTCGAAACGGCAGTGTACGGTTAATAGCCTACGCTCATAAAGAAGTCCAGCTTTGCTACCGCTGTTGCCCGCTTTACGATGCGTTCACAATAATATTGCATATTGAAAGGAACAGGGAAATCCCGGCGGCGGAGTTGGCTGCGATACCGGCACGGCCGAGTTTTCGCTGTGCGCTCCACGGCGCGAGCTGTGCACAGCATGCAGTTATAATCTTGACTTGTATCACAGGTCTCGTTCATGCTAGATGCTTGACAGTCGTCATCGCATTTGGTGAGAAGTCGGTTTAGGTCTCCCTATATATTAAAGCGATATCTGTTGAGCCCGGAAAGGACGTTGTATCCAACCTGTCGCCGCTGGCGGTGATTGGCCCGGCAAGGGGATCCAGCTCGTGTTATATGAACTTTTGCTGTCGCTGATCGGTCCATCGTTCGCGCAGCAAGGTTGCTATGACGCAATAGGGCACTGCTAAACCATGATGCATCGTGCACAGGGAGTTCACGAACACGTTGAACAAGAAAGTGCGCGGTAGTTGCCTCTCTGTCCGACTTCGTTGACTGTCGCACACATTCCTGTTGGAGCTTGAAATCCTTTGAGAACACGCAAAATCCGAGTCATTTTGCTTCAGGCTCCTGTTGTAGCATTCCAGTACACAGCATGTCAACCCAGCCATCGCAATTCCTCCAAATAAGGCCGCTAAAGCTCGTTAATGCAGCTCGCCAATGCACCAGCTGTAGGCAGCTGAACGTACCGAGTACTACAAGTACCGGCATGCACTGCGGCAGCGGTGGCGTAGTGAAACTCGCGGTGAGATCGGTCTATTCCCTCCAATCTGTCGTGTCATGCTGTTGCAACCCTTCTTGGAATCTCTCAGTAACTGCACTTTTCCTTGCGCTCTTCTGTATACCACGTTCATTCTACAGTATGCATCACTGTTTTGGGATGCACATCAGTTGATGCCATCGAAGAGCAATGCTTGGTCTTTTGTGTACTAGCAGACTATCAAAGTAATGCAAAAGAAAGCAGCTTTGGCATTATAAGAGTACTAGCTGTTTACTGGAAGGAAGCTCACATCTCACTTTTTCAGGAAACTTACCATCATAGTACCACTTTTGAATCATCCATTGTCATTGCCAGAGAATCACTCTATCCTCTAGCAATCATTCCTTTCCCCCATAATGTATGTTGAGAGTATTATTATAAATAAATATATCACCACACTTATTTCTACATGACATAATTGGTAATGAGTGCTGCACCAATGTGTCATGTCCAAACTATCTAGAAGGTGTTGCATATTTCTGGGCACGTTTTTGTTGCCTAATTCAATAATTCATAGCTATAGTGTCCCTAAAATGATTTTCTTGCTCTAACAAATACAGGGGGAAGGCCCTTTATGACGTGCATTTTCACAGAAATATTATGAGTGCATGCTTTAAAATAGCCCCCGAGCCGTACTGCGTGCCGTTTGGCAAAGCGGCTCTACGGGAGCTCTATGCAAGGCTATCCATTTCAAGCGCAGTAAAGTCGACAGTTGGGCGACTTCATTGTTGCATGTGAAGCAGCGCACAAGGCACAAAAGGAAGAAACGAATGGGCGGGACAACCGCTGCTCTCGTAATTAGTTTATTTGGAACAAGACTGGGTTAATATACATACACACCAGCGTACCACGTGTAACAATGGCTTTCTCTGATACTACAAAGTTATAACCGTTTTCGGTGATCTTCCAAAAAAGAACTTGACGATCGCTAAGAACAACTGATGCTTGGCCGATACAATTCTCTTTTCGTTTGGTGATGTAGAAAGCCTCTTCTCCCTGTGATTTGAAAGTATCACTGTTTCAGGGAAAAGCAGCCTGCAACCACAATTTGAGCGATGCCCTTTAATGACCTCTTGTGTTCCAAAAGCCGTATGTTAACACGCCGGCCAGTTTGGCCGATAGACATCTTTCCACGACAGATGCAAACAGTGCACAAAGGCAGTCGAGAGAAGCATGCTTAATGGTGCACCCAGACTGATCCTTTTTGGTCGATAACTTGGGATCCAGCCTGGCACACACGCTCCCGAGTTTGTTTGGTGCAGAAATGGCAACTTTCAAGACGTACCTGCTGCCAACATTCTTTAGATTGTGCGTTAAATCTTTTTCAAGCTGCATCGTCTGATAGCGGTTGTCCTGTTGATTCATCTCTTCCTTTCGGTCCTTGTCTCCGTGCACTGCTTCCCACGTAAAAATGAGCTATCCACTCGTTCGGGGGGAAGGGGAGTGGTCACACCCCCGTTAAAGTCGTTTTCACCTCGTGGCACTTGCGCGTCCTTCGGTGTAGTTTGCATACTCGCCGCCGTACAAAGGATGGCGCTGTTCCTGCGATGGCATCGTCCTGGCAGCGAGAGGTTACACGGTCATATGAGGAAGAGCACTCGTCCTCTTTTGGCGCTTGGTGCGCAAGTCGACGGTTGTCTCTCGTGGGAGGTCTGTGGGGACGATTCCGCGTCTCGCGAATTCCCACGGTGAGTCGAATGTTGGCGTTGCGTTGTATGTGTTATTTTTATTTCATTTATTAATTTTTATTTACATATTCTGCAGACCCTACTTGGGCCTAAGCATGAGTGGGAACATCACTATACATAAACAATAGCAGCAGCAATAAGTGGAACTGTTGCTAACATATATGGTTTGAATATATATATATATATTGACTACGATCAACAAGGAATAAATGCACTTCGCAATTTGGTAACACTGTAGTAATATAACAGTAATAAAACATGCACATACAGCAATTGAGTACATAAGGCAAAATACATAATATACATCAACTTAATTTACTCCATAGTGAAATTGTATGGTGAAAAAGAGAATATTGAGGTATGTTGAGATTATAAATAGGTTTTGTTGTTGTTTGTACGACCAGACCACGCGGAGGGCTCAATTTCACACGGTATTTCGTAGTGGTAGCTCATATGAAAACAGTTCTGCAGTGAGCTAGTTTTTTCAGTTCAGTGTAGAAACATGAATGAGTGGAGTATATAAACCTCAAGGCTAAATATTGCACTCTTTCTATCTTCTTGATTAAGTGCTTTTGAGGCGGCCTCCAGATCAAATCCGCATATTCTAATTTTGGCCTGATGGTAGCTTTCTACGGTGTTAATTTTACAATCGATGAGGTACAACGCAATTTCTGTTTAAAAATGCCAGCTTTTTTTAGCGCGTTGCTACAAACGTTGTCACTATGAGGTTCCCAACTTAAATTGCTTGTGAGTAACACTTAAATACTTCACACTGGGTTTTTTAATGTAAGCATAATTAATAGTATAAGCAAATTCTAAGGGTTCTTTTTTGTTGTTAAATCTAACACTTGCTGTCTTAGAAGTATTGAGCTTCAAGTCCCATGTTTCACTCAATCCACTGAGTGAGTGCAATGCATCATTGATTCCAACTTGATCAGAGTGGTTAGTTACATTAGCATAAACTACACAACTGTTCACAAGCAGTCAGAGCTTCATAGGCAATGGAACAGATAAATACATATATTTGATATTGTGAGCGATAAAAGGGAGTGAAGAGTGTGCGTGTGTTGGGTGCGGGTCTCGGAGGCTGTGTGTAGTTGCCGGGAGAGGAACTAGATGGTGCGAGTGTCAAGTGAACAGTGAGAGTGCGCACGTGTGCACGTGGGAAAGCAGGAGAAGAGGGATGCAAGGAGTCAATCTTTCCTGTCCTCTTTTCTCTTCGTTGGATGGATGTGCTCCTATCACTTTTCTCTCTATTTTCCTACTATTCTTTTATTCCCTCCTTACCCCCACCCCTACAAGGCACTGCGCCGTGTCGCCTATAGGCAGACAGAAATTAGGTGCCTTTTTCCCTTCCTGAATAACCACAGAAGACATGTGGCGCGGGTGAATAAAAGGTTGTGTGGTGAACGTGGTTGCCGATCGTCGAGTGTGACAAGTGGGGGCTCATCCAGGATCGACATGGCAATGAAAATGGAGATAGTGAATGTGCCAGAGGAGCTGCTGCAGCACCTGCTGGGGCAAACAAATGGCTCCGCCATACAGCGCAAGCAAATCGCGGCTGCTGTCAGACAAAGAGTCATGACGGCCGACCCCATGCCTGCAAGCTCCATGACAGCGGCAGTGGCAGTGATCCAACTGGCGGTTGACTGCGCTCCACGGTTCTTGGGAAGTCAGCCCCCGAAGTTCTCGGGATTCAACGACGTGCTGTCATTAGAGGAGTTCCTGGACTGATTGGAGACCTTTTGTCTGGTAAATGGTGTCGCCGCCGACAAAAGACTTACCCACATTGTGCCCGCTGTGCTGGAGGGTAGAGCGAAGTTGGGGCTTCGCTTCATCAAATCCTTTGCATCTTGGGAGGACTTTAAAATTGCGTTCATCGCGGGGTTCTCCTCCATCGACAGAAGCGGCGCCTGAAGCAGAAACTTGAGCTCCGCACTAAACACCCAGAAGAAAATTTAAAACCATCTATCTACACAATCGTGGGCTCTTATGACCAGATCAGTGGCGAAGTGCCGGAATCCGAAAAGGTCGACTGCGTGTTGCGACAAATCCACCCACAACTCCAAGATTTGGGAGAGGGCAAACAGTTTGCCAATCTCGCGGAGTTGGCAAAGGCCGCTGACGGCCTCATGGAGCATTATTGGAGGTGGTTCCAGTACAAGCCAACGCCACCTCCAACCGATCAAGTTTCGAGGGACCTTGCCTTCCAGCCAGCTGGAAATGTGGCTGGCCTATCTGGGGCGCAGCCCAGAGTAATGGTGGCGGCGGCTGCCGCACCGTTCCAACGTCTATCGGCGGCATCTCACTGGCCATTTCACCCCGTGGCGATACAGCCGTTCTACCACCGGGACCAGTTGCACAGATTGCCCGCTTCGGCTGCAAGGCCACATCTCCCAACGCCACCACAGCCGCAAGAATACCAACCGCTCGACTCTGGCAGAATCGCCTGCCATTGCTGCAGAGGCGTTGTCACATAGCCCACGAGTGCCCTTCAGGTCGGCGTAGCGGGCCGCCCCGCTGCTACCGAAGCAACAGAGTCATACATTTCCGCTCACAGTGCCCTAGAAACGGGAGACGATAGGTGCTACTCCGGCAAGCACCTACGAGACAGCACTGCGGGTAGCGGCCTTGGCCAGCAACAAGGAGCCTCTCCTGGAAGTGCGTATTGGGCAGGCTCTATTCCTGGGCCTGCTAGATACAGGCTCTAGTGCGACCTTGGTTGGAGGGCCAGCGGCAAAGGTAGTGGATGCTACGGGTGCCAAACTCAGGACACAGGAACGAGCACTCCGACTGGCATCAGGTTGGTCGCAATCAACCACATCCTTAAAGTGCAAGGTACATTGGGCCACGAGCAACCGCATCCAACGCTTCCTGTGTGTGCCAGATTTGAGGGGGGACATTGTGCTTGGCAGAGTCTTTTTTACTGCAACGGGCATATTCCCACATGTAGCGCAGGGTGGGTGGACTATTGGAACTGACCTGACCCGCAGTGCATTGTGACATTTGCTAAGTGTGACGCAGACATAACCACCGCGCTCACGATATAGGAAGACGGCGAATCTTATTGTTTACAGGGCCTCTTTGAAGAAGTGCTTGTAGTCCTGGGCACAGGCAGCACCATTCCGACTGACAAGGACATGCCACCCATGAATGAAGTGCGCGGGGTCTTCTACCATTTGTTTACTGCAGTTCCTGGATGTACCACTCTCGCTCAGCACTACATTGACAGTGGGGATAGTGCACCTATGAGATGCAACTTGCATCCAGTAAATGCTAAAAAGCAAAAGATCATTGAGGGTTGTGTAAATGACCTCCTGGCGCAGGGCCTCATAGGACATAGCACCAGCCCTTGGACTAGTGCCCCGGGGCTTGTTGCCAAGAAGTCTGGTGGCTGCCGGCTTGCTGTAGACTAAGGGGGTAACAGCGCGAACACACACCCACAAGAGAGACGGCACGGACACGCAGCGCTTTTGTGTCCGTGTCGTCTCTCTTGTGGGTGTGTATTCGCGCTGTTACCCCCTTAATCTACAATATGAACCAACTCGCCCAAGAAGAAGTATTAATGAAATTGCTGTAGACTACCGACCATTGAACGCACGCACCAGGGTACCTGCCTACCCAGTGCCTCGAATGGACTGACTGCTTGCACAATTGGGCCATGCAGTGTGGTTCTCGAGCTTCGACCTCTCCCAGGAATTTTTTCAGATTCCTGTTTCCAATGCTGACAGCGAAAACAGCCTTCATCTGCCATCAGGGTACGTTTGAGTTTACGAGAATGCCCTTTGGGGGGCAGGTGGCCAAGCAACTTTTCAAACCTTGATGGACCGGGTATTGTAGTGAATCAATCATAACTTCGCCATGACGTTTCTAGACGATGTCCTTGTCTATTCTGAGAATCTTGAGAGCCATGTCGAGCAAGTCAGGGAAGTGTTGCAGCGCATTCAGAATGCTGGCCTTACGATTAATCCAGATAAAATGTAGGTCTGCCGTCTGTCCCTCATGTTCTTGGGCCACCCTGGGCAGTGCAGAGACTAGATGAAGAGAAAGTGCGGGCGGTGCTGGATTACCCAAGACCCAGCGCGATTAAACAGTTGCAGGCCTTCCTGGGGCTTGCTGGTTATTATAGCAGCTTCATACCACACTTCTCACTGACGGCACATCCACTCACTGTCCTTCTGAAGAAAAATGAGCCATGGAAGTGGGAAGAGCGCCAAGAGCAGGCTTTCACTACGCTCAAGCAGTCCTTAGCTCGGGATGCAATTATGAGCCTTCCAAATCTAAATCGACCCTTTGTGCTTGAAATGTATGCAAGCGACATTGGCATTGCAGCTGGGCTACTGCAGGCTGGCCCATATGGACTGCAGCTCATTTCCTTTATTAGCAGGGTTCTCACAGAAGCCGAAAGCCACAATACTGTCCAGGAGTGGGAATGCCTTGCAGTGGTGTGGGCAGTGGACAAATTGAGGACATATCTTGAATTTACAGAATTTGAGATGCACTGTGACCACTCATCCCTGTCATGGATGTTTAGCGCTGACCAAGCTTCGCCCAGGGCCAACTGTTGGGACCTCCACCTGCAGGGTTTCAATTGCTGAATCAAGCACAGACAGAGGCTATACCCGCAGATTCCCTGAGTAAAGCCCCTCTTTAGTGTGAGGACCACCCCAGTGACAGCTTGCACGAGAAACTGTTTCCCTTTGCTTCACCGGGATCTGCAGGGAAAATTACGTTTGAGCTAGTAGTAGTTGCCTTGGGGGATGATACAACACCCTTAAGTGACACAGTACAACTCGCACAAGAACAGGCTCGTGACAGCCGTCTCTCAAAGCTGAAAATCGTGGTCCAAGAGACTATGCTGCCGAATTCAGACCCTTATCACCTTTTTCATGATGTGGCAGAAACAACAGAACTGGAGCCAAGCGGACTGCTCGTTCAGCGAAGAGGCAACAAGAAAGTACCATGGCTACCTTCTCACCTCCAGCTCCTGGCATTGAAAATGGCGCATGACCACCCCACTTCGGTCCATGCTGGATTTTTCGAAACCTTGAGGCGTGTGGCAGCACAATTCGTCTGGCTGGGCATGTGGGTGGACGTATGAGGGTATGTGCAGTGCTATATGTCAGCGCACAAAAGCTTGACGCAAGAAGCCTGAAGGCCTGATGAGCAGTCAGTGGGCAAAAGCACCCATGGAAGAGTTTAGTCTGGACATTATTCGACCCTTGCCGTCTACACTTCGTCACCACAAATACTTGGTAGTCATCATTGACAAGTTCACAAAGTTTCCAGAGCTGTTTCCTCTACAAGCAGCAACCAGTGCAAAAATCCTGGAGTGCATGGTCCAAGTGTTCTGCTGCCATGGGACACCTGTGGCCATCACCAGTAAAAATGGAAAGCCCTTCGTTAGCACAATATTACAGAACCATCTGAAACACTGGTGACTCAAGCATCGGCATACCATGCCTTACAGGCCGGCTGGACAGATGCTTGAGCGTCACAATGGCACGATTTAGCAGTGTCTACGAGCATACTGCACTAAGCACAAACATTGGGACCGGCATATACCCGAGATCGGCCTCGCCATGCGTACTGCAGAGAGCCTGGTCACCGGATATACTCTGGCATTGCTGACAGAGTATATCCGGCATTGCTGGCAGAGTATATCTGGCAGAGAGTTGCGCACTCCGTGGGAACCTGCAGGTGACAAGGAGGATGCGGAGCTTCCAGAAGCAGTGCATCATGCCCTTGCTGCAGAACTCCGGCAGTGCCTTGGAGAAGCCCTGAGGTATGCTAAGAAGCATCAAGCAGCTGCCTGGCAGTCCCAGAAGTCAAGTTACGACCGTCATCGACAGCCAACAACCATTAAAGACGGTGACCTTCTGCTCTTGGATACTCAGACCTTGAGTGGTGCGGCCAAGGGTGTTTCGGTCAAATAGTAGTAGTAAACATTTATTAAGCTGTTACATACGAAGAGGTTGTTCGAGAAACCAGCCCCTAGTGGGTGAGCTCCCTTACAATACCAGGTGGAGTCCTTAGTTGGGGAACCTATCGGTCATGACCGCTGTCCTGACGCGCCAGGCCATGGCTTGTTGGGCCGTAAGGTCCTGGCAGCCAAGCAGGGCCGCCTCCCAGTCCTCTCGGGTTGGGTTGGGGTTCGGGGGTAAAGAAGGATTGAGCTGGCATGCCCATACTATGTGGTAGGTGTCAGCCACCTCCGCACAGTACTGGCAGAGGCCGGAAAAAGAATTAAAATGTTTAAGCACTGCTGGGCACAGCAGCATAATAGTGAATAGCCAGAGAACTCTCTCGTCTGCCTTCTTGAGCCCTTTGCAAAGCGCAGGAAAGCGGTGGTGGGGGTCCTAATAATGGGTAGTTATATCTTTAAGATATAAAGAGGTTTATTAGCGGCGACGATACTCAACAGCGACAGTCAAGGCGGGGCCGACTCTCAGCGCGAGTTACGTTCTCTTCGAAAAGAGCCGAAGAGGGCGACCCACTAGGAGGTGTTCGAGAGGACGACCCATTACTAAGTTCGATCGCTTCGCTACAATTACCCCGGGTACGAAAAGGGAGCCGCCTGGCGACCTAGCAACTTGTCACTATGAGGGGGTCGTGGTAAGGCTTCAGGCGCTCCACGTTGACAATATCGCGCCCTCGACGGCGCATGTCCGAAGATGGTTCTATGGGTTCGATCAGGTAGTTGACCGGGGAAGTGCGTTCGACGATACGGTAGGGGCCTTCGTATTTCGGCAGTACTAGTTTTGAAGAGAGGCCGGTTGCAGTGGTAGGGACCGAGAGCCATACGAGCGCTCCTGGGAGGAACGTGGACTCAGAAGTGGTGGTGCCACCGCGAAGGCTCTTCTGCCGCTCTTGTTCGTGCGTTGTAAAGGCTTTTGCAAGCTCGCGACACTCTTCAGCAAGCCTGGCTGTGTCAGAAATAGGCGCACAATCAGATGGATCCGGCTTGTAGGGAAGGATTGTGTCGATTGTGTGCGACGGGTGCCTGCCATACAATAAGAAAAAGGGTGAGAAACCAGTAGTGCTCTGAGGGGCGGTATTGTAGGCGTACGTAACGAAGGGCAAAATGGAATCCCAATTTGTGTGGTCGGCGGCGACGTACATCGAGAGCATGTCGCCGAGTGTGCGGTTAAAGCGTTCGGTGAGGCCATTCGTCTGCGGATGGTAAGCAGTAGTTTTGCGGTGAACAACGTTGCACTCTTTTAGAATGGCTTCGACGACTTCCGACAAGAAGACACGGCCTCGATCACTGAGCAGCTCCTGGGGTGGACCGTGACGCAGCATGAATCGGTGGAGCAGGAAGGAGGCCACATCGCGCGCTGTAGCCGCAGGGAGGGCGGCAGTTTCAGCGTATCGCGTGAGGTAGTCTACAGCGACGATGGCCCAGCGGTTACCAGCGGACGTCAGAGGAAGTGGCCCGTACAAATCGATGCCAACGCGCCCAAACGGCCGGTCAGGGCAAGGTAGCGGTTGCAGACCTGCCGGCGACAGGTGCGTTGAAGTTTTGCGGCGCTGACAATCGATGCAGGAGCGAACAAACTTCTGCACGTAGCGGTACATTCCTCGCCAAAAGTACCGTTGGCGAATGCGGTGGTACGTTTTCGATACCCCAGAGTGTGCACACTGCGGATCAGAGTGGAACGACTCGCATATGTGAGAACGCAGACTGCGGGGTATTACTAGTAGCCACTGGCGACCGTCGCCGTCGTAATTGCGTCGGTGGAGGAGGTCGTCGCGAACGGCGAAATGGTGGGCTTGACGACGCAATGCGCGAGAGGATGGTGTGGCCGATGGATCGGTCAGCAAGTCTATCAGTGAGGCAATCCATTGATCCTTGCGCTGTTCAGTAGCGATGGTGTGAACGTCGATTGAAGCTACAGCTATGTGAGACACTGAGCTGTGGGCATTGTCGTCAGGCAAGGGAGAGCGGGACAGGGCGTCGGCGTCAGCATGCTGGCGTCCGTTGCGGTACAGCACACGGATGTCGTAGTCTTGCAGGCGAAGTGCCCACCGGGCGAGACGGCCTGAGGGATCCTTCAAGGACGACAACCAGCATAGTGCATGATGGTCGGTGACGACATCGAATGGGCGACCATACAAATAAGGTCGGAACTTCGTAAGGGCCCAAATGATTGCCAGGCATTCTTTCTCCGTAACGGTATAGTTGGTCTCAGCTTTAGTAAGCGTACGACTTGCATATGCCACGACGTATTCCGGGAACCCTGGTTTGCGCTGCGCAAGGACAGCGCCGAGGCCAACACCGCTGGCGTCCGTGTGTACTTCTGTAGGAGCCGTAGGGTCGTAGTGGCGTAGTATCGGAGGAGACGTCAACAAACTACGGAGCTTTGCGAAAGCGTCATCGCACTCTGACGACCACGAATTGAGGGGCCCGTTGCTGCCAAGGAGCTTCGTCAGCGGCGATATAATAGTCGCGAAGTTGCGGATGAAGCGCCGAAAGTAGGAGCATAGTCCTACGAAACTGCGCAGTTCTTTGACCGACGTAGGTTTGGGGAACTCTGACACGGCCCGAAGCTTGGCTGGATCGGGGAGAATTCCGTCCTTGGACACGACGTAGCCCAGTATTGTCAGCTGCCGTGCTGCAAATCGGCACTTCTTTAGATTCAGTTGTAGCCCGGCGTCGCTCAAACGCGTCAACACATCCCGCAGGCGTTGAAGATGCGTTGAGAAGTCCGGGGCGAAAACTACCACGTCGTCGAGGTAACTCCACCAGCACCTCCACCAAATTATAAAGAGGTTTATTAGCGGCGACGATACTCAACAGCGACAGTCAAGGCGGGGCCGACTCTCAGCGCGAGTTACGTTCTCTTCGAAAAGAGCCGAAGAGGGCGACCCACTAGGAGGTGTTCGAGAGGACGACCCATTACTAAGTTCGATCGCTTCGCTACAAAGAGTTAGAAGAGGAGAGTTCTCTTCTGGACCAGGGGGGTCATTGGTGGGCGAAGCAGCGGCCCGGGGAATGAGTGCACGGGTAGCAGCGTGCGCTGCCTCATTGCCTACGAGGCCCCGATGGCCAGGAGTCCAGATTAGTGAGCGGGGAGAGCGGTAACCTTCCTGCAGACTAGATTTAAGAATTTTGGCAGCTAGGGGTGAGATCCGCCCCAGTTCAAAATTTCGGCAGGCTCCTCTGGAGTCTGATATTATGGTTTTAGAAGTGTCATGTGAGATGGCTAGGGCTATGGCCATCTCTTCAGCATTGGTAGCATTGGGTGCACGGAAGTCTACCTGCCTGTCTTGGTGGACTACGGCTGTCGTATACCAACCCCCGTGGTAAGGGCCTGCAACGTCCGGTTAAAATACGTTTTCTTTAGAGCCGTATCGGTGCTGGAGGGCAAGAGCCCGCACCTCCCATCGGCCAGCGTGTGACTCATGGGGCGACACATTGGTGGGGAGGGGTCGAACATGGATCGCGTATTTCCAATGTTCGGGCACTCGTACCCGCTCCTCTGTGTGGAATTCATGCCTGATGTGTAGGCGATCTAGGAGTCATCTGCCTGACGGTGTCTGCGCCAGGCGAGTGTATTGGTTTGTTAGGTGACCACCCCCAAGGCAAGAAGTCTTGCATTAGAAGTAGAAATGGATAGATCAAGGGCTCGCTTGATGATTTTTCAGAGGGTGACCTCCAAAGAATCTTCATCATGCTTCCGTAAGTAGGCATTGCAGCGAGGTGGACCTTATCGTGTGGTCAAGAGGTTGGTAAAAATGGCATCCTCCTGAGTGACCCAGCTACGGGACGCCGTCGAACTATTGCCCTTGCCGATCAGTTGGTGCTGTACCATAAACCATTACTTCTCCCTTCCACCCCGGATTCACGATTCGAGGGAGGGAGAGTTGTGAGAGATGAAAGGGAGTAAAGAGTGCCCTTGTGTTGGGTGCGGGTCTCAGGGGCTGTGTGTAGTTGCTTGGAGAGGAACTGGGTGATGTGAGTGTCAAGTGAACTCTGAGAGGGCACACGGGAAAAAACGAGAGAAGAGAGACCGAAAGGGACGCAAGGAGTCGGACATTGGTGCGTGTGAATAAAGGGTTGTGTGGTGAACATGGTTGCCGACCGTAGAGTGTGACAGCTTCTAGACTTTTCTCGAAGCCAATAGTATGCTTGTATGTATTACAACAAGCTTTAAGGTCCAAGATTAAGAAGGGAGCCGACGGATGGATACACGTTATAGATTTCAAAACAGGAGAAAGTGCCTCAGATCAGGCTGGCCGACGTTTCTATAGGGGACCTATCTTTGTCAAAGGTGCCTTGTCATCCCTGGCGTGTTAGTTTTATGGGGTTAGTGATGACGTCATGTCAGCGGCGGCGCGTCTGTTGCTGTTGGTAATTGATGCCTGGAAAGAGAGAAACTCGAAAGCAGAGGAGTAAAGCCCTTGCCACATTTCAAGAGAGTTTGCAAACACGTTCGGGTCTGCCATGTCAGAGTTAAAGGTAGCTTTTTTTTTTTTCTTTCTTTGCAGCTACCTTTAACTCTGACATGGCAGACCCGAACGTGTTTGCAAACTCTCTTGAAATGTGGCACGGGCTTTACTCCTCTGCTTTCGAGTTTCTCTCTTTCCAGGCATCAATTACCAACAGCAACAGACGCGCCGCCGCTGACATGACGTCATCACTAACCCCATAAAACTAACACGCCAGGGATGACAAGGCGCCTTTGACAAAGATAGGTCCCCTATCGAAACGTCGGCCAGCCTGATCTGAGGCACTTTCTCCTGTTTTGAAATCTATAACAAGCTTTAAGGTGGTAATACATACAAACGTAGGTGTTTTGTAGTGAAGTTTTTGTGCTTGTGTGTTTAGGTGTTCGTGCGTTTAAACCTTCCAGACAACTAAAATACCCTTCTGTTTTCTGATGTTTTCATATTCAGATATCATTTCATTTTGGAGTATTAAGACTAATGCAAAATTTAACTCGAAATTTCAGAGAATTGGTTACTTACGAGAAACATACTCTGATAAACGCTCCGCCAAAAAAAGAAACTCCGAAAAACACGATGGGTGCAGCACGCTTTGACCTCCAGAACACCCATGATGGTAGTAACCTGAGGCTATGTGCCATGTAGCACTGCACACAGTTTATCATCACCACAATAGTGAGGCAAAGCATGCCGAGACAGATGTGTAAATGCACTTGATTGAAAGCAACTAGAATCTAGAAAGTCATCATTTCAAGCACATTCCTCCGCAGTTCGTTTGTAGTGTCCTAAGATTGTCCTAAGATACCCGTAGTAACAGTATGGAGAGCTGGGCGAGTTGGTTTGAGGACATTCTTGGAAACATTTCGTCTTTTGTGTGCGCGCCGAAATGTTTCCAAGAATGACCTGTAGTAGTTAATAAATTCATTTTTATGGTGAGCTCAGGTAACCACCTGTGTTGGTCCCGAGTTCAAAATATAAGCCAGAGCAAGGGAATCTTTTCAGCGGGTAACATCAAAAGCTATGCTCGTGGAACAACGGAGACAGCACGAGCCCTAGTGTAACAAACACCTGGGCATTTATTAACAGCTTACCAGCCGAATCTTGACAAATAACTAAACTCAACATGACCCAACAGAATGCCAATACAACACGCCCAAACATAACACTGCTTTGGTGGCGCCACTTGCAGACGGGTTGAAGACAAGTACTGAATTTCTTCTATTGGAGATGATTTAGTCACCAGTGTTTGCTCGGTTCATTGTGTGACTGTCTGCATGTGATCAGGTTATTGCTACTAATGTCTGGAGACATAGAGCTGAACCCTGGTCCCTCGTCTCACTTGTAATCTGAGACACTTAAGAAAGTTTTGAAAGAGCAAACAAATACAAGTAAGACTCTGGCTACTAATTTGAAACGGGTAGAATCGGCAGTTAAAGGTATTCAAACCAGGATTACCAATATTGAGCAAGAACTGCACCAAATCAAGAAATATGAGTAAAGGTTGGAGAAGATGGACGAAGCTTGCACGAGCAAATTACAGTGGAACTTCGATTATACGACTTTCAGGGGACCGCGCAAAATCGTCGTATAATCCGGGCGTCATATAATCGAAAAACCGAGAATATAGTTCAACAGGGCTTGTTGCTGAGCTAGTTGGTTCATAACTTGAGGAAAAACTGTAATGACGCAAAGAAGACGGGGACGAAGCGAAGACACGGACAGACAGACACTGGCGCCCGTGTCTGTCTGTCCGTGTCTTCGCTTCGTCCCCGTCTTCTTTGCATCATTACAGTTTTTCCTCACGAGAATATAGGCAGTGACGGTCATTGTTGCCCCACAACAGTGGTCACATAATGCCTAAGAAAGTCCGCGGCACAAACCTACGCTGCTCCGAGGAACGTAGATTAAATTAATTGAAAAAATGACAACCACGCATTTTATCGGAGGTGTGAACGAACCTTTATTTCTCACCTTTTAAAAAAATCTGTGATTTTCTTCTGAGAGTTTGCCCAGCCACGACACATCAGCTTTCTTTTGATAGCTGCAACATCTGGCAGCAAGTCGCCGATCTCGTCGCGTGCGCAAGCAAACCGCCGAATGTGGTCGACGTAGCACAACACGTCCGCGTAAGTCGGAACGGACGCGCTAGCCTCTGCAGCGTCATCCGTCTCTTCCTCGTCGGAAGTTCCTGCAGTGTCGGGACGCACAGTTTCGATAATGTCATCCAGCGACACTTCACTGCACACTGCAACGTCGTCGTCGGCACCAACATAGTCCGCGAAAGATCCAGGCAGCTCCAGGCTGCCGAACTCTGGTTCGTCGTCAACAGGCACTGCAGCTTCACTGGTAGAACAAGCACCACTTCTATTAAAGCCGCAGTGCCTGAAGGAGTTGGCGATGGTTTCTGGCGTGACTGCGTCCCATGCACTAGCAATGTAGTGCATTGCATCAAGCACAGAAAGCTTCTTATCCAACTGCTTGCGTTCCATGCCCACCAGCCGACGCTGCACCAGAAACTTCCGATATTTCTGTTTCATGCACTTGATGACGCCAGCATCAAGTGGCTGCAGCTGGCTAGTGCAATTGGGGGGCAGAAATACGACTTTCATATTTCTCAAATGCATAGGTCGGCAAAAAATGTTGAGCTCACTCAGACTCACTCACGAAACATATCTTACCCTTAGGGCTCACTCGGACTCAAACTCACCAAACTTTTCCTCATCCAGACTCACTCGGACTCAGACTCACTATACTTTTTCTGAACCGGACTCACTCGGACTCAGACTCACGAGAATATATTTCACCCGGACTCACTCAGACTCAGACTCACGGCTCGATCTGAGTCTGAGTTAGTCTGAGTGAGTCGACTCATGAGTCCGCTAGCCTATAATTAGCCTTTCTTGACAATAATATCAATGCTCTTTAACGCCAATATCTCGCATAATCGGTGCGCTAATTAGCGCATTTTGATCTCGTACCTTCAAAGACGAGTTATCAGAGTTTGCAGTTCAATAAGGACCTTTTTATTGAAAGAGATGACTCACAGGGGGTATTTTGATCAGTAACTTCCCATGAAAAAGTTTGCGGGGGGAGGTCAAGGCACCTCCTCCCCTTCTCCCTCCTCAACTCATGCCTCTGATCAATAAATATTGAGCTGACGTATGAACGGTAGCGCGTTGAATTATGTGGGAGTATACGTGAGTATAAACGTGAGCCGACATAAGGCTGATAGTGATGCTGAACTTGAGTAGATAAGACCATAGGTCGGCAAAAAATGTGGAGCTCACTCAGACTCACTCATGCAATATATTTTGCCCTTAGGGCTCACTCGGACTCAAACTCACCAAAATTTTTCCCAACCGAACTCACTCGGACTCAGACTCACAAAAACTTTACTCACCGGGACTCACTCAGACTCAGACTCACGTCTCAATATGAGTCTGAGTGAGTCGACTCATGAGTGAGTTCGCCGACCTATGCTCAAATGCGACATATCTGATGGATGGCATGGCGCATTGTCAAGCAGAAGAAGAATCTTTCTGTTCTTAGTAGAGCACTGCACGGGCTCGGGCCTACCCGAAAACCCGAGCCCGGCCGGGCCGGGCAAAGTAGTTTTCACGGCGGGCCCGGGTCGGGCTCGGGCCTGGAGCTCCGGGCTTAGGGCCGGGCCCGGGTTTGAGGTGGCGGGCTCGGGTCGGGCCGGGCTTAACTTTGCTCAGTTCGTGAAGGGACACTATAGTGAAACACTGAATCGGTTTAGGTTGATAAAGTGTACTCTGAGAACTCGAATGTCATTAATTTCATCATTATAAGTTTATTTATAGCGGAAGAAATCTATTTCAAAGTTCCATTTTTTAATTTCGCTCCGAAATCTCTGCGTGGCCCGTCATGGATTTCAAAGTGTATTAGTCGTATTTTGGCGACATTCGCTCAACAAAATTTTCTGGAATTTGGTATGTTGATGTATGTATGACTCCCTCTGAGGTCAATGTACTTCATTTTTGCCGATTAGGAACTACGTAGGCCCCGTAGACGCCGTCGGAATCTATGACGTCACGGCGCTTGCTGCGCGAATGTCAAGGTGGCGTCACTACCCGCATTTTATATTGGCTCGTTTTCTCGCTTACCGGGTGTCTTGTCGCGGCGAGCGTGATTTTGGAATTTTAAAAGGGTAATTTTCTGCTAATACACAAATCGTTTTTCTCTTTAGTTTCCCTTTAAGTTTATTACACATACGCTGTGCATGTACGTATGTTCCACATTTTATCTTGAAAAACAAAAAACGTTTTTTTTTTATCTGGGGCAGGCTATTTGAAGAAGTTTTCTGAGGGTCAAGTAATGAACTACTCTTGCTTTTTGCATATGGGGCTACCGGATTTATCTGAAATGGGTGAGCTAAAAGTAAATAGACGAGACGCCCCAGCCCTTAACTAAAACGCAAGGACTGCGCGGGGTATTGTTACACAGAATCTCTATAAAGACCCATTCTTTTTTCCTTCACGGCTCCCAGTGGTCATGTGACGCGAGATGGACATGCACAGCCTGCTTTGTGTACTTTCGTCTTGTTACGCTATATCAGGGTTGTCGAACTCACCTCAGCTAACGGGCCGCATTCACGAAAATTTACTCCCGCCAGGGCCAAGACAGTGACGAAGGTAGGAGCGGGGATCGTGGGGACAAAATGTATGTTCACGTTGCCATTTGAAAGAAGACCTTTCCCATATCTCATATATGGGTCATTACTGAACGGGATTTGGTGGCTGGATTCCAACAACATATAGATACCTATTTCCAAATGGACTAAAATCTGGCCGCCGATTCTGAAATATCGTTTTGTTTCACGGTTGTGTATCAACACATGGTGACCGCAGGGGGTGCCTCACGAAAAAAAAAAATCTTTAGACCTGTCACGCCTCTGTAGCTCCGGAACGATAAAGAAAATAAAAAAGAATTGGACGAAGACAGTAGCGAGAGATCAGCGGGCCGCATGCAGCCCGAGAGAGCTACATGATACTGCCGCAACTGAGTTGAAATGTGCAGGATTAGCATAGGTCCACCGTACCGGGTGATGTCCGCCTTACGTCGAACCACGTTCACCCAATGAGCAAGCGTCGAGAAGTCGCGCCTTTATTACCAAACTGGAACGAACCCCGAAAATAGACCGAAATCGCTTCCTCCATCTCCAGCCAGTCTTACCCGCTTAGCCCAATGGCCACCTTCTGCCGGTACAACATCGTTAGCAAGGCATACGCCCATTAGAACATGAAAAAAAAACAGCATAGTGCGAACCGTGCATAACATACACTGCTGAGAACTGGAAGAAGCCCTCAAGGAGGAGTTTTAAACATAATATTGAAGAGTGGCACGTTGTTCGGAAACGAGAGGAATGAAGGGATGAGGTGGACAGCTACTATATTCATTCTGCAGAGGTCCACGTATATATCCTAAATTTGTCCAGTGGTGGAAGGTAAGAACGGCTGCTGACGCCTTCACAATCCGCAAGGCAAATGTGCGGCCCTGCGGCTAGCGCAAGCTGCGCAAGAAACTTTAGCGCGGCTGGATATGTGATGCAACAGCGCATGGCGTGCTTCAAGCCGGAATCTGTTCTGTTCTGTTCTGTTCTAACTGTTTTGCTGTGGAGAGGTTGAGGTCCATATTGCCTCGGCTACTCCATATCACGAAGTTATGCAGCGAAAAAAAAGAATAATACTGAACCGGAATCTCTTCATAATTTAATTTTTGGGAGAATAACATGTGAAAAAATAAACTATAAACTATGCCACACAAAAAAAAACTGTACCAACAGTGGTGTGATATATGAAAAGTATGCTTTGACAAATAGTTTTTTTTTTTCTCCCTTTCGGTATCACTAAAAGTATGCGTGGCACACACGGTTCGTTATAATTTTTATTTAGGATAGTGTATTTACAACGAAGGTAATAAATATGGCTTTTTTCGTCTATTTCTCTTGCTGTGACAAGGCGCTACTACGCTAAAGACAGGCGCTACTTCTCCAGAAGAGTGCGCGATTCATTTTTTCGTTAGAGCATGCTTTAAATTTCAATAGAGCGTGCAATAAAAACAAATATTGCGCTCCCTATTAAAACTGAGCTCATTCTGTCAATATCTGCTACAAAACGCTCTTGATGATCCTAACTCTATTTGCAGAAAAAATAGGCGCCCAAACAAACGTTCATCGTACCCCCGCTCAGCTACATGTTTCCACCGTGAGCCGCTTTTTACAAGAAATTACCGTAGGTTAAAGTATAATTGTTAGCGAAACATGCACGAACAAAGAGTAGAGATTTGTCACTTGAAACCTCTTGATGTCGATTCCATGTACGGGCAACACCACCTAGATTATTCGCTCGGGCCTATGTCGGGCCCGATCTGCGGTCGGGTCGGGCCGGACCGGGTCGGGCCGGACCGGGTAAGCGAAAGATTTTCTCAGGTTCGGGCCGGGCCCGGGCCTCGCTTTGAGTCACCGGGCCGGGTACGGGCGGGCAAACTTGAACGAGTTCCGGGCCCGGGCCGGGCCCGGGCCTAGAATCACGGCCCGTGCAGTGCTCTAGTTCTTAGCCCCCATTTTGGAGTCCAGCTGCTGCAGATATGTAGAAAACATAGCAGCCGTCATCCAGGCTTTCCGGTTGAACGTGTACTGGCACGGCAGCCTTTTCAAATTCTTGAAGCATCGCGGCTTCTCAAACTTGCCGACCACGAGGGCAGGAAGCTTTTCAGAGCAGTCTTCATTAGCGCAAAGCAATACGGTAAGACGCTCTTTGCTTCGCTTACCCCCGTGACAGCTCTCTCCTTTGAATGCCAATGTCTGTTCTGGCTGCATATTATAAAATAATCCAGTTTCGTCCGCGTTGAACACGTCGGACGGCTTGTATTCCTGTATCAATTCCGGCAGCAATGCAGTCCACTTTTCTACAGTGTCGGAGCTGACTGACGCGCTCTCTCCACAGCAGCGGCTGTACACAACTCCACTGCGTTTTTTAAAGCGATCCAACCAGCCATTGGAGGCTTTAAAGTCGTCAATGCCGCAGCGCAATGCAACTGTCTCAGCCTTCTCCTTCAAAATTGCGCCATCCACGGCAATTCCTGAACTGCGGGCCTGACGCAACCACTCAACGAGGGCCTTCTCCATGGCAGCATGTTTGCCATCTTTCGCGGCCTTCCTGTTCAGGCCGAACTTTGCCGCATTTAGTAGGATGCTGTCCTTCTTCGCGAGGATTGTTTTCAGCGACGACTCGGGAATGTTCAGGTCGCGGGCAATGCTGGCCTTTGTTGCTCCGTTCCGCTTCTCCGCCTCCTCGATTATGCAAAGCTTTTCTCCGAGCATCAGCGGTTTTCGGTTCCGCGACATTGCGAGACGCAGCACTCGCAACCAAGAATTCAAAAGCTTCCTCGCACACCAATGTCCGAACACAGAAAATTTTGCACGTGGACACAGCAGCTGCGGCGCAGCACAACCAACCGATGAGGCAAACACGTGAAGGAATCAGTGTTGCCACGACACATGAAAAAATAGTAGTGAATATTTTTGCGAAAAATCTCTCATTTCAGTATTTGCGCAGGATTTCTTTAATGACAAATTTAGCGCTTATATTGGCAATTGCTGCAGTATTGTACTTTATAACAAATAGCACGAAAATGTCCGTGAGATTAGCGGTGACGCATTACTGCAGAAACCCGGTATACCGAGTTCTAGTTCACTATAACCGAGAGCCATGTCCTAGCATGATTATTTCAGGCGTTACTTATGCCAGATATGAGAGAAAGCATGATGCCCACAAAGCTTCCGAAAATGACTTTCCTGGCAGAGCTTTAACACGACCACGTGTTTCCTTGCATTCCATAGGTGGGTGAACCAGCAACACCCCATTAAATGCTCAATGTTGATCCGTATTGTTCATTCGCCTTATCAATGGCCTGTGGATGTTGAATCTGTACGTGACATGCTGAAGAAGTCTTGAGGTGTCTCGTGTGCAGAAAGCCCCAATAGCGTCCGTGTTGGCCTTGTTGTAGCATGTAGGTCTTCCCATTAGGTTCCCTTTACTGACCGAGGGCCGCGGCTTCAGAGCCAGTGGCCAGCTGAGGCGCTCAGAGAGGACGCGGAGAACAAGAGAATCATCTCGAGGCCCATGGCGGGACTGACTGCTGAAATCACCAGCGTGACCAGCAAGCGTGCGCCTTCTGATCCCCGGTCATATCTTCCTCTGGCTCTAGCGTGCGCCTTCTGAGTCCCGGTCATATCTTCCTCGGGCTATCGAGCCAATGCCAGTTCTTAGCACAGCGGGGCAACTCGAAGAACAACAGGAATGGAGCTATTCGTTGTGGCTTCGTAGCCGTGGGGTGCGTTAATGCATTTACATTGTGATTTTCCTATATTTACGAATAACATGGAGCTTCCTACACCAACTACTCTTGGAATTCGATGGCTCTTAGGACATATGTACTGCTGCGTTTGAGAATCTGGAATTGAAGGAACATTCTTGTTTGCCTCGTGGCACCACAGCAAAGGAAGGTTGGCGGTGAAAAAGTACAAGTTCCTTTGTTTTCTGCAAAAAGACGAAAAATCCGTAGATCGAGACGCCTTATCACTGAATCAGCAGAAAATTTCAAAAGTCAGTAGATCTACTGATAAATCAGCAGCCGTGGCATCACTGGAAGGAATGGCTGAATGACAGCACGGCAGTAGGCCTATTCGATTTGCAAGCTTCGACCAATCGCGAGCGGCTAAAACGCCCCAGCCCTCTGGTAGCTAGACAGCGGCGAGTTCCGGTTCCCGCGGCTGTCGCAAACGTTGGCTCAACAATCGCCGTTCAACACGTCCGGTATAACGACACGAAATCTAGTGAAAGTTATCGCATACTAGAAAGCGAGCTCGAAATTATCTGCCATGTTATCTGCTCACAACGGTCACTACAAAACCACCCAAAAGAAGAGAGAGAGAAAAAAAAAGGCGACAACGGAAGTGCGCAGTGCAATGCGACAAAACGAATGCGCTCCGGCTGGCTCCAGCCAACGTTGGCTCTGTCTAGCTGTGGCCGAACACGTGTCGAAAAATTGAAGAGGCCCTGTGGTGGCAGTGCGGATACGAACTCGGTTCCTCGGTTTCCCGACTTTTTTCACCCGGCCGCAGTGTGTTTGCGTGCCAGCCCGTGTCATCGTAGGTCTTTTTTTTTTCTCGGACAGTCCAGCGAAGCATCGTACGAGGTGGGGCCGGCGTAAAATTGCGTCGTACAATTGAGGTTTTTAATACATTATTTCTATGGGGGTTTTGCTGGGACTAAGCTAATTCGTCGCAGGACCGGGGGACGTATAATCGAAGTTCCACTGTAGTTCTTGAGTTAGTCAAAAAGGTCGATGACCTCGAAAATAGAAGTCATCGCAGCAACAGTGTAGCGTATGGAGTAAAGGAAGATCGACTCAGAAGAACCGGAGCAGAAAGTTAACCAAGAAATCTTTAAAAAGAGTCTAGATGTTGAAATAAACTCCATATTTATTTATTTACAAATACTGCAATCCCGTTATGGGATTTTCGCAGGATGGGGATACAACTTTATAATATCACTTGCAGGGCGAACAAAAACAATAATACAATAAAAATATAGCAAGTAGTAAGTACTGGTACAAAGACAATACAGGTATCATGAAATAAACATATGCCTCAAGTACAACTGCAACAACTCATCCAAGTGCAACGGTAACAGAAGGAATAAATAAGTTACACAATATGAGACATAAACAAATTCAGGGATGGCCACAACACCACATCGTTGGACAGTTGATTCCATTCAGCTATGACCCTGGGAAAAGAGTATTTAAAGCAGTTATTGCGGCTAGTGAAGGGGGTAATTGTTAGTGCATGCCGTTCCCTTGTAGCATAACCTGTTGAAAAGGAAATGAGTGGAAATATCTACGCTCTAGTGTCCCTTGATTAGCTGGAACAGAAATTTTAATCTGAGAATGCGATTCCTTTGGGTCAGTGCTGGAAGATTGGCTCTGTTGAGCAAGGCTGTCATAGACGTCCGCCCAAAAGCTGTTATATATACAGTAGACTCCCGTTAAGACGAACTCGAAGGGACCGCGGTCATCTGTTCGTCTTATCAGGAGTTCGGCTTATCAGAAGTGCCCCTAAAAAGAGACATGGTAACATGCCAAGTGCATCCAAATATGTTACTTGAAAACACTGAATGGAGTAGACCTACAATGGTGGCAAAAAGACAAGAAAAAGCATTTATTTGGCTCATCTAGATAAAAACTATGCCTTCAAGCAGAGTACTTACACGAATCGTACGAGCACCTGATTTCGCGGGTCCAAAAATAAAATTTCATGAAGATACAGCTACCACATTTTAATGATAAAACTGTAGCACGCTATGTTGACGATTAAAAATGAGAAAGAGAGAGAGAGAGAAGCACAATTTTCCTTCAAATAATGTAAATTTATTGTCCTGGCAGGTCGTTTTCATCTGTGAGCCTGTTTTGCTGGCTCTAAGATCACTTCTGGATTGGCCTCGGTCGCGTGCTGTTGCCTTGACAAAGTCATTATACGCTGAGTTGCTTAAGAAAGTTTGCAAGGTTTTCTTCGAGGTCCGGATATTTTCCCGTTTTCGGCCCGTACTAACTTTTTCCTGATCGACGTGCAGCTGAAGATATCCCACGGTCACAAGCCTCGCCACGAAAAAGACACAACGCAGCTATATTCACTGTGCAAAATAGCCTTCCCTTGTCGTGCGCTTCCATAATCAAAATGGCTGATCACAATTTGCACTTCACTGGGAACAGATACAACGCACACAGGTCCTATGCGAACCAACGCGAACATCCATGAACGCGAATTGACCACAAAATACATGTGCTCGGCCGCCATTGTGTGATGGCGATGACAATGCACCTGACCCCTCTGACGGGAGTGCGCCGCGATCGTGGTTTCGGTTTCGTACTCGATTGTAATGCACAGACCATTTTTGTTCCTGTTGTCGCTTTCTTTTTTTTTTCCCCACTCCCCTTGCGTTTGCCCCGCTGACCACGGCGGAGGGGCCCCAAGCTCTTGTGTTCTTCTGTTCTCCTTTGTACTCCAGCTGGGAAACTGAAGAACGGGAGGGGAATACAATGGCTTGGGGGTCCAAGTTGTAAGTCCCCCTACTCTTTTTGTTGCTTTATTTGCCGATAAAGCCCGCACCTCCCCCACCCACAGGCTGGGGGTGAGGGGGATGCCGGCTTTATCCGCTGACTGTTCTTTTTCCTTTATCTCGCGCCCTCCGCGTCGCGATTTGCTTCGCGTCTTTGCTCCCGAAAGCGCTTTTTTTTTTCTTTTGTGCTTTTTCTCGGTCGCCTGAATGCCCAACCAAGACTGCAGTGTTCGTTTCGCAGAATCGCCAGCGTTGTTGACCACCGCGAGAGTTCGTCTTAACAGAAGAGTACACTTGGGCAGTTCGTCTTAAGCGAATTTTTTTTGCATTGAGTCTATGGGGAACCAAACAACCGGTCCTGTGTTGTTCGGCATAAGCGAGAATTCGTCTTAACCGAGTTCGTCTTAACGGGAGTTCACTGTATATGTATCGAACCAACTGCTTTTGAATACCTTCTATTTTGTCACTGTCTTTTTTATAGAGCTGTGCGAATAGCAAAATTTTGGGTGCGAAGCGAATTCGAATACTGAAATGTGCGTGCGAATCGAATATTTTTCGAATATTTCTAGGGTATTTCTCGAATACTTCGAAGTGAAATTGCAGGTAAAAAGTTGGAGATGATTCCTAAGCATATACTTATGAGATAGCAACATTAAAGTGTTTCTTTTCGCTAGGTTGATGAAGCACTGGCGGCGTGGTGTTTCATAGTTGTCTTATCAAGAATGAGGCAATGTAGAGGCCAAATTCTACTTATGTACATGATTTGGTGCAACCGAAGTGTTGCCAACAACACTTTACACGTGATAGGCAAAGGTGCCGTTTCCTCAGCCTCTCCTCCTCTTTCAACTTCTGTGGAAGCCCAACTGATGTGGCGGACAAGGGCCGTGTGCTCTCTTCAAGTCCCGAGTTCCAAATCTGCCTCGTAGACGTTGATATATAAGAACATCTGAAATTCTGGATGCTAAAACGCTTCGGCTTCTGATTTTTCGAACTTCCTGCCCAAATTTCAGGTCCAAAACAGCATTAATTGAGCCCCCACCTCGGACACATCTTTCATCTCCATGTTGGAACCAGCGTTTCTTGATTTAGTACATTTGCGACCGTAGCAGAGCTTGAAAGGCAACTTTGCCGCAATACCGGGGTGTGATGAAGTGAAGCATGTTGAAAATCTATGGTGCGATCTTGTACGCGTTCCAAAATAAACACGGAGGCATGGCATTACATCCAGCCGCACGTGACCACACACGATTGGTCAGTGCAGGGCCGTGACGTCTGTCGCGGTTCACATGGGCCATTCGCGTACGGCTGGATGTAACGCCACGCCTCCGTGTTTATTTGGAATGCGTACAAGATTGCACCACTAGGGACCACTTCCAATTGGACGTTGACTGTGTCTTGGCAGAGTTCGACCGTAGCGGAGCTTGAAAGGCAGCTTTGCCGTAATATCGGGGTGTGATGAGGCGAAGCATATTGAAAATTTAGGGACCACTTCCAATCGGACATTGACTGTGTCTTGGCAAAGTTAAACCGTAACGGAGCTTGAAAGGCAGCTTTTCCGCAATACAAGAGTGTTATGAGGTGAAGCATATTGAAAATTTGAAGGAGTCACTTTCAATCGAACGTTGTGGTGTCGTCGTCTTCACTCCCGGCGTGCACGGTCCTCACTATATACTCTTTAGCCGTACGCGCCAAACACCACCGCGGGTTCGAGCACTGGGAGCTTCATGCAGGGCGCCGCGTCCTAGTTCGTCCCGCGCCCGTGTACCGTTCGAACTGCTGCGCGCGAGAACTCGGCCCGTCACCGCGAAGGGACGGCGAGCCGTCGCGCGCAGCGAGGGAGACCCTAGGCGACACTCTCCAAATTAGTGATTTATCACTGGTATTACAAAGAAATCAATAATTCGACACAGCCAATCGTACGTAACGTAATTACACAGGACACCAATTAGCTAATACAAGTTACCAAATGTGGCCGCGAATGGCACACCTATAAAACAAAGAAAGAACCAGGTTTGGTGAGCCGACCTACCCTTCGGCCAGCGCTCCCGCTATCTCGCACCCCAGAGCAGAAGATACAGAACAGACAAAGCAACACTTGAAAGAAACGTATACAGTGCACGATCGCGAGGCGCTGCCTCGGGACTTCGAGACCGCGGAGGGTGGCGCGCGCCCGCTGAGGCCAGGGCCTCGACAAAACGACGTAACCGCTGGCCGGCGACGGAGAACAAAGAGCAAAGGATGGCCGCCGGCCGGAGTGGCCAAAACGCGTACGCACCCTTCGAGGTCCCCAAGTGGTCTCCCCCCGAACCTGGTCGCGCGCCCGCCGCTTCTAGGCGAGCACGAGCCAGGTCCAAATCCCGCCAAAACTGGGCCAATGGGACACCGTGTTTACCTTCGAGGGCAGGGTGGCAGCAAAGTGACGGCGATTTATGACCAGCTGCCACCCGTCCGGTCGAGAGGAGAGGGACACGAGAATTCTCCAAAGGAAGATGGCACCGAGCAACTGGTTGCAGACGCCTGAATTCCCACAACGTTGACTATTTGTTTTTGGGAAGTTCGAATAGTAAAATTCCAGTGTGAATCGAATCGAATAGCAAACACTATTCTAAAAATATTTGAAATTTCGAATATTTGCACACCCCTACTTTTACTTTAGTGAAGGGATACCAAATTACAGAAGCGTAATCTAATAAAGGCTGCACAATTGCGTTAAATGCAAGAAGACGAACCTTTGGAGTTGTTAGCTTCAGAGCCCACCTGAGGAAGAAGAGCTTTTGATTGGCAGAACTTTGCACAGTATTGATGTGTTTCTTCCATCTCAGATCAGTGGAAATCCAAATGCCAAGATATTTTATGTGTTCAACCTCAGCGAGCAAAACATTACGCGCCGAGTACTGGAAGTGCAGATTGCTACACTTGCGCGAAATTTTCATAAAAACTGTTTTGTCAAAGTTGATAGTCATCTGCCAATCACTACAGCATTTTACAATTTTTTCAAAGGCTTCATTTAGTCGTAGCTAGTCGCTGACGCTATCTATTTGTGAATACATTACACAATCATCCGCATACAGTTTAATTTTCATGGGAATGTCGTTGCCAATATCAATAATGAAAAAGAAGAAACATAAGTGGTTCAAGTACAGAACCCTGTGGAACGCCAGAGTCAACAGGAAGCCTGTGAGAGGCACAATTTTCAAATGAAACATATTGCTGTCGGTTTTAAAAATACGCAGAAACCCAAGTAACAATTTTGGCATTACCCAGAGTGACATCAGGTTTGTGGAGTAGCTTTTTGTGGCAAACCTTGTCAAAGGCTTTAGCAAAGTCCATGAAAATTGCATCAACCTGTTTACCCGAATTTATTGCCTTAGCGAAATCGGGTACAGTGGTTACTAATTGAGTGCATATAGAAGCCATCCTTTGCTGAAGCCATGCTGATTGCATGATAATGTCTTATTTTTTGAAAGGAACTCAGCAATGCGGTTATGTATTATATGCTCGAGAAGCTTGCATGATGTTGAAATCAGGGAGATAGGGCGATAGTTCAAGATGTGCTGCTTATTACCATTTTTGAAAATAGGTTTCACTGCTGCCATTCAATCGGTATCTCGCCTTTGCCTAAATATCTGTGTGTACAATTTAGAAAACAGTACACGTAGATATTTAGAGAGCCATGGCCAGTATCGCTTTTAAGAATTCGTTTGGCAAACCATGAGGACCAGGGGATTTCTTAATATCGAGGTTTAGAAGCATACTCCACTCTCATCAATGCTAACGTCAGACAAATGAAGCATGAAAGTATGGTCATTGAACCATTGCCAGACCTAAAGTGCAAGTTGAATGCATCCGCTATTCCTGTGTTATCATCGCTCAAAACACCATCGACCGTGAAAGCATCATTAATTTGTTTACTGGGAGAAATCAGCCTCCAGAACTTTACAGGGGATGTTGAAATAAATTTTGGAAGTTGCTCACCAAAGTAGCGTTGCTTGTCTGAAGAAACTTTGGTTTTTAGAGCAAAGCATCCAAATCTCTTGCAGTACCTCTTTTCGTCTTCGTCTTTTTAATTGCAGTGTGTCACGAGAAAGCCAAGGAGATTTGCCTTTGTTTAACAAGCAAGGAACCAAGCGCTGTATGCAATCATTTACAAGATTGATTCCAAAGTGTATGTATGTCTGTGCTCCTGTCCTGGAACGAGTCAAAAGTAAACGAAAGCATGTCTAATATGGTGACATCATCAGGGGGGTTTCGACTTGGGCTTTTTGGTGATTCGTCTTGATGGGAACCAATGCGCACAAAAGACAGGGACACAAGAAGGAACATAGATGGACGTACGCTTCGTATGTCCATCTGTGTTCCTTCTTGTGTCTCTGTCTTTTGTGCGCATCGGTTCCCATCAAGGCTACAAGTTTGGCATGGAAGTGACAGCAACGGAGATGCCCGAAAGGGATAACAATACAGTGGAGTGGTCAGAAATTTCAGGCAGTACTTTGCACTTTGCTTGCCCCGTAATTGAACCGCTTAAGGGGGGACGCGGCTTTCGTATCGCGAAAAATGGCAAAAAAATCGATTTTTTGAAAATCACATTTTCAGTTTCTGTAGCCCTTTTTATATCCGATTCCAAAATATCTTCACCGAAAACCGCGTAGAAGTGCTATAAAAAAATTGTTGCGCCTGCCGAGGTGGCGAAAATTATTGGGGAAATCGCAAAAAAACACTGATTTTCAAAAAATCATAGCTCCGCAACGACGCCACCGGGCGCCGATATCTTGGGCTCATCGGAAAGCGCATTTCTCCGTCTTCAAATTCCCCGCCGCAGCTGGCTCCTCCCTTCGAAAACAAGCGCACAAAAAGCAAATGTTCGAAGGTCGTTTCGAGCCCTCCGATTGGCCGCGTCCGCCATGTTGCCCCAGCACGCCTCGCCATTGGTCCGATGCTCGCTCCGGGAGATCGTCGTCTGCAGCTCGTGCGTCTCGAGCTCACGGCTGTCGAAAGTCGCGCTACTTCGTTGCGTGTTCGCAATCGCTCTGTGTTCACGGCTCGACGATAACCTTGAACAAGAACTACGTTTTAGTTTGGAGCTACTAGCGGAAGCTCGGTGGGATTACGATGGCGCGCCGCACTCGTAGCGAACATCGCAAACGCGCGTCTCGGACCGACTCTCTAGCGTTGACTCGTCGGATCCGTGGTTGGAGGTTCTGCTTATGCGCACTTCGGACGTCGTGACGAAGATGATCGCAGGACGACTCTTTGTACTCGCGACCACGCATTACGTACTTTGAAACATCGGGCACCGCGGCCGGCGCGTCTACTGCTCGGAGTCGTCACTAGGCCTAACTCCGCTCACGGCGTCGGCACGCGAGACGAACCTCGAACTTTGCGGGCAAGAGCAACGCGTTAGCGGATTCGCGGCAGTGTGCTTCTTCGCAAGGAACGAAGCGCTTCCCCCGCCGGCTTCTCGGTACAGCGGATGGTCATTTTACGCATCGGCAGCGGACCCCACGGCCAAGCTCGTCGCGCAGCGGGCGCGCGTCGGCGTCCCGCAATGCGAGGCCAAACACGTTGCGCGCCTATTTTTCGTCGCCGCACCTAGGCATATTGCGCATCGTCACCGAATGCCGCCACCCAGCACACCGCGTGCCGACTTCCCGGACTATGCGGCCGAGCACTTAGAGGTGAAATAAAGCACTGTTGATGCAATTTAGGCGCGCTTGGAGCCGTGCGTGGTATCGCCGTAAGCGCTCATGAATCATCTGAAAAAATAAAAGCCTCGCAGAAAACCGTGTCCGCGACCGGGTGAATGATGAAGCGCATCGCAGGCGAGGTTTACAAATTAGCTTGACGAGTGAAACAGGGAGATGAATTCATATCTGCCCAGTTCGCGTCTTGAATAAACTGCTAAGGAATTCCTATTCCACCAATGTCTTGGCCATAACTGCCTGTTATTTAGGAGGAAGGGATAGGTTGTCATGATGAGAGCCGCTCTTAGTATCCTATAAAAATGATTCAATGATCAATTGCAATCAAGACTGGTAATTATGTTAATGAGAGCACGAATACAAGAAAGCTGGCAAATCATCATAGTACGTGACCTACTTGCATTACAATATCTTGTTTTTTGTCATGTCTATTACACCATTTCATAACTTCGTTTAAAAGTCATGCTACATGTTCTTTGCATATCAGAAAAGGATTTTAAGAAAAAAGAAAGAAAACAAAGTCACAACAGATGAAAGGCCACATGTGCAGGAGGTCCAACCTTATAAAACACCTTAAAGATCACAATCTTCTTGTGTTTTAGAGAAGCAAAGCACCTCAAACTAAAGACAGGGCACTCAAGAAAGTGCACATTACGAAGGACTCAAAAGATTACGACCCCGGTGCCTTTTGATGAAGTAATATCGTTGGTACAACTTTAAAAGCCGTTTTCTCAAAACGACTTTTCTTGCTTCCTGCTTCTCTTGTTCCGCTGATTTCTCACTGACCGCTGGGTCTATTTCAGTTCCGTTTTTTGTCCTATATTCCTTGAAGCACAGTTCAGGGCGTGACATTCTTGCTTTTTCAGTATGGCGTTTTGATAATTAGCTATTTGACGAGTTGCACAAAGTCTCGATGCCTGTTGTGCAGTCACCTCATGAAAAATGAAAACTAAAAAAAATTTTGTTGCAAATAAAAAAATCTAAGAATGTCACGCCCGCAATCAGACATCTTAGAATGCATAGCACTTTGAACGAGTTTCCTATCGCATTTTTTAAGCGAGTCGGACTCGGAACAAGAGCAGAAGGTGAAATATATTGTAAATCAAAAAGTTGTAAAGATATATTCATGAAATTTCTACAGTAGCATTAAAACAACATTTCAAATAAGTGTGCCAATTTTCATCAAAATCCATGAAGAAATAAGAAAGTTGGTACCGAAAGCCACGTCCCCCCTTAAGAAAAACAGATCAAGGAGGGAGCAGCGATTACCTTGTGTTCTTGTGAAATCTTCAACTACTTGCCGCAGATCAAAAGAAAAGATCATATCAAGTAACCGTTCCTGTGGCTTGTCATTAGAAACATTTAGTGTGAAGGTTGGCCAATCCACGTGGGGCAGATTGAAGTCTCCGCCTAGAATTAGTCCATCACCAGGCTTCACATGAGCAATGAGGTAACTTTGCAAGTGAGCAAAGAAATCAGGAGAGGAATTTGGTGCTCAGTAAAGTGCCCCCAATGTAAAATATGTGGCACAAATAACAGCCGACGCGGACTTAGAAGCTCAAACAGACGTTTATTAGCATCCGCATGAGCCCAGAACGTAAAGGTGGCTCCTTGGTTCACGGTAGAACGAGCGCAGGCACTCGCTTGCCCAAAACTCGTCTCCTTCTTCTTGCGGGCCGAACACGGGAAATTCAACACATTCCCGGCTGCGTGGTGGTGTCTCGTCTGTACGGTCAGGCGCTTGCTGTATTGCCTCCGTACGCGGTGATCTTTCCACTTCCTCGACGTGTCCTGAAGGTGTCAGCCTTCTACTTTACAGACTCCTCCTTCCGTTGTCTCTCGTGCTTTGGCATGGAGACTGAGGACGTCCTCTCCTGCCAGCTCGCGGATGTAGGCGAGCAGGTCCACAGGACTCTCAGCACATACTGCTTCGACGGTTTCAGCAGCAGCCATCTGTTGCCAAAACAATCCAGCAATGTCCTCACATTCAGGTTTTCTTTGCTGGGAAGGCAGTTCTGTAGTCTTGGGTCCGATTCTTGCAGCACTTGATGAGGTTGCATCTTCTCGTGTGAGCATTGAGGGATGCTCTTGAATTTCCTGGATGGCAGCACAGTCTTGCGTGCGCAACCAATCATCCTTCGGGCGATTCTTCAGGCTACCCAATTGTGTCCGACTTCCAATAGTCTGCTGATGCAGACACGTTACACGATGGACACGTTTTGGGCAAGCGCGTGCGTGCTTGTCTTCTTCTTCTTGCGGGCTGAACGCGGGAAATTCAACATCCAATACATATCTAATCACACCATGATAAGCTTTACAAAATGTGCCCTAAATGTTCGCTATATGTGGCATTCTCAGAATTTTAAAGCGCTCCTTGAACAGTAATGCCACACCCCCACCTTTGCTCCCTCAATCTTTCCTGTGCATTTTGTACCCACGAGGAACGAATTCATTATCTTTTATAGAATCATTTAACCATGTTTCTGTGAGAATAACTATTTCAGGGCTATGGGTCACCAATATTCCCTCCAGTTCAGTGACTTTGTCAACAACACTCTGGCAGTTCACATTAAGTATATTAAGCTCCTGAGGTTTTGGTACGCGACGTCAGTTTTCATTTTTCTTTAGTTGAACACGTGCACCTTCCTTTTCATCCCAGCCAAATATAATGCCGTCTGCGCTCAGTCTATTGTGCATAAGTTTTACTTTTGAGCCATTATTTCTTTCTAGAGTGCAACTGTTCCAAAGCTTCTTTCGAATGTCACAAATTCTACGTGAGAAATCTTCGGGTACTGAAACATCTGTACCCTTCAGCTTGAATGAAACCTTCAAAACTGACATTTTTTTGCGATAGTCAAGCAACTTAAGCATGACTGGTCTGGCATGGTTAGCATTTTTTTCCCCAATTCTTTGGCATCCTTCTATGTTTGCCACAGAAACACCCAATCTGCTGTGAAACAAATGTTTTACTTTATTTTACTTTATTTTCAAGATCCTCAGAAGTTTCGTTGCTTGGTTCATCAAGACCGTAAATTACCAAGTTATTTCTGCCACTACGATTTTCTAGGTCATCTAGTTTGTCAACAGTGGAGGCTAGAGCTGTTCTAACCGTAGATCTCCACATCCTTGACTACACTTTAGTTGCTCAGGTGGCGCTCTAAACCATCAACACGATGAGTTAGTGAACTTGCCAATCTCTATCTGAGGTAGCCGCTTTTAATTAGTTTTGACCGGCAAGAAGTTCCATGAGTATTTCCTTCTCGGAAAGGCCAGGGTTGGCCTCAACATCGCCACAAAGCAAGAGATTTACAGGAAGATACTTGAGCCGAGCAACAAGGCATTCAAGACAGTGGGCAAGGCAGCAGCAGTAAAAACCGATTATCGTTACGACAACACGCCGTCGGCAAGTATCTACTGACCTGGAATACATAGAAAAAGGGCTTCCTGAGCATGTTGCCCCTTTTGCCGCTGCATTGCCCACTCCAGAGAGTGTAAGGTAGGGAGGTGGGCGAGTTGCAAACACGACGGAGACATAAGATGAGAAGGACACAGCGCTGTGTCCTTCTCATCTTGTGTCTCCATCGTGTTCTCGCCTTTTTTTTTTTTTTAAAGTATCCACACAGCCCCGCCACGGTGGTCTAGTGGTTATGGCGCTCAACTGCTGACCCGAAGGTTGCGGGATCGAATCCTGGCCGCGGCGGCTGCATTTTTGATGGAGGCGAAAATGTTTGAGGCCCGTGCACTTAGACTTAGGTGCACGTTAAAGAACCCCAGGTGGTCGAAATTTCCGGAGCCCTCCACTACGGCGTCTCTCATAATCAAATCGTGGTTTTGGGACGTTAAACCCCAGATATTATTATTATTACAAGTATCCACACAGAGTGTGTTCACCGAATTGGCCCAAAACACGCTCGGCGACATTGTCCTATCATTTTGAGACTTGTTAACTACCTAGACAAAACTAAGGTAGTGTCATCCTGCTTCAAATTAAAGGGCACAGGAATAGCTATATCGGAGGACTCAAGAAAGGGGCTATGGTTCTAAGGTGCCCCTTTGTTTTGATAAGCTCAAAGTGGATGGCAGGCTGTGCATATGGGACGCAATGCACAATTGCAGAGTGGAGTTGTCCAAATACACTGCGCCTGCATGCATAAGCGCAATAACAAATGACGAGAATTCGTCAAGACGACCCGGCTTGTTTTGCTGAATGCACACAGTATACTGAATAAGATACAGAAGCACATGTCACTGAAACCTGGCTGCATTCCAGTGTGCGAAATTCAGAAATAATACCTCCATTGTACACGCTCATCCTTAGGGACAGAGGATCAAGGGGCGGCAGAGTCGCAATTGCAGTTAAAAAAAGAATATCGCGCACTTAATGGCTTTAGTGATCATGAAAGCATACAGTGCAAATGAGAGAGAGCTCTCTAATGAAAAACAGAGAGTTCTGCCGGTGTATATTGAAGGGGTCCGCTCTGTGTACGGCTGGTGCAGAAGCCTAGCTCCGGTTCCAGCCGCAAACAGTCGTACCGTGCACGTGTCGACGTCCCCTTCGCGTAGCGCGAGTCATCACAGCTACGACGGGTTCGGGCGAATAAGGCAACAGGCTAGAACAACAAACAGCACTTTATTGCTACTCTAGCAATAAGGCGTAAATGTCGCGCAGAGGGATAGTCCACTCTAGTAGAAAACAAAGAGTAACGCTTACTCCTTTGGTCGATGGTCGGCTCGTGGGTCTTGGGGCAGTGAAGTGGTTCCTGGCAGGACAGCAGAGCAAGAGAGGTCATCTCCCTCCCCACCACGAGTTCTCTTCCCCGCGAACAGGGAAGCGAGGATTGTGACACGAGGTGCGGCAGGAAAGAAGGGGCTGCCAGGAAAGGGGCGACGGTGCTCACTCTCCGAGGGGCCTCTTGGCTCCCGCCGTCAGTCCGCGATCACGGCCGCATTAAGGAAAGGGAATGGGCGCGCGTGCTCTCCCACAATATGAAGGCACCTGCACGCTACTGTGTACTATAGGAAAAGGGGATTGACGACAGAAAGGCCCTAGGAGGAGGAGGGCAGGAAAAGAAAAGGCGGAAGAGGAAATATCAGTTTTTAGGGGCGAAGCTCCTTAAGGCGGCACCCGTTCGTCCCTCGTAGTCGTCGTGGTCGTAGTAGTGAGTAACAAGTCTTACGCTTTGACCTCCAAGGTGGTGCCGGTGGGAGATTTCTCCTGTGCGTTGTTGAACAATAAAAAATTCGCAGCGTGCGCGTTAACTAAAAGCCGAATTCTTCTGTCTCTCATTCCTCATTAGCAGCCATTGGCATGTTCCAGTAGGAAACGTTAGTAGAAGTAGAAGTGTAAGTGTTAGCTAAAAGCCGACTTCTTCTGTCTCTCATTGCCATTAGCAGCCATTGTTTACCTCCAAGGTAGTGCCTGGTGAGATTTCTCCTGTGCGTGATTAAACAATAAAAATTTTGTTCAAAACGCCGTTGATTGATGAAATAAACCAACGAAAGACGCCAGATGTTTTGTAAAAGCAGAACGAGAGAACGCCAGATGTTTTTCTTAAAGTGTAGTAGTAGTAGGGTAGTAGTTGCATGTAGCCACCTCGCCCGATCGTCAACGGGCGAGGTGGACCGGCAACGGCGCGAGGACCCTGCCGTACGAGAGTTAAATCACACTAAAAGACATACTTTGCGGGCGATACACTCTAGTGAGCTTTCAACTTTTCGTCTTAGTGTACATGATAAAGAAATTATTTCTACGAAAAACGCAAGGCACACCTTGAGCAATATGTTTGGTTTTGGGACGCTAAATGGAACCATGAGGCGATGCGAAGCCGGAGCACTTGCACGATCGCGTTCCGTTGGCTTTCGTTGGGCATGCTACCGACCTCGCGTCGTGGAACGCGCGTCCTGTCTTCCCTCTAGCCTTGCCTTTAATTCGCACAGGGCGAGCGGGGAATGCGGTCGCTCTTGGCGCTCTTTCGCTCGGGAGCGGACTTCTTCCTTGCATTTCACCGATCACAAGTGATAATGAAGGGACCACGTAAACCAACAGTACAATAAAAGTTTGATGTTTAATATATACACGATGTTTCACACTCTTTATATTATGTACTGGGCGCATTTCACGGAAGAGTTTCACGGTTTACAGATGATTCCCTCCGTAGCTTCGCCCCACTCATCATCATTCACCCCGTGGATATGCTGTGATTTTTTGGTCAAGCCAAAATATGGGGAGGTGTCCTCCGAATGCTCCCAAGGAATACTTAAGTTCACTGTATGATAATTTGCTGCGAAATACAAATTCGCGTTCAAACATCCTTATAACAAGCTCGTGCAGCTTTTCTCATGACGGCAAAGGTATAAAAAGTGTTACTGATAACGGCATTTATGCTTTCCCCCCCCACTCGGTTTCCGATGCCGTGAGAATTTCCAGTTCTCGTGACCTTGCGTGTACAAGTAGCTCGCTTCCCGATTCGTTTTCAAGGATGGGATATCTGATGATCAATTACTTGTTCTTGAGCATCCTATTTGTGAGAGGCTATACGCATGCGGACGATGATGGAGTTTTAGGGAATAAATGAGACAAATCAAGTCGATGAGTTGTGCTCAAAGTTTAAAGACACTCATTGTGAAAGCACTTACATGCCTCTAAAAGAAAACTTATCAACAAGGAGTGTTCGTGGATGGATCCTGATCTGATCCATCTGAAATGTTTCGTCGAGTGCAGACGTGGTGCAACCTGTATTTGGTTCGTTACGGCTCGAAGGGCAACGGTAGGTGGCTGACACTGGACGTGTGAAGCATCGGCAAGTAACATTGGCTTTGGGGATCCTCTCGTATCTGGTTCACCGGACAGTGCGACGAAATCATCACAGGCAGGAAGCTGTGGCTGTAAGGTTGGCCGGTGCGTGGCATTGGGTCTGTGGTATCACAGCCGTCGGGGGCCATCGACGTCGTGGTGAAATACACGAGAATGGTGGGCACATGCGGTTAACCTTTGACCAAAAAAGACTGCACTGGCTCCGACAATGGACGCAGCTTATGTGAGGGCAGGACCGAGCACTCCAGAGCAGCACAGCTGATGGAAGATGACGCACCTCCTCGTCGTGTGAGGAAGAGTGTGTCACGGTAGAGGGCGGGGACAATGTAGATGACATGCAGTCAATATCCTGCTCGAGCATCGTGAGAAGAGCAGCTGGAGATGAATCTGGTTACGGTGGTGGTACGATTGGTACCGCACGCTGCAGTGAAGCAAGGGCTGGGGCCCCGTGATGGCTCCCTGAATGCAGGCGGTACGTTTCTTAGTAGCAGGGCAGCATGCAGCACACAGATGGTCGTGGGGCCATGAGCCAAAGGTCAACATGCCAGTGAGATGACGCAGTTTGACCGGGAGAGCATTCGGAAAGATGGCGGGCATCACCAGCTGTGCAATGCCACCATTCAGCTCTACGATGGCATCGGTATGAAAGAACCATTCTCAATACCTTGCAGGAACAGTCCCGAAAGTATTTGCAATGCACACGTACATTTGCGCTGTGTAGAGCAGTACTTCAGAGAGCATAGGTGCAGTGTTGTCGTGTGTCTTCCCATGCACGGGTGCGTCTCAGTTTTGTTAATATCAATCATCTCTGTGGTATTCAATGTAAAAACTCTGATCTGACCATGATGGAGGGCTCCGGTAAAATGTAGACCACCCGTGTTTCTTTAACAAGCACTGAGGTCGCAGACCTCTTGCACTGAATTCACCTCTTTTCTGTTTTTTTAACAGGTTTTATCAGTGTCATGGAAAAAAATAATTAAAAGCAACATTATTTGCTGCGTGCTTCAATGAATCAACCAAGCTGTAAAGGATGCATGTGCTCCGGACCATCTTATGTGTTTTCTTCGTTCACGTCGTTCCCCGGCCAGGTGGGATTCCACCAAACTCTTGACTTCATAAGTCTAACTTGAAAACACAATCAACGTACTTTTTCTGGCTTAAATGTAAAACGTTGCACTCAACCCACAGTGTTCGTTCTAGATACGCTTCGCATCGCAGCAAAAATTCTTTAGACAAGGTGAGGCATGTTGTCCGACATAAAAATAACGAGCTCGTATGCACTTCTAGTCGTTTGTGCTAGGTATTAAAATTGACGCGGGGTGTGAAGGCAAGCACAGTGTAGACACATGAGCGGCCACTGTGGCTGCAGCATACAAGAAAATTCTTACGGATGTAATTGGTACAGAAATAAACTTCACGCCAGGAAGCTTCCCCTCAACGTTTGTGAACACAGTCCTTGAATCGTAAAGCGGGAACACATCATATATTGACGTCACAGTCAATTAGAGGGCTACAGCGTTCAAAACTCTTCACCTTCTATTAGACACCGGATCCTTTTTTTGGTAAGTTCCAAGGTGTCCCATTATGTTTTGTACGAATAGCAGATTTATAAAAAGCAGCAGCATTTTGCAGTAGAATTGAACAAAATGAGAAAAGCGAGCTACGAGAAGGACGGGAAAAAGCCCGACATGCTGCGACACGGATACTCTTTCGGTCCGCCATCTTGGATAACCTATAGTGCGAATGCATCGCGAATTGCAACCACCTGCTAGGCAACAAGCACCACTGTAGCGAGAGAGGGACGTGTCTGTAGCCACTTGATATGGAAAGGAAAAAGGCTGAAGCAGAGTAGTGGTGGCTGAGTTGTTGAGCGCAGCCAGGAAAGCTCTATGCATGAGCACTGTGAGAGGCATGGCATGTTGGTGGAAAATGATGATGATGCTACGGATTACTTCTCCCTCCTGCAAAATACACAGCAAACCATTGTACAGAACAGTGGCGAACTCTCCGTTTTGTATGTGCAGGGTGCCAAATGATGGAATGTGGATTCAGTAGTTCTTTGCCCAGTATTTTCAATGCCTCCCTGGCATTTGCATCAGGCTGAAACAGATGGCAAGCGGATTGAGAGTCAATTACAATTAGGGCTGAACCTCTCTGTTTTTTGTTCAGTTCATTTAGTTGCCATAGCGACATGCTGACTGATTAGGTTTTATGCCTCAAAGTTTGTAGTTGTGCCTGTTGCCACATTGTTATAGCAATTTTCGTGCACTCCCCAGGCGTCAGTGCGGCAGATTATTTGTTTACTACCGTAACGTTGTTAAAGTGGCCAGGCTGTGGCTTGTCTGGCTGGGTGATACTTTGTGCTCATGTGTGGGTACTAATGATTTTAAACGTGGTCAGGTTGCGATGGGTAGTTAGCATGCAATCTTTACTTCTCAGGAGCCAGTGACCCTGCGACATGCCTGCCTGCTGCTCGACCCCAGCGTGGATGCCAAGAAGCGTTCTCGGCTGATTGAGAAAGAGATGAACGAGCAGGCCAAGATCATCAGTGACCTGCGCTTCTTGGGGGCCAGCCAGAGCACCATCGAGCAAGAGGAGAGGCGGCTCAAGGAGCTCGAGACGGCTGTCTTCAATGACTTCCGTCGAGATGTCATCAAGAAGCTGCGCAGACAGAGTGTCAAGGTTGGTACTGTGCCTGCTATCTAAGTGTAATGCACAACACCTTCAAAATAATAGCATGTGGCTATCAAGGAAAAAAGCCATGCAGCTGGCGGGAAATACTGATAACTGTGAAGCATACTTTTTGATAATAATAATAATAATATCTGGGGTTCCAAAACCACGATATGATTATGAATGAGTACTAACAGACAATAATGCCAAGGAACGTATAGGGGATGTTATTAGTAGTAAATGTAACGTAAATGTGAAGAAAGAAAAATGGACGAAAAGATAACTTACCGCGGGCAGGGACCGAACCTGCGACCTTCGAATAACGCGTCCGATGCTCTACCAACTGAGCTACCGCGGCGGCGATCCCCCCGTCCACTTTATGGGGTATATATGTGCATTTTAAACGTGGAGTGTCAGTCAGCGCCGTTAGTATACATGACGGCGAGTGTGGAACACTCTTTTTCTGCCTTTTGGCATCACGTAGTACGTGAACTTATTACGAGTAGGCAGCTGACCAATAATCCCTTGCATACTACCTGAAAGCATGAAGTCTGCCAGAATGAGACCCTCGCTATGAATGAAGTAAAGTAGAAATTTTAAGGGCTCGTTTTTCTTTGTTATACACAATATTAATCAGTACTAACAGACAGTAATGCCAAGGAAAGTATAAGGGATGTTATTAGTAGTAAATGTAATGTAAATATGTAGAAAGAAAAGTGAACAAAAAGATAACTTACCGCGGGCAGGGACCGAACCTGCGACCTTCGAAGAGAGGCGCCATAGTGGAGGGCTCTGGAAATTTCGACCGCCTGGGGTTCTTTCACGTGCACCTAAATCTAAGTACATGGGCCTCAAAGCATACTTTTTGAGAAAATCCTGCAGGTTTCGTTGGTAGCTTTGTGCCTATGCCAGGAATATGTTTTTTCATAATTCTTCAGCGTACAGGTCTATAGACCAGATACGTCTTTTAGAGTAATAGTGTTATGAAATATAATCTAGTAGGAGAGTGTATGTAAAATCGTTTCATCCTCTTTACTGTTGATACTTCTTTTGACCAAATAGAAGAGTCTTGGCGTTTGATAAGTGTGTGTGCTTTCCTTTGTTCATTGCTTATTGACTTTCACTGAAGAATGGTGTCAACAGTTTGGCCTTTTAGAACAATACAGCTCAGTGGTTCCACTCCTACACCAAAGTGCACTGAATGTAACTTACTGCGCCATCAGTGTCTCAGATTTGATGGCACCCATCACTGGCAACTGCACTGCTGGCACGTCAAAACGTAAAAGGCCTCATTTTGGAGCCACCGTAGTCACAACTACAACCCAAGAAATTTTCTGGAAACAAAGCAGCGATCGCACAAGTGTGCCAATTAGGCCACAATGCCATGCAAAGTGCCAACACTGTTTCTGTCGTGCAAGTTGGCCTGATGGCTCTCCACAGAGGCTTGTGCCTGCCATGGAGATCGGTGGTAATCAAGTCGCTGCCGGTAGCTCATTTTAAGCGCAGCAGGGATATGCAATTGAGTCAGTATGGCCACACATGCTTCGTTTTCTAGTTTTATGTAAGTGGCCAGTTACACGTGTAACCACTGCCTTGCACAGGTTGCGCCGCAGTGTTCTCGGTTATTTTAGACTCTTCCGACAAGATTGCATGCACAGCGCAAACAATAGAGTTTGTTCTGGAACTAATGCGGCCACCAGCGGTAGCGCTGGAATCTTCGGTGCCACATGTATGAATGCCTTATTACTGATCAGATTACCGACGAGTGACGCCTGTGCTTGCCGCTTTCGCTGCCCTTTGAGTGTTGCTTCTTTTACCGGGCACAAGCTTGTCCAATAAAGCTTGTCATCTTAGCCGGTGCATTTTGCTTTCATTTTGCACAACCACGTGACGCTATTAAGGCAAAAGCTTTATGTACCTCATCAAATGCAAAAATTGACCGGCTGCGTCGTAACACAAGTGATGCAAAAAATCATCACATGATGGCATCATCATGTGATGTCATTATTAAGGCAGCGATTGCCAAATTTTGTGACTTCATCGTGATGTCACCTAACGTGACACGACATTGTCGCTTGCTCATTAGTGGGCCGATCGTGAAGGCAGTGCAAAATCAGGTGAGGTGCCTGCCGTGCCTCCAGTCCTGGAGGCAGTTAACGCCGTTAGCATACAGTTTGGCGTAACTCAACAAAGCGCTGGCATAAGAAAACGGGGCTGCTGCAGCGAGCGAAGCGACTATCGGGCTAAAGCTTTGATGCATGTACAAAGGTATGAGCCGTATGCTGATCCCTGGCACGATAGGGTGCACGCAACTGTGCCCGGCAGATCAAAGGATGCAGTGCTGGGTGGAGCGATGCGGCTCTTCTCAGGATTCTCACCTGCCCACCCTCCCTCCTCACTTCAGTAGGCCTTTCACATTGCGGACAGTGGACAGCACATGTCCTCTTCACTTGAGCTGTGGTCGTCGAATGCCCTCACACAGTGTCATTCGCACATAGAAAATACAAGACACAGGTCAGTGCTGTAGATTTGGACTTTATATGGGACCTCACGGTGACAGCAGCCGCAAAAATGCACCTTGAGTGTTCAGATAATTGCCATCACAATAAATGTTTGCCTCCTGGTCAGAGCAGCCGCTATTCCACTTTGATATGCGCAACTGTCATTTGCAGGCTCGTCACTGATGGCCCTGGCGTCTGAAGGCCCATTGTGGAGTGGCTACGCTGTGTTCTATGTTTGCCCCTCCTGGGTCAACCACTGATGGCAAAAAAAAAAGCAAAAAGTACAGCTAGTTGAGATACCAGTTCGACTTGCAGGGATCCCAGGCGTTGAATGGTCAGAGCGATTGTCACTGCGAGAATGTTGTAAGAGAGGGAAGGAAGTGTCGGAGGAGCTTGCCTTGCTCCATGGTGAGGTAGTTTTTACAGTGACCTTCAGTATGCATCCCCTGGGCAGCTTACACCAGCAAAACGGCACATGGACAAGAATGTAGTTGGGTGCAACAATGGAGACAGGTAAGGCTGCGGCGGGGCTTGTTAGAGGTGCTGCTGTAGTACGACGTCATAGATGGTATATATAAAGCTGGGATGCGCGTGTAATACAGTGAACTCCCGTTAAGACGAACTCGGTTAAGACGAATTCTCGCTTATACAGAACAACACGGGACCATTTGTTTGGTATCCCATAGACTCAATGCAAAAAAAATTCGCTTAAGACGAACCGCCCAACTGTACTCTTCTGTTAAGACGAACTTTCGCTGTGATCAACAACGCTAGCGATTCTGTGAAACGAACACTGCAGTCTTGGTGGGGCATTCAGGCGACCGAGAAAAAGCAAAAAAGATGAAAAAAAAAGTGTTTCCTGGAGCAAAGACGCGAAGCAAATCGCGACGCTGAGGGCGCGAGATAAACGAAGAAGACTGGTCAGCGGATAAAGCCGGCATCCCCTCTCACCCCCAGCCTGTGGGTGGGGGAGGTGTGGGCTTTATCAGCAAAGAAAGCAACAAAAAGAGTGGGGGATTTACAACTTGGACCCCCAAGCCATTGCGTCCTTTTGTAATCCCCCCCCCCCCCCCCGTTCTTCCGTTTCCCAGCTGGAGTACAAAGGAGAACAGGACAACACAAGAGCTTGGGGCCCCTCCGCTGTGGTCAGAGGGGCAAACACAAGGGGACAAGGGGAGTGGGGGAAAAAAAAAGCGACAACAGGAACAAAAATGGTCTGTGCATTACAATTGAGTACACGACCGTCAGAGGGGTCAGGTGCATTGTCATCACCATCACACAATGGCAGCCGAGCACATGCATTTTGTGGTCAATTCACGTTGGTTCGCGTAGGACCTATGCGCATTCTATCTGTTCCCAGTGAAGTGCAAATTGTGATAAGCCATTTTGATTATGGAAGCGCACGACAAAGGAAGGCTATTTTGCACAGTGAATATAGCTGCGTCGTGTCTTTTTCGTGGCGAGGCTTGTGACCGTGAGTAGCCCGATGGGATATCTTCGGCTGCACGTCGATCAGGAAAAGTTACTACGGGCCGAAAACGGGAAAATATCCGGACCTCGAAGAAAACCTTGCAGACTTTCTTAAGCAACTCAGCGTATAATGACTTTGTCAAGGCAACAGTACGCGACCGAGGTGTATCCAGAAGTGATCTTAGAGCCAGCAAAACAGGCTCACAGAAGAAAACGAACTGCCAGGACAATAAGTTTTACATTCTTTGAAGAAAAATTGTGCTTGTCTCTTAATTTTTTTTCTAATCGTCAACACATGAGTGTGTTACAGTTTTATCATTAAAATGTGGTAGCAAATATCTTCACGAACATTTTTATTTTTGAACACGCGAAATCGGGTGCTCGTAAGATCCGTGTAAATACTCTGCTTGAAGGCATAGTCTTTATCTAGATGAGCCAAATAAATTCTTTTTCTTGTCTTTTTGCCCCCCATTGTAAGTCTACTCCATTCAGTGTTTTCAAGTAGCATATTTGGATGCACTTGGCATGTTGGCATGTCTCTTTTTGGGAGCACTCCTGATAAGACGAACAGATGACCGCGGTCCCTTCGAGTTCGTCTTAACGGGAGTCTACTGTATTACTGCATAGAGGAATTCCATCTCGTGTGCTAGACCGGCACATCAAAACCAACTATACACGGTAATTGCATCGACTCACCATTGGTGAACAATATGACCTGTGCAAAGATGGATATTCTCACCGTGTATCACATGGATCATGAACCAGTGATCACAATAGTTTCAAAATTAGATGAGCATAAGTATATACGCGTACACAAGTGTTAAAACAGTAGAACCTCATTGATACGTTCCCGCTTAGTACGATTTCGCGGCCCGTACGCTCGCATTCGCGAAATTACAAATTACCCAATACAACTGTGTGTAATACGTTCCGGTTGATACATTCCCGGAAAATGCTCGAGAATATCACTTCCGCTCTTCGGCAAACCTAGCCCCATATTTCCAAGCGGCAATGCAAAAAGAACCGACGCTCATGCTGCCCAAAGTTTCGTCTAATGACATGCCGTTCGCGTTTCTTTACGTTTACGTCATTTGTCCCTCAGTTCGATTTTGCAATATTCGCGTTGTCTCGTGATTTGAACACATGTGACCACTACGTTATTTCCAGTCAGGATTGGAATTAGCTGGCTGACCTCTGGCTGCCAGCGAGGTGCCGGGAGTTAGAAAATCAAAAAGTCCCTCCATGTTTTTTCGAGAAATAAATGGTTTTTGGGTATTCACCTTAACATAGGCTTGTCAGCCCCAATTTTTACTTGATTCGGATCGTACGTCTTACCAGATCGTACGTTTATTTTTCGCATTTTTCTTTTTTTTTTTTCAGAATTGTATCAACGAGGTTCTACTGTATATGCAGAATAATCTATGATTTCATAATGTATGCAACATAAAGAGCTTCTTTGATAATCCGTCCTCATATGAATCCCCAATAATGTTTTTTTTCTTTTTCTCCGTGCAAAGCACATGCTGTGTAGCTCACTTCTTGCTTACTAAACTGGTATCATGATTCCGAGGCTGGGATCTCCCATTTGGTTTTGTGTGTTTAGTTGGCATTGAGACACCACTGCACTTAGAGTGCAATATTTTATTAAAATCAAGACTATAAATTTGTGGCAGGAGCCTTGCATTTTTATAACTGTGTAATTGCATTTAGAGTGTAATTTCATTGAATGTAATTTTTTCTGGTCCAGTATTCTATTTAAAAATAGCTCGAGAGCTTACTCTGCAAGGTTGAAGTGCATGGCACCCTTGTCTTTTTATTATTGGGAGAAATAATATTGACATTTTCTCATTGGAATCGACAATGGACCTAGACATTTATGTAGCTCTTCAGGAGAGCTAAATGGAACTTGGGCATCTTAGCAAGTGCAACAGAACAAACACAGCAGAGACAGGTAACAGGACGGGCGCTAGACACCAACTGCAAGTTTACTACTGCCAGAAAACGATTGAAATGTAGAGGTGCACATACCTGCAATGTCGCTTCAGATCAGCTGTTTCTTTCACACGCACAGCCAGTGGAGGTGTACTCGCACATTTATCAGCTTCTATACCGATGCAGTATGCCTCGTAGATTCCTCGAGCTTGCTGAGCAGCAAAGCTGCACCCTTAAAGTCAGGCATGCCAGAGCACCTGCTGCGGCAGTGATCTGCCAAATGTCCACCCCCCCGCCAGTGAATTGACAGCTGCGCAATGCTCTCTCAACCTTTCATTAATGCAGCGGCCAGTTTGACCGACATAGCACATTCCACAAGTAAGTGGCATTCTGTATACCACGCCTACTTTGCATTCCACAAAATTTGTGGCGTGCTTTTTTGTGCAGCCAGCCTTGGCAGCCCTGTTCACACTACTGCACATACGTGCAAGCTTTCCAGGTGCCGAAAAAACAACCGAAATGCCGCACTTCCCGGCCACCTTTTTTGGGGCTTTGCACATAAGGCCGCACCTTTTTGGTGTCCGGTTGATTCGAGCCAGTGTGCTTCCCTGTATTCAATTCTTTGATCAAGCTTCCATCAATGGAAGCCAACAATTCAACGGGGAAGCTAGCCCTGCATAGGCGGAGCACGTGGAGCTGAAGGCTGCACGTGACCTGATGGACTTATTGAGAGCAGCGCGCGTGCAGTTTGGAACGGGCCGAATCGTAGCTGGTTTTTTGGATCTCGGATGGCAGCATACTTGACCTGTAATCGTCTACATATCTAAAAATGTTTAAAATCTTAGGAGCACTTGATTTTTCGATGCACGTAAAAATACGCTTGTCACAGAAGGGTAAATTGAAGCAAGGTCGACAGCTGGGCTAGTTGGTAAGGTTCCATAATATTTAAGAGCAGTGCAAAAGACTGAAGCAGTTCACAGACTTTCACGTCTGTCAACTTCTTGTCCTTTGTCCCGTCTTTTGCGCTGCTCTTAAATATTATAGAAGGATAAAAATAGATCGCTTAAAGCAGGAGCAATACATGATCCAATACAAATTCCTTCCTTTTGAAGGAAAGGGGTATCATTAAAAGAAACAGTTGTAGAGAACAGGTAAAATCTTAATAATTCCATAAAATTGCCATTGTTTAAACCTGTGGAATTTTGGAGGGCCACAGGACCAAAGTCACCAATACTCTCACGTACAGCGCAAAAATCCGCAAATGTCCATCCCCCACATCACTGCCGCAGGTGTTCTGGCATGCCTGACTTTAAGGGCGCAGCCTTGCTGCTCAGCAAGCTCGAGAAATCTATGAGGCATACCGCACAGTATTCGCACCATCGTTGCGTTAGTGTGGATAGGCGGTCGGCGGTACGTAGCCAAATCTACTCAGCGGAGCTTCGTTGCGAACAGTTTGAACCAATTGTAGGCAAATGAAGCGCGTTGATTCCAGTCTAATGGTGATATGTAGGCCCTCCATTGCCACATTAATGCATGAAGCCCGCCTAACATCCTTATTATGTGTGAAGTAAGCGCAGCCTGCCAATGAGTGGGATACTAGCTTTCGAAGACGGTCGTGTTTTGTAGTGTGCTCTATGTTTTTTGTTGTTTTATTTGTACATGTTTGGCTTGGGTTCTGCCTATACTACAATATAAATGGTGTTGCGCGACTGAGCCAATTAAGTATTTACTTCTTGTTCCAGGGGCTACAAAAAAAGTCTTTGTGCACTTTTCTTTTCTGTTTGCATGACCGCTATAGAAGTGCGTGGCTTGAGGTCTTTTTTTACTGCTAACCGGCCTTTGCGGCGCTAGTGCATGCTTTGCGATATCGCAAGGATTTCGAAAACGCCAACACTTCACAAGATGGTGTCGTTAAAATTCTGCATTCACTCTTCGACATTGAGGGCTTGCTTCTTCTGTTTAGGACGACGCTAAATGGACAATGTGATGTGCTTGAACGACAAAGGGGCGCCCGCATTGGAATGATTTTAGCGAATGGACGGCATGATGATTACATCTTATTAGACTGCGTACAAGCCTCGGAAGGCGAAATGCTTGTGTATATTGTGTAGGTATACGTACAATCATTTCATACTGTGCTCATACAACGGAATAAGCTGCCCTCTGAGTACGTGCATGACGTTCGCACACATGTGAGCACGGCGTGGCTAGCAGACGACACGAGGAGCCATCCACTTTACGGGGTTTCGTCTGCTCGCCGCAAGGTGCCAACTTTGTTCGATCTCGGGGCCAATAGAAGCTGATAAATGTGTGCCTGGCTATGCATGCGAAAGACACAGCTTATCTGAAACGACATTGCAGGTGTCTGCGTTAGTCTGCACCTCGTGGTGAGTTCTGTGCATATCTGTACATTTCAATCCTTTTACGTCGGCAAACTTTCAGTTGATGTCTAGCGCCCGTCCTATTTACGTGTCTCTTTCTTCTGTGTTTGTTCTGTTGTGCTTGCTAAGATGCACAAGTTCTACACCCACGAACTAGCCCAAATTTCTGCATTGAAGAGCTAGATACATTTTTTAGTGTTAAATACAACTTGCATCTCCAAAATATTTCAGAATGTGAAATTGCTGCTCTAAGGGGCTCCCAAGTGCAAAGTTAGCAGCTCCAAAATGGTCTAAAATGACATATTTGCTGCTCCAAAGATTGCTTCAAATCAGAAGTCCTTGGTAGCATCACTGTGACAGCTGTTACCAACAGTCTTTTAGAACTGTTTGCATTTTGGGAAATCTCTTGTTCAAAAGCAGGATGCGTGCATCAGGTGGCACTGATGTTAATCGTGCCTGAGTGTTTGCATAGCACTTGGACTTGACATAGCATAGTTTCAGTTGTAATGTATGGCTACTTTAGGGAGACCCTCTCAAGTTTCTCCGCCGACACCAGCTCTTGCCCATTCCCTACTGGAGAAAGCGAACTTATCCCACCTCCTACGACCCCTGTACACTTTATAGGGTATATATGTGCATTTAAAGCTAGGAGTGTTAGTCAGCGCTGGTCGCAGCCATGGCAGCGAGTGTGGAACTTTCTTTTTCTGCCTTTTGGCATCACGTAGCACGTGATCTTTGGTGTCACGTAGCACGTGATCTGGCAGACTGTGTGCCTTCAGGTAGTATGCGAGAGATTATCGGTCAGCTGCCAGCTTATAAAAAAAAAAGAAAGATCACATGCTACGTGATGCCAACAGGCAGAAAAAGAGTGTTCCACACTCGCCACTGACTAACTCTCCTAGGTTTAAATACACATATATACCCCATGAAGTCGATGGGGGGATGACTGCCGCCGTAGTTATTCGAAGGTCGCAGGTTCGGTCTCTGCCGGTGGCAAGTTATCTTTTCGTCCACTTTACTTTCTTCACATTTATATCCCAATTATTGCAAATAACACCCTTTATACTTTCCTTGGCGTTATTGTGTGTTAGTTCTCATTAATATTGTGTCTAACAAAGAAAAACGAGCCTCCTTCTTCCTTCAATCTATGTGTAAGCATGCCCTCAATAGCACTGCATGATAATGAAATTTCTTTCCGCAGTCGTTTCATTGCATAGTAAAAAGGTGTACATGTGATCATCATTTTTGTAACCGTTTGTAATCTTTGCAGGAGCACATTTTTTTTTCGTTTCGTTTCGGCTATCAATGATGTAAGAGCGCATGATACTTGGTGAAGGTTTAAATAGTGGGTGTTCTTTCCAATAAAGTTTGCGGTAGCCTCGATACTCACCGGAGTCGAAGTCCACCGCGAGTTCAGGCTTAGCGAGCCACAGGGCTGCGACCACCGTCGTCTGCTCGCGTGTAGCGCACTGCTCCATGCGCGCTCAGCTAGCAAAGGCGTTGAGCGCCATGCGGCAAAAACACACAGTGTTCGATACAACAATGCACACACAACACTTTATTTGCCTTTGGCAGCACCCCAAGACACAGCACTACGTCCATTTCCGGGACACGGGAAAGCAACGGGCTTCCCGCGCAGACGGTACACGAAGGGGGAGCCGCAAGCACGTCGCAGGTCGCAATGGTGAGCTTTGACACGCTGCTCGGGAAAAGGTCCCTCGCAGCTATGCTGCGCACTCTCGCGATGACCACTGGGCCTGGGCGTGAGAGCTAGGGCAAATCTCCGTAAGCATGGGCCTCCGGCAAGTGCGGCTCGGCGCAGTACGACCACGCATGAGCACTAGGCACTGCTCTTTGGCTTAATGTACGGATCAGGAGCTAACACTCAGGTAAACACGCCCGCCAAGGATGCCGAGGCTCCCAAAGGGGACGTTGGACCAGGAGGAAATGCGTGCTTACCCAGCGCCGTCCGAGAAGAGTTCGTCTCTGCGCGCATGTGTCTCAGTCGCGCCGAATGTCGCGGCTCCGAGACTGCGTGTAGTGCCACCACGAGAACCAGCGCGTGGCGAAAGATGGCGCCACTTGCCGTCGCGGGACAATGGGAGAGGGAAGAGATTAGCAGAATGGTGAAATGTTTGCGCAGAGGCTTCGGGTGCGCCTCGGATCCCCACAAGTTAGTTGTGAGAAGGCGCTCTGTGGTGTGTTGTATTATTTCTCGTGTCCTTGTTTTTGCGCTGCCCATTTCAAAGATACATCCCATAACAGCATTGTAAATGCGAAGGGGTTGATTCCACCTGTAAAATTCTACTTACTCCAAAATAGATGGCACCAAGAAAGCAAACGACAAGCACGATGGCTTACTGAAGTGCGCTGAACAAGGTGAACAAATTGTGTTGCATGCGCCGGCAGTGCAAGGTCAAAGTTCACACATGCAGAGAAAATGAGTGTATCTGCACAAACATAACCAGAGTTTCTGAGTGATACACGTCTGCGTCTTGAACGTTGAAGCAGAAATTAGTGCAGAAATTGAAGCAGAAATTAGTGCAGTGCATTCAACTTCCATCATTTCACCAATTATAAAAATTTATGAATCTATATACAGTGTGCTGCAGAGCCAACATTTCAAATTGTTAACAAAGCTGCCATTGATGACAAAGTTGCAGTGATTTATGATGCGTGTGCGACTTGAAGAATTGATGTAAAAGGAGGCCACCTGCCAGATTCAAGAAATGACCTTGTAATTGGTGGCAAGTGAATGGGTCATATTTATAGTCTTTTTCCCTGCAATAACATATGACTACGTCAATGAAAACCAAGGAAGGGGTGCAGGGGACGTTAATTGTTCTATTTTATGTGTATTGTAGTAATTGTGATATAAATGTGAAGAAAGTAAGGTGGATAAATGAATTAATAAACTTTATTTAAAATTATTCCGGCAGCTTTCTATGAAAAGACAACTTTTTCAACTGTCTGTTCATCCACTTTACTTTTTTCACATTTATATCATAATCACTACAATACAGTTACAACAGTACAATTAACGTCCCCTATACCTGCCGTGGCTTCATTATCTATGAAACGAGCTAAGAAACGAGCCCTTAAAATTCCCTACTTGAAATATGATGGAAAGCAGTGTTAATTTTAAGGGCTCGTTTTTCTTTGTTATACACAATATTAATGAGCACTAACAGACAATAATACCAAGGAAAGTATAGGGGATGTTATTAGTAGTAAATGTAAGGTAAAGGGGACGAAAAGATAACTGGCCTTGTTATTCGAAGGTCGCAGGTTCGGTCCCTGCCCGCGGCAAGCTATCTTTTCGTCCACCTTTATTTCTTCACATTTACCTTACATTTACTACTAATAACATCCCCTATACTTTCCTTGGCATTATTGTCTGTTAGTGCTCATTACTACTTGAAATATGTCACTTGACTCCGCGCCGCCCTATATTCATGCTGCTGCCGCTATTCTATATCATAGAGAATGTACTAGCAAGAGGCGTGTACACACGTCCTATTTGTGTTGTGCGGTGATGTGTTGTCTGTTTACACAATGCCGATGGAAATGAGTGGTAGCCAACAGAGGCGACACGGATTTGTAACACATATATTTTGTGGGAAACAGCACAGTCCTGCCTCTTGGGGCAAATGTAGTGAATCAGGCACTCTCTTCCTTGTCGTTGTGCAAAAAGCGCGAGACCAGGAGGATGTCAGTCCCTGCTCCGCATCTCCTACAAGTCTGAGTAGACACTGCCTTCTTAGAACACCACAGCAGTGTACAGTTTTTTTCTCACCCGCTTTCCTGCAGCACAGCTTGTTCTCCCTGCAGGCGGCATCCATCAAGGACAAGCTTGGTTTGGGCACGGTGTCTCGGTTGCCTGCCGACACACCCGAAGAAGAGGTCACCCACCAGCTAGAGACCTCCCCAACCAAGGATGGCACGCACACACGCACTGCATCCTTTGACATGTCCGACTTGCCCGCCACCCCAAAGCGACCCATGTCACTGGTCCACAGGTATTCTCATTTGAATTTCTTCTTTGCATTGCTCTTCTTTTGTCACTTGATTTTGTCGCCTATATATTTTCTGGTTCTGCTCAATAAACTTAGTTGGAAGTTAGCGCTCGTCTTCATGTCCTTATCCTGAGTTGGCGCTATAGCAGTCATCATGACACACCAACTGGCCAAAGTCCTTTTACCTGCTCAGTAACGTTCTACTTCATTGGGTTACCAAAGCTGGTAATACACTTGGTGAGTGTCAGCACAGATGATCGGCCATGTGTTGTTTAGAAGCGTCTCCATAACAGCACAAATCAGACTTTTCTTAGTTTATGATAGCACATTTGTGTCAACAGAAGGCGGCTTCCAATGGCAAACAAAATGCATCACACCATGTTTGGAAAGAAGCAATGGAAGGTCCCTACATGTCTTGATGTTTCTTCTTACTAAAGTCAATTGTTAGCTTTCACTTGAGTTCAAAACTGAAAAATGTTGCACCAGCGTGTCACTTAAGCTTATTTGCACTTCTGTAGTGTTCATTTTACCACAGAGCTTTATATGACGAATGCTGCAGTGGAAATTTGCTTAGTGCCCTTAGACAAATAAAGCTATGTTTACGGAACGAACCGTGCCATGCTTTTTCGTGGCAACTAGATTTAATCAGCATTGTGAGGTCACTGCAGTGAAATTTGACTTCTGGCTTTTTGGGTTTGTCAAGAAAGGTGTGCTAGCACAGGAGTAATACCCAGACACAAGATATTAATGAGAACTAACAGACAATAATGCAAAGGAAAGTATAGGGGATGTTATTTGTAGTAATTGGGATATAAATGTGAAGAAAGTAAAGTGGACGAAAAGATAACTTGCCTCCTGCAGGGACCGAACCTGCGATGCTCTACCACTGAGCTACAACGGCAGTCATCCCCCTGTCCACTTTATAGGGTGCATTTAAACCGAGGAGTGTTAGTCAGCGCCGATCGCAGCCATGGCAGCGAGTGTGGAACTCTTTTTCTGCCTTTTGGTGTCACGTAGCACGTGATTTTTTTTTTTTACGAGCTGGCAGCTGACCAATAATCCCTCGCATACTATCTGAAGGCATCAAGTCTGCCAGAACTTGGAAACCAGGAACCAGGAAAATTGCACTAATATTATTTAGCTTTAAACAGCTTACACAAACACCTTTGCTTAATATGTAAACCAAATTTGGTATTGAAACAAGAAACGATACTCTCAGACTAAATTTTCTTACTAACAACACCTAGATGACATTCTGGGAAATTCGGAAGGCACCCATGTGACCAAAAATTTTTTCTCCGAAATATTCTGACAATGCACTGTTTTTGATGGAATAAATCAGCACGATTTTTTTCGTATAAATTTGAGATGGTCACCAAAATGGCTGGGACATTTGGCATGGAATGACCCATTTATGAGAACTCCTGATAATTCAAACAAAATCATGGTTTGAAATATCAAAAGCTTACTGCACATGTCATTTTGCCAGGACCCATGCACCAGTTCCAATTATTTGTTTGCATTAATAAGGTTTGAATGTGTGTGATGGCATTTCAAATGCTTCAATTATACTGCACTTCACAAGCTATGGAATTAAGAGTATCCATCTTGCAGTCAAATGAGTTCTGAGCATAGGTTTGTCCGAGTGGCATCGCTCTAGTAGAATTGAAATGGAAAGCATCGGGAAGCCACTTCCCGTGCCCTTGTGATGCAATTACGAGGGTTGTCCGTAAAATATGATTCCCAAGGAGCTGCAGTCGCAAGGAACGCTGTTACGCAGCATCCGGCGACACTGCCGTGTAACTCGGTTCCCCCTCTCACAGTCGCTGTCAGGCTAGCTTTCTGCAACGCTCAGTCTTGGCTTGGCAGCCATTTGAGATGGAGCTGCCACTCGCTTTTCCCGCCAGGTGCGAATCATGCTCTGTGATTCGTTTTCTTTTTGTTCTTTGCTCAAAAAACACTGCGCCGGTGAACATGCCTTCCCAAACTGAGCGAAGACTATGGGCAAAAGTGTATAAGCGTACAGCACGTGTGCAAATGGTGCTGAGAATTGAAACACGAATGTACAGACGTCAATAAGGAACAGCGTTCCCAACGGCCATCGGTTTCAGACTAAATGATTGCGAAAGTGGAAGGAACAATGCCGAAGCCTAACGTTTCGGGAGTTCTACGAGATGATGCCTGATGTCGGCAAGACCTGCATTGACAAGATTTTGCGAGACTATTTAGGGGTATGCCAAGTTTAGTGCAAGGTGGGTTCCCAGAATTCTCACGGAAGACAGTGAACGGCAACATGCCAAAAGCAACCCGCAAATTTCTTCAGGCCTACGAAACCAACGGTGAGGAATTTTTGGATTCTACTATCACTGGGTACGAGACGTGGGTCCACTACAGGACACGGGAAGTGAGGCAACAATGCCATCCGTGGAGACACACTGTCTGCTGGCAGAGGTTATGGTTGTGCAAATTCATGCCTCTCGGTACAACAATCAATGTGGATCACTACTGTGAGACGCTGAAGAAGCATGAAGAGAATGCGTTCGCATCAAGACAACGCTCGTCCGCACATCGCCCGTGTAACGAACGATCTCACCAACTACTTTGCATGGGATGCTGTCACACACCTACCCTACAGCCCTGACATATTCCCAAGTGACTACCATCTCTTCCCTGAACAGAAAAAAAAAAGGGGAAGACACATGGTTAGGATGCATTTCAGAGCCAAGCCAACACCGTCAAGGGGACATCGGCACCACCGCTGACCAGCGAGCCAGCCGCAGGCAGCAAGGTCTCCCACCAGAATACGGACTCGCCACGGCAACGAAGAGAACGGGAACGATGACTGCCGCAGTGTCCCCTACAGCTATCGTGATGCAACCACCCAGGGAGCTGCCGACCTTCCGTGGTTCGCCATGTGAAGACCCCGAGACTTGGCTCGAGACTTTCGAAAGGGTCTCAACATTTAATAACTGGAACTCCGAGGACAAGCTGCGCCACGTATACTTTTACCTGGAAGAAGCAGCAAGGACATGGCTCGAGAATCGGGAATCGACACTTCGAACCTGGGACCTCTTTCGCAGCACTTCCTTGGAGACGTTCGCGGGCATCGTTCGAAAGGAAAGGGCCACAACCTTGCTGGAGACACGGACACAACTGCCGAACGAGAATGTGAACATTTTCGCGGAAGAAATGACTCGACTGTTCCGCCACGCTGACCCCAACATGCCCGAGGAGAAGAAAGTCCATTTCCTCATGCAAGGAGTCAAGCAAGAACTCTTCGCAGGGCTGATGCAGAACCCACCCAAGACCATCCAGGAATTCCTGTCAGAGGCAACAGCAATCGAGAAGACGCCGGAAATGCGCACCCAGCAGTACAATCAACGCACAATTCAAGACAGCGCAGCTGTTCATGTGCTTGGCTCCGACGATTTGTGCGAAATGATCCGAGCCATTGTTTGAGAAGAGCTGCAAAAGCTTGCACTTTTTTTGCAGCCTGAAGTGACGTTGATTGATGGCGTTGTGCAGGAAGAAATTCAACAGTCACTTGGTGTTCCTCTGCCAGCACTGCCTCAGCCGCAAGCCATGAGCTACGCTGCTGCAGCCCGACTGTAAGTTTCCCCTCCGTACCCACGTCAAGACACCACATCGAAGCAGTTCCATCACCAGACACCGCCACCGCCGCTACTATCGACGCCCTACCATCTGCCTGTCGACCAGCACTATACCCCGAGGAAGACCAACGTTTGGCGCGCCCCCGACCACCGCCTACTCTGCTACCATTGCGGGGAAGTTGGCGACACCTACCGCTGCTGCCAGTACCGAAAGATGGGACTGCGTGGTTTCGCTATCGACGCACTGCATCCACAGCGGGGTGAAAGACCACGCGACATCACGCACTACCTTGCAGAAGCGCAGGGGACGTCCCGACAACCTTCCCGTTCGCCGTCGCCAGGCCGCTGTTTCACCACAGCGCCGCCAGTACACTGGCCCAACCTGGGGCCGGTCGCATAGCCCACATCCAGAAAACTAAGGACCACAACCGATGGAGGTGCGGTTGCTGTATGACGAAATACCGAAGATCCTCCGATGACGATGCCACGACAAAATCGTAAGAGCACGACGCAAACCAGACTGAGCTCTGATGACGAAACCTTGGGGCCTGAAGAAGATCTATCGACGCGTCGTAGAAGCAGCGGGACAAGCCGACCTAGCCATGACCCGACGCCGCGACTTTACCGCAACGCAAGACGATGAACAAGCGACCTCGACGTACTCGACGTACAAAAAACTTCAACAAAGTTCTTCGTTGAAGACATCGTCCTGCGTCATGCCGCCCCAGAGGTCCTCATCACCAATAGAGGTACGGCCTTTACTGCGGAGCTAACTCGGGCAATCTTGAGGTACAGCCTACAGACAAGTCGCCGCCTGACCACCGCCTACCACCCGCAGACTAATGGCCTCACCGAGCGGCTAAATAAAAACATCGCCGTCATGCTGGCCATGTACATTGACGTCAAGATTATTCCAGAGCTTGCGTGACTACCAGTGTAAGGCTTGAAAGTTCAATGCGTGAATTATAAAAGACGGCGCATCCCAGTGATGTTCAGTTTTATCGACGGCCGATGCTCTGTTCGCCGCTATCAGGGTACAGTGTGTATTGCTGTAGTTTGACTTTTCGTTTCCTGGCCACAAGTTTGGCCAAATAAAAAGTTTCATCTTGGACACGCCGACTGCTGCCTTTGTCAACGTCACGACCCAGTGACAATATTTCTTCCTGTATGAAACCCAAGCGAAACTTCTAGACCTTGTGGGAGTGCTATCACTCCCTGTAAAGCCGTTTGCGCCTCATGGCACATGCGCGTCTCGCGGATAGGCCACAGTTAGGTTGAACGGCTGCCAAGCGAGCAGTGGCGCTGTGTTCCCCTGGGTTAGGGTCAGCATGGTGGCGCCGGCAGTGCCGCCTGCGGGAGAAGCGAGGCCGGCATGCAGGAAACGGCAGGGGCCCTCTCTTTGGGTTTTGCGGCGTGCGTGGATGGACGTCTCCCGTGGTGGGTCCGTGGGGAACGATACCGCGGCTCGTTTCCCACAGGCCCCTCGTGGTGTCGTACATCGACGACGCCGCATTCGCGGTGCATTGTATGTTTTATGTTACCTTGGGTGTGTGGATTTTTCCAGGTATTGTATAAGCATTGTACAAGGTTACTTAACGTGTTAATAGTTGTGTATCAGATTCGGCAGGTGAGCTCGCCGTATGTAAAAAGCGGCGATATCTTCAGACCCCACAACCTTTGTTTGGGCAGTCACATAGCGGTCTTAGCAACCATGTATCAGTACACTAGAGTGCGTATTTGGGCGGGTTGGTACATGTCCTTAGAAAACAAGGAACAGCGCAAACAACAGGATTAGACCAAGCGCTGACTTACAACCAGTGGTTTATTGCACACAATATATGCACGTGGAACATGAAAGGACAACACTTCTTAAGTCGCAACACCTGACAAGGTGTACAAACATACAGAAACAACTGAAAAAGAAATATTAAAGGTCATCCACGGGTTTTTTTGTGACGAGCGCTTTAGAAGGCACACTCATGCACATATCTCCTTTTTTTGTAGATGCAGTATGCCTCGTATATTTCACGTGCTGTCTGGTCACCATAGTGCCTTAGTGTTTTGCAGTGATCAAACATAGCATGACAGCCACATATGGAACTGTGCACGTCGTTCAAGTGGCTGCCAACAGAACCTTTCATTAGATTTCAGTGTTCTCTGAGGCACACAGTGGCCAGTTTGGCCGATGTAGCAACAACTGCATGGGATGGCAGGGAGAAGGCGGAGAGTGCCGGCATAAATGGACCACAAGGGTGGGACAAAATGGAGTGTAGAATGCACATGTGTTGGGTGTGGGTCTTGGAGGCTATGTGTAGTTGCCGGGAGAAGAACGAGATGGCACAAGTGGCGCGAGGAATAAAGGAGTGTGTGGTGTTGGCCGGTCGTCAATTGTGATACAGCATTAGCAAGCTTTTTGTGTGTTTCTTATCGCAGGCACCATACTCTGTTCACGTTTATCACATACTGGAGAACTTATTCATCTCTGAAAAAACAACTCTGCCTTCTTTTTGTGCTATCTTTTTTATACAATCTGGTACCCCGTGCAAATAGGGAAGGTTGGTGAAAGTGAACTCTTCTCTTGATGATCATCCCGTTTTTCTGTTGTGGAAGACAGCGAATTGTCCTGGTAGCCTGCCGTGCACAATCTGAGCACCTGGGAGTCAAAGCTGTTGAGCATCGAGTGTTGGCATGATTGCGATAATGCAGCCCCTAGCAATTCCCTAGCGATCAAATATATTTGGCAATCACTTGCTTGACAAGTTTGACAGTAAAGATGAAGGGAGCGAGAAAAGAATAGGATGAAAGAGATAAAGAAGTGTGAAAGAAATGATGTCTGCATTTGCCAGGTGGGGATCATGTGGACAATCAGAAAAGAGCGAAGGACGAGTACACTTGAAAGAATGGGAATCTCTCTCGGTACAGTTACACCTCTGTATGACAAAATTGGCAAGTTATATGGAAACTTTGTTGTTTGACCTTTTTGCAAAGTATACCGTAGTTGCTGATTGTTTATGGAGGTAGGGTGTCCATTAGGCAATGCCTTGTGGCCCTGCAGGCTGCTTGTGATGAGCAAGTGGCCAAAAGAGATGGCAATGCGGGTCACTTGTATCTGGGTATATGTGCGAGCGGATGTGTGGGCTGGGGAATGAATTTTTCTTTGGTCGGCTTCTGTGGTTTGTTCAACTTCGGATGTGTCTTGAGAGGCAGAAATACTGGACTATGTCGTGATACGTTGTCAAGGTCTCATCAAGGTTCCTCGGGTCCGAGGGGTGAGCCACCTCGTTCCTTGGGTCACCGCATGGGCTGGGACCCATATCAGTTCAATTGGACTTGGTTCTTTTTCCTTGAGGGGGGCTACGATGCCACAGGCACAGTTGGATACAGCGGCTTCAGAATTGCTGGGTATGATGCTGGGGGTGGAACCAGCTGTTGCTGCCAAGGCCACTTCATTGGTCTCTGCAGGGAACACCAGCCGTCATTACTTGGGGCATTTGTCTATTGTTGTGGTAGGTAAGTGTATCTCATGCTCGATTGGCATATTTGGTGGCGTGTCATAATTTGAATCATCGGTCTTGTGTATGGCATGGGCCCTCACTTTTCTTCTGTCATCGTGGTAGCCAGCCAGCGTGTTCTTTGGCAGCGGCCAGGTGAAGGACGTTCTTCCAATGATTAGTTGGAGAGTGGCTGAATCTGAAGGATTCATTTTACAGCAGAGCTGTGTATGAAGGTGCCATAGAATTTTCATGTCTGCATGCGAAAAATCGATGCTCCAAGATGTACAGATTTCTCTCCCTATAAAGAGCTGGAACAAACCAGAATGGCTTGTGCTGATATCTGGCATAGCAAGAGGTAGGCTTGTAAATAGCCCATTACTATATAACCATGGAGGAATAGTGCTTTTTCTTCCTGCATGTACGTAGTTTACACATGCTGCCTTCTCTGAGGCGGCTCCATAAAGAACCAAGCTGGGTAGTGTTGAGTATGAGTTGTGATGGAGAGGCCACGTGCAGTTGAGCATCCTGAAGAGCAGCTCGCTTACAACAGGATGAGGACAATATGATCGACATGGGTGCGCAGCCAACACCACTGATGATTGTGCCCAAGAGGCCAACTGTAGGCCAGGGACAGTCAGAGAATGCGGGGAAGAGACACAAGCACTATGCTGCCAAACTGGAAGACTGGAAACGAATTACTGGTTCCCGAGACGACCGGTTTATTAACCATGGAGGTGAAAACTGCCCTTCCGGCACGTGCCTTCTGGTCCTTGCGATAGTCCCACACGCTTCTCGATGCTCCGTTCCTGGGCATTTCGCAACATCCTTCGGGGCGGGCCAAGATTAATCGGAAGGGTGCAGAGTTCTTGCACGGGGCGATTCACCATTGAACCATTGGCGAGATGCACTGAGCAAGCATGCACTATACCATCTCTTCCTGGCAGTAAAGTGCTAGTACTACATCACCAATCTGTAGCTTGGTTTTATGGGTTTTATGCCTGACATTGCAAGAGTGTCTGGGCTTGTTGCTTGCACATGGCCAATGAATCTACTCTTCTCCCTCGTGCATAGGGTGTACAAATTTTGTTTTCCATTGTTTGTTAACAGCCAACTTTTCTTTTTTCTTTTTCCTGTTTCAGTCATGTATATGTGGTATGTGATAAATAAACCTTCAGTTGATAGTCTGTGCTTGTCCCCATCTACTTGTCGTTCAGGTTCTCTGTCCAACATTCTATGTCCATCGTTGAAATAGGCTGAAATTGCTTGGTCGTATTTTTCTAGCAGTGATTACTGCTCTCAGAACCGGTTGATCTGAATTCGCAGTCTACATTTGGCTAATCTGCGATTGTTGCTTCCGGGTGGTTCAACCATCAGCGGCATCTGATAACGGCCATCTTGCTTGGGGATGCCCTGCTTAAATGCAGACAGGTGAGGGTCGCTCTCTAGGGTCCCTTAACAGGCTCCATCAATCTCGATGGCATCAAGATGCCACATTGGTGATATGTCGTGCTTCTCTGATTCAGATTTGTCAATCATGACGAACAGTGCACTTGATGGGGAGCGGTTGTCAGACTTAATAGGGCCTTGCACTATCCATCCAAATGCAGTGTCGATCGCTGTTGTGCTGATGCGATCGATTTTCCCAGTGGTAACTTGGCAATAAACATCAGATCCGATGAGGACACTTATCTCTTCTGGTTGCCATGTATTTAGTTGAAAGCTGTCAGCTATGTTGTACTCCCTTTTGCCAAGCAGGTGCAAAATGTTGAGAGTCGATCGGTGGGCTTGTTACACACATATTTCGCGAATCTTTAACGCTTCCGAGGTTATTGCCGATTCGTTGAACTGGCTGCGGAGTCACACATAAGACGCGCTCGGTACAGATTCATCTCCGTGACTTACACCCTCTGAAGGTGACGAGGGAGAGCTCTTCTTTACTCACGACCAAGCACTAAAGAATTTTTGCCACATCTACACAAATGTATGTGCACTCACTGCCGCTGTCCAACTGTATCCGCACAAGGAGTCGTTCGTCCTCGGGCTCTGCCCAAATTCGGCCTGTCTGCAGCAACACAGGAGTAGGTTCGACATGACTACTCTGGGCAGTTTTTGGGAATTGAGCGCGCCCTCCCCTTTGGCGCCTCGTTCCCCAGCTAGAGCGTGTGTTCGGCCCACGCGGCTCAAGCGCCGGGGACCGCCATTAATCGGCGGTATGGCGACCACGGCGGCAGCGCCAGGCCTCTTTGTCTGGTGCGAGCCATGCGTCGGCTTCCCAGCGCGCGGGCACGCATCCGGGCATGTCTCGTCATGCTCACGCCACCCCACTAGCCTACGTCTCTGCGCTGCGCCTGTCCTCATTGGCCACCAGTGACAACCCCCCTTCCCCCTTGAGCTCGCTTCTGTCTGGTGCTGGCTTGGCCGCGTCAGATGCTCTCAGGCTGGCACAAGAAGTTGACGCGCTGCTCTGCAGGCGGCTTCTCGTTCGTGTGCTCGACTGCTGCCCTTTGTGTGATAGTCGTAGCGCCGCTGGCAAACGTACTCGATCGGTCTTGCGGAGTTCCCCTTACGGCCTGCAAGCCCGTGACTGTCGTACTGTGCTGCATCTTGGGTTAATAAACCCGTATTGTTTGTTGACATCCTGCCTCGTGTGCCTTTTCTGCGCCGTGCCGGAGTCGACGAACCCGGCCGTAGCGTCTTTGTTCACTGCGGCAGTGGAGAACGTCGCGTCCCTTGCCAGTCGCCTCGTAGGGTAAGCTTTGTGCTAAACCTGTCTCCACAAGTTGTGACGGTTCACATGTTTGGTGGCGGTGGTTCATGAAGCACGAGGATGCAGCATTTGGCTGCGGATCTTCGGCTGGCCTCGATAACTAGCAGAGAATCATCAGGTGACGTTGCTGGCAACTATCACATTGGAGTTGATGGATTTTCTGCACAGTCTGGCAGTGTGATTGCATGTTCCACAGTGGAAGCAGCAGTTGGTGTACTGAAGCCTTGCCCGCTTCTCCGCAGCCGATAGGTTGACGTTGCAGACGGCGATCATATGATCCTTGCTTTGGCATAGTGGGCATGCTGGTCTGACAGGCAAGGTAGACCCGGTTAGGTCTGACGCTGATGGTACATGTTCCACGCCATACGTTTCTTCAGACGTGTGGGTCCTGGGTTCGTCTTGCAGTACAGCAAAAGCTCGTTAATTCGGATTTCACGGGACCGGAAAAAATGTCCGAAATAAAAGAAATGCCAAACTAACGAATGAACAGGAAAAACAACATTAAAATCAAGTTGGAGAAGCATACCTTTATTTGCTGAAGTATTTTGTAATGGTCGTCTGCGTTTTCGCGCAATTCCGGCTGACATTACAATTTTTCTTAACTCTTACAAATGGCCAACAGCACGCAAACTGTTGGAAGTGCTCAGGCAAACGTCCTCTAATATCAAAAGCGCCTCCGAGACTTCCCGTGAGGTGCCATGAGGTCGCGGCTGCATCTCCTCGCATGACTCTTCGTCAGTATCGTAGTCTTCTTGGGCGCCTGTGACGTCATTAATAATTTCTTGATTGGTCAGGAGACCAGTCATGGCGACGCAATCATCAATCGCGATGTAGTTCTGAAGGGTCACATCTGTAGGTCATAACGTGCTGTCGCGTTTCGCCGTTCTTCAGAGCTTCCAAAACTTCCACTTTAGTCGCCGAGTTCTTCGCTTCGTATTTCTGCCGCTTTTCCGGCGTTGCCATCACTGTAGTGCACGATGGTGGTGACATGCAAACACGGTCACAACGGAAAAAAAGAGAACTCGGCAAGAAGAGACGGTGCCGACACAATACAGGGGAAAATGGCGTTGGAGGCACAGCGGAGCGAAGAAAGAAGGCGCCAATGTTCGGTGACGCTGCGATCGCCCCCACTAGTTGATGATGATGGCGATGCCACTCAGGTTTCGGTTTCACTCCAGTGGTACCAGCACTGCTTTACCACACTTTTGTGTAGCGGCAGCCGTCAGCATTTGTCCGAATTAAGCGGTGCGGAGCCGAATTCTGACGAATTAACGAAGGTTTGGTCCCATAGATAACCATGCACTTTGGCCGGGACCAATAGAGCTGTCCGAATTATTCGAATTAACGGGTGTCGAATTAACGAGCTTTTACTGTACACAACACGACTGCAGCTGGCCCTCCTCCCGGACTTCCACTTGGATGATCTCCTTGGCTAGCGGCGTTCTGTGTTTCAGCAATGCTGGATGCACAGTCCTATGCCTGCACATGATGGTGAGATCCTCTGGCAGACATCGCATCAAGACACGGTTTAATACTGGTCTGGTGAAACCCTAAGGCCTTCTAAGGCCCTGACATGGAACTGGACATTGTCGTGAAGCAGACGGAGCTTTGGAACCTCGAATAAGCTTTTCGTGGGGCTGAAAGTGAGGAGACATGCTCGTTCACAAGCAGATCCCGGCATCCAAAGCGATCTGTGAACGTTTTGATCGTAGTTTTGCTCGGCTGAGCAGATGCCTTCGATAGCCCACTTCGCCAGTCAAGTAGGTGAGTAGGTACTTAAACTTTTCAATGCGTGGCAGCTCGGTGTTCTTGTGGATTATGGCATCGAAATGCTCCCAAAGAGACTACCATCCACGGAGACTACCATCAAAAGTCGGTATCTGCAGCTTCGGTAGTTGTACTGAACGCTGACAGTGCTCTCTCACCTGGCCTGCTGTATCGCTGGAGTTCGGACATTCAAGGTTGCTTGGCCCAGGTTCAGTTGCTCGAGCCTGTGTTCTGATCATCCTCTCACTTGGTTCACAACACGGCGTAGAGGATCTTTTCGTTATAGTTGTGCACTGTTTCTACTTCCTGGTCGAGCTTTTCTTCGTCCGTGATTGCAAGGATGGCATCGTCGAGCCTCAACAGTGCTGCCTCCTTGTACTTGAGGTAATCCATGTGGTCGTTAATCTGAGAGGTGTCGGGATCTGGTTGCTTCAGCAGGTCCGTTAAAAGCGCCAGCCCTGAGTACACCACTCTTCTTGCGCAGCTGGTCCGAGTTTGCCATGGCCATGACGTGAAGTCTCTAAAGGGGCGGATCCCGGGTTTCGTGCACCAAATGTAACGAATAACTGGTTCCGCAGATGTTAGACGGAGACGACCCGTTTATTAATCATGGAGGCGAAAACTGCCCTTCCTGCACATGCGTGTGCCTTCTCAACTTTCTCGTCTTCACGATAGTCCCGCACGCTCCTCGATGCTCCGTTCCCAGGCATTTTGCCACAGAAAGCATTTTAATAGTAGTCATTTCATGGAACGTATGTCTTGCGCTGATGGGATGTGGATGTTACTGTGTGTGGTGATGTGTGCGTCAAGAAACGAAGGATGGGATTGTGATGTCAACCATGTATACATTGCTCAGTGTAATCTCACGACAGTGTCGAAAAGTTTATGGTTACTCACTCCCCATGGGTTAGTTGCAATAGCATCATCCCTGTGGTCGAAATCAAGGCTTCGACAAACACCCATCTGGTTGGGAAGAATCATTGAGAATAAAAAGATGAGGATGCCGACCACAAGAAGATAAAAATGCAATGGCATTTCGGCGTCCAGAACGGGAGCCTTGTTCACAATGAAAGCGAAGGACAAAAGCTAAGCGTTCAAATAGTCCCAAGCACAGGACCTAAACATCTTGCACATGCAGGGGCCAGATTACCGTCCTTGCGGTTGAGTGTACTTTTTCTCATTTGTATTGTCACGGATTGCAGATACAATCTGGAAGTCAGGTCCTTCACAGTAGCGATAAAACGTGCTTTGCCCCCGTCTGTCTCATGATTTGAGGCTTGTGCATGTTCGACGAGGGCATCAGATGATACTTTCCATTTTCACATCACTGCAGTGCCGTTTCATTGATCGCTCGAAGTTTACAGATGCACCAATGTTCACAAAATCGCAGTTCACACATGGAACTTGGTAAACCACATCAGGAAAGCACTCTTTTCGTAATTTCTTTCACATTGACAAGAGTGTGTTGTGTGTGGGTACATGAGCCATGTGTACATCATACTTGTGCTAAACACATGCCAAAGTCTCACTCACACCCAAGTATGGTGCACTGGACTGTTCGAACATTGTGGATCAACTGTTTAACAGTTGATCATGCGGCAAAGAATAATATAAGTCGACTACATCGAGACTAAAAGCTGTAAACAGCGCAGAGTAGTGCATTGTGGAAGACAATGACGAGATATCGTTCAGGAATAGCACAGGAGTGTCGACTCAGTCTTTTTTAGAAATTTTGACGTGCTATTTGAAGCCCACCTTCGTCGTATGGCTTGGGAACCTGTACATGCAAAAATCAGGTGTTTGCATAGGTTCAAGTGTGGCCCCTGTTTTAAGCCAAACTTTTCTTGGGAAGGTGGATGCAGCCCTAAGCACTAAACTTCAGCCAAGCACAAAAGTATTCCGTTATGTTGACGATTATCTAATCATCATCAAAAAGTGTTCAGCAGTGGACGTTGAAAGTGTCAAGGCATGCTTCGAGAATGAAGGCATGGTTTACCTCCGAGGTTCCCAAAGATAACAAATTGCAGTTCCTAGACCTTTCCCTGTTTTTACATTCAGCCCTCGAAAAATATTGCCGTCATAGCATGCAAAGTGGTTTCGTAGCACAGTTAGAACGGCTAATAGGTGCTGGATACCCTTCCTACGTAATAGCCTCAGTCTGTGAGAAGCTCTTGCGTACGGTCAAAAATAATGAAAGACGCACATGTACTTCGTCAGGGAAGAAGAAAAAAAGAAGCGTGCGGCGGTAATCCCCTACATTCATAAAATGGCCCATGGGTTAAAAGATGTGGGAAACCGGTCTGGCGTGCGCGTTGTTTTCTCTGCACCCAATAAATTGGGCAGTATATGTTCAATGGTGCACAGGAGGGCACAGAATGCATCTAAAGGTAGAAGATGCCTCCAGAAGCATGTAAACAAGTTTGTTAAGTGCAACACCGGAGTGGTATATAAGATACCCCTTTCTTGTGGACGTATGTACATTGGCCAAACCGGCCGATGTGTGAACGTGCGTCTCAGAGAATGCAAAAGCTCGTTGAAGAATACACCTTACTCCCATTTAGCGTCACATTGCTTTTCGTGCAAGTGCCAACCTCTGTTTCAGAATACAATTGTGTTGTTCCGGCATCCTCATGAAACTATGCACGAAATATCTGAAGCATATCACATTTCCAGGAATGCGGATCAATGTATAAGTCATCCTTCCCTGTCACTGCATGACTGTGAATTTAGCTACCTAGATAACCCTTAGACATGTGCCTTGATCACACGCTTCGCATGCTGTTCATGCTGTCGTCATAATCTTTTTTGTGACGTGCGCAATTTGTGTGTAAATGTGTCCTTCCGATGTGGAAAATAAATCAGTTGTTAGTGAGCGCTCGTCTTATGTGGTTCCTCGCTTCGTCCTTTGTGTTTTTTTCTGCGCTCCCAGTTCGCTGAACGAAGAAAATGGCTCCCATGGCTGTGCCATGGACTTGGACAGGCAGAAGCCTCACCAGGTCTGGCACGTCGATAGGCGTTCTTTCAGGAAGAGTGGAGTCACATTCCGAATGCATTTTTATTGTCTTGTGGTCGGCGTCCTCTTCTTTTTATTCAATCCCTGTGTCGGTGATTTCAGTGTGGATGTGTCGGAAAGAAGTTTGTGGGGATAATGGTGCTGCAGCAAGCACAGGACCGGGTGACTGGCGAAACGCAGAAGACACCTTTGCCCAGCAATTGTTGCAATCAGGCTAAAGAGAAAGTGGTTCATTCATTTTATTTTGAAGAGATATTTTGCTTGTGATTACATGCTGATCTGGCCCAGCCAACGACCCAGCAGCATACATGCATAAATTCAACATTGCCAAAGAATGTGTCTCCAGTTGCAAGCATGCCGAACAGTGTATATCAAGAGTATGTAGATTACATTAGTACCAGTTAAAGAGGTTCTTAATTAATATGAACAAACAAATCCGCGAAGCTGTCCCATCTTTCGATTGCTGCACACTAGCGGAGTGGAAGTCACTCTCGCTATAACTTCCTCAGCAGCCCTAACAGCTAGAACCCTGACCTCCTATCCTGCAATTTGTTTCAAGTCCTGACTGTGGCAGGTTTCAGTCCAGTGGAGACAGAAACGAGTCTTTTAACTGAAGGTGTTTATTCATATTTGTGACACATCTGCCAATAGCTTAGCACCTTAGTGTCAGAGCATTCCACACTACCGGGGGAAACCGCAATCAAGAACTAGCCAGCATACATCAAGAGAGTGATAATTGCTCACTCACTTTGCATGGCTTTTGTGCTCCGGTCCAATGCAGTGGGTCGACGGCAGGGGCGGCAGCGGAGCTCACGGCTTGGTCCGTCTCTTCTCTCATGATGGACGACCCAGAGGAGCCCCAAAGAAACGACCTGAATCTCCCTATCGGCTCGGGCTGATGGGAGGAATCTGCTCAGAGAAGGAGGAATTAGGGTGTCTCGGTTGCAGAATGAGAGCAGGGCACAGAGAGCATTAGGGGCGCTCTCCAATGCAACCCCTCTCACTACCCACCATGCAACTTCTCGCCACGTTGAAGGCGCTGGGTTGTGCATGCAACCCCACAATGCCAAGGCTTAACTTCAAACGTGAGGGTACTGGAAGTCTCGACTGAAGGCAAAGCTCATAGTGCAGTTAAAGATTTTTTTGTTACAAGTTCTTTAGAGAAAAACTTCTAAAACCAAGATGTGTGCTCCACCCGTGGTAAAACACTGCAATATATAGTACCATTTTTTGGTGCCACAAAGCTCTAATATTATGCCACTGTTGCAAAGTCTGACACATGGTGTTGTATTTGCATGCATCATGGCATGAACACCATTTTTTTCATCAGAGGAGAGGGGTATTGCAATACCCTTTTTGAGATATATCCAAAGTGTAGTCGTTATGCCAAGGCAGGTGGTTGTGTTTGCACAAATAAACCTCACAACAATGTTGTCATCTTTGTATGCAGGGAGCTCTCTCTCGACAGTGTCTTCTCACAGACAACGGCCAGTGTCACAAACAGTGGTGCACCGACTCCCACTAGTGAGCCCTCGGAGCCTGCCCTCAGTCCACAGGATGACATTGTGCCTCCCCCGTAAGTACTTGAGCATCAACTCACCATATCCTGAAGGGAGTTGAGTTTGTCACTGCATTTCAGTTTAACATATGAGATGAGAAATTCTTTTAAAAAATTCGGCAGATCTCACGCCTTGTGGGAATCAGTGTCATGCGAAGCAGTGAGCGAGTAGTTGTCCATGCTACATTTTTTTGGCTTTGAGCCAACCGTTACGAGGTCTTTTTTGTAAATGTAGTAGCTGTGTGCACATCGTGTACTTACCAGGCTTGTATACTACACTGGCGTTTAGAGGGTAACTTAAGGTCTCTTCGATTTGGCTGCACCGACGGCACCAGTTCAACGGGTGCAGCACTGTCCTCCTCGTTTTGCTGGTGCCGCGCGCGCCCTCTGCACCGGTTCCCTCGTTTTGTCAAGGTGCAAGCGTAGTTCTGCATGAGTTCTCTGCCGGCCTGCACTCGCTCAAGAGGAGGTGCAAAGAAGTGCAGCATGCCCCTTCCTCCTCCCGAGTTTAGAGCAGACGACGCTGCGTGTTTTTGTTCAGGGAGTGCAAGTTGAACTGTGGCGCGACTCGCGAGCTGTGTTCTCAGTCGTGAAGCTGAGGCGAAAGGAAGTCTTCTAGAAAAACTTTTGGGTTCAAAAATGTATTCATCATGCAAGCGTGCGTATACATGTGTCTTAATGGTTTACAAGAGTTGTCACATTCGTTCTCTAGTCTAGCGTGAAGAAAAGTGGCGACGTCAGTAAAACCCTTTGAACACAAATTTGCGAGCATACACTTTCCTGGATAACCGAACTTTCGCATTAAGTCGTCTTAGCGTCGGCCAAAGGACCCCAGATATTTTCGTTTTTTTTTTTTTTTTGTTGTATGGCCTCGCACGCACTTTGTTAGAAGCCCGAAACCAGCGGAGTTTTCCATTGAACCAGTAAAACGTCTCTCTAGATATTGTGAACTGTCTCTTGAAATCACACTCATGGAACCTGCTGACGACGTTCTCGTACCGGGGAACAGGAGTTACATCTTCAGGTACCAAAATGCAGACTACCAAAACACATACACCATCAAACTCCTTCTTGGAGTCGCTATGAGGGTCGCCGTTGTTGGAATCGCTGTCGCTGCAGAGTCTAGCAGTTCGATACGGCAGCTACGAAGACTGCCGCCGCGGCAGCGATTTGATAAACAACACCAGCGATGCGCGCCATGTCGGCTGTTCGATCAACATGGCGTGCACTTGCATCTTCGTTTTGGTGGCAGCCGCCGCGTGGTAGTGTCGCGGCTGCACCGACACTTGCTGAACCAGCGCTGCACGCTCACAGCACCGCCATGGCACTTTCCAGAACTAGTGCAGGCAGTGCAAGCCAAATCGAAGAGACCTTTATAGTCTGACATAACGCCAGCACTCACGTTAGAGCACAGACGTCAGTATTATTGAAACGAAGTGCCCGTTACGGTGCAGTGATGCGAATATCATAGGTAACTTTCATTAGCGTATTCCTCCGAGGTCATGCAACGCTTGAGAGAGAGATAAACATTTTAATGAAGCTGGAGATGTTTGCCTGGCTGTCCGCCTGACATGCTACTCCAGGTGCTGGGTGACGATTATGATATATACAGTGATAAACGCATAATACATACAGCCACACAAGTTTACAAAGTTTCGTTCAAGCTCGTGGCTCGCAAGAAAGTCAACAGCGCTTTCGTGACACGTAGCGCACAAGTGCTGCAAGGCCGCCTTCAGAGACTGTCTCTCTGGTGCGTATTGCTTGCATTCACAAAAAACATGATGCAGATCTTCTTGGACGTTACATTGGATGCACATTGGCGAGTCCGACAGCTTAATCTTGCTCCTGAAGTAGTTGGTGTATGCGACGTTTAGTCTGATGCGGTGCAAGCATGTTTCCTCTTGTCTGTTTAGGTCTCGCGCCATATCAAAGTTACACGATGGGTCGATCTTGTAAAGTGGTCCATACTGGTGATTAGCACCTGTCCAGAGGGATCGCTGGAGCCGCTAAGTGTGTGCCGATACGAGTGTCGCCACATCTTTTCTCGAGAAAGGTATCGCGATGATTTCTCTCGAGGCGTCATGTCCAGCTTTGGCAGCGTCATCAGCTTGGACGTTGCCTTGTATTCCACAGTGGGCAGGTATCCACAGCAGAGCAATGCGGTGAAGGAGGTCGTAGGCTTTGTTGCATAGATATTTGATGTCCATGACGAGTTGGTCCTGCGTGCGTGGAGACTTCAGAGACTGCAGCGCCGCTCTTGAGTCGGTGAAGATGACCCAAGACTCAGCTGTCTGATCTATAATGTAATTAAAAGCAGCCCGTAGTGCAGCCAGTTCAGTCGCTGTAGATGAAGTACGGTGACTAAGAGTGGCAGAGATGGTGACATTGGCAGATGGAATCCAGACACCAATTGCAGACGATGTAGGTGTAACAGAGCCATCAGTGGAAATATGACGGTTAGCCCTGTAATTGTTTTCCACGTGCTGTAGGGTGAAACATGTTAGTGCTGGTCCGGGTGTACCTCTCTTGTTCTTGAACGCAGGCACAAAAGCGATTATTGATCACGAAGGAATTTTCCACGATGGCTCCGTAGGCCTTGATGCGCTTTGATAATGCAGCGGGAGCAAGCTCCGCACCACCTGTCTGAAGCAAGCGGATGACCCGGCACTCTGGTGGCATAACGCAAGTGAGCTCGAAGAAACTCCTGCTGCAGAAGCACTGCAGCTGATAGGCGTCTGCTTTCAGCAAGGGTTCCAATACTTGATGTGTTTTTTCGTAGGCCAAGGCACACTCTCAGGGCTTTCGCTTGAGCTCCAGTCAGCGCTTGTATGTTGGTTTGTGAAATGCCATGTAATGCAGGAAGGCTGTATCGTAGAAGACCTTCACAGAGAACCGTATAAATTCGCAGCAGGGCACTTACGGAGCAGCCCCTGGCGTTGCTTGATAACAAGCGGAAGATGCTCACGTATGATGCAACTTTTTCCTTTAATATTCGAACTTGGGGCGTCCATGTCATTAGCCTGTCGATTGTCACTCCCAGAAACTTACGACTTGGCACATACCGAATGGGAGAATGTGCTACCTTTAACGTATAGCGCGAAACATCACGCCTCGTAAAAGCAATGGCGGCACATTTTTCTGGTGACATGATTAGACCTCACGCGAGTAAGAATTTTTCGATTGAATTGAGAGCTTTTTGTAGTCTTGCTCGTAGGACACGTCTGTTGCGACCACTGCTCCATATACAGATGTCATCTGCATAGAGAGAGATTTTGACCGATGCAGGGATGCAGTTCTCCAGTCCAATGAGAGAGATGTTGAATGAGGTTGGACTTAGAACACCGCCCATATGGGGAACCGCCCACCGCCCTGATGGCTCCTCGAGAAGAGAGGAAATGCCCCGTCCACCCTTCGTCGGGCGAAGGAGCACGAAAGAGCGCCAGTGGGAGGGGAGGGGGGCTGCATTGTTCGAGCAGCAGCTGCAAACTTTGATCATAAGGGGGCATAGGTCGGCAAAACAATTGAAGCTCACTCAGACTCACTCAAGAAATATATCTTGCTCTGAGGGCTCACTCGGACTCAAACTCACCAAACTTTTTCCTCAGCCGGACTCACTCGGACTCAGACTTACTAAACATTTTCTCGTCCGGACTCACTCGGGCTCAAACTCACCAACATATTACTGAGGCGGACTCACTCAGGCTCACGGCTTCACCTGAGTCTGAGTGAGCCTGAGTGAGTCGACTCGTGAGTCCGTTGGCGTAAAATTAGCTTTTTCGTTAATGATGTCAATCCTCTTTAAAGCCAATATCTCACATAATCATGCTCTAAGATCTTGTACTTTCAAATACGAGTTCTCATCATATATCATCATTATCATATATCGATCCAGTAAGGACATTTTTTATGAAATATGCGACTCACGAGCTATTTTTATCAAGACCTTCCCATTAAAGCGTTTGCGGGGGGAGGTGATGGCACCCCTTCCCCTAAATACGCCTCCGATCAATAAATATTGAGGTGGCCCATCAATGCTAGTGTGCTGAGATATGTGTGAATGGAGTTAAGTATAAACGTAAGCCGTTATAAGGCAGATCGTAATGCTGAAGATGAGTATATAGGACCGTAAGTCGGCAACAAAAGGTGGAGCTCACTCGTACTCACTCAAGAAATATATTTTGCGCTTAGGGCTCACTCGGACTCCGAATCACCAATATTTTCCTGAAGTGGACTCACTTGGACTCAGACTCACTAAAATTTTCCTCAACCGGACTCACTCGGACTCAGACTCACGAAAATATTACTCACCCGGGCTCACTCAGACTCAGCGCCCAATCTGAGTCTGAGTGAGTCTGAGTGAGTTTGCCAACCTATGTAAGGGGGCGGTTGTGAGTGCTGGCGCATGCGTTATCTCGAAAGACATCAGACTCTTGTACGTGTCGTGCTCTCACCGCTTACCTAATTAGAGATGACAGAGAGCAAGGGCCGTATTCATTTACACCGGCGAGTTGCGCGAGATAGAATCCAAAAGAATTAGCTCCTGGCCTTACTTCGTTTAACATTACAACTTGTTGCTATCGCATTTGTTGCTTCGCCCCTGCTAGTGCAGCTGGACGCTAATCACGTCGGCATGATGTCCTGATGGTATAAGGCATGATGCACAGCGTGACAGCAGGAGAAGAATTTACCTCAAGAGGCGATAAAGTTAACACGTGGTCTGTGCCTAAGGCGTGTCAACATATGGCAGCTTGTACGTACTTGACATCCAAGGATCTCCATGAGGGCAGATGTCGGATTTTTGCAGAAGGCCATGAAAGCTTGCCACGTTCATAGGGAGCAACAAGGTGCTCGCATAAGAAAAAAACGTCTCTGGCGAGCACCAGCACGGAATGCACAGATTTGAAACGGCAGTGCAGCCAGCAGAGCACTGTCATGCACTTGGCACAGAGACGGATCACAGCACCTCTCTAGGAGCAGTTTCAAGACTGAAAAAGTATCTGTAAACGTTGGCCACAACCACCTTGAAAGCAGCCCGACAACAGTGATGGAGGTGAGGAATAATTGTTCCCGTTGGGTGCTCTTCGTGGCATTGTGTGCTTGTCTGTGACATCGACAATATGCTCACTTTACTCGTAGAACATCACACTTCAACCCACGTCATACTAGTGGCATAATGACACGACTTGCGTGAGCTTTTTCAATAAGGCAAACCCGGCCAAGCCTGAAAGCTGATGAGGGGCATTTCTGAGGGCACTGTCTTTTGTGTATTTGTGCATTATTTTTGCTGGAAAAAGCAGTTTGTTCCTTCTCTGGTGTTGAGGTAGAAAATGCGGCTCTAAGGGGTAGATAGTGTCTGACTTGCAACTGGGAGTGCTGCCTTATTCTCAATATTGTGACTGTCGTCAGAGGGATGCGCCCACTTAGGATTTTCTGGACAATAGGTTCAGTAAAAAGGAAGGGATGCAGTGACAAGGGCTTCTTTTTATTTGGCACTTTGGGATGGACGGTAGCATTTGCTTTGGTTTATGCTCATAAGGGAAGTGCTGGAAGAAATAGCAGTTGTGTGCTGCAGGGAGCCACGTGCAGGCCACACCACGCCTGTGCCCTCGAAGCAGCAGCAAGTGGAGCCGAGCATTGACTTTGAGCTCGACATCAAGGTGTTCTTCAACAGCGGCAAGTGCGTGCTGCACACCAGGGACCACGAGGAGGAGACCATCAAAATGTGAGTAGCTGGATGCCTCTCCCTCATCGAGGCTAAACAAAGCCAGGCATTGCATGCTTCTGTCTTTTGCAGGCTGTCAATACCGTTTCGAATAGGGTTGAGCCCGTTCCGATTTGCACTTTCGGAGAAATAAATAAGTTCACAATGTTCAACCAGTCTGGCAAAAATTTTTGGTCACGAGTGTTTGTTTTAAAGATGCACTGGGACGAAAGGTTCTATTTAAGTGGGATGAAGCTTTGATGTTTTGTGGAGTACATAGTGAGCCGCTGCAGCCTATTGGTGTGTGTAGCGCTAACGTGTTTTTGGAAGGCCATGATGTTACGACGGAGCTTGCGATTATTCCTCGGTTGACGCATGGTGTTATTTTGGTCGTGGACTTTTTGCGGGCGTGTAGTGCCATTGTAGACTGCCGCACCGAAAGATATTCGTAAGGGGTCTCATACTGTCAGGACTGCAGGTGGCAAAACGGCATTGTGCATCTGTGGCGACACTATCATACCTGCATCATCAACCGTTCATGTTCCTGTTGTTTGTAACGGCGGCGATTCCACCAACTTTGATGCAAATGTAGAACCAATGCACATCAATTGTATGATGAAGGATGTGTTGGTTCCACACTGTTTGGTGTCAATCAAAGGTGGACACGCTGGCTTATGGACTGTCAACTGTTCTGCAGAGCTGGTGATATTACCCAATGGTTTGAAATTAGCCCTCATCAGCAGAGAACACGCGGCCTTATTGGAGGCTGAACTTACAGATGTGCCGGAAGAACATCGTAGTCACAGTTCGGAAACAGCTCAAAGGTGAATAAGTTGCTTAGCACGAGTGAGCACTGAACATTGGTGGATGTGCTTTCAAAGCACGTCTTTGTGTTCGACTTTGCACAGAAGGATAAAATACCCTCATTCCTTGCTTCTCAAACACGCCATACCATCAACACAAGTTTGGCAAACCCAATTAGACTAAAGCCATATCGTATTTCACCATCAGAGCACCAGATTATTAATGAACTGGTGCATGAAATGATAAAAAAAGGAGTCAGCGAGTCCATGGGCAGCTCCAGTGCTTCTCATTAAAAAGAAAGATGGATCTTGTAGATTTTGCGTCGACTTTTGCCGATTGAATGCTGTAACAAAAAAAAGGACATGTACCCACTTCCACGTATTGATGACATCATTGACTGCCTTCATTCGGCCTCTGACTTTTCCTCAGTAGACTTAAGATCCAACTACTGCTTAATTCTAATGCATCCTGAGTACAAGGAAAAAACTGGCTTTGTAACCCCTGACAGGCTGTTCGAGTTCCTGATGCCATTTGGTCTGTGCAACGCTCTGGTGACTTTTCTAGAGATTTATGGACACTATTCTGCGCAGCTTGAAGCGGAACATCTGGATGTGCTACCTTGACGACATTCTCATCTTTGGCCGCACCTTCAGCGAACACAATTTGCGTCTAGATATTGTACTGAACTGCATCAGATATGCTGGCCTTGTTTTAAACACAAAGAAATGCCACTTCAGAGACCATAAGACCCTTGTGCCTAAACCACCCAGAGGTCGAAATTTAGTTGTGGTGTGACAGTTGTGCACAAGTCTACAACAAACACGTAGCCGTGAGAATTTTTCAAAACGGTGCCATAATAGTGGAGTTGCACAGGTTTGATGATCAAAACGCGGTGATCACTTGTTTCACTCTTTCCTTCACTACCCTCCACTCGTCTGCTTGGCTCCTCTCCCAAAGCCACTTGGCCCTCCTTGCCGAGTGCCCCTTCCAATCTCATGTGACATACCGGACGCACTCTTCGAAACAGCGGGCATTTCCGGTTGCCGCGACTCCGTGAACTGCGTGCTTCTCGGCTAACCGTTGTTGCCGTGCCAGCCTGTGCTCGTACGAATTCTGCCATACGCACCCTGTGTTGCGCGCACGCCTTCAAAGGATCACCAACATGATGGACCCGTACGGTGACATGTGTCGCATCTTTTCGTTTTGATGCGTGAAAGCCGTCACAAGACACTGTCGGATTCAGTCCACGCAGCTTATTGGACCTCTAGGTGTGACTGTGCTGATACGCTAGCGATTTGGCAGTTGCGTTACGGGCCACAGTTGCCGATTTGGGAGCGCGCACACGTGGGCAACACGACAAAGAACAGCAAGGAGCGCGGGCAGCTGCTTGCAGACTAACCGGAAGTAGGTTCTTGTTCTACCAGTCGCAGCATCACAGATTCAACACGCTAACGTCACCCATGTCACTAAGCAGACTGGAAGGGCCCGGAGAGGAGAAGAAATCGTTTGTTGGGAATTTGTGGCGCGCCCGCGGGTTGTAGCGCTGCCACGTGTGGCATTGTTGATCGTGACGGCATTCTGCACACGATGCGCGTGTTTACTTGAAATGTTTGAAAAAATAGCAGAGGTGGCTTAGGGGCCCTTAAGCACCTCATCGATAAGGATGGCATCCGTCCGGATCCCCAGAAAACAGCAGCCGTGGAAGCGTTCAGTGCACTGCACTCTGTTAAAGGGGTGGTGCCACCATGTTTGTGGCTTGCGCGTTCTTTGCTGTAAGCGTTTTCTATAGCTCCAGGAAGCATGATGCACGCACCAAGATTCATGTATTCTCTCTAAATAATTTAATATCACCTTTTGATGTGGACAACTTTCGGTTTCGGTTTCTGGGCGCCGAGGTTGGGCAGTGACGTAGAAGTGTAGGAGGCTTGGTCACGTGACCACACAAGGCTGTGACGCACTTAACCAGGAAGCGATCGAAACTCGGCGAGTGATGTAGCAACCGATGCTTTGCCGATACTATAGTGAACTAGAATATATTCTAGCTCACTACAGCCGGTACGTACGTTGCGAAGGTGGCGGAGGTCCGGAGGTCACTCACATCACTACAGCAGAACTGGTGTGACGTCACTACAACTTTCGTTGCCTTTCCTATACATCTACGTCAGAGTTGGCGCGCTAGCGATGGGTTTCAATCGGGAGAATGGGCATTTAGGTACAGTTTGGAAGTGAGTTAAAATATATTCTAAACGTTTGCTGTGTCCGACCCTTCGTGTGGAGTGTCCTTGCATACAGAGAAACCCACAACAGGCTTGTTATAGCCTAGGAATTTGATGGCACCACCCCTTTAAGGAGCTCTAGTTTTCTGGGGTTTTGTTCCTATTACCGCCTCTTTATACCAAAATTTGCCGACGTGGCATATCCGCCGGCATGCCTGCTACGAAAAGACATTCTCTTTGAGTGGACTCCGGAGTGTGACTCCTCTTTTCATCAACTTAAGATCCTGCTGACGTCACGACCTGTTCTTCAGCACCTCAATCCTTCAGCTCCAACGGAACTTTACCCGGATGCCAGCGGCATAGGTAGTGGTGCCGTCCCAGTTCAATGCCACGGTGACTGTGAACACGTGATCGCATATGCAAGTCGCTTCCTGACTAGGCCTGAACAAAATTACACTGTCACAAAACAAGACTACCTTGCCGTAGTATTTGCGATTCAGCGATTTCGTTTTACCTGTATGGACTCCCCTTCTCAGTCGTCACCGACCACTTGGCTTGTCAACCATCGTGACCCTTGTGGCAGTCTAGCGCACTGGGCTCTTTAGCTACAAGAATACAACTTCACTGTAGGGCAGTCGACAACATGCCTACGCAGACTGCCTTTCAGGTATGCCACTCAGCACTGTGGACTGTGACACCAATGACTTTGACCTTCTTATAGCTTCCGTGACGCCGAAATTTTCAGACCTCGACATTCTCAAAGTCAAACAGTGAAAGGACATTAAATTAGCATCGCTCTTTACCGCTACATCCACCCCTACTACGCCATTTTGGTGTAAGTGATGGACTCCTGTATAAGAAGAATTTTTCCAGCACATTTCTTCCCATTGGTGCCTTCGGCCAGTGATTCTGAGTGCTATGCACGACAACCCTACGTCCAGACATTTAGGTTATGCGCGGACGCTCTGTCACCGATTCGGGTGGTTGTGGGTGATGAATTCAGACAAGACTTGTCAAACATCAAAACACATTTATCAAACAAAGCACACAGCACTCAAGAAATATACAAATCTACAGAAATGCCAAGAACTGCAAACAAACTTAAAGTCGATGCAAACTTCACTAATAATTAAACTGTCCTAACTATAGTCTCTCAACGCCAGCCTTACATCTGCTTTTACTTCAGGCCGACCTACTTGTTTACAGAGGACTTGTTTCATTGCCAAAGTCCAGTAGGTCGTCGTTCTTGTTCGGTCATCACTAGTAGCCCACGATGCCCTCTCCAATCTCGGAGTCCAGTCTGCTGTCCGATGCGTCGCCTGTACGTGCAGACCAAGTAGGCTTTAGACCTGTTAGGCCTAGCGTCGTCGTCGGCTCCTTCGCCCGGCCTGGCATTCCACGTAGCACTCCGGGGATTGCCTTCAGAATCTAGCTCCTGAAGGGGACTTGCGACAGAAACGCTCATACTTGCAGGGTGCGGTAGCCGCATCTCCGAGGAGCCTTGCTCAAACGCCATCGACCGCACCGACAGACCCGAACGCCCGTTGCCAGTGCGTCTGCTGGCGATGCAACCTTCCACTGCTGAGCCCACGCAGACAATGCCCGCGGAACCGTTCACATGCCTCGCGCTCTCAAGAATCATCCAAGTAGTATTTATATGCTTCCTTGTTCAATAAATCTTTTAGTAGTTGCGAGTAAGCACTTGTCCCCTCCTTTTTTCATCTCCGTCTGTGTGCACTTAGATCAGTTAAACCATGCATATTGAATTGAATTGAAGTTTATTTGTCCTCCTGAATTCTTACACGATCGGGAGCAGAGGCTAAAGGCTATGCAGCCTGACATGGAACCTTTGCTCCTAAATACAGTTTGGCATGCAGGCCGCTGAGCATCTCAATCTGTCACAGATGTTTTCAGAAATAAAACAATAACACAACAAAATTTAGCATGGTCTTGTTACACAATTTCAGAGAAAACATAAGAAAAGAACTTCATCACAAAAGCTTCATCTCATAAGAAACTTCACCAATACACAATGTGAAGTAAAGCATAAGAAAAGAAACTACAACACATCACCCAGATTGATTGATAGGATGTAACAAATCAAGCATAGAAACTTTAATAGCATACTCAACATCATGGTTCATTAGGATGGACTTGATAATGGTGTTCGAAGGTATGGAATTGAAATTTATGAGACCGTGTAAACGATTTAACATTGTGGGAATTTAATACTGAATGTGTTGCTTGCCATAATTTGTCCTTAATGCTGGGATTTTCCGGCGTTACTGACGCATGGTATAATGAGTATTGTCAGGCGGGTTCTGAAGACACCGTGGCTTGTTTTGTTTAACCCATTGCAGAAGTTTGAAGTGATACAGTTTTGTTACCGTTAGTATTGCGTATTTTTCAAATAGTGGTTTAGTTTTCAAGTCCGTGATGATACCATGGTATTGCTCGAATGCTCGCAAAACTCTTTTTTGAAGAACTAGTAATTTTTTTATTGTTTGTGTAGTACCGTAATAACTCGAATCTAGGCCGACCCCGATTCTAAGCTGACCCCCTAAAGTCCTAAGCCCGAAAAAAAAAAAAAAAAATTACCTTGAATGTAAGCCGGGTGAAATTCACAAAGAGAAGACATTTATTTAAAATATGAAGATGAAACGGAGCAGTTGGTTCATCATCAAGATGCCGCGCTCATTCCGAGTCGTCGTCACTGATCTCTTTGTCGCTGTCCTCAAACAGTGCGCAATCCTCGGTGCCATCAAGCGCATTTGATATGCCGCACTTCTTGAAAGAGTGCACGATCAAAGTTCCTGGGATGTCGTCCCACGCTGCAGCCTGCCAACTGAGACAGTGATGCCTGCTTGATGCGGCCCGTCGGCGTCAGCTGGTGGTCCTCGGTGCTTAACCAGTCCGTGTATAATTCCCGCAGGCGATCCTTGAACGGCTTGTTGATGCAAATATCAAGTGGCTGCAATTGGCCCGTCATACCACCCGGTATCACGGCGAGGTCGGTGTCCATTTCAGCGCACGCGAAGAGCTTCTCCCGTTGGCCCCTCCAGCGACGAACATTCTTTTCGTCCACTCCAAAGTCCCGCCCGACTTGAACGTTGGAGGACGACTTCGCGGCTAGCACAACTTTCCTTTTATACGCCGCACTATAATGACTACGCTCGTTTGGCGCCATTGAGCTACGCCACACACAGCCCACTCGAAGCGAGACTCGAACTGACGAACGGCTCGCCTCAACACTCGCCACAAAGATAAAAATGGCGGCCTCGCGTGCGTACTTAAAGGAGCACTGACATCAAATTTACTCATGTCAAGATTTTTGCATCCACGAGTAGTTATCTACCCCCTAGTAGTGATTCGAGACCGAAAATGCAACTGAGGGACAAATAACTATCTGTTTTATTGATTTATATCACCGGTATCTAGCACGATTCAAAACGGCCTGCAAGCCCGCCATTTTTTAGCGCTGGCAGCACTCCCTCGCGGTCAACTTTACCACTTGTCCACAGAAAGGAGTGGCGTGAGGATCAGCTGCTCGGCTAACATTTCGTCTGCTAGGCACACACGTTCAGTCATGCCTTGTCACCAGCATCGCCGTCGTCGCCGTCAAAAGTATCGACTAGTGTTGAAGACGGCATTCTGGAACATAGAATCACCGCGATACGCGACGTCGCGAATCATTTTTGCTTCGAGCCTTTGCAAAACAGCGATTCAGAAATGTACGCCATTCCAAGCAGCAACGAGGAGGTGCCCGGGGACGCACGCTTGGGCCATACTCGCTGGTGTGTCTCAATTAGCTATGTCAGAGAATTGTAGCGTGCACGGCATTCCGGTATACACAAAGGGTCTATGGAATTTCGGCATAGCAAATGCACTCCAGCGGAGAAATAGAATACGATAGGTTTCTACAATAACAATTCTGTGCTTGCCAGGTTCTTCTTTGTGCCGCCAGATGGCCCCACCTATCCGGCATCTCACGGTTACGGCTGCAGTAACCCGGTATTACGCCAGCGCAAGGAAGTCCACGGACGAACTAACATTCACTATTAACGCTGCATGCGTGTTACTTGTTAGCGATGTTATTTATCTGTAGGCTACTCCACTTTGATAGCTTGTGGTCGTGTTGGCGTGTACCGTACGTGTAATGAAACGCCACGCACTTCGCTTTTTTCGCGCCTCGACGAGCAGGTCCGCACTACGCAGCGGTTCCCCGACATGCTGGCACGTAGTCGCTCCGATTGATCGCGCTCGAGCTGTGGAGCACACGACAATAAAAATTAGTCGATGCGACACGATGAATCGCAAGCACGGATCGGGACAGCAAGGAGAGCCACTGGCTGAAAGTGAGAGCGTCGCCTGGTGTCGGCGCCATGATAAATACACTCAGATCGGCGACGTCACTGTTACTAGCGTATCGTCACTCAGGATGGTATTTGCGGAATGTATCACACCTATTACGTAGCACTAGTGTCGATGTCGCAGCGTGATCAATCTTCCGTTGAGCTTTTGTACGCTGTTTGCTTTCGAAATAAAATTACTTCCACGCGACGGACGCCATTCAGATTTGGCCAAGAAGACCTATGCATACCGAGCAATCGAATGAATGGCACATCTCGACTTTAAAATTTGATGTCAGTGCTCCTTTAAGCCAGGTGTTGGCTCGGCTACTAACGGCTACAATACTGTCTAGGTGGCGCTAGTTTTGCAACACTTTTCTCGGTGAAAAATGGCGCGTTTTTCAAAATCCTCGAATCTAAGCCGACCCTGGAGTTTGATACAAAGAAATTCCGAAAAAACTATCGGCCTAGATTCGAATAAGTACGGTAGTACCCCATACCAAGATAGCATATGCCATTTTAGAGTAGAAAAGGGCATAATATAATTCTATTTGTAACCACCGTGGTAAGACTGGGCTGAGCTTATATAAACATCCAACTGAGTTCTACCGTTAGTTTTTCTATATGTGTGTTTCATGTCCAGCCTTCAGAAAAACCATACACCTAGAAACTTCTGGCTCTATCTCTTTGCCCTCAAATAAAACAGTCCAACTGTAGTTATACGGCTTATTAGGTGGGGCAAATACAATGTATTTCATTTTACTAACATTTAGTTGCAGTTTATTCAAACTAAGATAAGCGGACAACTTTTGTAGGTAGTTTTTAACCTGCTGTTCAAGCTCTAGAATGGATGTGCCGCTGAGGAATATGTTGTTCTCATCTGCATACATTATTAACTTGGGATATCACACAGGTCATTTATATAAATTGTGAAAATAGAGGGCCAAGAATTGACCCTTGCGGCACTCCTCTCGTTATGTGGATGCACCGTTGTTTATGCAAACATATTGATGGCGGTTTGTTAGATAGTCTTTCATTAACTCAAGAACCACACCACGTACGCCATATTTGCTAAGTTTACCCTTTAGCACTTCATGACATACCGAATCAAACGCCTTCCTAAAGTCTATGAACAAACCGAGCGAGTACAGTCTATGTTCGATGTTTGTGATCAGTTCATGTTTAATATTAAACAGAGCTGCTTCACAAGATTTTTTTTTTTTTTTGAAAGCCATACTGGGAGCCTCACTGATCACATTACACTTGTCAAAAAATTTGTTCAAGCGTACGTTTATTGCATTCTCAGATACCTTAGATAAACCAGGAAGAACGGATATTGGCCTGTAGTTTGTGAATTGCCTTTTATCACCACTTTTGAAGACGGCATACTCTCGCTATTTTTAGGCGGTCTGCAAAAATGCCAGTTTCGAACATTCGATTTATTCTATAAATGATCACTGGAGCTATGATATCAGCTACGTATTTTAGCGCAGTTGCCTTGACCTCATCAAAGGCAGCGGCTACGTTATTCTTAATCTGGTTTATTACTTCCTCTGATGTCACCGGAGATATTGACACTGAGTTTATAGGCCCACACTCCGTTAATGTAACACAGGGAGCTACGTTGCTATTGTTTTTGTATTCTGCACTGGTCATAGAGTAATCATTCATCTTATTTGCTGCGTCACTATCAGATAAGGTGCCTGCATTAGTATGAAAACATAGCGGTGGTGCTTCTTTTTTCTCTGACATTAGATTCTTAACCTCGTCCCACACCTTCCTAGAGTCATTTTTTATTTTCGTAAACAACTTTTCATAATATGTTTCCCTCGCACGCTTTAAGTTGGTGTTCGACCTATTTCGGTATTTTTTAAACTCTGACAATGCCTCCAGGTCCCGTGACCGAACAAAAGTGTGGTACATTTTATTTTTTGTTTTAATCATTTTCAGTAGCTTTTCATCAATCCACGGATTTTTTGCACGTTTCGGGTTTCGCAAGGTCACTGGAAATGCTTGATCATAATACACTTTTCAAAAAATGTCTCGTATGCTACATTTAGGTTTCTTTGCTCAAACACGCATGTCCAACCAACTGATTAAATATGTGAGCAAAACACTTCCAAGCCTGCAGCAGTAATGCTGTGAGATAAGGCTTCCAATGTGGTTTCACGTTTGACTTGCATATTTGGCAGTTAGCAAAAAATTGCTAGATGGCCGATGATGTCAGCCGTTAGCAGTCCAGAAAAACAGTCTCGAGAATGAATGTTTGTTACACATATGTCAAGTGAAATTGCACTTTTTTTCAGTTAATCTTGTGGCTTCCGTAATAAGATTGGTGCATGCAAAGGAGTGTATGATTTCAATAAACTTTTTAGCTGCAGTGTGTGGGGATCCGAGGCGCGCCCGAAGCCACTGCGCGGGCATTTCGCCGTTCCGCGAATCCTTTCCCTCTCCCGTTCTCCCGCGACGGCAAGTGGCGGCGTCTTGCGCTACTCGCCGGCTTTCGTGGTGGCGCTGCACGCGGTCTGAGAGCCGCGAAATTCAGCGCGACGGACGCGCGTGCACGCCGGGACGAAGTCTCTCTCTCCTCGAACGCCGCTGGGTAAGCACGCGTTTCCTTCTGACCCGACGTCCCCTTTGGGAATCGCCGGGCTGTAGCCTGCCTGGGTGCCTCGGCATCCTTGCAGGCGTGTTTACCTCAGTGTTAGCTCCGGTTCGTACGTGAAGCCAAAGAGCGGTGCCTAGTGCTCGTGCGCGGTCGTACCACGCCGAGCCGCACTTGCCGGAGGCCCACGCGTACGGAGATTGCCCTAGCTCTCGCGACCAGGCCCAGTGGTCACCGCGAGAGTGCGCAGCATAGCCGCGAGGGACCTTTTCCCGAGCGGCGTGTCAAAGCTCGCCATTGCCAGCTGCGACGTGCTGGCGGTTCCCCTTGGTGTATCGTCCGCGTGGGAAGCCCTTTGCTTCCCCGTGCCCCGGGAGCGGACGTGTACTGTGTGTGTGTTGGGGTGCCGCCGAAGGCAAATAAAGTGTTTGTGTGTGTATGTTATCTCGTACACTGTGTTTATGCCGCGCGGCGCTCAACGCCTTTGCTAGCTGAGCGCGTGCGGAGCGGTGCCCAAAACGTAAGCAGGCGACGGTAGACGCGGCCCTGTGGCTCGCTAAGCCTGAACCCGCGGTAGTCTTCGACTCCGGTGAGCTCGAGGCTACCACAAGTGTTACTCTATAACATATCTATGTTGACGTCCCCCATTATTACAAAACATGTCGAAAATCGACATAAAAAAGAAAGCATATGCTCCAAATACTAAAAAAAATCTAGTTGCCCATTGGTGGTCGATACATTACTAAAACTATTAATTTCTGTAAACAAACCGACATACATTCAATGTTGTTGTTCATTACTGAAAACTCGGCAATAATTTCATGCCTTAATAACATAAATTGCTATGCCACCACCTCTATCACACGAGACCATTATATGAGTAACCGTGGAAATGTGGCGGTTTTTCCGTTTTTCTTAGCCAGGTTTCCGTGTACATCATAATATCAAAGATGTGGGTGATCGAGGCATACAAGTCACTAAGTTGCTGCTCTTTATTTCCAATGCTACGCATGTTTAGGTGTAGTATTTTAAACCGTTTAGAATCACATGAAAAAGTCTCGTTAAAAGTGGCAACATTGTAATAGCTTCAGGACTGTCCCTTGCGTATGCGGCACTCTACAAGTACACCTAGAAGACCGCGCACTACGTTCCTTCGTTCATCTTTTCAGTGTCGCTAATGCATGCAATCCTCAACACTGGTGAGTTGTCATCTTTCTTTGCAAACACTTTGGCTCCTGCAGTCCGCTCGAATTTCCATCGTAGTTCCTTCTTTCTTTGCACTGCGGCACCGAGCAGTTGCTTGCCATAACGGGTTAGGTGTTCATTCATATAAACTCTGGAAGAGGATTGGAATCCAAGTTTCTTTGCATCTGATTTTGATTTCTTCGCTATGTCATGATCTCTCCGCTATATCATGTAGTCCCTCGTTGAACGCACTCTTGGACACTTTTGCAAAAGCTCGACTTAAAGCGGGTTTCGATCTTCCACGGGGAACCCAGCGCATGTGAAACGATAGTCTGGAAGCATTGCGAGCATGCTACAGCAGAGATAGGGGAGGGAGTGTCAGAGGAGGTTGGCTTTTTGAGGCCAGCTAAGTAACGTCATGTTGCACCCAGCAATACAGTCGATTGAGAAGAGAAAGAACCTGGCTTTTGCCTTGGAGTCGCCTTAGGGGCAGGCATTAGGGACTCTTTAGCATTCAGGCATTGTTGTACGTCACGGCGTTTGTTTGCCACATCAGCTGATAACAACATAGATGTATTTAGAGTGTTATTTCATCAGGCTCAATTTTATTGATCCAGTATTCTGTTTATTTGCTAGTGTTTTCAAAAATAATCGCTGATAAGGTTATTCCAAAACACTCAACTGCAGGACGGCCTTTTTTTTTGCATTATCGAATGAAATGTGGAGTGCTCCATAAATGATTTCCTCCATGAGATTTGCACTGAATTGTAATATTTCTAGCTCTTTGTAAGAGCCCCGTGATTATTATGAAGGTGCTTCAGTGTAAATGCAACTTGCATCTCCAGTGTTTTCCAATATGTGAAATTAGCTGCTCCAGAGCGCTTGCAGATGCAAAATTGCCTGTTCCTTAGTGCTCCAAGATGGAAATTTTTGGTGCTACAAAGTGCTCCAACATGAAAATTTTGCTGCTCCAAAAAATGCTCCAAATCAGAAGTCCTCGGTGGCATCACTACATAACTATCATAAAGTAATTTCTTTTTACAATCTTCTACAAAACACAGTTATTCTGCTTTGAAAAGTGCTCCAACAGCAGTCTGATTAGTTTCACCCTTGTGATTGTCATGTGATTGTCATGGTGAAGGCTATTAAAGACAAAATTTTTTATTGGGTGACATTGTGCCTGGGAAACAAAAAGTCAAAGCATACACTGTACACTGACAGCAGAAATCACAGTCGTAGGCCGACAGTAATCTTGTCAGCGGTAAGGCGCATCAACATTTATACCATCGAAGATTGCAGCCTTTTCGTTGGTGGTCGCGTCAGTTCTAAAATAAACTGTACTGCTCGTGTTGCGCACTCAAGCTTGTCAGAACAATCTAAAATAATTGGGAATGTTTGACATCCGGCGTGGTGCATGCAAGGCACCACGTGGAACATGTGGTTCGATTACATGAAAATAGAGAAAGAAGCGCGCCTGGCAGTATATGAAATAACTAGGATTTAAAAAAGGTATCTTAGTGGCAGATACCAGAAAAGTAATGTGAAATATGGTGATGACCTGGTATGGGCACTGGCACAGGCGGTGCTACCAGCGCAGTGGGGCGATAGCAAGCCTGCCGTGTGCTGTTTGTGCGACTCGCATTGACCCTAAACGTTCCACTGCAACTGCTTGCTGGGTTTTCGAACACTGAAAGCTTGAGTGATGTGAAGAGGGGCGAACATCGCTAAAGGGAGGCTACTCTAAGCACACCATGTCCACAATGTTAAATTATTCGCTCAGAGGACAGGTGCACAATGACCAAAGTGTGTGTGTGTCTGCCGAACAATATTCCATCAAAAAACCATGAAAGTTAATAGCACATAGGGGTTTTATTCCTACACCTTTTTGTTTTATCCCTTTTTCCTGTATTGAAATATATATTTGACGAAACTTACAAATGCAGAGCAGGCATAGCCAACCAGTGTAAGGAAAGAATAGCTGAAAAGCTCAAAGAGGAAAAAAAAGGAGGTGATTACTACGCTATCTTGTATCGATCATTAAGCTATGTCATACAGTCACTGTAGCTTTGTAAACTCAGCAGCTGGGAATGCTAGCGGCACACATTCAGTGGAATCAAATTGCTTTTTCTGTGCTCATTGAAAGATCTGCTCAAGTTGCAGTGGCCAAAGCAGGCTTTGTGCTCCTATTCCCAAAATGCCTGCTGTAGATTTTAGCATTTTCTTGTGAGCTTGTACAGACTGTTCTGTGAGCACCATAAAGTGTCCCCGCGGTAGTGAATCAGTGAGACAACACACTGCGATTTGGAGGCCTTGCTGTGGTTAATAATTGTTTCCAAAGTACAGCTGATCTGGCACAGGGCTCTATGTCCTGCCCAGCTGATAACAGCACCCTCCAGTGAATACAAAGACGGAATTCTTTGTCATGATGAACGAGCTGAATCCAACGTTGATGTCTGTTCTCCTATCAAGAAGTGGGGATACTTCGTTCCTGGTGAATTATCGTAAATACTGTGGCAGCCCAGAGCACAATACTGCTCCAACGCAAGACCATTAAACGATCATGAAAACATGTTTGTTCTGCAAAACTGAACCAAGACTGAAACAATCCGGCGCAAAGACTGTCACCCATTGGCGTGTTCAATGCTGCAGTCACCCCAGCAATGCCACGTCTAGTGTTAATCTCATCCGTGGAGAGTTAAAAGTGCAGTGTTTCTATTGCCTGTAGGTTTATGCAAATTGACTAGAAAGTGATTTGCAAAACCTGAATTACTGATTTACTTCTGTTCCCATTATCCTGTTCTCCATTATCTGGCGAATTTTACATTCAACGCCCAGAATTGGGAAGAATGAAATGAAGAGAGGCTACTCAGAGAAAAAGAAGGCACACATGACCAAATCTCATCACTGGCACAGTTGTGGTTTATGGCTTCGATGTTGGGACCCTTCCTGTAGCCATGGTTAAAATAGAAGACGGTGGCGCAAAGCGGGACAAGGGCGATACAGGAAGAAGAGACGTACACAGCGCATACAAGTGCGCTTGTATACGTCTCTTCTTCCTGTTTCGTCCTTGTCCCATTTTGCAGCACCGTCTTATATTTTAACTATGCACCAACTAGCCCAGCAACAAATTTTATTGTAGCCATGGCTTGAGTGCTGCTGCAAAAAGACTAGATGGCAACCTAGAAAGTATGAAATGGCTATTTGGGAAGTTTGGAGTGCTATTCCGACCAAGAAGCCCCTAGCAGTGGGGTCCAAGGGAGGGCAGTTCCAAGTTAGAGCTGCAGATTTCTCCTGCCAAAAAGCCACTCTCAGCGGGCGGCATACTTTGAAGTTATAAGGCTACTGTTAGTATTTAGAGTATACTGTTAGTGAAGGATACTGAGTAGGGCTCGCCGTAGCACTACAGGCTCACAATGGCGTGTGCCTACTAGTGACGTGGCCGCTGCTGAGGTCTACATAACTGCAAACAAAATTATGGCTTCTCCAAGCCACGAATGCAGAGCAATGTTTTAATAACACGAAGTAGAATTTTTTAAAGGGGCCCTGCAGCACTTTTCCAGGTAATCATCGAATGGCTTCATTAAAGGAGTTCAGAATTTGGGGATTTGTCGCACGCTTTATAGCGCTCTCGTACTGCGCTGAAAGCAACGATGACAAGAGGGCAAGAATCAGCACTTTCTTTTCTGCTTTCTTCTTCAGACACACAGCCGATTTTCAGGGTGATTGCGAGGGAGCGTGCGGGCACATCACACCATCCCAACAACACTAAAATACGCCAATGGTTGGGGGCTTTTTGTTTATGGTGCCATCACTTGGGTTTATGGCATCATTTTCGAGAGAAGAGCAAGTTATTTCTAGCTGACTTTGAGAACTGATTGTAAATTCCAGGCCACGTGCTGTCCTGTGATGTATGGCTCATATGTTCTCGGGAGCCTCGACTACCGATCAGAAGCGATTTCTGACTGTGCTGAAAAAGTTTTGCAAAGGTCCCTTGAAATAAATAACACGAGATAAATGCCTCGATTTTACACATCACTAGTTATTTTAATTTTCCCTATTCTTGGCCAATCCCCCAAAATTGGTGCAGTCTATTCCTGGAGGCCAGCAACAATGGGAATTTGAACCTAGGAACTCAGTGGCACAAGCTTGACTATGGCACCTCGAAAACCAGTGCAGAACAAGTCTTTTAGTTGCACTTATTGCAAGCAATGATAAAGTACGTGTAAGAGGCTAGTTGAGGGCACTGTGAAGAAGCTCTTGCACATTACTTGTCTTGTAAGCAAAGCAAACAAGATCGTTACCTGTTAGGATAATGTTAAGGACCATTCTCTGTCAATGCAAGGTGCCAAAAAGGTTTGAAAGGCTCATGTGACCATAATTATTATTTGAAATAAATTTTTATATTGAGATGACAGCCTCAGGAGCTGTCACCAGGAAAGAGAAAAACAAAAGCTGGTGTAGTGTTTAAGGAAGCGAATAATACAAACTGATGTTGTCAAGAGTCTGCACAGAGGTCAGGAAGCATGAGAATGGGAAGTTGGGCTAGTTGGAATGCATGCATGAAAGACGTAAAGAGGACGGGCGCTCCTGTGCACTCTGTGTTCCTTTATGTCTTTAGCGCTGCATCAATCATGTCAGGAAGCATCATTGGTGAAAACAGACTAGTCAAAGGTTGGCATTTGAAGAGTTCAGAAAGCCCACTCATACTACCTGCATATTGACTCTGACTACCCGCAAGAGATCAGTCGTGTCCATGCTGGTGCTGTGGCATGCAGAAACCACATGCTCGAATAAAGAAAACCACAACATTACTCTCTTAATCCGGGAACAAAGGACACTGTGCATGTGTTCATGCAAACCGACAACAGGGCATCTATTTGCACATTTTACATAGCATGCCTGCTGGCCGAACAAAACAAATGATAGACCGCCATTGTATTGACATAGATAGCCTGTTGGCCGAGTTATACAACCAATATTAGCTAATGTAACACGACAAGTACAACATAATGTGGAAGCAACGGTGTTTAACTCACCACATTGGGATGTCGAGCGAGTACAGTTTGTCCCTGTGAGAAAGCCACACCTATGTCTTTTTTGAGTCGGGCCTCACAAATTGAGGCATATTCAGGCGAATGGGAAAGAATGCAGGAGATTAACCCAGTGGCGCTCCCCCATCGCGCACATGCAACAGTCAGCTTTCCGAAACCAGCTCCAAGGACCATGTGCCGTTCCTCCGAGCCCGTGTATCCTTGCCGTCTAGTGAAAGCTGGCCTACGGGACACACGGGTACCATGCAGGGAAAACAGCTTCTCAAGGGATGCGAACATCAGTAAGAGCCTTGTACGTGTCGTGCATCTGTATGGTGTGCACATTGCCTACATACCTTCACGTCAATTCGAAAATGCTCTTGTAAACGTGAAGGAGTGCCTGCCATGTGAGAAGTTCCCTATTGTCATATACATTACTCCCTGTATGCAGTGTGGCTACATCAATAAAAGCTGAAAAGAACACTCAAGGAGCATTGGAATGAAATAAACAACAAATGCCACATGGTTTCCTGCGCTCTTGTAGAGCAGGCTGCCACAGCACCTGCGTCTTTACAAGAGAAGTCCGAGTGAGCGTTTTATAGGGGTTATAATATGCAACTTACAGTTACGCACCGTGCAGACCTGTCCATTCTGTGGGTCACACCACACACCGGTGGAACAGCACTTGCTCGCTGGCACTTTCACAGCAGCCTTATCACTTAGAGCTGGACCCCTGACACGTGGTTCGCATTCAGTTACAGCCACGCCAAGTGTCAGGCCAGTGGGGACAGAGACAATGGCTTTAAGTGACGGTGTTCACTCACCCTAGTTTTTTAAAACACCACTGCCAATAGAAGCAACAAATACTATTTAAAACTGAAGTAGTGGAGAATTCCACTGAGCCTGTGGGAAAAATAATGACTAGCGAGCAGTCACATGCGGTCATTCACACCCCTGTACTTGCTGACTACTTTTCTTGGCCATGACGGGAAAGCTACAGAGGCAGAGCGTCTGCACATATATATTGTCACGTGGTTGTGACGTCGACGAAGACAACAGCTGGCGTGGTCAAGATGAAACTCTTTATTCCCCGCAGGGGCGTCTGCGCAAGCAGGCGTTTGGTGTGTAGCGACACCACGTACGGACCCGAGCTAACGGGGGGGTTTCGACCCCCTCCCACGCCTAGCCGTGCGTGGCTTTGCCGTGTCCGGGGAAAAGGGGATCCTGGGGGTTGAGCCGACGCCGGGTGATTGGACCTTAAAGGCCCCCCGGCAGAGGCAACACACCTCTTTGGCCCCGGCTTCACGTAGACGGCGCCCCTGGGCTGACCCACCCAGGGGAAATCGGCAGTCGCCTTTTCCTGTCTCTCTCTCCTCTCAGCTTCGTCTTTCTCTCTCACTTTAAATCTTTCCTGTCCTCTCCTCTTTTCAATTCACTTGCGTTTTTCTAGGCGGCAAGGGTTAACCTTGTGTACTATGTCCAGTCTTGGGCATATATATTGGGTTATAGCTGCAGTGTATAGCTGACGTCTGCAGGTCTTAGAAACCTGCAACGTCCCCTTGTTGGGCTCGCTGGTGGGCGGCTAGCACCACTGCCGAATAGGAAGACTATTTGATGGCAAACTCTTTTCCCCCATTACATGATCGCGCTCACAAAAGAGTGCGCACCGAAGTAACCTTGAAGCTTCCACCTCAAATAAATGATGCCTTTCCCCGATTCCATGTCGTGCATTGTTAGCAGCCAGAAAGAACAGCCAGAAATCTCTCACCCTTTCTTGTGTCAAGATCCCTCACAGATAAGCTTGGACCTGGTTTCAAAGTAACAAAAATGGCAAGCGGAGACCTGCTTCTTGAAGTGTGTAGTAAAACCCAGCATGACAAACTGAATACCATTCAGACATTTGGCGACGTTCCTGTCACAATCACAAAGCACAAATCCATGAACACTGTCCGCGGCGTAGTGTCCGACGATGACCTGAGTGAACTCAGTGAAACTGAACTGCTCGAGGGCTGGAGTGACCAAAATGTAATCAATGTCCAAAGAATCAAAATCCGACGTGACGACAAAGAAATACCCACCAAGCACTTGATCCTGACTTTTGGCAGCATTACATTACCAGAGCACATAGAAACAGGCTACATCCGAATGCATGTCAGACCTTACATACCCAATCCCCGGCGCTGCTTTAAGTGCCAGAGGTATGGCCACGGATCTCAAAGCTGCCGTGGGCGGCTCACGTGTGCTAAATGCAGCTCTCATGATCACCCTGCAGATGAATGCAGCAACACACCCCACTGCATCAACTGTGATGGAGGGCACCCTTCCTACTCCCGGGCCTGCCCTGCATGGAAACGCGAGAAAGACATCATATCACTCAAAGTCAGGGAAAACATTTCTTTCAAAGAAGCACGGCGACGTTTTTCAATCGTTAGTCGCAGGACTTACGCTGATGCTGCACTCAAGGGGGCAGTGCGGCAGCAGCTTCCGGTGGCCGTCCGGACCCCAGACATTGGGGCGACGACGAGGCCACCTGCCCCCACGGCGGGTGTGGCTAGTTCCACCCCGCCACCTAAGAAGGACCAGCAGGCCAGTGGCTCAACGGTCCAAAAGACCTCCCCTTCCGAGGAGAGGCCTAAACCTAATGCCCAGACGCGCAGCGCGCGTTCATCCAGCGTCTCTGAGGAGACAATGGATATAACACAAGGCCCTTCGGCACTACCGCCGAAAGGCCGCCAGAACTCCATTGAGCGCTTGCCGAGAGGCAAGCTCAAGAGGTGAGCAGAACACGGAAACGATTACTTGACCTTGGGTCGGGTCTTCTGCGATGCAGAAGCATTACTCTATGATAGCATAATGGCAGTTCAGGTACTCCATTGGAATGCTCGCGGACTCTTACGCAACCTTGACGACATTAAGGAATTGCTGTCCGAATATAAACCCAAGGTCTTTTGCGTCCAGGAAACCCATTTAAAATCGACGAACAATAACTTTTTAAAACAATACGTTATATACCGAAAGGATCGCGATAGCGGCCTTTCCGCGGCCGGTGGAGTTGCTATATTAGCAGAAAGCTCGATAGCCAGCCAACATTTGGCGCTCAATACTCCTCTTGAGGCGGTCGCTATTCGAGCAATACTGCTTAACTCCTTAATAACTATATGTTCTATATACATCTCACCTGACTATAGACTCTCAAAAACAGAGCTCGAAGACCTACTAGACCAACTGCCAGAACCTTTTATATTGGTTGGAGATCTAAATGCTCATAATCAGCTTTGGGGCGATCCGCGCTGTGATGCGAGGGGGCGCATAATAGAACAGTACTTGCTATCGTCGGGTGCATGTTTGCTTAACGAGGGACAACCTACATTCTATAGCGCAGCACATAAGACGTACTCATCAATCGACCTCTCGATCTCCTCTCCTTCGCTCATGCCGTATCTAGAGTGGAAGGTGATCAACAATCCCTATAATAGTGATCACTTCCCGGTGGCCTTGCAAGCTACCGGTAAGCAGGAGGGCCCTACATTTCCTAAACGATGGAAGCTGTCTAAAGCGAACTGGGAACTATTCTATGCGCTATCATCGCTGCTATATAGCACTATAGAACACCTTGATGTTGAGGGTATGGCAGCGTTCATAACAAAATACATCATATCTGCCGCAGATGAATCGATTCCCAAAGGACCGGGCAGAAGGGCCAATGCTAAGCCATGGTGGAATGAGGAATGCGAAAAGGCGAAAAAGGATCAGAACAAAGCTTGGGGCATGCTGTCTCGCTATCCTACAGCTGAAAACCTAATAGAATTCAAGCATTGTAAAGCTAATGGAAGGGGCATCCGACGTATAGCAAAGAGGGAGAGTTGGATGAAATACCTCTCCTCAATTAATTCCTACGCAGACACGAGAAAAGTCTATCACAGGGCTAGGATACTCAAGGCGCAACCCGCTACCCCTCTTCCATTAGTAAGCAGTCTTGGAACCACACTTGAAAGCCAGGCTGACCGGCTAGGAGAGCACTTCCAGCACATATCGAGCTCGGAGCACTACTCAAGGGCATTTCTGAGCCATAAGACAACGGTGGAGTCTTGCCATTTCCGCCCACAGAAACCCACTGAGGGAGGGTACAACAGCCCCATCACTATGCACGAGCTTAATGTTGCACTTAAGAGCTCTGGAAACTCAGCACCGGGGGCAGATGAAATCACATACGAGATGATCAGGCGATTACCCAGAGAAACACTGGAATGCTTACTTGGCCTATATAACAAAATCTTGTCCACAGGGCACATGCCGCATTCGTGGAAGGAGGCCATAGTAATCCCCATCCTGAAGCAAGGCAAGGATGCATCGGATGTAAGAAATTACAGGCCTATTGCCCTAACTAGCTGTTTATGCAAGCTGTTCGAAAAAATTATAAATCGCCGTCTAATGTATTTTCTGGAATTTAATGGAATCCTAGATCCGCACCAAGCCGGCTTTCGCGTTAGCAGGTGTACGACAGATAACTTAGTACTGCTAGAATCGTATATTAGGGAAGCATTTGTGCACAAGCAGTATTGCCTCTCTGTTTTCTTTGACCTTGAAAAGGCATACGATACAGCCTGGCGCTTTGGAATACTAAAGGACTTGGATAGCTACGGTATATGTGGCAACCTATACAACGTCATACAGAGCTACCTGACTGACAGGAAATTTCGAGTACGGGTCGGTACAGCACTCTCCAAAACACACATACAAGAAAACGGAGTCCCGCAGGGGGGAGTTCTCAGCTGCACCCTTTTTATAGTAAAGATGAACTCTCTACGCACTGCTCTCCCACCGACTATATCCTACTCTGTATACGTAGATGATATCCAAGTAAGCTTTCGGTCGTGTAACTTGTCCATTTGCGAACGGCAAATTCAGCTGGGCGTGAACCATGTCTCGAAATGGGCAAATGAGAATGGTTTCGCAGTTAATGTTGACAAAACTGTTTGTGTCTTGTTTAATAAATCCAAATCTGTTCAGCCGGCCCCTTGTGTCAAAATCAATGGCTCACCCATCTGTGTTAAGAATGAACATAAGTTTCTTGGGCTAATTTTTGATGTCCGAATGTCTTTCATTCCTCACATGAAGGCACTGAAGTTGAAATGCCTGAAAACGATGAACTTGCTCAAAATGCTGTCGCACCCATCATGGGGAACTGACACTAAATGTCTGTTATCGCTGTTTAACAGTCTTGTTAAAAGCCGACTAAACTATGGCTGCGTAGTGTACCAATCAGCCTCAAAAACGGCACTTAAGATGCTGGATCCAGTGTACCACTTAGGCATTCGTCTTGCTACCGGCGCGTTCCGCACAAGTCCCGTCAGTAGTCTGTACGTTGAGGCAAACGAGTGGCCCATGCAACTCGAGCGTGAATACTGCAGCCTCATGTACACCCTTAAGCTATTCTCCATTCCGACACACCCCTGTGCAAAACTCGTGGCGGACACTTCAGCCCTAAGGTTTTTTGAAAAGCGACCGTCTCTTCCCAAGCCATTCAGTCTTACCTGTACCGCGACTGCTGCTTAAGCCGAAATACCGCTACAACAAGTTACTCAAGCACCTTCCATAGAGTGGCTCCCACCGTGGCAAAAAACCCACATAAAATGTGACATGTCTTTTTGCCACATAGATAAACAGCGCCATCCTCGTGCAGCTATACAACAGCATTTCCTATCACTCCAATACAAATATCGTGGCTGTCAGCAATTTTACACAGACGCGTCAAAGACTAGACAATCTGTATCTGCCGCTGCCATCGGGCCTGAATTCACCTCTTCACAAAGACTGAACACGCACACTAGTATTTTCACCGCAGAAGCATATGCCATATTAACCGCCATAAAATACATCACTAATAGTAACATTAAGAAATCAGTCGTATTTACTGATTCATTGAGCGTTGTTCGTGCATTGAACACTGGCAAACCAAACAAAAATCCAGTCCTCAATGATTTAGAAAGGCAATTAATTACAGCATATCCGCGCACCCCAGAGATTACAGTATGTTGGGTACCTGGCCATGTCGGTATAGATGGGAACGAGAGAGCGGATGCCTGCGCAGCAGTAGCCGCGCAAAAAAGCCGTGTTGACGTGGACACTGTGCCATACAAAGATCTCAAAGCGCTTGTCCACCGCAATCTACGTGAGAGGTGGCAGAAACAATGGGACCTCGAAATAAACAACAAGCTCCATACAGTGCAACCTCGTATTAAAAACATAGTTTTCCCTGGTCGTGATAGATACAAAGAAGTTGTTCTATGCCGACTCCGTATAGGACACACCCATAGCACTCATTCCCATCTCTTAAATGGCTCAAACGCACCAAAATGCGAAAGATGTGGGAAGAACCTGTCCGTTTTACACGTCCTTATCGAATGTACTCAAATGGAGATGGAGCGGAAGCGCCACTTTCCGGAGATCTTTAAAAGACATATCCCGCTTCATCCATCACTGTTTTTATCAGACAGCCCCATGGTCTCCTTTAACAAACTTTTACACTTTTTAAGCGACGTCCATTTTCTGCAACGTATATTCTGGCGACACAGGTAGCAGCCCAGCCCTCAACTCTGAGGGCAAGGCTAGCCTTTATTCCTGGTGATATCGGTGGCTTATCAGACCCTACCACGGTAGGGCCACTTGGTATAAGCCGCCAGATATGTTTGTAGTCCCTCAGCTACTGTTGTGCTACATGCAACATTTTATCTATTATGCACTGTATCATCACTGCCCGCGATACCAACATACTATCACCTGACATTCCTTGCACATATTTCATGTCATTGTCATAATTTTATTATGTATATATACTTTACACATATTAAGTGCACTTCATTTTAGGCCCTTTACAGCCATGTTACACTTACTCACACTCATTGATCAAACCGGTGCATTTACATGCTACATTGCTTTAGCGCTCTATGGCCATTGTAGCCTTTGCGCCACAAAACCATAATAATAATAATAATAATGAAACTCTTTATTTGGTCGAACTTGTGGCCGGGAAATGAAAACTCAGACTACAGCAATACACGCTGTACACTGCTAGCGGCGAACAGAGCGTCGACCGTCGATCAACTGACAAGCGGTCAAGCGCGTCGGCTTTTATACAGGCACTATCGAACTTTCCAGCAATATCGCTGGTGGCGGCGTTACCTCTCGACAAAGCTGGAACATTCGCGTGCGGTGCGCAATCTTAACAAAACGATCTACTACAGTCGCGAAGCTTCTCGAACACTGCTTCACGGACAGCGTCGAGCTTTGATAACCGTCCCTGCCGGTCAAACCCGAATACATCAAAACGAGACAAGAAGTGGGCGTGGCAATATACGCCTACGTAAGTAAACCAGTATGGCACACGCTTCGTGCCGCTGTGGAAGGGGATAGCTGTGCGACATCATCGTTTATAGCATCTGATTGGTCGGTCCACTTAGGGGACCATTTGTGGGTAAACTTCATCATTAGTTTCCTAGGTGAGCAGGCAGTAGAGCCTGAATTAGACGGACACTCACCTGAAGGTGCAGACGCCATTTAGCGTTTGAGACGCATGTAAGAGGCACGACTTTCTTGGCAAAATGGCAATCCATAAATTAAAGCAAATGTCTCACTGATGCGAGCTGTGAAAGAGCTTCGTGCAGACGGTGAGTTGGAGTTCTTTTTTAATTCTGACATAACAGACACAGATGCAGTTGTGGGACTACATTCATTAGCAGTGTAATTTACGCAATTTGGCCTTCACTTCATTACCAAGAAAAGTTGTTGTCCATGACTATAGAGTTGAAAGACGAAGCAGCATCATAAAAGTAGCATGCATTTTCAGTGCTGCAAGTCTCCTCATAACAGGAAGAAGAGGGAATGTCCCATCTTCAGCAATTTCAGCAGGCAGCGAAAGGTAGTGGGAATGGCAAAATTCTCTTTCCCTCTCGCCACTGCATACAAAGCGTCTCATGAGCAGAGGCACAACTGTTTTTGAGGTACTGGGATTCTCATGCAATCCCACTGGCTTTACCTTAAGGCACTTCCCATTCAGATGCACTTGGAATCACATTGACAAAAATTTTTAATTTGATCTATGCTCACACTTCACTTCGTGCCCTCAACTGCATGTAGCCTCATTCTCTTCCTGTTTCACCTTTCATTGTGAACAAGGCTCCTGTGTGGGGGCCAAAACACCAGTCTTTTAAAGGGAAAAAAAGGTACTAACATGTTCATCAGCACCTGCTTTTGTTACATAACACCAGAAAAAACAGACACCATTTTTACTAGACGCATATGCTTCGAGAGATATCTTTGAAAAGGTCATTTGCAATTATAGTCGGGTACAATGTTAGAAGGCAGCGGCATTTTCCCCTCAAAAGCGGATGCACACTAGCCTCCACCAATAGGCGCACACTTCAGGTGACGTCATGAACCGGATGGCCGGTGACCCCGCCGACGAAGAACACGCCTAACATGGCTGCCCTCGTTTCGAACTGGGCCGAGTCGCGTCAGATCCATGCATCTCCCTTCGTCAGAGTGAATTCGAATTGTTTGTGGGGGTCTGTCATGCCGGAAATACTATTGTGAGATTACGATGCACAATTTGTGCCGTGTGCGTTTGTTCTGAGCTGTGAGCCGGCAAAGAGAGACTGCAGTGAACATCGGTGACGTTGTGCTGCGCTTCGTCTGGAAACAGGATCCCGCGGCGACATACCGCTGCAAACAAACATCGTGCGTGTTTGTTCCATGGTGTTTTGTTTTGCTCCTAAGTGAAGTTACAACAAGGAGAGTTTGCCAAAGTCTGGTACCTACTGTGAGCGGCGGACTTGTTTGTGTACTGTGCCCCTGCGTTTCTCGTCAGATGTGGCAAAGTGATGGAGCAAAACCATTATTAGGATAAATGAGAAAAGCGTACATGGGGTGGGAATCGAGCGCGCCTTCCCCTTTGGCGCCTCGTTCCCCAGCTAGCGCGTGTGCTGGCCCCGCGCGGCTCGAGCGCCGGGAACCGCCGTTATTCGGTGACATGGCTACCGTGGCTACACCGCCAGGCCTTTTTGCTCGGTGCCGTTGTCAGATGGGAGGAGACGCGGTGCCCGGAGGCACTTTGTCCCAGAGTTCTACGATACTCATCAACCCATCATCATCCATACGTCTATCCCGGCACGACCTCCCCCCCGGGTTGAGGAGGGGAAGATTTGTTTCGGAAAGACGGTCCCTGCCCGGACAAGGGGGCTACCGCTCGGCGCAAAGCGCCAAACAGACGTAGCCAGTCTCACGGCCCCACGCCAGAGAGACTCGGCCATGGGGCTACAGTTTGGTGCGGCAACTTTAGTCGCCGCACACAAAACAGACGTACCCAGGAAATACCGCGCGGCTGGAAGCCGGCGGGGTCCTACCCGGACGGGGGGGCCACAGTTCGGCTCGACGAGTCCAATCGTCGGGCACTGAACTGCGACCGCATTGGGGCTACCGTTTGGCGCGGCAACCTTGGTCGCCGCACCCAAACTAGACGTACCCAGGAAGTACCGCGTGGCCGAAGGCCAACGGTGTCCTACCCGGACAAGGGGGCCGCCGTCCGTCGCGGCGAACAGAGTCACCGAGCACAGAACGGAAACGACCGACATGGACCTCGTGGGTGGAGCCCAACAAGGCGACTGGATTACCCGGGCGCATGCAAGGCACGGGTAAGCAACAGCGGAGACCTCGACCGTCATCACCGCGGTGTAGCAACGGATGTCGCATGCACCCAGACCGGCTCGGGCTGTTGGTTCCGCAAACACAAGTGACCGGCACGCTAGGCCAGTTCGGTGTACCTTAAAAGGAGCCATCATTAAAAGGTGATGGTGATCTGCCCTCCTGACTCACTAAAGATCACTGCCGGACGGTGCCAGGTCTCGAGAAACTTCTTCACGCCCAGGCGCTGCCGTTCCCGGTGGAGGACAAACCAGATCTCCTTCCGCACTTTTGCAAGTACTTCATGAAGACCCGGCCGCCTCCCACCGAAAACGGCAGCGCACCGTGCCACCCAAACTTGGTAAGAACACTCGACGAGAAGAAGCACGTACTGGTTAACCGCCTGCGCAGGCAGGGGATTCAAGAACCGAACGGTTTCGAATGGAACTCCGGGGTGACCATACAAGCTAGCTATCCTTTGAAGGAGGGCTGCTGGGAGTGCACACTGAGAGAAGATGTGAACCAAATCCTCCCTACTGCCACAAAACGGACACTTTCCTCTGGTAGGGATTTTTGTGAAGGGCCTGAATGTTATGGGCAGGCACCCTCTTGCCATGCGGTACATGAATGTAGCGCGCTTGGCGTCCAGAAAACTGGCAGTGATTAACTTCCAGTTAGGACTGTGGCGGGACAGGTCATATCTCACACAGTGGGCCGGGAGGTCCGGCGTGAGTAAGTCGACTAGATCATGGAGCTCGAGAGAATCTAGCTCTATCCCTGGATTGGCGTCACGGAGACGAGCCAGAGTGGAGGCGGCCCCCGCATAGAAGGGTGAAGGAGTTCCCGCCCGAGGCACCGAGTTAGAAAATGCCTCAGGTGAGAACAGCCGCAGTCGTGTGCTTAGGAAAAACGACGCAAAGCTTCGAGTTAGGAGCATATCCGATTCAAGAGCTACCCGTGTCCATCTAAGATGCAGCGCAGTGGCCACGATGCCCAGGTCGGGAATTCCGAGTCCTCCCTTATTCCTGGGCAACTTGATCACAGGACGCGCCACATACATAGAGGAGCCACTCCATAGAAAACGAAAGAGGAGCCCCTCCAAGACTAGCTTGGTTCGGGTTGCAACCGGCATAACGGAAGCTACATAGGTCAGAAAAGAAAAGAGCAGCGATCGAATGATCGTTACTCTGGCCGTCAATGGGCATCCCAAGGCACCGATTTCCTGAATCCTGTCGGTCAGCTTTTGCTTAGCCAGCCTCCAGTTTTCAGTAGTCAGGCCATCCGGTTCGAAATGGAAACCCAGAATACGTAGGCGTTGTTGCACGGGCAGGCCGTGAACAGGACGCGGACTGGAAGGAGCGGAGTTCAGATACATGACTACACTCTTGGACCTGTTTATCCTGGCTCCGCTCGCCGAGCAGTACCCCTCCATGACGTCCAGGACGGTGCAAACTGTGGCCTCGTCAGGGACAACAATGGAGAGGTCATCTGCGTAGGCAAACAGTGCGACAGGAGGGGAACCTGGTGGAAGGGGAAATCGACCGATGCTGTTGTCACTGGAAAGCCTCTGCAGAAGCGGCTCGAACGCAAGCACATAGAGGGCAGGCGAGAGCGGGTCCCCCTGCCTAACTCCACGACCTACGTCGAAAGGCTCCGAGATGCGATCCTGTATTACAACAGCCGAGCTGGGACGAGAATAGAGAGCCCTAACCATACTGATAAACTGGCCGCTGAAGCCGGCCTCTTTTAAAACCTTGAAGAGGTACCTGTGACTGATAACGTCAAACGCCTTTTCTTGATCGAATGAGCAGAGAATGCCGCTGAGATTCCGTGCATTCGCCCATTCGATCAGGTCCCTGATAGCAAAGCCATGAAGCTGGCAGGACCGCCCTGGAACACAACATGCCTGGTACGGACCCAAAACCGTGCTTAGCACTGGAGTGAGTCGTACGGACAGGCACTTGGCTATGAGCTTGTAATCGCAGTTCAGAAGGGTGATGGGTGCTCGGTGCGTGCCATGTGTTGGTCTTCCCCGCACGAGCCACGCGTCCGAACGTGCCTGAGCATGCTCGTGCCACCACGTGACCACGCTAGCCTACATCACTGTGCAACGCCTGTCCTCATTGGCCGCCAGTGACAACCCCCTTCCCCTTTGAACTCGCTTCTGTCTGGCACTGTCTTGCCCGCGGCAGATGCTCTCAGGCCAGCACGAGAGGTTGACGTGCTGCTCTAGCAGGCGGCTTCTCGTTCGTGTTTGTTGTGTCGCGCAACCCCTGGTGACATGCTAAGACACCAGTGCGGTTGAGCTCTCTATTCATGCTACTGGTTGGAGCTGGGTCTCTTCCATGTCTCTTTGCTACCACCAATCCGGCATGGCCATGCCGGTCATGTGACCCGTGCCTCGCGGACCAAGAGCCATTCTTCCCCCTCCTTAAAACCACCTGCAATAAACGCGGGAGAGCAGTCTCCCGTCAGTCTCGCCGAAGCTTGGTCTCTGCGTTGTCACTTTACATGCCCTCCCGCCGTTCGGCCTCTCCGTCGGCCTGCCGCGGGTTACGCCGCGCTCCTGCCCTACACAACAGTGTGCTCGACTGCGGCCCATCGTGTGATAGTCATAGTGCCGCTGGCAGGTATACTCAATCGGTCTTGTGGAGTTCCCCTTACGGCCTGCAAGCCTGTGACTGTCACACTGTGGTGCATCTTGGGTTAATAAACCCGTGCTTTTTGTTGACATCCTGCCTCGAGTGCCTTTTCTGCGCCGTGCTGGAGAGTGGACGAACGCGGCCGTAGCGTCTTTGTTCGCTGCGGCAGTGGAGAACGTCACGCCCTTTCCCGGTCGCCTCGTAAGGTAAGCTTTGTGCTAAACCTATCTCCACAACGGATGAAACCAACCTACGAGTTTCTCTACAGAAAAGATTTGCAAAAGCAATTTCCAAAGCAAAGATTCGTTGCTGCCAGCTCAGCACGCAAACGACCGATCGTTGGCGGCTGTGTAATAAGATAGCCAAGCGTCTAGCAGCATCGTTCGAGTATTGTGTAGCACCGTCGATTGATTGCTTTCCACCAATGCTAACAATCAGTGACTAACGCGTGCTGCTTGAGCCAATGTCATTGGATTATTAACGGTCAGGCGTTTGGGAGCAGTGTTTGTTTCCTTAATGTCAGCCTCGGTGCTAATATAAAATTATGACTGATACACTGGTGCCATTACAAGGACATGAATTCGCGCCGCTGTGTGACTTAGAACTCTTCGCTCATTGCACACGCCAGCTGTAGAATGCCTGCTGTGACATAATTGCGCATAAGTTGGGCTGCCAGCGCTCGACTTGCTTTCCCACAACACAGCTTTGCGCTGTTTTTCGATTGTCATGATATGTCGCTACCGAAAAATTTCTATGACAGTGAAGGCAACAGAGCCATTATATACATTAAAAAAAAAGTACAACAAAGTAGGCACAGCTGCTTGTGAACTGACTCCTAATAGTTCTGCTCGCATGTGCGTTAAATGTACGTATGTGTTTTCTTGCCTGTTTTTGTATATTTGTTATTTTACCGTTTTTTGTGTTTTAGATCTCAGCTTTCGCGCTCGCGTTTGTGTGCACGTGTGTGAATATGCGAGTGCTTCCGTGCGTGTATATGTTTATTCCCATTTCTGTCCTTTTATTTTGTGGGAGAGCACGCGCGCCCATTTCCTTTTCTTAAGGCTGGCGCGATCGCGAACTGACAGCGAGAGCCGAAGGACCACTAGGAGAGGAGCACCGTCGCCCTTTCCGGACAACCCCTTCTTTCCCGTCACTCCGCGCGCCAATCCTCGCTTCCCGGCTCGCGGGAAAGGGAACTCGCCCTGCGAGGGAAACAACCCTCGTGGTGGGGAGGGAGACGGGAGGTGAATAAAACAGCCGGGCAGACGCTCTCTCGTGCCCTGCTGACCTGCGAGGTAACACCTCACCGCCCCGAGACCCGCCAGCCGATCATCGACCGAAGGTGTAAGCGTTACCCTTTGTTTTCTACGAGAGCGGACTATCCCTCTACGCGACATTTACGCGTTATTGCTAACGTAGCAATAAAGTGTTGTTCGTTGTTCTAGCCTGTTGCCTTATTCGCCCGAACCCGTCGTAGCTGCGATGACGCGCGCTACCGGAAGGGGACGCTGACACGCGCACGGTACGACTATTTGCGGCTGGGACCGGAGCTAGGCTTCTGCACCAGCCTTTCATAGAGCGGACCCCCCTCATCTGGCGCCCAACGTTAACGAATTTGGCTAACACGGCTGAACTGCAGCTACCCGATTTGAACAGGGAGTTTGTGATTCAAACAGACGCAAGCGACCTGGGCTTAGGAGCAATTTTGCTTCAGGAGCATGGAGGTGCCCTCCGACCGATTGCGTTCGCGAGCCGTTCGTTAACGCCGGCGGAGAGGAACTACTCGGTAACAGAGAAAGAGTGTCTCGCGATAGTTTTCGGTCTCCGTAAGTTTGACTATTACATCGACGGAGTGGCGTTTGTTATTGAGACGGACCACATGGCGCTCACGTGGTTGAGGCGCTTGAACGAACCAAGCGGCCGCCTGGCTCGTTGGGCATTGCTTCTGCAGCGTTACGACTTCACCGTACGCTACTGCAAGGGCAAGAACAATGCCGCGGCCGACGCACTATCGCGTGCTCCAGTCCGTCACGAGACTGACCCGGAACGGACCGAGAGCGAGACACTCGAGGTAGCGCTAACGGAAACAGTAGAACAAACGTCAGTTCAAGGCACAAGCGTGAACCACGTAGAGGCTGTTGTTAGCGCGGGGATTGTTTTCAGCAGAAGGGAACTGTTAGAAGCTCAGCAGAAAGATCCGTTTTGTCGAAAGGTGTTCGACGGGCTCCGGGAGCCAGGTGGCGACGCCACCGCGCACACGGGGGCAGCTGGTATTGCTGTCGGTGCGGAGCGCTCGGCAACAGCTGGTAATGCTGTGAGCGCGCTGGATTCTTATCTGCTGGATTCTGACGGCGTCCTGCTGAGGTACATCCCATCCGACGATGACACAAGTGAGTCATTCAAGGTCGTTATACCGCGCAAGTTGAGAGGAGCACTGCTTCGCTACTTTCATGACTCGTGCATTGCTGGGCATGCGAGCGGCCCTAAGACTTATGCTAAGTTGTGTCGCCGCGCTACCTGGCCAGGCATGAAGCGGGATGTGATTCGTTACGCCCGTTCATGCCACGTGTGCCAAAGCGTCAAGCCCCGAGGCGGACGACCGCCCGGCCTCATGCAGCCGATCAACAGCCAGACTCCCTGGCAAATCGCGGCATGTGACGTAATGGGACCGTACCCCACAACTCCTAGCAGAAACAAATTCTTGCTGGTGGTCACGGATCACTTCACTAAGTGGGTAGAACTTTTCCCCCTTAGAAAGCTGATGGCTCGAGTGATCTTGGATAAGTTGATGGAGGTTTTCACCAGGTTTCGTTTCCCTGAGCAGTTGATAACAGACAACGCGTCTTATTTTACTGCGAAGGTGTTTGTTGACACGTGCGCTGCGCTTGGCATTAAGCACAAGAAAACAACCACCTACCATGCTCAGTCGAACCCCACGGAACGAGTTAATCGCAACATCAAGCACATGCTTGTCGCGTTCTCTGAAAGGCACAAGGACTGGGATACCTACCTTCCAGAGATCGGGTTTGCGTTGCGATCGACTGTGAACCGCTCGACTGGGTATGCGCCTTCTTTTCTAAACCTGGGAAGAGAACTGCCGAATCCGATGGAGACTGTACTCGCGGATCGCAGTGGAGTGCCTGCAGTGGCGCCATCAGCACGAGCTGAATACGCAGCGCAGTTGCGCGAGAAGCTAGCGGAAGTTTTATGTAAAGCACGCAGTAATCTCGGCACTGCTAGGGCACAACAGAAGGCGCAGTACGACCGCTTGCATCGGAACGTACACTACGAAGTGGGCGATCTGGTGCTGCGACGCCATCATGTTCTTAGCGACGCTAGCAAACAGTTTGCAGCCTCGCTGGCACCGAAATGGTCCGGGCCGTACCGAGTGCGAGAGAAGGTTTCCTCGCTTGTTTATCGGCTCGCGAACATGAAAGGCAAACCGAGCGGCGGACCAGTGCACGTATGCGACTTGAAACGCTACGTGTCACGGGAGGAGCATGGGGACGACTATCAGTCCCCCCCCCCGAGCCGCAGGCGGCGGCTGAGAACGCTCGAAACCGAGTGAAGAGCCCTGAGCCGCGGTACTTCTTGCGAAACAGGCGGAGACAACTCTGCATGTTGGATAAGCAAAAGGGAAATAGGTGCCGCCGGGACGGCTCGGAGAGGAGACCGCCTCCTCACGGCGAGCCCACACTCACATTCCGTCGTTGTCGCAGCCCCACCACCACCGGCAAGCATCGGCATGGACGCCTGACTGGAGGTCGACTGGTACCTCCCACCGCCACTTCCACGCTACCCCATCGCCCCACCACCCGGCCTCCACACAAGAGGCCCGAAGACCAATGCCAACCCAACTGGGAGAGCCGGCTGCCTGGGGGCCGCAGCCACCAGGACGTGCCAGGGTTGTGTGGACACCCCGATTGCCTATGCTCCCTCAAGGTCATGGCGCAGTACGCCGAAAACCCCGAGCCCCGCCAGACCGGAGGAGCCCGAACCATGCTGGAGAGGCCGCCTGGAACGAAACACTTCGTTGACTCGCTCCTCTCAATTACCACCAACAACCAGAGAGGCGGGGCCCAAGGAGGCGCGGTCCGGACCACGGGGCTGCAGGAGCAGGCCAGACCTACTGCAGCAGTGACGGCGGAGGCGACGACTGGGGAAGCCATGACGCAAGGTGGCACGGCAGCGAAGACCGCAACGAGGCCGGTGGTGGCTACTTCGGAGGCAGCGGCGACGCCAGTGGGGGCACCGGCGACATCCACGGCAGAGGGCCGACCGCAGGAGGGCACGGACCTGGATCGATCCGTCCTAGCCTTCCTCGATGAGGAATAACAAAATATTACCTCATGGTGCAGTCTCTGTCGTCCGAGGGCTTTCTTAAGGGGAGGAGGATGTGGGAGAGCACGTGCGCCCATTTCCTTTCCTTAAGGCTGGCGCGATCGCGAACTGACAGCGGGAGCCGAGGGACCACTAGGAGAGGAGCACCGTCGCCCTTTCCGGACAACCCCTTCTTCCCCGTCACTCCGCGTGCCAATCCTCGCTTCCCGGTTCGCGGGAAAGGGAACTCGCCCTGCGAGGGAAACAACCCTCGTGGTGGGGAGGGAGACGGGAGGTGAATAAAACAACCGGGCAGACGGGCAGACGCTCTCTCGTGCCCTGCTGACCTGCGAGGTAACACCTCACCGCCCCGAGACCCGCCAGCCGATCATCGACCGAAGGTGTAAGCGTTACCCTTTGTTTTCTATGAGAGCGGACTATCCCTCTACGCGACATTTACGCGTTATTGCTAACGTAGCAATAAAAGTGTTGTTCGTTGTTCTAGCCTGTTGCCTCATTCGCCCGAACCCGTCGTAGCTGCGATGACGCGCGCTACGGGAAGGGGACGCTGACACGCGCACGGTACGACTATTTGCGGCTGGGACCGGAGCTAGGCTTCTGCACCAGCCGTTCATAGAGCGGACCCTCCTCAATTTTTGCATTTGTTCTTGTAAGCATGCTGCAGCCACATCTTCCTTTAGAATTTCATTAACTCGTCTCATTCAAAGCACCAAGTCCTGTGAATAGCAGGGCTGGCCTCTTCGATGTCATTAAAGCCTTTCGTCTACCTTGTCTCCTCAGTCGGTCATCTTGCTTTGTTTTCTCCCACTATTCTGACCTTGCTTCTTGTGCTGTTGCCGCAACGTGATTAACCAACTTGCACTAAAGAAAGTTCTATCAGCTGGGACAACAGAAGCATTGACAGATACAAAATGTTAAAAGCATCACGTGGCTTGCACAGTTACTTTGTCTCTTACCCCTGTTAATGTGTTTATGCATCAGTGCATACAGCACCTTGCCAGAAGTGCACATGAAAGTGTGCCATATTGTGAAACATCACCTTGCTATGTTGTTGCATTCAGTCTTAATAAACAGATGGTTTCACTGCCCGTCACATGTGGTGGTACACGCACACACACATATATATATATATATATATATATATATAACATTGTGCAGTGTGGTATCATTTCCTGTCTTGATGCTTTCATTATTACAAACGCAGTTTTCTAGTGAATAGAGTCCAGCAAAGCAGTGATATGAGAACTTTTGCAAATTTCACCATTTATTGCTTCACCAATATCACTGTCTGAATCAGTCTGTCGCTTTGCCTACGGCTTGTAATAAACAAAGTGACTCAGTAAAACACATTCAACTTTGCTGAGCATTTTTCCGGTATGTAAATGCGACAAAAAATGCTAGCAAAGTTAGTCACCTTATTAATGGTGCTTGCAATCGCCTTACTTGCTCTAGTCAGATTAATAAATTAAAAATTGACTATGACAGCACTTCAATTTTCAGTGTAGACTGCTAACGGAGCCATAAAGCGTGCTCAGACTGCTGCTATTTCACTATGGAGCGCGTCAAACTCGCCGGTGGCTGCCTGAATGAGCATTTTGGGCCTCACTAAGCTATATAGTGATGTTTTATATTTGTTCTCTTATTTGCATTACTTGTGCGAACCAGATAACCAAAATATACAATGCACCCACATGAATGTGCTTTGGCGTGAAAGCTGCTAACAGTAGCTGTCAGTATTGTGTTACTTTTGCTATTTCACCAGCACTGGCTATGACATGACTGTGATTTCCAATGCAGACTGCTAACAGAACTATAAAGTGAGCTCGCTACTGCTATTTCACTATGGGGTGCGTCAAACTCGACGGTGGCTGCCCGAATCTGCCCGAATGAGCATTTTGAGCTTGCCAACGATAATCAGGGTTAACAATAGTGTTTCATTTCAGATATGCCAGCATTGAAATGTGTTTCTATGCCACTTCTTAAATCGAGCATGATCTGTGCAGCGCGTTGCTTATCAGAATTGAGCTTCTATTATAAGGAATACGCCATCAATGAAACGTACTGCTTATTTATTTAAGAGGTCACGGAATGGATGGTTGGCTGTTGCGAATCCACCGGAAAAATTTGGTAGCCCTAACAAGGGTTGTTCTTTCGTTAATAAGAAGCAGCTATGCTTCGTCGAGTGGCTCAATGCCAGACAGCTCACAGTCGGAGTTGCTTTCTTCAGTGTCATCTTCACACAGCTGGATGATCATGGGTTGAATGTGCTCACTCCCAGACGTGTCAAGTTTAAACTTTGCCTCCAAGTTCATCACGTGCTGAATGCTCTTCCTCCAATCTTCCACCGTTACCCGCTTGATTTTCTCCCTCAAGATCTTTTCCTTCTTCCAGGCCATCATCGGCAATTTCTCTTCTTGCCAGCTATGGTAAGGTGCATTGTCTAAAACAATGACGCTACCAGCCGGAAACTTCTGCAGAACGTCATTGAACCAGCCCTCAAAGCGATTGCCGTCCATTTCCTCGTGGTAGTCACCTGTCTTTTGGCCTCGGAATACATCCAAGCAGCCGTCGACGAAGCCATCCTCACTGCTGATGTGCGTCAGATCAGGTGCTGACCTTTCCCAGAAGGTTGTTTTGGACCTGTCGTCAGGCCATTTGCTAGAGCGAACAGGCATCCGCGCTTCTGCACCACAGTGCCTGTCCACACGATCGACCGAGTGTGTCCCGCCGTCACCCATGTCTTGCCCAGGTAGAAGTTCTTTCGGCCTTCCGCCCGGTAGCACTCCACGTCACAGAGGTAGCGATTCCGCGAATCGGTGATGTCATCCCAGTCGATAAGCAGCAAGTTGCGGCTTCTCTTTTCGTGCTTGAAGCCGATCTCGGCAAGCAGGCGACACACAGTACACCGCCTTAGTGATGGGAGTTCCATACGCTCCGAGAACTAGGTAGTTATCTTCTCGGCCGTCGGTATCTCGTTGCGGCGAAAGAAATCGTGCACACATGACCTCAGCGTGCACAACGTGAAGCTGTCAAACTTCGCACAGCGTCTTCTCCGCATTGCGTGGGCGCTTTCGCGAGGGCGTCGTCAGTTTGCCACCCGAAAAATGCGAAGCTTTAACTTCCTCCCTCACCCTGAACACAGTCCTTTCGCCGACACCGAGCATGTTGGCGACAAACTTGCTCGTGTCCTCCACGCTGTGTTCAGGCTCCCTGTTGCGTCAATACGTGTAGCAGTGGAAGATCATGTTGCATGAATCGCTGTTCAGGATGTGGCCGCTCTTGTTCTTGCCGAGGCTCCTTGGTGGTGTGGCCATCTTTTCGTCCACTTTACTTTCTTCACATTTATATTCTAAATACTACAGATAACACCCCCTATACTTTCCTTGGCGTTATTGTCTGTTAGTTCTCATTAATATTGTGTCTAACAAAGAAAACGAGCCCTTAAGAGTCATCTTTTTTCCTTCATTCATAGCAAGGGTCTCGTTCTGGCAGACTTGATGCCTTCAGGTAGTATGCGAGGGATTATTGGTCAGCTGCCAGCTCGTAAAAAGATCACGTGCTACGTGACGCCAGAAAGGCAGAAAAAGAGTGTTCCACACTCGCCGCCACGGCTACGAATGGCGCTGACTAACACTCCAAGGTTTAAATGCACATATATACCACATAAAGTGGACGGGAGGATGACCGCCGCCGTAGCTCAGTGGTAGAGCATCGGACGAGTTATTCGAAGGTCGCAGGTTCGGTCCCTGCCGGCGGCAAGTTATCTTTTCGTTCACTTTACTTTCTTCACATTTATATTCTAAATACTACAGATAACACCCCCTATACTTTCCTTAGCGTTATTGTCTGTTAGTTCTCATTAATAAAAAGTATATATGAATCTTATGCTATTAAGCCAGCGACACACCCGGTGCCATCGATCTTGCTCTGTAGCAGACGACGCACAGCATTGTAGAAGGCACGGAGTTATTTTTCTCTCGCGATCTGGCATGTGCTGTAGCATTTCCATCATGACAGTTTTACCAAAGCACTCGTCAAGATACAGAAACCTTTTATACCGACAAATACGCGTTTTAGAAGCAGTCACAATTATTTATTTAGTTGCGGAGGCAATTGGCTGCTGTGCTTCAGTCATATCTGGGCGGGGCCTCTCCTGTCTTCTAAAGTTGTACCCGACTATAGTTCCTAGTATGGAATTGCATTGGCTACATTCTTCATCATAAGCAACCTGCTGAGCATTTGCTGTTGTCTCTTTTCAATCATGCAAGCAGCCTTGGGCTGTTGGGGAAGTGTCGCTTGTGTCCATTATAGGCAGCACTGCGAAACATGTTCTTGACCGAGAGACTAAGTGTGCCACTCACCTACCAGGACCCGCACTATGCGCAAAGAGCGCAGCTTCTCCGGAGGCCTTCCAGATGGTGGTTCCCCAACAAGGCGTCGCAGTGGTCCTCGCAGCCATCCGTCATCCTCTCGCATGCGCTTCCCTCCGGCAGCCCCAGCTGCTTCCAGCCAGGTGACTACAGACTTCACCGTGTTTCTGGTGCCAGGCCTAGATGTCAAGGTGAGTGCTGCACGCGGCACTGTAAATATTTGTTCACTTGGAGACATCCAGTCCTTTTCTTTACAAAGACGAGGACAGGCGCCTTCACTTACGCAAATTTCACTTGGTTAACCCTCATATGAGGACACCTGAATAAATATTACTTCTATCTCTGTTTTGAAACAAGGACTGAAAGAGCTTTTAGAAGTATCGGCCGCAAGATCGAGCAGTGTCGCCACCAGGCGGCTACTGGCTGAACCACGCGTAGTTTGTGTCGTCTGCTAGCCACGGCATGTTTGCATGTGTGTGTAGATCATTCAAAGGGAGTTTGTTCCATTCTGTTAGCACAATCTTAACTGCTTGTACATATGCCTAACATGTTGTACAAACGCATTTGGCTTTGCTGGGCTGCATATGCACAGTAATAAGATCAGTGAGTACACATGTCGCAGGTTTTTTTTTTTTATTATTATTATTCAGATACCCTAAGGGCCCAGAAGGCATTACATAGGGGGGGGATACAGTTAATGGGGCAAATAAGTAAATACACACTGAACAATGAAATCAGAGTACATGAATAAGTAAACATCGAATGGTGTAAAAGCAACTACGTGTGACAGTATTATAATACGTAAAAAAAAAACAATCATAAAGTTTCATAACAATAAACATCATCAGTATCACATGAAACTAATAGAAACAACACTAAATAAACAAGACAAGCGGAACAGAATAAATAAAACGCAACGTAAAAAAAAAAAAAGAAAAAGAAAAGAGCATCGAAAATCAGCACTAGTGAATTGAGGATAGAATTTTTCTATTGGCTTCCATTTTGTCCTAGAAATGACTTTAGACTAGTTACAAATGAGTCATTATTCACAATGCGCACAATGTCAGCAGGAAGAAGATTCCATTCACGAATGGCGAGGAGAAGTGGGGAGTGAAAAAAGAGATTAATGCGGGCGAAAATAGGTTCAATTTTATGTTGGTGATCGAGTCGCGAAGGTATATGACGAGCTGGCCTGATATTGAAGATATCGTGGGATGACTGATTGAAGTGAAGCTTATGAAAGAATGACAATAGTGTCAGCAACCTGCGATTTTCTAGAGGAGCTAAATTGAGTGAAGATTTTATTTCAGTTACGCTTGATGTTCGTAAGTAGTTTTTTGTGATGAAGCGAGCAGCCTTATTTTGTACCGACTCCAGTTTCTGTTTGAGGTAGGCCTGATGCGGATTCCAGATCGAGGAGGCATATTCGAGTTTTGAGCGTACTAAGGTTTTATAAGCAAGAAGTTTAGTTTCGGAGTTCGCCGGATGCAAATTACGCCTTACGAAGCCAAGTGATCTGGATGCTTTACTGACAATTGCGTCTATATGGGTGTTCCATGACAGGTCTGATGACAAATGTACACCAAGGTATTTTATTGTGGATACAGAGTCTATGGGCATGTTGTTCAACGTGTAGTCGTAAAACACGAGGTTGTTGATTGTTGGCCTGAATTTTTTCAGTGGGAGTGCTGCTGTGTGGCTCCAGCACATCGTAAAGTGCAGTTGGCGTCATTCTAAACATAACAAGTATTAAATTTGTGGGGCTGAAAAAGATCAACCGCCCTTGGAACAAACGGACACAGTCACTTCGACGAGCAACAAACCACATGTGCGTTTATTAAACATTTTTACAATGGCGAGCTCGCCAGCCGACTCTTAAAAATTACTAGTAACATGAAAAATATCCAGTATAATTGCAATAAAACACACAGACAAAATAATGCACACAAAACAACATAACACACACACAATGTACTGCAAATGTGGCGCTGCCGACATTCAACTCACCGCAGAAGTGCGCGGGACTGAGCGGCAGAGTCATAGACCCGTGTGCTAGAGACGTCTGTCCACGAACGCTGCCAAAAGCCAAAGACTGACAGCACTCTTTCTCAAGCGCCACCATAACCTCGTTTCCCACCAGGCAGCGCTGCTGGCACCACCGTGCAAACACAGCACTATCTCTCTCAGCAACAACTAACTTGGGGTGCACACGGGTCCTTGAAATCTTTGAAAACCCTTGAAATTGAAAATTTCGTTTTCAAGGCCTTGAAAGTCCTGGAATTTTGTTTCAGTCCTTGAAAACCCTTGAATTGTGGGGATTTTCATAGGGACAGATTGTACAACTCTCAATTCATGGCAGTTGATCATGGTTCCGGCAAACTTATTGCTTGTCGCATTCCCCGACACCACAATCGCAAAGTCGGACACGGTCAAATCGCCTGTGCCAGATTGGTGAGATGCTAATGTTGGTTTCACTTTATTAAAGGAGCGTGCCGGTTCTATGGGTCCTTGTTTTTGAAGAACTTTAGTAAATCTCAGGTAAAACTTTTCTATCACTGAGAAGAAGCTACGCGACCTAGAGTCCAAGCTCTCGAGGACGGTGTGCAATTCGGTGTTGCACGATAACATGTCACATTTAAAGTAAATAAGTAGGCGTTGTCTGCTAATAAGACGCGGTCTTTTCGTGGTATCGCATGCCTCCATGCCTAAAGCCTTCCTTCGCGTGCTGGCGGCGTGAAAAGCGCGAACTTCTCTTTGCACGATTTGTAGCCACTGTTGCAAAAGGGCGCAAAGCACTTGCCTTTCATTCCGTTCTTTCATGTTGTGTTTGACGGGTGCAGTACGATGTCTTTACGTGGCAAGGTGGCATGCTGTCGGCTGGGATGTTCCTTACGGAATGCAGTAATTCTTCCACCGTCGCATGAGGTGTTGTCATGATTTAGCGCTGCGAACTCCGAGCCATTCCATGAATTATTAGCGCGACTAAGGACAACTGTCAAAGGTTGGGATTTGCGAGATGCAATAGTCGGTGCTTTTGGAAATAATAATCGACAATTGTTCTTCCTCGATGCTTGTAAAGGACGGCCTTGTCCCAACATTCAACATCATTGTGGTCAAATGAATGGATAGAGCTATTACTCCATTCAATCCATGGCTCAAATACGTGGCCTGATATGCGTAAGTCGTACCACTTTCTTGTGTTTCCCATGAGAAAATGGCGCATATTGCTGATTCGGTCACTGTCACTGGTCCAGTTATTCTAGGAACACACATACTCAAAGAACTGAAGCCAGACTGATGGTGTCATTATTGCATCGTCGAAACAGTAGGGCATGACATCATCTCGTGGTGCATGCATTGAAGACTTGACTATTGACGTCAGGAGGGTCTGTTGGTTCCACTGCGTTTGCTGTTCTTGCACGCATGTGCATTATTGAAGTGAGTCTTTTATGCTCAGTTGTTGCGTCGTGCTTAATCAGTCCATGGACCCATTGTATGAGCTCCTCTGTTTTCTGTAGATGGACTCTCACGAAACCCTTGGAGACCATTTCTTCTAGGGTGATGTTAGCTTTATTAGCTATAAATGCTAGCATGACATGACATGACACCCTGATGAAATGTGTGAGAGACTGCATACAAGAGGACAACGACGAGCTAAGGTTCCAGAATGACTGTGGCGTTTTTGTGGGGGCCTTCCTGGAGCTGTTGTCGGTGTATTTACGCTCGACTCTGGTTGAGTGGAAAGGTGGCAGAAATCGGGAGTTTGTATACGTTCCCGTGTTGCGCCTATACTGAGTGAAGTGTACCTAGGTAGGATTGATTGTGGCCTTGGAATGTGTAGCACTTAAGACTATGCGTTACGTCAATGATTTTCTTGTTTTTGTTGAAAAGAACAGTTGCGTGAATGCTAGAGTCAATGTGCTGAAAATGTTCAGGGAGAAGGGGCGGGGTTTGAAATTTATTTTTGAGGTCCCAAAAGATGATTGCATTCAATTTTTGGACTTGAAAATCAAGATTGGGCAGGAGCACACGTGTTGGTTGTATTCGCCTCGTGATTTCCGTTCTTGTCACTCCAAGTTAGTAAAGAACGGTATCGCCGCATAGTGCTTAGAATCTGCATTGTGCAAGTTGGGCCCGCATCAAATGTCGGTGGCTTTCGATAACCAGATCAAAACACTTAGGTTATCAAACTTTCCTGAAGGAAACTTGGCCTGCATAAGTGAAAGATTACTGAATAAACTCAAACAAGAAGGAAAGGGCGGGGGCGACAGGGTGGCCTCTGATAAAGATATGCCCATCGCCTGCATTCCGTATCTTCATGCTTTCTCCCACCGTATGAAAAAGGTGGGAAACCGGTATGGTGTTAAGGTGCTTTTTCCTCTAGGAACAAGCTGGGCCGAGTCTGTGCAGCAGTGGATAGGAAAGTCGAAGGCAAGGGAAAAAAGTGGAATGAATGTGAAGTTAATCATCGGGAGGCGTTAGTTGAATGCGGCAAGGGTGTTGTCTATCACATCCCCTTGTCTTGCGGAAAATGCTATATCGGGCAAACTGGGAGGTGTGTGAACAATCGTCTAATGGATCACGGGGCTTCGCTGAAGGCTCAGCCTTCATCAAATCTGTGCTTGCATTGCAAAGTTTGCAAATGTCACCCGTTGCTGCATGAAACAAAGGTGTTGTCTAGGCATAAAGATAGAACAGCGAGAGAAGTGACTGAGGCATTCTACATCCACAAGTATGGCAGCATGTGCGTTGCAAGGCCTTCGCTTACGTTACACAAACTAGAAATAGACTATCGAACCGCCAACCTCTAATCGTTCACGTGGTTCTTCTTGTTACTTATATTTGTTTCTGCTCTAAAAAAGAAAAGGCGAAAGGAGGAGGCCGCCGGCTACTTCGTTCCTGCTCCAAAAAAAGAAAAGGCGAAAGGATGAGGCCGCCGGCTACTTCGTTCCTGCTCTAAAAAAAGAAAAGGCGAAAGGATGAGGCCGCCGGCTACTTCGTTCCTTCTCTAAAAAAAGAAAAGGCGAAAGGAGGAAGCCGCCGGCTACTTCGTTCCTTCTCTAAAAAAAGAAAAGGCGAAAGGAGGAAGCCGCCGGCTACTTCGTTCCTGCTCTAAAAAAAGAAAAGGCGAAAGGATGAGGCCGCCGGCTACTTCGTTCCTTCTCTAAAAAAAGAAAAGGCGAAAGGAGGAAGCCGCCGGCTACTTCGTTCCTGCTCTAAGAAAAGAAAAGGCGAAAGGAGGAAGCCGCCGGCTACTTCGTTCCTGCTCTAAAAGAAGAAAAGGCGAAAGGATGAGGCCGCCGGCTACTTCGTTCCTGCTCTAAAAAAAGAAAAGGCGAAAGGAGAAGGCCGCCGGCTACTTCGTTCCTGCTGTAAAAAAAAAGAAAAGGCGAAAGGAGGAAGCCGCCGGCTACTTCGTTCCTGCTCTAAAAAAAGAAAAGGCGAAAGGATGAGGCCGCCGGCTACTTCGTTCCTGCTCTAAAAAAAAAAGGCGAAAGGATGAGGCCGCCGGCTACTTCGTTCCTGCTCTAAAAAAAGAAAGGCGAAAGGATGAGGCCGCCGGCTACTTCGGTCCTGCTCTAAAAAAAGAAAAGGCGAAAGGATGAGGCCGCCGGCTACTTCGTTCCTGCTCTAAAAAAAGAAAAGGCGAAAGGATGAGGCCGCCGGCTACTTCGTTCCTTCTCTAAAAAAAGAAAAGGCGAAAGGATGAAGCCGCCGGCTACTTCGTTCCTTCTCTAAAAAAAGAAAAGGCGAAAGGAGGAAGCCGCCGGCTACTTCGTTCCTGCTCTAAAAAAAGAAAAGGCGAAAGGATGAGGCCGCCGGCTACTTCGTTCCTGCTCTAAAAAAGAAAAGGCGAAAGGATGAGGCCGCCGGCTACTTCGTGCCTGCTCTAAAAAAAGAAAAGGCGAAAGGATGAGGCCGCCGGCTACTTCGTTCCTGCTCTAAAAAAAGAAAAGGCGAAAGGATGAGGCCGCCGGCTACTTCGTTCCTGCTCTAAAAAAAGAAAAGGCGAAAGGATGAGGCCGCCGGCTACTTCGTTCCTGCTCTAAAAAAAGAAAAGGCGAAAGGATGTGGCTGCCGGCTACTTCGTTCCTGCTCTAAAAAAAGAAAAGGCGAAAGGAGAAGGCCGCCGGCTACTTCGTTCCTTCTCTAAAAAAAGAAAAGGCGAAAGGAGGAAGCCGCCGGCTACTTCGTTCCTTCTCTAAAAAAAGAAAAGGCGAAAGGATGAGGCCGCCGGCTACTTCGTTCCTGCTCTAAAAACAGAAAAGGCGAAAGGAGAAGGCCGCCGGCTACTTCGTTCCTGCTCTAAAAAAAGAAAAGGCGAAAGGATGAGGCCGCCGGCTACTTCGTTCCTGCTCTAAAAAAGAAAAGGCGAAAGGATGAGGCTGCCGGCTACTTCGTTCCTTCTCTAAAAAAAGAAAAGGCGAAAGGAGAAGGCCGCCGGCTACTTCGTTCCTGCTCTAAAAAAAGAAAAGGCGAAAGGATGAGGCTGCCGGCTACTTCGTTCCTGCTCTAAAAAAAGAAAAGGCGAAAGGAGAAGGCCGCCGGCTACTTCGTTCCTGCTCTAAAAAAAAGAAAAGGCGAAAGGATGAGGCCGCCGGCTACTTCGTTCCTGCTCTAAAAAAAGAAAAGGCGAAAGGATGAGGCTGCCGGCTACTTCGTTCCTGCTCTAAAAAAAGAAAAGGCGAAAGGAGAAGGCCGCCGGCTACTTCGTTCCTGCTCTAAAAAAAGAAAAGGCGAAAGGATGAGGCCGCCGGCTACTTCGTTCCTGCTCTAAAAAAAGAAAAGGCGAAAGGATGAGGCTGCCGGCTACTTCGTTCCTGCTCTAAAAAAAGAAAAGGCGAAAGGAGAAGGCCGCCGGCTACTTCGTTCCTGCTCTAAAAAAAGAAAAGGCGAAAGGATGAGGCCGCCGGCTACTTCGTTCCTGCTCTAAAAAAAGAAAAGGCGAAAGGATGAGGCTGCCGGCTACTTCGTTCCTGCTCTAAAAAAAGAAAAGGCGAAAGGAGAAGGCCGCCGGCTACTTCGTTCCTTCTCTAAAAAAAGAAAAGGCGAAAGGAGGAAGCCGCCGGCTACTTCGTTCCTTCTCTAAAAAAAGAAAAGGCGAAAGGATGAGGCCGCCGGCTACTTCGTTCCTGCTCTAAAAAAAGAAAAGGCGAAAGGAGAAGGCCGCCGGCTATTTCGTTCCTGCTCTAAAAAAAGAAAAGGCGAAAGGATGAGGCCGCTGGCTACTTCGTTCCTGCTCTAAAAAAAGAAAAGGCGAAAGGAGAAGGCCGCCGGCTACTTCGTTCCTGCTCTAAAAAAAGAAAAGGCGAAAGGAGAAGGCCGCCGGCTACTTCGTTCCTGCTCTAAAAAAAGAAAAGGCGAAAGGATGAGGCCGCCGGCTACTTCGTTCCTGCTCTAAAAAATGAAAAGGCGAAAGGAGAAGGCCGCCGGCTACTTCGTTCCTGCTCTAAAAAATGAAAAGGCGAAAGGAGAAGGCCGCCGGCTACTTCGTTCCTGCTCTAAAAAAAGAAAAGGCGAAAGGATGAGGCCGCCGGCTACTTCGTTCCTGCTCTAAAAAAAGAAAAGGCGAAAGGAGAAGGCCGCCGGCTACTTCGTTCCTGCTCTAAAAAAAGAAAAGGCGAAAGGATGAGGCCGCCGGCTACTTCGTTCCTGCTCCAAAAAAAGAAAAGGCGAAAGGATGAGGCCGCCGGCTACTTCGTTCCTGCTCTAAAAAAAGAAAAGGCGAAAGGATGAGGCCGCCGGCTACTTCGTTCCTGCTCTAAAAAAAGAAAAGGCGAAAGGATGAGGCCGCCGGCTACTTCGTTCCTGCTCTAAAAAAAGAAAAGGCGAAAGGATGAGGCCGCCGGCTACTTCGTTCCTTCTCTAAAAAAAGAAAAGGCGAAAGGATGAAGCCGCCGGCTACTTCGTTCCTTCTCTAAAAAAAGAAAAGGCGAAAGGAGGAAGCCGCCGGCTACTTCGTTCCTGCTCTAAAAAAAGAAAAGGCGAAAGGATGAGGCCGCCGGCTACTTCGTTCCCGCTCTAAAAAAAGAAAAGGCGAAAGGATGAGGCCGCCGGCTACTTCGTTCCTGCTCTAAAAAAAGAAAAGGCGAAAGGATGAGGCCGCCGGCTACTTCGTTCCTGCTCTAAAAAAAGAAAAGGCGAAAGGATGAGGCCGCCGGCTACTTCGTTCCTGCTCTAAAAAAAGAAAAGGCGAAAGGATGAGGCCGCCGGCTACTTCGTTCCTGCTCTAAAAAAAGAAAAGGCGAAAGGATGAGGCCGCCGGCTACTTCGTTCCTGCTCTAAAAAAAGAAAGGCGAAAGGAGAAGGCCGCCGGCTACTTCGTTCCTTCTCTAAAAAAAGAAAAGGCGAAAGGAGGAAGGCCGCCGGCTACTTCGTTCCTGCTCTAAAAAAAGAAAAGGCGAAGGATGAGGCCGCCGGCTACTTCGTTCCTGCTCTAAAAAAAGAAAAGGCGAAAGGATGAGGCCGCCGGCTACTTCGTTCCTGCTCTAAAAAAAGAAAAGGCGAAAGGAGAAGGCCGCCGGCTACTTCGTTCCTGCTCTAAAAAAAGAAAAGGCGAAAGGATGAGGCCGCCGGCTACTTCGTTCCTGCTCTAAAAAAAGAAAAGGCGAAAGGATGAGGCCGCCGGCTACTTCGTTCCTGCTCTAAAAAAGAAAGGCGAAAGGAGAGGCCGCCGGCTACTTCGTTCCTGCTCTAAAAAAAGAAAAGGCGAAAGGATGAGGCCGCCGGCTACTTCGTTCCTGCTCTAAAAAAGAAAAGGCGAAAGGATGAGGCCGCCGGCTACTTCGTTCCTGCCTCTAAAAAAAGAAAAGGCGAAAGGATGAGGCCGCCGGCTACTTCGTTCCTGCTCTAAAAAAGAAAAGGCGAAAGGATGAGGCCGCCGGCTACTTCGTTCCTGCTCTAAAAAAAGAAAAGGCGAAAGGATGTGGCTGCCGGCTACTTCGTTCCTGCTCTAAAAAAAGAAAAGGCGAAAGGAGAAGGCCGCCGGCTACTTCGTTCCTGCTCTAAAAAAGAAAAGGCGAAAGTATGAGGCCGCCGGCTACTTCGTTCCTGCTCTAAAAAAGAAAAGGCGAAAGGATGAGGCTGCCGGCTACTTCGTTCCTGCTCTAAAAAAAGAAAAGGCGAAAGGAGAAGGCCGCCGGCTACTTCGTTCCTGCTCTAAAAAAAGAAAAGGCGAAAGGATGAGGCCGCCGGCTACTTCGTTCCTGCTCTAAAAAAAGAAAAGGCGAAAGGATGAGGCTGCCGGCTACTTCGTTCCTGCTCTAAAAAAAGAAAAGGCGAAAGGAGAAGGCCGCCGGCTACTTCGTTCCTGCTCTAAAAAAAGAAAAGGCGAAAGGATGAGGCCTGCCGGCTACTTCGTTCCTGCTCTAAAAAAAGAAAAGGCGAAAGGAGAAGGCCGCCGGCTACTTCGTTCCTGCTCTAAAAAAAGAAAAGGCGAAAGGAGAAGGCCGCCGGCTACTTCGTTCCTGCTCTAAAAAAAGAAAAGGCGAAAGGAGAAGGCCGCCGGCTACTTCGTTCCTGCTCTAAAAAAGAAAAGGCGAAAGGATGAGGCCGCCGGCTACTTCGTTCCTGCTCTAAAAAAAGAAAAGGCGAAAGGATGAGGCCGCCGGCTACTTCGTTCCTGCTCTAAAAAAAGAAAAGGCGAAAGGAGAAGGCCGCCGGCTACTTCGTTCCTGCTCTAAAAAAAGAAAAGGCGAAAGGAGAAGGCCGCCGGCTACTTCGTTCCTGCTCTAAAAAAAGAAAAGGCGAAAGGATGAGGCCGCCGGCTACTTCGTTCCTGCTCTAAAAAAAGAAAAGGCGAAAGGAGAAGGCCGCCGGCTACTTCGTTCCTGCTCTAAAAAAAGAAAAGGCGAAAGGATGAGGCCGCCGGCTACTTCGTTCCTGCTCTAAAAAAAAGAAAAGGCGAAAGGATGAGGCCGCCGGCTACTTCGTTCCTGCTCTAAAAAAAGAAAAGGCGAAAGGATGAAGGCCGCCGGCTACTTCGTTCCTGCTCTAAAAAAAGAAAAGGCGAAAGGATGAAGGCCGCCGGCTACTTCGTTCCTGCTCTAAAAAAAGAAAAGGCGAAAGGATGAGGCCGCCGGCTACTTCGTTCCTGCTCTAAAAAAAGAAAAGGCGAAAGGATGAGGCCGCCGGCTACTTCGTTCCTGCTCTAAAAAAAGAAAGGCGAAAGGATGAGGCCGCCGGCTACTTCGTTCCTGCTCTAAAAAAAGAAAAGGCGAAAGGATGAGGCCGCCGGCTACTTCGTTCCTGCTCTAAAAAAAGAAAAGGCGAAAGGATGAAGGCCGCCGGCTACTTCGTTCCTGCTCTAAAAAAGAAAAGGCGAAAGGATGAGGCCGCCGGCTACTTCGTTCCTGCTCTAAAAAAAGAAAAGGCGAAAGGATGAGGCCTGCCGGCTACTTCGTTCCTGCTCTAAAAAAAGAAAAGGCGAAAGGAGAAGGCCGCCGGCTACTTCGTTCCTGCTCTAAAAAAGAAAAGGCGAAAGGAGAAGGCCGCCGGCTACTTCGTTCCTGCTCTAAAAAAAAGGAAAAGGCGAAAGGATGAGGCCGCCGGCTACTTCGTTCCTGCTCTAAAAAAAGAAAAGGCGAAAGGATGAAGGCCGCCGGCTACTTCGTTCCTGCTCTAAAAAAGAAAAGGCGAAAGGAGGAAGGCCGCCGGCTACTTCGTTCCTGCTCTAAAAAAAGAAAAGGCGAAAGGATGAGGCCGCCGGCTACTTCGTTCCTGCTCTAAAAAAAGAAAAGGCGAAAGGAGAAGGCCGCCGGCTACTTCGTTCCTGCTCTAAAAAAAGAAAAGGCGAAAGGATGAGGCCGCCGGCTACTTCGTTCCTGCTCTAAAAAAGAAAAGGCGAAAGGAGAGGCTGCCGGCTACTTCGTTCCTGCTCTAAAAAAAGAAAAGGCGAAAGGATGAAGGCCGCCGGCTACTTCGTTCCTGCTCTAAAAAAAGAAAAGGCGAGAGGATGAGGCCTGCCGGCTACTTCGTTCCTGCTCTAAAAAAAGAAAAGGCGAAAGGAGAAGGCCGCCGGCTACTTCGTTCCTTCTCTAAAAAAGAAAAGGCGAAAGGATGAGGCCGCCGGCTACTTCGTTCCTGCTCTAAAAAAAGAAAAGGCGAAAGGAGAAGGCCGCCGGCTACTCGTTCCTGCTCTAAAAAAGAAAAAGGCGAAAGGATGAGGCCGCCGGCTACTTCGTTCCTGCTCTAAAAAAAGAAAAGGCGAAAGGATGAGGCCGCCGGCTACTTCGTTCCTTCTCTAAAAAAAGAAAAGGCGAAAGGATGAGGCCGCCGGCTACTTCGTTCCTGCTCTAAAAAAAGAAAAGGCGAAAGGAGAAGGCCGCCGGCTACTTCGTTCCTGCTCTAAAAAAAGAAAAGGCGAAAGGATGAGGCTGCCGGCTACTTCGTTCCTGCTCTAAAAAAAGAAAAGGCGAAAGGATGAGGCTGCCGGCTACTTCGTTCCTGCTCTAAAAAAAGAAAAGGCGAAAGGAGAAGGCCGCCGGCTACTTCGTTCCTTCTCTAAAAAAAGAAAAGGCGAAAGGAGGAAGCCGCCGGCTACTTCGTTCCTTCTCTAAAAAAAGAAAAGGCGAAAGGATGAGGCTGCGGGCTACTTCGTTCCTGCTCTAAAAAAAGAAAAGGCGAAAGGAGAAGGCCGCCGGCTACTTCGTTCCTTCTCTAAAAAAAGAAAAGGCGAAAGGAGGAAGCCGCCGGCTACTTCGTTCCTTCTCTAAAAAAAGAAAAGGCGAAAGGATGAGGCCGCCGGCTACTTCGTTCCTGCTCTAAAAAAAGAAATGGCGAAAGGAGAAGGCCGCCGGCTACTTCGTTCCTTCTCTAAAAAAAGAAAAGGCGAAAGGAGGAAGCCGCCGGCTACTTCGTTCCTTCTCTAAAAAAAGAAAAGGCGAAAGGATGAGGCCGCCGGCTACTTCGTTCCTGCTCTAAAAAAGAAAAGGCGAAAGGAGAAGGCCGCCGGCTACTTCGTTCCTGCTCTAAAAAAAGAAAAGGCGAAAGGATGAGGCCGCCGGCTACTTCGTTCCTGCTCTAAAAAAGAAAAGGCGAAAGGATGAGGCCGCCGGCTACTTCGTTCCTTCTCTAAAAAAAGAAAAGGCGAAAGGATGAGGCCGCCGGCTACTTCGTTCCTGCTCTAAAAAAAGAAAAGGCGAAAGGATGAGGCCGCCGGCTACTTCGTTCCTGCTCTAAAAAAGAAAAGGCGAAAGGATGAGGCTGCCGGCTACTTCGTTCCTGCTCTAAAAAAGAAAAGGCGAAAGGAGAAGGCCGCCGGCTACTTCGTTCCTGCTCTAAAAAAAGAAAAGGCGAAAGGATGAGGCCGCCGGCTACTTCGTTCCTGCTCTAAAAAAAGAAAAGGCGAAAAGGATGAGGCCGCCGGCTACTTCGTTCCTGCTCTAAAAAAAGAAAAGGCGAAAGGATGAGGCCGCCGGCTACTTCGTTCCTGCTCTAAAAAAAGAAAAGGCGAAAGGATGAGGCCGCCGGCTACTTCGTTCCTGCTCTAAAAAAAGAAAAGGCGAAAGGAGAGGCCGCCGGCTACTTCGTTCCTGCTCTAAAAAAAGAAAAGGCGAAAGGATGAGGCCGCCGGCTACTTCGTTCCTGCTCTAAAAAAAGAAAAGGCGAAAGGATGAGGCCTGCCGGCTACTTCGTTCCTGCTCTAAAAAAAGAAAAGGCGAAAGGAGAAGGCCGCCGGCTACTTCGTTCCTGCTCTAAAAAAAGAAAAGGCGAAAGGAGGAAGCCGCCGGCTACTTCGTTCCTGCTCTAAAAAAAGAAAAGGCGAAAGGATGAGGCCGCCGGCTACTTCGTTCCTGCTCTAAAAAAAGAAAAGGCGAAAGGGGAAGGCCGCCGGCTACTTCGTTCCTGCTCTAAAAAAAGAAAAGGCGAAAGGATGAGGCCGCCGGCTACTTCGTTCCTTCTCTAAAAAAAGAAAAGGCGAAAGGATGAGGCCGCCGGCTACTTCGTTCCTGCTCTAAAAAAAGAAAAGGCGAAAGGAGAAGGCCGCCGGCTACTTCGTTCCTGCTCTAAAAAAAGAAAAGGCGAAAGGATGAGGCCGCCGGCTACTTCGTTCCTGCTCTAAAAAAAGAAAAGGCGAAAGGATGAGGCCGCCGGCTACTTCGTTCCTGCTCTAAAAAAAGAAAAGGCGAAAGGAGAAGGCCGCCGGCTACTTCGTTCCTGCTCTAAAAAAAGAAAAGGCGAAAGGATGAGGCCGCCGGCTACTTCGTTCCTGCTCTAAAAAAAGAAAAGGCGAAAGGATGAGGCTGCCGGCTACTTCGTTCCTGCTCTAAAAAAGAAATGGCGAAAGGAGAAGGCCGCCGGCTACTTCGTTCCTGCTCTAAAAAAGAAAAGGCGAAAGGATGAGGCCGCCGGCTACTTCGTTCCTGCTCTAAAAAAGAAAAGGCGAAAGGATGAGGCCTGCCGGCTACTTCGTTCCTGCTCTAAAAAAAGAAAGGCGAAAGGATGAGGCCGCCGGCTACTTCGTTCCTGCTCTAAAAAAAGAAAAGGCGAAAGGAGGAAGCCGCCGGCTACTTCGTTCCTTCTCTAAAAAAAGAAAAGGCGAAAGGATGAGGCCGCCGGCTACTTCGTTCCTGCTCTAAAAAAAGAAAAGGCGAAAGGATGAGGCCGCCGGCTACTTCGTTCCTGCTCTAAAAAAAGAAAAGGCGAAAGGAGGAAGCCGCCGGCTACTTCGTTCCTTCTCTAAAAAAAGAAAAGGCGAAAGGATGAGGCCGCCGGCTACTTCGTTCCTGCTCTAAAAACAGAAAAGGCGAAAGGAGAAGGCCGCCGGCTACTTCGTTCCTGCTCTAAAAAAAGAAAAGGCGAAAGGATGATGCCGCCGGCTACTTCGTTCCTTCTCTAAAAAATGAAAAGGCGAAAGGAGAGGCCGCCGGCTACTTCGTTCCTGCTCTAAAAAAAGAAAGGCGAAAGGATGAGGCCGCCGGCTACTTCGTTCCTGCTCTAAAAAAAGAAAAGGCGAAAGGATGATGCCGCCGGCTACTTCGTTCCTGCTCTAAAAAATGAAAAGGCGAAAGGAGAAGGCCGCCGGCTACTTCGTTCCTGCTCTAAAAAAGAAAAGGCGAAAGGATGAGGCCGCCGGCTACTTCGTTCCTGCTCTAAAAAAGAAAAGGCGAAAGGAGAGGCCTGCCGGCTACTTCGTTCCTGCTCTAAAAAAAGAAAAGGCGAAAGGAGAAGGCCGCCGGCTACTTCGTTCCTGCTCTAAAAAAAGAAAAGGCGAAAGGATGAGGCTGCCGGCTACTTCGTTCCTGCTCTAAAAAAAGAAAAGGCGAAAGGAGAAGGCCGCCGGCTACTCGTTCTGCTCTAAAAAAGAAAAGGCGAAAGGATGAGGCCGCCGGCTACTTCGTTCCTGCTTCTAAAAAAGAAAAGGCGAAAGGATGAGGCCGCCGGCTACTTCGGTCTGCTCTAAAAAAGAAAAGGCGAAGGAGAGCCGCCGGCTACTTTCGTTCCTGCTCTAAAAAAAGAAAAGGCGAAAGGATGAAGGCCGCCGGCTACTTCGTTCCTGCTCTAAAAAAGAAAAGGCGAAAGGAGAAGGCCGCCGGCTACTTCGTTCTGCTCTAAAAAAAGAAAGGCGAAAGGATGAAGGCCGCCGGCTACTTCGTTCCTGCTCTAAAAAATGAAAAGCGAAAGGATGAGGCCGCGGCTACTTCGTTCTGCTCTAAAAAAGAAAAGGCGAAAGGATGAGGCCGCCGGCTACTTCGTTCCTGCTCTAAAAAGAAAAGGCGAAAGGAGAAGGCCGCCGGCTACTTCGTTCCTGCTCTAAAAAAGAAAAGGCGAAAGGAGAAGGCCGCCGGCTACTTCGTTCCTGCTCTAAAAAAAGAAAAGGCGAAAGGATGAGTCTGCCGGCTACTTCGTTCCTGCTCTAAAAAAGAAAAGGCGAAAGGATGAGGCTGCCGGCTACTTCGTTCCTGCTCTAAAAAAGAAAAGGCGAAAGGAGAAGGCCGCCGGCTACTTCGTTCCTGCTCTAAAAAAAGAAAAGGCGAAAGGATGAGGCCGCCGGCTACTTCGTTCCTGCTCTAAAAAAAGAAAAGGCGAAAGGAGAAGGCCGCCGGCTACTTCGTTCCTGCTCTAAAAAAGAAAAGGCGAAAGGATGAGGCCGCCGGCTACTTCGTTCCTGCTCTAAAAAAAGAAAAGGCGAAAGGAGAAGGCCGCCGGCTACTTCGTTCCTGCTCTAAAAAAAGAAAAGGCGAAAGGATGAGGCCGCCGGCTACTTCGTTCCTGCTCTAAAAAGAAAAGGCGAAAGGAGAAGGCCGCCGGCTACTTCGTTCCTGCTCTAAAAAAAGAAAAGGCGAAAGGATGAGGCCGCCGGCTACTTCGTTCCTGCTCTAAAAAATGAAAAGGCGAAAGGAGAAGGCCGCCGGCTACTTCGTTCCTGCTCTAAAAAAAGAAAAGGCGAAAGGATGAGGCCGCCGGCTACTTCGTTCCTGCTCTAAAAAAGAAAAGGCGAAAGGAGAAGGCCGCCGGCTACTTCGTTCCTGCTCTAAAAAAAGAAAAGGCGAAAGGATGAGGCCGCCGGCTACTTCGTTCCTGCTCTAAAAAAAGAAAAGGCGAAAGGATGAGGCCGCCGGCTACTTCGTTCCTGCTCTAAAAAAGAAAAGGCGAAAGGAGAAGGCCGCCGGCTACTTCGTTCCTGCTCTAAAAAAGAAAAGGCGAAAGGATGAGGCCGCCGGCTACTTCGTTCCTGCTCTAAAAATGAAAAGGCGAAAGGAGAAGGCCGCCGGCTACTTCGTTCCTGCTCTAAAAAAGAAAAGGCGAAAGGATGAGGCCGCCGGCTACTTCGTTCCTGCTCTAAAAAAGAAAAGGCGAAAGGATGAGGCTGCCGGCTACTTCGTTCCTGCTCTAAAAAAGAAAAGGCGAAAGGAGAAGGCCGCCGGCTACTTCGTTCCTTCTCTAAAAAAAGAAAAGGCGAAAGGAGGAAGCCGCCGGCTACTTCGTTCCTGCTCTAAAAAATGAAAAGGCGAAAGGAGAAGGCCGCCGGCTACTTCGTTCCTGCTCTAAAAAAAGAAAAGGCGAAAGTATGAGGCCGCCGGCTACTTCGTTCCTGCTCTAAAAAAGAAAAGGCGAAAGGATGAGGCTGCCGGCTACTTCGTTCCTGCTCTAAAAAAAGAAAAGGCGAAAGGAGAAGGCCGCCGGCTACTTCGTTCCTGCTCTAAAAAAAGAAAAGGCGAAAGGATGAGGCCGCCGGCTACTTCGTTCCTGCTCTAAAAAAAGAAAAGGCGAAAGGATGAGGCTGCCGGCTACTTCGTTCCTGCTCTAAAAAAAGAAAAGGCGAAAGGAGAAGGCCGCCGGCTACTTCGTTCCTGCTCTAAAAAAAGAAAAGGCGAAAGGATGAGGCTGCCGGCTACTTCGTTCCTGCTCTAAAAAAGAAAAGGCGAAAGGAGAAGGCCGCCAGCTACTTCGTTCCTGCTCTAAAAAAAGAAAAGGCGAAAGGAGAAGGCCGCCGGCTACTTCGTTCCTGCTCTAAAAAAGAAAAGGCGAAAGGAGAAGGCCGCCGGCTACTTCGTTCCTGCTCTAAAAAAAGAAAAGGCGAAAGGATGAGGCCGCCGGCTACTTCGTTCCTGCTCTAAAAAAGAAAAGGCGAAAGGAGAAGGCCGCCGGCTACTTCGTTCCTGCTCTAAAAAAGAAAAGGCGAAAGGAGAAGGCCGCCGGCTACTTCGTTCCTGCTCTAAAAAAAGAAAAGGCGAAAGGATGAGGCCGCCGGCTACTTCGTTCCTGCTCTAAAAAAAGAAAAGGCGAAAGGAGAAGGCCGCCGGCTACTTCGTTCCTGCTCTAAAAAAAGAAAAGGCGAAAGGATGAGGCCGCCGGCTACTTCGTTCCTGCTCTAAAAAAAGAAAAGGCGAAAGGAGAAGGCCGCCGGCTACTTCGTTCCTGCTCTAAAAGAAGAAAAGGCGAAAGGATGAGGCCGCCGGCTACTTCGTTCCTGCTCTAAAAAAAGAAAAGGCGAAAGGAGAAGGCCGCCGGCTACTTCGTTCCTGCTCTAAAAAAGAAAAGGCGAAAGGAGAAGGCCGCCGGCTACTTCGTTCCTGCTCTAAAAAAGAAAAGGCGAAAGGATGAGGCTGCCGGCTACTTCGTTCCTGCTCTAAAAAAGAAAAGGCGAAAGGAGAAGGCCGCCGGCTACTTCGTTCCTGCTCTAAAAAAAGAAAAGGCGAAAGGATGAGGCCGCCGGCTACTTCGTTCCTGCTCTAAAAAAAGAAAAGGCGAAAGGAGAAGGCCGCCGGCTACTTCGTTCCTGCTCTAAAAAAGAAAAGGCGAAAGGATGAGGCCGCCGGCTACTTCGTTCCTGCTCTAAAAAAAGAAAAGGCGAAAGGAGAAGGCCGCCGGCTACTTCGTTCCTGCTCTAAAAAAGAAAAGGCGAAAGGATGAGGCCGCCGGCTACTTCGTTCCTGCTCTAAAAAAGAAAAGGCGAAAGGAGAAGGCCGCCGGCTACTTCGTTCCTGCTCTAAAAAAGAAAAGGCGAAAGGATGAGGGCGCCGGCTACTTCGTTCCTGCTCTAAAAAAAGAAAAGGCGAAAGGAGAAGGCCGCCGGCTACTTCGTTCCTGCTCTAAAAAAAGAAAAGGCGAAAGGATGAGGCTGCCGGCTACTTCGTTCCTGCTCTAAAAAAAGAAAAGGCGAAAGGAGAAGGCCGCCGGCTACTTCGTTCCTGCTCTAAAAAAAGAAAAGGCGAAAGGATGAGGCCGCCGGCTACTTCGTTCCTGCTCTAAAAAAAGAAAAGGCGAAAGGAGAAGGCCGCCGGCTACTTCGTTCCTGCTCTAAAAAAAGAAAAGGCGAAAGGATGAGGCCGCCGGCTACTTCGTTCCTGCTCTAAAAAAGAAAAGGCGAAAGGAGAAGGCCGCCGGCTACTTCGTTCCTGCTCTAAAAGAAGAAAAGGCGAAAGGATGAGGCCGCCGGCTACTTCGTTCCTGCTCTAAAAAAGAAAAGGCGAAAGGAGAAGGCCGCCGGCTACTTCGTTCCTGCTCTAAAAAAGAAAAGGCGAAAGGAGAAGGCCGCCGGCTACTTCGTTCCTGCTCTAAAAAAAGAAAGGCGAAAGGATGAGGCTGCCGGCTACTTCGTTCCTGCTCTAAAAAAGAAAAGGCGAAAGGAGAAGGCCGCCGGCTACTTCGTTCCTGCTCTAAAAAAAGAAAAGGCGAAAGGATGAGGCTGCCGGCTACTTCGTTCCTGCTCTAAAAAAAGAAAAGGCGAAAGGAGAAGGCCGCCGGCTACTTCGTTCCTGCTCTAAAAAAGAAAAGGCGAAAGGATGAGGCCGCCGGCTACTTCGTTCCTGCTCTAAAAAAGAAAAGGCGAAAGGAGAAGGCCGCCGGCTACTTCGTTCCTGCTCTAAAAAAAGAAAAGGCGAAAGGATGAGGCCGCCGGCTACTTCGTTCCTGCTCTAAAAAAAGAAAAGGCGAAAGGAGAAGGCCGCCGGCTACTTCGTTCCTGCTCTAAAAAAAGAGAAGGCGAAAGGATGAGGCCGCCGGCTACTTCGTTCCTGCTCTAAAAAAAGAAAAGGCGAAAGGATGAGGCCGCCGGCTACTTCGTTCCTGCTCTAAAAAAAGAAAAGGCGAAAGGATGAGGCCGCCGGCTACTTCGTTCCTGCTCTAAAAAAAGAAAAGGCGAAAGGATGAGGCCGCCGGCTACTTCGTTCCTGCTCTTAGGCGACTGTAACGCGGAGAAAGCATGAGAAAGAGAGAGAGAGAAAAAAAAGGAAAAAAAACATTCCGCAAGTTGGAGAATGCGCCCAACAGGAGTACAGTCTGAGCCCTCTCGCCCTCACGTTTTTCGAACGTATCGGGTGTCGGCGGACACGCGGTGCCACGAAGGTTGCGGGGCACAGCGAGTGCCGAAGTGCGCCTTCCAGCTCGCGTGGTGTTCGATATATCCGATGGCGGGTAAAAATACCGTTTGATATAAACGTGCGAATTTGTATACTTTTACAGAAGATTTTCAAGGGGATAATTTTCGAGTTCGATATAGCCGGAAATTCTATATATGTGGGTTCGATATATCCGTGTTCAACTGTACAGAGAAAAGGATCAAGGCCGCCCAGCTCTGCACTTCCTTCGGGCTTGGAAGTGCAGAACCCTTTCCTTCCTCCTTGTGCATTGATATTTATACGGTGACCATGGGCAATAAAACCTCAATTGTTAGTAGCAGTGTGTCCTCGGGTCTTCTTTTGTATCGTCGTGTTTCTTTGTGCTAAAACTTTCGATACAGCAGCGTAATAATTTGTACCATGTTTACTGGATAGACTTCCATCATTGTACATTGCAATGGTTGTTTGAGATTAAAAATGGAAGTGGTAGTGCTGCCTATGCATGCAGCACATATTGTTGTACAATGTTTTGGAAAGTGTGCTCTGGGTGTTTTACCACATTGATTTTTCACATAGCTTTATTATTTATTTGCAGAAACATGACAGGAAATTTAACTGCCTCTGGCAAATAATCTTCATATTAGTAAATTACTTGACCATACTTTCTTTAGACTCATGGCGAATAGGTCAAACTGAACTGTGCTACGTAGGCACGTAGCACTTCCAGGCTTGCACCCATGCTTGATCTGTGCGGCGCTCTAGTGTTGCCTGCTTGGCTGTTTTTTTTTTTTTTTCAGGTGCACTACAATTCATGGACCATGGGAGGGGATAGTCCAGTTGATCCACCTGCTCGGAAAGGAGGCACAAAAAAGGCTACACTATTTGCTTGGATAACATTGCAAAGCATTCCAGAGGTATGACTGCATGAAACTGTACTTAATGTGGGAAGCTTAGATAGTCAAATATGTTAACCTTATGTAACTCACAAATTCTGAAGTAGCGGGCCTGGCATGGACAATGTGCCGTGTGGCACATTACATGGATGCATGTTTCGCAGCAGCCCATCCCCAGATAGCCACTTTGTTTCCATCTGTTGGCTGCACCACTTTTTGGCCACCACAGACCTACCTCCGGTTATGCATTGCTGTGCTGCCTCCTCCCTGCGCTCTTTTTCATCCTCCCCTGTGACCATTGTTTGCTCAGTTGCACTGATGGTGCAAAATGCGTGAATGGGTGCTTAAAAGGGCCCTGCACCCTCAATTACGCACGTTGTTTTTACCGGCCGTTTGCTTTCTATGGGTCTTGATGACTGCTGTGGCACCAACGAAAGCGGCGAGAACGAAGCGTTTGATATTTTAATTTGCTTCCGAAATGGTTTTCCGCGCCGATTGCAGCGTCGTACAACGACAATTTCTGTTACAGGAAGTGAGGTATCGTGCATGACTTATGCTGTTCGTTTTGATTGGTGGCAAATAAATAATATATATTACACGCTTGCGACACACTCAGTATGTGGAATTTACTCATTTTAATGTGTTTAATGCTCGTTACAGCTGCAAAAAGGACACCAATTTGTGCATTGATTTTAACTTATCAGAAACTGCGACACAGATGGCGCTGCCGAACGGCCTACTCAAGGCGCTGCCTTCATCAATACACTGTGCTTTGCATTTCTGCCTTACACAGATTTTCCATGTGCTCGAGGTGTCTAGGTGTGTTTGCGTATCTACCATCAACTGCTGATGTCGTCCTTGGTATTTGTCACCTGCAAGCATTGTGTTGAGTAAACTTGATTGTGTGCACGTCAAAAGGAGTGGCGCCCGCTTGCGACTAGAAGGCCACCATGTGCTGCGGGGTTCCGGTATGGCAAAATGTAAGTCGCGTTTTGATTGGAAGCAGACCAAACTCCAGTGACATGTCACTGGGCGAGTGAAATACGAAAGGATACGCCACTTTCTGTCATCTGCTTTTATTTTGAATTTGTAAGTTCAATAACTTCCGTTTCCGTGCGTCTATCTCTAAAATTCTTTTTGCATTCATCTCAGGACGATACAAGGAACGCGTTCCGATGTAAAAATCGGAGGGTAAAATATGGGTGCAGGGCCCCTTTAAGACCTACATGTAGAGGGCGTGTAAGTGCCAAGTGCATGCGTAACTCTAGTAACTCTAGCTAAGTTGGTTATGGGGCGCCCTCTGTTGGATGTAGTACATAACGGGTGTACTGATAATAAACTGGGGTCCCCCGCATGGGCGTCTGCGCAAGCAGGCGCTTGGTGTGTAGCAACACAACAGACCCGAGCTAATGGGGGTTTTGACCCCTCCCATGCCCCGCCGGGCATGGCTTTACCGTGTCCGGGGAAAAGGGTATCCTGGGGGTGGCCGAAACCAGGTGCTTAGACATTTAAGGCCCCCCAGCAGAGGCAACACACCCCTTTGGCCCCGGCTTCACGTAGAAGGCACCCCTGGGCTGACCTACCCAGGGGAAATTGACAGTCGCCTTTTCCTGTCTGTCTCTCCCCGCGCCTTTGTCTTTCTGTCTCACTTTCAATCATCTACTTGTCTTTTCCGTTTACTTCTACCTGGCGGCAAGGGTTAACCTGTTGTGGCTATCCTACCTAGGGTAAACCATATTTGGTTATAGTAGTAACGGCGTACTGCTGGCTTAGTGCAGACTTCTCACATGTTCTGCCACGTCCCCTTGTTGGGCTCTGTTTTGGGTGGTAGGCGCCGTTGCCGAACAAGTCACTTTTCTCATGGGACCTCCGAAGCTTTCTCCAACCGATCGTGCCCCAAAAAGGGTAAGCACAGACGCAGCTTCTCTCTTTTCCCCGAAATACAAAGAAGCTTTCCCGAAATACTGTGTCCCTCACTGTGAACAATCCGCAATGAAAGCTAGAGCAATGTCACCTTTCCTTGTGGCCAAGTGCCTAAAAGAGATCATCGGCACAGGTTATAAGGCTACAAAGGTGGCAAGTAGGGATTTGCTCTCGAACTAACACACCAGGAACAATACATCAAACTTTCGCATCTCGTTGCATTTGGCAACATTCCCGTCTCTACGAGCCCACACCGTACCATGAACACAGTGAAGGGCGTTGTATCCGACGAAGACTTGATGACGTTAAATGAAGAAGAACTTCTCAGTGGATGGAGGCACTAAGGTGTAACGAATGTGCACCGCATCTCAATCAGACGCAACAACACTGAAATCGCAACAACCTTCAGCTCAACCACTCTGCCTGAGACCCTTGAAACTGGCTATGTAAAACTTCATGTGCGACCATACATTCCAAACCGGAGACATTGTTTCAAATGCCAGCGATGTGGACATGGATCTCAGAGCAGCCGAGGGCAGCTTACTTGCGCTAAGTGCGGCACCACCGCCCACAGTACTGACGATTGCGGAAATGATGAGGTCCACTGTGCAAACTGCAATGGCAGTCACCCCGCATATTCCAGAGCTTGCCCGGCCTGGAAGAAAGAAAGATAAATAATCACTGTAAAGGCAAAGGAAAATATAACATTCCGCGAAACAAGGCAAAGGATTTCATTGTCATTCCCACTGAAAACATCTTTCGCCGAAGTGGTGCAACGAGGGGCAGTACCACAACGGCCCCTGGCGGTAGCCCGGACCACGCCTAGAGTGCCCAGGCTAAAGCCACTTCTCCCTATGGTGGGAGCAGCCAGTGCTGCACTGCCCACTATCAATATGCCCACACCAGTGGCCTCCACAATCTCTGGCAGCAGCCAGGTCAATGACGAGGCCGAGGGGGTCCCATCGACCTCTGGCTTGGTGGGGGCAAAGACGTCGTCTACCAGGGCAAAGTCTACACTACGCAAACACCGCTCGGTAGAGCGATTGTCTGGCGCCTCTCGAAGAACCGTTCTTCAACAACACTGTCATCTTGCACCAACATAGAGATAAAAGGGCACGGGAACTCATGGAAGCATACTTCATTAAAGATGCGGGAGATGATTCCATATCTGAGCCGTCCGTTTGCCTTTTAGATTGTGAACCACGTAAGCTTAATGAGTTCTTTGACTACAGGTAACTTTTGCGCATGCGTTGTTGGTTGTCATGTGCTTGAATTTTTCTTTCAATAAACTTCAGTTGTTAGACAGCGCTCGTCTTGTGTCCTCTTCTTTGTGCTCCGTCCCGTTCGCACTGAGAGATTTTCAAAAAGTGTATCCACAGTGCTTCCAATGCTTTTTGAATTCTGTATGCTTACTTGGGCTCCTCTTTTTCTTGGCGTAGACCGCGTCCACTGTTTTTTCTTTTGCTGACATTTCTTTCAGCTGTAGCGTCGCCTGTTCACTTGCTCGACACAAATGGATTGCTTTCTCTAAGTCAGTGGTCGGGTCACCAAGAAGTTTTTCGCGGACGTCATCGTTTGAAATGCCTACGATGAAGCGGTCTCTCAGGAGCTCGTCGGTCAGGTTGCCAAATTGACACTTGTTAGCCTGCAACCTCGCTGCTGTCAGGAAATCTGTAAAGCTCTCGCCTTCTTGTTGCTTCATCTTGTTCAACTTGTACCGCTCATAGGCGGGGTTGATCTTCGGCGTGAAGTGTTCCTTGAACTTCGCCTTTACTGCTTCGACATCCTTGCTCTCCGCCTCGCTCATTGTGAACGTCTTGTAAGTCTTCTGCGCTTCGGACCCGATCGCAGTCATGAAGTTGGCAACTTGCACTTCCGGCGGTTACCGCTGTCGCTTACCAATTGTAGCTTTGGAGCCAATCTTCCCACTCGTTGGGGCTGAGAGACGCGATGTCCAGAGGTTATGGCGGGCGGAGCCCATTGTCCGCTGCCATTTTCTTTTCCCACGCCTTCGCGACTACGTCGGCTCACTTTGCAGCTGCCGTTCTCGGTCCTGTGCGCTCGCTTCTTCTGTGCTACTTGTTCCTCTTAGCTTCGCCGTCTCGATCCCGCTTCTGACACCATGTGATGTCTTTAGAATTTTTTATTAACATTATACGTAGGTTACAAGGAACAGGCCGTGCTTCAGCCTGGGAGGCATAGGAGTTAGTGATGTCTTTTTCGATGCGGCCGCCTACGTTACAGTTGGAAAGGAGATCTACACAAAATGAGGCATACAATGCACCATACTGCCTAGCAGAGCTACGAGCAGCGCTGAACTGTTGCAACAAGTCTGCACCAGGTTCTGATTATATTGTATACGAAATGTTAACACACTTTTCCCACGAAACACAAAAAACACTCCTTTCCTTCTACAATGCCATATAGTTTTCCGGTGAGATCCCTTCTTCCTGGAAAGAGGCTATCGTGATTCCTATTCTGAAACAGGGCAAAGATCCATCCTCTGTAAGTAGTTACAGACCCATAGCGCTAACAAGTTGCCTATGTAAAGTCTTTGAAAAAATGATAAACTGACAGTTAATACATTTCCTCGAAACGAATAAATTACTTGACCCGTACCAGTGCGGATTTCAAGAGGGTCGATCCACAACCGACCACTTAATCTGCATTGAGTCACAGATTCGCAAAGCATTTGGCCATAAGCAATTCTTCTTCACAGTATTCCTTGACATGGAAAAAGCATACGATACAACATGGCACTTTGGAATACTGAGAGACTTCTCACACTTCGGTGTGCAAGGTAGGATGTTCACCATAGTCGAAAGTTATCTATCCAATCGCACATTTCGTGTTCAAGTGGGCAATGTTTTCTCCCAACCATTTGTTCAGGAAACAGGAGTACCACAGGGTGGTGTCCTGAGTAGCACCCTTTTATTGTGATAGCAATTATATGGACAGTCTCGACGGGCTTTTGCCATCGCCGTCATGTCCTTCCGGTATAAAGTCCAAATTGATAAGATCTCCCCGCACATTGTATGTTCTACCGCGTGTAAAAGCGCGCGAGCGAGGGCGACGAACGCGGCCGAAGCACAGTTCAAGCAAGACGGCCCATCGCTCGGAGGGTGCATGCAATAACATCACCCCGCTCGGAAGGCCTGCTGTCGAAGCAGACAGGAAATGCCCCGCCCGTCTAACGAGCCTTAAAAGACACGAAGGGGGGGGGGGGGGGGAGAGTGTCGCGTCTCATCAGGAGGAACTTTGAATCTAGGGGCGCGGTGGCGATCACTGGCGCGCGCGCTATCTCGAAAGTTATCTCAGTGGGCGGCTCGTATACCCTTCTACGTGCTGCGCTCTCAACGCAAAGTGACTTGCGGGGAGCATCTCTCTCTGGAGTGGCCGTATTCTCTTACACCAGCGTTTTGTATTTACGCGAGATCGGATGCAAAACAGTTGCCAGCCTCACTTCGTGTTACACTACAATTTGTTGCTATCGCATTCATTGCTTCGCACTTGCGGTGAAACTGTGACTTTTTTATTATAAAAGTGAATTTCTTACGTCTGCACCCCACATAACGTGTTCTATTCCACTTGTGTGGATGATGTCCAGATCGGCTTTAAGTCTTGTAATCTTGCAATGTGTGAGTGGCATGTTCAGCTCTCTCTGAACAAGGTGTCTAAATGGGCAACGAAAACGGGTTCAGGTTATGTCCACAAAAGAGCACCTGTGTTCTCTTTTCTAAAAAGAGAGGCCTCCACCCAAATCCCGAAATTGACTTGCATGGCTAGCGGTTACCTGTAGAGGCAGAACATAAATTTCTAGGCCTAAATATAGACTCTAAACTCACCTTTATATCACACGTCAAGCATATAAAAAACAGGTGTATGAAAACAACGAACATCCTAAAAGTGCAGTCACGAACTGCATGGGGTAGTGACAGGAAGGGCCGGATGAATCTATACAGAAGCCTCATTCGCACGCACCTAGATTACGGGGCCATTGTTTATCAGTCTGCGACACCAAGCGCCTTGAAGATGCTTGACTCTGTTCACCACCTAGGCATTCGCCTTTCTACGGGTGCTTTTCGAACGAGCCCCATAGAAAGCCTCTACGTTGAATGCAACGAGTGGTCGCTCCACCTGCAGAGATCTTGCATGTCCGTTTTATTTACCTGAAAGACAAAGCAGACAAAGAACACCCCGCACACTCTTCTGTCCATGATTTCTCGAGTTCTGCCCTCTTTAAAGGGACCGACAACTGATTTTCCTCGACCCACTTCTTTACAGTGCAACAGAAAGCTCACCCTTCGGAGTGTTTGTAACTGCAGTATTTAATCCCAAAAGCACGTAGTTATTTTACAAGCAGTCTTTTACAATCTGAAAGGCTCTAAACACGGACGTAACTTTCCTCCAGCAACGCTGAGAATTGATAGCGATGCCACCAGCCCTTCTCGCGATTTGTGGAAGCTATCGTTGTTCTGCTTTCGCAGGAGTTCCTGTAACTATGCTTAGCCACCTTTATTTATATTGTCACGTGGTCATGACGTCGACGAAGGCATCAGCCGGTGTGTTCAAGACGAAACTCTTTATTTTGCTGAACTTGTGGCCGGGAAATGAAAACTCAAACTTAAGCAATACACGCTGTACACTGATAGCCGCGAACTGGGCATCGGCTGTTGATAATCTGCTCATGGCTGGGACGCGCCGTCTTTTATACATCACGCATCGAACTTTCCAGGCTTATCACTGGCGGTCGCGCAAGCTCCGGAATAATCTAGGCTATTCGCGTCCTGCGCACAATCTTAACAAAACGATCTACTACAATCGCAAAGCTTCTCGAACACTGCGGCGCTGAAAGCGTCGAGCATTGATAACCATCCTTGCTGGTCAAACACGAATACATCAAAATAAAACAAGTGGGCGTGGCATTGCCCCCCTCTGAAGAAGCATCATTCCGATGCTTGTGTAAGAACATAGAAGAGAAAAAAACAAGCGCATACACAAATAAATTAAAATAACAAAGGAAACAGTAGAGTCCCCAGGTTCGCTAATGCGCAAAAAACGGCTTAAGGCGCACGACATGGCACCGCTGGGAGTTCGTAATGCCGTCCAGGATGACCTCGTAGTCAAGAGCGCCGAGACGTCGAAGAACCTTGTATGGCCCGAAGTATCACCAAAGGAGTTTTTCGCTAAGCCCACGTCGGCGTATCTGCCGGCGTCTACACCCAAACACGGCTGCCGGGGTGGTATTCCACAAAGCGTCGTCGAAGATTGTTATGGCGGCTATCGGTCGCCTGCTGATTCTTGATGCATAGGCGGGCAAGTTGTCAGGCTTCTTCGGCGCACTGAAGGTAAATGATGACTTGGAAGTTTTCTTCCTCGGGGAGGTTGGGTAACATGGCACTGAGTGTCGTTGCCGGGTTCCTTCCGTAGACAAATGTGTAGGGCGTCATCTGCATCGTTTCTTGCGCGGCCGTATGCGAAGGTGACGTACGGAAGGATGGCATCCCAGGTCTTGTGTTCGACGTTGACATACATGGCCAGTGTGTCGGTGATGGTCTTACTTAGGCGCTCGGTGAGACCATTGGTCTGTGGGTGGTAGGCGGTGGTCCGGCAGTGGCTTGTTTGGCTGTAGCTCAAGATCGCCTGAGTTAGGTCACCAGTAAAGGCCGTACCTCTGTCGGTGATGAGGACCTCTGGGGCGCCACGACACAGGACGATGTTCTCAACACAGAACTTGGCTACCTCAGCGGCACTGCTTTTGGGCAGGGCCCTTGTTTCGGCGTGCCGAGTGAGGTAGTCGGTAGCTACGACGACCCACTTGTTCCCGGAAGTCGACGTCGGGAACGGCCCCAGTAGGTCCATCCCGATTTACTGAAACAGCCGGTGAGGTGGTTTGATTGGCTGCAGAAGACCCGCTGGCCTAGTCCGTGGTGTCTTCCGTCGCTGGCAATCTCGGCAAGTTTTGACGTCGTGGGCGACGTCAGCAGCAAGGCGAGGCCAGTAGTATCTTTCTTGTATTCTCGCGAGCATGCGCGAAACACCGAAGTGTCCAGCCGTCGGGTCATCGTGTAAAGCTTACAGAGCCTGTGCACGTAATGCTGAATGTATCATGAGGAGGTAGTTGGCCCGGAGTGGCGAAAAGTTTTTCTTTAGGAGCACGCCATTCCTCAAGAAAAACGACTCCAGTCCTCGCTTGAATGCCTTTGGAACAACGGTGGCCTTGCCCTCGAGGTATTCAACAAGACCCTTGAGTTCCGGGTCAGCTCGCTGTTGTTCGGCGAAGTCATCAGCACTTAAGGTTCCCAAGAAGTAGTCACCATCCTGGTCGTCGTGTGGCGGTGGGTGAACGGGGGCACTGGACAGGCAGTCGGCGTCGGAGTGGTTTCGTCCGTACTTGTAAACGACGGTAATGTCGAATTCCTGAAGTCGCAGACTCCACCGTGCAAGGCGACTTGAAGGGCCCTTAAAGTTAGCTAGCCAACACAAGGCGTGGTGGTCACTCACAACTTTGAAAGGCCTGCTGTAAAGATAGGGGCAGAACTTTGATGTAGCCCAGATGATGGCAAGGCACGTGCTCCTTTTCTGTTGTGGAATAGCTGGCTTCCGCCTTGGATAGCGACCGGCTAGCATAAATGACGACCCTTTCTAGTCCGTCAGTCCTTTGCACTAGGACGGCTCCGAGCCCAAGCTGCTTGCGTCGTTGTGGATTTCCGTGTCGGCGTATTCGTCAAAGTGCGCAAGTATCGGCGGTGTCTGCAGGCGTCGTTTCAGTTCTTGAAATGCTTCGACTTCTGCCGTTCCCCACTTCAATACCTTGTCTGTTTTCGTGAGGTGCGTTAGCGGCTCGGCAGTCCTTGAAAATCCTTTGGCGAAACGCCTGTAATAGGTGCACAAGCCCAGAAATTGGCGTACGGCCTTGTCGATGGGCGGCAGAAAGGCAGCGATGGCAGCTGTTTTCCGCGGGTCCAGGTGAACTCCAGACTTGCTAATCACGTGGCCCTAGAACAAGAGCTACCCGTACGCAAAGCGACACTTTTTTGGCTTCAGGGTGAGTCCGGAGCTCTTGATTGCTTGAAGTACAGCTCCAAGCCACCGTAGGTGTTCGTCGAAGTTTGAGGCAAACACAACGACGTCGGCCAAGTAGACGAGGCAAGTCTGCCACTTCAAGCTTGCCAGTACTGTATGCATAACGCGTTGGAAAGTCGCTGGCGCCGAGCAAAGACCGAAGGGCATGACCTTGAACTCGAAGAGTCTGGTGTTATGAAGACAGTCTTCTCTCCGTCTCTCTCGTCGACTTCGAGTTACCAGTAGCCGGTCTTGAGGTCCATCAGCGAAAAGTACTTCGTTCTGTGGAGTCGATCCAGGGCATCGTCTATACGTGGGAGAGGATACACGTCCTTCTTTGTGATTTTGTTCAGGCGGCGATAATTGACGCAGAATCGCAGGGTCCCGTCTTCCTTTTTCACTAACACCACGGGTGACGCCCACAAACTCATGGACAGCTGGATGATGTCGTCGCACAGCATATCGTCGACTTGTTTCTTTACGGCCTCGCGCTCTCGCGTCGAAACTCTGTACGGGCTCTGACGGAGCGGTCTGGCACTTTCTTCTGTAATGATGTGATGTTTTGCGACTGGGGTTTGCCGAATTCTTGTCGTCGAAAAGCAGTCCTTGTATCGCAAGAGCAGGGTGTTGAGCCGTTCTTGCTTATGCTTCGGAAGGCTGGGATTGATGTCAAAAGCTAGTTGAGGAGATTGGTTTGTCGGAGTAGGCTAGAAAAAATCGGCGGCAGCGAAAGCATTGGTGGCTTCCACCAGTGATTCCACTCCTGCGCCAAAGTGCGCCAAATTGTATTTACTGCGCCATCCTGATAATATCGACGAAATTTGTGCCAAAGCCTCGGGTTTGGGGGCGTCTATCACCGGCAATCGCACCGCCGGTGCGTCAGAACATGTGCAGCTCGATTTTGGGGCTGCCAGTAAAGTCGCAATCGTGGACCAAGAATTATTCCGCTGAATAAATAGCGCTCGCGCGTGCGTTCCGAGTAAGCCACGATGCCATGCACGGTGCCGACGCAGCTTCTGTTCTGCAAGTCGGCTTGACAGCAAAACGCGCTCTCCACAGAGGCTCGTGACATCTAGGCCTATCGGTAGCGAGAAAGTGCGACGGCGATTCATTGGCGGACGTCGTCTGTTCCAGAAACGCTGCTGATAGCTCGTTTCAAGCGTCGCACGGCACGTAAGGAAAGCAATGTTCAGTAATAACTACATGAGTGCCGCTAAAATGTGTCACTTCTGTTTCCGGACATCGCGGAATGAAATCTGGGATCGCTCGCAGTAGATATATGGGACAATATCGAATTTTCCTTGCTTCACGTTTATGGAAGAGCACGCGAACGGTGGAAACGCGTTGACACTTTTCCTCAGATATACTTTATCCATGAATCTTCATCCAGAACAGCTTTTTCGTAATTCCTTCCGCCAGCACGTCTGAGTTTGTAATCACTCTGCGGTAAATAGCCCCTAAAAGGCCCTGCGCTTTCGAGCTCACGTGCTAGGGTTCCAATTCGAATTTTTTGCTTGCTTTTTTAAAAATGTCATCTCATTAGTAAAATCATATCTCCTGGTCGGAGCAGCCGCAAATGCGCAGCTGTCATTAGCGGGCCCGTCGCTGACGGCCCACAGTGAAATGGCTACGCCATGTTACACATCCGCCCCTCGCTTTCGGGGATCAATAGCTAACGGTTAAAAAAACTCAGTTTCGCTTAAGAGCGAAGCAATGAATGCGATACCAAAAAATTGTATTGTGAAACGAAGTAAGACTAGCAGCTAACTCTTTTGGATCCGATCTCGCGTAACTCAACAAAACGCTGGTTTAAGGGAATATGGCCCTTCCAGGAACCGAAGCGTTTTCTTGCTCTGAGTTCTCTAAACGCGAAGTAAGCGTTGAGAGCACAGCAAGTTTACGAGCCGTCTCCTGATGCCTCGAGATAGCGCGCGCGCAAGCGACTGCGCCCTTCGAAAGATGCGCTCCCCCCCCCCCCCTTCCGCTCCCCTGGTGTCCCTTCATGCTTCTTACGAAAGACGGGCAGGGCGTTTCCTCTCTGTTTGATCAGCAATCGACGGCAGGCCCGCACGCGGGAAGATGTTATCTCATGCGCTGTCAGTGCGGCGGAGACAGACGGCCGGCTAGTTTAATCTCCGCTTCAGCCGCGTTCGTCGCCAGCGCTCGCGAGCTTTTACCCGCGGCTAGAATGCGCGTAGTGATGTTATTAATTTGGACTTTATACGGAAAATTACGGCAACGGCGACGGCAAAAATCCGCCGAGAGTGTCCATATAATTGCTATCGCAAGGGTCAATGTACTGGGCAGATTTTGCGCCCCCCCCCCTCTTAGGTGATGGGGGGGGGGGCTGCCCCCCCTGTGCGCATGCCTATGCTCCTGAGATTATTTTTTCCATGAGATTTGCAATGAATCGAAATATTTCTAGCCTTCATAAGAGCCCCATAATAATACTCAGGTGCTTGAATGTTAATGCAATATGCTTCTGTGTTGCACTCCAGGATGTAAAATTCGCTGCTCCAAAGTGCTCCCAGATGCAAAATTATCTGCTCCAAAGTGCTCCAAGATGAAACTTTTGCTGCTCCAAAGTGCTCCAAAACGGAAATTTTGCTGCTCCGAAAATTGCTACAAATCAGAAGTCCTCGGTAGCATCACTGCTTCCACAATTTCTTCGATGTAGGCGACCATCGTGCCTTTGCTCACGTGCTTATACTCGTTGCTGAAATTAATTAGCATCACTGTTGCTTTTCCTCCCCATAACTCGGCTACTCCTCTGGCGACGCAAATCTCACAGTTAATCAACTGGTGCTGGTCGCCTTCGACGATGCCTTCCTGGTCTGCTGATTTCTGAGTGCCGACGGAAATGATGACGCTGGAGCAAGGGGAATCGTGACCTGGTCTTCCAGCACATTCAAGGCGTGCTTTCCAGGCAAAGTGTGCAGCAGTAGTGCTTTTTCTGTGGATAGTGTTATCAACTTGGATCTCAGGTCAATGTCTGCACCATGAGTGCTTAAGAAGTCCATGCCAAGGATGACATTTCTCGAGCAACGCTGCAGGACTATGAAGTTCGCGGGATAAATCCGGTTGTTTATGGTGAGTCTTGCTGTGCAGACTCCCTCTGGCGTTACTAGATGACCTCCAGCTGTCCGGATTTCGGGGCCTTCCCAAGCTGTCCTAACTTTCTTCAGCTTCGTGGCGAACGGTCCACTGACGACAGAATAGTCGGCTCCAGTGTCGACGAGAGCTGTGACGCTATGGCAATCGATAAGAACGTCGAGGTCGCTAGTTCGTCGTCTCGCGTTGCAGTTAGGTCGTGGCGTTGGGTCACGGCTACGTCGGTTTGTTCCCCTACTTCCCCGTTGCGTCGTCAGGTCTTGCGCAGTTTGGTCGTCAGCACTCCGTCCAGTGTGCATCGTGTTCTTAAGGTTTCGTCATGGCGTCGTCGTGGGCAGCGGAGGATCTTCGGTAGTTCGTCGTACAGCAACCGCACCTCCATCGGTTGCTACCCTTAGTTTTCCGGATACGGGCTAGGTGACCGGCCCTGGCTTGGGCCAGTGTGTGGTCGGCGTTGGGGAGAGATGTGGCGACGGCAATCGCGAAGATCCTCAGGGTGTCCACTGCGCTCCTGCGAGGTAGTCAGCGATGTCACGTGATCGTTTACTCCGCAGTGGACGCGGAGCGTCAATGGCGAAACCACGCAGTCCCATCTGTCAGTACTGGCAGTGGCGGTAAGTGTGGCCAGCTTCTCCACAATGGTAGCATAGTGGGCGGTGGTCGGGGGCGCGCCAAACGTCGGTCTTCCTCGGCGTGTATCGCTGGCCGGCTGGTGGGCGGTCTGACGTCGGTGGTGGCAGCAGAACTGATAGGGTGGCGCAGCGTCTTGACGTGGGCGAGGAGGGGGAGGGTGTGGTGTCGGGCTGCAGCAGCATAGCTCATTGCTTGCAGCTGCAGCTGCAGCTGCGCTGACTCGGGGGTGCCCAGCGACTGCTCGATTTCCTCTCGGACGATGTCTCCTATCGAGGCAACTTGAAGCTGGCACAACGGGAACATTCAACGAAGTTCTTCGCGCACTACGGCTTTTATGGTCTCGCGCAGATCGTCGGAGCCGACAGCTTGAACCACTGCGCTGTCTTGGATCAAGCGGCAGTTGTACTGGCGGGTTCGCATTTCCAGCGTCTTCTCTATTGTTGTTGCCTCAGAGAGAAATTCCTGCACGGTATTCAGTGGATTCCTCATAAGTCCAGAGAAGAGCTGTTCCTTTACTCCTTGCATGAGGAAACAAACCTTCTCTTCAGGCATATTGGGGTCAGCGTGGCGGAACAGCTGGGTCATTTCTTCCGCGAAGAGTGCCACGTTTTCGTTCGGCATCTGCACGCGGGTCTCAGGCAAAGCCTCAGCCCTCTCTTTGCGGACGACGCTCTTGAACGTAGCAGGGAACCTGGCGTGAAAAATGTCCCACGTTGTCAGGCTTCGCTCTTGGTTCTCGCACCAGGTCGGAGCGGCATCTTCCAAAGCGAAGTAGACATGCCGTAGCTTGTCTTCGCTGGTCCAGGCATTGAAAACGGCGACTCAGTCGTAGGCTTCGAGCCAGCTTTCCGGCTCTTCGAAAGACGATCTGCGGAAGGTTGGCGGCTCCTTGGGCTGCCGGAGAAAGATCGGTGCTGGCGGCACAGTGGCTGTCATCGTGGCCGCTTGCTTTGTCGTCTTGGCTCTTGTAATGTCAGGTAGGGATCCGAACTCCGGTTGTAGTCCTAGGTGCCTGCGGTTAGCTCGACGATCGGGATGTCTTTCGGGTCTTCTTGTTGACGACGTGGACTTGGATTACGGTCTTGCGGGGGCATCCGGAACATGGACAAAGCAGCACCTCCACCAGATGTCACGTGGTCGTGACGTCGACGAAGACAACAGCCGGTGTGTTCAAGGTGAAACTTTTTATTTGGCCGAACTTGTGGCCGGGAAATGGAAACTTAAACTACAGCAATACACGCTGTACACTGATAGCGGTGAACTGGGCGTCGGCCGTCAATAATCTGCTCATGGCTGGGATGCGACGTCTTTTATACATCATGCATCGAACTTTCCAGACTTATCACTGGTGGTTGCGCAAGCTCCGGAATAATCTAGACTTTTCGCGTCTTGCGCCCAATCTTAACAAAACAATCTACTGCAATCGCGAAGCTTCTCGAACACTGTGGCGTGGACAGCGTCGAGCATTGATAACTGTCCTTAACAAGGACATTTATCAAGAAGTGGGTGTGGCAATAGCTTTTCAACTATTTTTGAAAATAACAAGCTGTTACAATGAGATGATGTGGCATTATACACCTTCCCTGTTTTTGTACCACGTTGTGTGCGCATGCGTCCAAGGTTGCCTGGGCCTGTGTCATGGGTGGCTTGTCCCGGCGTCCTTACTCTCTCGATGCACGAGCCAAGCTAAGTCATCGAAAACGTCGCTACACATATGTGCGGCCACGCCGTGTAGCAGCGCGCGTCATTTCTGAGACGAAGTGTAGGTAACAAAACTATGTCGCTCCAAGATCTTAGCGACCTGGAAACTGCATGCACGGTTGCATGAGCTTGCTGAAAAGTCCCTCAAGCCGCGCTGACGAGCATGGGGTCATTACGTCACGCGAAGGCAGCGCCACTTTAATGCATACTACTAAAGCTGGCCTCTATGTACATTTTTATGGAGTAATACTTTTTAATATAAAGAAAGAAACAATATTTCAATACTAACAAAAAATCGTCGACCGCGTACAGAAATCAAAGGTCACATGGCCGGGTTCATCGGATCGTTCATGTTTTTGCCGCCAGAGGCGTGCCACAGGTCATTTTTCGCAGCTTTCAATTAAGAAATAAAAATATAAATACATCTCTCGCGAAAAAAACAGGGTTGGTTTGAGTCAATGCGACAGACAATCTTTCCATCAGTGGAGTCATCTCATTTCATGTTCAGGGCAGTTGTCGGACCCTAACGGGGCACACTGGTCTTAGAGATGAAAAATCATGGAAAAAATCAATTTTCTGAATATAGTATTTTTGTAACATACAGGCATTGTCGCAAGGGCTGAGAAAGTTTCTTACATCTTGGATTGATATTTCAGCCCCAACAGCAATTTATATTACCAAAACAAGGTATATTTCGATTGAGAAAAAGCACGAAAATTGGGCTTTTATATTGCCATGCTCGCTTCTTCTTTTATTTTGATGTATTCGGGTTTGACCAGCAAGGGCGGTTATCAAAGCTCGACGCTGACCGCGCCGCATTTTTCGAGAAGCTTCGCGAGTGTAGTAGATCGTTTTGTTAAGATTGCACGCAGGACGCGAATAGTCTAAGGAATTCCAGTGCTTGCGCGACAACCAGTGATAAGACTGGAAAGTTCGATGCGTGATGTATAAAAGACGGCGCATCCCAGCCATGAGCAGTTGATCGATGGTCGATGCTCTGTTCACCGCTATCAGTGTATTGCTGTAGTTTGACTTTCAGTTTCCCGGCCACAAATTCGGCCAAATAAACAGTTTCATCTCGGACGTGCTGACTGCTGTCTTCGTCGACATCACGACCACGTGACAATATCGATATGCTGCTTCTGAATGAAAAGAGACAGGGCGTGCAAACACTGCAAAACCCTAGCCTTAGGTCCTAAATACTGTTTTAAGCCGAACCTGAAACCAATAGACGTTTTAAGTTTGCCGCGTACAATCACTAGACTTGTTTCTGAAGAAGAGCGTTCCCACTGCATTTCAGACTGCGTTGCTAGCATCAAGGGTTCTAATATGCATCTCAAGTGTTCTGATCCTATCCGGCCTTTGGTTAATTACTGTGTCGAGAAGAAACTCAGGCCAGTAATTTCAGATAAGGAAGGGTATTTTGTAATTATGCCGGACAGTTTGTTCTCAGAAAAAGCATTAACAGCCATAGAAAAGAATTTTAGGACGGTAAAACTTAAGCCATCGGTAGTTAGGCAACGTGCTGTCGACCTTTTGTTAAGACATAATCTTGAGAGGATAGCTTGTAATGTCAAGAAGGCTAAATCACTTACTTTAGAATTGTTTTTTTTCAGCCAAAACACATAAGAACGAGATTCCGTTTCGAGCAATCGTTTCAGAGCAAGGCACCTGGCAAGTCGCTGTATCTAGTTATTTGCAGAACTGCTTAACCTCTTTGAGTTTTTCAGACCCTTTTCGTATGCGTAATTCTCAGGCGCTAGTTCAATTCCTCTCAGAGGAGAACCCCGGCTGTTGTAAAGCTTTTAGTATGGATATTGAAGACTTATATTATTCTTTGCCGCATAAGGACTTGTTAAAATGTGTTAATGAATGTATTAACGAACAAGGCGACCAGACGGTTTTCACCGATAAATGTGGTGTTTCTACCGGGGCATTTCTAGAAATCCTTTCCATGTATTTAAAGTCGACGCTGGTAGGTTGGAAGGAAGGTGTTTATGTGTAGAAATCAGGGATATGTATTGGTTCTAAGGTTGCTCCGGTTCTTAGTGATTTATACCTTAGCAAGATTGACAATCTTTTGGAAGGCGCCTTAGGTAATTCGGTTATTAAGGTTTTTTGTTATGTGGACGACTACTTGATTTTTTGTAGTGATGAGGACTTTGAAAAGGTGGTAACTTCCGTGAGCGAAAAATTTGAATTAAATGGAGGAGGGCTGAGCTTTACTAAAGAGGTGCCTCAGAATAATGGAATACAATTTCTAGACATTTCCTTAACGTTCCAGAAGAACCACGTGTGCTGGCAGTATTCTCCTAGATCTTCCAAACCGCTGTTAAATTTTTCGTCGAAGCACTCGAAGGTTGTAAAAAACGGCATCGCCATGTCTTGCCTTAAGTCAGCCCTCACCAAGTCGTGTGAGCACAAAATGAGTGATAGCTTTAGCGCACAGGTTACGCGTCTTTTAGATGTAGGGTATCCTCGTGATGCAGTGGCCACGGTCGCTGAGCGTTTAAAGAAGTCTATTGTGTTAAGTCCGAGCATGGTTGCAGAAAGCGATAGGAAGAAACGTGTCGTAGGTATCCCGTACATTCATTGCATATCTCACAGGCTAAAGAAAGTAGGAAGTAGATACGGCGTTAATGTTGTTTTCACGGCTGCCAATAAGCTAGGTAAGATTTGTGCCGCTGTGCAGAGGAAGAATGAGCGAGTAAAAGACAAGAAGCGGACCGATAATTGTTTTGTAAAACACACCAACAAATTCACTGATTGCTGTACGAGTGTGGTGTATAAGGTCCCTTTCAGCTGCGGCCGCTTCTACGTAGGACAGACGGGCCGATGCATTAACCAGAGATTGTTGGAACATAAGAGATCGCTAACAGGAGGCTCACCATCTAATCTATCTTTACATTGTCGAGATTGTAAGTGCACGCCAAAATTTGATGAATGCGCAGTGTTGTACCGGCATAGAAATGAAGAAACGCGTCTGATGATTGAAGCATGGCATATCGAGAATAGTGGTAGCGCATGCGTGAGCCAACCGTCGATTAGCTTGCATAAAGATGAAATCAAATGCCTTAACAGTTATCTTCCACGTAGACCGCCACGCGTGCCGGATTGATAGGTTCGCCGGTTGCATGGGCATGCGCAGATAAGTTTTCGTGCCTTCTTTCTTTTCAGCCGTTGTGCGTCTCTTCAGTTGTTAGTCGGCGTTTGTGGTGTCCTGATCTCTTTCTTGTGTCCGTGTTTGCACGCCCTGTCTCTTTTTAGAATGAATACGTACCAACTAGCTCAGCTCTCTGTTATTCTGAATGACGTGTGCTGCAGCAGTAGGCATGCAGGTTATGTCCCTGGTGGAGATTAATCATCGAACAAAAATATTTCAATATCTCCTATTACATGTGGTTCAAAATAAGCTTTATCTGTTTTCTTGCATTTTCTCAAAACAAGCTTTTACTCACCCTGCTTGTTTGGTGCAACAATTGCTCAAGCTCTAGAATAGCTGCAGCTGTAACTTTTTTTGCTGTATGAAGCTAAATGCATAAAGCTTGAAATGCTGCAAGCATTTTTTTTTCTTCTTCTATAATTTTTTAAACTGCCTGTGTTCTTGATCGTTAGTAGCTGTATTGTAAATGCTAAATTTCAATGGGCTGCTAAATTGTTAATTGTTGTTCGATTTCAAAACTGCTTGCAGCAGTTCAATTCTTATTCGTTCTGCTTTCCACTCATGCATTAAACATAACTTTCTGCCCAGTTTATTATTATCTATTGTCTCACCAAATAATAGTAATTAATATTTAATTATCTCAATAACTATTTGAGTAAAAGAAAAAAATTACTGCACTTTTAAAATCAGCACAAAGAAATACATATACATCTGTGCTTTTTAATTGAATATGGTCAGAGAATGAACAAGATAACCCCACGTACCATGTCCCCCTTAACAATCGTCCTGTGGAGAGATAGCCCTACTCACTTCTTGTCAGGGCCCTCGCTGAGGAAATGGGTGTGCCACTTCATGAACCCCGTTTGATGGCTGCCGCTGCATATCTCTCGCTGTGGCAGTGGCAGCTCATAGACTGTGACATATCCTTTGTAGAAGTAACGAAACACGCACCTATTGCACATATATGTACTCACTTTCTCGAACTGTAGCACAAATACACCTGTCCTGAATTCTTTATGGATGCTTCAAAGTCTCACACTGGTGTGTCCTGTGCAGCCTTTGGTCCATCCTTTTCAGATTCCGGTATTCTGCACCCCAATTCAAGTATCTTCAGAGCAGAAGATTACACGATACTTGTGGCCGTTAAACACATTAAGGAATTAAAATTAATACACGCATTCATATACACAGATTCTCTGAGCGTCGTAAAAGCTTTGAAAACTTTGAAAAAGCATAAAAATCCTCTCCTTGTGTCGCTGTACTCCCGTTTATGCACCCTCTACACTCTCAAACAACATGTTGTAGTGTGCTGGGTGCCAGGGCACCGCGAGATTGGGAGAAGTGTGTTGGCGGACCAACTAGGATGCCTCAGCCCATGACAACGCTGCCACTAATACATCAATAGCTGTCCTTGCACTTGAACTTAAACACCTGCTAAAAGAAAAGCTCAGAGCATATTGGCAGAGTTTATGGGATAAGCAAACCCAAAATAAACTACATGCATGGTCTCTCAATACTTGTACTGGTCATGAAACTCCTGCGTAACTCAATGGGAGAGCTTCATATGCCGCGGCGCTGGCGTAGCTAGAAGGGGGACGAAGAAGCCGGCTGCTGCTGGCTGCCATTAGTGGAGTGTGGGTGCGGAGTGGTACTCTTTGTGCTGGTTGCACCCCTTTTTTCTTTTCACGGTCACCTCATCATGACAGGAATTCCCAACACCTGCTGTGTGCCAGGCTGTCGCTCAGGGTACAAGAGCACCATCAAAAAAATTACAGCATATCCACGGGTGAATGATGATGAGCTTGGGTGAAGCTCCTGAAGCAATCATGGTCTCGGGATTCGCTTCTCGTTGAGCCCGTTTCGCAGCGGCGTCCTTGGTGCGCACCGTCACGGAATCCACCTGGCTGCCGCCAAGCAAGCGCCCGCCGCTGCTCATCGTCCATGCTCCGCCAACGATCCGACACGTACGGCGACGATCCAGGAGAATGAGAGAGGCGCTCGCTCCCCGCGCATCCCCGCGCAGCAGCCAATCGGAGAGCAGCAGCACTTCCAGTGCCATCTAGTGTCGATTCACACAAGCGCCATGTTGCACACAATTCTATTGGACCAACGCCATCTAGGAAATGAGACGAGAAATGGTGATGACGACATAGATTGTGTACAGCGCCATCTAGAATATCGTCCCTGAACTGAAGTTTGATGTACTTCTATGAGACAGCGCCATCTATTGCATCATACGGGAGATCCGTTTACGCCGGACAACGGAGACGTGACAAGGTTAGACTAAGAGGAGCTGCGCCCCTAAAAGTCTCCTTGTTCTGTTGACCAGCCGACGCGACAGGTGGAAACATGCAATCCCGCAACAGGAGACTGTTGGATTTTCGTTCGACTCGAAGTACGTTCGCGTGTGCGAAAAACACTTCAATGCAAGTGACATTGTACTTGCGGACGTGTGCACAGTGAATGGAAACATTGTTTCACTGCCTCGAGATTGACCAAGACTGGTGGAAGACGCCGTGCCTAAAATTGTGTGTGTAGTGTGTGTGAGTGTGAGTTTGGGGTTTTAGGTGAACTGCGGTGTTCGGAGTGTGTGCGTTTGCTTTCTGGATAATGATAGAATCTTAAAAGTGATGCCGCGGGCCAAAATGAAATATTTTGTTTTACTTTGATAGTACTGTTTGCTGGTGCTCTCACTGAATAGAGAAAATTTCTAGAAAGGTTCAAAAAGAGTAATTCAGTTTATGTATAAGTGATCAGTTTAAGCAGAATAACTGGGTTGATGGAAGCTCCGGGTTGATTTCGATTTGCGCTGGTGTTTACATAGAAGGAACAGGGTGGCTAACTGGAACACCAACTTAGAACTCGTGGTCATTGCAACAGTATATGGGAATGGATGGAGACGCTGCGACACGCCGATACGACCAACCGCGTCGCTAACTGTTTACTGCATTTCAAATGATTTTGGTTGGTTATTCCTCTTTGATCACTCCAAAAAGTGTGCGAGCAAGCGTCTGAAGTTGCAAAGATCGTCCGGACACCAAATTTATCTCGGTGGGTGGACATTTACGCATTTTATCCAGACTTTTGTGTTCCCGTCACGTTGGCGGCAAGCTAGGCCTCACTCCCAACGAGCCCTTCACGCAGACGCGAAGCGAGAATGGCGGCTACTACCGAAGAATTGGAAAGCTCTGCGGAGGATCTACAAGCAACGCCGGGTACTTCAGCCTCACCTAATGAACAAGAGGACGCAGCATATGAAGACGCGGCTTTTGCAGCGGACAAGACGGGTTGGAAAGGGGTGACCAGCCGGAAAACGAAGAAGGAACGCGCCGAAACAGCTGTGCAACCTTCACAGCAAGAAAACCATCCAAGCGGTGGGCAGGTGAGCTCCTCTCGGATGCCTCCTAACATTATGAATCGGGTGATCAGAGCCTCACGCATGCCACCCCTACCCCAAGACAACGTAAAGATAGTGTTTCGCCCAAAGGGCGGCTTGAACTTACAAAAGGTCGGACCTATCTTAGTGAGCAAAGCTCTTATGACAGCAGCAAATCTTTGTCCAGATGAGACCACGGAGGACATTATTTGTCCCAACATCATGCAGAATATCATGGTGGCGAGCACGCCGTTTAGAGAAAATGCAGACAAGTACGCGTACGTCGGGGCTATCCAAATTGTCAGCAAACAGTACGAAGTAAGCGCTTACGAAGCTGCCCCAAGTGACACCTGCAAAGGGGTAATTATACACATCAACGCTGCTGACGATCATCGGACGATTGAAAGTAACATCGTGAACGACCGCCACCCCACGGCACTGGTGGCGAAGAGAATCAAGAACTCAGGCTCAGTTATCGTTGTGTTTGATGGACTTCGTGTCCCGAACTTCGTCAGATACGGACCCACTCTGGTACCCTGCTACTTATATTGCAGGCAAGTGGACATATGCTACGTATGCGGCAAACTCTGCCATCGGGCGGACGTTTGCCCCGACTCGGGCTACACCCAATGCCGGGGCTGTGGAATTTCTAACCCAACCTCATCCCACGTGTGCAGTCCGCAGTGCAAGCTGTGCGGAGGTTTGCATGCAACGGCGGACAAGGTGTGTACGAAACGTTATCTCACCCCATATGTAGTGCGAGCACGACGACTACGAGCGCAATTGGAGCAACAAGATCAGGCACAGCTGGTCGAAGAAGACAAGCAACAGACGGGAACGAGGCCGATCTACGTCAAAGACGTCGACGTGCAGCCGCTCCCGCTCTCAATCGCGGAGCCGCATACCAGCAAGGACATCGACCAATAGCAGGAGTCGCTCAAGGTCACGGGTGCGTTTCGCGAGAAAGAACAATGGAGGCGATGTCACAAACAGCGGAGGCGACGGTACGTGGGCAGACAAAGTCAAAGGCGCTACGATGACCACGCCGAAGGAAAAAAGTGAGTCCTGCAACGCAGATAAAGAACGGAGCGCTATGTTAGAACAGGAGTTAAGAGAGCTAAAAGCCGCTTATAATAAGCTAATCCTGGAATTATCCGAAGCACGTAAAGCAAAAAAGCGGTAGACCAATGCGCACTCCCGAACCACCAACTGATATCGAAACTCCTCAACCAGTTGAGCTTGCGAGACAGGGCGAACAACGCGAAAGATCCCCGGCTCCTAAGAAGCGAGCTGTAACTCAACCGCGAATGGCTGTTGTGGAGATAGGTTTAGCACAAAGCTTACCCTACGAGGCGACCGTGAAGGGACGCGACATTCTCCACTGCCGCAGCGAACAAAGACGCTACGGCCGGGTTTGTCGACTCCGGCACGGCGTAGAAAAGGCACTCGAGGCAGGATGTCAACAAACAACACGGGTTTATTAACCCAAGATGCAGCACAGTACGACAGTCACGGGCTTGCAGGCCGTAAAGGGAACTCCGCAAGACCGATCGAGTACGCTTGCCAGCGGCGCTACGACTATCACACAAAGGGCAGCAGTCGAGCACACGAACGAGAAGCCGCCTGCTAGAGCAGCACGTCAACCTCTCGTGCTAGCCTGAGAGCATCTCCCACGGGCAAGCCCGCGCCAGACAGAAGCGAGCTCAAGGGGGAAGGGGGTTGTCACTGGCGGCCAATGAGGACAGGCGTTGCGCAGTGACGTAAGCTAGCTTGGTGGCGTGAGCATGTCGAGGCATGCCCGGACGCGTGCCCGCGCGCCGGGAAGCTGACGTATGGCTTGCACCAGACAAAGAGGCCTGGCGCTGCCGCCGCGGTCGCCATACCGCCGATTAACGGCGGTCCCCGGCGCTCGAGCCGCGCGGGGCCAACACACGCGCTAGCTGGGGAACGAGGTGCCAAAGGGGAGGACACGCTCGATTCCCACACTGTGCGATCTGACGTTAAGGACGCCATGGACGTGATGAGCGAGAATATGAGGTTAATGAACGAGAGCATGATGCGCATGAACGAGAAAATGGACATGTTTAACACACGTGTACAGAAAATGGAAATATATATAAACAATACGGTAGTACCGGCCATGGAGAGGATGAGTTCACAGCACATTGGTGTGCACGGCCCTCTACAGGATGCTTTCACTGCAAGCGAAGGGTGCTATGATGGTCAACATGGCAGCGACAAATAGGACACGTAATCTCCGCATCTGGCAATGGAACTGCAGGGGGATCGCCTCAAAAAAGGCGGTCCTCCTGCAGATGGTAAAATCGGAAACCGAGAAACCACACGTAGTTTTGCTACAAGAAATAATCACAACCGAACTGGCCCTTACGGGCTATAAGGCCGAAGCCCACAGAAACGAGCAAGGCAGAGGCGTCGCTATTCTGCTTGGAAAGAAGATCCCGTACATTCGTCATGAAATCCGCCACACAGCCTGCTATCTCGAACACCTTACGATCGAGGTCATACCGAACGACCACGTAGGGAACAAGCAAAGCATCTTTCTCACTAATTTGTACAGCAGCCCTAAGGACACGAGGCAAGGGTTCAGAGGCATACTGGGCAAAATCGCGAAGATCTCTAAAGATAGTCCTCTAATTGTAGGTGGCGATTTTAAAGCCCCACACCAGGCATGCGGCTACGCGTATCTGTCCAGCAAGGGAGAGCGTCTTCATACGACAGCCTCCGATCTCGACCTCACTCCCATCACAGACCCGGAAATTCCAACTAGATGTGGCACTTCCACATGCCGAGACACCTCACTGGACCTCACTTTCGTCCGGGGCATAGAGAAATATGGCTGGTACAACTCGGGCATAGACCTTCGCAGCGATCACTACATTCTCCGAATTAGTGCAGAGCTCCCAGGAAGGAAGCAAAGGGAGCACAAACTAATTGATTGGGACAAATTTCGTAAAATACGGACGCAGCCATCAAACTCATCAGGAACAAACACAAAGCACACGATAGCAAGCTGGACCGAACAGCTCAAAGCCGACATCGCAGCCTCGGAACGAACGATTACCACAGACGTTAAGGTGGAGGGAATGGACAGTCAGCTAGCGAACCTTCTCAAACCAAACACTCCATACTAGCCAGATGGAAGGGCCAACGTTTTAACAGAAGACTGCGAAAGAAGCTCGCTGAACTCAACAGGACCATTGAAGAATACTGCGTGGTTCTTTCCCGACAGCAGTGAGACAAAGTCTGTAACTCCCTCAACATGCAAATGCGCAAAGGGAGCGGGTGGAGGCTCATAAAACACCTCCTCGACGAAAATGGCACCAAATCCAAATCTATGCAACGGATCAGGCTCAGCAAGCTAGTACACTGCGCGACACAACGCAGTACTTCCGAAGAACTTGTTCAAGACCTTTCCAAACGGCAGGAGGATCGAAAAGTGGGCCAGTTGGTAATTCATTTTCTTCGTTCAGCGAACTGGGAGCGCAGAAAAAAACACAAAGGACGAAGCGAGGAACCACATAAGACGAGCGCTCACTAACAACTGATTTATTTTCCACATCGGAAGGACACATTTACACACAAATTGCGCATGTCACAAAAAAGATTATGACGACGGCATGAACAGCATGCGAAGCGTGTGATCAAGGCACATGTCTAAGGGTTATCTAGGTAGCTAAATTCACAGTCATGCAGTGACAGGGAAGGATGACTTATACATTGATCCACATTCCTGGAAATGTGATATGCTTCAGATATTTCGTGCATAGTTTCATGAGGATGCCGGAACAACACAATTGTATTCTGAAACAGAGGTTGGCACTTGCACGAAAAGCAATGTGACGCTAAATGGGAGTAAGGTGTATTCTTCAACGAGCTTTTGCATTCTCTGAGACGCACGTTCACACATCGGCCGGTTTGGCCAATGTACATACGTCCACAAGAAAGGGGTATCTTATATACCACTCCGGTGTTGCACTTAACAAACTTGTTTACATGCTTCTGGAGGCATCTTCTACCTTTAGATGCATTCTGTGCCCTCCTGTGCACCATTGAACATATACTGCCCAATTTATTGGGTGCAGAGAAAACAACGCGCACGCCAGACCGGTTTCCCACATCTTTTAACCCATGGGCCATTTTATGAATGTAGGGGATTACCGCCGCACGCTTCTTTTTTTCTTCTTCCCTGACGAAGTACATGTGCGTCTTTCATTATTTTTGACCGTACGCAAGAGCTTCTCACAGACTGAGGCTATTACGTAGGAAGGGTATCCAGCACCTATTAGCCGTTCTAACTGTGCTACGAAACCACTTTGCATGCTATGACGGCAATATTTTTCGAGGGCTGAATGTAAAAACAGGGAAAGGTCTAGGAACTGCAATTTGTTATCTTTGGGAACCTCGGAGGTAAACCATGCCTTCATTCTCGAAGCATGCCTTGACACTTTCAACGTCCACTGCTGAACACTTTTTGATGATGATTAGATAATCGTCAACATAACGGAATACTTTTGTGCTTGGCTGAAGTTTAGTGCTTAGGGCTGCATCCACCTTCCCAAGAAAAGTTTGGCTTAAAACAGGGGCCACACTTGAACCTATGCAAACACCTGATTTTTGCATGTACAGGTTCCCAAGCCATACGACGAAGGTGGACTTCAATAGCACGTCAAAATTTCTAAAAAAGACTGAGTCGACACTCCTGTGCTATTCCTGAACGATATCTCGTCATTGTCTTGCACAATGCACTACTCTACGCTGTTTAACAGTTCATCATGCGGCAAAGAATAATATAAGTCGACTACATCAAGACTAAAAGCTGTAACATCGGAACATTCACATTTGTTGAGGTATTCAACCACGATACCAGAGTCTTTTACTTGAAAAGGGTCATTTACGCGCAACGCAGAAAGATGTTTTTGCAGATACTGAGATACAGCCAACTGCCACGTGTCCCTTTCTGAAACAATCGCACGCAGCGGCATTTCCGGTTTGTGTGTTTTAATGGAGTAAAAAATTTCTAGCTCTACACCTTTCGCCTTTTCTACTGAAGAACCAAGCTTTCCTAGGTTAAGCCTTTTCAGCAGCAATATCGCTCTAGTCTTTACTTCCTTGCTTTTCACAGAAAGTGGTTTGAAATTCCTTTCTATGGCTTCCTCGGCCTTCTTAAAAAAATCTTGTTCATTAATGATGACGAAGAACCCTTCCTTGTCAGAAATGAGTACCCTTAGCTGATTGTTCAAACAAAACTTAACAACTGGTTGAACGCTCAATTTTCTACTCAAATGGCTAACATTGCTCAAAACTGCTTGTGTGTAACAGGTGTGTAACAGAATGTGTTCAAGCCGTTTTGAGCAATGTTAGCCATTTGAGTAGGAAATTGAGCGTTCAACCAGTTAAGTTAAGGGTCAATGATCCAAACCAGTTAAGGGTCAATGTACAGGGCAGATTTTGTGCCCCCCCCCCCCCCCTCTTAGGAGATTAGGGGGGGCGCCCCCCCCCCCCTGTGCGCACACCTATGCATCTGTGCTGTGGGTGTGTCCTATTTGTAGCCTGGTAAGTGTTACTTGTGTGCGGCGTGACCTGGATACTGGTGTCCAATTCCCAAGATTCGGCTTGATAACATGTAACATGGTCCCTCAATACTTTTTACTGGTCCTGAAACTCCCGCGAAAGTTTCATATAGGGACATAAGTGCAGGGGTGGAAGCTCTGCGCCATTTGCGCCGCGCTGCGCCAGTGCTCTTCTGCTGCGCCATCCTGCTCCAAAATGCATTATTGCGCCGAAACTGCTCCCAAGCGGTGTTTGGTGCACGGCCTCCTCGATGGGCTCCGGTGCGCCGCCGGAACCGATCACGGAGGGTATACGTTTGGTGCCTTCATGTGCCGCTGTCATCCGTGTCATGGCGCGCCTATGCGAGCTTATATCATCATCACATCACTTGGCGCGCTCTCGTGACGTTGTCGAAGGCGCAAAAAAGCTAGCGAGCCTACAGGAGCTAGCTACAAGAAAGTGAGTTGGTGCGGCCATATTTCGATTGTGACGCTGGCGGCAACGGAGTTTTTTGGCGCGCTGCGCGCTCGAGGCGGTTTGTGTCATCGTGGCCTGGGATTGCGAACATGAATAAAAGTAAGTGCGCGCGCGTTGACGCTTCATAATGTCGAAAAGGTTCTATTTGCTGCGAATATTTAATTTGATGGGAGGCCATGAGGATAATGCGAGCAGCTGCCGCGGACGTATACGCGCGACCATTATTTAGAAACTTTGCATTAAGGAAACTGCTGTAGAGCTGAGTGTGTAATATGGATTTTGTGTCGTAAGTCTGCATGAGAAAGAAAAATTTTATCCGTTTGCGGCCAATGAAGCCACTACCAACCTCGAAACCACTCACAGAGCTTCGGTTTATGTAAGTCGGTTGGACCATTTCCGAAACTCTTTTTTTTAGTGAGAGCGTGCCTCTCCATGTGCAGAATTTTTTGCATTGCACACAAGCCCTTAGACCTTATAAATGCAGCATGTAAACACGCTCGTGCAGCGACGACCTTAGTCTCGCCAGTGCGATCGGTCGCGTTGTTCGATTTTGGCTCGTCAGAACCTGCGCTCGGCTCGTGGTCGAGTACGCTGTAGCTCATACCATCCGCAGCACATGACATGCCGCTCGCCGCCGTTGCTGTGTGTAGTTTGGTACATGAGGTGGCGAGTGAAGAAATATACAAAAAATATGGCTGATCCCTCCGTCATAGGAATCGGTATAACACGAAAGTTAAACGTGTCTTCACAGAAGTAGTGCTTATTGTGTAGTGATATATGAGAGCTTGTACAATGTCTATTCGTGTTTGGCAGCTATAGCACCGTTTGACGTGGATGCACCCATGTTCACAGCATGTCTCTATCGCGACGACTAACGCCCATGATCATGATTAAACCGTTGTGGTAGCTGACGGTGTGAACATATATTTGGACACAGCGAATCGTGAATCCCGCGTAGGATGATATCAACAAGCTCATAATCAACACTGGTACCCGGTATGCGCTTCTTCAAAGCGTCGTCAATTAAGGAGAGAAACAGCACGGTGTGCGCTTTCTAGTAGCCGACGCCTGTGCTCATGCATACATAACACACACTGCGCTTCAGCAACACGGGAGGTAGAGGTTCGTAGCCTGAGCCGCAAACGCGTGCGTCCCGCTGGTTTCTGTCTCGCAGGCGCCGCTCTCGCTCCACCAAGGCACGACATTCGCCCGTCGAAATCGCGTCCTTTCTGCAACGCATATTGCAGCAGTTTTGTTAGTCGGTGCTCTCGCAATTGAAGCAGTCGGCCGCGGAGAAATCCCGTTGGTGCACGTGGAAGCTGCACTACTCCGATGAGCCGACGCACGCTAACACGAAGCCAAAGGCAAAGGACGTAACTGCGTCAAGGGTGCCTCGGCCATAGAGTTTCCTACAATACTTACTAGAGGGAACTCTGGCGCTAGTGTCTATGGGAGCTGCAATGCATCGCGCTTCAGCCACCATGGGAATCATGGGTAGTACACGGATTTGTCTAAACTTCGTTCTTTCGGCTCCGTTTGGCTCCGCGTCGCCTGCATCCGCTTTGTCGCAAAACGAAGTTCAGCAAAAGTCAGCAGTTTCACTTCACCACTTTAACTTCTTTAGGCTCACCGATTCAAATCTGGTCACGAAGTTCACAACGATCCATTCTTTTATCCGAAAGAAAACCAAAACATAGCAATAAACAAAGCCACAAGTGCGTTCGAAGCCCACAAGCACGAAGACTAGGCAAATCCGTGTACTACCCATCATTCCCATGGTGGCTGAACGATCGCAGCGCCAGAGTTCCCTCTAGGTCATTTTAGGAAACTATGGCCTCGGCGACGCCAGCGCGGCCACTCTACCTCTCTGGTATCGAGACGCTTTAACCATTACCTCCGATATCGCGTGCAATCTCGGAGGAAGCGCTAGTAAGTGTCGATCGTGAAGCATTACTTCTTTTCACACCTCACAGACGGCGGCACCGCCCCGCTCCGCCCGCCGCGAAAGAGAATGTGTGAAAGATATAAGGCGCGTTCGCGCCGTGTCTAGCATCTCCCGAGTTAGCTTACTCGGTAGGGCGTCGGGCGCTTGCCGTCGCGGCCGCAACGTCGTGGGTTCGATTCCCAGCGGGGTATCTTTTTCTTGGGTTTTTTCTTTCTCGCCCGTTCGCGTCCATTTTATCAACGTCATATCCGTGACGGATGTACTTGGTGGACCCCGGCATAAAACACTTTCGTGTTAAAAAGAACAAGATAGACACTTGGAAGCACAGGCGTGCGCAGGGTTCCCCATCAGGGGGGCAAAGGTTCATCGCAGCGCCCCCCCCCCGCCCTACTAAGTCAATGTATGCGGCATATTTTGCACCGCCCCCCCCCCCCCTCTTAGGTGACTAGAAGGGTCAATGTACGGGGCAGATTTTGCGCCCCCCCTCTTGAGTGATTAGGGCGGGCGCCCCCCCCCCCTCTGCGCACGCCTATGCTTCGAACGTTTATTACTCAAAACACGAATGTGAGGTAGTACGAAAACAGAACCACGGGATACAAATTGTGCGCTTGCGACATCTAGTATCATCGCACCTCAAGTACCATATTTGCGTGCATATAACCGACACCAATAATTGACAAACCTTGAAAGGGAACTTGAAGAGAAAAGGTGGAAGCGCGAGGCGCAATTTTTGGCGCGATTTACGCGCGCCGAGGGACGCGCGTGTTTTTTGACGAACGCCTTCGCGAAGTCGTGCCGTTGCGCCCCGAATTGCTTGATTTCATGCGCGACTGACGCATGGTCGGAGGGTCACGCGTGTCATTTTGACGAACACCATCTCAAAATCGCGGCGCCGCGTCTTCCTACTCGAAGTAGAAAAGAAAGCGCCTCGCGCTGCGCATCGCCTGCTCGTCCGACAAGTGGAATTTAAGGTACAGACGCGTGTTTGTTTGGTTTCTTCCAATGCCTCCAGACGGCGCTGACCTCCGCGCATTTCAAAGGAAATTTTTGAAGCCGGCATGGGCCTTTGACGAAAATGTAGCAACCCGGCAAACGCGGCGCGAAAACGCCGCTGCTGAAAAACGTTCATTACCATGAACGTTTTTCATTTGTCAGTCTAGTCAAGTGTAGCTATTCAAAACATTGCTTATATCGTTTTCCTGAGTCATTGCTCTATCACAGCTGTGATGTTTTAATGATAACACGTAGCGCGCGCGCGCGTGTATATATATATATATATATATATATCATTTGTGTTAAGTGTGGTTGGTTCATCAGTGTTGAATATTTTCTCAAATCGTTGGAATTTCTTGTGTTTACCAGAAATAAAAAAATAAACAATGATGTTTGACCCTACAATTCTGCTCCAAAACTAACTTGCATTCCTCCAAAACACACATTTTGGTGCTCCAAAGCTGCTCCAAAACAGCATTATTTCTGCTGCCTGAGCTGCTCCAAAACACTAAAGCGCGCTTCCACCCCTGTAAGTGGCCACCAGAGGCGCCACCGTAAGCAGAAGGGCATTGATCTGCCATGCTTGGTAGGGCAGTTGCGCGTTCGCAGAAGCGTTTGCCGTCAAATACACTTTTTCAGATATTTTCCTTCTTCCGTGTTCTCGCTAACAAATCATAGCAGTGATTAGTATTGTCAATATGGTACATGATGCGTGTTGTAAAATTGCCCAATTCTTTGAGTGCTGGCTTTTTTACTGAGGACGTCTATCAAGTGACGCGTGTGTTCGCGACGTTCCTACATTTCTCGATTCCTGCATAGTTGCTTTCGGGCTTAAACCAAACATTGTGACTGTAAACTCGACTTGCTGCGCAACCAGCAGGAATGAAGGAGGGAGACAGGAAAGAGCGCAGACTACCAACTGTTTATTCTCAGTTCACGAAGCCAATATATAGGCATGCCACGCTGCGCCATCACGATGCGCACAACACCAAGATTCATTTACAACACTGCACCGTGGTCAGAGCTGTGAAAAACCACCTCATTTTTTACCGAGCGCCACGTTTTTTTGTTGTCACATAATCACAGGGTGTACACCTCTACTTTTATCTCTTTATTATTTTATCTTTTGACAACTCTAAGATGGCGCGGACAACATATGAAAAGCCACAGTGAAAATTGAAAAGGCCATGGAAAATGACTAAAACTATAAAACAACACTGCTCATATCATTCAAAGCCATCTACAAAAGAGCACCAATGATGAAGCACAACAATGAGGCAAAACACCAAGATTCGCAACTTAAAACCGTCTAAAAACTTTACAAGGCGTCATACGGGAAACATAATATGCGAAAAGAGTGCACAGTAGCTAACCCTCATCAAAAGGTTAACAGAAGGAAACCTTCCCAAAGTGTTACCCCCAAAATTAAATATGGCCATTTAAGAACACTATTTCTTTGTCCGAAAGCGATATCGACGGCATGCTTACGCATTTGTCATTGTACTGCCTTATAAAATACGCTTCTATGATTTCCCTTTCGGTCTTTTTCCTTGCTTTTGCCATGACTGATACATTCTCGAATCGGGCGGTACAGCCACACATCCTACAGTGAAAATCCAAATATATTGGCTTCGTGAACTGAGAATAAACAGTTGGTAGTCTGCGCTCTTTCCTGTCTCCCTTCTTCTTTCCTGCTGGTTGCGCAGCAAGTCGAGTTACAAGTACGAACCAACTAGTCTGCAAAGAAGTTTTGCTGCATTGTGACTGGTTCTAGACGACTGACAGGTTAACATATTTTGCGCTACAGGTTGCAGAGTAGCCGTGCTCTGGCTGCACGTAACGCTCATTTTCGGACTAATTGTCACTTTATTCTATAGGACATCACGAAGCTGCAAATAGAAGTTCGCGTGCCAATAAACAAGCCTGTATATTAGGCTAACTTGGCATTAATAGCTTTGAAGTACCTCTTGAGGGATATCGTTAGTGAAACATAGCTTTAAAAATCAAAAGCACAGATTGGGATACCACAAAACGGAGAGGGATGCTACTGGTGCCTGCTTCTTTGCGGAAGCATGTCCTGTCCTTCATCTACGATGGACACCTCGGCGTGAACCGTTTTCGCGCCACAGCCATGGGGGGCTGTCTGGTGGCCGACCATGGGGAGCCAGATAAAGACCATGGTAGAGAACTGTTCCAACTGCGCCACTACGCGGGTCCAGCGAGCGGAGCCGCTGCTTCTTACTATGTTGTTTAGCCACCCCTAGGAGCTAGTCTTGGTGGACATTTTTTATCACGAAAGAGCAGACTACCTTCTCCTCGTCGATTACTACTCAAGGTACCCGGAAGTGCTGTCCCTCCACACGTCCACAGCGGTGATCTCTATCATCAAAAGTGTCTTCACAAGGCATGGGATCCCGGATACCCTCGTCAGCGACTATGTACCTCAATTTTCGTCAGCAGAGTTCCGCGCCTTCTCCCTTGTCACCTGCACTTCCATGTGCCCGTAGTCCAATGGCGAAGTCGAGCGGATGGTGTGGACTGTAAAGGGACTTTTCAAGAAGTCTCCATACTGGCCCTTGGCCCTCTTGTCATACCGTAATGCACCTGGCGTGACCGGGTACAGCCCCGCTCAGCTGTTCATAGGGCGCAGCCTCAGGACTCGCCTTCTGGTCCCCCCAGCCATGCTGCTTCCAGGATCCCCTCACGCTACCGACTTCCACAGGCAGGACACTGCCCAAAGACGTCGTGAGCGTCAAGATTTTGACCGTCGGCATGCTGCGCAGGGGTTGCGCCCCCTGGGAGAGGGGCAGAGGGTCTGGATTCGCGACGCAGTGTGTGCCCAGTGCAGCGTCCACGATCCTACGTGGTCTAGACAGATGCAGGTGCTCTCGTCCACAACCGGAGATACCTGGTTCCGCAGCAGTCTCCGTCATCAGATGGTTGTCACTTCGGCAGGTCCAGTCCATTGCCACAAGAATCCCAAAGCCCGCCACAGGCTCCAACGCACCCAGAGGCTCTGTGCAGCAGTCCAGCTCCTAGGGCGGTCACTCCTCTACCAATTGCATTGCCACCAGTTGCCCCGGCTACTCCCTCAAGGCTGTCAGTGTCGGTTGTGCGCACTCGGTCTGGACGTTGCGTTAGGCCACCAGTGCGGATGAACTTGTAAAGCGTGCCACAAGACATGTCGTTACGTTGCATACCTAATGTCAAGGTGTTGCTTCCTTTTATTTTCCCAAAAGGGGGGACGTAAAGGGCGTGTAAGTGCCAAGTGCATGCGTAACTCTAGTAACTTTAGCCAAGTTGGTTATGGGGCGCCCTCTATAGGATGTAGTACATAAAGGGTGTACTGACAGTGAACTGGGGGATTTCTGTTGGGGACTGGGAGCGTGCGTGTTGACTCCGCGGCCCTCGGGCTTAGGCCTGCATCCTTGGCCACCTAGGCTCGAACCCGCCCACCAGACTACACAGTTGCGCACCACTATTTGACAAGGCAACCAAATTGTTAGAAAATCTAGTTGCACATTCGTGAGGGAAATTGTCGAGGGTGGACAATTACACACATTATCAGACATGTGCGTAAGTGTTCCGTCAGTCACGCTAACGAATAAAGAATTGTGCTATTTGGCAAGACAATAGCACATCAGAAACGTTTCAGTGCGTTGCATATGAGCTTGGTTCGTGATGACGCATGTGCGCCCACTCCACTTTCTTAAAATCTTTTCAGTAAACTTCACTTGTAACTGAGTGAGTGCCTATCCTGTCCACAATGTTTCTTCCTGTTCTGTGTTTTGTGTAGCTCAAGCATTTCACAATTATGTACCAACTGGCCCAGCAGTCAATGCTCACTATCCTTTGATGACAATGTTTGTGATTGCATGGCTTCTGGAAGTACTATATTGGGGACTCTTCAAAGATGGCGGATGCTTTCATTTTATTTTGTTGTCAGCACTGTTAGGCATCAAAACTAGTTTCTATTGAGATACTCTTTCAAGGCACCCAGGTTACGAAAAAATTCATCAAAGACTTTGTCAAAGTATTCTCATACGGGAAGTGCCAGGAATGTCTTTGTGTTAGAAATTTTGCTGACCTTCTTGCGGAAAGCTCATATTGTTATGAAGCTTTACTGTGTAGGCAACTGATGTAATGTGTGAAGTGGTTTTTGTTTAGTGAGCCATATTACAACTGGTTACGAATTTTTTTTCTTCCTAACAAATGTTCTTCAGGAAACAGTGATAAGCCCACACATCCTGGACTTCCTGGAGCAAGCACTTGAAGCAATACCCATGCAGCAGGCTGCAAAAGCATCACCTGTGGCATCAGTTGGTAAGATGTTACCTTCCACATTTATTTATTAGAATGTTGGGCATTATTGTGGCGGGTTATCAGTATCGGCAGTAACTGAAGATGCCATTTCGGTTTCTGGAATGCTTCTTCTTGGGGCATTTCCTATTTGAACTCTATGTCTATCTTCGTTAGGTTAGTAAGTGGCTCAGCGATGTGGGAAAAGTTCTTTACAAAGTACCTGTAATAGGCACACAGACCGAGAAACCGATGTACCGCCTGCTTGGGAATGTAGCGTTGGGAGCGGTCTTCTGGGGGTCGGGGCACATTCGAGCCCTGCTGATGACATGTCCTAGAAAGAGCAGTTCTTCGTATGCAAAGTGGCGCTTTTGCGGCTTCGGTGTAACCCTTGATGACCTGATAGCTTGAAGGACTGTTCCAAGGCGCCGGAGGTGTTCGTCAATGCTTGATGCAGAGACAACATCATCCAAGTAGACAAGACAAGTCTGCCACTTCAAGCCTGCCAGCGCTGTGTCCATCACCTATTAGAATGTTGCAGGTGCCGAGCAGAGTTCAAACGGCACGACCTTAAACTCGAACAGGCTGTCTGGCGTGATGAGGGCGGTCTTCTCTCGATCTCTTTCATCGACTTCAATTTGTCAGTAGCTTTTCTTCAAATCCATCGACAAGAAATACCTTGCGTCTCACAGGCGGTTCAAAGTGTTTTCTATACGTGTGAGGGGGTACACGTCCTTCTTCATGGCTTTGTTAAACAACGATAATCCACGCAAAACAGTAGGGATTCATCCTTCTTCTTCACTAATGCTATAGACGACGCCCACGGACTGTTGGATGGTTGCTTTATGTCGTTGCGCAGAATCTCTTCAACTTGTCTTATGGCTTCTTGTTCTCGCGCCAAACTCAATAGGGACTCTGACGGCGTGAACGAGCACTTTATTCCATTATGATATGGTGCTTTGCAAGTGGCGTTTGCTGAACTCTTGATGACAACAAAAAACAGTCTCTGTACTGTTGGATAAGGCTTCGAACCTGTTCGTATTTGCAGGGGGGAAGGCTTGGGCTAATGTTTAATGTTAGTTCAGGTGTTTGGTTCACCACTGCAGCTTCGGCAATATCCGAGAAGGCTAAGGCATCGCCAATGGCCGCAATTGCTTCTAGATGCGCTATTGTCGTGTCCTGGTTGAGGTGTTTGTACTCGTGGCTAACGTTCATCAGTATCAAATACAAAGTGTAGTTTGTGTCAGTGTCCCTTCACTCACCCTAACGGACAAGGAATACCGATATCTTAGTCAATAATCAGAAGCATCTTGTTGTCTAAGAAATGCAAAGCATTTCTTGGCAAACCTCAGGCAATTTGATCGTTTCTATCTATCTATCTATCTATCTATCTATCTATCTATCTATCTATCTATCTATCTATCTATCTATCTATCTATCTATCTATCTATCTATCTATCTATCCATCCGTCCATCCGTCCGTCCGTCCATCCATCCGCCTACATCTAGGCGCTCTCCTGGTCGTCTCAATACCTTGTAATATACCAAAATTGGCATAGCAGGGTATCAGTGTATGACAAACACGATTCACTGCTTATGACATGAATAACGCAAAATACTTGTCGCGTACGTCATGAAACCCTTTCTCTCAGTCACGTGTGGCACATACCCGGATACCAGATTTCATGTTATGCGGGTATGTGCCACAGGTGATACAGTCTCAACCAACACAGTAATGGCGAACACACATTGACACCCAAGGAAAGTGATAATAATAATAATTGTTGGCATTTTATGTCCCAAAGCCACAATATGATTATGAGAGACGCCATAGCAAAGGCTCCGGGAATTTTGAACATCAGGTATTTGTTAACGTGCACCGAGATTGCACAGTACACGGGCATCTAGCATTTTGCGTTCATCGAAATGTGACCGCCGCGGCCAGGATCGAACACGCGACCTTCGGGTCTGCAGCCGAGCAGCGTAACTGCTACACCACCGCGGCGGATGCAAGAAAAGTGAGGGAGCTGAAGACACAACACCCCTGGAAAGCGCTCAAATACCATCCACTCGTCCACGCGTGGTCCGCAACGTGGACCACGTGGATTACAATAAAACTGGGGTCAATGCTTTCCTATAATAAATCTGCCGAGAGAACCAGGCCTCTTATCATTACCGGTGACTTCAACATTGACTTATCAAGACCCAAGAACGCCTGGTCCTTACACTGCGTGAAAGGCAGCTTAGATGTGGACTGGACATCAAAAGACCTCGCTGCCACGTCCAGGACAGGAGGCATCACAGATCATTCTTTCGGAAGAGGCATCCATGATTTCCACCAGCTGTACTATACCTTGCACTTCACTACACTTAGACCCCTTGTAGCCGTGATCACGAATGGATCCAATTTACAAGTCCGGTCCAGCTGTTGGTGCTCACTGATCACGGTGATGATGACCTTGTTAAAGAACTGTCAAGAGCCTCTTCTATACATACAGGTTCGTGAAACGTGCATGCGTTCTCCGCCATAACGGACAAGTGTAAGCATAACAACTGTAACGCAACTGTAACACCTGCAACTGTGACTGTAACGTACGTGCAGTTCGCCTGCACGTGCCACTCGGCTGCGTATCATATATCTAGTGAAACTTTCCTGAATGAAGCTAAGTGGCGAGTAATGCCTGTCCTGTGCATCTGTTTTCCTTCTTTGTCCTGTTCGGATTCGCGCTATAGAGTATTGAGAATATAAGCACTATCGGCGGCTGCAATTTCAATGGAGGCGAAAATGTTTGAGGCCCGTGTACTTAGACTTAGGTGCACGTTAAAGTACCCCAGGTGGTCGAAATTTCTGGAGCCCTCCACTACGGCGTCTCTCATAATCATATCATGGTTTTGGGACGTTAAACCCTAGATATTATTATTATAAAGAATATAAACACTACATATCAGCTTACCGCGTCTGGTGTTTGTAACACCCATGTTGCTGTTGGCATCGTTAGGCAACTGTAAACAACTGGTTATATAATACATATGCGAATCTTCAACATATGAGTGTGTGTATACCACCTCCACATTTCTCTAGCATCATTCCGTAACCTTTCGCTCAATGTGAAAAATTATGCCACAGTCACTTTCCCGCGCATGCTTTGCATAACATCGATTCCCATGGTACGTGGGACCTGCTCAATTTTTTTTCTTCCCCGTCTCCCCTCCCTCCTTTTTCTCGCCCTCTTTATACCGGGTGTCCCGGCTATCGTTAGCCAAGGGTTACAAAATGCAATATTGAAGGTAGGCGAGGCAGGCATATTGCTGACAGTCACCTTGAGCACTACAGACAATTTTTGTTTTGTAATTAATAATTTGTTAATTAGTATTATTTAACTAAATTGCTAAATATTGACTTTACGCAAGAAATGGGATTTGCAAAGTTTGTGAGCGTTAACGAGCATAGTACGGTTTAAGGCACACCACATGCACGACCTCGGGTCGAGCTCGGCGCCTCTGAGAGTTCGTGATGCCGTCGGGGACAACCTCATAGTCGAGTGCGCCGAGACGTCGAAGTACTCTGTACGGTCCGAAGTATCGTCGAAGAAGCTTCTTGCTCAGTCCGCGTCGTCGTATTGTCGTCCAGACCCAGACACGGTCGCCGCGCTGGTACTTCACGAAGCGTCGTCGAAGATTGTAGCGACGGCTGTCAGTGTGCTGCTGGGTCTTGATGTGCAGGCGGGCGAGCTGTCAAGCTTCTTCAGCACATTGTAAGTAAGTGGCGGCGTCAAGATTTTCTTCGTCAGTGCCGTTGGGTAGCATGACGTCGAGCGTCGCCGCCGGGTTTCTTCCGTATACCAACTTGTACGGCATCATGTGCGTCGTTTCTTGGACGGCCGTGTTGTAAGCGAAGGTCACGTACGGAAGGACGGCGTCCCACGTCTTGTGCTCAACGTCAACGTACATGGCCAGCATGTCGGCAATGGTCTTACTTAGACGCTCGGTGCGGCCATTGGTCTGCGGGTGGTAGGCGATGGTGCGGCAGTGGCTCGTCTCACTGTATTTGAAGATCGCCTGAGTTAGGTCCGCAGTAAAGGCGGTACTTCTGTCTGTGATGAGGACCTCTGGGGCGCCATGACGCAAGACGATGTTCTCCACGAAGAACTTGGCTACCTCGGCGGCACTGCCTTTGGGCAAGGCCTTTGTCTTGGCGTAGAGGGTGAGGTAGTCAGTTGCTACGACGATCCACTTGTTGCCGGAAGTCGACGTCGGGAACGGCCCCAGTAGGTCCATCCCGTTTTGCTGGAACGGCCAGTGAGGTGGTTCGATTGGCTGCAGATGTCCCGCTGGCCTAGTCGGCGGTGTCTTCTGTCGCTGGCAATCTCGGCAAGTCTTAACGTAGTGGGCGACGTCGGCAGCAAGGCGTCGCCAGTAGTATTTTTCCTGTATTCTGGCGAGCGTGCGGGAAACACCGAGGTGTTCAGCCGTCGTGTCGTCGTGTAGGACCTGGAGGACTTCTGGTCGCAATGATGAGGGCACGACGAGAAAGTAGTTGGTTCGAAGTGGCGAGAAGTTCTTTTTCAGGAGAACGCCGTTCCGTAAGAAAAACGACGGCAGTCCTCGCTTGAATACCTTCGGAACAACAGTGGTCTTGCACTCGAGGTACTCCATAAGGCCCCCCAGTTCCGCGTCGGCTCGTTGCCTTTCGGCGAAGTCATCGGCACTTATAGTTCCGAGGAAGTAGTCATCGTCGTCGTCTTGCGGCGACGCGGCGACGGGGGCACGACAGGCAGTCGGCGTCTGAGTGTGTTCATCCGGACTTGTACACGACGGTAATGTCGAATTCTTGAAGCCTCAGACTCCATCGTGCGAGACGACCTGAAGGGTCCTTCAAGTTAGCTAGCCAACGTAAGGCGTGATGGTCACTGACAATTTTGAAGGGCCTGCCATAGAGGTAGGGGTGAAACTTTGACGTAGCCCAAATGATGGTAAGGCATTCCTTTTCTGTTGTGGAATAGTTGGCTTCTGCCTTGGATAGTGACCAGCTAGTATAACTGATAACCCTTTCAGGCCCGTCAGTCTTTTGCAATAGGACGTCACCAAGTCCTACGCTGCTTGCGTCGGTGTGTATTTTTGTATCGGCGCAATCGTCGAAATGCACAAGTATGGGTGGCATCTGCAGGCATCGTTTAAGTTCTTGAAGTGCTTGCACTTGCGCCGTTTCCCACCTGAATTCCACGTTAGTCTTCGTGAGAAGCGTCAGTGGTTCGGTGATCCGTGAAAAGTTTTTGACGAAGCTTCTGTAATAGCTAGGCGCATAAGCCGAGAAATCGGCGCACGGCCTTCTTGTCGGTGGGCGGCGCGAAGTCGGCGATGGCAGCTGTTTTCCACGGGTCTGGGCGCACTCCAGACTTGCTGATCACATGACCCAGAACAAGAGCTCGTCGTACGCAAATCGGCACTTTTCTGGCTTCAGGGTCAGTCCAGAGGTCTTGATTGCTTGAAGTACTGCCTCAAGCCGCTGGAGATGCTCGTCGAAAGTCGAGGAAAACACGACGATGTCGTCCAAATACACACAGCACGTCTGCCACTTCAATCGGACCAGTGCGGTGTCCATGACGCGCTGAAACGTCGCAGGTGCCGAGCAAAGACCGAAAGGCATGAGCTTGAACTCAAGGAGGCCGTCGGATGTTATAAAAGCAGTCTTTTCTTGGTCTCTTTCGCCTACTTCGATCCGCCAATAGCCGGTCTTGACGTCCATCGACGAAAAGTATGTCGCGTTGTGAAGTCAATCTAGGGTGTCGTCTATCCGTGGGAGGGGGTACGCATGCTTCTTCGTGATTTTGTTCAGGCGCCGATAATCAACGCAGAAGCGCAGTGTCCCGTGCTTCTACTTCACTAACACCACGGGTGATGCCCACGGACTCTTGGACAGCTGGATGATGTTGTCGCATAGCATCACATCGACTTGTTTCTTTATCGCGTCGCGCTCTCGAGTCGAAACCCTGTAGGGGCTCTGACGGAGGGGCCTCGCACTTTCCTCCATTATAATTCGGGGTTTCGTCACCGGACTTTGTGGAATTCGTGATGACGACAAGAAGCAGTCCTTGTATCGTTGGAGCAGGGATTTGATCTGTTCTTGCTTGCGCTGGGGAAGGCTTGTATTGACGTCAAAAGCAGGTTCCGGCCCTGGCGTTTGCACGGAAGCTTCCGTTAAATCTGTGAGGGTGAAGGCATTGCTGGCTTCCACAATTTCTTCAATGAAGGCGACTGGCATACCCTTAAAACACTTCGCAGCGCAGAAAAAACAGACACAAAGAAGACGACACCAGACAACATACGAGCGCTAACTACCAACAAAGGTTCATTGAACATCACACGCGTACATATACCGTGCTCAAACACCGTCGCACATGCGCACACTACTTTCTTAGAAAGTACAACTCTTTATCTAGAAGGTGTACAGAGGGGGTGCTGACACATGCTGAACCCAATGAAGATATTTTTTCAGCTTCTATAATCTCGCGAGTGAGCCTATCACTACTTTTGCTGACAACAGTGATACAAAAGTATCACTGAATAAAGTAGTGATAGGCTCACTCGCGAGATTATAGAAGCTGAAAAAATATCTTCATTGGGTTCAGCATATGTCAGCACCCCCTCTGTACACCTTTCAAATAAAGAGCTGGTAACCCTCGATGACGCCTTCCAAGTCGGTGGCTCTTTTGGTGCAGACGGAAATAATGACACTGGAGAGAGGTGGTATGGTGACCTGCTCGTAGAGCACACGTAAGGCGTGGTTTCTTGGCGTTGTGGGGGGTGGCAGAGCTTCTCCTGAGGATAGCGTTATGGACTCGGATCTCAGGTCTATTACGGTAGCGTGTTCACTTAGGAAGTCCATCCCATATGTATCACGTCCCTGGAACAGTGCTGCAGGATAAGGGAGCTCGCAGGACAAGTTCGGTCACTGATCGTGACTCTTGCTGTGCAGACTCTAGCCGGCGTTATCAAATGACCTCCAGCGATGCGGATTTCAAGTCCTTCCCAAGCAGTCTTACATTCTTCAACTTCGCGGCGAATGACCCACTGACGACGGAATAGTGGGCCCCAGTGTCGGCTAGAGCGGTAACGTTGTGTCTGTCGAATAGTACGTCGAGGTCGCAAGTCCGGCGTCTTACGTTGCGGTTACGTAGCGGTGTCGGGTCACGGCTACGTCGGTTTGCACCACGGCTTCCGCGTTGCGTCATGAGGTCTTCTTCCGCTCGCAAAGTTTCATCTTCAGGACGGCGTGCGGCGGGGGCTCGGGACTTCGTCGACGGCGAATAACATTTCATCGTTCAGCAACCGCACCTCCATTGGTTGCTGCCCTTAGTTTTCTGGGTGGGGGCGAGGTGACTGGCCCCGGTAGGGGCTGCTGTGCTGCTGGCGGGGCAGCGAGCTGTAGCAGCCGGGCGACAGTGATCGGGAAGGCTGCCGCGGCATCCACTGAGCTCCTGTGAGGTAGTCGGCGATGTTGTGTGGTCTCTCACACTGCTGTGGACACGGCGCCGTGGTCTCTCGCGCTGCTGTCGACGGCGAAACCACGTAGCCCCATTTGTCGGTACTGCCAGCGGCGGTACGTGTGGCCGGCGTTGCCGCAGTGGTAGCAGAGGGGGTGGTTGTCTGGGGCGCGCCAAACGTCGGTTTTTCTCAGCGTGTAGTGCTGGCCAGCAGGCTGATGGTACGGCGTCGGTGGTGGTGGCGGCGGCATTTGGCGGCGGAACTGTGGCGGGGGTGTCGGGCGGTGGTGCAGCGTCTTGTCGAGAGCGGGGAGAAGGAGCGGCACGGCGGGCTGCAGCTGCGTAGCTCATGGCTTGAGGCTGTGGTGGGGCTGGTTCAGGGATTCCCAGCGAGTGCTGAATTTCCTCTTTGATGATGTCTTCAATCGAGGTCACGTGAGGCCTTGCCCGCAGTACCTTGCCCGCAGCCGATGGACTGTCTGCCGGCATCAAATCAGAGAATGGTGAGAGCTCTATTTTGGCTGGTGCGCAATGAATTACGGCGTCGTGGCAGGAGAGAATATCCCATCCTAGGATGACGGCGTACAGAGCATCCTAAATGATGACGCGGGCTGTCCACACCGCTGTAGGGTGAATACTTTGGGCGCTGGCTGTACAGAGGGAAAGCTCGGAAAGTGGCATCGTCACTTTTCACAGTAATCGGCTAAGTTTGGCTTTATAACGGATATGGCGGCTCCAGTGTCGATAAGGGCAGATGCACGAACACCGTCCACAAACACGTCTATCACGTTCGATGGGCTTCGCTGAGGGCTTTCGCAGTTTGATAGCGTCGCAGCCCCCGCGCAGGGACGTCTGCGCAAGCAGGCGTTTGGTGTGTAGCAACACCACGGACCCGAGCTAACGGGGGGTTTCGACCCCTTCCACGTCTCGCCGTGCATGGCTTTGCCATGTCCGGGGAAAAGGGGATCCTGGGGGTTGAGCTGAAGCCGGGTGATTGGACCTTTAAGGCCACCCGGCAGAGGCAACACGCCCCTTTGGCCCCGGCTTCACGTAGACGGCACCCCTGGGCTGACCCACTCAGGGGAATTCGGCAGTCGCCTTTTCCTATCTCTCTTCCTACATCTTCGTCTTTCGCTCTTATTTTAAATTTATCCTGTCATCTTCTCTCTTCTGTTTACTTCCAAATTTTCCAGGCGGCGAGGGTTAACCTTGTGTAGTTATCCAACCTCGGATAGGTATACTTGGTTATAGCAGCGATGCATGGCTGGCGTCTCCAAGTGTTATTCAACCTTGTAGCGTCCCCTTGTTGGGCTCAGTGGTGGGTGGCCACCATTGCCACCGAACTTCACAAGTCTCGCATGACAAACGCTCTGCCCTCACATCCTGATCGCTCCCTCAAAAGGTGGCGCACCGAAGATACATCATCTCTTTTCGCTAAACAGAAGCAGGCTTTTCCCAAGTTCCACATTGTGCACAGTAATCATGAAACCAAAACAGTCCGAACTATGTCACCATTTCTTGTCTCAAAGTCGCTGACTGATGCAATTGGCCCAGGCTATAAAGTTACGAAGATGGGAAGCGGAGATCTTCTTCTGGAAGTCCGCGACAAAGAACAGTACGATAAACTAGCACACCTTGTGGCTTTTGGCAGTTTTCCGATCTCTGTGACAGCACATCGCACCATGAACACTGTGAAGGGCGTAGTGTCCGACGAAGACCTAATAGAACTGACTGAAGCAGAACTCTTGGATGGATGGAAAGATCAAGATGTAGTAAATGTCCAGCGCATCACAATCAGGCGAAACAACAACGAAATCCCGACGAAACATTTAATACTCAGTAAAACTGATAGTTGGGCGAGTTGGTATGGGTTCATGATTAAACTCGGCGCAACGGACACGATATACAAACGAAGAATACACGAGGACAGGCGCCGATTCTCGTGTATTCTTCGTTTGTATATCATGTCTGTTGCGCCGAGTTTAATCATTTAATACTCACTTTTAATTCTACTACCCTATCTGAGACTAGAAACCGGCTATGTGAAACTTCATGTTATACCATACATTCCAAACCCGCAACGTTGCTTTAAGTGCCAACAGTTTGGTCATGCATCATAGAGCTGCCGAGGGCAGCTTGCTTGCCCTAAATGCGGAATAACGGGCCATTCTGCTGAAGAATGCACTCACGATGAGCCACACTGCGCGAACTGCGATGGAGACCACCCTGCATACTCTAGAGCTTGTCTAACTTGGAGGAAAGAAAAAGAAATAATAACGCTAAAATTCAAAGTGAACATAACGTTCCGTGAAGCGCGACAACATCTTTCACCATCCTTCGCTTTCAAAACGTCTTTTGCCGAAGTGGTGCGACAGGGGGCAGCACCACAACGGCCTATTGCGGTTGCCTGGACCACGCGCCAAACGCCACCCGCTCCCAAGGTGGGAGTAGCCAAGGCTGCCCTGCCCACTCTGAATCTGACCACTCTTCCTTTTTCCCACACAGTCAAAGCTACAAGCCCTGCGAGCCTTCTTCGAGTTTGCGGCTTCTGCGGACCTCGCCGCCTTATAGACGAGCGCTTCGGCTTCGTGCTCCCGCCTTCGTTGACAAGACACTCTTGCCACACTACTCACTCCTTCCTATCTTCCTTTCTTCTATCATCTTTGCTTCCCCTTCCCCATCCCTAAGGGCGCTGAGCCGTAACCCCACGACGGGAGGCAGAAAATAGCGCCCCTTTTCATTTCTTCTTTCACAAACCACTCTCTCTCTCTCTTTCTAAATGTCAATGCAAACAGTGAACATCCCACATACAGTGCTACAAATGATTTATCTCATTCCCGTCTCTTTCATAACCGTCCAGCATTGAGAGCGCCCTATTCATTACGTGTACGAGGTCTTGCCGAAGAAATTGGCGTACCACTCTCTGAACACCGGGTAATGGCACCCGCAGTACAACTGCCGCCGTGCCAATGGCAGCTGATACACTGTGATGTATCATTCGAGGAAGTTACGAAGCACGTGCCTATTGCACATATCCGTACGTACTTCCTCAAACTGCAGTACAAATACACACTTCCTGACGCTTCAACCGACGCTTCAAAGTCTCACGCTGGTGTGTCCTACGCAGCGGTCGGTCCATACTTTTCGAATGCCAGTGTCCTTCCCCCCAACACAAGCATTTTCACAGCAGAGGCTTATGCGATACTGGCGGCAATTAAACACATTAAAGAAATAAGCTTACACCACGCAGTAATTTACACTGATTCCTTAAGCGTTGTAAAAGCCCTGAAAACTCTTAAGAAGCAAGCACAAAAATCCTGTTCTTGTCTCGCTTTACTCTCTTTTATGTACAGTTTACACACTCAAACAACATGTTGTAGTATGCTAAGTGCCAGGGCACCACGAGATCGGCGGAAACGTGGTGGCGGACAAACTAGCTGCGTCTGCCCACGACGACACTCCCGCCAATACATCCATAGCTGTCCCTGCACTAGATCTGAAACCCTTCCTAAAACAAAAGCTCAGGGCTTATTGGCAGCGCTCGTGGGACAGACAAGCACATAATAAGTTACACGTTATCAAGCCGAATCTTGGAAACTGGCCACAGGTATCAAGCTCACGCCGCACACAAGTAACACTTACCAGGATTAGAATAGGACACGCATACAGCACACATACATATCTTCTGTCTGGCGGTGATCCACCCAGGTGTGAAAGATGTGAAGAACCACTTACCGTGCTCCACATCCTGATCCAGTGCAATGAAATAGACACTATCAGGAAAAAGCACTTTTTATTACCCTGCTGACAGCAATTCCCACTACATCCTTCAATGTTCATCGGTAGGGAACCACCATTTAAATATGAATCATTGTTCGCTTTTTTAAAAGATGTAAATACCTTTCACGTCATATTTCCAGGCAACCCGTAGCACAACCTCTGAGTAGAGGTTGCTGCTGCAGTGGCTACATTCAAGACAGCATCTACCTCGCGGCCTTTGGACCCAAGGGCTGTTGACGATGCATTCGTGCTGGCGCCATCTATCCGTAGTTTTAATATCACGACCACTTATCACTGAGGCTCACTGCACACATGTCATGTCACTCTCATAATTTTATTACTTGTATGTTTTACCCGCCTGTAGCGCGAGGAATCTTAGGCCCCTATACAGCCACCTAACATCACCATTGGTCATATCCGCTATCAGGTCCTGGCGCTCTATGGCCATCACTGGCCTTTGCGCCATAAAACACCATATATATTCATCATCATCGTCGCAGCCCTTTCCTCGTGGACTGCGACGACTAGTTTTCCTGGTCGCGTGAGACCGGACGTGGACGCATCGGTGGCATTGAGCAACGTCGTGGAGACGGTGAACAGCGGGTAGATGGTGTGAGGCGGGACGTCGGTGACATAGGCGGCGCTTGGTCATAATAAGGGCGACTTGATGGGCTGGTGAGGGTTGATGCGACCCGAGGCGGCAGCACGCGATCGCAGTAGCGTGCAACGTGACCGGCGCAGCCGCACGCAAAACAGATGGGGCGGTTGTCGGAAGTGCGTCAGCGGTTCGCGGGTCCCATCCATGTCGCAGAACGGGATGGACGAGGCGGCTGCCGATATTAGTGCAGTGTGGGCAGCAGTCGGGGCCTGGGGATGACAACGACATATGTAGGCGGCACAGCCACATCGAAGGCCTGGGGTCCGACGATGGCTTCGATGTAACTTCGCGGTCCAGCCACAGGAATCGCTGGGGGCAGCCTGGCTACAGCTTGCGTGTAGCTTAGTGGCACATGCACTGGAGGCGGTTGGTGGTATTCAGGAATGACCTCTGCGATGGTGGTATTCAGGAATGACCTCTGCGATTTGTTGCTGAATCACTCGGCGGAGAGGAGGCAGAAGTGTAGCTGGCGGCTGGTCAACATGCTGCGGTGGAGCAAAAGCCAGTAGAGAGACCTGGCGGGCCTGATGCACGAACGACTTGATTTCGACGAGCAAGGTGGAGTGGTGCCATACCAATTAATGTCATGTATACCAAAATTGGTATGGCATAACATGACTGTATGACGAACGCAAATGGCAGGTCGTAACATAAAAATCATGACATGCATGTCATAAACGACATGATTTACATGCCACGGTCTTGGTGCTTTTCCAGTCGTTTTGTTAACTTGATTTTTACCCTAATTGGCATGGCATGACAAGATTCTATGACAAACATAAGTGACAGGTCCTGTCGTGCAAATCATGCCACGCCTTTCGTGTACAGTATGATTTACATGACACGGTCTTGGGGCGCTTGCGGCCGTTTAATTAGATCGATATATACCAAAATTGGTACGACGAAGCCTTTCTGTATGGCGAACATAAATAACAGGTGGTAACATGAAAATCATGACGTGCATGTCATGTACGCCATGACATACATTCCCCCGCTCATGGTGCGCTTGCGGCAGTTTCACTATCTTGACTGTACCAAATTCGGTATTGCTTGACGTGACTGTATGAAGAAGATAAATCACAGGTGGTAACATGACAATCGTGACATGTATTTCATATGCAGCAAGACTTACATGCCACACTCATGGTGTGCTCGCGGCCAGTTCGCTAGCTTGGCATACCCCAAAACTGGTATTTGGTGACCTGGTGACTATATGACGAACATAAATGACAGTTGATAGCATGAAAAACATGACATGCATGTCGTGTAGGGCATGATTTGCACGCCACATGTGCTCATGATCTGCTTGCAGCCGTTTCGCGTTTCGCTAGCTTGACAGTCACCTATATTGGTATTGCTCGACGCGACTGCATAAGGAACACTAATGGCAGGTGGTGACATGACAATCATGACATGCGTTTCATGTACAGCATGATTTACATGCCAAGCTCGTGGTGCGCTCACGGCCATTTCCCTAGCTTGATATACACCAAAACTGCTATTGCAGGACGTGACTGTATGACGAACATAAATGACAGGTGGTAACATGATAATCATGACATGCAGTTCATGTATAGCATGGTTTACATGCCACGCTCATGGTGCGCTCGTGGCCGGTTTTCTGGCTTGGTATACCCCAAAATTGGTGTTTTGTGACTTGACTGCATCACAAACGTAAATGGCAGGTAATAACATGAAAATCATGACATGCATGTCGTGTAGGGCATGACTTACACACCACACTCATGGCCGGCTCGTGGCCCTTTCGCCAGCTTGACATACACTTGTATTAGTATTGCGCAACGCGACTCTATGATGAACACTAATGGCAGGTGGTGACATGGCAATCATGGTGTGCAGTTCATGTACAGCATGATTTACATGCCATGTTCATGGTGCGCTCAAGGTCGTTTCCCTAGCTTGATATACACCAAAACTGGTATTGCTTGACGTGACTGTATGACGAACATAAATGACAGGTCCTAAAATGCAAATCGTAACATGCATGTCATGTACAGCATGATTTACATGACACTGTCTTGGTGCGCTTCCAGCCGTTTTGTTAACTGGCTATATACACCAAAATTGGTATGACATGACATGCGTGACGAACATAAATGACGAGTCATGGATTGTATATACCAGAATATACGTTTCATTATATTCAAAATTGTACATGCATGCGTGCACGAGAAACGTGATACATATATAGTGAACTAGATGACATGAATGACTTCATTTGCCTCACAGACAAACAAGGCGATGTATGCAGCTCTTTGCTGGCTGCTTCGCATTACATAGATTCCCACAGTGCGTGGGATCTGCCGGATTTTTTGATCATTTCTCTTGCTTGCCATGTGCTGCCACACTTCGGGAATGTGTGGAATTTTTTTCATGTGCTGATGCCTCTCCGTTGTTTTCTTTTTCTTTCCAAAGCAGCGCAGCGGCTTTCGCTTGGGCATCCAAGCGTGCGTGCGCAGTGCGGCTGGTTTCAGTTTCGTTTTTTCGGTGGCTATCGCTTCTCGCACCCGCAAGGCTGATGGCTGTTTGGTTTCTCAGCTCTCAAAGGGTGACCGCTTGTTACTTTCTCGTTTATTGCTCCCCGGGGCGCAATTACATCTGTTTCCATGCGGCGCTAACTTGCACAAACGATGCCGCTGTGGTTGCGTTTCCTGTTTTGGAGACCGGAGAAAACTAACTCCATTTCGTCGACGATAAGACGAAGGATTACTATAGCTTTCTCACTTATTTTGCTTTCCAGACGGGCACACAACCATACAGTTTTCTTCCGTGCGCTCACTCACGTAGTTCGCTTACGCTATGGAAGTGTGCACCGGTTGCTCGGCTGCTAGTGAGTCAAGCGGGGATTCATCCGATGTGGACTATTCCCCAAGTGCCAAATCAGAATCTGATTCATTGGATGTCAGTTCATCAGATGAGGATTTACTTGCAAGTTCAGACTCGGATGATGATGAAGGAGCAACATCTAGACTATCACACGCTGAAAAGTGTTTGGTGTTAGAGCTAGAACATTTTTTACCGGAAAAGTACTCTGGTGTCCTTATTTTTGTATGTTTGTGAGCTATGTTTAATACAACGCATAATTTTTATTTATAAAAGATTATATAAGTTTTTTTTAGGATTTTGCTTGATGTTCCGAATAAACCATGTGTATGTAACAACAAAAATTATTTTTTTGTCACTCTACTGCCACGCAAAAAAATTTTAGACAATTTGTTTCTTAAATAGAATCGTCTGAAGAATTTAATTCAGCAATAAAAAATGCACATTTTTGGAATGATTTTCAGAAAAAATTCGACCCTCAACGATATAATTTTCTGTCTGGTTTTAATTTTGCAACCGATCAGACCTTGAAAAAAAGAATAGCCCTCATATGCACGAACAAATGTTAAAATGTATACAATGCATAACGTACAGTGTATTACATATTCATACATACATACATGCACAATAATATGCTCCTTATGCACAATCATATGTTCTATTCCAATGATTGATGTACTTGAAAGGATCTTGCTTCAAGTTTTTATGTACACAGGATAGGAAGTCGTCTACAACATCATGTAAGTTTTTACTAGAAATATTTTCATAGTAGTTGTTGAATTGATGCTTGTGAAACACCAAAAATAATAATTGTGTACGAAGGCCCGAAAAACCGGCCCTGGTTTTAGGTGTGGACGGGCAACTGGCCAGGCTGCTCTAAAAGCGTGCAGGTGGCATCCCTACTCGTTGCATGTCCTCATTGCGAAACTGACAGGATGCGGTGGGAAACCAGCACACATAGATACTGAGCCATGCAGACACCAGTGCATCGTGAGCCACAAATAATGCGTGGCTGTGCTTATGTACCCATTATAAAACATTGCTTTAACAGACAAACTTGCTGTCAATTGCCAAGAAAGACCACACAACTCGCTCTCAACCTGCAAAATTTTCCAGCTGATTCCCACCCATTCACTTCTTGCAAACTACACTTGCAAGTGTGCTCAGCACAGTTCCTGTCTCTCCGGTAATCGCTCAATGGCGAGTATGGAGCACTGCTTCCGCGTGAGATTCTCCCTGTTCACAGACTACGGAAGCTTGCACTGACTTACGAAGTGCAATGCAAAATTGTTTCTCTGAATAATAAACTGTGTAAATTAATGAATATAAATGATATGTAATCAGATTCTCAGCACCCTAATACTCCTTTTAACCCAGTTGAGGACCCCTGCCAGTGGTGAATCCAACAAGTGGTAATGTGGTGGTCGAGGAATCCTTAAAGGTGGTCACCCCCTTCCCCTCTTAGAAACTAGCCGGGAATGACGTTTCGACAATTGTCACTTGCAGACACGGTGTGTGCTATGTCGCTAATGCATCGGATATTATTTCCCGTTAACAGCCCAATTGATGGCTGCACTCTTGAGTGCTGGTTTTGTCTTGTGTACATTAGAGCAGCATTCCGTGGTTGCACAACAGTAAGGATATGCACCAGAAAGTTGCAAACTTAGTGCTGTAGTACTCCAAGTGAACCGAAACTGCATTTTGTCTGGTCCAAACCTGCTCCGAAACACAGTTCCTTCGGCTAGAGATTGCTCCAAATCCCAGACTGACTGAACTGCACAATATATAGGCAGTGACACTGTTGGTTTTATATGCCGTTCCTGGCAAGGTGGCCTCTGCTGAGTGACAGGGGAGCATGCTGCACTTTCGCTAGATTCCTCTTGCAAGCAAAAAACAGGCACGGATAATATGTTGTGCCATGGTGCTTGCAGTGCACCTTGATGACTGCCATGAAGTGGTAGTGTAACGAGATGTTTCCCCTGGTATGTTGTGTCTTCTGCATATGCTCAGGGAAGCATCCTTCAGGGTATAGATTCTCACCACCTTCCACTGTATGTGGCTTTATGCAATGCTCTGCAGTGCACCTTGATGATTGCCATGAAGTGGTCGTGTAATGAGATGCTTCCTCTGGTATGGTGTGTCTTCTGCATATGCTCAGGGAAGCATTCTTTAGGGTATTGATTCTCATCACCTTCCGCTATATGTATCTTAAGACTTCCCACAGTGCTATTTATTCTGCTTTGTGACCGCCTCGTTTCATTCTCGACGTGATGCAGATGGAGGCCTGGTGTTGGAAGAGAGCCAATATGGCTCCTTTCCGGTGGACGTCATAGTCTACTTCCGCATGCAGCCGTCAATCTTGCGCTTCAGCTGCTTGCCCGTGTCGCGAGTGGAATGCCTGTTGCGGCTTCCCTCGGTCGACCTGGCCTTCTCCTCCAAGCGTGCTGACGAAGGCCCCGTGGGGGGCCTCTCGGCCACTGGCTGCCTGGCTGACTTCTCCCTCTACATTTTCCACCCCTACGGGGGAGCCAAGAAGATGGCCGCCGCCACAGCTGATGCTTCCCCGCTGGCCGTCACAGAACGCAAAGACTCATTGTCACTACAAGTGGAGTTCGTCAAGGTATTTTTATTACCTCATTTTTGTATTCCAGCAAGCGTATTCTGTGAAGCAAACACTATGCATGTACAGGTGAAACTCGATTTAACCAATACACGCCACGGTGGTCTAGTGGTTATGGTGCTTGACTGCTGACCCGCACGTCGCAGGATTGAATCCCGGCTGCGGCGGCCACATTTTTCGATGGAGGCAAGAAGGCTTGAGGCCCGTGTACTTAGATTTAGGTGCACGTTAAAGAACACCAGATGGTCAAAATTTCCAGAGCCCTCCACTACGGCATCTCTCATAATGAAATCATGGTTTTGGGACGCTAAGCCCAAACTATTATTATTATTATTACAGTAGAACCCCGCTGATACGTTTTTGAAGGGACCGTAGGAAATAAACGTAAGAGACGGGAAACGTAAGAGCCGAAAAACAGGAAAAACGGCAAAATATTTAGTGGTACAGAATTTTATTTCAATTCTTACGAGCAGCACGAAAATTGGCGCGCTCAGCCGCGATCTAGTCATGGATAGAAACGCGGAGCTTAGGACGGCCTCATCCACAGAAATGTAATCAACGTATGTGATTTTTTTAACACCAACAGCTGTAGGCATGAAAGAACTAAGCACACGCAATCACGACCGGCGCGGCGAGTCCGACCGCGAACCGCACGCACGACCATGCGAGCTCCAACCAGCTCGAACTCCTCCCGTTCTCCGACAAATAACGATGATGATGAGTCTACGCCAACGCGATGGCAGAAGTGAATGCCAATCTCGAAGGCCTTGCTTTCGCAAGCAATTACGTCATACACGCCATGTTTGTGCAATGCAAATCTCAAAGGCTATGCTTTTGTCAATAGTAAATGCCAATCTCGAAGGCCTTGCTTTCGCGAGCAGTTACGTCATAGACGCCATTTTTGCAATTTGAATCTCGAAGGCCATGCTTTTGTTTGCATCAATTGAAAGATTCTGTTGCTTGCGCCTCTCATGCGGCTAATATTACGGTCAAACGAGGCCAAGCTGCGTGAAAATGCACCACCTGCGTGAAAATGCACCAAATACACCTCTTTGGTAGTCACTCGGTCGGCTCCGGGCGCACTTCACGACGTATCATACGGGAACGGTCCGACAGTTATGACGTAACAGCGGGGTTCCCAATACATTGTATCCTATGGGAGCTATGCCGGGACCGGCGGAAAACGACGTAACAGCCGGGAAAACGCAGCAGTGAGGAACGTAACAGCGGGGTTCTACTGTATTATTATTATTATAGATTTAACCAAGCGATGATCGTGCTCAAATTATTGTCATGAGTAAAGGGGCACGAGGCGTGTGCCGAAAGGCGGAATGTGGCGATGGTGTGCGGGGCACGGAAATTCCCTGATGGTGTGCACTCCTGCCACGTCCGCGCACGCCATTGGCCCGGGGAAGGGCGCGTGGCACGTGACCCAAGCCGTGGAGAAAGTTCAGAGGAAGAGAGGCAGGAATTGTTCTGTAGAGTTGGAGAAGAGCAAGGTGGTGCAAGCCAGCGCGGCACCCGTGACGAGAACAGCGGGGCCCAGCTCTGGAGGCAGCGACACGAGAGGCCTGGGAGGGTGCCCGTTGACCTTGGTGCCAACCGAGCAAGGCTTCCTGGGTTTGTAGCAGCCTCATCGCAGCAGTTCTCGGGGCATCTACGGCACTTCACCAGCTCAACAAGACGACTACAACCCATTGACAATCCCCGGAGAGCCACGTCGGCAGTTTGATCCAGTGGCACTGAGGAGAGGCCGAGAGTTAGGCCTAACCGGGCGAGACTGACATTCTCGACGAAAGACCGAAGTATCGGCAATGAAGACGACCAGTGAGGCAGCTGATCAACGACGACGACTCTAAGAAGTGTACAGGAGCTTCGACGACTGGACAGGGCATCGACTTTGGCACCGAACCGAGTCAGCGAACACCACGAATAGTAAGAACGTTTGATTGGAATAATGACAGACTGAGAAGCCATAGTTATGGCCAGACTTTCGAGTAAGGAGAGCTAAGCATAGCTCGAATGCTTTGTGATTTTAGTTAGTGATTGCGCACGTGTCACTTTTTGTTGTAAAATTTGAGTGTGTGTGAATTTTGTTTGCCGTGTTGTGTGAGATAAAGTCTCCTTGCCATGCCGCCACGGTCTCCCGTCTCTCTCTCTCTCTCCTAACTCCATCCCACATTCCAAGCGCTCCCGAGATACATGACAATTATTACATCGGGAATTTTGTAATATCAATAAAAGTTCTTCGGTCCTTCGAAATCTAAATTTGTAATGTAGCAACACCCAAAAGCTGCCAGGACATTGTTTTAGCCAGCAAACCATGCCTGCGCATCTGAAAAGTCTGTAAGGGTGGCCCAGACATAGGGGACACCGTGTCCAGGTGATGCAGGTCAGGTAGATGGTCACGTCGGGCTATGACAAGCTGTTATTATGCGATAACTCGGAGAACTAATGCAGGGATTGTGCTAGTAGGCCAAGCGAGAAATATGTGAGGAGGTGCTATCTCTAGCATAAACCATGAAAGAACCAAAGCAACCACGATTCGGTGCGCTAGAGTGCTACCGACTGCAGCGTCCGTTCCGTTCATGTACGTGCAGCCTCTTCAATGTAAACCCAGATGTTCTAATGCGACAGATTTAGAGTGCTTACTCAAGGAGAAATCCGTCTCGGTCAAAATTAGAATGAAATCACTACTTTTTCACTCGGTTATTTCAGGAAAGACTTTGTTAAATCGTGTTTTGTGGACAAGTCGGTTCATTAATTCGGGTTGATGACAACACTGAACTTTGTGAGAATTTGCTGGAGAATGGAAAGTTCCTTATTAGATCGGGAACTTTGTAAAATTGCAGTTTTGTTGGATCAAGTTTTAATTGTGTTCATAAGCAGAAGCAATCCAAGGTAAAGAGATAGTGGGAATATGAACTGGTTGTTACGGTACATGAAAAACCCCTGCGGAATCTCCTGTGAGAGTTGTGCAAGTTGATCGTCATAGTGTAGCGTGAAGACACGGATCTGTGCTACGAAGGCTCCACCGTCAGCTGTATAGCGATCCATTCACATCACTGGGCATGTGCCTGTGTGGAACATTTCACGTGCACCGACTTGCGGCACGCCTAAACGTGCAAGCTAGCCTGAAAGCTTAACGCACCAACACTGATGGCATTGAATTGTGACGATAGCTGTGTTCGCCGCAAAAATAAAATGCAGTTTTATGCATCATGTGCAAGTAATAAATGGTGGCAGGCATGTTGCATGAACTGGCATGAAACAGGCAGCTGTACAAATGACAACATTGAGGTGCATGCCTTCTTTACACTCTTCAAGGGATTGGCGATAGCGCAGTCAGTTTGACGCTAGCATGCGGACAGAGATCAAAGTGCCTTTCACTTTCCTTGTGAGGGACTACTGCAGCTACCTCGCATCAAATCAACATGGAAAGCGCCCACCGCAAGACACCAGTTTCTCGTGGACAAAGTACGAATACATAGAGATTTTGCAAAACCTTTTCTTTTTCTTACATACGCGGACCCAACTGGATGCCACGTTGCGCGCCAGTTGCAGAATTATATTTAATAGCTGCATCACCAAATAGCTCTGGCAGTGATCGTGACCGCTTTCTGAAAAAGCAGAAAAACGATCATGAATTTCTTTTTTGAATAAAAGCTGACGGTTTCAGAGGTGCTTGCACTCTTTTCATCATCATACACAGCCTTGAGTTCATCACTTTCTTTAGTTCCAAGTGTGTTTAATTCAAACTCAGCTGGCATCTCCATGAAGTTCAAATTAACGAGCTTTCACTGTAGTATTCTGTGATTCCACTTCCCTGTGCAGTGCAGCACACTTGCTAACATCAACAAAGAACGCATTGTGAGGCACAGAATGTCAATAGAAGTTAATCTACTATGTCAATTGTCTTGTCGGAAAAAACACTGCCATCCGAATTCACAGCACAGAAAGGATCATCTATTGTAAGGTGCTTGAAGCCTTTTAACAAGAACCTGCGGACTTGAAGTTTGCACGTGCCGCTCTCACTCACAATAGCTTTTAACAGACATCTTGTTTGTGGGTTTTAGCTCTAAAAACGCAGTCAAAGTAATACAACTACTTTTCTCTCTGCTCTTAGCTAGCTGTTTCAGATTATCCTCCTCACAAAATTTCAAAAGGCCCTTGTTAGCTTGGGGCAAACTAATTTTTATAAATGCAAAATTCTTAGGAATCGCCTGCCGTGCTTTATCCAAAAAGATGCCCCTTGGCATGATGACAAGATTACCTTGTTTGTTGGCCTGTAGTAGACACAAGTCATTATGCTTGAACTAAGCTGTAAGCTGGCACAAGGAACACATGTCATGTACAGTCACGCTCATTATGACATTCCTCATGAGCTCCAACATCACCCATGGCTTCCACAGGCCCTCATTTTCATGACTACATGCTATTTTTTTCACTCGGGGACGCTCCCAGGTAAGGGAAAAACTACTTAGTTGTGGAAATGGGGGTTATTTTAAGCCATGCGCAATCTTTGTGCTTGTGAGGCCACACGCTTCCATATTGTAAGTCATATTGAGCACAACTGTACATTGGTCCTTTCTACGCTTTTTTGAAGGCAGTCCATACCTTCAAGAAGACACCTTTCGTGTGGTTCTGTGTCAGCTTTCCCAGCAGCTTTTCTTTTCATGAGCCTTTGGTTACATTTCAGGTGTTTCCAAAGCCACTTCGCATGATGCTAGCAGAAAAAAACCTCTTGCACGCCATGTCGCTCAGTTGTGATGCTTTAGTTCATGCCCAAATAACTTGTTAAGTCGGTTAGATCTGACGTCGTAGTGCTGGATGGCAGTGCAGCGAGAAATTCACCTGGGAGATCGAGTAGTTCCCCGTAGATGAGCTCTGATGGTGTAGCGTGGTTGTCCGGCTTGAAGGTGGCGCGAAGATCGAGGCTGATGGCTGGGATGGCCTCGAGCCAGGTTGAGTTCGGGTGGCACATAATGGCTGCTTTGAACTGTCGGTGGAAACGCTCGATCATTCCGTTGGCGCAGGGGTGGTAACTGGTGGTCCTCAGACGTTCAAAACCGATGGTCAGCCCGAGGAGCCTGAAAAGGTGAGACTCGAACTGTCGTCCTTTGTCGGTGGTTTCGCGGCAGGGGGCGCCGAAACAAGCGATCCAGCTGGTGAAGAAGGTCGAGGCAACGTCTTCCGCGGTGATTCCCTCGAGGGGCCATGCTTCGGGCCACCAGAGGGCTGAGGGAATGTTCCAAGTGGTGACGTGACGTGCCTGGCGACTTTAGCGCGTTGGCATTGAATGCAGGAGCGCGCCCAGGTGCGTGTGAGGCGCGTATGCCGGGATGGCTGAGCTTGTGGAGCTGGTTGAAAAGACCACGGCGGTGGGACAGGGGCACGTAGGGCCTGCTTCACCCTGTCGACATGTCACAAAAGATTGTCGTTGTCGACCCTGGCATGGGGACTTGTTGCAGCTGTAGTGAGGACCTGCCCTTGAGAAGTTCCTGCAGTTCGGCGTCCGTAGTGTGAGCCTCGGCGAGGACGTCCGCTGTTATCTGCACAGAGCTGATGGCTGCTACACGTGAAAGCACGTTGGAGACCACGTTGTCTTTCCTGCTGACATGTTGGATGTCGGTGGTGAACTGTGCAATGAACGAGAGTTGGTTCTGCTGTACAGGCAGGAGTTTGTCGCGACGTTGAGAGAAGGCATAGGTAAGAGCCTTGTGGTCGGTATAGATGATGCAGGTCTGTGCTTCGAGAATATGGCGAAAGTGTTGCACTGCTTCGTATATCGCCAGAAGTTCTCTGTAGTAGGCTGGCAAACTTGTCGGGGCAGTGGTCATGGTTTCGTCAGTGGAACTGGAGGTTGAAGGGGTCGTTTTCCGAGCTGCGAGTTTTTTGGAGAAGAACGCCAAGGGATGCCAGGTGTTGTCCACGCGTTGCATGAGGGCGGCGCCAACGGCGAAGCTAGATGCGTCCGTGAAGAGTCCCAAGGTAGTGTCTCGCACAGGATGAGTGAGAAGCATGGCGGTGCAGAGGGCGGCTTTGCATTCTTAGAAAGTTTTCGCTAACGTCGGTGTCTACGTGACGGGTTGGTTTCCTCGTAGGCCAGCCAAAGCATCATATAGGGGAGCCTGGTAGTCGGCTACGTGTGGCAACAAATGCCTGTAAAAGTTCAGCATGCCGAGGAAACGGCGAAGGTCTTTAGCAGTGGTGGGTTAAGGGTAATTTTGCAGGTCCGAGATGCGTTGGGGCAAGGGCCGAGATCCCTCAGATGAAACTTGGTGGCCGAGCAAGCGGACGGCGGAAGCGCCTAGCGTGCTTTTTGGATATTTACAAGTAGACCGTGGTCATCGAGGTGTTGGAACAGCAAACGAAGGTGCCTGTGGTGCTCTTCGGCGTCGCGGAAAAATACCAGTATGTCATCAAGATAAACAAAGCAGAAGTCGAGGCCGCGGACGACTTCGTCGATGAAGCGCTGAAGGTTTGTTCAGCGTTCCTCAGGCCGAAGCTCATGAAAGGAAACTCGAACAAGCCAATGGGAGTGATGATTGTCGTTTTCGGGACATCATCCGGATTGACGGGTATCTGTGTGTAGGCCTTCACCAAGTCTCGCACGTAGAACACGTGGCAGCCATGAATGCGATGGACGAAGTCCTGTATGTGGTGGATGGGTACCTGTCCGGCATAGTGCGTGCGTTGAGGGCACAGGAGTCCCCACAGGGCCGCCAGCCTTCGGTCTTCTTCGGAACAAGGTGGAGTGGCGAGGCCCATGATGGACTGTCAGAGCGGGGGCGATTCCTTCGCGGAGCATGGCCTCGAACCTTGCTTTGGCTATGCGCATGCGGTCTGGGGCAAGGCGACGGGCGCGGCAAGAAACCGGGGGGCCTAAGGGGTCCGGATGTAGTGCACGGTGATGTGCTGCACTTTGCGTGGCAGTCCGCCAGGGTGCATCAATCCGGCAAATTCGGCGAGGATGGCGTGGTACGGCGAATGATAGTCAACACTGAGTACCTTGATGCTTGGCTGTTGGAGGATCGTTCGCTGGCTTGGTGTGGAATGTCCCGTTGTTGCATCGATGAGGAGGTCGTTGCGGCAGTCCGGAAAGAGGTTATAGTGGGCCAGAAAGTCTGAGCTGATGATTGGCTCGGCGACGTCAGCGATGACAAAGTTCCAGTGAAGGTCATGGCGCAAGTTTCTGAGCTGGATGTGCAGGCAGAGCGAGCCGTACGTCTTGATTGTAGAGTGGTTTGCTGCACTGAGCTCAAAAGACGTAGGCAGACAAGGACCTTGAAGATGGGGTCGCGGGTAGCAGCAAATCGCGGGACTGCTGTCTTCAAGGAACCGCTGTTTCATGGTTTGGTTGGTGACGAAGATGCGATGGCCTCTGGGTTTGCAGCTTGTGGCCGTCTCTACGAGGTGGACGTTAAATCCCAGATAGCATATTAAATGCAAAGCATTTCTTAGCTAACCTTTGGCACTTTGAGCATTTCTGTCTATCTCTCTGTCCATCTATCTATCTATCTAGCCACCTACGTCTGGGTGCTCTCATGATCGCCTCCTTAACTTGGTGTAGACCAAAATTGGCATGGGAGGGTAAGAGGATTTGATGAATATGACCGTCGGGTCATGACATGAATAACGTGAAAATTGTGGTGCGTACGTCGTCAATCCCTTTCCTCTACACATGTGTGGCACATACCCGTTTACCATGGGCCGTGATGTACGGGTATGCGCCGCAGGTGATTGACAGTTTATATCTACCAAGGAGTGTGGAGAACAGACATTGGTAATTTAAATGCGAGAGCGTTAAGAAAACCGACATCGGCAGCGTTGACCCGACGAATGGAAAGAATAAAAATCAGGATCCCAGCAGGAATCGAACCCAAGCATCCTGTGTGGCAATCAGGTATTCTACCACAGAGCCACGCCAAGTCTAGACGCTGCTTTAGAAAAGACTCTATATATGCAGGCGTAATGTCGGTGCAATGTGTGGGGATTGAGGCTTGCCCGTCGCCATTGCGCTGGTTTTTCGCCTATTTCTGCCATCCCCACGTCCGATCATGTGACGCTCCCCTCCTCCACCCTCTGATGGCGCTGGGCGAGCGGGGGAGTGACGTTAACCTCCCTCTCCCGGCGTCGGACCTCGACGTGGGCGCTGCGCTCGAGTTTTGCACAGCGGGGGGCTGAGACTCTCTCTGGACCTCGTAGGGTAAGCACGTATTTTCTCTCCCGCCCGTCGGCTCCTCTTTTGGGCTCGCTCGGACGGAACTCGCTAACGGTGCCTTGCGCGAGCGGCGGGCACTTACCTTATGTTGTCCCTTTTCCGAACGCTAGACCGAAGAGCGGTGTGGTGCATTCGCACGTGGTCATACCACGCCGAAACCGTACCTATCGAAGCCAACGCGCGCGGAGTTTGCCCTCACTTGAGCGATCGGGCCCTGTAGTCGCGGATCGTAAGAGTACGCAGCATAGTCGCGAGGGACCATTTTTCCTTAGCAGCATGTTACCGTGAACCCTTTGCCCGCGGAGACGTGCTAGCGGCACCTTTGTGTTGTATTTTCACCCGTGGTGTGGTGAAGCCTGTTTTTGCTTCTCCCGCTGCCTTTGGGAGCGGGCGTTGTACTGCGTTTTGTGGTGTTGCCGCAGGCAATAAAGTGTTGCGGATCTCAAGAGCAGTACTGTGTACTTGCCGCTCTGCGCCTTTGCGCTCGAACATACGTGTGCAGCGGCACGCTAGTTCACGCGAGGCGACGGCAAACGTGGCCCTGTGGCTCGCTAAGTCTGAATCTACGCTAGTGGCCGTACTCCTGTGAGATACGTGCACACTACAAATGTCAGTTGTGTTTGTGGTGCTGGCTATCTAATTTTATAACAAAGCTATAAACACTACATGTGTACTGCTACGATACAGGTGTCATGTCAGGTAACGTCTGTGGTTCCAGCGTTGGCTCTGCTTTTATAGCAGTCTAATAAAGGTTACATTTGTATTCCTATAATTCAGCAAGCTATATTGAAGCATTGCTCGACCCACTTCATGTCCTGCGGGAGTCCTACAACTTCTTCCATGTCCTGACGCTCCATTTGAGGTCGTTGGCATCGATCTCTACGGACCACTGCCAATATCAGCAAGCAATAAGCGATGGATTATCGCTGCAGTAGACCACTTGACAAGGTGCGTCGAAACAGCTGCACTTCCTTTCGGATCAGCGGAGGACATTGCCACCTTCTTCTTGGAAGTTATCTTTTTGTGACATGGCGCGCCGCGCGTGCTTTTGAGTGACCGCGGCAAGGCGTTTCTGTCGAAACTACTCAAGGACGTTCTCCACGCATGTAACACCATACATAAGACGACTTCCAGCTACCATCCCCAGACTAATGGCCTCACAGAGCGCTTTCATCGAACTCTCTCTGATATGATCTCCATGTGTATCAACGCCGACCACACAAACTGGGTTACCATCTTGCCATTCGTGACCTTCATGTACAATACCGCTACGCGGCACAGCACGGGCTGCTCGCCCTTCTTCCTTGTCTACGGCCGTCAACCGACATCTCCCCTCAATGTCTCTTTCTTTTGATGTTCTTGTGGAGTTGTCGGCGTCTTCGAGTGAGCACTTAATCTCTCACCTTCTCGCCACCGCGCCCGCCTCAATACCAAGGCGAGTCAACAGGATCGGAAGACTCGTTACGATGACTTTAACCGCATCATTCACTTCAGTCCCGGAGGTGAAGTATTCCTGTTGACCCCAACGCGAGTTCCTGGCCTTTGTGATAAGTTTCAGTCACGTTTTATCGGCCTGTATGCTATTGTCAAGCAAACTTCTCCCGTGAACTATCGGGTAACTCCCGTTGTCATGCCTTCCGGCAGCCGTTGCTGTGGCACAGAGGTTGTCCACGTTTCCCGCTTAAAACCATTCCTACGACACACAAACGTCATAAACAGCGGCCAGGTTGGCCGCTTGAGCTCAATATTCACAACATTCTTCCTTCATCCTGTTCGCCTGTATGTAATCATCATCACTGTGAGCGTCACCTTCGTTCATAGTGTTGGTAAGGCAGCTCTGTCGAATTAAAAGGCGTCGAGACCACGACTGTGCTGCTGTCTTTCAATATTCACATGATTGTGCCATAAAGTACGCTTAGTTTCGACAATACTGATGTATGTACTCTAACGTGAGGGCTGACGTTAGGTCTCACCATAAGTTACCCTTTAAACGCCAGTGTTGTCAATGTGCCTGGTGAGCCCACGATCTGCACACAGCTGCTACACTTAAGAAAACACATAGATCCACCTCGTAATGCTTGGCTCAAAGCCATAAAATACAGCATAGAAGTACTCGCTGACTGCTTCGCATGAAACCTATTCCCACAATGCGTGGGATCTGCCGAATTTTTTATCATTGTGATTGTGCGCTGGTGGGTTACAATGTGACACCAACATGCCCAAGTTTTCAATATTTTTAACTACATTTCAGTGATCACATTTGTTTTGTGGCAGTAATCAAGAGATATTGTGTATGCCAGTTGGTCATTTTTATGAAGAAGTAAATGTGGCTATAAAATGCGGTGTTCTTGTGCACATAATGGGACACTTTAGGGGCCTAGTTGGTGCATACTGACAAAAATTACTTAGTGCAATAAAAACACAGCACACAAGGAAGGTACACAAGGGATGCGCGCTACTTGCAACTGTTTATTCCACAACATTGTCATGAAATGTATACCTTTGGCACATACGCAGATGCGTTCAAGGAAAAAAAAAGGAAAAAAAGCAAGAAAAGAAGATAACATATTTCCTATCTCATATACATGTCGAGGAACTAGTGACAGAAGGTTCGCTAATGCACCTCGCCCCCCTCTTCTGAATGAGAAATCCCTCGAGTAACAAGCGGGCTTGTTCATTGCAGCCTTTGCCAAGAATCTTTGCCTCGCAAAACAATGCCTCGCAAGAGTTCACATGATCTGCTAAGTGCGTTTGTTCCTTCTTTTTTATGTTCAGAACATGCTCTCTGAAGCAGTCATTTGTACACCTTCCGGTTTGAGCGATGTAACTTTTTCCACGTGACAGTGGTATGTCATAAACGACGTCGCAGGTGCATTTCACGTAAGGTGAAAGGTGCTTCTTTTGGCATCCTCGCCTTGTTGCTTTTGCTGCAGTTATGCAAGGGCAAAGATCTTGTTGGGGGCAGAGAATACCACCTCAGCGTCATGCTTGTTCGCAACCTTCTTGAGGTTATGCGAAACCTTAGGTATTTAGGGAACGATTACTAGAGCACGTTTCTTTCGGGTGAAGTCACTGACTTGCACTTCTGCAACAGGCTTTCAGCAACTGCAGCTTTGATACTTGAGCATCAAAGCTCGGTGGCATCTCGTGGTGGCACGATTTCTACATCGGATACTCAAGGTAAAGTGGTGCTATGGCTCTTTTTACTGTCTTGGAGTCGAGATGAGTCGAAGGGTAAAATCCCCTTCTTTGCCCGAGGCCGATACAACCAGCACACGGTGTAGTCTCGAATATTCAGAATTAATATCTAACTGCTGTGTGCTCTGCATAAGAAGTTCATGTGTAAAGGACAGTCCTTACCCATGCAGATTAAAAAGCTTTAAGATCATGTCCACCTGGTCCCTGTACAAGCCCCCTGCCTGTGGTCTAAGAATTACTAAAAAGTCGTCAACGAATCTAAAAACACGTAAAACCCTCCCACCGTCATTAAAAACGTGGTGCAGTGCACGGTCGACCTGTGACAAAAAAGTATCGCATAAAATTGGCGCTACGCAAGAGCCAATGCAGATGCCCTCTCCCTGCAAAAAAAGTTGCTCGTCAAATGATATAAAAGTAGAGTGCAAGTTGGTCTCTAATAAAGTTAAAAAGTTAGCAGAGCTAATACCCACCATGTTCTGGAAAGACATCTCTGCGTTTTCCTGTATGCATGCTTTGACAGATGCTAGTAGTTCATGCTGAGGTACTGAATAATAAAGATCCTCGACATGAACAGAAAAAGCGTACCCAATATCAGGTTTATCTTCGAAAAACTGAACCAATTCATCGGATTTGCGAAGAATGAAAGGATCTGGCACGGTCAACTGCTTCAACCATTTTAACAAATACGTGCTAACACAGTGCTGCCAAGAACCCTTCTCACTGACAATTGACCGAAAGGAAATGTTCACTCTGTGAGTTTTCACTAAAAAGAATATTTGCAAAGTGTTTACAGAACATTTGCTAACGCTGTTTGCCAATCGAGTAAGGTTAAGTTCCTTGCACAAGTGTTCAAGATCCTTCTTCACACGTGTTGCTTTTACCTTCATTTCCTTGAAGTTCTTGCAAATTGCTTGTAAGGCCTTGTCTTTATACTCAGAGTTGGTGAGCATGACAAATCCACCCTCCTTATCTGCTTGTAACAAAGTAGGAGACAATTTTTCCGATGGGTAGCGTGCCTTTCTGTGCCGTCTGCGAGACTCCTCCCTTGACGAGGCCATCAACACGCTGAAGCAGGCAGCTTTCAGTATACTCCAGGCTGGTTTGCTTGTGACTGTCCTATTTAGGGCCAGAAGCTCATGTGCTTGCACGTCTGGGGCAACGTCGAATTTTGGTCCTTTTTTGAGCACTGATGCGACGTCCTCAGGTACGTTTATCCCGCCGAGGGGTATGAGACTACTGGTGCTGTTGCCTTGTGTCGTGTCCCTTTTTTCAGTAGACAGAAGTAAACTACGGAGCAGGCCTTGCCACGACGTTTCTGTCAATCTAGCTGCCAAAGACCTGATGCATTGCAACTTTCGTGCGGCAATCCAGGCAGGATCTGAAATGAAGCAAATGACACGTAGTCAATCTTGGTAGGGGCGTACTTGTCGCCAGAGTTCGGAACGCAGAATCTTGACATGACCGCAAGAAGGGCGCATGTTACCGAAGAGGAGCTCAGTGGGAATGCAATAGGCGTAAAATCTAGAAGGCATGTAGCTGCGACGATGTGGGTGACAAGCAAGTCAATGCTGCCACGTCAACTTGAACACATAAAAGAAGGGCCCAGTGTAGAAGAAATATGACTTCATAAGACTTTTTGGGGACCTAGTTGGTTCCATCACTCTGCACTCGAATGAATTTAGCTTCCTCCATACGTATATGAGATAGGAAAAATATGTTATCTTCATTTCTTGTTTTTTTTTTCATTGAATGCATCTGCGCATGGGTCAAAGGTATATATATGTTTCATGACGACGTTGTGGAATAAACAGTTGCTGGTAGCACATGTCCCTTCCTTGTGTGCTGTGTTTTTATTGCGCTAAGTAGTAATTTTTGTCTGTTCTTGTATGCACATTTTTGTGTATGGAGTGTCTTGCACCACAGCAAGATTTGGAAGATCCGAGTAGTAACAGCATTCGCTTTTCAATTACTCTGTCCAGGTGAACATGAGCCGCAGCCGTCACATTGGTGCAGACAATGGCCGAGCTTTGATCCGTTTCTCAGCACTATGTGACGTTGGCTCTGCATCATTCAAGTACGACATGAGACGCCTGACGGAAATTCTGGCTTTCCCCAAAGCCTGGTATCGACGCAGCATTGCTCGCCGCATGTTCCTGGGAGATCCGACCACTGCAGGCTCGGCTTTTGGTGACCAAGGTGAGCAGGCCACTTTGTCCTTCCTGGTTTTGACCTCTCTTTCTTTGTTGCCAGCTGAAGACTCGGCTGAAACCAGCAGCAGCAGTGGCACTCTGTCCCCAAGTCGGGCCGATTCATTCCCCTTTGGAAGTTTGGAGCTCGGCTCTCCCGAAGAGGAAACAGGTAAGCAGGTGCTGTGCTTGAAAAGAGCCTCCAGGATAAAACATGAGAGGTGGCTCACTTCAGGATGCATAAGCAGTCATGCGACACTGCTTAAAGCAGGGCTTTCGTAGACAGGTGATATTATGTATCATTACAAAAATATATAATTATACAGCTTTTTACGACTGTGCATCAGCCAATCATAGTCCACACAATGTTTCCACACTTTCCTTCCCACGACATTAGCCCCTGCTGTCCTAATTACGGTTTACATTTGGCTGTGCATTGCAAGGTTTGCAATTGCCTGCTGACATGGCACACGAAACCATGGAAGCCCTCTTCATACAGAATGCTGGTTATATCTCCTTCAGTGGCCTTATCACGAAGTGAGATTGGTTCCTTGGAATAACACATCTTGAGCTATAGTTTGCTGATCATAACAAGGCAAAAAGAGCGCGCACTTGACGAGCATGGACAGGAAGCGCCTGTGCCCTGTGTTCCCTCTGTCCGTCCACGTCAAGTGAGCGCTGTTTTTACCTTGTTAGTGTCTTGGAGGCAGGGTAGCTATAGCCTAGGTAGCTTCTTAAGTCTTTGTAGATATTTCCTGATTATGTGTATTCAATTGCGTGTACCTTTTTTCACATTTGCAAGATTGTCTAGTCAATCTTATTTCCTTTTATATTGCATTTGTATAAGTTGTCGAGATTGTCATGTTGGGACGACTGTGCAGTTAGTTTGAGTTTGCCTTCCTTTTATATTTACTTCCAGTGAACCTCTCAGTCGTGAGTAAGCACTTCTTACGTTTATCTATAACTTTGTCACTGTCGTTTTAACGGAGACCGGAGAGCGAACAGCCCAAGATAGCGCCGCCGCCAGACGTCGCTAGCGGTGAACTATCTGGCACTATGACGGCGTTCAAGAGCGCCTCAGTGGAAAGGTGTATATACACCATGGTGAATAAGGCTCATGTGCTTGCTAGGTGGCCTGGTGTACGGCTCATGCTGACATGGTTCATGCTTGCAGAAGCGCATCATGCTGTAAAAATATTGTTACGTGCACAGGAGAGTTTTATGGGGCATTTGGCACAAAAAGACCGTGGTGATCGCAGGAGCAGCATCGTCGTCCTCTTCTCTCGATTCCCTCTGGCAGAGACACTTCGTAACATTCCTCCTCTCTCAGACGAAGCCCTCCGGGCGAGTCATTCCTGCTTTCTTCCCGTGAACGGCTTCAGGCGGGCAACATACGTCACCTCAGTCTGGCATGAACGGCGGCCACTCGAAGTGAGACGCGCTATCTCGTAATTGACCTCGCTTAGACGATCGAGAATAACGAACAGCCCAGTGTAGTCTGCGAGAAGTTTTTGGCTCAAGCCGCGTCGGCGTACTGGAGTCCACAGCCACACACGATCACCGGGAACATAGGTGACATGTCGGCGCTGGCTGTCATAGCATGTTTTAGAGCAGTCTTGCGCGGCCAATGTACGTAGGCGTGCAAGTCGACGAGCCTCTTCTGCACGACACAACGTCTCGGCGATAGATAAATCGTCATGGATAACAAAAGGAAAGATAGTGTCCAGCGAATGACGCGGTGGGCATGCGTAGAGGAGGAAGAAAGGGCTCTAGCCTGTCGTTTCGTGCTTCGCAGAGTTGAAAGCATGTGTCACGAATGGTAATACTTCATCCCAGTTCTTGTGGTCCGAAGCGACATACATTGATAACATGTTATTCAATGTTCGGTTTGTGCGCTCGGTGAGGCCATTAGTTTGCGGATGATAAGGTGTGGAGTGTCGGAACTTGGAGGCACACGAATGAAGTAATTCTTCCACAACATCAGCAGTAAACTGGCGACCACGGTCACTTATTATCACTCGAGGAGGCCCGTGTTGAAGTATGATGGAGTGGAGTATAAACTCGGAAACCTGTGGCGAAGGATAAGGCTGCCGTCTCGCAACACCGTGTCATGTAGTCAGCACACACTATTATCCACCTGTTGCCTCTCGAAGAACGTGGAAATGGTCCGATCAAGACCTTTTCAAAAGGGGTGCTGGGTGGCTTTACTGGCTGTAGGTAGTCGACTGGAGCTGTGGTAGGTCGCTTGTGGTTCTGACATTGTGTACAACTAGCCACATAGGTGTCAACTGTTTTGCGCATTTGAGGCCAGTAGAATCGTTCTTTGGTGCGGCTTAGTGTTCGCGTGGTACCTAAGTGACCAGACGTCGGGTCATCGTGCGTAATACGCAGAACAGATGTTTGAAGAGACTCGGGAACCACCAGTAGAAAGCGAGCGCCCGTCGTTGATAAATTTCTCTTGTAAAGAAGACCATCTCGGATGCAAAATCGGGCTTCGGTTACGGAGCCTTGCGTTGGAGGAAAAAGAGCTTTCAAGTTTGGGTCTTTGTGCTGCTCAGCGGCGAAAGTCGAAGCATCGGGAAAGTCAGCTGACAGGGAAGCGACAAGATGGTCAAAGTTGTCGGCTTCACGATCCGTCGTCGGTAGTGGCATCCTAGAAAGGCAGTCCGCGTCAGCGTGTCGATGGCCACTTTTGTACGAAATAGCGAATTCATATTCTTGTAGACGAAGGGCCCATCGAGCGAGGCGTCTGGATGGGTCACGAAGGTTGACCAGCCAGCACAGAGAATGGTGATCTGTCACAATGGTAAATGGGCGACCGTAAACGTACGAGCAAAACCGCTGCACGGCAAATACTACTGCAAGGCATTCCTGCTCGGTTACAGTGTAGTTGCGTTCAGGCTTGCTTAAAGAACGGCTGGCATACGCTACGACATGCTCTTTGTTGCCAGAGTGCTGAACGAGGACGGCACCGATGCTGACGCCACTTGTGTCTGTGTGAATCTCTGTCGGAGACGAAGGGTCGAAGTGCTGAAGCATTGGCTGTGAAGTTAACAGAAACTTTAGCTGGGGAAAAGCGGTATCACACTCAGGGGCCCACTGAAACGAAGTGTTCTTCCGTAGAAGACTCGTGAGGGGGTGACAGATGTCCGCGACCCGGGTATGAACCGGCAAAAATATGAGCAGAGCCCGACGAAGCTACAAAGCTGTTTCACAGATTTAGGAGGTTCGAATGATGCAACGGCTGCTGTCTTCTGTGGGCCAGGTCTAATGCCATCTTTATCAACGAGATGTCCTAACACTAAAGTTTGGCGCTCAGCAAAATGGCACTTTTTTGAATTCAACACAAGCCCAGCCTTTTCAATACAGTCAAGCCGAATATCCAGACGAGTATTATGTTCCTGAAATGTGTGTCCGAAAATTACGACGTCATCAAGGTAGCACATACAAATCTGCCATTTCAAACCCCGCAGAATAGTGTCCATGAACCTTTCGAATGTCGCAGGCGCATTACACAATCCGAACAGCATCACGTTGAATTCGTAGTCCGTCTGGGGTAATGAATGCCGTTTTTTCCTTGTCAGCTGCATGCATAGGAATTTGCCAATAACCGGATCTTAAATCAACGGAAGAAAAATAGGAAGCAGAATGTAAACAGTCTATGGCGTCATCAATACGCGGCAGCGGATAGACATCTTCTTTGGTAACGAAATTCAGTCGGTGGTAGTCTACGCAGAATCTCCACGTACCATCTTTCTTCTTCACAAGAATGACTGGTGCAGCCCAGGGACTCGTCGATTCTTGAATTACTTTCTTCGTTAGCATCTCTTGCACTTGCTCGTTGATAATCTCGCGCTCTGATGGTGCCACTCTGTAAGGTTTCTGCCGTATGGGATGCGCCGACGCTGTGTTGATGCGATGATGTATTCGAGATGCTGGAACTGAAGGCATTTGGCTGCTTTTTGAGAAGTTGAACACTTTAGAGTGCTTGGAGAGAACATTAAGGAGGGTGTGACGCTTCGCTGTGGCTAAGTGACTTGCTGATCATTTGTAGCAGCTGAACGTTGAGAGGCTACATGTCCGTTCTTGCCTGCAGCATCAACAAGAGCAACCAGCGTCGTAGATGATTCAGGTTTGAATGCAGCAAGTTTCATGCCACCAGGCAACACTGCAGGCTCCATTGAACTGTTGATTGCCCACACACCTGTACGTCCGTTAACTACAGACACCACGCAATGGGGAACTAAAATGTTCTTTTTCACACAGGCCCAATGAATCGGTTCGAGTGTGGCGTCGAACATGGCGAGGTCATTACAAGAACAAGTCACTGGAACACACATGGCAGAGAATGCAGGAACAACTGTGTCCTCGGAGACAAAAAAGGGGCAATCATCACGGGTTGAATTCTCCAAAAGCGCAGCTGGAAAACTACCGTGCACGGGAAGGTGCCCACTTCTGCAGTCAATGGTTGCCCCACACTCCCGCAAAAAAGCAATTCCCAAAATGACATCATGCATGGTTCACGTAATAACAGCACATTCTGTGGGAAACACTTGGCCGCACAAGAACACATCCACGGTACAAACTCCCACAGTACACAACGTGTCACCACTCACCACGGAATGTCACAGCACAACTCAAACGAAACATCACCTTAGGCCCGAGAAGGTTCTTGAAATTAACACTCATTACACAAATAGTCGCACCCGTATCCACAAGTGCCATGGTAGGGACGCCATCAACAAGTACGTGAACTTTGTTCTTGAGCATAAACACTGACGGAGGTATATCTGTTGATAGTGCCTGGTATCCTGCGGCCTCACCCCCACTGGCCGCACCCACTAGTTTTCCGGCGGCGGTGATTGCGTACGACGCCGTGGCGATGGGGATCGTGGAGCACGTGGAGCTGGCAGCGGAGTCAAGCTTCGATCAGAGGCCGGCGATGGGTAGCGTAAGCCGGCAGGTGTGCGTGGTGGCCGTGGCATAGAGAACGTGCGGTCAAAGGGCTGCGTAGTCATGGGCATGGGCTCTCGCTGGTATGAAGGGCGGTAGTCGCAAAAACATGAGATGTGACTCGGAACACCACAGGTGTAGCATACCGGAAGAGGGCGAGACACACGCGGCTGCTCAGAGTAAACAGCCCTCTGAGAAGGCGTAGGATGGTAGCATCGCTCTGCACGGGCACCGTAGCTAGCCGACATTCGCTGAGGAAAACAAGGTGAGCGCTAGCGTCGTTCATCATTCGAGGGTGGTCGATACGAGAACCCAGATCGCCGTGTGCCTCTGTATTCGTCGGAATCTGCCGAATTAACTGATGGTTGCCATGGAGTAAGGGCTGCTGGGGTTCGTGCACATTCTGTGTCTCTTGCATAGCTGTCCTGGAAGTCGCTGGGGCCATGAGAGATTTGCTGGCATCAAAGCAGTTCCTCTCTCACAATGTGCCGTATTGTCGACGCCAGGTCATTGGGCGTCACTGTGTCGACACTAGCCACCGTCGGGACACTAGAGAGACGGCCAAATTTTGGCGCTATCCGTTGCATCTTTAGCGTTTCGAATGTGCGACAATGTTGCATCACGTCGGACACGGAAATTGGGCGCTCTTTTCCGATAAGGAAATTGCACATGTCCTCCGCTATTCCTTTCAGAACGTGTCCAGCCTTATCTTCTTCAGGCATTCTGGCATCCACTATGTTGCACAGCTTAAAAATTTCTTCTATGTATGTGGTACGTGTCTCACCTGGAAGCTGTGCCCTCTGAGCCAATGTCTGCTCCGCCCGCTTCTTCGTGTTGGAATCACCGAAGCACTTCTGTACTTCCTCAACAAAACGATCTGAAGATGTGAACATGGTTCTCATACCACATGAGAGCTGTGTTAGTTAGTGAAAATACAACATGACTGAGCTGCTCTGCTGAGTCCCAGCCATTGCTTCTGCTCACCCTGTTGTAGTTCTTCAGCCACTCGTCCACGTCTTCTCCAGAGGTCCCGCCGAAGTTCGGCAGAACTCAATAGTAAGGCAAGGAACCTATCGATGTCGCCCTCGAAGCACCAGCGCCCTGGCCGTGAGACATCTTGATCGGCGACGGCGGAAGTCTGGCAAGGCGGCGGCTGCGGCGAAGTCCGGGTATTAGTGCTTCCGTCGTTGGGTTTGTCGTACTCCGCACCTCCACCAAACTGTTACGTGCACAGGAGAGTTTTATGGGGCATTTAATGAGCACCGAAGCACAAAAAAACCGTGGTGATCGCAGGAGCACCGTCATCGTCCTCTTCCTCTTCTCCTGATTCTCTCGATTCCCTCTGTCAGTGACACTTGTAACAATATGTGGCACAAAGGACAGCCGACACGGACTTAGAAGCCCACACTGACATTTATTAGCGTCTGCATGAGCTGAGAATGTAAAGATGGACACCTTCGTTCCTGGTCGAACAAACACACACGCTCGCTGACCCAAAGCTCGTCTCCTTCTTCTAGCAGGCTAAACGCGGGAAATTCAACACATTCCCAGCCGTGCAGTGGTGTTGCGTCTGGATGGTCAAGGCGCTTTCGGTGTTGTATTCTCCAAAAGGCATTCGTACACGTTGATGCTTCCGTTACCTCGATGCAGCCTTGAGGCACCTTCGTCAGCTTTATAGCATTTCAATCTCATCCTTCAGTTGCCGAAGCTTCTCTCGCCACTTGGCGTGGACACTGAGGTCTCCCTTTTCTGCCAGCTTGCAGATGTAGGCGATCAGGTCAACAGGCCTCTCAGCACGTGCTACTTTGACTGTTTCAGTAGCAGACTTCTCTTGAAAAAAATGGTCCAGCAGCAGTCCTCACTGTTGGGTTTTCTGTCCTGGGAAGGCGGTTCTGTAGCCTTGCCACTGGTGCCCATATTATTTTCTGTGTATGCATCTCTTGGCTGAGCGGCAAGGGGTGCTCTCGAATCCGCTGTGTGGCAGAACGGTCTTGCATTCGTAACCGCTCATGTGTTCCTGCTGCCTGGGACAACCTCTGCACAAAGCAATCCAGGCTACCCATCTGCGCCTCTCTTCCTATTGTCCCCTTGTGCAGACAATCCGTGATGTGTCCTCCTCGCTGCTTCTTTCTTTTATTCAATTCATCCTCCGGTTGATCGACGACCAAGGGCTGTACCTTCAGCAGCAGGAGGGAAATCACTCTTAGCTTCTCCTCTGACGAAAGCAGCTGCTTGAGCACCTCGTCCATCTTCTGAGCGAGCTTTTGCCACTTTGAACTTGTACTCCTTCGCCCATTCTGCCTGCGTGGCTTCCCTCGTGGCTTCCTTACATTTGTATTTGAAGTTCTCGCGATGAGTTCGTTCATCAATAAGCAGGCGTTGAAGCTCACTCAGCATATTTTCATGGGCTCTGTGCGCCCACTTACAAGCAGTCTGCTCCTCGCGAAACCTCGATTGCAGCTCAACCATCTTGGTTTCCGTTAAGGTGGCCTGCTCATTCACGTTTCTCTGAGCTTGAGCTTCACGCAGTGCGTCATGTTTCGCCTGGATGACTCGCTTTTGGTTAGCATGGAAGACCGGTTCCGGGCTACAACTTTTGCTGGTTCGAACACGGTCTCCAAGTCTGGTCTCATAGCACTGGAGTGTTTCTTTTTCCTTGCAGATGATTTCGCGCAATTCTGTGCAGATTGCCATGTCTGGTTGGGTGGTTACGTCCATGAATCGAGAGTCAGCTGTCTTTGACGATGAGACTTGAGTGTTTCCTTGAAAGTACGTAGACCCAAACTTTTCTATGGCAGTCAGTCCATCCTCGTTTCCAAGTCTGGAGAGTTCACCGTTCACTTTAACGTGTTCCCGTGGCCTTCGCCTTAGCTTATCTGGGTCGCACATACTGGACGCATGACGACCTCTGCAGCCAGAGCATGCAATTCGACAGCTGCAATCCCTTGCATGGTGATGTTTACTGGTGCACCGAAAGCACCGCATGTCGGAAGAAAGAAGTTTCTTCTTCTCTGGCAGTGGTAAGTCCATGCTACATGACTCCGTCAAATGCTGTTTCGATTTGCAGAAATTGCAGCTCGACTTCGTAGGAATAATAGAAACTTTGCAATGAAGCACTGATGACGTTGGAATTGCGCTCTGACAGTGAGGACTCTCGTCTTTAGGATGAGCTGCCTCATCGAATTCTTTCTGCTCCCCAAAGTCGCTTTTTTCGAGGCTCTCCACTTCAGTACTTCAATAGAGACGAATTGAAGAAGGTGATCAAGGTCCGTGACGTGCTCAACGCTTCCGTTGGTGGAACTTGCCGGTTGTATTGCGCACGATCTGTGGTAGGCTACGACGCTGTCATGTGGCAATGCCCTCAGCAGAACTTTGCATAGCAGCAATGAGAAGGATGCCTTGCTGACACCAAGCGCCTCCAGTCCCCGCGTGTTAATCACCGCTTCGCCGTAAGTCATACAACTTGCGGAGCTTTGACAACTCGTTAGAAGAACTCACAGGAGTAATCTTTTGAAGCCTTGAGAAGTACTCCTGTCGCCGAACGTCTTTTCAGCATGACCAACGCATCTTCTTAACATGCTTCGCCGTAGGAAGCCCCGCTATAGCTGCCGCTGTGTCTCCTTTCATGAAGGTCTACGTAAGATTTCCATTTCGGTTGATGATGTGATCGAACTGCTCCCACAACTCATTCCACTTACACTCGTCACCAGCAAAAGGATTAATTGTCAGCTTCGCTAGCTTGGCTTCTGGCCTATCAGTAGGTCCCATAGCCGCCGGCACGTCGCGAAATTGAATGGGCGATGACACTGCAGATGTTGCACTATGCTGGCGGTGTTTGCTCTGGAGCTCAGCTAAGATGCAGGCCGTGTTGTCCTCATATTCAGGTACGGTAGCGTACTCCGCCTTGAATGCCTCGTCACTTATGTGGCTCTCCATCTCATCATTAGTCTTCTTCAGCTCCTCGTTATTGCTCTTGAGCCGCATAAATCGAGTCAATCTGTCGCACTGTCGCGTCACCTTCCCAAGTAGCGCACTTGCCTCTTCTATTAGCTTGGTGTTCTGGGCCCTTCGCGTGGTCCTCTTCATCTTGAGCTTGTCCATGGCGGTCAGCTGGTCAATAGGCCTCCATAGTTCGTGGCTTTTATTCCAGTCGGTATAGCCACCAACGATGTCCCTTGATGGTAGCTCCCGGGTTTCGGCACCAAATGTAAAAATATTATTTATTTTTATTAGCATTTATTAGCGTCTGCATGAGCCCAGAAAGTAAAGATGGCTCTTTCGTTCCTGGTCGAACGAACGCACACGCTCGCTGGCCCAAAGCTCGTCTTCTTCTAGCAGGCTGAACGCGGGAAATTCAGCAATGCTATAGAGTGACTGAAGTATGATAGCCACAAACGAGGACGACGCTTTCTCCGTCGCTGCTCAGTCCTCCTTCGGTACCGTGCCTACCCAAGTACCTGGCCGACGTGGCTGCTGCAGTTTGAGGACTTCTGTTACATAAAGGGACTTTCTGCAGCAGCTCAGGAAGTCCAGGTGTGATCCGTGCTTTATTGCATGGGACAGCAAGCAAGAACGGTTCTTGCATTAATAATGCTGTCAGAAGTAGACTCCAAGGAGATATTGAATGTCATGAAGGCATTCAACAACCATTTCGTCCACCCACTCAATGAGTTGTGCGAGTCTGCCCACTTCCACTACCGGATATAGCGATTGACTGAGACCGCTGATACACTTTTCACTACGCTTTGCGCCATGGCAAAGCAATGCAACGACTTGTTTACTATTGAAGATAGGCTTGTTTGAGATCATTTCATTGTTGGTTTGCTTGACCATAAGGTTTCGGGCTAACTCTGTCAGAGCTTAAAATTAACACTCCAGGGCGCATTAACTCAAGTGCTTCAGCACGAAACTGCCTATAATGAACACAAAATTAGTGCCTCAGAAGAATCACTTTTGCTTGCTGTCGACGTTGCGCAGATGTGCAAAGGGAAGCTAGTGTAAATTGATGAGCCCGGCCATCTTATTCTGTTTTGTGGGCGTGCATCACACCCAGCTCACTATGCGTCCTGCAACTTCTGTGCCAAGAGTGGCCACATAGACGTCTGCATGGAGAGGGAAGTGGGTGGAAAACCTTTGGCCAGTTTTGTGGAGGTTCACACTGTTACACAGAGTCGTCAGCCGAATGCAAAGTTTGTTGAGGGGCTTGTCTATGCAGGCACCCTGTCATCCAAAGTGGACTCCAGCACCAAAGTCTCGGTTCTTCCAAGTGTGTTTCCTGTCATTAGTGACTGGACTGAAAGGGCAAACTGAACAGGCAGGCAATAATGTCCTGCCAGTTCTGGGAACCTGCAGTACTGTTTTTTGTTGGCATGGCAAGTTTGTCAAGCAGCAGCTTTATGTCTTGGCAGTGCACATAGTTCCTCTCCAGGCTTCACAGCTATTTAAGTCCTGGAAGTCTGCAAGTTTCTAGACCACGTCTCAGATGCTTGAAAGCTTTCATGTCAGCTTCATCTTGAGCCAGGCCTTTATGAAGGACTTTATTGGAGCGTTTCCTGATGCCTACACTATCCTGCTGAAACCAAATACAGTACTGTTCTCATTAAGTGTTCCCAAATGCCTGCCGCTCTCGTTTCGGAACCCGGTCAAGGTGGAGTTGGGTGATTCCACGTAAGATCGAACAAACGATGGCTGGTCGACCTCTCAAATTTATTTCAAAATTTTATATATTATTGCCTGATGAGTGGAAAGAAGAGATCCGCAATTTGTTTTGCCGCCAAAAATTTTTTCGAAGCACAGGAAATCAATAATGACGAAGAGGTTGAGTGGAGCGCTCATCCGCTCTGCTGTTTTGGCCAACTTTTGTTATGAATTGCACAAAATATATTAAAGTTAGGTAGCTGAAATTTATTTACCTAAATATATGCATGTTTTTGCTTCTGCTCAGGTATTTTTAGTTTTTATGTGTAGTGCAGATGTTTTTATAAAAAACCTAAAAAATGGCCCAATCGGCAAAATTTTCTTTACTTTGAAGGTCTTTATCTCAAAAAAGCCTTGTAGCAGAGGTACAAAAATTCCGCATTACGTTCTTCGCATGCGTATCTACCAAACTGCCAAATCTTGTATTTATATAACTTTTCAGTAAAGAGATATGATCGGGCTAAGTTCAAGAAAACACCGAACAATGAAAACTTCTGACGACAATTAAAAAAAAAACCCATTTTTTAAATTTCCTAAACTTTGTCCACTTATTCTCCTCCACATCAGCTTTCACAATCATTGAAAACATGTTGCATAATGTCATTGCACTAATAGTTACGGCCCCTTCAATGAGACCCTTAGGCAAGGATGGGTAATTCTGACTTCTTGCCCAGCAAGTGTATAAAATGCAGGCAGGATTGAATTTCTTTTTATTGAAAGGTCAGCAGGTGCTTAAAAAGGTGTCGCCGCCACTGAAGACGTTAATTTTGAAATTATTTGATCACTGCAGCGGCCACGAGCGCGGAGCTACCGAGTAGGCGCATGCGCACCCGAGATGCTCGTTGTAAGAGACGGCGCCGTGAGAGTTCGTTCTCGCGTCCTCAGACCGATTGAGTTCGAAACAGCAGCACCTCTCGGGTGACTTGAACGCACGTGAACTGGAGCTTCGCTATTCTATCCGCCCTCTGTTCGCATCTCAGATAGGCGCTGATAACACGGCGGAGATGGAAGCAAGATGAAAACTCTATAAGGGAGCTATGAGCGCTCGCTTCACGCACGCTGCTGCCAGAGAAACTGCGCTGCGCCAGTTGCGATCAGTGGAAAGCATGAACGTGGCGCTCCAGTGGCAAAGCAAAATATGGATTGTCAAAGGAAAGAAAAGCAAAACTATCGGTAACCGGTTGCGCCTGTCTATATTAGATGTCGGCAGCAGACGGCGTGAACTGGCCGCGCGTTCGGTGTGCTGTTCACACTTCATTCGGCGCAGATGGTTCTTGTGCTGTGCTCTTACTCTACTCCTCCTGTGCGTCTCATGGCGAGAAAGTATAGCTCGGAATGAGTGTATTGTGGAGACTACCTTTTGAAGCACAAGAAGCTTAAAGGAGTACTGACACGAATTTTAAAAAATTTCGGATTGTTGCTCTAAATAAAAATACTGGTGTCGAGAAACCTAAAACAACTATTGTGGTGCCTGGGAATGCATCCTATATATTTTAATTAGCGCCACCTTAAAAAGACAGTTTCGGTTTCGATATCTAGGGGGTGGCTTCTCAGTGTCGTTTCATAGCAGTGTGACGTCACGGAGATACAGAAATTCGCAACGTACTAGCGGGAAATCCGTCATCTGCTCGTGGTGCAATAGACAACGATGAGTGAATTGTCGTTCAGTGACCCTGACAGTGATTTCTACGATTTAGGCTGCATGCAGGACGCAGAACTCGCGAACTCGGAGGAACTGTCTTGACTTGTCGGGATAATGTCCTTGCAGTGTGGCTGGCTTGCAAATGCTCAGCGACGAAAACTTCAAAGTCAAATTAAAATATTTTATACGTGTTCTCCGACTCCAGTGTGTGGACAGCGTGGACACAGCATACCAACGAAGCAAAAAATGTCCCTTTTGCGATGTCTCAAAATCGTGTCAGTACTCCTTTAATTATTGCAAAGAAGCCAAAATTTCGCAGAGTTACCGACCTAGACATAAATGCTTTGAAGGAACGTTTAACGCCCGAAACATCAGGGACTGTCAGTGAGACGGACTACTTGTGCTACGCGTGCTTTTTCTACCACTGCAATGAAAGATCTTCACGGAACGCACAGTTTAACGATGACATTCTTATGCCCCCTGAAAAAGAAATCGACGCAATTAACCAGATCACTGCGACTACCGGTGCACGTGCGTTCAAGTCACCCAAGAGGTGTTGCTGTTTCGAACTCAATTGGTCTGAGGACGCGAAAACGAGCTCTCACTGCGCCGTATCTTACAACGAGCATCTCGGGTGCGCGCGCACCTACTCGGTAGCTCCGCGCTCGTGGCCGCTGCAGTGACCAAATAATTTCAAAATTAACGTCTTCAGTGCCGGCGACACCTTTTTAGGTACCTGCTGGCCTTTCAATAAAAAGAAATTCAATCCTGCCTGCATTTTATACACTTGCTGGGCAAGAAGTCGGAATTGCCCATCCTTGCCTAAGGGTCTCATTGGAGGGGCCGTAACTATTAGTGCAACGACATTATGCAACATGTTTTTAATGATTGTGAAAGCTGATGTGGAGGAGAATAAGTGGACAAAGTTTAAGAAATTTAAAAAATGGGGTTTTTTTTTAATTGTCGTCAGAAGTTTTCATTGTTCGGTGTTTTCTTGAACTTAGCCCGATCATATCTCTTTACTCAAAAATTATATAAATACAAGATTTGGCAGTTTGGTAGATACGCATGCAAAGAACGTAATGCGGAATTTTTGTACCTCTGCTACAAGGCTTTTTTGAGATAAAGACCTTCAAAGTAAAGAAAATTTTGCCGATTGGGTCATTTTTGAGGTTTTTTATAAAAACATCTACACTACACATAAAAACTAAAAATACCTGAGCAGAAGCAAAAACATGCATATATTTAGGTAAATAAATTTCAGCTACCTAACTTTAATATATTTCGTGCAATTCATAACAAAAGTTGGCCAAAACAACAGAGCGGATGAGCGCTCCACTCCACCTCTTCGTCATTATTGATTTCCTGTGGTTTGGAAAAATTTTTGGCGGCAAAACAAATTGCGGATCTCTTCTTTCCACTCATCAGGCAATAATATATAAAATTTCGAAATAAATTTGAGAGGTCGACCAGCCATCGTTTGTTCGATCTTACGTGGAATCACCCAGTTATACAAGGCGGAAGGGGATCGCATGATTTGCCACAACGACACACCTGCGTACTGGTGCACACGACTGGTTGTGGTCTCCAAGGCTACCAGCAGCTGCAAGCTTTGCATGGACGTGACCTGCCTAAGAAAAGCCATATGTGGCAATGTCGTATGTTGCTCGCTGTTGAACAATGCCTTGGCCGGCTGGTTGAGGCCACTGTTTTCTCCAAGTTGAATGCAAAGTCAAGCTTCCGCCAGGTCAAGCTGTCTCTAGAGTTGCAAGAGCGCACCACGTTCCTAAACCCATTCAGTTCTTACTCTTCTCTTCGGCTTCCACTTGCGGTTGCCACTGTTCTGGAGTACTTCCAGCAGCTGTGCAATCTCTCTCGTGCTCGTGGGACATCAAACACAGTGCTCACCATAGTACAATGAACACATGGGCATTTATGCGCTCCTTTTACAGAAAGGCTAGCCCAGTAGCCGAGTCTTACAAATAACAGTAGCACAAGAAATAACAAAATAGAATGCCACTCTAACACACACACACACAAAATAATATAAGACACAATCTACTGCGAATGCGGTATCACCGACATTCGACTCACCAGGGAAGTTCGCGGGAATGAGCTGCGGAATCACCCCCCACGGACCTCCCATGGGAGACAACCGTCGACCAGTAGTGCCAAACCCCAAAGAGAAAGAGCGCCGCTCCTCACGTCACCAAGTGGTGACGAGGCGTCACCAAGTCGTCACCAACCCGGGAGCACAATGCCAACTCTCGCTCAGCAGCGACTACACCATCTACGCTAACTACGACACACTGGCGCCTTGAGGCAAAAGCTTTACAGGGGGCACGAGTATCACCCCGTAGCAGATGTCTCGGATCCTGGAAGGCCAAGGAGGTGTTGTAAACATAAATGATGATATTCTTGTGTTTGGCAAGGCATGCACAGAACATGACCATCACTTGGAGGAAGTTCTCAGTTGGCTGGCGAATGGAGGCATCAGGCTAAAGTGCAAGGAATGCACCTGCAGGGCCAGTTTTCTTAAAGTCATTGTCAGTGCAGAGGGCATCTCTCCTGACCCAGACAAGGTCGCTGCAATAAAAGCCATGCCAGTGCAGCAAAACATTACAGGTGTCTGTTGCCGGGCCTTATCAATCACATTGGATGCTTCCTGCCTTGCATATCAGCATTGACAGCACCAATCTGAGCTTTCCTGCTGAAGGAGTCTGAGTGGGCTTGTGGCTGTGCACAACAGTCAGCTTTTTCAAAGCTCAAGGAATAGTTATTTGTTTTGGAAAGGCATTTACTTGACACTAGCGTAAGGGTCTACCAGTAGCTCAGCCACTGGCTCAATACACGAACCCATGAGTATGAGCAATGCATGGCAGGGACAGATCTACTAGATGGCACTTGAGAGGATGCCCCATTATAGCATAAGTTTTCACTACAATTAACCCCAGGGACAAAAAGGGAGCCATCCGGAGACCTAGCAGCTCGTCACTGTGAGTGGATCAGGATCACAGTATGGCCTGGCACACTCCTGGTTAATAATGTTGTGTCCGCGATGGCACATGTCCAAAGACTGTTCAGCGGATTCAATCAGATAGTCGACGGGCGATGCGCATTCGACAATTCAATAGGGACCTTCATACTTGGGCAGTAAGTTCGAGGAGAGACCTGGCACAGCAGTAGGAACCGAAATGCCACATAAGTTCTTCAGGAAGGAAGGTGGGTGCAGGAGTGGTGTCACCATGAGTGCTCTTTTGGCGCTCTTGGTTGTTGGAGGAAAGGTGAGGTCGCGGCACTCTCAACCATGTCAGATATGAAGGAAATAAGATTACTTTTAAGGGCTCATTTTTCTTCGTTAAACACTATATTAATGAGAACTAATGGACAGTAATGCCAAGGAAAGTATAGGGGATGTTATTTGTAGTAATTAGGATATAAATGTGGAGAAAGTAAAGTGGGCGAAAAGATAACTTGCCGCCGGCAGGGACCGATACCCATAAAGTGGATGGGAAGATGACCGCCGCCGTAGCTCAGTAGTAGAGCATCGGACGCGTTATTCAAAAGGTCACAGGTTCGATCCCTGCCAGCGGCAAGTTATCTTTTCGTCCATTTCACTTTCTTCACATGTATATCCCAATTACTACAAATAACATCCCCTATACTTTCCTTGGCATTATTGTCCGTTAGTTCTCATTAATACCATGTGAGATATGGGAGCATACTCAGCAGCATTTGGCAGGTACGGTAGAATTGTGTCGATGCTGTGCAATGAGTGGTGACAGTACAATAAGAAATAAGGTGAAAAGCCAGTGGTGCTCTGAGGTGACGCATAGGTGACGAAGGGCAGAATGGCATCCCAATTTGTGTGGTCAGAGGCAATGTAAATTAAAAGCATCTCGCCGAGCGTACGGTCGAAGCACTCTGTAAGTTCAAAAGGACAGGCTGATGGGCTAGTGCATAATTTTGAACAGTAGCGCAAAGAAACGCGGACGGCGACAGATCGAGACGGGACGCAGGGCTAGTGTGCTACAGTTCAGAATCACTCTGTAAAGCCATTGGTTTAAAGGGCCAGTAAACAACCCCGAGCTACAAAAGTTTTAATGAAGAGAAATATGCGCACTTTTGCTATGTGAACATACTGCCACAAGAATTTTATTAGTACGTACTATAATAAGGAAGTTACAGGGGTTAGAACATCCGTTTCAGCTGGTTTCAAATTTTCGCGCGCCCTTGCCACCCTTCTTTGCCACAGGGATGGAAGGCGTAGCTCGTTGTCGTGACTCCGCCCACTTCAGCAACACGACACGAAGTCAGAAAATGACGTCATCGGCGAGCTCGATCAGTCGCAATGCACTTGCGCTTGCTACTGCTCCTGGTTGTTTATTGTTTACATTGTCGCACGTGCTCCGCAACTTGACATGCAGTTTTCGGCTTTTCGGTATTTTTAAATCTTTGAGACAGTTCACAATGCAGCAGGAATGCGTGCTTGCTTTCCAAGACGATGAATGGGCACGAGAGAAAAGCCTGGAGAACCCCGCTTGCCACGCATGCAATGGGAAAACCAAGCAAGCGCGACCCATTTGAGCTACTGGAGATTCCCCCTCTCTCCGCTCGGTTTGCAGCCGACAACGCTTCCTCCACGTGTTGCTCATGTCGAAGGCGAAGTACGCAGGTGCTATGCAGTGCGAGGACAACCCAACAACTGCATGGCCGAAACCGCATCACTGTAGGGCCAAGAAACAAGGTGCAGTTTCGTAGGGGTGGGTGGGAACCGAAACTGACGTAAACTTGTTGAGACCTGCTTGAGACCAATTGACGAGCTCAGTGGTACGTCAATTTGCCCATGGGCAAGTTTGCATCACTGCACGCACGAGGGGGATTGGTCAGGTCAAGGAAAGAGGCACGGGAATTGTTTTTCGAAATGGAGGGTCTGAGCGGCGCAGAGCGCTGTAATATTTGGAAAATGTGATCACCGTAGTCTACTGTACGAATTGGCGAGCTTGTTTGGGGGTGTAAAAAAAAAGTCTGAGCCTGTTTACTGGCCCCTCAAGAGTGGTAAGCCGTAGTCATGCGATGAACCACGTGGCACTCTTGAAGAATAGCTTCATCTACTTCAGAGAGGAAAACACGGCTGTGGTCACTGAGCAGCTCCTGGGGTGGCCCGTGACGTAGGATAAATCAACGAGGCAAGAAGGAAGCAACGTCATGCGCTGTAGCTGACGGAAGCACAGCAGTTTCAGCGTATCGCGTGAGGTGGTCAACTGCCACTATGACCCCAGTGGTTTCCAGCAGAAGTCACAGAAGGGGCCCATGCAAATCTATGCCTACCTTCCCAAGGGGCCTGCTAGGACAAGGTAAAGGGTGCAGACCAGTGGGCTAGAGGCGGGGAAGATTTCCGGTGCTGGCAATCAAGGCAAGAGCACACAAACTTCTGGATGTAGTGGTCCATGCCCCTTCAGTATTACCTCTGTTGAATGCACTGGTAAGTCTTGAAAATTCTAAGGTGGACACACAATGGGCCGGCATGGAAAGCTGTGCAGATTTCGGAACACAGGCTGCGAGGTACTACTAACAACCACTGGCGGCCGTTGGAGCTGTAATTGTGTTGGTGGACAAGTTCGTCGCGAGTGGCGGAATGTTGAGCTTGACGCCGCTTTGTGCGAGTGGTTGGTAGTGTCAATGGATCAGAGCGCAAGCCTATTGTCGAGGCAATCCAGGGGTCCTTGCCCTGCTCGGAGACAATGGTATCAAGATCGACGGAAGAAACAGTAAGCTGAGATACTGACCAGTGGGCATTGTCGTCAGCCAATGTCTGGTTTTTGGGTGGCGACTTGTCAAGACATTGTGTCCAGGCATTGTGAGACATTGTCATCAAGAATGTTGTCATTCTCTGCGATACAGCATGTGGATGTCGTAGTCCTGCAGGCAAAGTGCCTAACAAGCAAGACGGGCGGAGGAACCTTTTTACGACGACAGCCAACAAAGTGTGTAGTGGTCCACGATGACATCAAATGGGTGGCCATACAAATACGGCCGTAACTTAAGCCCAGATGATCACGAGGCATTCTTTCTCCGTCACTGTGTAATTAATCTCGGCTTTAGTAAGCATTCCACTTACATAAGCCACGACATATTCAGGGAACCCCGGCTTTCGCTGCGCAGGGACAGCACCGAGCCCAACACCTCTGGCATCTGTATGCACCTCTCTGAGGGCCATCGGGTTGTAGTGGCGCCAAATTGGGGAAGATGTCGGTAAGCAACGGAGATTCGGGAACGGTTCATCGCACTCTAGTGATCACGAGGTGAGGGGCTCGTTGGTGCCACAGAGCTTCGTCAGGGGTGAATTTACAGTGGTGAAATTGCGAATGAAGCACCTGAAGTACCAACATGTACAGGCCAACGAAAGAGCATAATTATTTGTTGGCTTAGGGAATTCAGCGATGGGTTGGGATGAATTCCATTCTTGGATACAACGTAGGCGAGTATCGTGAGTTGTCGTGCAGCAAATCGGTGCTTCTTTAGATTGAGTTGGAGGTAGGCTTTTGATAAGCATGTCGAAACACGCCGTAGTCATTCGATGTGCATGGTGAAGACTGGAGCAAAGACAACAACGCCGTCAAGAGAGCACAAACATGTATGCCACTTCAAGTCTTGCAGAACTGGGTCTATCATGCACTCAACTCCTTCAAATCAACACATATTCCGGTAATAAAGAACTTAAAAAGAAAAACAGCTACACAAGCTCTATGAAAGAGGACAACGATAGGTCATGAGTCGAATCACTCAGACTCCGATCGAGCTGTGAGTCTGAGTGTGAGTGAGTTAGGCTGAGTACTATTTTTGCGAGTCTGAGTCTGAGTCAGTCCGGTTGAGAATAATTTCAGCGAGTCTGAGTTCGAGTGAGTCCGACTGAGAAAAATTTTGGTGAGTCTGAGTCTGAGTGAGCCCTAAGAGCAAAATATATTTCATTAGTGAGTCTTAGTGAGTTCCAAAGTTTTTTGCCGACCTATGAAAACAACACATGTGGCGTAAATGTCCATAAAGAATGCCCTTGCACCGCGACACAGCCACTGGTCAACACCGCTGCATTGGCTTGACGACTTGACCTCTGTCCCGGACCCGCAAATGCAACGTGGCAGTCGGCGTGAGGGAGCGTCGCTTGTGCCAACACGTCGTCTTGTTGCGAGCAGCACTCACAAGGATGCCATTTTGAAGGCAGCTGCGTAGGTCACAGGCATCTCCATTGTCCGAGATGTCTCGACCGCATTCCTGGCCAGCGGTGGAGACGATGTGCAGAAATCAGTCATCCGTGGGTGACATCGGTCCTGCTGCATACACTCAAAAACCACTCTCTTCAGAACGGTGCATTAGGACAAAAGGAAGGGAGCTACGTGCGCATTGCCCACGTGGTACGGCTAGCAAAGACATCGGTGGTGACTGAGACACCAAGTTCAAGTGAACAAAGGTTGCTTTTCTTACTTCATGCATTGCAAGGTAGAATGAGAGAAACAGGGTGCAACACCTCAACACAACGATCCAACGGGTTGTGTCCCAAATGTGACAGGCAGCTCCACACAGCCTTAGGCCTAACGAGTCGCTCGACAACCACCTGCATCCAACCAGCACCCAGAATAAGCGCAGAGGAGGCAGCCGCGAGGAGACATCAGCTCTATGAGGTGGCTCTACTCTGCTCGATGCACAGAGCAGCTTAATAAGCGATCGGCGCCCACCGTACGTAACTGACGATGTCACGACGCCCGGTGCCGAGCCGCAGTGCAAGATAGCAACGGCACCCGTGGCTCCTGGCCACCCGGCTACTTAAGCCGCGACTACCAGAGTCAAAGAGGCAGAAGAAACTATTTACAGAAAGCTCGGACCACCTATGAGGCTTCCGTACTCACTCATTTTCACTCTTGCCTACAATCGGCTCAAACACGCCGACGCAAGCGAGAACTTCGTTGCAGCCAGTGGGTGTGTTCCGTCCAAAGCGAAGAAGAAGGCTGTAGAACTTTGCGAACAAGAAGTTTGTCCAAGTTGGCCGCTTCCGTCAAAGCCTCTAAGGGAATGTGCCTAACCTCGTTCTTCACAGTGAAGACTCATAAGTACTCGCAACCGTTTCGAGTCATTGTAACCGAGAGGGGGATGTGGCAGCGATTCCTGGGGTCTTACCTTCGGAAGGGTCTTTTCTTGCTCAAGGTCGATGACCCGTACCTCGTGAAATGGCCTTGCGAGGTGTCAACCTTTTTGGAAAGTTCCTGCCCGCCTTCAGCATACACGTTTTCGGTTGACGTCAAAGACTTGTACTACTCGCTGCCTCACAATGCACTTGCCAGAGTCGTCCAGGCAGGCATCGAGCGCTTTGGCCCCATTCAGTTCCAGAACACTGTTGGCACTTCTGTTGAAAGGTTCAGTGACCTTCTGTTCAAAGTACCTGGAAATGACTGTGATTAACCACAATGATGAGTTCTTCATACAGAAGGCCGGCATATGCATTGGGTCTCGCATCGCTGCAGTGCTGAGCGATCTCCTTTTGGCTCAGTTCGACCGAGACCTCAAAGCCAGCGGGTTACCCAATGTCTTCAAAAGTCGACTTCGACGATTTTTTTTGTGCTTTTCAAGAGGACCACCGAGAATGCCACACACGAAATAGACGATTTGTTCTCGAGGTTCTGCAAGGCATTCCCAGGACTGACACTTACTAAGGAACTTCCTGAGGATGGTCGCATCTGCGTCCTCGACCTCGAGCTTCACTTTACCCCAGCACACGCTGTTGGATTTACGCCCCCCATTCAAATAAGCGCCTACACTTCCCTATGCCTCCAACCACTCGAAGCTAGTTAAACGTGCCGTTTCTCTTGCCGCCATGAAGAATGCACTCATGAGAAGAGTATGAAGTTGGGCACGTTGTTAATGCATAACTGATCACGTAGAGCAAAATTTGACACAGGACACCCCCCCCCTCTTGTCCTGTGTCAAATTTTGCGTTACGTGATCAGTTATGCACTCATGAGGTCGTGCCCTCACCAGATTCCCCAAAGTATTGCCTCTCAAATCAACCGACTAAAAGCAGCTGGATTTTTGGAGTTTCTTCTATGCGACCTTGCTGAAACATTGTTGCGTGAGCTCAAGAAAACCAGTGATGTGCCTCTGAAAAACACCGACAGGACAAAAACTGCTGTTATTCCATACGTACACCATATGTCCCATAGAATTAAGAAGGCAGCAGGACGTGCAGGTGTCAGTGTGGTGTTCTCCGCCCCCAGCAAACTTGGAGGCCTGTGCAAGCGTGTGAACGTAAGCAACAAAAAGCCTGACATATGCAGCAAGAAACATGCCACGCGGTTTGTGTCTTGCAAATGCGGAGTCGTGACAAGGTTCCACTATCATGTAGATGTGTTTACATCCGCCAAACTGGCCGACGTATCAGTGATCGCTTACGAGAACGTGCCAACAATTTGAAGCAAAAGTCAGGCAACAACATGGCCTTACACTGTGCAACATGCAGTTGTTCTGCTTTTCCTGACCAGACTGTCGTCACCAGGAAATACCGAGCCCAGCTTGATCGGCAAATTCATGAGGCATCATGTATAGAACAGCTCGGACCCAGTTGTGTTAGCATGCCTTCTGTATTGCTTTCGAAGAAAGAGCTGGCGTTTTTGCAAAACCAGTGAAGCGCAAAGCCAGGCACTCACACCATAACGTGCAGTCATGGTACGCTGCATCAATCCCGCCAAATTCCAGGATCTAGGGCTTGTTACATGATGAAGCGCTTGTGCTGTCGTCACCTCCCCTTTGTCCTTGTTTGTGCGCGCTTAAGTAATCGGTCTAGGGCTTTCGGCTGACCTCCACTCCATGTCGCTTTCCGTCGATCCATCTTTTCCCACCTTCTGCCATCCAGTTGTTGCGACCGGCCTTTGCAGGCACCGGAGACTCGGGAGGAAGATGCAGAGGCAGCATGAAGAGACTGAAGAGAAACTTCACGTGGTCTATTTACATTGTTTATGTGGCGAGCCTTACATGACGAACATCTTCTGTTACATGATGAAGATTTTGTTCCATCAAGTGAGCCCGCGGGGCTCATTTTAAAGGGTCTTTTTTCCCCAGATCTCTTGATTGGGGAATTGCTCCAAGTTAGGACGGTCCGGTCACGTCACATACAGCACTCATAAGGGTGGAGCGTGGCCACCGTACTCTGCACCTGGGGCACCAAGGGGGTCCTTCCTTGCCACGTGAAGGCCGTAGGGTGATGGGTCACACGCTCGGAAAACCGGCGCATCGCAAGGTCCGCCGCTCCGAAGTACCTCACCGCTCAATTAGCGGGACGGTTTGTCATCCACGCGGTCGCCGCCATCTCTTTAAGGGGTACTGACACCAAATTTTGCGGCCGAGATAGCCTGCTGGATCGATTTCCGTGTACGTGCGTGTACCATCTGCAAAATATCGACAGCGAATAAAGCTTGGAAAGTATTTTATATGAATTTTGAAGTTCGCGTGCGCGATCCAGCATTATAGGCCGCACCTGTTGCATTGACACCCTCGGAGGTGACCCGAGGTGACCCCCCTACTTCCCCTACGTAACTGTTGTAGCCGGTACAACAAGTTATGATGACGTCGTAGCCGCCATTTCTGTTTTGACGCGCTCGCCGCCAACGTTTATAGTTGCTCGCCGCTGCACTGTTGGTGTCTCAAGAAAATTGTCGCCAAGAGACGACGATGCATGAGGAGGAGGACGGTGATGGCGACGACATCGCGCAGCACGTGCGGCAAGCGTGCGAATGCGAGGAGACGACGCGAACAGCGCGGAAGTGCGTCACACTTCTGTGTGCTGACGTGATCGAGCGCTGCAGCCTCTAGGTGGTGATAGTTGCACCCGGAGGCTTGTCGTTTTTGTAACCGAAACTGACACTGGTCGGTAATGAGGAGCCTGTAATTAATTATCTGTCGCGCGCTGCAGCAAACGATGTGCCGTGTTATGACTAACAGGCCCCCAGCAACACATTGCACCAAAAAAACGCGAGGCCAAAATTTTTGTGTCAGTACCCCTTTAAGGAAAACGTCGCGACCGGTGACCATTACAGTCTTCTGGTATCTCCCTGCTGTGTCGGGCTGCATGGCGCCTCATTTCCTGTCTCAGGAGGACAATTTAAGTGCTTGAACGGCTGTCAGGAGGCAAGCAGCCCTTATAGGGGTTACTTTGTAACGAACAGATCCGCGCAAGCGAAACTGTCCCTCGTTTGGATCACGCCGCGCACTAGAGGAGTGTAGTTACTCGCTACTAGCGCTATGCAGCAGCCCTAACAGTCAGAGCTGTGACCCCCTATCCCACGGTTTGCGTTGAGTTGCAACCACGGCAGGTTTCAGGCCAGTGGTAACAGAGACGAGTTCTTTGCCTGACACAGTTTATTGTGCCAAAAGCGCCACCAACACAACAAAAATACAGATAACAACGAAGCGGCGGAGAAGTTTCGCACAACAACGTGAAAACAACAACAAAATGGGAGGAACACGAGATTTAGAGCGATAAGGCTCGACTCACCTCTCGTGGCTTCGCAGTCCGGCCCTGAGGCAGTAAGTCACTTCACTATAGACCGGGCATTGCGCAGGGGGTGATGGTGGCTGAGTGGCTCCCGACTCGATCAAGCTGTGGTCGTCACCACTGCTCGAGTCGAAAGACGAGGCGGTCCCCAGGAAAGCGGCGCGCGTTCCTGGGGTCTGGAGAGGAGTCTCTCCAGAAAAGGGCAAGGAGGGAAAACAGGGCATCTCGACTTCGGCCAGGGAGCAGGGCGCGAAGGGCTGCGGGAGCAGCACAGTGCCCTCTCCCATGCAACCCCCCTCGCCACTGCGCGTCCAAATGTAGCGCAAAGCCGAGGTGCCGCCGCGTTGAAGACAATGGGTTGCGTGTGCAACCCCACACCCTTTGGCGCCTTGTTTGAAAAAGAGGGGACGCCGCTTCTCCTTTGGCGCAGGTGCCGATCGTAACAGCTGAAGCTCTCAGTTTGGAAAACGATTCCTTCAGCAGCCAGTTCCAACGACGAAACCACGACCCCCGCCCTGATGAGTTTGCCAGCTTACTACAGAGAATTTCTGGCAATATATTGTCACGGGGTCATGATGTCGACGAAGGCAGCACTCGGCGTGTCCAAGATGAAACTCTTTATTTGGCCGAACTTGTGGCACTGATAGCGACGAACAGAGCATCGGCCATCGATGAACTCCTCTGCGGTAAGGCGCGTCGGCATTCATACATGTGGCATCGAACATACGAGCCTTATCGCTGGTGGCCGCGTTAGTTCAAGAATAATCTCAACTGTTCACGTTTGCACGCTCAAGCCTATAAGAAGATTCTAAGATAATCTGGAAGGTTCCCAGACATTAGGGCATGGCCTGCGCAAGGCAGCGGCTACGCGTGCAACGGACTAGTTTGATAAAAATGACAAAAACAAGCACGCATGGCATTGCCCCCCTCTGAAAAAGTATCGTCCCAATGCTCGTAACAGAACGTGGACGGGGAAAAAAAAGGGCATACACAAATAAAGTACAGTAGTAAAGAAAAAATCAGTCCTAAGGTAGGGTGGCTAGAATAGCCACCCTACCTAAGGTTCGCTAATGCTTATAAAAGGGCTTAAGGCGCACGACATGGACGACTTCAGGTCGTGCGCGGCGGCGCTGAGAATCTGCTTTTAGAATCGACGCTGCTGAGAATCTGATTGTGCTTAGAATCTGCTTTGCGCAAGTCGTGCCCGCATCAAATGGCGGTGTCTTTTGATAACCAGATCAAAAGACTTAGGTTATTAAACTTTCCTGAAGGAAACTTGGAGTGTCTTAGTAAAAGATTATTGAATAAACTCAAACAGGAAGGAAAGGGCGGTGGTGACAGGGTGGCCACTGATAAAGATATGGCCATCGCCTGCATTCCGTATCTTCATGCTTTCTCCCACTGTAAGAGAAAGGAACAAGTTGAGCCGAGTCTGTGCAGCAGTGGATAGGAAAATCGAAGGCAAAGAAAAAATTTGCAGTGGCTTAGCTCGGCTATGCCAGGATACGTAGCGTTAGCAAAGGTTCAGCTGATTATTCTTAGCTTTCCAGATTGTCTAGGATTATTAGCCTTCTTCTATTCATTCTTCGTATGCTGAACCGCTAATTGCCAGGCAACTACTTTGGGATCCGATGAGATAAGCTTCTCGGCTCTTCTGCGCCGTCGAGCAGCATTTGCGCTCTCCTTCTCAATGGCGTTACCCACCTGCAAACGCCAGTCAGAGGCGCTATCAAGCGGCCCCAGCGCAGTGTCAGATGGCGACTGCACAGCGAAGGCGAATAGCTGCGCGCGCGCCGCCACCACTATGTCTATGGCTACGACGTCACTCCTCTCGAATGCGGCGCAGACCAGCAGTGGCGAGCCCCGTACGGCGATGGCGGAGTCTGCGCGCACGCTGGTGCCAGCATGTCTGCCGCACCTATGACGCCACTCCTCCCGAATGCGCAGACCAGCAGTGGCGAGCCGCACACGGCGGTGTCAGAGAGCGCTTGAGATGCCAGCTCCGGTGACCCAGCTGTGTGACATCATTGATCCTCGCGCATGCGCAGCACGGCTCTTGACGCTCCACGCGAAATCGGCTCCAGCTAGGCAAGTGTAGCTAACGCTACAAAAAGTGGAGTGAATGTGAAGTTGATCATCGGGAGGTGTTAGTTGATAGCAACAACTTGTAGGTTTGGGCGAGTCGGTTCATGATGCGAAAAGTTGAATGCGGCAAGGATGTTGTCTATCTCATCCCCTTGTCCTGCAGAAAGTGCTATATTGGGCAAACCGGGAGGTGTTTTAACAAGCGTCTAATGGATCACAGGGCTTCACTGAAGGCTCAGCCTTCGTCAAATCTGTGCTTGCATTGCAAAGTTTGCACATGTCACCCTGTTACGTTGTGGTTCTGTTTTTCGCACAACATGCAGGTTCTTTTACTTTTGAAATGTCTGAGGCGTCGCCTCAAGACACTTCCTTAAGGACGAGACCGCTTGAACACAACATTTAATAACAACACTAAAACCAAACACACAACACTAACAAAGACAGAAGATTACAGTATTCCAATACCGAACTCTACAGCTACAGCAAGGTCGCTGAGCGACATGCTCCGTTCCTCAACACTCAGTTTCTAACGGACCGTTGGTCGCGGGGAGGAGTGAAGGCGCGGTGCTAGTCTCACCAAGGTCAGTGATGACGATGCCTTGGAGCGAAATGCGGCAGCCTTCCTAGGCCGCCAGTTGACCCTGAAGTCGAAGCGCCGACTCCGATGCTATGTTCCGGACGGACAGCCGCGTGTGAGCTCGAGCCCGAAGCCCGACTGCTTGGACCTGTCCATGGGCACAGAAACGTTGGCCCAGAAGCAGCACGCGAGCGACCCACAGCCAAGAACAGCAGGTACCCAGTAGGTCGCTCAGGACACGGGTCGACGAAGGTAGACGCCCATGGCTCGGGTCCGAAACCCGACGGCCAAGACGCGTGGCCCGTCTTCCTGGCTGCTTCCCTGCTACTGCTTCTTCTTCCAGCTCGCCTCCCCCCTCTCTCTCCTCGTGCTTCCGAACTTTCGCCGTGGTTCTCTCCAATTGGCGTTTCATTTATTTAACCTTTTGCTTTTTCACGCCCGTGCCAGTTTCTTCTTCTTTGTCTTCCACTGTCATTTCACGGTGCGCCTTTTAAAATACGCGCACTTCACCACACACCCGTTGCTGCATGAAACAAAGGTGCCGTCTCGGCATAAAGGTAGGACAGTGTGAGAAGTGGTTGAGGCATTCTGTATTCACAAGTATGGCAGCATGTGCATTGCCAGGCCTTCGGTTATGTTACACAAAGTAGAGATAGATTATCTAACCGCCAACCTCTAATCGTTCACGTGGTTTTCTTGTTATTTACATGTGTGTTTCCTTCAATAAACTTCCAGTCTGCGCTTGTGCGTGTGTCTTCCCTGTCCCTGTTCATTTTGCGCAGTTTTTCATAGGAAAGAAGATGACAGTGCGAAGCACCTGCCAGTTCATTGCAGGACATGTGCCAAGAAGTGCAAGCCCATTTTTGGTAGGATAAAGTGTTAGGACAAGCGAAGGGCCAGAGGGCATGGGAAATACTGGAAGCCCAAATGTGGCCCAGATAGGCGTGTCGCCGAAACATTTGTGTACCTCTTCAAGAAAGAGCTTGATTTTCTCGGGTAGATAGGGGCCTTGATGGAAGAGTGTACTATTGTCCAGTAGGGTTGAGAGCTGGGCTAGTTGGTGAGATATCATTTTAACATATGGTGTAGTAGATATGTTAAAATGTACTATTGTCACGCAGTCATGACTGTTATTGCGCATGCGCATTGTTCCAGAAGGCAACTTTGTGTGATTTCAACAAATCTGTTAGTTTCCATTTGTCCTGTCTGCTTCTACTCTTGTGTCTTGTCCCAAGCACAGTTTAAGTTCTCATAATAATGACTTACCAACTAGCCTTCCAACACGCACTCCTTCACCTGAAAGAGTTGCTACTGCATAACATAGTCGTCTTCTCTTGTTTAGTTTTCTTTAAATGTGTTGGTTGCTGCATCTAGTTCAGGGATGCATGGCACTGTCCAGATATGCCTGGACAACTCGGGATACTATCAGCATCAGTGCTGGGCAGTATCAAAGATACATGTTTCTTCGATACTATCTTAGATACTCTGAGTATCTTGTATCAGTATCGCGATACTTTTCGCAAGACGTGTATCTGTATTTCCGATACATTGAAAAATGTATCGTGTATCTTAAGATACAAGATACTGCGATTGCAACACCACGCTGCAAAACAATAAACGTTGGTTGAACTCCGCTTCTCAAGTCGATACTGCTCCCACTAAGCCAGCAGGTTAAAACTAAAGACAGTGACATTATTTTATGTTTTCGCCAGAGTTTTCCAGCGAGGGCAGGCGATGAGCTCTGATCGTTCCTATTGAGGGAGGAGAGTCACGTGGTGGCACTCACGTTGTCTCGACAGACAAACGCGTGAATGTCTACGCCTAGAGGACATTTTGTTTTCATGGTTTCTTTTTTTTTTTTTTTTTCATTTTAGTTGTGTCAATGATATCACACTTGGCTCTTAGCCACTGTCCTGTGCCACGTACTCCAATGCGTGCGGTGTCTTTTACACAAATTCTGATGCCGCTGTAGTGTCGTTATTGAAGTTTCTCTTGCGTTGTGCTTCGTTGCGAAGTCTGAAGAATGCTTTGCGTCTCGTGGCTTTCACACATCAGCGATTTGAAGGGCCTCATCAATGCAAGTTTGACTTACATGCAATGAGATTGACTTATATGCAAACAAGATTCGTACAGCTACAGCACCACCATTACCAATGCTGGATTTAACAGAATAAGCATTCACTTAACAGAAGGTATTTTGGCGTACGTCTCTTTTCCTTTTATTCAATGAGTTTTCGAAATCATAATTGGATTGTGAGCACAAGATTTTTCTAAGCTGTCCTTTTCCATCCCATACATTATCTATGTCTCTGTGTTGCTTATTTCGGGTCTGCTTACAGCAATATGTATTTAATGGCAGACGTGGGTCTTGAAAAGTGCGTTTTTAATAGTTGAGTGAATGGAATGAAATTTAATACACTTATTCAGTTTTTTTCTGCAGATTCCAAATCTCTGAGTAGATTTTTAATAGCTGCATTAGAACAAAAGATATGCTAGTTCTACAACGTTTTTTAGCACAATTCTTACAGGGATTCTTGGCAACTTCATTTCGTCAAACACAAAAGCAAAGTATGCAGTAAGATTGCCAAAAAGCTGGTCTAGCCGATGATGCTATTTATTTTCTTATAATGTTCTTTACCAAATGATGATTCTCAATAATCATGAAGTGTATGATGCAAAAATTGTTCACTAATATTTGCATTCGTTTATTTTGCATTCGAAGTTCGATGAAAACAATCAAATTAGGATCATCGGCTAGACGAGCTCTCTGGCAGTCTTGCCACATATTTTGTTTTTGTGTTGACAAAGCAAAGTTGCCAAAAAGTACCGTAAGAAATATGCTCTCAGAAATTGCATATGTTTTGTTCTAATGCAGATAATGAAAATCTACTTGAAGATTTGGGATCTGCAGAAAAAACTGAATAAGTGTATTAAATTTCATTCAGTTAACACAAGTAATAAAAAAATGTTTTTCAAGGCCCACGTCTCCCTTTAACGTGCTGACAAGGTAAGCTGTCTGCTTTATTTTATTTTTATTTTATTTACAAGTACCTTACAGGCTCCACGGGGAGCATTGAGTAAGGGGAGCATCACAAAAAGAAATGTAGAAGAAAGCGATACATGAGTATGAACACTGCAACAATAACGTACCTGCAAGACGATTAAACAAAATTATTCTCACTTTTAGCTGTCTGCGCCATTTCTGCTACTGTTTACAGGCTTATATTTTTACTTAAGCTTACTGCTATGTCAAGGCGACGTTGAGAACAAAACATGTAATAATCTGCGCGTGCTTGGAGTATACAGTAACAAAAATTCTGCTTACTGCTTAGTAAAATAACGAAATTGAGTTTTCATTATAATAAAGTAAATTATTAGGAGCCATCTCAAAGATGTTAGCAAAGGCATTGGAGAAACATTGTTATAGAAAATGCTCCGTTTTTCTAATGAGCATCTCAACGAGTCGGTTTACGCTATTTTACATAGGCACTGAATTTTTCTGTGATCTTACCTTAAATGCCTAATTCTCATAGCTATTAGGGGTTAGTGGTTATGGTGCTTGACTGCTAACCCGTAGGTAGCGACGGCCGCAGTTCAATGCCCGTGTGCTTATATTTAAGCTTTATAGCACCACGTTGTCGAAGTTTCCGGAGCCCTCCACTATGGCGTCTATCATTATCATATCGTGGTTATGTGGAACGTTAAATGCAACAGTTATTATTAGCTCTTCAGAGTACCGCCTCTATCGTAATTCGTGTTGCTATACTTATTCGCTGTTTTTGATACAGAACCGCTTTTATATTTTACTTAGTTATATTTGTTTTTCTTTTTTCATCATCATCATCGTCATCAGCCTGTCTACGCCCACTGCAGGGCAAAGGCCTCTCCCGTGTTCCGCCAATCAACCCGGTCCTGTGCTTTCTGCTGCCACGTTATACCTGCAAACTTCTTAATCTCATCTACCCACCTAATTTTCTGTCTCCCCCTCGCGCGTTTGCCATCTCTTGGAATCCAGTCAGTTACCCTTAATGACCACCGGTTATCCTGCCGACGTGCTACGTGCCCGGCCCATATCCATTTCTTCTTCTTGATTTCAACTACGATGTCCTTTACGCCCGTTTGTTCCCTGACCCACTCTGCTCTCTTCCTGTCTTTTAAGGTTACACCTATCATTTTCCTTTCCATCGCTCGCTGCGTCGTCCTCAATTTAAGTTTAACCCTCTTTGTAAGTCTCCAGGTTTCTGCTCCGTAGGTAAGTACCGGTAAGATGCAGCTGTTATATACCTTCCTCTTGAGGGATAGTGGTAGATGACCATTCATGATTTGATAATGCTTGCTGAATGAGCCCCAACCCATCCTTATTCTTCTAGTTATTTCACTCTCATGGTTCGTCTCCGCGGTTACTACCTGTCCTAAGTAGACGTACTCCTTTACAACTTCCAGTGTCTCGCCACCTATCGCAAAGCGCTGTTCTCTGCCAATATTGTTCCACATTACTTTAGTTTTATGCATATTAATTTTCAGATTCTCTAGTATTCTCTAAATATTTTTACTGTTACTAATCACCAGGTAGTTGGAGCTTAAGCGGCAATATAGTGTGAATAGCGGCGGTGTCCTGCGGCACTTTGTGCAACTATATATAGAACACGTCTGACACGTTTTCTGGGCTGCAGATGTTCTCTCATAAAAGAAAAAAATGTTAAAAGATTGCGCATTACTGAGTACGTCTCTGACAAATGCTTTACGCTAGCAGATAAGATCGAATATAAAATTTTATGTCATATACGTAAACACGATGCGTCGCAAAGAATGTCGCTACCAGCTTCTCGCTGATGTACACCTGTCCGGTGACCGGGGCGAAAAGCGTGATACGGTTACGGGCAAGGTAGAACTTAACAACTGTATTTGCACCATTGTGCGGAGGCATCTCATTGAAGTTCTTGCGCTTAGATGGCATCCCGCTAGCTGGTCGGCAAGCAGAGCATCGACTCCACCCAATTACAAAAGCGGCAAGCAAAAACCGTTATCAGCGAAGTGTATAAGGAGCTGTCATGATATGCAGCTAAAGCAACCCAAATAACTTGTTTCAGAACGAAAGTAAGATACCTTCAGCAAGAAATACAAAACTTTTGAGATACTAACAGACATTTCATTCAAATGAAACAAAACATCCCACCATCTCCCCGTAAAGGAAACCCTGAGTAGTATGCGAAGCAGCCAGGAGTCGACTTGGATTTCTGTAAATGTTTTATTTTCTTCATCGCTGTTCATGGTCCTTCTATTCGAGGTTCCCCTGATGTTGTTACTCGTCATATATGACTTTAAGCTCAGGGGAATGGTTCCCCTGATGTTGTTACTCATCATATATGATTTTAAGCACGTTTTTTCTTGAGTATAGCAGCCTTGTGGTCCGTAAAGTATAAAGTTAATGGCTCTTGCTGCAAAGGTTGCAGCTTGAAGTTTGAGAATGCGATGTCAACGCGCCCGTTTCGCTTCGGCTTCGCGAGCCCGCCACTCTGGATCGGCCGGGGGTCTGGCTACTTCGACGCGACGCCGGGGAGACAGGCCTCCTTCATAAGCTGCTTCGCATCTAAGGGTTCCTTGCATGATTTATGGCGTAGTAGGTACCTTGTATGAATGACAATTTATGGCGAAGTGGGTACCTTGCATGATTTATGGCGTAGTGGGTAACTTGCATAATTTATACTAGAGCACGTGCCTGTAGTGTCGGGAGTCATCACAGCTTCGGTGTGTTTACAGGCGCCATCTCTGACGCTCGACCGAAACAGCGAATGGCCTCGAAGAGGCCCTACGGATGCTAGGCGCCGGACGGTACGGTATGTGGAGAGAGCGACGTGGCTCAGGTCTCAGGTGGCACGGGCTTCAAGTATCCAGGAGGCGCGTGATCTACCCGGGGGCATTGGACGCTCGACTCGCATAGCGGTACGACGCATATAGGGCGTCACCCAGTCATGTAGCGTTAGAGCTTTTAAGGGGAGACGTGGGTCTTGAAAAATGTTTTTTTTATTAGTTAGGTTAAGTGAATGAAATTTAGTACACTTATTCAGCTCTTTCTGCAGATTCCAAATCTTCAGGTACATTTTTATTATCTGCATTAGAACAAAAGATATGCAATTTCTGAGAGCATATTTCTTACGGTACTTTTTGGCCACTTTGCTTTGTCAAACACAAAAACAAAGTATGTGGCAAGACTTCCAGAGAGCTCTTCTAGCCGATGATGCTAATTTTATTGTTTTCATCGAACTTCGAATGCAAAATAAATGCATGCAAATATGAGTGAAAAATGTTTGCTTCATACACTTTATGATTATCGAGAATTATCATTTGGTAAACAACATTATAAGAAAATAAATAGCATCATCGGCTAGATCAGCTTTCTAGCAATCTTGCCACATACTTTGCTTTTGTGTTTGACGAAAAGAAGTTGCCAAAAATCCCCGTAAGAAATGTGCTAGGAAACGTTGTAGAAATAGCATATCTTTTGTTCTAATGCAGCTATTAAAAATCTACTCACAGATTTGAAATCTGCAGGAAAAACTGAATAAGTGTATTAAATTTCATTCTGTTCACTCAACTATTAAAAACACACTTTTCAAGACCCACGTCTCCCCTTAATAAACAGTTTTATAATTCAACTCTACGGCGCATCACTATAGAACATGGTGTCAGAAGTTTGAGCTACGATACCTCACATCGCCAAGTGAGTGCTCATCAAAACCTCCAGCCATGACTGAATCAGGAACTCAAAGCGATCAGCGCATCCAACTCCAACCCCCTCAAGCCTTCAGCTTCATCGCCGAGCAATGGAGTGCCTGGAAGCGAAGATGGGAGCATTTCCGAACTGCCAGTGGTCTTCATCACCAACCAGACACTGATCAAATCAACTCATTGATCTACATCATGGGTGAAAAAGCTGAAGACGTCCTCACGGCACTTTGTCTGACAGCCGCAAACGCGAAGAAGTATGCCAAAGTCATCGAAGCCTTCGACAGTCACTTCGTCGTCAAGAAAAACATCATCTATGAGAGAGCGCTCTTCAGTCGCCACATACAAGACGAAGGTGAACCAATGACAGACTTCATCACAGCTCTGCACACTTTAGCCGAGTGGTGCGACTACGGCGACTTAAAGGACAAATTAATCCGTGACAGGATTGTCGTCGGCGTGCGTAACCAGAAGTTGTCGACGAAACTTCAGCTTGAACAAGACCTCACACTGGAGAAAGCAGTACTTTGCGCAAAGCAGTTCGAAGAAGTCCTCAAGCAGCAACCGCATATTCATGCGGCTGGCTCCCCAGAAGGAACAGCTGCCATCGATCGTCTACATACAGCTAGCCAACCACGACGCGTCGACAGCAAGCGCAAACCAGTTGGGCAGTCCCAGACTCGGCGTTCGTGCGACTGGTGTGGTAAACAAGAAACTCACTCCAGAAAAGAATGTCCCGTGTCAAAAGTGTACTGTAAGAAGTGCCGCAAAAAGGGACATTTTGCCACGGTATGCCGTTCATCGCGAGTGCTTCATCTCCAATCAGGCAAGTCTCCGGAAAGCCCGAGCTTCCTGGGAGCAATCAGAAACGGGGGAACGACCCCGTGGAGAACGCAGTTGTACGTCAACGGACAGGAGGTGCAGTTTCGATTGAACACTGGTGCGGACGTATCAGCCCTGCCGGAGGATACATATCTCAACCTCAGCTCATCAGCGCCGCTGCGTGAGTCTGATAAATTCCTCATCGGTCCCTCTAACGAACAGTTAGACGTGTTGGGCATGATCGAAGCAACTGTGGTTTATAAGGGAGCAACCACCTCGGAGAGATTCTACGTTGCACGCAACCTCGGCGAGCCACTACTGGGCTTAGGCCTCATAGAGAAGCTCGACATATAAAGGCGGGTGAGCGATCTGTCAGTTAAACACAACTGCGACGCTCTACTCGAAAGATATTCGCAACTCTTCTCTGGCCTCGGTGAAATCGAGCATTCTTTCACCATCAGACTAAAGCCAAACGCAGAGGTGCACGAGGGGCATGAGGGAGAAGTCAAGTGCTCACGACTTGCCCGACAAACGTGCTGGTGGCCTGGGATCACAAAGGACATCAAAGACTTGATAGAAAAGTGTCCCAACTGCATAGAGCATCGACAACAAAGGAGCGAACCGTTAATGCCGACGGCACTCCCGGACCGACCCTGCCAGCGGCTCGGTGTCGATCTCTTCTACGCGAAAGGTTCCACATATCTCTTAGTGGCTGACTGCCACTCGCGCTACTTCGAGATTGCGCTCCTCGAAGATGAGCGGCCTGCAACAAGCATACAGAAGATGAAATCAATCTTCACGCGCCACGGCATTCCAGATACTGTTGTAACTGACAACGGGCCACAGTTTCATCCCTGCAATACCGTATAAACGCATGTAAGGGCCGCACTTTTTTTTCGAGAAATGAGGGCCAATTTTCAGGGTGCGGCCCATACGCGCGACATTTTTTTTTTTAAGTAAAAACGCACCAGTTAGCGAACGAAGAGCGTTTATTGCAGTATACGACATGTCTTGCGACAAACGTGCTCAATCGTTGTCACTCGGCGAGTCCTCAGACTTGGAGTCCGAGATGAGATGGTGTGCTGCGAAGCGCCGTCACCCCACAAGCAGTCATCTTCCGTGCCATCCAAGCTGTTAGATATCCCGGTGACTTTAAAACTTCGGGACACAATGTCCGTCGACACCGAGCTCCACGCAGATAGGATCCACCCAAGTACAGTCGCCAAGGCTAGTCCCTTCACACGCAGCATGTCCGTTGTGAGTGCAAGACCATCATTCCGCACTTCAGTCACATAGCGGAGCAAGTCTTCTTCCAAATCGGGAAACTTGCACTGCTCTCCTCGGAAAGCGCGCTTAGTGCTGTTGGTGTTTCGCAAGGCTTTTTTTTGAGCACACCAACGTCGAACACACTTCTCGTCAACGTCGAATTTTCTGCCGGTGGCACGTTTCCCATGCTCGAGAGCATACTCGATCACCTTCAACTTATAGCCAGCAGTGTAGCTATTCAGGTACTTGCCCATCTTGCCAAAACGTGAACGCCGTGTAGAAAACAAGCTAGCACGAAGGTCATCGAACAGTGCAGAAAACTACAGCAAATGGCTGGCTGAACTACGGTCCCTAGAATATTTTCTAGGGACCGTAGCTGAACTGCATAAACCGAACAACGCGACCGCCATGCCAAAGTTGGTGATGCTAATGCCGATATAGATAGCGCCGATAGCGCGTTTGTATAGAGATGTGAGAAGCTAAAGATAAAATCCTGCTTTAACCTTTACTTGGCGGGTCTATGAATACTGATAAAAAAGTTAAAATTTTTAGCCCACTTCACGAACATCTTAACACGAATAAAATCCAAAAATATTTATTTATACTCTGGTGACGATGATGATGGTTGCGTTTCCTTGCGCCATCTATCGACTATGCCTAGAAGCTTACGTGCGCGCGCATTTTGAATACGTATTGGTTGAGGAAAGTGTGGGTGCAGCCCTTACGCGGATTTTTTTTTTTTTTTTTTAGAATATGCACTTCAAAAAAACGAGGTGCGGCCCTTACACGCGTTTATACGGTACATCTGAGTTTTCGAAATTCGCGAGAGAGTGGGGATTTAAACACGTGACATCAAGCCCAAAGTACCCACAGAGCAACGGATTCGCCGAGGTGGCAGTGAAAATCGCCAAACAGAAGATAGCCAAGGCAGCTGACCCCTACAAGGCTCTTCTGGCGTACCGTGCAACACCTCTAGAGAACGGCTATAGCCCAACAGAGCTACTTTTCGGCCGGCATGTTCGCACCACAGTTCCGATTTCTCCACACATGCTGAAGCCGACGTTCGCAGACAGTCAACGAGTTCAAAAGACCGAGCAAGGAATCAAGCAGCGCCAGGAAAGGAACTACAATCGTTGCCATGGTGTCCGTCGTTTACCAGTCCTGAATCCAGGGCAGCAAGTGTGGATAAAAGACCTCAAACGCAGAGGTGCCGTCCTGAGACAGGCTGACTCGCCATGCTCATACTGGCTCCATTGCGAAACGGGCACTGTCCGCCGCAACAGAAGACACCTTGTCAATGACAGCGCAGGTGTGACGTTAGACAATCATCCGGCATCACTGGACATGCCATCTCGTCTGTCTGCTCAGGCACCAGGCATGAAGCAACCGGGAACGACGCAGTCAACACCAACCACGCCATCACCCTACGTCACCACGCATGGGAGAACTGTGCGCTCTCCTGCACGGTTCCGTAACTGAAGGGGGGAGATGTAGTGTCGGGAGTCATCACAACTTCGGTGTGTTTACAGGCGCCATCTCTGACGCTCGACCGAAACAGCGAACGGCCTCGAAGAGGCCCTACGGTTGCTAGGCGCCGGACGGTACGGTATGTGGAGAGAGCAACGCGGCTCAGGTCTCAGGTGGCACGGGCTTCAAGTATCCGGGAGGCGCGTGATCTACCCGGGGGCATTGGACGCTCGACTCGCATCGTGGTACGACGCATATAGGGCGTTGCCCAGTCATGTAGCATTAGAGCTTTTAATAAACAGTTTTATAATTCAACTCTACAGTGCATCACTATAGAACAGCGCCGTAGTGGAGCGAGCGCTCTATCGCACGTCCATATGTCAGACAAACATTCCTTTCTGCACACCATGCGCAAGTTCTCCGCTCGTGCGAAAACTTGGTTCTCTTCTTTCTTCCATTTATCTAGTGGCATGCACCATTTTCTCAGGCAAACATTCCTTTCTGCACACCATGCGCGAGCTCTCCGCTCGTGCGAAAACTTCGTTCTCTTCTTTCTTCCATTTATCTAGTGGCATGCACCGTTTTCTCAGGCAAACATTCCTTTCTGCACACCATGCACAAGTTCTCCTCTCGTGCCAGCACTTCGTTCTCTTCTTTCTTCCATACATCTAGTGGCACGCGGGGCACTGGTCACGCCGGGGGGGACAGGCCTCGTTCATAAGCTGCTTCGCATCTAAAACGGTCGCAGTTAATAATCTTTCTAGCAAACATTTTTGTGCATCGGCGTTTAGTGCTACATTACCGTATATACAGATATATAATAACGAATTTCCGAATGTATCGAAGTATCTTAAGATACAATTGGAATGTATCGTATCGGATACAATCGTCGTTGTGGTATCTTGTATCTGTAGCTCAAATACTTCTTGCCTGAGTATCTTTTATCGTATCGCGATTCAATTTCAAAGTATCTTTGCCCAGCCCTGATCAGCATTGCCATGCACATGGAAGTGTGTCACCCACAGAGACCACTCAGAGCATGCAGTTGTACAGGAAATTTTCTTGTGGCTTCATGCTACAAACAGGTGGTTGTCGATAATAGCATGCAGTTCTCAGAGCCAGCAAGAACTATGGTGAGAGAGATGATTATGTGGTGGCCACACTATCTACACTGCGCAGCACAAGCAGCCACACACAACTGTTGTGTGTATATTGGCTGTTGTGGTAATGGCTTATAAGGGTACTTGCTTGGGCGAGTTGGTATATATTCATTGTTACTTATTGCGCACCACTTTCAGGACGAAGACTGAACCACACGAACACAAGCGCAAACTTACAACTGAATTTATTGGACGGACACATGAAGCTTTTATACAATCGCGTGCCATAGTAATAAACAAGCAAAATGAAAACATTTACAAAAAAGGGGTATATATATACATGATATTACAATACTGATAGACACTCCTGCCGATGAAACACACACCTATCGCATATCCCTGCATTACATATTCAGATACATTATTTCCTTCTGCGTTAGTCCCAAAGATGCCATACTGACGCAGTCATCCCCCAGGCGAACAATCTCGGACGCCTCAATGATTTCACGAGTCATCTGATTATTGTGCCTAGCGACAACCTTGGTTTCACTGAACTTCGGCTGGCATCCGCAATCTCGACAATGCAAGCCTAGGTGGCCTTGCACCGATTTATGCACATTGTTGTTGTGCTCCCTCAATCTTTCATTTAGGCACCTTCCCGTCTGGCCTACATATTTCTTTCCGCTGGTGACATGCGCTGGTGAGTGTAGAAAGTTTCCTCGAGCTTCTTTCATTTTATTTACGTTCGACGTTCATAATATGGGAAAACAAGGTGTACACACAGAAGCAAGGGGTGTGCATTGGCTCCTGCATTGCGCCCGTGCTGAGCGACCTCTTGTTGGCACAATGTGACAGAGCGCTCTCTCAATCTTTGGATATGACACGGGTGAAGGAAGTGTTTCGCTTCGTCGATGATTTCTTAGTGATGACATCACGAACGGGTCCGAACGAGGCTGCTTATGTACTGGAAACCTTTAAGGCAGGCCTCAGTCCCTTGACGCTGACTCACGAGTTGGCAGAAGAAGGAACCATCAGGTTTCTCGACTTGCGGCTAAGCTTTTCAAGTTCTCATGTGTGCTGGAAATACGAGCCGCGCGCCAGTAAGCCCTTGCTTCCCTTCTCTTCCAGTCACTCAAAACTTGTGAAAAGAGGGGTTGCAAGCACGTGCTTAAAGAATGCTTTGCAGAAGTCTTGCCATCATTTAGTGCAAGAAAGCTTTGAAGCCCAACTGGGTCGACTGAAGCAGGCAGGGTATCCAGGTTATGTCACTATGTCAGTGGCTAACTCTCTATTGCAGGCAGTCAAGAAGTCCCAGAAGGAGCGAGTGCAGAGTAATCCCCAGAGCGAGAAAGGGAATTTTCGTAGGACCGCTGCGATACCGTACTTTCACGACGTCTCCCATCGCCTGAAAAAGATTGGGGGTCGTGTCGGAGTGCAAGTAGTTTTTACGGCACCCCGTAAGTTGTCGTCACTTTGTAACGTAAGAAAGGAGAAGGTGACGGGAACAAGTGCTTGCACAACTAACCACAGAAATAGGTTTGTGAATTGTGTAGAAAAAGTGGTGTTCGAGATTCCGCTCACATGCGGAAAGAAATACGTAGGCCAGACGGGAAGGTGCCTAAATGAAAGATTGAGGGAGCACAACAACAATGTGCATAAATCGGTGCAAGGCCACCTAGGCTTGCATTGTCGAGATTGCGGATGCCAGCCGAAGTTCAGTGAAACCAAGGTTGTCGCTAGGCACAATAATCAGATGACTCGTGAAATCATTGAGGCGTCCGAGATTGTTCGCCTGGAGGATGACTGCGTCAGTGTGGCATCTTTGGGACTAACGCAGAAGGAAATAATGTATCTGAATATGTAATGCAGGGATATGCGATAGGTGTGTGTTTCATCGGCAGGAGTGTCTATCAGTATTGTAATATCATGTATATATATACCCCTTTTTTGTAAATGTTTTCATTTTGCTTGTTTATTACTATGGCACGCGATTGTATAAAAGCTTCATGTGTCCGTCCAATAAATTCAGTTGTAAGTTTGTGCTTGTGTTCGTGTGGTTCAGTCTTCGTCCTGAAAGTGGTGCGCAATAAGTAACAGTGGTAATGGCAAAGCAAGGCTTGAGTTGGACAGACTTTATTCCTGTGCCAGCTGGAGTGATGGATCGATGGAAGGGCTTTCAATTAGCTTGATGGGAAGAGGTGTCTCACAGTGCTTAGAAGGAAGCTAGCATGCATTGGCAGGCAGTGTTGTAGATTTAGACACGACGATATGCCTACTAGTCAGTACTGTCCTAGTGTACTATACAATTGATACACTGGCAGCCAGTATTTGAAAGAGTGCAGCTGCTTCACATGTGCATGGGAGAAAATAAGGCGTCAACCACATGACAGTTGATCCCATCAAGAAGAACTAAATGAGATACTATTGGGCCTGTCTGACATCGCATGTATGTATTACTTTCACTTAATTCAACGAACGCATGAAAAATAACACTAAAAATGCTTTTGCAATCAACAAGACAGCCAGTACGTATTAGGCCCATTTTCATTTGCTTGCAGCTTAGATGCTACATTATGAATAAGGTAGCAAGCAATTTCTGGATGTTTTGACATGAGTGTTGACCCGAAGGTTGCGGAATCGAATCCCGACCGCGGCAGCTCCATTTTTGATGGAGGTGAAAATATTTGAGGCCCGTGTGCTTAGGTTTAGGTGCATGTTAAAGAACCCCAGGTAGTCGAAATATCTGGAGCCCTCCACTACGGCGTCTCTCATAATATCATGGTTTTGGGACGTTAAACCCCAGATATTATTATTATTATTATTATTATTATTATGAGAGTGTCAATTTTCTGCTCCACGCAGCACAATAACATTCGGCTTGCATGCAGCTTTGTCTAAAAATTGGAAATGCTGAAAAAGGTCTTTTCTAATCATTCATTTGGTTTTGCCCTAGCGCCTCCTCAAGAACGACCAGCAGCACCTCCCAGGGGTCAAGCATGGGAAACACTTCTGCTGTATGCTTTGAACCTGTCCCGTCTCAATGTTCACATGAACATGGGCAATGTCATGGGCAATACTTCGTGAGTATACTGCTTGGTTTGCCAAATGAAAGAGGTCAATTTTTGACGTAAGCCTTACAGTAGAGCTTTAACACATGAATAATCTTCCAAAATGTAACAATCTTTCAGTGATCTTAACACCGTGCACCTTTTCCCAATACCTATTGAGTAAAGTAAGCTTGAGAATACGGATTTGCTTCCTGGCCACGGTGACCACATTTCGATGGGAGCATAATGCAAGCAGATTCATGCACTCAGATTGAGGACATCATAAAGGTCCCCAGGTGTAACTTAATAAAGTGGCTGACTGGGCTAGTTGGTTGTGCATACTTAAGGTTAACAGCGCGAAAATAAGACACGGCGGACAGGAAAAAGACGAGACAAGCGCTGACTTCCAACTGAATTTTTATTGACACGAATGCTCTTATATACCCGGGTTAACAGAAAACAATCGGTAACAGAAGTTATTTCAGTTATATATAGTTTCAGAAGTTTTATAGTTATTTCATATCTTTGCTTATGTTTTCACCTTCTGTTACCGATTGTTTTCTGTTAACCCGGGTATATAAGAGCATTCGTGTCAATAAAAATTCAGTTGGAAGTCAGCGCTTGTCTCGTCTTTTTCCTGTCCGCCGTGTCTTATTTTCGCGCTGTTAACCTTAAGTATCCCCAGGTGGCCAGAATTAATCTGGAGCACCCCACTACAACGTGCTTCATAATCATATAGAGGTATTAGCCCGTAAAACCCCAGAAGTTAATTTATCTAGGCAAAAGCCTTAGATGCCTCATCAAACATGAAAATAGGCCATTGGTGTCAACACGAGGGATACGAAAAATCATCATCATGTGAGGACGTCACAGATTGCCAGAATTTCTGACATCATCATGTCATCACCATGACGTAGTGTAACATGATGTCACACGATGAAGCCACCACATCACGTCATTTGGACAAAGCTGGGCTGATCCCGGAGGCACTGCAGAATCCATTGAGATGCAGAGAGCTTGCAGAGCCTGTGTTCCCAGATGTGCTGGAAAACCACGCAGAAAGCTTTCAATGCAGTCAACGGAGGAGAGAAAAAAAAAAGTTGGCCTCCTCTGAGGCATAAGGAACCATGTGAATTTTTATTTCGCAAGGGATTGTGTGTTCCACAACACTGACGTAACAGCATTGCATACATGTAACTAGAGCTGTAGCGGCAACAAAATCTTGTCCAGCTCATAATTCATCGTCATTTTCAAAATATGTGCATGATGACGACAGTAATAAGTGCACAAGGACATGCCTCAAGAGAAACGTTAAAGGTGACTGGCCACAGGTACAACGTGTGGGAGAGGTTCACTGAATTCGCATCCTCCACGAAATTTAAAAGAAAGGGATTGGAAGAGGCATCCAGGGCACAGGAATAGGAGCAGTTGTAGGAGTTCTAGGCCTAATAAATGGAGGCCGGATTTTGAGGCATTAAAAGAGCTTGGTTTAGGCGCCAAAAATAGGCAGGCAAAACAATGTTTTATGCCTCCAATATCGTAAATTTAGGCCCAATAAATTTTCACATAAATGCAAATAATTTCAAGGAAAGACGTGCGACCTCTGTCTATGACAGGAAAACAGAAATGTTATTGCTTAAGATGGCACAAAGGTTTCAACAGTTGAACGTAGCTGTGCAATTGTGCTTTTTTCCGCACGGGGAGTCAAGTGTCCACTGTTGAATCAACACTCTCAGGGGCGTGGCATGACTGAGAAGGGCAGAGCAGATCGCTAAAAGACCAGAAGGGAGGGATTCCTCCTGTCGACCGGATCGAATCGCATAGAGCCAATTTCTCCCCTGGCAGTGAACCACTCGTGTAGTAGCCAGTCGTTTTAGGGAGGGGAGGAGGATTCAAGCCCCCGAATCCTTTCAGTCTTGCATGTGTATATATAAACACACGTGCATGAATATAAATATAGTTGAGCCCCCCAGAACAACTTCTGGCTACGCTACTGCAGTGAATGCCTTAACAAGTCAATTACAAACAAATCAAAAGCTGCGTGCACATCACATTTTTCTTTCTTCTTTTGTTCTTCGCTCCCCTTTCTGCTGATGGCTCTCCGCAGTTTCACGTTCGCCAACTGCCCGCGCGATGTCAGCGCGGCAGCAAATGCTCGCCGGCGTGTCCCACTTCACTGCTGCTAGCGGTTGTTTCTGGGAGTCGGTTTAACTAGAGGTCTAGGTTGAACCCCATAGTTCCAAACAGTCAGTGTTGCATGATAACATGAATAACAGACTCAAACTGCACCCGGGAGCGAAACTTGAGGCTAAATAGTGTTCACATGAGCACCAATGTTGAAAATAGGCATTTATAGACATTTGTAAGCATTTAGGCACGAACCCCAAAAATAGGCATTTATAGGCGCTATAAAAACGCTATAAAAGCCCTTCTGAACCTCTAATTCATGCTCATGTATCAAAATGGCGGGATAGGAGCATTTGCCTAAAATCCAGTCTCTACTCGTCAGTGTGTCATTTTGAGTGCGTTCTTTGCACTACTGTGTGAATTAATGTACTACCAACTAGCTCATCAGTCTGTCATTTTGAGTGTGGGCAAGTTCTGCTGAGGTATATTATCTGGTGGCATCAGAGAGTATGTCACGTGTGACATACTGTGATGAGCATGTGATGAGTACCTAGGTTTGTGCACTGTTGTTAAGGGGAGACGTGGGTCTTGAAAAAAAATGTTATTAGCTGGGTTAACTGAAGGAAATTTAATACACTTATTCAGTTTTTCTGCAGATTTTAAGCAGAAGGAACTCTTTTTTTAAGTTTTTCTGCAGAAAGAAACCTTTAAGTAGATTTTTATTATCTGCATTAGAACAAAAGATATTCAGTTTCTGAGAGCATCGTTGTTACCGTACTTTTTGGCAAGTTTGCTTTGTCAAACACAAAAATGAAATATGTGGCAAGACTGCCAGAGAGCTCGTCTAGCCAATGATGCTGATTTGTTCGATTGCAAAATAAAGGGATGCAAATATGAGTGAAAAAATTTTTGCTTCATACACTTTAAAGGTCAAGCGGAAAAGGACAAGCAGGGAAACGGAGCCTTTCGGCTTCGGCCAGGGAGCAGGGCGCGAAAGACTCTAGAAGCGGCTCAGTGCACGCAACCCCTCTTGCCGCGGTGCGTGCAAACGTTGCATGAAATCGAGGCGCCGCCAGATTAAAGACAATGGGTTGTGTGTGCAATCCCAAAAGCTTTGTGTCTGCTAATCCCAAAATTGAATCGTAAATGCTCAAACATATTGTATAATTAATGCTAGCGTCATTAATTGTGACCATTTTAGCATCATCACTTCGAAACGCCCGCCTAAAAATCATAAGAAACTAGCGCCAAAGATCACACGCACTCAAGCTGTGGTGACGTTGAAAGTGCAGTTTTCAAATTGGGGCCCCGCACACGGTAGAGATTGAAACGATGTGGGTGCCTCGGTATGAGTTAAACCTGTTGAGCGCATGTCCTCTCACAAAACTACCTCGAGAGCAGCCCGACAACCGAGGGGTGAGGAACAATATTTCTCGCCGGGTGCCATTCGTGGTGTTGTGTGTGCCCCGCAAATTTTCTGTGACGTCCACAATACTTGCTTTACTCGTGGAACGTACGTCACACGAGGCCTCGATCTGCGTCATACTACTGACGACGTCACGCCAACTCAGATGAGCATCTTTAAGTCAACGTTCGTCACTAATAGTCTGTCAGAAGTGTCCACGTATACAGGAAAGTCAAACAACACTGTGGGGTCATACGACATCGCCACTCTCGGAACACACGGAGACGGTAGACACCGTCGGGCAAACCAACACATGTACATTTATAAATACTTTTACATATAACGAGCCCGCCTGCCGAATCTGATACACAACTAGTACCATGCTAAGTAACCTTATACAATGCCAAACACCCAGAAAACATGACACACACCCAAGACAACATAATTAGACATACAATGCACCGCGAATGTGACATCGCCGACGTTCGACTCCCCAAGAGGGCACCGTGGGAAACGAGCCGCGGTATTGTCCCCCACGGACCCCACGCGGGAGACGTCCCACGCATGCCGCCAGACCCAAAGAGGCTCGCTGCTGTTTTCTGTCCGCCGGCCGAGCTTCTCCCGCGGGCGACACTGCCGGCACCACCACGCTAACCCTAACCCACGTGAGCACAGCGCCACTGCTCGCTCGGCAGCCGTTTAACCCAACTGCGGCCTATCCGCAAGATGCACGTGCACCATGAGGTGCAAACAGCTTTACAGGGGGTGATAGCACCCCCGCAACACAAACGTCTCGAGGTTTCAATTTTGGTGTCCTTTAGGGAGAAAAAAATTCAGGAGCCCTATCGGGAAAATAGGGGCAAGGCTGATGTTGTTCCTTTCTTTCTATGCCATTGCGCAATGCTTTCCTTCCTCCAGTTGCTACAAGCAACGACGATGGTCATGCAGGCAAGATTGAAACGTGGCGTTGTGAAATGACAAGTCACCTTGATAAAAACATCAGATTGACGTATCAGAAATGGTTGATCGTCGACAAGCCCACGATTGAGAGGAGAGCAGCAGTTATATGTGACTGGCGCACCTTTGAGGGCCTTATTTGTGTGCACTTCTTGCGGTCACACCTACAACACCAGTTTGGGAAGCATAAAAGCTTCGCATAAAAGGTGTGACTGTGGGGGCGTGCATGCAACTACTGCTCTAGCAACACAGTAGTGATCTATGGTTGCTTGTTGCAGGTCCTTTTTTTTTTTTTTTTTTTCAGATTACCTCATCTGATCGCTTTGCAAATCACTGTATCAGAGCCCTGTTTCAGGCTCTAAAGCTCCATGGTAGCGTTTATATGGCATTGCACTTGCATTACATCACCAGCAATCTTTTAAGTGGATGCCAGGCACACACTTTACTATGAACTGGATTACCGTCTTAGCTTTCATTATGGCACACAAAAGTGTTAGTGAATCAGTGCTTTTTTGCACTGTACTTGCCCTTTGAACATGTGGGAGCCAGTCCACAGATCTCGATTTGCTAGTTGCATTAACGTGTACAGAGTTCTCACCAAACGATGAATGCTCAGGTGGCTGACACAGGGGTTCAGGTCCCAGGGTCGCCTCGCCATTGACAGCCGGGGCCACAAGGACCTGAATTTGGCAGTGGACCTGGATGGCTCCAGCCTTGATGCCAAAGGAGGCATTGTTGGAGGGGCCATTGAGCTGAGCCGTATTCACACACACAGTAAGTGCTTGAGGATGGCTGCTGTAGTGTACGCATGCACTGAGCCGCCTGCCACGATGCAGTGGGCCTGCAGGAGAGCTGGGGTCGGGAGCCTGTGCACACTTTGACACTAGCACTGTGGGCAGCTGAGAGCCGGCTCGACTACATGGGCAGCAGCGTGCTCATGGGCCGTGTCTCCCAGCTCACTGTGGAGCTGCGCGATGAATGGCGGCTTTGTGAAGGCTGTGAAGCTACCAAGCGTCCAGCCCTGCTGTTTGTCCATGGCCAGGTGAGTTCATTACTTTGCACTGCATCCTGATGCATGTTGCCCGCAATCTGTCTTCAGTGTATGCTGGGGAAGAACCCAGAAAACAAGCTGATCAAAGTCTGTACAACACCATTGAAATGTTCCCATTCTATACAGTTTCCCAGGGCCAGCATTTGTGAAGGGGAACACAAGAAATTACCTTATACAGCTATGTTTCTTGCCTTTTAACACATTCCTAGCAAACACAGGGGCACCAACATTGCTGTATCATGAACTACGGCTGTGTATGTTCTGGTCACTACATCGCATGAAGTGTGTGTGATTCAGAGCAGTAGCAGACCATTGTGGCCCGCAGTAGTTGCCGGCACAGGAAAATGCTGGTGCACACTCTTCTGCTTCAGAAGGACTTGAGTCTGGCGTATTTTAGCGCCCGTTTTGTCGTTCCTTTCCTCGTCTTTTGTGTGGAGTCAAGATGTCAAGCACTCTCTTCTGGTACAAGCAAACGACCATGCGAGCTGTCACACATTGCACTCACAGATATTGCCACCAACCTTGTCACGGTAAGCATAATTTTTACACTGTGCGGGAAGTAGTCCTGTTGGAAACCCTTTTCATGAATAATAATCAAAATATCTTGCTGTCCCCTTGGGCTTCTTTTGTTGGGAACAGTACAAATGTGAAATGCTTGCAGAAATGAAACCAGCCCATAGTCATTGAATTATTGGTTTAGGGGCACACGCGCCTTGGGAGTCCAAAAATTGGGGAACAAAATATTTCCCTTTGGAAACCCTTTGTTTCACCAATCTGCAATGTCAAATCTATACCCTGTGAAAGAGTTTGCACCACAAAGAAAGCGTCATTTTGCACTGCGAGAAAAGAGACCAGTGTTTGTGGAGCTACAGTGCGTGCGATGAGCCAGCAGAATCGTTCCGGCCAACAGCTTCTGTTCACCAGCGACCGTCCGATTTGACATGTGCAGGATTTGTGAGACTCCCAAGCCATTGTCTTGTGCCTTATGTTATGCAGCGTATTTTCTTGTGGCTGGTCTATCGCATCAAGTGTTGTGTTGGTGTGCTCAAGTAAATACAGAACCGGGAAAAAGGTGTTGCCAAAAATTAAGTGGCCTGGCTCTCTTCAGTAGGAAACACAAGGTGAGAGCTAGTTGGTTGTCATCACATTTCTAGATCTTCGTGTAATGCTCAGAGAGCAACATTTAGCGACACGCTTGTTCGTATGCATTGTGACTGCTGCCATTCTGTGCCACTGTCACACATGCGTCCCAAAGGAAGTGGAACCGAGAGCAAGCTCGCAGTGAACACACAACTGATGTGCTCCTTGAATACAAAACTAGACTAGCCCTTTTTATGCATTTCCAAGGCTCTAAGTGTGAAAAAAGGAGAGGCTCAGCGGGAGACGTCCATCCACGCACGCCGTCAAACCCCCAAGATAAAGACTTGCTGTTGTTTCCTGCACGTCAGCCTAACCTTCCAGGCGGCGCTCCTGGTGCCACTGCGCTAAGCCTACACCGCACGAGCACAGCGCCACTATAGTGCCTAGAATATACTGGCTAGTGTGCTGAGCGCGTGCTTTGGCGTGGCCACCGCGCTGATGCCTTCCCACAGTCACCGCATGGTGGCACTGCAACTCGCTATGGTCAATCGCGCGTCGGCATCTCCTGCGCTTGCAGCTGCGTAGCACGGCGCTTTCTGCTGCAAATACAGTGTTTTTCGTTCCTTTTAACACACTCGTCAAAATACTCGATCGGAAGAAGGAAATCTTAGCGCGCAAATTACTGCCCGCAGAGAATCCTCAACTGATTGGGCACTACAAAATGACGAAGCGTTTCACACATACCTCACGGTCGTCTGCTAGTTCTCGCGGCTCTGTGCTTCACCACCAAAGTGAAGTAGAAAAGTCACAATTAATATATACTACGATACACCCAACTTGCCAGTTGAAAACAATCAGCTAAGGTTGACACGTTAGATGCAAGGAATCGTGTCGTAAGGATGGCTCACGGCAATTTCGATTGCGATCAAGTCCGACTCGGATTCTTCGCTGCTACACGTGAACATTCGCTGGCGATAGCAGGGTGCTTTGAAGGGCCAGTTAGTACATCTTATTCTGTTGAAAACAGCGCGAAGACGGGACGAAGGCTAAGGAACGGCGCTTGTGTTGTTTGTTATCCTTCGCCTTCATCCCGTTCTCGCGCCGTTTTCAACGTAGCGATTTTACTCGAAGTCGATCCAGTCAACTGAAATTCGCACTTCTCAGTCGTCGTCATATTTTATTATATTAGCGGTGCATCACACTCAGTATAATGCACCATCATGGACTTGCAGAGTGCATCATGCGCCCAGGTAGTCTTATCAGTGGCTACGATAATTCTCGCGAGCAGATATTTGACTCGGAGCGGGTCGACAGTAATCGCAAAATCCCGTGTAATGCTGGTATCACACAAATACACTAATATTTCTTGCACACATTATGACACTAATTTTTGCACATTGTTCGCTTTCACAAACAGGATGAATTTTGCTCACCCAGTGCTGCAGATATCAGCATAGGCCCCATACTCTCGGATCAGTTGTTTCGATGTTTCTGCAGTTCAGCTGTGGCTATACTGCATTGTTGTATCTACATGAGCAAGTCTGTAGTTAACAGAGCATCGTTTATACGCAAATGTAGGGTGGGGTGGGCTCACTTTCACTGTTCTGCGTTTTCCCGCATGGCATCCGTATTTTCTTGACCACATGCCATGAACACAAGCCAGTCTGAATAGGATTCTCTACTCATGCATTTTATTTGAAAGGTACTGCTCACTTCACACACGCATAAAAAAACATTACGAATGTGTCTGGAGCTTGAATTTCATTTTAACAGAAGGAAATGTAAGTGCAAAGAAAGCAAACAGGGGTCATTAGTCAAGATCGACATTCTCAATTAGATAATTTCATTAGTCTAGCATTGTGATTGGCTGCAATATTGCCTGAAAAAATCAAGTGCCAGGCACCTTTGTGAATATGGGCTCTTGTTTTTAATCGCAATGAACTAACAGGTTGAGGCGAGGATGAGGCTTCCTTTGGTAAAAAAATTCAATTTTGGAATTTCAAAATTACCTGATACAGCATTTCTTTATCTTGCAGAAAATATATCACATTTGGGTACTTGCAGTTTCAAAAAGAATTTTAGGTCCAGTAATGCTTTCATTTGGGCCAGTTGGTGCAAACTTGTAGCTTGATTCATGGCTGCACTAAAAACACGGACAACAGAAGAGACGTACACAGGACGGGCGCTTCGGGCGATCGTCTCTGAGAGGGCCACATGGCAACGACTCGTTGGGAGCTACCTGCAGAGGCTTCTGGGCACCCTTGTCATCAACGATCCTTTCCTTGTTCGAAGCTCCAAGGACGTCGTGAATATTCTACGTGAAGACCTACCCCCCGACACGAGAGCCTTCTCTGTGGACGTCGAGGAACTTTATTACTCTATTCCACACGACGAACACTACAGTGCGGTGAGGGAGTGCATCGAGCACAATGGGGAACTCACGTTCCAGAATGAAGCCGGTGTGAGTACAGAACATTTCTTAGAAATTTTGGACTTCTATCTGAACTCCTCGGTTATAACACATGCAGATAAGTACTTTATTCAGAAGAAAGGAATATGCATTGGGTCCTTAGTCGCCCCACTACTAAGTGACATTTACCTTGCGTCCGTCGACCGTAAACTTACTTCCCCTTTGTCTCGTATTGGCGTGTGCCGCGTACTTAGGTACGTTGATGATTATATTGTTTTCTTTGAAGCCTATAGCGATGCCATTTTTCATAGTAATATTTCTTTGATCATAGAGTAGTTCTCTATCGTCGCCAATGGCCTCAGGTTCACTCATGAAACAGTAGCCTACAATTCCTGGATTTAAGATTATTATTTGAACGAGGTCACATCTGTTGGATGTACAGTCCAAGAACAAGCAAAGCTTTATTGCCACGTAACAGCGCGCATTCCAAGCTAACAAAAAGAGGCATTGCGACGCTCTGCTGCCGTTCAGCTCTAGAGAAATCACGCCAACATAGGGTTCGAGAAAAGCCTTGCCTATCAAGTTGAACGCATGAGCAAGGCTGGCTATCCTTCTGAGCTTATCTGGAGTTGCTGTGAACGTATTTTGTAGAATGTGAAAACAGAAGGAAAAGGAAAGCAGCCTAGTGCAGCCAAACAGCCAGTTCACGTAATGCCCTACGTTCACCGTTTATCGCACAATGTAAAGAAAGTTGCTAATCGGTTTGGTGTCAAAACGGTTTTTACCGCCCCATGCAAACTGGCTAAAGTATGTGCAATGATGCACAAGGAAAAGCGCTTCGTGTGCAACAAACGCCACGCCAAAGTCTTCACTGAATGTACTTCATGTGTGGTATATCAAATACCCTTGTCCTGCAGAAGTGTGTACATTGGACAGACGGGGCGCTGTTTCAATGAGAGGGCGAGAGAGCATAGCTTAGCGGTATGCACAAATACCGGGGGGCACCTAGACTTTCATTGCAGGCATTGCGGGTGCATGCCAAGTTTCGAAGACACGGTTTTTTTGTCTAAATCAAGCAACAAGTTGCAAAGGGAAGTTGTTGAGGCCTATTTTATTAACAAGAAGTCTGACCATTGCGTAAGCATGCCTTCTTTGACTTTGCTCCAAAAAGAGCTGCAATTTTTAGACGGCTTTGTCTGAATGACACACAGTGTCCTGGTTTTTTACTTCCAATTTTTAGTTTTATCGGCCTTGTGGTTCTTTCAATTCTTTGTAAATTTTTTACCATATCATGACCATGCTTCAAAGAAAGATAGCCCCAGGGGGTGTGTTGCCAATCAGTCACGAAGGGGCGTAAAAGAGAGCACGTGATGAGATTCGTGCATATATAGGTTTACTTTGGCGTTCAGTAATAAAGTTGGTAGTTTGCGCCCGTCCTGTGTACGTCTCTTCTGTTGTCCGTGTTTTTAGCACAGCCATGAATCAAGCTACAAATTTTAGGTCCTTTTTCTTTGACACATTGACTGATAATGCTCGCGTACCCCAACATTATTTCTGCGTTTTTCTCAAAAGAACATTTTTGTCATTTCTGTACCTTTTTCTCGAGAACTAGTGGGCTTAGAAAACAAAAATTTCCACGTGTTAACTAATAGCATTTACATAACTGGCACTAGAAGCAGTAGCCCATGCGCATTTGTATTTTTTAGTATAAAAAATCAGTCATAAGTGGCAATTTTCATAAATCAACAAACGTAAGAAAACATAACAAATCTAGTTTTTGTTGTACGCTCACAATTTTAGTGCCACTTCTGTAAAGTGTTAGTAGCTACCTTTACGCAAAATTGCAATGGTCTGTAGATGGCATATCTTATTTAAGAAGTACATTAGTAGAAAAACAAACACAAATAAAAAATACTAAACAATTTCAAACCATTTTTGAGCTTTAATGCAACCTGCGTCTACCTTAAGATACCTCGCACATTTTAGTAATAGCTTTCATTACCACTGCTGCACAGCCAAACTTCGAAACTCACTTTCACCCCACCTTAATAACTGAGAATATAATCAGAGCTTCACTATGAAAAAACCACTGTTCCACAACTTAACCATGAACTTATCAAACATAAGTAATGTTCAAAACACACAACGCACACCTAAATGTAAACAAATGCTCAACAGATGAGACACAATACAAATAGTCATAATATCAGTTCTTAAATCAGCAAAACACAGTGAAAAATGTTTAACAGGCAGGGAAATACTCACACAACTGCTTAATACAAAAATATTAGTGAAAAACCTCATTTGTACTTCAACAGAAAATGCGATAGCCACTCTCTCTAGCCACCATAGCCACTCTGACACAGCGGCACGAAACATGTTTTCTGCCTGCCCTGATGCTTCTCTCGTTGCATCATTACTCTTTGCAGTTCTCATTTACTCGTGCATACACAAAGAACAGCGCAAACACGATAAAAACAACGCAGACGTCACCAAGACAAATTCGGACACGAGGCTTTAAAGCTGCGGAGGCCAAACTGGCGCGTGGGCTACACCTTTGCGACAAGCGTCGCCGCCTGCCGGCGAAAGCTGGAAGGCATCACCGGCCCTGCCACCTCCTCCCATAGGAAACCCCCTCCGCTCAGCACACTAGCCAGTATATTCTAGGCACTATAGCGCCACATCTCGCTCGGCAGCTGTTAATGCTAACAGCAGCTAATCCGCGAGCCGCGCGTGAGCCATGAGGCACAAACGACTTTACAGGATGTGATAACACCCCCACAAGCCCTTGCTTGTTTATTTGCATCTGAAAAGTGGCATATTCATTTGTGGGGTTGGCATTTCATTTTGTGCACAGACCACCGAACTACCTTTCTATCTGCTGGTTCGGTGGATCAAAGCCTGTTACATACTTCTACGTGATGTGCTAGGCTCTCCTATATTACAATGTCATACTAAAATATCACAGAGGGTCAAACAATGTAGTAGCGGATGCTTGGTCCAGATTACCTTTTGAATTGTCTGTACCAGAACAGTTGGATGAGAAATAGTTTCATTAGTCACGTCATATATCAGCAAGGCTGATTTACTGGCCATCACTTCTTAAGGTAATATTTTGCAGCAGGTTGCTCAGTTCAGTGCCTATGGGTGGCCCCTCAAGAAATCTTTGTCTTCAGAATTCTTACCTCGCTTTTCAGTCAAAGAGGAACTCTCTGTGTTGAAGAATGAATTTTCCACGGAGAACACATTGTCTTTGAAAAATAGGCTAATATAGACAGCTCGCATAAATCCACCGGGTCTAGTCTATAGGTAACCCAAGCTCAAGCTTATGGCGCGACGACAGCGCCGCGCTGTGGCTCTGGAGAGAAGCTCTGGCGCAACTGGGTGCAAGCGCAGCTGACTCAGCCTGTTTGTCGGCAGCGGGAACACGCACGCACATGCATTTCCCAATCGGTGCGGGGAACTGGGGCGCTGTGCCGACAGCTTGGCACGCTGAACCGACAGGCTTGCTGTGCGAAGCTGCATTTCCACATTGGCAGCAGCGACCCCGCGGAAGCACAAGCGAGGTCCGAAGTATTGCTGTGTCATGGCCTGCCACAACAATGCAGACAACACCGAGGCACGCGATTCACGTGTGAAACTGTACCGGTTATCAGGCATGTCGCACGAGAAATAAAGGCGGCAAGCCTGGATAGCTGACAGTGCTGTCTCGCCTTCTATTTTGGCTGTCGTTCATCGCTTTCGTTCATTTCGACTACATGAATCAGTATGTAACTCGGCACATGCACGCAGCGACTACAGTAATGATTACGCGCTGTCTTCTCGCATTGTGAAAGTTAACTTACGGCTGTAGGTGAAACAACTTTGTGTTTTGACTCCCCGTGTTTGTGAGACCTACGCGTCATTGTTGAACATTCACACTCGCATTACACCGTCAGCGTTGTGCAGTTGGTTGAATTCAGCTGAACTCGGCACGTTGTCAGAAGTTCGGCGCCTGCAATTCACGCGTCGGAAAGGCTGCTTTATCACGCTGGAATGGACGTCTGTGCATTTTCAGCAAGCTTTGACATCGTTCTGCAGTGCTCGTTCTGCAGGTTTGCTTTTTTTGTCACTTCATTAGGGTGATATTTAAGCCGCTAAATATAACTGGCACTTAATACATGCTTTGCAACCGCAACCTTGAAGTAACCACCTTCTGACTTTGTGCGATTTTTTAGCCGCATTCGCGCAGCAGGTTTTATACGCCTGCACGTCGATATCCTCATTAAAAGAGAGTGCAAGCATGACGCGAGAACCGAAAAAACGAGGCGAGCAGTTCATCGTGCTTCACAGTGGTTAAAGCTCAGCTAGCTGCCTCGCGTCTTAATCAGTGGGTGATTCTGCAGCAGCACGGAGGACTTGACTTTAAACTTCTCAGGAAACAGTGCCATAGCCGTATCATTTCTTGTTTTTGCACGCCGCAAATGTTTGTTCACAAAAGTACACGGCTGCTACTGCAAGCATGCCATATGAAAACAACAATCATATGATTCGTAGTCCACACAGCAGAACATTGATAGCATGCACGGCTTCATTTCGGAGTGCATGTGGACCATTATTCATCTTTAACATGACAGAATGAGACTTACCTCGAGGTATACGTCCTACACGGTGTAATCGCGACTTGGGAAGTGCATTCCACCTTGAGTCGGGTGTCGTCGTCGTTGATCGTCTGCTCTTCACCGTAAACGTGATTGACGAGCCTCTCTCCTTTTATCAAGTTTGCTTTTCGGAAGTGCTAGTCAAGCTTGATGATCCTTTTGAAGCCACACTGCCAGCAGTACGTAGTGAGGCGCCGCAAGTTCACCGCGAGAGCTCTGCACGTGCACGGAAGCGAGCGGCAGAGCATTGGAGAGAAGGGAAAACGCACGTTGCTTGCACCCAGTTTGTATTTTTATGCCAGAGATGGCGCTGCCTGTCAAGAGCAGCAGCGCCACTAAGCAATGCTTGGGGAGCCTTCAGGGTGTTTCAGCTAAAAAGCACCAAGTATTAAGAAATTAAGCATAGGCGCTACGCATCTACAATAAGTACAGTATTGTTCTGAGCCATATAGAGCACGTCAGAATATTTTTTTCAATCCGCCAAGCTCGGTAATTAACAAAGATTGCTTAATGAACTTTTTAAATATTAACTCTAAAGAAAAGTTTTCAATGCGAAAGTTGTAGCGCTTGTTCAGGAACATCGAATTTTTAAATCTCTGTTAACATAACTCCCCTGCTTAATTTTTTCCAGGCCTTTCTTTAAAGCGCGCGAATTTTAAAAAATACCACGTGACTGCCGCCTAACGCGCGGCGCTTTTAGTGCCCTCAAATTTCTGGCATAAACCACGTTTGCGTTGGGGGGGTCCACAACCACACAAAGTCACCCTTTTCGGATGAAACATCGTCGCGGCGTCGATCATACCGCTGCTTGGATCAGTCTTGCGATGCCAGTGTGCGCAGGCGAGCAATTTGGCGGGCTTCTTCAGCACGGCATAATGTTTGGGCAACTGAGTCGTCCGTATGAAGCGCAAATGGGAGTATTGTGTCGAGGCAACTGCGCGGAGATCGAGCGTAGAGCAGGTAGAAAGGAGTGAAGTCTGTGGTTTCGTGCTTCGCTGTATTATAAGCATAGGTTATAAATGGCAAGACATCATCCCAGTTCTTGTGTTTCGATGATACGTACATAGTCAGCATATTAGTTAGGGTGCGGTTTGTACGTTCGACAAGCCCGTTTGTCTGGGGATGATATGGCGTTGAGTGGCGGAACTGCGAAGTGCAAAGGTGAAGCAATTCTACGACAGTGTCGGCAACGAATTGGCGACCACGGTCACTAATGATTACACGAGGCGGTCCATGGTGAAGAACAACGGAGCGCAACAGGAAGGAAGCTACGGACACGGCTGTAAGCATGGTATCGCAGCGGTTTCCGCATGTCGGGTGAGGTGATCGACACACACTACGACCCAGCACTTGTTGTTCGAAGATTGCAGAAACGGTCCTAGCAAATCGATACCAACTTGCTTGAAAGGCGTAGTGGGCGGCGCTACAGGATGAAGAAGTCCTTGTGGAGCGCTTGTGGGTCGCTTGTGACGCTGGCACTTGTCGCAGCTCGAGACGTATTGCTTCGTACATGTTCACATTTTAGGCCAGTAAAACCGTTCCTGCATTCGGTGTAAGGTGCGAATGAATCCAAGATAACCTGACGTCGGATCATCATGCATGACATGGAGAACGTCACGTCGCAGACTGTCGGGAACAACCAATAAATACCGCGCACCATGACCCAAGTAATTTATCTTGTATAAAAGTCCATCTCGAAGGCAAAATCGACTGCTGCCCTTAGGGCTGCGAGCGTCGGCGAACAACGAGTCCAAACATAAATCATTGGGCTGTTCCCGCTGGAAGATAGTGGCATCAGGAAAACGTGTCAGAGAGAGCAGCAAAGCAGATGTCGGAGGTGTCCGCATTATCTTCCGTTGTTGACAAAGGAAGACGAGAAAGGCAATCCGCATCGGAATGACGCCTGCCACTTTTGTATGAAACATTAAAGTCAAATTCTTGGAGCCGCAAAGCCCAGCGCGCAAGGCATCCAGAAGGGTCTCGGTGGGTAACGAGCCAACACAGGGAATGATGGTCGGTTACAATTGTGAACGGACGCCCATACGAGCAACAACGAAACTTCTGATAGAAAAAACAGCTGCCAAGCATTCTTGCTCTGTCACGGTATAATTCCTTTCTGCCTTGCTCAGAGAACGACTCGTATAGGCGACCACATGCTCTTCATCATTATGGCGCTGAACGAGCACGCCCCCGATGCCAATACCGCTTGCGTCACAGTGCACTTCAGTAGGCGCAGATGGATCAAAGTGACGAAATAGAGGCTCTGACGTCAGCATAAATTTTAGTTGAGAGAATGCAGCATCACATTCAGATGTCCATTCGAATGAGCTGTCTTTTCGCAAGAGGCTGTTCAATGGATACACGATGTCCGCAAATTTCAGCACAAAGCGTCGAAAGTAAGAACATAGCCCTAGGAAGCTGCGGAGTTCCTTTACAGACTTGGGTGGCTCAAAGGTGCTGACTGCTTCAATTTTTCGAGGGTCGGGCCTGACACCATCTTTGTCGACCAGATGACCGAGGACCAATGCCTGTCAGTTCACCAAAGCGGCACTTCTTCGAGTTCAAAACCAAGCCAGCCTTTTTGACACAGTCCAGAACGAGGCTTAAGCGGGCGTTATGCTCGTCGAATGTGCGTCTAAAGATAACCACGTCGTCTAAATAGCACAAACACACTTCCCATTTAAGACTGCGAAGAATCGAATCCATAAATCTTTCAAAAGTTGCGGGAGCATTCCAAAGCCCAAACGGCATAACATTAAATTGATACAGTCCATCAGGCGTCACAAATGCGGTCTTTTCCTTGTCAGCAGGGTGCATAGGGATCTGCCAATACCCTGATCTTAGGTCAAGTGACGAAAAGTAAGAAGCTGAGTGCAGGCAGTCAATGACGTTGTCGATCCGAGGCAGCGGATACACATGCTTTTTAGTCAAGGCGTTCAATCGTCTATAATCGATGCAGAATCTCCAAGAGCCGTCCTTCTTCTTAACCAAAATGACAGGCGCTGCCCACGGGCTGCACGACTCTTCAGTAACGCCTTTGTGCAGCATATCCTGAACTTGGTCAGCAATGACTTTCCGTTCCGATGACGACACCCGGTAAGGTTTTTGCCGAACCGGATGAGCAGAGCCTGTATCAATCCTGTGTTGGGCTCGCGAACACGGTAAGGACAGTCGCTTCTCCTTTTCGCCAAAGTCAAACACAGACGCATGTCATTCTATTAGCTGAACCAGCGTTTGTTGCTCATGACCGTAGCGTCTTGCTGACCATAGTCAAAATGTGTGTCTCGTAGGAGGAACTGCGTTTGGAAATCGTTAAGTGTTTGTCACTTTTTTCGGCGTCTATGGCAGCAATAGAACTCTCCGTGGCATCATCGAGCAGTGCGAGCTGCATTACTCGAGGAAGAATAACCAGCACTGGCGAACAGTTTAAACGCCCACAGAAACGTTGTTCGTTATCAATCAATACCACACAATGAGGTACTATTATGTCTTTCTTTGCACACGTAGCCGTGAGAGGTTGAACGACAGCATCAAAGGATGTCACGACAGCAACTGAAGAAGATACGGCAATCGACCTCATGGACCATGGTGGTACTGTGAGCTCTTCGGAAACAATCAGTGTGTCTTCTGCAAGCGTCGGCTCGTCAACGAGATCAGGAACAATGTCACCACTTACAGAAAGCTCACCGGTACCACAGTCGACGAAAGCACCACACTCTTGGAGGAAGTCGATGCCGAGAATAACATTGTGACGCCAAAAAGGCAGAAAAAAGAGTGTTCCACACGCGCCGCCATGGTTGCGACTGGCGCTGACTGACACTCCTAAGTTTCAATCCACATATATACCCTATAAAGTGGACGGGGAGATGACCGCCGCCATAGCTCAGTGGTAGAGCATCGGACGCGTTATTCGAAGGTCGCAGGTTCGGTCCCTGCCGGCGGCAAGTTATCTTTTCATCCACTTTACTTTCTTCACATTTATATTCTAATTACTACAAATAACACCCTCTATACTTTCCTTGGCATTGCTGTCTGTTCTCATTAAAGACGAACAAGGCGATATATGCAGCTCTTTGCTGGCTGCTTCACATTAGATTGATTCCCACAATGCATGGGATCTGCCGGATTGATACAAAGGTCACAATTATACAGTCATGTCACGCACTACCAATCTTGGTGTATATCAAGCCAGTGAACCTGCTGCGTGTGCACCATGAGCATGGCATGTAAATCATGCCTTACATGACATGCGTGCCATTATTTTCATGTTACCACCTGGTATTTATGTTCGTCATACAGTCACATCACACAATGCTGATTTTGGTGCATATCAAGCCAGTGAACCAGCCACGTGTGCACCATGAGCATGGCATGTAAATCATGCTTTACATGACTTGCATGCCATTATTTTCATGGTACCACCTGTCATTTATGTTCGTCATACAGTCCTCTCACGCAATACCACTCTGTAGCAATCAGTTTTCATGGCACACTGATCGTTATATGTGAGCCCAAGGACGTCAGTTTTACGCCAAACATAATTAAGAGCTGCCCGGCAACATTGTGCATGAACCTGCTGTGGCAACCACATGAAACAAGCTGCACTGGTGCAGGGGACATGCAAACGTTCTCTGAAACAAGATTTGCGAATTCTCAATGAAACGCTTACCTCACAAAGGCGGGTATTAGTCGGGGGAACAAATTCTTCCTGCCGTATTCTGTGCAGCCAGACAGCCCATCGCTTGGCAACCCTTTTCCTGCTGGGAATAGCAAAGAGCCACCCCCCCCCCACCCACATATGACCTTGACCATTTCCCTGGTCCTGTAGATCAAGTTGCAGGACAAGCTTGAAAGCTAGGCTTTTCAATGTACTGGAGTCCACTGCCTTATTCCTCGCCTTGTTTCAAGCCGCCGCGATCGCTGCAAGCTATCATATTGTAACGCGGCGCTGAAAGAAGGAGGAAGAAGAGGGACTGGCACGAGGGATTGCTGACCGGCGGTTTGCGACCGTCTCTTGTGTTTTTCTCCAGCTTCTACTGCGCATTGTAAATAAACCCATCACATCCGTAACAGCTTTGGTGGAGGTGCTGGGTAATCCGACGCCCTGGACAACCCACTCGCAGAAGACTTTCGAAGAAGCAGACGTCTAGCCGGTCTACCCCCGGAAATCACCGACATGACCGACGCCGAAGCAGGCACGCCGACGGGCAACGCCGCTGCATCAACCAGTGCCACGGCCTTGGAACAAGCTGGTCGCAGACCAAGACAACCTAACTGCTGGGCGCCTGAACCACGCATATTCTCAGGTCAAACAGATGAAGACGTGGATGATTGGCTGAAACACTACGAAAGAGTGAGCCGCTATCACGAGTGGAGTACGCCGGCGAAACTCGTGAACGTAGCATTTTTTCTCGCTGGCACCGCTCTGCTTTGGTTCGAGAATCACGAACACGTGCTCACCACTTGGGAAATCTTTGTCCAGGAATTGAAGACCTGCTTTGGGGACACGAGCTCGAAGAAAAAGAAAGCTGAGCAAACGCTCTCGCGTAGAGCTCAGTTGCCCGGCGAAACGTGCACGACATACATCGAAGAGGTATTGAAGCTTTGCGGGATTGTAAACTCGAACATGCCTGACGAAGACAAAGTTGGACATTTGTTAAAAGGCATCGCCGAAGACGTGTACAATTTCCTGATCACGAAGGAAAACCTGAGCACTCCTTTTGAATTTAGGCAGCAGTGTCGCGCATTCGAGGCTCTGAAGACACGAAGAATTATACCCAAGTTCGGGCGCTTGGACAACGTTCCCAGCGTTGCAAGTATGGACGTCGCCTCCTGCGAAGACATTCCCTTGATCATCCGTCGGGTAGTTCGAGAGGAGCTAGGACGGCTTCAAGCGGCGGATGCCCACTACCAATGCTCGTTCGACGATTGCCCCGAACCACCATCATACTGGATGCGAGAGCGTCGCCTCGAGTGCAGACCGTGCAGTGAAGAGGCATATTTCAACACGAGCCTCCAGTCTCTACCTGCAGATCACAGTCGCCGCCGTCCATCACCATCCCGGCGGGTTGCTGCAGAATACCAGTCAGCACCAACAAGGCGTATTCCTGAAGATTACTACCAGGCGTCACGACGTGCTTCTGCCGAGCACTACCCAAATTCGCGTACCTCTGCTCCCACTAATGTAAGCCGGGAACTACCTGTTTGCTACGCATGCGGCCTCCGAGGGCACATTTCGCGCTTCTGCCGCCGCCAGCCGCGAGCACCGCGCTTTTCGACGTACCCTGCTCGTGTGCACGAAACCTCGACCTCTACACCTGTCATTCACCCTCTACGACAGCAGTGGCCTAGCAGTCTAGCACTCTGACTCGCTCGGTGAGCTTCGTCTTGCCCGGAGGGAAATGTAACGCGGCGCTGAAAGGAGGAGGAAGAAGAGGGACTAGCACGAGGGATTGCTGACCGGCGGTTTGCGACCGTCTCTTGTGTTTTTCTCCAGCTTCTACTTCGCATTGTAAATAAACCCATCACATCCGTAACAATATGATGGGCCAACGTTTTTAGATTAATCTAAAAATGCTGGCAGGGTGAAGGAGGGTAATTGGAAACTCAAGCGGAAACCTTCTTTAGCTCCCCCACTGTGGCCCAACTAAAACACTGAACACTCACTCGTCACTGCACACTCGTCAACTCACAGCAAATTTAATATAGTGCAGCGGCAGTGCTGGGCAGTATCGCAGATACATGTATCTTAGATACTATCTTAGATACTCTTTGGGTATCTTGTATCTGTATCGCGATACCTCTCGCAAGATGAGTATCTGTATCTGTATTTCCAATACATTCAATAATGTATCGTGTATCTTAAGATACAAGATACTGCTATAGAAACACCACCGTACGAAACAGTAATCGCTGGGTCAACTCCGCTTCTCAAGCTGATACTGGTGCCTATAAACCGCCTGAATAAAACTAAGTGCAGTGACATAGTTTTATTTTTCCGCCAGAGTCCACACTGAGGGCAGGCGATCAGGTGTGCACGTCCCTTTTGGTGGAGCATGATAGCGCTCGCGTAGTCTCGACAGAACAAGCGCGCAAACGTCTATGCTTAGCTCACATCCCTTTCGTTTTCTCTATTTTTTTTTCTTTTTTTCTTGTGCCAGTGTCATGATACTTACCCTTATCCACTGTTCAGCGCCTTGTACCACAATGTGTGCGTCGACTATCGCGCAAATTCTGATGCCTCTCCCCTGCGTAGTGCTTCGTTACGAAATCTGAAGCATAGGGTTGCTTTGCGTCTCGTGGCTTTCACACATCAGTGATTTGAAGGATCTTGTGGATGTAAGTTCGACTTATATGCGATTGACTTATGTGCAAATAAGATCCCAACTACAGCACCACTAGTACCGATGCTAGATCTAATTGATGAAGCGTTTACTTAGCAGCATATATGTTCGTGTATCCTATCTTTTTCTTCCTGCTGTCGATCGAATCCCGGCCGCAGCGGTCGCATTTTTGATGGAGGCAAAAATACTTGAGGCCCGTGTACTTCGATTTATGTGCACATTAAAGGAGTCCTGACACAAAAATTTTCGCCCCGCATTTTTTTGCTGCAATCTGTTGCTGGGGGCCTGTTAGTCATAGCACGGCACATCGTTTGCTGCAGCGCGCAACAGATAATTAATTACAAGCTCCTCATTACCGACACAGCCTCAGTTTCGGTTTGACAGAGCTCCAAAAATGGCAAGCCGCCGGGTGCAACTATCACCACCTAGCGAGTGAAACGCTCGGTCACGTGAGCACATAGAACAGTGACGCATTTCCGCGCGGTCTGTCGTCGTCGGGCTCATCGTCGTCTGATGGCGACGATTTTTCTTGCGGCGGGGATCGAAGGAATTTTCGACGTGGCGAATCACTTCATGTTTGACCCGCTGGCGAGGAGCGATTCGTCGGGAAGCGCGCCAAAACAGAAATGGCGGCTACGACGTCATCGTAACTTGTAGCGGCTGCAACGCGTAGGGGAAGTAGGGGGGTCACCTCGGGTCACCTCCGAGGATGTCAATGCACTAGGTGCGGCCTATAATGCTGGATCGCGCTCGCGAACTTCAAAATTCATATAAAATACATTCCAAGCTTTATTCGCTGCCGATATTTTGCAGATGGTACACGCACGTACACGGGAATCGATCCAGCAGGCTATCTCGGCCGCGAAATTTTGTGTCAGTACCCCTTTAAAGAACTCCAGGTGGTCGAAATTTCCGGAGCCCTCCACTGTGGCGTTGCTCATAATCGTACCGTGGTTTTGGGACGTTAAACCTTAACAATTATTATTATTATCTTCCTGCTATCTTTATTCAAATAGTTTTTGAAATTATAGTTTGATTGTTAGAACAATTGCTTTCTTAGTTGTCCTTCTTTTGCGTCCCGTACATTAACTGGGGCTCTTTTTTTTTTCTGGTCTGATCACAGCAATTGTAACGTGCTGCCAAAATAAGCTCTCTACTTTATTCTTACTTTGAACTGTCTGCTTTATTTCTGCTGCTACTGTTTACACATTTATATTTCACTTGAGTTTACTGTTCTGCCAAGGCGATTTTCAAAGCAAATATGTAATTATATGGGCGCGTACTGTGTATACAGTACCAAACATTCTGCTTATTGCTTAGTGAAAAAGCGCAATTGAGCTTGCAATATAATTATGGAAATAATTAGGAGCCATCTTAAAGTTTTTAGGAAGGGGATTTGAGAAACATTGCTATACCAAATGATCTGTTTTCCTCATGAGCATCCCAACGAGCCGTTTCAGTCAATTTTTCATAGGCACTATATATTTTTATTGTCTTACATTAACTGGTGAGTTGACGATACTTCATGCTTAAAATAGACATAGCAATTAGGGGTGCCGCCTGTATCATGTTTCAATACTTATTGACGATGAATGTTTGATACAGAACTGCTTTTCTATTTTATTTACATATATTTGTTTTCCTTTTTTTAGGCCTCCCTATTTTTTTTAGTACTACTAATCGCCAGGTAGTCGGAGCTATAGGTGACAATAGCGTGAATAACAGCGGTGTGCTGCGACGATTTGTGCAACTATACTGCCAAGTGCTCTTATTTCTTTATTTTGGTGCAAGTGGGTTTAAACCGCGAAAAAATTACTAGCAGCGCTGGGCTCAAGCCACGCCGTGATGTTTCAGAATCTTCGCGGTTGTTCCAGATTGCTCTGTTAAGATTACGCGTGAATCCCAGCCGCGGCGGCCACATTTCGATGGAGGCGAAATGCTTGAGGCCCGTGTACTTCGATTTAGTTGCACGTTAAAGAACCCCAGGTGGTCGAAATATCCGGAGCCCTCCACTACGGCGTCCATCATAATCATATCGTGGTTTTGCATAAAACCACAACAATTATTGTTAAAATTATGCGCAGGACGCAAGCATTGTAGTGCATTTGGGAGCGTATACGCGAGCACCAGTGGTAATGCTGGAAGGTTCAATCGCTGATGTGACCACGCGTTCCGCCGATGATCAGAATGCCGAATGCCAACGATATTTATTGCCGCTATCAGTGTACAGCGTTCTTTTCCTTGTACATTGAGTTAGTTAATTTTCTGGGCACAAGTTTGCCCAATGAGCAGTTTCGTCTCTACTAGAGTGACTGCCGCGTTCTTCATCGTCACCACCACATGATAATGCAATATGTATTAGGCATTTCTGGGGTGCACATGTTCTGTCGTTGAAGAAAAATCGTTAAAAGATTGCACGTTAGTAAGTTATTGATAACGAACGTTTTACGCCAGCAGATAAGTAGAACATCAAAATTCATTGCAGTTTTATGAGCTCTATACGTATACACAGCACATCACGAAAAATGTCGCTAGCAGCGTTGTCGCTGCTGTATACCGGTGATTCGGTATTACGTAAACGGTCTTTTACAGACAAGGTCAAACTCTACACCGGTCAAACTCTACACCGGTTGCACCATCGTGCGAAGGCTTCTTATTGAAGTTCTTGTGATTAGATGGCGACCCACTAGCTGGTCAGCAAGCTGAGCAGCGACTCTCATCAATTACAAAAATGAAAAGCAAGAGCCGCTGTCAGTGAAGAGCTGTCCTCAATTAAACTAATGTACTTTGAGCAAGAAAGACGAAACTTTTGAGATACTAACAGACATTTTATTAAAATGAAACAAAATTGGTCACATTAAAGAAATTTTCAAGCAAACCTTTTTGTGCATATGCGTTCGCTACTATATTATGGGGGTCTATAATAACAAATTTGCGTATGTATCGAAGTATCTTAAGATACAATTGGCAAGTATCGTATCGGATACAATTATTGTGGTAGTATTTTGTATCTGTATCTCCAATACTTCTTGCCTGTGTATCTTGTATCGTGTCACAATACAATTTCAAAGTATCTTTGCCCAGCCCAGTGCAGCGGTGATGCTATTCCTTTCCGATGAAAGAAAAGGAATTTCCTGAAACAGAAAGAGCATGTGATCGATCCATAAAATGTTTACTGGTTTCTACCCGTATTTGCATCGTTGATTATGTAAATTTCAGGCCAGATAGAGCAGAAAAATATCATGACAGAGTGCTCTAACATTAACAGCCCCTACTCAGAAGTAGCCTTCTCTGCAATGCTGTAGCGCAAAGCGTCGCATAGGCGGCCTGCCCCGCAGAGAACCTTCTGATGAAACCTAGAGTGCGTGGTTGTGAGACATGGGGCACAATCTCCACAGCAGAAGCGCAGGACAAATTTCATTATATAATTAAAGGGCCCCTCACAAGGTTTGACAATTTTGAGCTGATGAGCACAATGCATGCACTGGACGTTCACGATCACGCCTGCCAAAATTCGCAATGCTACGTGCCGCGAGAATGAGTCAAATTTCAAGCTGAACGCTGCTTGCCCTTCTCGCGGGCGTGCGCCCAGAGAATGAGAGGATGACGTACACGATGGAATAGGCCTAGGTAGTGTGGGAATCGAGCGCGCTCTCCCCTTTGGCGCCTCGTTCCCCAGCTAGCGCGTGTGTTGGCCCCGCGCGGCTCGAGCGCCGGGGACCGCCGTTAATCGGTGGTATGGCGAGACCACGGCGGCAGCGCCAGGCCTCTTTGTCTGGTGCGAGCCATGCGTCAGCTTCCCGGCGCGCGGGAACGCGTCCGGGCATGCCTCGACATGCTCACATGCTCACGCCACCAAGCTAGCTTACGTCACTGTGCAACGCCTGTCCTCATTGGCCGCCAGTGACAACCCCCTTCCCCCTTGAGCTCGCTTCTGTCTGGCGCGGGCTTGCCCGCGTCAGATGCAGTGAGATGCTCTCAGGCTAGCACGAGAGGTCGACGCGCTGCTCTAGCAGGCGGCTTCTCGTTCGTGTGCTCGACCGCTGCCCTTTGTGTGGTAGTCTTAGCGCCGCTGGCAAGCGTACTCGATCGGTCTTGCGGAGTTCCCCTTACGGCCTGCAAGCCTGTGACTGTCGTACTGTGCTGCATCTTGGGTTAATAAACCCGTGTTGTTTGTTGACATCCTGCCTCGAGTGCCTTTTCTGCGCCGTGCGGGAGTCGACGAACCCGGCCGTAGCGTCTTTGTTCGCTGCGGCAGTGGAGAATGTCGCGTCCCTTCACGGTCGCCTTGTAGGGTAAGCTTTGTGCTAAACCTATCTCCACAGTAGATAGTAGTGCTGTGACATCGGTCCTCTATGTAGGTGACTGTGATCTGATGTCGCCAACAGTACCACGTGATGCTGCGATAATTATTTGACACGACATGTGTAGCTTGTGTAATTTGTTGCTTTAGTAGATGAAGTAAACTTGAGAGAAATAATGAGACACACAAAGGGAATGTGTGCATCTTTTTCATTCTTTTTTTCTGTGAATCGCAGCGAGATGCGGAGCTAATGTGCCTCCGTTTCGCATGCGTTCGTGTCCCCGTGGTCAACGCGTCGAGCACATGTCAGCCCTGGAGACAAAAGTAATTTTCTGCCGCGTTCGAGGCTCATTTATTCTCCCGCGTGTACCTAAATGTTCATGCGGCACTGGCTCTTTATACCGCTAGTCTCGTGCCCATACAAATGTCGCAGCTTTCATGCCCATCCCGCAGAAACAGGCAGTACACCACAGAGAATGTTGACATAACGCCCACGGCCACTACATAAAAAAAGGTAGCAGCTGTGCAACGCCGCTCACGTGCTCGGGCTGGCTCGGGCACGTCATTCGCACGTGACCATGCATGCGTGACGTGTTCAGACGTGTTCATGCACATGCGTATGCATCATGTGATCCTCCGGCTCCACTGCCGAAGAGGGCAGGGAAGAGATTTTGGCTTTTCGAAGGCTACACGGGGCAAGTGGCAAGGGTTTGCAGCTCGCCTCCTCGCATCATGGTTTCGCGCCGCTACAAATTATTGTTTTTCTCAGCTCGTGACGAACCAATTAAAAAAATTCTTGTGGGATAGTGCTCTTCATCCGTCACATAACTTCCAGCGTCTAACTAAAATTTTCTGTTTTTCCTGGTGAGGGGTCCTTTAAGTGATTGCTGTGTAGAAGTAAAACTTCGCCTCAGTTGATGGTTTCCCAGCGTGCAGCCGACAGTGACCACCGCCGCCCCCCTGACTTTTCTCAGTGGAGGGGTAGCACCCCATGACCCCCCCTTGGTAGATACGCCTACATGTATGAGCAGACCAACAGCAGGAACAGAAGAAAAGATGTTGACAAGACAGGCACTCACTTACAAGTGAAGTTTATTGAAAAATTTTTTCACAAGAGCACAGAGTCACGTATGCGCAGCCACCTTTATCACAAGAAGAAATAATAAACATAAGCTCAAATAATTTTGAATAGGTGTCCTTGTTTAGGAAAACGAGTTGAGAATGATGTTCACAGCTGTTACATCTGCCAAGCTGCAGATAAATTTGCAAAACCAATTCTTGCTCACTTACAGCAAGTTCCATTCCTAGAAAAGTCTGGTTTAGTTGGTACATGACGCTGAGGCAAAAACCAGTCAGGAAGATGCTGGACAAGGAATAAAAGTGACACACACAACGACTGGACTAGCAACTGTGCTTTATTAGCGGACAGCACCTCCCAAAGAACCACGGTGCTGCACCATGGTTCTTCTGGGAGGTGCTTGGGTGAAATTAGGTATGAACAGAGCTGACTGCAAGTTCACTATAACGCTAGTGGATTATTTTCTAAAAGGCCAGAGCTCTGTTTTACTCGCCACATAACGGTCAGCTGTCATAACTTTCTAACATCACTTCTTAGCAGCGAAGGATTTCCCGAATCCATAGTAATGGATAATGGTCTGCAACTGAAATCACCGCAGTTTGAGACTTCTTTTTCTGATTCAGAAATTAAACATTTGCACTAACTAGCTCCCCATCTAACTTAAAATCTGTCTCTCAATTAGTTAGAACTTGAGTCAACAGTATATGAGGCAGTAGTCAAGTTTCCTAAAATTCATGTTGGAAAACTGGTAAAGGTACATATGCTTGGTAAATGTAACAAATACCGGGATGCATGTACAGTTCAGTACCAGGTTTCCCATTCCAGCAGCAAAGTCATCTGTTGCTGCATGAAAAGATGGCTCCATGCATGCCTTCTGAGCAAATCACTGTCGTGCCCAGTCACCATGCTACTACTTCATCAACGCTTAACCGACATGTTTAAGAGCCATGGTGCTCAAATGCTGATGAGTGTTCGCTTCCAGCGAAGAAGTAGTTAAGCGAGTCTTTGGTAGGGTGGCTAGAATGGGGCAGTGTGATGAGCGCGGCGCATTTCGCTTGCCGGAGAGGGTCCTTCAGCACACCACTGCTGCTAGGGATGGCAGTCGAGCGGGTGGGCGTGGGCCGGCGCATTCAGTGGTCAGCACTGTTCGCTGGATTCTCTTTGCAAGCGGTCACTTAATTGCAAGTGTATTGTCGTTCTGTGCTTGCATTCGGTTCATCTGAATTGCCCTGAGGATGTCGACAATAAAAACGAAGGGCAGAAACGTGGCTGATGGAGTGGTGTAGTCTCTTTTGTCTGCATACCGAGAAACTGTCTCAGGAGACAGAAGGCTACGAGGAAGACAATCAAAGAATTCCATGTGATGCACAATTGCCTCCGTAGATCATGCATCTTACACTGTTGAACGAAACAATGCCTTCCTTACATATTACGTTGCAGCTAACACTGCGAAAAAGCGTGTAGCTTATAATAATTGTGATAAGTGCGAATTCCTGCCTTATTGGTTATTTCAAAAGAAAATGTACCAGGAATTTAATCTACCAGCTCAGACATGCAAGCTGTGGGAGCCCGGTGGACTTAGTATCTGTCGAATTTCCTGCACAGCCTTAGCACATACAGAGGGCTAAGACGGGACCACACAAATTGAGAATGTGGCCAAAGACCTCGATTCTGAGGAAGAACATTGCAGCCTGCTGTCGTTCATACCGAAGGAACAAGTGGAAAGGCATCGACAGCAGAAACGCACATGCAAAGGGCTAAGACGGGACCACACAAATCGAGAATGTGGCCAGAGACCTTTATTCTGAGAAAGAACATCGCAGTCTGCTGTCGTTCATGCCGAAGGAACAAGTGCAAAGACATCGACAACAGAAACGCACATACAGAGGGCTAAGACGGGACCACACAAATTGAGAGTGTGGCTAGAGACCTTGATTCTCAGAAGGAACATCATGGTCTGCTGTCGTTCATGCCGAAGTAACAAGTGGAAACTTTCCACTTGTTCCTTCGGCATGAACGACAGCAGACCGTGATGTTCTTCCTCAGAATCAAGGTCTCTGGCCACATTCTCAATTTGTATGGTCCCGTCTTAGCCCTCTGTACGTGCGTTTCTGCTGTTGATGCCTTTCCGAAAGGCATCAACAGCAGAAACGCACATACAGAGGGCTAAGACGGGACCACACAAATTGAGAATGTGGCCAGAGACCTTGATTCTGAGGAAGAACGTCGCGATCGGCTGTCATTCATTCCGAAGGAACCAGTGGAAAGGCATCGACAGCAGAAACGCACGTACAGAGGGCTAAGACAGGACCACACAAATCGAGAATGTGGCCAAAGACCTTGATTCTGAGGAAGAACGTCGCGATCGGCTGTCGTTCATTCCGAAGGAACCAGTGGAAAGGCATCGACAGCAGAAACGCACATACAGATGGTTAAGACAGCACCACACAAATCGAGGATGTGGCCAAAGACCTTGATTCTGAGGAAGAACATCACGGTCTGCTGTCGTTCATGCCGAAGGAACAAGTGGAAAGGCATCGACAGCAGAAACGCACATACAGAGGGCTAAGACGGGACCACACAAATCGAGAATGTGGCCAAAGACCTTGATTCTGTGGAAGAACGTCACGGTCTGCTGTCGTTCATGCCGAAGGAACAAGTGGAAAGGCATCGACAGCAGAAACGCATGTACAGAGGGCTAAGACAGGACCACACAAATCGAGAATGTGGCCAAAGACCTTGATTCTGAGGAAGAACGTCGCGATCGGCTGTCGTTCATTCCGAAGGAACAAGTGGAAAAACATCGACAGCAGAAATGCACATACAGAGGGCTAAGACGGGACCACACAAATTGAGAATGTGGCCAGGGACCTTGATTCTGAGGAAGAACGTCACAGTCTGCTGTCGTTCATGCCGAAGGAACAAGTGGAAAGGCATCGACAGCAGAAACGCACATACAGAGGGCTAAGACAGGACCACACAAATTGAGAATGTGGCCAGGGACCTTGATTCTGAGGAAGAACATCGCGGTCTGCTGTCGTTCATGCCGAAGGAACAAGTGGAAAGACATCGACAGCAGAAATGCACATACAGAGGGCTAAGACGGGACCACAAAAATCGTGAATGTGGCCAAAGACCTTGATTCTGAGGAAGAACGTCACGGTCTGCTGTCGTTCATGCCGAAGGAACAAGTGGAAAGGCATCGACAGCAGAAACGCACATACAGAGGGCTAAGACAGGACCACACAAATTGAGAATGTGGCCAGGGACCTTGATTCTGAGGAAGAACATCGCGGTCTGCTGTCGTTCATGCCGAAGGAACAAGTGGAAAGACATCGACAGCAGAAATGCACATACAGAGGGCTAAGACGGGACCACAAAAATCGTGAATGTGGCCAAAGAGAGAGCTTGATTTTGAGGATGAACATCGCGGTCTGCGGTCACTCATGCCAGAAGAACAAGTGTAAAGACATCGACAGCAGAAACGCACATACAGAAGGCTAAGACGGGACCACAAAAATCGAGAATGTGGCCAAAGAGACAGCTTGATTTTGAGGATGAACATCGCGGTCTGCTGTCGCTCATGCCAGAAGAACAAGTGGAAAGACATTGACAGCAGAAACGCACATACAGAGGGCTAAGACGAGACCACACCAATTGAGATTGTGGCCAGAGACCTTGATTCTGAGGAAGAACATCGCAGTCTGCTGTCGTTCATGCCGAAGGAACAAGTGGAAAGACATTGACAGCAGAAACGCACATACAGAGGGCTAAGACAGGACCACACAAATTGAGAAAGCGTCCAGAGACCTTGATTCTGAGGAAGAACATCGCGGTCTGCGGTCGGTCACGCCGAAGGAACAAGTGGAAAGACATGGACAGCAGAAATGCACATACAGAGGGCTAAGATGGGACCACAAAAATGGAGAATGTGGCCAAAGAGAGAGCTTGATTTTGAGGATGAACATCACGGTCTGCTGTCGTTCATGCCGAAGGAACAAGTGGAAAGAAATCGACAGCAGAAACTCACAAACAGAGGGCTAAGACGGGACCACAAAAATCGAGAATGTGGCCAAAGAGAGAGCTTGATTTTGAGGATGAACATCGCGGTCATCTGTCGTTCATGCCGAAGGAACAAGTGGAAAGACATCGACAGCAGAAACGCGCATACAGAGGGCTGAGACGGGACCACACAAATTGAGAATGTGGCCATAGAGAGAGCTTGATCTTGAGGATGAACATCGCGGTCTGCTGTTGCTCATGCCAGAAGAACAAGTGGAAAGGCATCGGCAGCAGAAACGCACATACAGAGGGCTAAGACAGGACCATGCATATTGAGAATGTGGCCAAAGAGAGAGCTTGATTTTGAGGATGAACATCGCGGTCTGCTGTTGCTCATGCCAGAAGAACAAGTGGAAAGGCATCGGCAGCAGAAACGCACATACAGAGGGCTAAGACAGGACCATGCATATTGAGAATGTGGCCAAAGAGAGAGCTTGATTTTGAGGATGAACATCGCGGTCTGCTGTTGCTCATGCCAGAAGAACAAGTGGAAAGGCATCGACAGCAGAAACGCACATACAGAGGGCTAAGACGGGACCACAAAAATCGAGAATGTGGCCAAAGAGAGAGCTTGATTTTGAGGATGAACATCGCGGTCTGCTGTCTCTCATGCCAGAAGAACAAGTGGAAAGACATCGACAGCAGAAATGCACATACAGAGGGCTAAGACGGGACGACACAAATTGAGAATGTGACCAGAGACCTTGATTCTGAGGAAGAACATCGTGGTCTGCTGTCGTTCATGCCGAAGGAACAAGTGGAAAGACATCGACAGCAGAAACGCACATACAGAGGGCTAAGACGGGAACACACAAATTGAGAATGTGTCCAGAGACCTTGATTCTGAGGAAGAACATCGCGGTCTGCTGTCGCTCATTCCAGAAGAACAAGTGGAAAGGCATCGACAGCAGAAACGCACATACAGAGGGCTAAGACGGGACCACAAAAATCGAGAATGTGGCCAAAGAGAGAGCTTGATTTTGAGGATGAACACCACGGTCTGCTGTTGCTCATGCCAGAAGAACAAGTGGAAAGGCATCGACAGCAAAAACGCACATACAGAGGGCTAAGACGGGACCACAAAAATCGAGAATGTGGCCAAAGAGAGAGCTTGATTTTGAGGATGAACATCGCGGTCTGCTGTTGCTCATGCCAGAAGAACAAGTGGAAAGGCATCGACAGCAGAAACGCACATACAGAGGGCTAAGACAGGACCATGCATATTGAGAATGTGGCCAAAGAGAGAGCTTGATTTTGAGGATGAACATCGCGGTCTACTGTTGCTCATGCCAGAAGAACAATTGGAAAGGCATCAACAGAAGAAATGCACATACAGAGGGCTAAGACGGGACCACAAAAATCGAGAATGTGGCCAAAGAGAGAGCTTGATTTTGAGGATGAACATCGCGGTCTGCTGTCGCTCATGCCAGAAGAACATGTGGAAAGGCATCGACAGCTAGCAGAAACGCACATACAGAGGGCTAAGACAGGGCCACAAAAATCGAGAATGGGGCCAAAGAGAGCTTGATTTTGAGGATGAACATCGCGGTCTGCTGTCGCTCATGCCAGAAGAACAAGTGGAAAGGCATCGACAAGAGAAACGCACATACAGAGGGCTAAGACGGGACCACAAAAATCGAGAATGTGGCCAAAGAGAGAGCTTGATTTTGAGGATGAACATCGCGGTCTGCTGTCGCTGATGCCAGAAGAACAAGTGGAAAGGCATCAACAGCAGAAACGCACATACAGAGGGCTAAGACAGGACCACAAAAATCGAGAATGTGGCCAAAGAGAGAGCTTGATTTTGAGGATGAACATCGCGGTCTGCTGTCGCTCATGCCAGAAGAACAAGTGGAAAGGCATTGACAGCAGAAACGCACATACAGAGGGCTAAGACGGGACCCCAAAAATCGAGAATGTGGCCAAAGAGAGAGCTTGATTTTGAGGATGAACATCGCGGTCTGCTGTCGCTGATGCCAGAAGAACAAGTGGAAAGGCATCGACAGCAGAAACGCACATACAGAGGGCTAAGACGGGACCACAAAAATCGAGAATGTGGCCAAAGAGAGAGCTTGCTTTTGAGGATGAACATCGCGGTCTGCTGTCGCTCATGCTAGAAGAACAAGTGGAAAGGCATCGACAGCAGAAACGCACATACAGAGGGCTAAGACGGGACCACAAAAATCGAGAATGTGGCCAAAGAGAGAGCTTGATTTTGAGGATGAACATCGCGGTCTGCTGTCGCTCATGCCAGAAGAACAAGTGGAAAGGCATCGACAGCAGAAACGCACATACAGAGGGCTAAGACAGGACCTCAAAAATCGAGAATGTGGCCAAAGAGAGAGCTTGATATTGAGGATGAACATCGCGGTCTGCTGTCGCTCATGCCAGAAGAACAAGTGGAAAGGCATCGACAGCAGAAGCGCACATACAGAGGGCTAAGACGGGACCACAAAAATCGAGAATGTGGCCAAAGAGAGAGCTTGATTTTGAGGATGAACATCGCGGTCTGCTGTCGCTCATGCCAGAAGAACAAGTGGAAAGGCATCGACAGCAGAAACGCACATACAGAGGGCTAAGACGAGACCACAAAAATCGAGAATTTGGCCAAAGAGGGAGCCTGATTCTGAGGATGAACATCGTGGTCTGCTGTCGCTCATGCCAGAAGAACAAGTGGAAAGGCATCAACAGCAGAAAGGAACATACAGAGGGCTAAGACAGGACCACAAAAATCGAGAATGTGGCAAAGATTTTGAGGATGAACATCGCGGTCTGCTGTCGCTCATGCCAGAAGAACAAGTGGAAAGGCATTGACAGCAGAAACGCACATACAGAAGGCTAAGACGGGACCACAAAAATCGAGAATGTGGCCAAAGAGAGAGCTTGATTTTGAGGATGAACATCGCGGTCTGCTGTCGCTCATGCCAGAAGAACAAGTGGAAAGACATTGACAGCAGAAACGCCCATACAGAGGGCTAAGACGGGACCACACCAATTGAGAATGTGGCCAGAGACCTTGATTCTGAGGAAGAACATCGCGGTCTGCTGTCATTCATGCCGAAGGAACAAGTGGAAAGACATCGACAGCAGAAACGCACTTACAGAGGGCTAAGGCGGGACCAGGCATATTGAGAATGTGTCCAGAGACCTTGATTTTGAGGATGAACATCGCGGTCTGCTGTCGCTCATGCCAGAAGAACAAGTGGAAAGGCATCAACAGCAGAAACGCACATACAGAGGGCTAAGACGGGACCACAAAAAAATTGAGAATGTGGCCAAAGAGAGAGCTTGATTTTGAGGATGAACATCGTGGTCTGCTGTCGCTCATGCCGAAGGAACAAGTGGAAAGACATCGACAGCAGAAACGCACATACAGAGGGCTAAGATGTGTGGTAGCCTCGATGCTCACCGGAGCCGAAGACTACCGCGGGTTCAGGCTTAGCGAGCCACAGGGCCGCGTCTACCGTTGCCTGCTTACGTTTAGCGCACCGCTCCGTGCGCGCTCAGCTAGCAAAGGCGTTGAGCGCCGCGCGGCATAAACACAGTGTTCGAGATAACATACACACAAACACTTTATTTGCCTTCGGCGGCACCCCAACACACACACAGTACACGTCCGCTCCCGGTGCACGGGGAGCAAAGGGCTTCCCACGCGGACGATACACCAAGGGGAACCGCCAGCACGTCGCAGCTGGCAATGGCGAGCTTTGACACACCGCTCGGGAAAAGGTCCCTCGCGGCTATGCTGCGCACTCTCACGATGACCACTGGGTCTGGCCGCGAGAGTTAGGGCAATCTCCGTACGCGTGGGCCTCCGGCAAGTGCGGCTCGGCGTGGTACGACCGCGCACGAGCACTAGGCACCGCTCTTTGGCTTCACGTATGAACCGGAGCTAACACTGAGGTAAACACGCCTGCAAGGATGCCGAGGCACCCAGGCAGGCTACAGTCCAGCGATTCCCAAAGGGGACGTTGGACCGGAAAGAAATACGTGCTTACCCAGCGGCGTCCGAGGAGAGAGAGCTCGTCCCGTCGTGCACGCGCGTCTGTCACGCCGAATTTCGCGGCTCTGAGACCGCGTGCAGCGCCACCACGAATGCCGGCGCGTAGCGCAAGATGGCGCCACTTGCCGTCGCGGGAGAACGGGAGAGGGAAAGGATTCGCGGAACGGCGAAATGCCCGCGCAGTGGCTTCGGGCGCGCCTCGAATCCCCACAGACGGGACCACACAAATTGAGAATGTGGCCAAAGAGAGCGCTTGATTTTGAGGATGAACATCGCGGTCTGCTGTCGCTCATGCCAAAAGAACAAGTGGAAAGGCATCGGCAGCACAAACGCTCATACAGAGGGCTAAGGCGGGACCAGGCATATTGAGAATGTGTCCAGAGACCTTGATTCTGAGGAAGAACATCGTGGTCTGCTGTCGTTCATGCCAAAGGAACAAGTGGAAAGACATCAACAGCAGAAACACACATACAGAGGGCTAAGACGGGACCACTAAAATCGAGAATGTGGCCAAAGAGAGAGCTTGATTTTGAGGATGAACATCGCGGTCTGCTGTCGCCTATGCCAGAAGAACAAGTGGAAAGGCATCGACAGCAGAAACGCACATACAGAGGGCTAAGACGGTACCATGCATATTGAGAATGTGGCCAAACGTGAACGAGAAATAATAGAAGCGTACCAAGTGCAAAAACATGGATACGATCGGTGTGTGAGTGTACATTTTTTATCATTATCACGGAAGGAGGTGACATTTTTAGAGAAATGTAATTAGAAGGTGCCATGCGCTGAATTTTTTTTGCAGTTTTTTAGTTCACATGGGCGGTTCCGTTGTGGTTTGGTTGTCACATGCCCACCGCTCTCACCTCTACGTTATCATGTATGGCGCATGTGCGTCTTGGTTTTCTTTCGAGTTGCTGTAATTTCATTGAACCATTGCTAGTCCCAGCATGTGTGTCATCAAAACTTCTCTTCTTCTGTTCGTGTCTTTAAAGGCTGGATTCATCGATTTTTCAATCTTGTTGATGATGTTGCACCAATGCTGACCACATTCTCCATTCCATGCACGGCGCTTGTCATCGACGTATTCATTAAAACAAACAGCGGCCCAAGGTCAGTCCTTTATGCTGCCTGCCATTGCCACCGTGGCTGGCTGCAGCTAAGTTCATTCCATCCGTGCCAAGCAAAGCCAAGCTGTCACTCAACAACCTTGGTTTAGCCACATTGAATCATGGCAGCTTTCCTATTTCCTATGGAGCCCCCGAGGTAAAATTTCAACCATTGAGCACATTAGGCATGGCTTAGCTTAGAAGTGTCTCTAGTCCAGGGTTTGCAGTGGTCCTTGAAACACTTGAAAACCCTGGAATTCTAAAGTAGCATTTTCAAGGCCTTGAAAACCCTTAAGTTTCTTTGGGCCCTTAAATGTCCTTGAATTTCGTCAGTGCACTTTTGTACAGCCAGTTTTTAGCAGTTGCTTTTTGAATATGGTCGTGCAATTATTCGATCGCATATTACAGTTGTTGAATTCGCTTTGACATTAACTTAAATTTTGGAGGAAGTATTTGACACAAACGAATAAAGATATTCTGCCGCTTGTAACCTGCCTAAAAGATAGTTTCACTGCAGCACAGTGCTGCTATACCGTGAAACCATCCCGTCAGGAGAAATCCGTACCGCCATGAAGCCACACGTGTGCACCTCGGTCATTTCTTTTTTTTAAGATTATCTTATAAGGGCTAAGTATAACAAATTTCAAAAGTTGACTTATTTTACTGCGTATCTCTTGCATCCTGTTACTATTCAAATTCGCTTCAAAATTATTCAGCACTAATTGCCATTCGCTTCCAGCCAAGAAGGTTATACTTGCACAAGCCTTCTTTTGAAGACAGACGTAATAAGGATTTTACTTGATGGGAATGTTGACACAAAGTAATGAGAACATCTCGAGTTGGTGTAAACAAGTGTGAACTGTGTGAAACACAAAAGAAGGCACTCCATCTGTTTTGTGCGTCTTCTTTCATGTTGTCCTAATTCTGCATAGTTCGCAATCATTTACTCATTCCATGCCAAATCAACCACCGTCACAAATACGGCTGAAAAAAATTCCACATTTTTCTTCAACATTCGTTCTGCTCGTTTATTTCTGTTGCCAAAAATTTTCCTGCCTATTCGTGAGTGTTTGTACATTTACACCAACTGAGCTAGAGTGCACCAAGCTACAATTTTTTTAAAAGGACGTTTATGAAATGTACTCGATAAAATGGTATTTGCGGCAAGCTAGTGAAGTGATGTAACTGTAAAATAAATGATTTATTTATGTACATCAATTCTTCGAGGGATTTTGCTGCGAGCAAACTTGAATAAAGTTGTAAAATTTAATATTGTTTTTCGCTACGGGGACACAGTTTGAAAATGGACCTTTGTGTTTATATGGGGGCAATACGTGTGAGGTGAATCAGTCTAAGCAGAAGAGAAGACCCTGAGGAGAGCCACAATGGAGCAGGGATGTTGAAACTCTCAGCAACTTGATGGGCTCTCTGGACAGCCCTGTAGAAAACTGTGCAATCTGCAATGAACAGATCATGAGCAAAAAAAAGGAACCGTGAAAACTTGTTTACTTAGCTATTCATTGTGAAAGATGTGCTTCCATGCTGTAAAAGCTGGTGTCGTCTACAATCTCGACATTTCACGTCCTTGAAAATTCTTCGTTAGGGTCTTGAAAGTCCTTAGCAACCCTTGATTTTTTTTCTTCGAAAGTTGCTATGAACCCTGAGGGGTGGTAGCAAATACCAGCTGGCCACCAAAGAACCGAGCTGTCACCTCCTTGCAGGTGCACTGGGACCAGCTGCAGTTGCTCATCTCCAAGTCGACCACACCGGACTTGGCCAAGATGGGAGCCAAGCTGGAGGAGTTCTTCTCCCAGCAATTCCACAGCAGTCGCCGGGTGTTCTCGTCCATGCGGCTGGCTGGTCCTCGGCCACGTCGTGCTGACCGCATGGGCGGAGGACCCGACGAGAGTCGCCACACCCACCAGCGCCACTGGCAAGGGGCTCTGGCACTGGTGTCGGGCCTGCAGCTGGGCTGGGGTCTGCGCTTGCCTCTGCACGGCACCTTGGTCGGGGGGAGCATGGACCTGCGAGGTGGCAACGTCTCGCTCGCCTGCTTTCACGGGGTCAGCTTTCGCTCCAAGGCCTGGGCCCTGTTCAGCCTCCGGCAGCCAGGCATACACTTTGCCACGGAGGCCCAGGATGTACTTGGCCCACAGGTGGGCTCTCGTTTCACTCACAATGCACCTTATTTTTTTCACCCGGTGAGCATGACGAAATGCACGCTTGGATAGAGCCGCAATGTGTTTGTTTTAGCGCAGCCCCCCGTAAAGCCTGTAGAAGGACTTGTTGGTGGGCTGGTCAATACAGTCGTTTTTCGTCTCGTATCGCCTGCGTGTCCTGTGGGGTAGTTAGGGATGGCACTGTTCCCATGGTGGTGCGGGCGCACGAGGAGCAGCAGTCACTCTTTTTTGGGGCTTGGTGCTATGACGGAAGGCACTTCCCCAGCAGCTCTTTACCACGGACTACCGTGGTGAGTCCAACATCGGTGGCACCACATTCGTGTGTGTTGTCAACGAAGGAAGGGGAATCAATCGGGCTCATTTTCCTTCGTATGTACGACCAGTGAAACCAACAGACAATCAAGTCGAGGAATTTGTAAGGGCATTATTTGTAGTCTGTAATATGGTAATTATAATATAAATGTACAGAAATTAAAGCAAACAAGAAGACCGCTGGTGGGGGCCTAACCTTCGGATAACGCGTCCGATGCCCTACCAACTGAGCTACAGTGGAAGTCGTCCTCCGATCTGCTTTTCTGTGCATGCACACCTGAGTGTGTTAGTCAGCGCCACTCGTAGACATGACAGTGAGTGTGGAATGCTCTTCTTTTTTTTTTCCAGCGTAGTCACGGGGCACATGATCTTTTTACAAGCTGGCAGCTGACCAATAATCTCTTGCATACTACGCGAAGGCATCAAGTCTGCCGGGACGAGGCCCTAGCTATAATGTTGCTTGTGTCTGTTGCCGTAGTGATTTGCACGATTCGGCTGGCAGGCTCGCTGTTGCGTAAAAGTTACTAATAATGAACTGTAGTAGGGTATGCATTTGGGCTGGTTGGTTCATGATTACGAGTGAAAAACAGCGCTAAAAAGACGGGACCAGAAAGGACACGAGACCAGGGCGCTGACTAGTCAGCGCCGTGGTCTCGTGTCCTTTCTTGTCCCGTCTTTTTAGCGCTGTTTTTCACTCGTAGGTACTAATAGATGTCCGTTTGTGCACTGCAGTGTGTACTGTGTCCATTTGTTCCATGAGGGGCTCTCCAGAAGATTCTTGACATTATTTTGTAATCTAACAGCACTGAGTTTCCATAAACATAACTTTATGACCTGCCAGAATAAAACTTGACTCGAAGTCGGTGAAGGCCTTGTATCTACTGTCGCTACAAATGCCTTCTTCCTTGGATAATTTGTACATAACACTGCAGTCATCGCTGTTGTTGCCAACACAACAATCACATAGCACCTGCATACAAAAGAGAATGGGGGCTGGGTGCTGCAAGCATTGCGCCTACTGCTTGGCTGCTAACTTTGCTCATAAAAACATGTGGATTACCCAGTGGTACAGTGTAAGAATAAAAGGGCTGAGAATGTTCTGCAGGTCTGATGTTCTGAATAAGAGACTGTAGCAGCAATGCAGTACGTGGGACAATAGTGGGCTTTACTCCTGGCGTTGCACTGTTTGCACTTGACGTATGTCACAAAGGTCTCTCCACTGTTCAAACAAGATTCTACTCTAGATATTGTGCTGCTCACAGTTTATTGAACTCGTGAGAAATATTCTGTCGTGCACACATGCATAAATTTTGCTCCTATAGACAATTGTTATATTAAGGGAGAGAAAAAAAATGCCTCTTATATACCAGAAAATATGGTGTGTAGATTTCCTGCAGGCGCACAGAACATTCTCTCTATAGTGTGCACTGCTTATTTCCTCGGACGCAGGCAGCCGTGGACACGCATGTGGTGCAGCACCTGACCTTCCGGCTCGGCCATGCGGCTGGATCGTCGGGCTGTACAGGCAGTATGGCCACCGTGTGCCGCATCAGTCGCAATGTCCTCTTCCCACCGCAGTTCAAGAGCGTTAGCGAGTGGTTCCAGTATGCATTTGCCAGCAGTGAGCTGGACGATGTGGGGCGCTTCCCGGTGTTTGAAGGACGGCCCACTCCACCACGCCCACCCGAAGCTGGGCACACCATGGAGATGATCTTTGCCTTCCCGAGCCTCGAGCTGCACATGAAGACGGAGCAGCTGCAAGGGGAACACAGTCCAGGACCTGACGGTCAGTGATGCAGTGATGCTCCGACTGGCAGGGCAGCAACACTCTTCTTCTCCATGCAGATTCCCGACCAGTGGTGGAATGCAGTTTCGTCACCGAGTTTGATGACCACATCTTTGTGGCTGTGGATGCCGAGGCGTTCTTTTTTCTGCACAACCTCATCGTGTCGTACATCCGGGAAAAAGATGGCGGTGTGTTTTTTATTTCTCTCTCAAAAGTTATTGTTCACTGACTTATCATTTTCAAATAGGCAGTTGAAATATTTGGTAACGTCTATTTTTTTTTGCCGTAAAAACAATGAGACTATTCTGACATACTGCAGTGCAAAAACACACAAGAACGGAACTCAAATGACGACGAGTGCTGAACTTGCAACAGCTTTTATTGCAAAAAAAAAGTTGCACATATAGCTATGCTGTCCGACGCAGACGTCGTCAACTACACACGCGTAGGTACGCAGTCTCTTTATCTGTAAGTTGTATGGATGGCACGTTTACACACCCCTCCCCCAGATAGGAAAATGCGTTCTGCTTCTACGATTTGAGTGATTCGCGTTTTGCTCTTCCTAATAACGGACGTGTTGTTTAGGTCGGGGGAGCAATCCTGACAGGTTATGCAATGGCTCACCAGAAAACCTTCAAAATGTTTTCCTTCACCTGCATTTTTCACCTTGTTGGCATGCTCCCTTATCCTATCATTGATGCACCTCCTAGTTTGGCCAACGTGCACTTTTCTGCACTTTAAAGGAATTTTGTACACCACCCCTTCTGTGCATTCAACAAAGGGCCACCTGTGCTTTGTGCCACACAAATGTGGCATCCTTGCCTCGGGGTCAGTCATTCTGCAGAGCTTAGACAGCTTGTATGGCGCAGTGAGAACGGCCTTCCTGTTCTAATGCTGGGCCGCCTTTTTCAGGTTGTGTGAAAGCTTGTGCACGTGAGTTATCACGCCTACCGTCTGCCTGCGCGGTGTGCTGGCTTCACAACTTTGCGGGCAATAGTGCATTTTCTTGAGAAGGCTCTCTGCAACCGAAATGAGCGGTCTTTCAGTTTGACACTTCTGAAGCACGGTGTGGACAAGAGCGTTCTTGAGGCACGACGTGGCAATAGCTCGTCCAATAAGCTTAGAGTGGACGCACTTGAAAGGCAGAAGGGGTTTGTTAGTGCGCGCTTCATAGCACTAGCAGACATTTTCGTTTCAAAGGTGTTGGCGTCTACGAGACGGCATGGGAGGATTTCATTCGAGTCTACGGTGCTCAAGCCGCATCCGAGGCTGCCACCAATTGGTCACAGCTGCATCATCTCTTGCCCTTTCAATTAATATCCCATTATTTCGTCTTTTTGGGTCCCTCAGCTCTAGAAAGAAGTCGTCCAAAGCACTTTTTAGTCGGAAGTTAACCGCGTGACGAGTTAGAATTGCCATTATTTTCTCCTCCCCGGGACTCTGATTATCAAAGCGAGGAATGGTGCAGTAGATTGTGAATGCCACCCTTGTCCCTCGGGTGAGGCACCTGTGCTACCTCACTACAACTCACCCAAACAAGAATTGGCCTTCCCATCAGAATCTCTTCACTGCACCCTGGCCCTCAGACTCCAGCGGCTGCTGAACACCCGACCACAGCAGGAGTATGACTAATGGAAATTGAACCTGGGAACATTTAAAGGGACCGACAACTGATTTTTCTCGACACAGTTTGTTACGGCGTGACAGGAAGCTCACCCTTGGTAGCGTTTGTAGCTGCAGTGGTTTATCCGAAAAGCACGCAGTTATTTTATAAGCAGTATTTTTCGATCTGAAAGGCTCCAAACACGCATGGAGGCTTACTCCAGCAACGCTGAGAATTGATAGCGATGCCGCGCTAGCCCTTGTGAAAGCTGTCGTTCTGATTTCGCAGGAGTTACTGTAACTATGCTGAACCACCTTTATTTTGAGCTTTCCAACCATTTTTGAAAATAGGAAGCTGTTACAATGATATGTGTGGCTTTATACATCTTCCCGGTATTTGTACAGCGTTGTGTGCACCTGCACCCAAGGTTGCCTCTGCCTGTGTCATGGATGGCTTGTCCCGGCGTCGTTGCTTTCTCGATACACGAGCCAAGCCAAGAAATCGAAAACGTAACTGTGTATTGAACGGCCGCACAAAGTAGCACCGCGCGTCATTTCTGAGGCGAAGTGTAAGTAGCAAAACTATGTCGCTCCAAAATCTTAACGATCTGGAAACTGCGTGCACGGTCACATAAGCACGCTGAAAAGTTGCTCAAGACGCGTTGACAAGCATGGGATCATTACGTCACGCGAAGGCAGCGCCACTTTAATGCATACTACTAACGCATGCCTATATGTACATTATTATAGAGCAATACCTTTTAATATAAAGAAACGAACAATATTTTAATACTAACAAAAAAATCGTCAACCGCGTACAGCAATCAACGGTCACGTGGCCGTCTTCATCGGATCGTTGATGTTTTTGCCGCCAGAGGCGCCACAGGTCATTTTTCGCGACTTTCAATTAAGAAATAAAAATATAAATCCATCTCTCACGAAAAAAACAGGGTTGGTTTGAGTCAGTGCGACGGACAATCTTTACATCAGTGGAGTCAACTCATTTCAAATTCTGGGCAGTTGTCGGTCCCTTTAACACAAGGACCTTATCAAGCACAGTTACTTGAGGAGTTAGAAAATGTTAACTAAGATATTATTGGCCTCACTGAGGTTAGAAAAACGAGGAAAGCATGTAAGGTAGTAACTGCTATGGAGGACAACCTGGCAAGAAAGAATGTGGCGTGGGATTTCTAATTCACCAAGACCCTGCAGGTTAAGAGTTCTCTGGTATTAAAGAAAGGGTAGCGAGAGTTGTGATACAACTAAAGAGGAGATACCAGCTCAAATTAGTACAGCTTGACACTCCAACATCCAGTCATGACGACAGAGAACTATAGGAGGTGGTACTAAGTACATCATGGCGGGCTGCAGTTTAAAAGCAGGAAGAAAAATAATATGGTAATTATGGTATTTACCTAAAGCGTACAAATAACAAGTGGACATGGAAAAGCTCTAACGGACAAACAAAGAATGAAATAGATTTTATTCTGTGTGGCCACCCAGTCATAGTACAGGACGTTGACATCATAAGCTAGGTAAAATGCAGTGACCATAGGTTAGTGAGAGTGAAGATAGCACTTAATTTCAGGAGATCTTGAGCAAGATTAACCATCAAAAGACAACCCAACCTAGACGTAGCAAGAATAAAATCAGAAGATTTTAGGACTACAATCGAGAACAAATATGCAGCTTTAAGACGAGGGTAATAGTGACATCGAGAGAAATTAGTCCCTTGAATTTAGAAAAAATTACACCATTTCCTGCTAAAGGGGACCGTGAGGCAATGCGAAGCCGGAGCACTTGCACGGTCGCGTTCCGTTGGCATTCTTTGGGCATGCTACCGACCTCGCGTCGTGGAACGCGAAGAGGAACGCTACACGCGTCTTGTCTTCACTCTAGCCTGGCCGTCAATTCTCACAGGGCGAGCGGGGAACGCAGTCGGCAGGCGTGCGAGAGGGGGGCAGCGTAGGAGAGGAGAGAGAGGGGGAGGGGACGCGCATGCGCTGGTGCTCATCGCGGCGTTGCGCAGGAGAGAATTTCGGCGTGTCTAGCCCGCGTTTCAGAGGAAGAGTGGGGAGGGGAGAGGGGAAGTGGAGAGGAGGAATGGGAGAGGGTGAGTGGAGAGGGTATGCGCATGCGCAGTAAGGATGGTCACGCCGCACACCACCACCACCACCGGATTGAACTCCGCCATAAGATACTTCGCATCTAAAAAAATGCAAGAACTGTGGAAGCGGGCTCACCTTTCTTCTGGAGAGCTGCATTGTCTCCGCTGTGAAGAGTTTGTCCATTAGAAGTGCCTTGTTCACTCTCTTCTATATTTATTTATATATATTTACCCAAGTAAAAATGAAAGGAACAAAGTGTACAGACCCATCCATGCATAGTGTAATAGGTCCAAGACTCGAAGAATATACTATGCCACCGAGTTGGCACATCGCTCTTCAAAGGGATACTGAACAAAATTTTTGCCACCGAGCTTTTCAGCCAGACTGAAAGATTGAGTGCTGAAATCAGTAGGCACAAGCTTCATTTAAGAAATAATGAATTTAATGTGTTTTTCACAAAGTGGGGTGCCACCCATGCCTGCTGTCACCCGCATCTCTCAGTCCACTCTGTGGCCCATATTCACAAACCAAGCTTATTCTTATCATTCCTGTTCCCATAACATGCTTCATAAACAAATATGAAGCCAACATTCACAAACCAACCTGTTATCTTGTGTGCTGCTTACTGTTTCTATGCCCATTAAAAGCACAAGGACGATAAGAAAAATGAGAGATAAGAATGCTTTCGGGCAGGGTAAAGCCCCTAAATAGGGGAGACACAGCCACCGCTGAGAATCCTCCAAAAAGCTTCTCAAAAATATGTTAAATAAACTCTGTTTATTGGAGCAGTTGTCTTCAGAATAGAATTTCAATGTTCTCGTCATTTTTCTTCATTTTTCGTTCAGTGTCTCTTTAATGCTGGAGGACGCCACAGCCTCGTGTAGCACACGTGAAACCTCTCGAGGAGAGAAAGATACGACCCCTTCCAGTGAGGTGATGTGTATTATGTTCGGATTGAAAGATAAGACACTTGGGTTGTGGTAAGCCTCGATGCTCACCGGAGCCGAGACCACCGCGGGTTCAGGCTTAGCGAGCCACAGGGCCGCGTCTACCGTCGCCTGCTTACGTTTAGCGCACCGCTCCGCGCGCGCTCAGCTAGCAAAGGCGTTGAGCGCCGCGCGGCATAAACACAGTGTTCGATCAAACATATACACACAAACACTTTATTTGCCTTCTGCGGCACCCCAACACACACACAGTACACGTCCGCTCCCGGGGCACGGGGAAGCAAGAGGGCTTCCCACGCGGACGATACACCAAGGGGGCCGTGAGCACGTCTCAGCTGGCAATGGCGACCTTTGACACGCCGCTCGGGAAAAAGGTCCCTCGCGGCTATGCTGCGCTCTCTCGCGATGACCACTGGGCCTGGTCGCGAGAGTTAGGGCAATCTCCGTACGCGTGGGCCTCCGGCAAGTGCGACTCGGCGTGTTACGACCGCGCACGAGCACTAGGCACCGCTCTCTGGCTTAGCGTACGAACCGGAGCTAACACTGAGGTAAACACGCCTGCAAGGATGCCGAGGCACCCAGGCAGGCTACAGCCCAGCGATTCCCAAAGGGGACGTTGGACCGGAAGGAAATGCGTGCTTACCCAGCGGCGTCCGAGGAGGGAGCGTTCGTTCTGGCCTGCACGCGCGTCTATCCCGCCGTATTTCGCGGCTCCAAGACCGCGTGCAGCGCCACCACGAGAGCCGGCGCGTAGCGCAAGATGGCGCCACTTGCCGTCGCGGGAGAACGGGAGAGGGAAAGGATTCGCACGGCGAAATGCCCGCGCAGTGGCTTCGGGCGCGCCTCGGATCCCCACAGGGTGTAGAGGATAATAATGTTTTGAGCCTCTTCTAATTCAAGAGAGAGGGAGCTCCTTTTTTCCTGACTGTTGACCTTGCTGCCTCGAAAGAGCATATTTGGGGGTCACACATATTTGCAACACTAGCGCTCGTCCTGTCCCTCTCGTTCCTTTGAATATCTTTTTTTTTTTTTTTGTGCTCAAAAATTTTTCTTTGGCTAACCAGGTAATGTTTTCATATTAAAACTATTCTAGAAAAATAAACCAACAACTAGACTTGCCGTACAGTCAGCACGTGAGAATAGCCGCTCGGACACTGATGTTGCTGTGACTGACAGCTTGGTTGCTATGCAGATACCGTAAAATTTCGAGAGGCCCCGCCACGGTGGTCTAGTGGTTATGGCGCTCGACTGCTGACCCGAGGGTCGCGGGATCGAATCCCGGCCGCGGCAGCTGCATTTTCGATGGAGGTGAAAATGTTTGAGGCCCGTGTACTTAGATTTAGGTGCACATTAAAGAACCCCAGGTGGTCGAAATTTCCGGAGCCCTCCACTACGGCGTCTCTCATAATCATATCGTGGTTTTGGGACGTTAAACCCCAGATATTATTATTATTATTAAAATTTCGAGAGATGCCCTACTTCTGAAAGATTTGGTTTTGCCTGGTATTGGCATGACCTTCTAGTTTTTAAAACCCACTCGTGATGATAGCATCATTCCTTTAGGCGATAACGTCCGCAAAGACAAGGTTAGGTAACATGCGAGATTATTGGCCAATGGGTCCTGGCCATTCAAGGTCACTTGCAGAATCTACTAAACAACATGAGCTAGTTTGTGTCAATTTGATACAAATGCACTCGCATTAGTATCGTGTCAGCTCTAAGATTTCTGGTACTATTTCTGCCATAAAGTTTCATACTACAAAAATTGGAGCATAGTCAGGGCAATCCTTGAGCAACGTCTCCACCACCATGAGAATGATGGGAAGTACAGGCTTCCACTCTGCTTTGGGTGGATCAGTTTGCTTGCTGTAAGATTTGCTTGCTTCGGCAGTCCCCAGCTTCGACGGCCATGTCAGCCATATCGTCAACCTTTTGTTTGGCAGTGAATCATTGGTGTAGACAGGGGAGTTGGGGCCTTCAAACCCCCTCCCCCCTGAAATTTTTCAATTTTGCATGTGTATAAAGCATGCACGTGCACATGCAAAGGCTCGCACAAACATACATAAAGGCTTGTCCCCCTTTGTAGATTCTGCTGTTTCCACCCATCCACTGTGGACTTTCTTAGTGTTTGCTTATAATTTTGGGCCCTTTATTAACATAATTGTGATGCGACCAGGACCTGTTGATGTGCCGCTAGAGACCCTCTTCTCTGCCCTTTCCCGCTCTCGTTGTTCAAGTAGAGTGCTAATTGATCTGTTAAGGCACATGCAGCGCTTCTTTGGTCTCTTAAAAATTTTCTGTCATTGCCGTTCTTATATGCCTAACTCTGTGAACTGTAGCTATACATCTCTGCTCTAGACGTCGTGGGGGTCCAAAGAACGCCACTCTCGAAACACATGGAGACAGTAGATGCCGTCAGGCAAACCAACAACACATGTACATTTATTAACTTGTTTTTACATCACGGCGAGCACGCCTGCCGAATCTGATTCACAACTACTAACACGCTAAATAACGTTATAAAATGCAAATACAATACACAGAAAACATAACACTCGCAATGTACCGCAAATGCGGTGTCGTCGATGTTCAGTAATAATAATATTATCTGGGGGTTTAACGTCCCTAAACCACGATATGATTATGAGAGATGCCGTAGTGGAGGGCTCCGGAAATTTCAACCACCTGGGGTTCTTTAATGTGCACCTAAATCTAAGTACACGGGCCTGAAACATTTTCGCCTCCATCGGAAATGCGGCCACTGTGGCCAGGATTCGATCCCACGACCTTCAGGTCAGCAGTCGAGCCGACGTTCGACTCACCACGAGGTTTCTACAGGAAACGAGCTGCGGTATCGTCTCCATGGACCCACCACGGAAGACATCCATCTGCGCACACCGCCAAACCCCAAAGAGACTCGCTGCTCTTTCCTGCACACCGGCCTAACCTCCCAGGTGGCGCTGTTGGCGCCACCGCGCTAAGCCTACGTCGCGCGAGCACAGCACCACATCTCGCTCGGCGGCTGTTAATGCTAACTGCGGCTAATCCGCAAGGCGCGCATGCACCATGAGGCACCAATGACGTTACAGGGGGTAATAGCACCCCCACATCCCACAAACCTTGGATCAGCACATATCCCGGCATAAAAAGCTTAGAACACAAGTTTGTGGGGTCTGAAGATGTTGCCGCGCTCAGAACACATGGACACAGTTCACACCGTCCGGGCAACCAACACGTATACATTTATTAACCTCTTCTACATACAACGAGCTCGCCTGCCGAACTTGATACACAACTATAGTCGGATACAACTTAAGAAGACAGGAGAGGCCCCGCCCAGGCCACCGAAGCGCGGCAGCCGATCGCCTCCGCAACTAAAGAAATAGTCCCGCTCATGCATGCGCTGATGTTCTCCGAAGGCAGAGCCACCGGCCGTCCCGCTCACGACGTCAGTCCCGAGTGCGCGCCCATTGGTGCAGGCTTGTGTTCATCCGCCTTTGAGGAGGAAATGTCGCTGCCTTCTAAAGTTGTATCCGACTATAGTAACCCGCTAGTAACCTTATACAATGCCAATACGATACCTGGGAAACCTAATACATTCAAGACTACATTAGACATACAATGCACTGTGAATGCGGCGTCGCCGATGTTCGACTCACCACGAGGGGCCCATGGGAAACGAGCCGCAGTATCGTCCCCCACAGACCCACCACAGGAGACGTCCACCCACACGCGCCGCCAAACTCCAAAGAGAGTCACTCCTGTTTTCTATGCACCGGCCTAACCTCTCCACAGTGGCGCCGGCAGCGCCACCACACTAACCCTAACCCGCGCAAGCACAGTGCCACATGTACCTCGGCGCCCGTTTAACCTAACTGCGGCCTATCCGCGAGACACGCATGTGCCATGAGGCGCAAACGGCTTTACAGGGGGTGATAGCACCCCCACATCTCCCCCAACCTTAAATCAACACATATCCTGGCAAAAAAAAACTTGAAACAAACAGCTACACAAGCTCTACGAAAGAAGACAACACATATGGATGTTGCGTAAATGTCCCTAAAGAATGTCCATGCACCGCGACACAGCAACTGATCGACACCGCTGCACTGGCTCGACAACTTGACCTCCGTCCCGGGATCACAAGGCAACGTGGCTGTTGGCGCAAGAGAGCGTTGCTCACGCCGACACATCCTCTGGTTGCGGGCAACACTCACGAGGGCTCCAGTTTGAAGGCAGCTGCACAGGTCACACACATCACCTCTGCCAGAGATGTCTCAGCCACATTCCCCGCCAGTGGCGAAGGCGATGTGCAAAAGACAGCCAACCGTGGGTTACATCACTCCTGCTGTGTACACTGAAAAAACTCTTGACAGAACGGTGCAGTAGGACAAAGAGAAGGGACGCACGGGCACATCGCCTACGTGGTACGATGTTCAGTTTGGCTAGCAAAGATATCGACGGCAACTGAGACACCAAATTCAAGTGAACAAAGGTTGCTTCTCTCCATTTAATTGTGCCATGCAAGCTAAAATGAGGGAAGCAGAGTGCAACACCTCAACGCCACAACCCAACGGGTTGTGTCCCACGTGCAACAGGCAGCTCCGCAGAGCCTTAGGCCTAACGAGCCGCTCGACAACAACCGGCATCCAGCAAGCACCCCGCACAGGCGCAGAAGAGGCATCCCCGAGGAGACATCAGATCTGTGAGGTGGCCCTACGTGCTCGCTGCACACAGCAGCTTACCAAGCGATCGGTGTCTGCCATCCCTGACAGTGTCACGACACGCCGGCGTCAAGTTGCAATACAAGACAGCTATGATGCCCGTGGCCCCTGGCCACCCGGCTCCCTGAGCCGTGACTCCCAGAATCAGAGAGACAGAAGAAACTATTTACAGAAAACTTGGACCACCTACGAGGCTTCCATACTCACTCGCTTGTCTACAATCCACGTGCTCTATGCCTCGCTCTCCCAGAATGCAGACCACGTGGCTCTCGTACCGACAACTCAACGACGTTCTTAAAAAAAAAATCAACCACTTTTGAACAGAAAAAAAAGCTCTTAGCGTGCCGACAAGTTCAATTACACCACAGCAACTGATCTTCTAGCTCTCAAGAAAGCACGCCGCCAACACAAGCAATGAAGATCGCCCTAGGCCTACTCTAGCCTGGCTCACACAAAGGTTGCCCCGAACTGTGAAAACTGTCATACAATGGATCCAAGAGCTCCACGTTGGGCAGCCAGTGTGGGGTCTGAAGAAGAACGCCGTTCTCGGAACACACGGAGACAGTAGACACCATCGGGCAAACCAACAACACGTGTACATTTATTAACTTGCTTTTACATCACGGCGAGCTCACCTGCCGAATCTGATACACAACTACTAACATGCTAAATAACCTTACACAATGCCAATACAATACACAGAAACCATAATACTCACAATGTACCATGAATGCGGCGTCGCCAACGTTCGACTCACCACAAGGGTTCCACGAGAAATGAGCTGCGGTATCGTCCCCATGGACCCACCACAGGAGACGTGCGCACACCGCCAAACCCCAAAGAGACTCGCTATTCTTTCCTGCATGCCGACCTAACCTCCCAGGTGGCGCTGTTGGTGCCACTGCGCTAAGCCTACATCGCGCGAGCACAGTGCTGCATCTCGCTCAGTGGCTGTTAATGCTAACTGCGCCTAATACGTGAGGCGCAACTGCGCCTAATACGTGAGGCGCGAACAGCTTGAGGGGGGTAATAGCACCCCCACAATGTCGTGAACATGGGGTGTGCCGACGTTTCAGCAAGCGGACGGGTCTTCTTCAGGGCGGCAGCTGCTTTCCTTGTGTGTATGTAAATGCTTCTCCTCCAACCCAAGCAAAAGAGGAGGACAGGGCTACTGCAAAGACAGGGGAGAAAGGAGCGGAATGTTGTAGCTGGAGTGTTTCCTGCTGTAGCCTTAAATTGTAGCTGCAATCAACTAACGGTGTTTCCGAAAGAGCCCATTAGAAACCTTCATGGATAGCAATTCAAAATCCCTGTGCCATCCAAAGAAACCGCCTTTCCCTCCGCTTTTCTATTGCTTCTATGTGCGCCCCTACTTTTAAGAAGATTCTTCTCAATTCTCTGGTATAAAGATTCACCGTAAGGCGTACAAAATCAGCTATGAAAGTGCTGCACAATTTCACCATCTCCATGCGTTCAAACTCCTTCAATCAGCATCAAAGCATTAATTTAAGTCTCTAAATGTAGTGAGGTGTGCCTGTTAAGTGGCTACCACGAAGGGCTTTGTCTATAATTACGAAATTTATAGCGCGGAGCTTCTACACAGGGGACAAAGGAACACGACGAGCACAAGCGCTAACTTCCAACTGACGTTTAATATCTGCGCTCGCAAATATCTACAGTGAAAGAAAGAAAATAAAAGAAGAAACAGCTACAGCCACTCATCTGATTAGCACCACACGTGTTCGTTGCATTGCACTTTTACCAGCTGCCATCAAGATATCCCATTTCTCTTTGGGATAAGAGAAGGGATGGTGCGCTGACACACTCGTAATCACCGCGGTTCATTGCTGCGGCTTCTATTATTTCGCGCGTGCACCGGTCTTTGTCTCTAAACAACACTGCCGTATTGTCAAAGTACGGTATGCACCCACACTCCTGGCAATGTTGCCCCAGGTGCCCTTGTCTTCCTTTTGCCACGTTGCCGCTGTGCTCCCTTAAACGGTTGTTGAGGCATCTTTCCGTCTGCCCGACGTATTTTCTGCCACACGACAGCGGTATCCTGTACACAACACCTTCGGCGCAGGCGACGTATCTGTTCTTGTGCTGTGTATTGCATTTCCTTTTTTCCTTTTTTACTGGTGAAGTCAGGTTGCATAAGTTCGTCAATTTCTGGGGGGCTGACATGACGACCCTGACGCCTGCATTTTCGCCAATCTTCTTGAGACGGTGTGACGTTGAGTGCAGATATGGAATTACAGCCACCTTCCTTTGATCTCGTTCCTCGTTTTTGTCCGTTTGATCCCGCTGACACGCCTTCTTCGTCTTGCGCAGAAGAACCTCAGCTACAGCTACGGTCAAGTGCTCTGGGTAGCCTGCTGCAGCCAAGCGCTGTATCTGACAGCCAAAGCTTTCACTGATACGGTGCAAGCAGGACTTCTTGAGTGCATTAAGCAGACACATCTGTGCGATTCCCCGTTTTACAAGTTTTGTGTGAGCAGACACGAACGGCAAAAGGGGTTTCCTGCTCCGTGGCTCGTAGATCCAGCACACATGGCGGGGGGAAAAAAGCAGCTTTAGGTCAAGGAATTTGAGCATGTTATTTTCAGGCATTTCGTGCGTGATTTGCAAAGGCTGGAGGCACCTTTCAAATGTCTTTATCATTTCTGCCACTTCATCATGAACATGTTCCACGTTACTGTTAATTATGACCAGAAAATCATCCACAAATCTGAAAATTTTTGCGACGCTGAATCCCGATAGCTCTTCATTTAGCTTCGTGTCAAGCGTGGCCAAATACAGGTCACTGAGCACTGGCGCTATGCATGATGACCCTATGCACACTCCGGCTTTCTGCAGGAACACTTGGCCATCCCATTCTACAAAAGTAGACGTCATGTAGAGGGACAATAAATCTAGAAACCGCTGCGGAGCCACATTACATTTTTCTTGAAAGGCCATTGCCCCGTACTCAAAAATCTTCTCATCCACGCATTTCAGAAGCTGGTCTTGAGGGAGGGTGTAATATAAGTCTAACATCCACTGAAAAGGCATAAAAGCCTTCCTTATCGTGTTCAGCCAGGAATTCGATGACTTGTTCTGAGTTTTTCGTTGCAAAGGGGTCGTTGATTTCGAGCAGGTTCAGACCATACTGTAGGAATCTCGCTACACACTTCTGCCAGGTGTGTTTTTCCGAGACAATTACTCTGAAGGGCGTGTCCACTTTATGGGTTTTTGCGCTGAAAAACATTTCAAGACCCAGTCTACTGCTGCTTTCTATTGTCTTCACCAGTCTTGGAAGATTGAGTTGCTCACACAGCTCCTTCGCTCTGGCCTTGACACGCTTCAGGCTGACTTTGTCACACTTTTTTAACACCGATCCAATAGCCTCACCAGCTTTCATACGGTAGACAGCGTGTGAAAAAACACCAAATCCACCTTGTTTGTCTGCGGTCACCACGCATAATCACCGCAGCAATGAACTGCGGTGATTACGAGTGTGTCAGCGCACCATCCCTTCTCTTATCCCAAAGAGAAATGGGATATCTTGATGGCAGCTGGTAAAAGTGCAATGCAACGAACACGTGTGGTGCTAATCAGATGAGTGGCTGTAGCTGTTTCTTCTTTTATTTTCTTTCTTTCACTGTATATATTTGCGAGCGCAGATATTAAACGTCAGTTGGAAGTTAGCGCTTGTGCTCGTCGTGTTCCTTTGTCCCCTGTGTAGAAGTTCCGCGCTATAAATTTCGTAATTATGGATTACCAACTAGCCCGAAGCAACGCCTTGCTGGCTTTGTCTAGTATCTAGCTTTGGGATCCAAACCTGCGTAGAACAAATTGTTCAACATCGGTGTTCTTGGAATGCAGGTGTTTGGTGACGTACCTTAATTACTCGAATCTAGGCCGACCCCGATTCTAAGCCAACCCCCTAAAGTCCGAAGCCCGAAAAAAAAAAAAAAAAAACTTACATCGAATGTAGGCCGGGTAAAATTCACAAAGAGAAAACATTTAATGAAAATATGAAGATGAAACGGAGCAGTTGGTTCATCATCAAGATGCCGCGCTCATTCCAAGTCGTCGTCGCTGATCTCTTTGTCGCTGTCCTCAAACAGTGCGCAATCCCCGGTGCCATCAAGCGCATTTGATATGCCGCACTTCTTGAAAGAGCACACGATCAAAGTTCCTGGGATGTCGTCCCAGGCTGCAGCCACCCAGCCTGCCAACTGAGACAGTGATGCCTGCTTGATGCGGCCCGTCGGCGTCAGCTGGTGGTCCTCGGTGCTTAACCAGTCCGTGTATAATCCCCGCAGGCGATCCTTGAATGGCTTGTTTTACCGTGGACCAATAAAAGCCATCCTCGTTGCGGCGCACGCGAAGAGCTTCTCCCATTGGCCCCTCCAGCGACGAACATTCTTTTCGTCCACTCCAAAGTCCCGCCCGGCTTGAACGTTGGAGGACGACTCCGCGGCTAGCACAACTTTCCTTTTATATGCCGCACTATAATGACTACGCTCCTTTGGCGCCATTGAGCTACGCCACACACAGCCCACTCGAAGCGAGACTCAAACTGACGAACGGCTCGCCTCAACACTTGCCACAAAGATAAAAATGGCGGCCTCGCGTGCGTACTTAAGCCAGGTGTTGGCCCGGCTACTAACGGCTACAATACTGTCTAGGTGGCGCTAGTTTTGCAACACTTTTCTCAATGAAAAATGGCGCGTTTTTCAAAATCCTCGAATCTAAGCCGACCCTGGAGTTTGATACAAAGAAATTCTGAAAAATCTATCGGCCTAGATTCAAATAAATATGGTATGTCACTCTGCTGCAAAGTGATGATGTGTGGTAATTCTGACTGGATGTTCAATCTTGGCATGCCTCAGATTTTAATATAACAGTTTTTTCTAAAATGCGTATGATGTGGGCCTGCTAATGTCACATAGGTGTTTGTGCCACTGTGGACTAGAGGACACTACTAGCCGAAGACGAAGTTGAAGTGTCTCGGGCTTAGATCGATGGTGTTGCACTTGTCATAGTGCGTAAATGCCACACCTCTTACGTATTGTAAATATACTGTAAATACTGCAACTCTTCGCGTAACAATATAACTTGAATTGGCACTTTTTTTGTGGTGCAGTTAAAAAGGAATGCCACCACAAGAAACGATATGCTCACTTTTGTGATACTTCTTGACCACAAGTGGTAATCGTAATGCTCACTCATACGTGGCTATTGGCTACACCATTTCCTGCCTCTGCACACAGTCACCACATAAGGGTCTTGGTTTTTGTAAAACCGTAGTGGTCAAAATGTGGCAAAACAAGAACAATGTTCATTACCTCACTTGAAGTGTCAGAAAAATGGAATAGTCTGTAGTTATACATGCCCTAAATAGCAGTCGCCCTTGTGCAGTGGTGAGTGATCCCGATTTACAAATAATTGGTCGACCGCTGTGTGAATGCATGGAAGATTTTGTTGTCTTCATAAATATTTGCGTATGATGCAATGATGAGCAAAGTAACTTAACAGGTGCAGTGGGCTAATAATAATAAGTATAACCTCGTTACAACGGATCTGCTTACAACAGACATTTGGATACTACAGACCAATTTGCAGTCTTATGCAAACTTCCCTAGCTGTTCTATTGATTGAGCTTCATTTACAACAGATTCTGGTACAAGGGACATTCGGATATAATTGACTAAAATGTGAGGCCAGCAAGGTGGTCGGACCCTTTACAGCGGACTTTTCTACCATGCACAGACATTCCAAATTCAATAACTTCCGACTTGAAACATTGCTTGGCATACTTTCGGGATGGGAACTGCACGCTAGACATCGACGTACCGATTTAAGAACAAAGGCCACCGATCTCCGGTCTGTCAATGATCAGTTATGCCTAGCCGTGGCAGCAAAAAATCGGCGCGCAGCGTGTTTGTTCTTGCGTTTTGGAGTGCCGACGCACGAAATTGCTAGCCGCTGCCTCCACTGCTCCGAGCGGGGGCTGCACAGTCAGCTCGGCAGTGGGCTACGCTGCCGAAGCATAAATGCCCATCCGCGCTTGCGACAGAGCACATTGCAGCTTCTTCGCTGTTCTTGCTCGCAAAGTTCGAATTCATCTCATACATGGGTGCCGTGAGCGTAGTTAGGCCTAGCCATGACTTCAAGCAGAAACCTCGGTTGCAATGTGCATGGCCGCAGTGCGAGATGTTTCAGAGTACGTCATGCTCGATCGCGAGTACAAAGAGTTGTCCCCGGATGGCCATCGTCACGAGGTACGATGTGCTGATGGGCAAAACCCCTAACCGCGGGTGCGACGAGTCCGAGACGCGTGTCTGCAACGTGTGTGACAAGTGCGGCACGATATTGTAATCTGACGATTGAGCTTCAGCTTGAAGCTGCCAAAATAAAGCGTAATTATGTTCTAAATGATCGTCGACCCGTGAACACAGAATGAGTGCGAACGTATCACTGAGTAGTGCGATTTTCGACAGCCATGACCTCGCGACGCGCATGCAGCAGACGACGCCCTCCCGGAGCAAGCATCGGATTGGCAGCAGCAGCCAATCGGAGGCCTCGAAACGAACGTCAAACATTTGCTTTTTGTACACTTTCTTCTGAATGGAGGAGCTAGCTGAAGTGGGGAATTCGAATACAGAGAAATACTCTTTCCAACGAGCCCAGAATGGTGGCACCCGGTTGCCCCATAGCGGAGCTACAATTTTTTGAAGAACGCTATTTTGTTTTTGTTTTTTGTTTATTTTTGCGATTTCCGAATTAATTCTTGCCACATTAGCAGGTGCAACAAATTTTTTACAGCACTTCTATGTGGCTTCCGTTCTTTGACCGCGTTTTTGACTCTTAATTCTCTCCGGTTATAACAGACCCATTCAGCGTTTACATAAAAGTCTGTTGTAACAGTACTCGGATTTTACATACTTCCTTTACAACAGACCAAAATCCTCTTCACTTATGAAGGTCTGTTGTAATGGGGTTATATACTACTAGCCGTTTGAATGTAGGAACAATACCAGATGATAGAAAGTTCTTTATGTTTGATGGGTGCTCCTTATGCATTTCTTGACTAATACTGGGGTTGCCTAGTGGTCGGACATTTCAACAAGTATTTTTATGGCGTTTTTTCCTGTCACTCTGTTCCGCCATGTTTAAACCATACGCATTGTATTTCACTGCCTGATGTGATATCAAAACGTGGTTTAGTTTCTTTGTTGCTTGGCTTAAAAACTAAATCATCACCTGGACCAGAGTGTATACCAAATGCTTTACTTCACATATATGCTAGAACATATTATAGCAAAAGAGTTTAACACATTCCTCACTGTCTTCCGTCTGAACACCGGCATGCTTTTCATAAAAGTCTGTCTACCATTACTCAACCAACCAGTGCACAACTTCGCAAGTGTGCTTGACAAGTCCGAACAAATTGACCCAGATTTTAAGAAAGCTCTTGATCTTGCTTCACATTCTCACCTTATCTAAATACTCAAATTGATTCACCTGCCATCATACCTAATTAATTTGATAACTGCCTACTTGACTAACTGTAAAAGTTTTATTGAAATTGACAGTAATTTTTCAGGTGAGCTTCCTGTAACCTCAGGTGTTCCACAAGGCAGTGTCGTAGGGCCTTTATTATTTCTAAATTATAATAATGACATTGTTGAGGCAATTAAATGACCCGTGCAGATCAGGCTGTTCATTGACGGGTGCGTGTTGTTGAACGAAATAGCCTGCAGTGAAGATCAAAGCACACATAATTCAAGCCTTCAAAACATAGCACCGTGGTGTTCCACACGGCATATGTAACAAAATGCTAACAAATCGGTTTTTATAAAAATTACTAGAAAATCTCACAATTTATTTTTTTCCTACAGCATTGCTTCTACACCTCTCACAGATGTTCGTGAATACGAGTATCTGGGTATCACAATAACCAACAGCTTATCCTAGAACGCCCATGTGTCTCAAGGCAGCCTTCTGAAAGCGCTGCTTTCTGGGACATAAAATAAAACGCTCCCCCAATAACTCAATTAACAGCATATTACTTATTCATTCATCCTAAACTAGAGTATACATCTATTGTGTGGGATCCTTATCCCAAATCTAACACTGATGCTCTGGAAATGATCCAACGCAAAACAGCAGTCCAATTCGTTTTTTCCAAATATCGCTTAACCGACTCACCAAGCAGCATTATGCTAGCTAATAACATCCAAACATTGAAATTACGAAGGAAAATTCACAGAGTTAAATTTATTTTGTTGCTGAAGAACAATCATTTTTCTATTAGTCCACACCCTTCCTTAAAGCCACTTGTCGCATGCTGAATGAGGCATCACCATCCTTAATGCCTTATCTCATGAGAACTAACCTTTTCAAATACTCCTTCTTTCCTCGTACCATAACCAACTGAAATTAGCTAATTTATGCAGTGTTGACGCTATTGATGCAATAAGCTGTTGATTATGTTGCTTTTTGTGCACCTTTTGTACATTATGTTAATCTGCTAATGTTATTTGCACCTATAATATTGTTGTGCAATTGCAATATTGCTTGTTATTTTAAGCTTCCTCCTTTTTGCACTGTGTTTTCGATCTTGTTAAGGGGGGACGCGGTTTTCGTATCGCAAAAAATGGCAAAAAAATCGATTTTCTGAAAATCAAGTTTTCAGTTTCTGGAACCCTTTTTCTATCTGATTCCAAAATATCTACACTGAAAACCACCCAGAAGTGCTTCGAAAAGTTTGTTTTGCCCTCCGAGGTGGCGAAAATTATTGTGGAAATCGCAAAAAAAGAGCGATTTTCAAAAAATTGTAGCTCCGCGATGGCGTGACCGCGAACCAACTTCTTGGGCTTGTTCGAAAGGGCATTTCTCCGCGTTCAAATTCCCCGCTTCAGCTGGCTCCTCCATTCAGAAAGAAGCGCACAAAAAGCAAACACTAGAGAGTCGTTCCGAGGCCTCCGATTGGCCGCCTCCGCCATGTTGCCCCAGCGCGCCTCGCCATTGGTCCGATGCTCGCTCCGGGAGATCGTCGTCTGCCGATTGCACGTCGCGAGTTCACGGCTGTCGAGAATCGCGCTACTTCGTGACACGTTCGCAATTGTTCTGTGTTCACGGCTCGACGATCACTTAGAATATAATTACGCTTTAGTTTGGAGCTGCAAGAGGAAGTTCGATCTGATTACGATGGTGCGCCGCGCTCCTAGCGAACATCGCAAACGCGAGTCTCGGACCGACTCTAGCGTTGACTTCAGCGTCGGATTCGCGGTTAGATGTTTTGATTTCTGCTTATCAGCACTTCTGACATCGTGACGAAGGCCATCGCGGGACGACTCTTTGTACTCACGACCACGCATTACGCACTTCGAAGCAACGGGCACCACGCCTGCGTACCTACTGCTCGGAGTCGTCTTTAGGCCTAACTCCGCTCACGGCGCCGTTTAGCGAGACGAACCTCGAACCTTGCGGGCAAGAACGCGCTAGCGTATCCGCGGCTATGTGCTTCTTCGCAAGCGAAGAAGCACATTGCTCGCCGGCATTTCGGAACCGCGGATGGGCGGATCGTCACCGTAGCTTCGCATTCGCGAATCGTCACCGAACGCCGCCACCAAGCACATCACGCGCCGGCACCACGGACCCCGCGGCCGAGCACTTCGCGGTCAGAGTGCTGTCAATAAGCACTAGTGATGTAATTTAGACGTGCTTGGAGCCGTGCTTGGTATCGCCGCAGGCGTTTATGAATGTTCTGAAACAATGAAAGCCTCGTAGACTAGCGTTGCCGCGATCGGCCGAATGATAATACGTTTCATACGCGAGAATGGCAAAAGAACGTGTATGAAGCAGGGGGACGAATTTTTATCTGCCCGACTTGCGTCACTGAATAAACTGCTCAAAAATCCCTGTGCCACTAACATCTTGGCCATAACTGTTTGTTATTTGGAACGAAGGCATCGGCTATCACGGTGTGAGCCATTTTCTGTCACAACAAACCTCTCTCTTTATAAAAAATATTCAATGATTAATTATAATCAATAAGCAAGACATAATTATGCTAATGTCAGCATAAATACAAGAAATATGTGTAATTATTTCAGTATATGGCCTTATTAGATTGCAATATCTTCTTTTCTGTCATGTCTATCACACCACTCCTTCATACAGAGAACTTGGTTTGAAATCCATACTGGTTTTTTGTAGATCAAAAAAAGAAGGAGGTTATGAAAAAAGAACAAAGGCACACTGGAGAAAGGCCACATGTCCAAGAAGTGAAACACCATAAAAAAAACCAAAGACCACAATCTTTAGGTGTTTTAGAGAAGGCCAAACTTTAAACGCAGTTTTCTCAATACTGTTTTTTTGGCATGTTGCTCAGCTCGTGGAGCAGATATCTTGGCAACTACTACACAGATTTTGATTCCGTTTTTTTTTTCTTTTAATCCTTGAAGTCTTGTTGACAGGATGACATTATTCTTTACTTTGCTTAGGGCACAGTTTCTTTTTGTATGTGATAATTAGTGCATGAGAAGTTCTGATGCAATACATGAAGCTGATGGGGATGTTATTTGTAAAAAAACTAAAAGGAATAGACAATTTTTAATAATGTCATCCTGTGTAGTGTTCTTTTGAGTAAAGATCAAAACCACTTGGACCTTCCTGGCATGTTTTGTTACAATGCTAGGCTTTTCACCAGCAGAGTATGTCATCAGATTATGTAACATAGTGTAATTTGAAAACTACTCGAGATATCGCAATGAAACTTCATATATAGCTATTCGAGACACTCTTCAGTGTGCCTGCCAGATTTCATTACTCTAGGTCAACAAACAAAAAAGTTTTTTTCGATCGCCACCTCCCCCCTTAAAGGAGTACTGACACAATTTTGAAGTGCAGCAAAACGGACGTTTTTGGTTTCCTTGGCATGTAGTGTTAACGCTCTCCCCACACTGCATCCGGGAAACACGTATAAATATTTAAGTTTGATTTTAAAGTTTTCATCTCACAGCATCTGCAAGGCAGCTTCACCGCATGGAGAGCCCTATGACGTTTCAAGTCAGCTCACTTGGTTTGCGAAGTATGGGTTCTGCATGCAGCCTAAATCACAGAAATCGCTGTCGGAGGCACTGGACGACAGTTCACTTATCATGAACGACGTTCGACTGACAACAAAGGACAGCAGGTGCATATTTCGTGGGCTGCAGTCTGCCCGTGACGTCACGGGCAGACTTGACAAGTCACTATGAAGCCGCCCTCTCGAAACCGAAACCGAAACTGCTGGTTGAAAGAAGCGGTAATAAAAATATATGCAATGCATCCCTAGGCACCACGACACTCTTTTTAGGGTTCTCGACACCCGTGCTTTCATTTAGAGCAACAACCCGAAAAATTTTAAAATTCATGTCAGTACTCCTTTAAAGGAGTACTAACACGAATTTTAAAGATTTTCAGGTCGTTGCTCTAAATGAAAACACGGGTGTCGAGAACGCTAGAAAGGGTATCATAGTACTTGGGAATGCATTGAATATATTTTTAATACCACTACCTTAAAGCAGTAATTTCGATTTCAATATCAAGGGAGTGGCTTCACAGTAATGTGTCAACACAAGTCACAGGAAGACTGCAACTCATGACATACTAACAACAGCTGTCAGTTTGCTGTCAGTCGCACGTGGTTCACGTAAAGAACGACGAGTGAATTGTCATCCAGAGACTGTGACAGCGATTTCTGCGATTTAGACTGCATGCAAGACGCAGATTTCACAAACCCAGTGAACTGACGAGCGTTTCTTTTCTCACAGACTCCATCCGGGTAACTTGAGATCTGGAGACTTTTCGTCCGCTTGCTCCTTGAAAATCCCTGTACGTCTGGGTACTACCTAGGCAACTGTTTATCCCTAAGAAACCCAGCCACTCAGCTGCTTGTTAAGCGCGCGCGGATGGTGATCTGCGGCCGAGGTGTGTTTACTTTCCGTCCGTTCCAGTTGTTACACCCATCGAACGCTTCGAGATTGCCCCTTGCTTTAGTTAAAGGGCCTCGCAATTTCTGAAGATGCCGATCTTGTAGACGACGAACTTTTTGCATGTGGGTACGCATTTGTACTTATAGTAGCGTAGCTGAAAGAGGCGGAGCGCACGTGTTGCGTCCGGGACGCGTGTTCACAGTGAATGCGCTGCGGGCTCAGCTCCCCGAGTGACAATCCACGTATGCTGGCGAAGTGAGAGTCAAGTGCGCTCCGTGAGCGACACCCTGGACGTTAATTTAGCAACTGTTAATCGTTACGTCTGGGCGTAACGCTAGACACCGCCTTTACATCGCGTTTGAGCCCTATGGGTATTAAATTTATGAACAGCGATGGCCGCCTTCTTCAGCTTGAGTAAAAGACCCAATCATGATCAAGAAATTCGATGTGGATCAGGCCCGATTGTGATCGAAAGAGGTTGTGTGACACCGGTATTATGTTTTTCACCGCTTGTCTGAAAAGGCTGAGTGAGGAAATCGGTGTCATATTCTCAAAACGCTGCCTAATGCATCCAGCAAAGCTGCTGTTGTCGTGGCAGTGAAATCATGCCAGCTAGACATGTATTCAAATGTGCATGGTCATTCTTTTAGAACTGATCTGTTTCATTGGGCTGTAGTTTTCCTGCAAATTATTCGATTTTAATGCAGCTTACGGTCAAAGATTCAGGAAGGATGAAAATTTACTGTCTCGTCCCATTTTTTTATGCACAGTGCAAAAAAAGAAAGAATAAATAAGAAATAAGGAAAAGTGCAAAAAAAAACTCTGAATGTCATGCGGCATGCCACACACGACTCGTAAAGGTTTCTAAAACTTATAAATCACTTGCCCTACCGCAGGTGTTGAAATGACCACCCTGCATGATCACACACTTTTTAATGCATTTATTAGCATGCACAAATTTTAATGGACAAGTGGCATCGGTATTGCAAATTATTTGACACCATGATGCTGTCACCACATGCTCTAACTAGGACTGTTATATTTTTCATATTAGTGTAACGTAAAAGTTGCCCATGCAGACTTGCAGGGAGTACTGAAAAACCCAAACGACATTACAGACAAGCACAAGCAAGGTTTGGGGCTTTGCGTAGGCAGAGTTGCTTTGGGGAACGCAGCATATAAATATGCAAGAATTGGGCACACACCCAACAGCCAGTATCAAGCATGCTCTTTACCTTTCCAGTGAGTTCGTAAAAACTTGCTTCACAATAGGTAAGCAGATATAAACACATCACAAAGTTGAGTAGAAGTTTTGTTTTATCTGTTAGCAGGATACTGCAGGCCTTGAGCCCAGAACAGCAGGGCAAATGAACAGATGTAGTTATATACTTAACCCTGTAAAACCCAGTGTATCATATATGATACATTAAAAATAATGCCTCAAAAGAGGTAATAAGCCCGTCAAAGCTTCATGGAAAAGCCATTATTGCATATTTAACATGTTATAATGAAGTTACACTGAGTTATTCATTTAATGAAATTAATTAATTTTAATTAAAAGTAATTAAGTTATGATCGAAATAAAATTTCACCCTTTTTTTTCTTAAAATGAACTCTACAGGAAGAGTAATTATGCTGAGTGTTTTTTCAGAATTTTTCTGCAGGCGGAACGCCTCTTGGGCATTACAGGGTTAAGTTCCTGTGTAGTAACGCCCTCATATTTCAAGTATCATGAATTACCAACTCACCCAATCAGCCATTCTGTTAGGTATAGTGGATGTGTGTGCATGTGTGTGTGTAAATAAGTAATGAACATAGAAAAAAAATAGTTGGTTTAATAAACACATGAAGCACAAGGCTAACGAATACACAATAAGAATAAACAATGATCAATAAAAACATATCATTCGCATGCACCAACATCATAAACAAATGTACGACATGGAAGAACCATACAGGTGTATTACAGTTCAAGATTCATAGTTCTCATTCTCTTTGTGGACTGGTGGTAGTTTGTCCCAGTCACTCGATCGTTGAAAAAAAAAAGTGTTTAAATGTCTTAGTGATCTCATTCATCTGATAGCTACAGGGTATAGATACGTAAAATGCAGCGATCATAGGCTAGTGAGTGCAATCCTTGCCCCCAGTTTGAAGAACACACACAAAAAAAAATAACCACTAATGCACAGGCCAACCCAGGAAAAAAACAGAATACTTTAGAATTCCCCTAGAAAACAAATACGACACCTTAGAACAAGAAGAAACAAAAGACATAGAGGAAACCACAACTAGACCGATTTCTGAATCTGTAGTCGAAGTTGGAGGTAAAGCATCAATGCAAGAAGTAAGCAACATCTCTTGAACCACAAAAGACTGGATAAAGAAACAACAGATAAGTGGGTGGGCATAGATAAATAGAATTTGCTTAGCTATTAAAGCTATCAATAAGTATAAGCCCAGTGACATATGGAATTATGATATCAAAGAGCAGTGAAAAAGGTGATGGCATCGAAACAGCTACCAGGCAACTCTATAGGAAAGACCGAAATGCATGCAGTGAAAGATAAGCATGGCAATATTAATGGTAAACTGAATGATGTGGTAAACTGAATGAGTGCATCACTTGTTACACCACTAAAACAAGATAATTTATGAGCTCGTGGCGATTTCTATTCAGGCCACATGGTTTTGAGAACACTGAAGAACTGTTTTTGGTGCAAAGTTAAAAAAAGCAATTTGTACCATTCTTTTCCCTCTTAATAACATACTGCCACGAAACCAAGGCGAATAAAAGTCCTTGATTACTTTATCAATAAAAACTGATTCAGTGTTTCAGATTAGCAAGCCTTTAATGTTGAAGTAAGGCCCGTATTCTGAAATGCTCCTTGCCTCAGCGAGGAGGCCATAACTGCTTCAGGACGCCTTGCCATGTATTCTATAACGCTTCTTACCAAGGTTCCCTCACTGAGGCCTTCCTTGGTGCTCTCTTGAGTTAAGGTAGCACTAGGGCAACCTTCGTGCCTCCTTACCTCGCTCCTCGCACTAAAAGGGTGCTTCTCTGCAGTACTTTGTCAGTGACACTGTGTCCGATCTTTTTTTTTTTTTTTCGATCGATTCCTTGTACTTCTGCACGAGCTCTGTAATTATATCCTTCCCATTGCCGATCAAAAATTGCTTGTCGGGCATGTTTTTTAATGTGCGGCTGAACAGCGGCCAAAATTTTTCATTAATTTTTCATGAAGAGGACAGGGTACACAGAGACGACGAAGATGGAATGCTTACTGCCAACTCATGCTTTGCACCTCAAAGGGTTAAACATTCTTTAGCGAGACCCGTATTACACCTTTGAATGCGTACCACCCTGTGTTTGTGACATCATATACTACGTCCTACCTTCCCGTGCAGGCAGTCAAAAACAAATGGTGATCCTCCTGCACACAAATCGTTATTGCAGTCACTGCTGTCGGGTTCCCAAAAGCTGTCGAAGCTCACTGCAGTGTCAAATGAAAAAGAACCACATGTCCTGCATGGTTTCCTACTTGTCATTCGGGCTGGCTATCACAGGAAAATATTAGCAACTGTCTTAAAACGGGCGAAATTCAGTGAAAACAGCTCTCAGTGGCACAAAATAAACTTCATACCAGTAAGCACACATAAAGTGAGAACAGCTAAAATGCAAGCATTTATGACAAGAGAAATCAACAAGAAAGGAGACATGGTGAGAAAAAAAATTTCCACACTCCATTAACATTGGTCCTTGCCTTATTAACTGAAACGTCATGCTTCCTTGTTTAGAGGGTACAGGTATATGTGGCTTTGTTGGTAGGTGGGCAGCTGCAATTTGAAAACAACTACATTTTTCCATTTGTGTGAATGTAAAAAAAATGCTGAAAGTACACGGTAAACCATTCATGTGTGTCACTTTGTGAACCATTAAAGCAGCATATGCGGAATCGGCAACAGACAGGCAGGTACACTCTTGCGACAGAGCATCGCAAAAGCAAAGGTAAGGGATGAAGCAACACAATAGTCAAAGGTCACAGGTTCTCAGTCAGGAAACAAACCAAACAACATAAGCGACATTCCCATTTCTGTTGTTTTGATGTCAAGTACAAGAGCAACACATGAAAAAAAAACTAATTTCAGTATAACAAAGGAGCAAGCATTTGCAGCTACAAATGTTGGTTGTGTGCATCTGCTCTAGTCTGCAAATGGCAGTTGTAGGTAAAAGAAAGTGCAGTAGCAATTGAAGGGGTGCATTCGCGGAATGGTGAAAGTTAGAGTGCTGGGCTGAACTGAACCAAATGAAGTATCCCATGCCTATAGAAGTGTGTCACCCATCTAGAAGTTAAATGTACCATCTAATCTAATGATGGTGCATTCAACTTCACATTTTGCATTAAGCCAGTTATAAAGTCTCATGACCAAAGGAAAACTTGTCCTAAAAATTCGGCAGATCCCACGTACCGTGGGAGTCGATGTTATGCGAAGCATGCAGCGGGTAGGTGACTGTGGCGTAACATTTTACTGAGCGACACGTTACAAAATGATGCTAAAGATTTGTATAAATTTAATACGGACACATATATATGTTGAAGAGCCGCATATATATTATATAACCAGTTCTTTACGGTCGGGTAACGCTGCCAATGGCAACGTGGGTATTACCAACACCAGAAGCGGTAAGCTGATATGTAGTGCTTATACGAGTCCCGAGAACGCACGCACGTTTCATGAAGCCGTGTGCATGCGTGCAAGAAGTTCTTGACAGTTCTTGAACAAGGGCATCACCACCGTGATCAGTGAGCACCAGCAGCTGGTCATGACTTGTTATAGGATCCGGTCGTGATCGTGGTGACGAGGGGTCCATGTGTAGTGAAGTATGTGGTATAGTAGAGCTGTTGGAATTCGTGGATGCCTCGGTCATTTCGTCGACAAATTGTCTGTTGACGGAGCCGGTGACATGTCGCAACCCGAAGCCACCCTTCGCGTTGGTAAAGTATAGGCCGTCGAGGCTGGTAGGCCTGGATAGTGCTACGTAGACCAACATCAGTGGATGGCGTTTGTCGTATTTGTAGACTATCTGCGCGTATGTGGCCTACGTATCCTAGTCTGCAAAGCGGCTGTCAATCAATCTGGCATCATCCTCGGTCAGCATGAGGCCATCGTCCATCCTCATAAGAAATGAAGAGGACCCTGCGTCGTTCTGGTGGACGAAGTGCACTTTACGGTGCGGTGATGTAGATATCATATGTAACTTTCGTTAATGTATACCTCCGCGGTCGAGCAATGCTTCAATATAGCTTGCTGAATCATAGAATACTAACGTAATGTTTATGAGACTGCTATAAAAGCGGAGCCAACACTGGAACTACAGACGTTAATCTGATATGACGCCTGTATCGTAGGAGTACACATCGTAGGAGCATCATGTAGTGTTTATTGCTTTCTTGTAAAATTAGATAGCCAGCACCACAACCACAATTGACGTTGAACCGGTATTACGCCTGCGTTGGCTATTTTTCAAAACCAATTTATAGACCTGGCGTGGCTCAGTGGTAGAATACCTGATTGCCACGCAGAATGCTTGGGTTCGATTCCTGCTGGGATCCTAATTTTCATTCTTTCCAGTCGTTGAGTCAAATGTGCCGATGTTGGTTTTCCTTAACGCTCTAGCATTTAAGTTACCAATGTCTGTTCTTGCCGTTGCTGGCCAGATATAAACTGTCAATCACCTGTGGCGCATACCCGTGCACCGCGGCCCGGGGTAAACGGGTATGTGCCACACGTGTCTAGTGGAAAGGGTTTGACGACGTACGCGACAGGCTTTTAACGTTATTCCTGTCATGACCCGGCAATCATATTTGTCAAATCCTCTTACCCTCTCATGCAAATTTTGGTCTACACCAAGTTAAGGAGGCGATCATGAGAGTAGCCAGACGTATGGGGCTAGATAGATAGATAGATAGATAGATAGATACGTAGATAGAAACGCTCAAAGTACCAGAGGTTCGCTAAGAAATGCTTCGCATTTAAAAGGTGCACCTTTACCAACCACCAACTGTAGAAACAAAGTTGCAGGTGCATTCACACCACTGATACACCCATGCGACATGAATGAAAGCAGTCATGCTGCTTCTCAAAACATTTCGCTTCTCTTTATCTACTCACCATGTAGAGTAGACGTATCCTTGTCATTGTATGTGCAAATATTGAACACTAGCAATCTGATGTAACCAGCAGTTGCAAATATTTCTTATTACCACCTGGCGTCTAAGGATCCTGCTCGGCTCTTTTTTTATAGAAGCATGGACACTTTCATTACTTTGAGTGCACGTGCCCTAGATTTTTAGCATCAACTATATTAAAATTCAATCACATGCGCGGGCAGAATAGCTATTGCAAGTACTACCGGTGACACGCAGGCAGTTTTGATTGCAGTCAAGGTTGACCCGGACCGGATTTCTTGATCACGATCATCAATCATTTGCTGCTGCTCGGTCCAGACTAATCCGGATCGAGTTTGACGCAGACATCAGTCAAATCGCGATCTGGGAGCCAGATATCGATGCGCAGATCGCAATTAAAAGTGACCGTGTAGGTACACCTGATCAGGATCGAGCCCAATCCCGATCGGTCGTGATCGCGATCAATTGCCCGCGTGACACCGGTATAACGATCAGCGAAGTGCTTTCGTTCATGCCAATTTCCAAAAAAACGCACAATATTCTCAGCTACACTGATAATGGCAAAGAAAACGCATCTCGAGGCGTTCGACGGGATTAAAGACAAGGACGGACGGTAAGTGACAGCGCCAACAGCGCGACTATGGTGGCTACCATAGCGCGACAGGGCTACATGGGATCATACACACCCGGCGAGCACCGACGCGCCGTCCGCCAGCAACGTCAACAACACTAGAGTCACTGTAAAGGTAGCATATACAGTAACTCTAAACAACACAAACCTCGCGCGCCACAGCAAACAACGAGCAGCCATGGAGCAGCTGAGCAAAGCTCTCCTAGGGATAAAAAGAGCATTGCACGTGTTCCTAGGTAGTACCCAGACATAGGGAGATCTTCAAGAAGCAAACGGGGAAAATATCCCCAGATCCAAGTTACCCGGATGGAGTCTGTGAGAAAAGAAACGCTCGTAGTGAACTGTGTTAGAGTGTACTAGAACTGTCGAGTGGCGCGAACGCGCCTCGCCGCCTGATGCCTTCCGCGTCGACCGTAGCGGCGGCGCTGCAGTCGCTCGGTACTGAAGGCGCGCGGCGCCGCGCGCAAGAAGTGCTGGGCGCGTCGGCGGCACCCGGCTAATCGGCACTATTACTGATGCGGCTTTCGTTGCGTGTCTATCATTATTAAGTGTAGGACTTGTCGTCGTAAGCCATTATGGACGAAACTTCAAAGGTTTTAATGAATGCTTGCTTCATAAATGCCTTTGAGAGATACTGCAAATCAGTTCTTGTAGCCGAAGTGACTGCTGGAAGGTACGAAAAATATAAAAATGAAAATGGGCTGATACCGACTGTGAAGATTTACGATCTCGGTGTAATAGAGCCGAACTCATTGCTGGGCTAGTTACGTTACTGTCAATTAACTAGATGCCGAACGACCGCCAGAAGAAAGAGACAGAGGAAACAGAAAGGGCGTGCCTTATTCCGATTTCTTTGTTTTAATGCTTTCTTCTGGTGGTGATTCGGCGTCTAGTTTATTCAGAGTAACTGAGCTGCTCTATTGGAATTTAACTGTGCTCAGAAAGGTCTGTGCTGATATTCTGCCGAAAGCACGCCGAACATTTACCGCGCGTTGGCGGAGCTGTGTGTACGGTGCGTATCTTTACAAATGCCCTGTGTAAATGTGACTTTTTCGACATTACGAGGGCGCAAAGTTATGGGAAGTCAATGGTAACTCGACCGGTAGAAATAACGGTCGTCCTCAGGGGCGTTGCATGGATGTTGTTATTGGCGCCGGGTGGGGAGGTGAGACTTTACTGCCCGTATTTGTGCGTGTAAATATATATATGCACATATATATATAAAACATAATATCGCAAAGGGTAGAGCACCACCGCCCCTCCTGGCTTGACTTTTGACACTTTACAGATAAAGCAACGAAATTATAATATAATACAAAACATTCATTGTGAAAAACAAGTTTTTGCAATGGCATCGATAGGTCAGGAAAAGTGCAATATAAGCTGTCCATTGAAAAGGAGAACTGGTTGTAGTGAATTTAGGCAGCATAACCGACGGGCTATATTTACATCTGCGCATTTTAAGATGCTTGAGATAGGCCCTGATGCATGAAGTTTGCGCCTCGGAGCGCGCCTTCGGCTCGGCTCCTGCAGCTGGCTCGGCTTCCTAACCGATGCGTAGTAACCGCGGAAGCGTAGGCGCGCGCAAGGAAGGGGGGGGGGCGCCCCCCCCCCTATTCACCTAAGAGGGGGGGCGCAACGTCTGCTCCATACATTGACTTAGTAGGGATGGGGGGGGGGGGGGGCGCTGCGACGAACATTCGCCCGACTTCGACCCCTTCCCCTGAAGGCGGACCCTGCGCACGCCTATTCGCGGAAGCACGCTGTTAAAACAAGATAGCCTTTCGGCATTAAAGAAACAGAGCAAAACTGGCAGAACTCAGCCGTCACTAATATAAATATTGTGATAGAGTTATTTGTACTCAGGTTACTCGTGAAACAGTCGAGCGCATTGGAGCTCATATAAGGATCAATGCTCTGGACAGGGGCGTAGCCAGGGAGGTGTTGGGGGGGTCCACCCCCCCCCCCCCCCCCCCCGAAATTTTTCAATTTTGCTTGCGTATATATACACTCACACATACAAACGCACACACGAACATACATAAAGCATGTTTGAACCCCCCCCCCCCCGAAAAAAATTTCTGGCTACGTCTCTGGCTCTGGATATCGTAGAGACTGCCGGCAGAAGAATGGTAGGCTTTCGTCGCTGGTTTTTTATTTCTTCGTAGTCACTTATAGTGTAGCGCGGCTCGAAGTGTTGCTTGCAAACCGCACAGCAATCAGTGAGCAGCTAGGTGCAAAATCCGATTGTCGCCTTCTTTGGGGGGCGGCAGGCTCCAAAAACAGGGAATATCTCGGCGCAATTTCGGCACGCCTGCATATTCGCTCGTGCACCATGGCGCGTGCAGGCGTTGACACCGATTAAAGCTCAGTAATGTATTAAACGCGCTCAAAACGCGCAAATACACGCTTTCGTAGGCTGCGACGCGCGCGCGCCAAATGCAGACGCTCTCCACAGCTTCAGTGGATGGATGGATGCTATGAGCGTCCCCTTTAAAACGGGGCGGTGACATGTCTGCCACCAGGCTCGAAAAAAAAAAAAAAAAAAAAAAAAAAAAAAAAAAAAAAAAGCTTCCTTGTTTCATGTTGGCCTAATACCTTATCTACATTGATTAAATCTATGTTATTATACCAAAAATATAAATTCACGGTCCATCTCTCTGCCTCTTAAGGCAGAATGACCTTATTTTTCCCCCATTATTTATTTTTGTTCTTTATCTCTACTTTTCTGCCACCAATACTCTAACCGTCTCTTACTTATTTCTATCGCGGACGTGTTCAGCTTTCCATTGTTGTCCCTAAAACCCAAGGCTTCATGTAGACTCGTGCCCACACGTATACCTCGGTGAATATCGCCACATTCAATCAGTACATGTTCCATCGTTTCCTTAGTTCCCCCGCAGCATGTACATTGTTCTTCTTCGTTACTAAATCTCGCTTTATAACTACGCGTTCTAAGGCAGCCCGACCTTGCTTCAAACAGTAAAGCGCTTCCCCTTGAATTATCATAAAACCTTTCCCTCCTTATTTCGTTTTTTCCTTTTCGGTAGTTACTCAGAGCCGGCTTCTTTTCCATCGCTGTCATCCAATAAGTCCTCTCCGCCTCTCTGACCTTCCGCTTAATGCTCCTTGTTGCCATATCGCCCGCACTGCCAGCCGTATATTTACTGGTGAGCCTCCTAGTTCTTTTTCTCCACTGCGTGTCAACGCTTTTTCTATACAAATACCTGAAAACCTTCTCTGCCCATCTACTCTCCTTCATTTTCCTCAGCCTCTCTTCGAATCTCATTTTGCTCTGCGCTTCCCTCACTTCAAAGCCTGTCCATCCCATATCACCCTTTACCGCCTCATTTGTCGTCTTCCCGTGAGCGCCCAACGCGAGGCGGCCCACCGTCCTTTGATTTACATCCATTCCTGATTGCACCTCTGACTTCATGCACACCACTGAGTTCCCAAATGTAAGCCCCGGAACCATCACACCCTTCCACAGCCCTCGAAGCACCTCGTACCTATTGTATCCCCATAAAGCTCTGTGCTTCATAATTGCAGCATTCCTCTTTCCCTTTGCTACCGATGCTTTCTCTTGTACCTCCATATATCTATCCCCCTCATTTACCCATACTCCGAGGTACTTGTACTCGCTTACCCTCGGTATTTTTTGGCCCTGTATTAATACCGTATGGTCTCCGTGATCATTGAATACCATCAATCCACATTTTGTTGCACTAAATCCTAGTCCTAGAGCCTCACACTCCCTTCCGCATATATCTGCCAGTCGCTGTATATCATCTTGACTGTCCGCAAATAAGACAATATCATCAGCATAAAATAGACCTGGAAGCTTCTGCTCAACCATCGCTCCGACCTGTTTGTGTGACAAATTAAATCCAATATGTTGCTACCTTCTAGCGCTTTTTCCATCCTCGCCATGTACAGCATGAATAACAGCGGGGACAAAGGGCATCCCTGTCTCAGCCCCTTGCTAATTTCAACGCTGTCCTTGCTACTTATTCCTTCCCATTCTATACAAACTGTATTTCCTCGGTATATTTCCCTCAAAAGCTGTACACAGTCGTCACCTATGTCCACTTCCTTCTATATATCCCACAAAATTTCCTGATTAACGTTGTCATACGCCCCGGTGATATCTAGATAAGCTACGTATAAGGGCCTGTTTTCTATTTTAGATATTTCTATACACTGGGTAAGAACAAACAGATTATCGTCTAACCGCCTGTCGATTCGAAATCCATTCTGAAGTTCTCCCAAAATATCATTTTGTTCTACCCACGCTTCTATTTTTAATTTTACTGCCTGCATCGCCAACCTGTATAGCACCGATGTAATTGTTAGCGGTCTATACGAGCGAATGTTATCCTTTTCTCCCTTGCCTTTATAGATTAAGTTCATTCTACTTTTTCTCCAACTGTCTGGTATTTCCCTCTCCTGTAAGCACTTTTCTACGGCTTTCAGCAGTGCTTCTTTAGTGTTATGTCCGAGTTCGTTAATGAGGCTGACGGGAACCCCATCTAAGCCCGGAGTAGTGCGCTTAGGAATTTTTCCTTCGGCCTTCTTCCAATTGAAATTCTCTAGTACTACATCTTCGTCGGTTGCACTCCTTTGCGTACTTTTACTCACCGGGGGAATCCCCTGGGGGACCTTTTTAAACGAATCGGCTGTTATCTTTCGGATGTAACCTAGCGCTTCATATCCTTCCAATTTATTTCCTCCTTCATCTACTATATGTTGTTGCATTGTGACAGACTTCCTACCCAGCGCTTTTAGGTGGCTCCAAAATATCCTAGGCGCGGCCTTCTTCTTTTCGCGAATCTCTGTCATCCAGCGTTCACTTTCACCTTTAATTTTTGCCTCGACTAATTTCTGCACAATGGATTTTTGCTCTAAATATATTTCCCATATTTGGTTGACTTCGTCCTGTGGCCGCTTCTCTTTTTTTGCCTTTCTGTGCTCCCGTGATGCCTGACGTCGCATCTCGATCGCTTCCCGGATTTCTTTGTTCCACCAACTTTTTGCCTTTTTCTTTCCTTTCCAACAAATAGTTTTCTTCTCTATTTCCATTTCTTTCGTGATTACATGTAGCAGCTCACTATACTTCCAGTCTTTGCCTGGTAGTTCGTCTACTTTTTCCTCGACTCTTGCGGCTATATTTGTTATTTGTTTGTCATTTAGATACGAGCTGCCAAACTTTGATTCTATGTTCTTATTTTCAGTTTTATATCCCATTTGTAATATTATGCGTTTATGATCACTACCTAAGCTGTTAATGCCTTCTTCGTCTATTCTCATCTCTCTAAGTTTGTCATATATTCCTTCTGTCATGAGACAGTAATCAATGCTCGATTGCCTATTTCTGACTTCCCACGTGATCTGCCCCTCACACTTAGGCCCCACGTTAACTATCTCAAGACTATGTTGCTCGCAGAGATCTAGCAATAACTTGCCATTGGTGTCTGAAAATCCGTCAAGGTCATGAATGTGAGCGTTCATGTCCCCTAGAAGGATTATCTCGGCATCATGACCAAATTCTTTAATATCGGTGCTTATGCATTTCACTATCTCCAGATTCTTTTCTCTGCAGTTATTGCCTGTCCACAAGTAAGCTACACCTAGCCACGTTTTCTTTCCACCTACTGTGCCCGAAACCCACATGTGCTCTGAACACGTTTGTTTCACTCTCTCCCATTTTGTTCTGCTATGAATTAGCATTCCAACCCCCCCACCGCTCCTTTCTGATGTGATCCTGTTACATCCTTCCCAAACATAATTTTCAATATGTGGTGGCTCTTCCAAGTCTCTAAGGTGTGTTTCTGTAACCGCATAAACACCTATCTGTTCCTTGTTTAACTGTCCCTCAATCTCTAACCATTTTGCCTTTTTTCTGCCACCCTGCATGTTAATGTAACTAATTGCAACACGCGCCTTCTCCCTTCTTTTACCTTTTCTCTGTTTTTTCGCTATACTACCTGTCAAAGAGTCCCCCTGGTTGTTTTCCTCATTACAAGCTACCATGGGCACCGAAGGGCCCGCGTGCCCCCCAAAAAAGCTACTGCGCGTCCTGCAAGACGCCAACCCACCTCATGGCCAAGCCTCCTATCGAAGTGTATTCCGTCTCTTCGAAAACCACCCCACCTGTGCACCTCTCTGTTTATTTCCACTACCTCGATGCCTTTCTCTCTACTCATCTGCCATATCTGTTTGTTTGCGTCGACAACCGCTCTTTGCAGGTTGCCGTCACGCACCGGTACCTCCGGTATTGTGCATACCACTATCTGCACCTGAGGGGAAATGGCGCGCATGTCATCGACCCCTTTCGCCAATGTGGTCGCTAGTTCGGCTGATTCGTTACTCAAGACGTCGTTTAGACCTCCCGCGATTATCACGAGGTTACGTCCATTAGACTTAGCTGCGAGTTTTGCGTTAGCTTGTCTCATCACTGATCCCAGCCTATGGCCCGGGAACTTTCCTATTAAAACTCGTTTGTCGCCTCTCACCCTTTCCTTGACTGCTTCTGCGCATGTAGCTAAATTCGAGTCCCCGGCGATTATCACGTGATCCGACTTTTCTGGTGGACTCTCCCGCACCTGGCCACTGCACCTGTTACTAGCGCGTGCTACTGCTGTTGTTTTGTCCCCTCCCGTTCCCAAGACTACTTCGCGGAAGGTGGGTCCTGTGTCCCTTGCACCTGTCTTTTCCAAACCTGTTTCCCCCTTCGCGCCTACCACTGTGGGGGTCGATGCCCCATTTTTCCCGCTGTCGCCTGCTTCCCTGTTCCCCGTGGCTACATTTGCTGGCATGGCTACCTTTGCCAATCCCTCCTCGGCTGACTTAAGCCTTTCCGCCATAGCCATCGTTTTTTTCCCGCTCTGTCGCTACCGCTTTCTCCAGCTCGGAGATTCTCACCTTGAGCTCATTCTGGGCGGCCATCATTATTTCCATCTTCGCCTCTAACTCGCATTGCTTACACTTGGCGTCAGCTCTCTCTGTCGTCTCATCCTCACAAACCTCTATTTTCCGCCCCATTCCGCATCCTGAACACTTTACGGTCTTTTTGACCATGGCTATAGAGCCTTCACGCGGCAGATTAGATACACTTAAAGCCAAATGATATCACAAAACTCCGCAAGTATGTTACACTTCAAAGCACCTGTGCACCTTTCAGCCACGTGGTGGCAAAAAAAAAACAAATATTAAAAAAAAAACACCCGAAGCGACTGTCACACCACTTTGTACCAACAGCACAAAGTTGTAAGCTCTATTAAGCTGCAATCTAGTGGCTTAACTAAAGAAACAAGCTCGAATCATGCAAAAAAAAAAAAACCACTTATCTGACGCTGTCATTCCGGAGCCCACGAAAAACACGTCCGTCCTCTAGCAGCACCACTACCAAGTACAAAGTGACTACAGCGCCGCCGCTACGATCGCCCGTCGGAGCATCACCCGAGATGCGGCGCGGCCGCTTCGTTCGTTCCACTGCCCCCTTCTAGTACACTGTAACTGTGTTGACTTGTCGTGATAATGTCCATTGCGGTGCGGCTGGCTTGCAGATGCTGGGCGACAAAAAGTTGAAACTTAAAGGGACACTAAAGGCAAATAACAATTTACGTCAGAGTGAAAAGTGAATGTTTGAGAATGCCTAAAACGTCAGTATTATCAACAGCAGTGCTGTACTAATCTAGAAATTAATGTTAATGTAGGACATGATATGTGCCACCATCAGGATATTTTGGAATGATTCCGATGACGTTAAGAGTCCCAAGTACAATTAATCACTAGTACTCAAACTACTTATAATAAAAAAATAACATTTCCTACTGTGAGAAATGAAAGGGAGTGAAGAGTGCGCGTGTGTTGGGTTAGGGTCTCGGAGGCTGTGTGTAGTTGCCGGGAGAGGAACTGGATGGCACGAGTGTCAAGTGAACAGTAGAGTTACTGTATATGCTACGTTTAGGTAGCAGAGTTGCGCATCTGTCTTCCAAACGCCGCTAGCAACCATGCAATGCGGAGAAGCTGACGCGCAGGCCAATTTTTGTATTTCTCTACGCCGTCGCTGCAGCGAATCGCATTGGCACCAGACGTCGACAGTTAAGCTGGTCACCGGTTTTCGAGACGCCAAACATGTCGATCGGCGACACGGTAGGCATGTCACCTGCAAAAACAGAGAGCGGCTTCGCCGCATAGCTGTGGTTGCTTGCCAGACCTATGCGCAACCCTGCTACCTTCTAGTGAACAGTGAGAGGGCGGGAGAAGAGAGATGGAGAGGGATGCAAGGAGTTGAGCACGAGCAATAACGGGTTGTGTCGTGAACCTGCTTGCCGATCGTCGAGTGTGACAAGTGGGGGCTTGTTTGGGATCGACATGGAGACAGTGAATGTGCCGAAGGAGCTGCTGCAGCACCTGCTGGGGCAAATAAACGGCTCCGCCATACAGCGCGAGCAAATCGCAGCTGCTGTCAAAGAAAGACTCATGACGGCCGATCCCATGACGGCAGAGGCAGTCAACCAGCGGGGGACTGTGCTCCACGGTCTTTGGGAAGTCAGCCCCCGAAGTTCTCGGGATTTAACGACGCGCAGTCATCCGAAGAGTTCCTGTACCGGTTGGAGACCTTTTGTCTGCTAAATGGTGTCGCCGCCAACAAAAGGCCTACCCTCATTGTGCCCGCTGTGCTGGTAGGGAGCGCAAAGTTGTGGCTGCGCTCCATCAAATCCTTTGCATCTTGGGAGGACCTTAAGAGGCGTTCATCGTGGAGTTCTCCATTGACACGAAGCAGCGCCTGAAGCAGGAACTTGAGCTCCGCACTCAACACCCGCAAGAAAATTTAAAATAATTTATCTACACGATCGCAGCCAATTATGACCGGATCAGCGGTGAAGTGCCGCAATCTGAAAAGGTCGACGGCGTGTTGCGGCAATAAACCCACAACTCCAAGATTTGGTGCAGGGCTAACACTTTGCCAATCTCACGGAGTTGGCAAGGGCCGCTGATGGCTTCGTGCCGCATTATTGGAGGCGGTTTCAGTACAAGCCACTGCCACCTCCAACCGATCAAGTTGCAAGGGACCTTGCCATCCAGCCAGCTGGAATTGTGGCTGGCCTATCTGGGGCGCAGCCCAGAGTAATGGTGGCGGCGGCTGCCGCACCATTCCAGCATCCATCGGCAGCATCTCATTGGCCATTGCACCCCGCGGCGATACAGCCGTCCTACCACTGGGACCAGACTGTCGCACAGATTGCCCGCTTCTGCTGCAAAGCCACATCTCCCAATGCCGCCACAGCCGCAAGGATACCAACCACTCGACGCCGGTAAAATTTCCTGCCATTGCTACAGAGGCATCGGTCACGTAGCCTGCGAGTGTGCTACCGATGCAACGGAACCGAACATTTCCGCTCAGAGTGCCCGGGAAACGGGAGACAGTAGGTGCTACTCCGGCAAGCACCTACGATACAGCGCTGTAGATTGGGCAGACTACATTCCTGGCCCTAATATATACGGGCTGAAGTGTGAGCTTGCTTGGAGGGCCAGCAGCAAGGGTAGTGGATGCTATGGGTGCCAAACTCAGGACACGGGAACGAGCACTCCGATTGGCATCAGGTTGGTCGCAATCAACCACATCCTTAAAGTGCAAGGTACACTGGGCCACGAGCAACCGCATCCAACGCTTCCTGTTGTTATGACTGGCTCTTGGATTCTTCTTGGCAGGTGCTATTGTGTGTGATCCTGTGATGCAGGCCTGTCAGTCAGAGGGATTCCCCATAAGTCGGTGCTTGGACGGAGGAACAGAGTGCCGCAATTTTCTGGAGAATGCTTATGCCCATGTGGTCGAGCGAGTGTGGAATGCCGCCATAGACAGGTTCCGAGCAACCGGCCTTTGTTGTCAGCATGGGATAGCACTTCTCGTGGGGTTCTCACCAAACCATTGCATTCCTTTACCCGAGCGCAGACATGAAGGTTTGCACGTGCTTAAGCACGTCTCCCTCTTCCCCGAGGTCAACGACACCTCTCCTCTCCCCTTTCAGACTTCCTCCTCGCAGACATTCAGGATTGAAGTCGTCAGGGCGTGGCACCCGAGTTGTGTGGTGTGCTGGTGCTCCCCAATTGGTCTTCTCGACCTACGAGTGTATTGTGTGACTTATTGCCTCCTTTCTGAGGGCCAGACGCTGAGACGGCAGGTCACAGATTTGGCGGGAATTGCGGACACTGGTTTTGAGGCCCTCACTATTGGCAGACTCGGTGCTTTATAAACCAAAGACTTTTTATAAAAGCTCGTTTTCTTGATATCTCTCATCATGCGTCTGTGTAAATAAACCTCTGTTCTCTCTAGTACAAACGCACCTTCCTCTCTGCAAAGGTGGGCTAACAGGTAGTCCGGTGGGGGCCAGCTACCGTTGACGTGACCCAATGGACCCGAGTCGTAACACTGTGTGTGCTAGATTTGTATCGGGACATTGTGCTTGGCAGAGACTTTTTTACTGCGACAGGCATATCCCTACATGTAGCGCAGGGTGGATGGACTATTGGAACTGACCTGACCCGCAGTGCATTGTGCCATTTGCTAAGCATGACAAGGATATAACCACCGTGCTCGCGATAGAGGAAGATGGCAAATCTTATTGTTTGCAGGGCCTCCTTGAAGAAGTGCTTGTAGTCCCGGGCACAGGCAGCACCATTCCAGCTGACGAAGACATACGAACCATGAATGAAGTGCTCGGTGACTTCTACCATTTGTTTACTGTATAAAGAGGTTTATTAGCGGCGACGATATTTGACGATACAGTGACAGTCAAGGCGGGGCCGACTCTCAGCGCGAGCTGCGTTCTCTTCGAGCCGAAGAGGGCGACCCACTAGAAGGTGTTCGAGAGGACGACCCATTATCAAGTTCGAACGCTTCGCTACAATTACCCCCGGGTAGGAAAAGGGAGCCACCTGGCGACCTAGCAACTAGTCACTATGAGGGGGTCGTGGTAGGGCTTCAGGCGCTCCACGTTGACAATGTCGCGCCCTCGACGGCGCATGTCCGAAGACGGTTCTATGGGTTCGATGAGGTAGTTGACCGGGGATGTGCATTCGACGACACGGTAGGGGCCTTCGTATTTGGGCAGTAGTTTGGAAGAGAGGCCAGTTGCAGTGGTAGGGACAGAGAGCCAAACGAGCGCTCCAGGGAGGAACGTGGGCGCAGAAGTGGTGTTGTCACCGCGAATGCTCTTCTGCCGCTCTTGGTTATGCGTAGTGAAGGTCTTGGAGAGCTCACGACACTCCTCAGCAAGTCTGGCTGTGGCAGAAATAGGCGCACATTCAGAGCGATCCGGCTTGTAGGGAAGTATCGTGTCCATGGTGTGCGACGGGTGCCTTCCGTACAGTAAGAAGAAGGGTGAAAAACCAGTAGTGCTCTGAGGGGCGGTGTTATAGGCGTAGGTGACGAAGGGCAGAATGGCATCCCAATTGGTGTGATCGGCGGCGACGTACATCGAGAGCATGTCGCCGAGCGTGCGGTTAAAGCGTTCGGTTAGGCCATTCGTCTGCGGGTGGTAAGCAGTAGTTTTGCGGTGAACAGCATGGCACTCTTTGAGAATGCCTTCCACGACTTCCGACAAGAAGACACGGCCTCGATCGCTGAGAAGCTCTTGGGGTGGTCCGTGACGCAGTATGAATCGGTGTAGTAGGAAGGAGGCAACATCGCGCGCTGTAGCCGCTGGGAGGGCGGCGGTTTCGGCGTATCGCGTTAGATGGTCAACAGCGACGATGGCCCAGCGGTTACCAGCCGAAGTCAGAGGAAGTGGTCCGTACAAATCGATGCCCACGCGCCCAAACGGACGGTTAGGGCAAGGTAATGGTTGTAGACCTGGTGGCGACACGTGCGTTGCAGGTTTTCGGCGTTGGCAATCGAGGCAGGAGCGAACGAACTTCTGCACGTAGCGGTACATCCCTCGCCAGAAGTATCGTTGTCGAATGCGGTGGTAAGTTTTGGATACCCCAGAGTGCGCGCATTGCGGGTCAGAGTGGAAGGCCTCGCATATTTCAGAACGCAGACTGCGGGGTATCACTAGTAGCCACTGGCGGCCGTCGGCGTCGTAATTGCGTCGGTGCAGTAGGTCGTCGCGAACGGCGAAATGGTGGGCTTGACGACGCAACGCGCGAGTGGATGGTGTTGCGGACGGATCAGTGAGCAAGTCGATCAGCGAGGTGATCCATTTATCCTTGCGCTGTTCGGTAGCGATGGTGTGAACGTCGATTGAAGCAACAGCTATGTGAGATACTGAGCAAGGGGCATTGTCGTCAGGCAAGGGAGAGCGCGAGAGGGCGTCGGCATCAGCATGCTGGCGTCCGTTGCGGTACAGCACTCGGATGTCGTAGTCTTGCAGGCGAAGTGCCCAGCGGGCGAGACGGCCTGAGGGATCCTTCAGTGACGACAGCCAGCATAGTGCATGATGGTCGGTGACGACATCAAATGGGTGGCCATACAAATAAGGTCGAAACTTTGTAAGGGCCCAGATGATCGCCAGGCACTCTTTTTCCGTGACCGTGTAATTGGTCTCGGCTCTGGTAGCGAAGCGTTCGAACTTGATAATGGCGGTCTTGAAGTCGGACCACGTCGTAAAATCGGATGCGTGGTTGTTGTACCACAGGCCCGCCACACCCGCGACGTAGAAAACCAGGTTAGTCAATTTTCCTGCCTCGTCCCATTTATTGGGGACACTCACGCGCTCGTAAATCGCGAGCCAGTCCTCCACGTCGGTACCATCGGCGCCAGTGAAGACGGGAGGGTCGCGAATACGAGGGACACCAGGACATGAGGTCGGTGTGGGCGGGGGCGTTTGCTGGGAGGCGTCTTGAGGCATGGTAGGCGGCAGGGTACGGGATCGAAGAGCCAGGGGCATCGAATGAGGGCCGAGGTTGTTGTGAAGGCCCAGCACCTCCACCAAATTATAAAGAGGTTTATTAGCGGCGACGATATTTGACGATACAGTGACAGTCAAGGCGGGGCCGACTCTCAGCGCGAGCTGCGTTCTCTTCGAGCCGAAGAGGGCGACCCACTAGAAGGTGTTCGAGAGGACGACCCATTATCAAGTTCGAACGCTTCGCTACAACTGCAATTCCTGGATGTACCACTCTCGCTCAGCACTGCATTGACACTGGGGATAGTGCACCTATGAGATGCAAGTTGCATCCAGTAAATGCTAAAAAGCAAAAGATCATTGAGAGCTGTGTAAGTGACCTCCTGGTGCAGGGCCTTATAGGACGTAGCACCAGCCCTTGTACTAGTGCCCTGGTGCTTGTTGCCAAGAAGTCTGGTGGCTGCCGGCTTGCTGTAGACTACCGACCATTGAACGCACGCACCAGAGTACCTGCCTACCCAGTGCCTCGAATGGAGTGACTGCTTGCGCAATTGGGCCATGCAGTGTGGTTCTCGAGCTTCGACCACTCTCAGGGGTTTTTTCAGATTCCTATTTCCAAGGCCGACATAGCGAAAACGTCCTTCATCTGCCATCTGGTTTGGAAATGGCTGGACCTGATTGCACAGTTAATAGTAGCTTTACTTTGAGAAATATTTCGAAGAGGTGGTTCATTAAGCCCAGTGCTTTTTAGGTGCACTGGGAACTCTTCACGGAGTTCCCAAATATTAGAAGAAGCGAGCAAGCTGGCCGACGACTTTTAAATGCGCCCGTTGCACTCCTCGCACCATCTCGCTGGTAATGAAGAAACGCTTATAAGCACCTGCTGTCTCCGAGTCCTGCCAGCGGTAAAGGGTGTGTATATAACGCTTGCCGTTAGCTACCTGAAGGATCTGTGCTTTGTGGCGTAGTGGCTAGCACCACGCGCTGCAAAGCGAGAGGTCGCTGGCTTGATTCCGCACTTCGGAAGCATTTTTCTGAATTATTTTTCTGTGGGACTTTTATATATATATATATATATATATATATATATATATATATATATATATATATATATATATATATATATATACTTAAACATATACGGTGCATGACGGCGGCGGCGAAAACCAGCCGAGACTGTCCATATAATTGCTGTCGCAATAATTAAAGCACATCTTTGACTTGCAGGTCAGTGCATGTGGCAGTCCAGCTTTTGGAAGTGAATCGTTATTAGACATTCATTTCGTATATCAACTACTCTCATGCAAGGCAAATAGCAAGAAGTAGAAATGGACCAAGCATGCAGCACTAAGGTTCTTCAGGTACTCATCAGAAGGCAGGTGTGTGTGCTATGTACTTGATGAGCACTGTTGTCTAGTATGCTGGCAGCAACATTGAGTTGTTGTAAAACTAACAGGACATGGGAGTGTGTGTCTTTTTCCTCACTGCTGTTGTTGTAGCAAGCTGCGGCTGAAGAAAGTTATCTGCCTGTTGTATGCCTGGTATCTAAAATGTGGAGGGGAGGATGGGATTGTGAGCAACAGTGGATGCAGACAAGTAGAAAATTGTCACTGCTCCAGATCCAGAGAAAGTAAAAAAAGCTATCATTACTGTGCATTAAAGAGTAATCTTGAAACCTATTTTGAACTTTTCAATATATTTGCTCAAGTGAATAGTTCAACTGTGTCACTGATCATATTGGCATATTCCAAGGGCTGACGTATCGGACCCCCGAAACGCACCACGAAAGCGCGGACAATTTAGAGTAAGTCCTTTAGTGCACCAGCAAACGGTTGTGGTCCAAAGACCGAGTCAGAGCCAAGAGTTGATAACACTGTAAGAGATGAAAGGGAGTGAAGAGTGCGCGTGTGTTGGGTGCGGGTCTCGGAGGCTGTGTGTAGTTGCCGGGAGAGGAACTAGATGGTGCGAGTGTCAAGTGAACAGTGAGAGGGCGCGCGGGAAAACGGGGGTAAAGAGACAGAGAGGGACACGAGGAGTTGGACATGTGGCGCGGTCAATAAAGGGTTGTGTGGTGAACGTGGTTGCCGATCGTCGAGTGTGACAGTTGTCATGTTCGTTAGGCCTCACTCCACAATCCCGCGACACACGTCCGACGACACACCGTCCGCCCTCACACTCCACTCCCTACAGGTCAGATGTCCACAGTTGCCACCACGCCCAGGGGGCACCACATACCTCCATCACTACCAATGGATGTCCTCACAGCCCGTCCCTCCCCTTGAAGCGTGAAGCTCCCCACTGACCATGGAGGGTGGTATTTGACGCGTTGGTCGGCATGGGCCTCGCCACAAGCTTTCCCAGTCTGCGGGTGGACGAGCTTGAAAGTATTTGCACCAACATGTCCGCAGATGCGGAATGGACCATTTCGCCTTGGTGCCAGCTTCGATGAGATGCCTCTTGCAGCTTCACTGAGTGTGTGGGTTTCCCGCAGGCCAAGGTCGCCTTCCTCCAATGTCGTGGCTCGGCGTCGCTGGTCGTAGTGCTGCTTCTGGGCATGCCAAGCATGTTGCTGATGCTGCCGTGCAGCGTCCATGGCCTCTGCCAAATGGGACTGAAGTTCTGCTGCGAATGCGTGAGAAGATGATACAGCAGGCTCAGCGTCTTGCTTGTCTTCGGTGGGTTGCCAGAGTGTTCGGAGTTCACGGCCATAGCAGAGGAGGGCTGGAGTGTATCCAGTAGCAGCTCTTACGGTAGTTCGCATTGCAAAAGCAATCTCGGAAATGTGTTGGTCCCAGTTTTTGTGCTCATTGCAGTATGCACGAAGGCACTGCTTCACGGTGCCATTGTGCCGCTCGACCATCTGTCCGGCTGGCCTGTAAGGCGCCGTGTGGCTTTGGGGTCTGAGCGATAAACGCCACCGCCCTCGGAACACACGGAGACAGCTCACGCGGTCGTGCAACAAACATGGAGGTTTATTAAACACTTCCTTACATATATGGCGAGCTCGCCGACCGAATTAGTAACACGTAACAACACGCTAAAATTTATGGCTGTTGATAGGGTTACGTCCAGACTAAAGTCCCTAGATTTTTCCCTGTTGAAGAGCAGGGAAAATCTAGGGACTCTAGTCATGTGGCTTTCCACAAACGTGAGTACAATATTTTCCTGTTGCTCAGTGAAGGCCCTCTGCGCCCTTCGGGCGCGGCAACCTAATCGTGGCTTCGCCCTCGCTTCGCGAGTGCGGCCATTGAGCGTTAGCGAAATGGCCGGTTGGCAGGGTCACGGTCACGCGCTACTGGCCGCTGTCGCGGCCACGCGCTGTTTAGCCCGCGCGCCTGCCCCTTCGGGGCAGGCGGAGGCGCACGTAACCCAGGAGCCGCGTCGCGCTTCTCTGGCAACAGACCTCAGCAACACCTGAGACAAAAAAAAAGAAAAAAAATTGCACCAGCAGCGAGGTTCGAACCAACGTCCTCGCAGTTCCGAGCACGACACGCTAGCCGCTGCGCCACTGAGGCCAGTCGGTTCGGGAGAGTATTTCGGCCGCGCGTTAAAAAAGTCACGTGGTACACAGAGCTGCTCCGCGCGCGGCGGTCGCGGTTGCCTAGGCGACGAAGACGCGGCCACGGCGGCACTCCGACCGTCGTTGGGTTCTGCGGCAGTGCCATGTTTCCTTTGGTATTACAACGTATTCAGTGGGCATTGCGATGAAGCAGTAACTGCATGAGCTGCACGTCACAGCGCACAAATGCAACATTCAAGGGTAAAATTTAGCACAGCTTCACTCTTGGCGTCGCGAAGACTGATGAAACAGCGGAGCTGGTGCCTTTTCCTTGGCTTTGGGGTGCGTTTTTTACTAAGTACTATTTTAGCTGTCGATACAGCGATGATAATATGACGCCGCTAAACGGTCCGTGAGCTCCTGCTTTGACCACTCGCAAGCCAGGATCGGATTCCCTTCGTTGCTGGGCGGCCGACGTCTCTCTTCCCGATGAGTTTTGTCGTGCAGTTGCCGCGACACGCCTCTCTCACTCGAAACTCGGGGTCGGCCCGTCATCGTTGGGCCCATATGCTCTAGCGAATTCCCATCATATTTCCCGCCGCGCCGCTTCTTCTCCCGAAGACAGAACCTTGTTCGTACTCACCATACTCGTCGCCGAACGTCGTAATCAGAGCCGTATATTCGGCTCTGGTCGTAATGCTCTGCGCCGACAGTGCACGCTTTAGTACTGCTTTGTTCACTCAGAATTTATACTTGCAGCAACAACGAAATGAAACAATGTTAATGCTGTTAAATCAAGGTGTGCGGCCTAGAGGTAGGGGGCACTCTTGTAAGCTCAGTGCGAGCAGTCCGGCCGCATTAGAATTAACACCACTATTAAAGCACGATATGCAACACGTACGAACTGACGGTCGGATGTCAACAACAAGCATGCACGCTAGCAATAAACAAAGATAATGAAGATGTGTGTCTATCCTAGCCTCTCCTGTAGCTCCATCGCACAGTAGTCAGGGAACACCAAGCCCAGCTTTTTACTCTGCCGAAATAACATAACACTACCGCAGAAGGGGAGCACATACTATCGATACGATGGCCGGAGCCACCGCGTCTACGCCATCTACGCGTCTCCGTCTCGCCGGTCTCGCCATGTCTCGCTCGCCTGGCAACGGCCAGACCCCCGCCAGAGGGCCGCACTTTTTTAACGCGCTGCGGAAATACTCTCCCAATCGGTTCGGTAGGTCTAACGGGCTGTATTTGTATTGCCACGCTGGACGTAACTTTTAAGCCTCGTTATTCTTACGTCCAGACGTAACTGCAACGGCTCGTACCATTATGTCTAGACGTAACGCTAGACACTCCCAAAATTTATATGATGACAATGGATACTGGGAAAACAACACGCACACTTAAGACAAACATAAGACATACATAAGACAACAAAATAAGACAACATAATACAATACAAATGCGGCGCCGCAGATGCACGACTCACCACGAGGGCCCTAGGGAAGCGAGCCGCGGTACCGTCCTCCCCGGACCCACCGTGGCCGACGTCCATTCGCGCGCGCCGCCACACCCCAAAAAGAGACTCACTGCCGTTTCTATGCGCCGGCCTAAATTCTCCGCGGCGGCGATGCCGGCGCCACCGTGCTAAATTCGAGTTACAGCCAGCGCATCCCTGACCTTGGCTGGACGTCTCCGCTTACGCGCAAAGCACGTGCGTTGCAAACACAGCGGCCGTGCCCAAGCTACGGCAGTCGCCTTTACAGGGGTGATATAGCACCCCCACAGGCTCTGATATGCTCCATCACCTAACCAGGTTCTTCCATAACCTACTAACAAAGGGCTTCCCATTATCGCTAGAAATAGCAATAGGTACCCCATGCCTGCAGATCTTCCACACGGCTGGCTATCTGCTGTGTTGTTGCTGCACGAAGGGGGAAGAGCTCAATGAATTTGGTGAATTTGTCGACAATGACCAACAAGTGCCTGTGCCCCCGAGGGCTAGTAGGTAACGGCCCCATCAAGTCAGTACTAAGTTCTTCCATTGGTGCTGCAGGCCATTGGCTTGCCATAAATCCTTGGGGTTTGCAACGCTGTGCTTTCGTCCTTTGACAGACTGAGCAACCGTGGACATACTTCGATATGTCATTGCTCATGCCCAACCACACAAACTTGTCTCTGATGCGCCGCAGTGTCTTGTAGAAACCTGCATGGGCACTTGTCGGGTGGTCATGGGCCATCTGCAGGACCAAGGGGCGAAGGTGAGTAGGCAACCAGGCTACTGTACGGTCGCCACGACATTGTACCAAAAGTCCTGATGACTCTAAATGAGACGTGGATGCCAGGTCCTCCAGACGACGGGTTTCGGCAGTGCCTTTCTGCAGGCATTCGCCCTGGATAGTCCTCATTGTTTCACACAAAAGAGCATCACATTGTTGTTCCTGTGCTAGTTTTTCCGCACTGTTTATAACACTGAGGTCCTCAGTGGTGGTCGGCAGGCAGGTGTCAAATGGGACAGAGCCTTCGTCAGTGTCCAAGTTAAGTGGCAAAAGTCTCTCAGGCAGGCTTTCAGCTGCTATCTTGGGGTTTGGCTCAACAGGTGCCCAGCTTAGGGCATCAGCAGGAACGTTGGCCTTCCCACGACGGTGCTTAATTTTGCACTGAAATCCTTGAATGCATAGCACCCAGTGCCTCACACGAGGAGATGCCTGCTCAGTGGTGAACATCCAAGCCAATGACGCATGATCACAGTGCACTTCGATCTCTGTGAATTCCAAATAAGATTGGAATTTCTCTACAGCCCATACAACGGCCAAACACTCCCACTCTTGGACTGTGTAATTATGCTCCGAATCTGACAAGCCTCTGCTGATGAATGAAATTGGCTTCAAAATGTTATCCCGACGTTGCAGCAGCACTGCTGCGATACCAACACTGCTGGCATCTGTTTCAACTACAAATGTTGCATTGAGGCCTGGCAAGCTCAGAACTGCATCTGTTGCCAGCCTCGCTTGGAGAGTCGCAAATGACCGTTCTTCAATGCTCGTCCACTGCCATTTCTGCTGCGTCTTGAGCACGTTGGTTAATGGCTTAGCAGTGAGGGAAAACTATGGAAGAAAGTTCCTGTAATATCCAGCCAAGCCCAGGAATGCCTGCAGTTGCTTCTTGTTGGATGGCCGTGAGTACTCTGCCATTGCACGCACCTTCTCTGGGTCTGGTCGGCACTCTCCTGAAGATACGACGTGACCAAGGAAGGTGGGAGATTCAGTGCATTGTTGTACTTTGATTGAATTAATTGTAAGCCCTGCATTCTTGATGCGTTCGAGGACCTCACGGACGTGTACCAGGTGTTGTTCTATTGTTGGAGAGTACACCAAGACATCATTGAGGAACGCCATGGCAAATTTGTGGTTTATGCCCTCAAGAACCCTGTCCATTAAAGCTTGGAATGTGGCCGGGCCTCCTGCCACACCAAACGGCATCCTTGTGAACTCGAATGTGCCCCTATGACATGTAAATGCCATCTTCTCAACATCTTATTCCCTCAGTGGGATTTGGAAGAACCCTTGGGAGAGGTCAAAGCTTGTAAACCATTGGGCATTACCTAACTGAGCCAAGAGCCAATCATTGCGAGGCATTGGGTACACTGGTACCCTTGTGCAGGAATTCAAGCGTCTGTAGTCAACAGCCACCCGGTAGCCTCCAGATTTCTTTCCCACCAGGACCGGTGCACTTGTCCAGCTACTTATGCTCCGCCTGATTAGGCCTGCTTCTAGCATCTCGTCCAAGAGGCATCCATGATGCATTGTTGTTTTGGATTGACTGGGCACAGTTTTGAGCGCACTGGTGTGCTGTCACCTGGGTCGATAGAATGCTCAATGAGTGTGGTACAACCTGGCAACTTTGTGAACAGTGCCTCATACTCTCCCAGCAGGCTCCTGAACTTGCACATTGCTTCTCCTTGCTGTCCTGAGCTGCTAACGGTGTTGCATGCCACAACGTTTGGCTGTTGCTCAAACAGGTCTCCAAGGCAATTGGCATCATCCACTGGATCTGGGGCAACCTTTTTGTCAGGTTTGGCAAATGCAACAACAAGCTGTGGCTCCATACCCACAGTCCACCCTCCCAAAGCTATGTGCAAGGACATGCCAGTGGTTGTAAGGAAGTCCCTTCCAAGCACATTATCTTGGCACAGGTCAGGCAGACAAAGAAATATTTTTAACCCGGGAGCTGCCATCCCACTTTATTCTGCATTTGGCAGCCACAGAGCTCTGGGACCAACCTGATGCCAAGCGGAGTGTTCGAGTTTCGCGTTTCTCTTTTCCCCCGGAAGAGCATGCCTTACTGGTGGCCAGTGGACCAAAGAGAGTCACGCTGGACCCAGTGTCGAGCAATGCACGGAACGTCGTACTGCCGATTCGAACGTCCAAGAGTGGCTCCTTTTCTCCTCCGGCTGCAGATGCAACTTGCATAATAAAATTGCAGTAGGCACCCGCCAAACCAGTGCCTACTGGCACCCGTTTCCCGAGCACTGCGCCTGGAAGTGCCCTGGTCGGCCGCACAGGAAGCAAATGGCGTGGTCTTGGCGCAGTCTACTCGCACAGTTGCGTGCAATGTGGCCGACACTGCCACATCGTCGGCAAACAATTTGGCTCGGTGCACGCCGAGGTCGACGTCGTGCTGGTGGTCAGTACGTTGGTACGCCGACAGATTGTGCCTGAAGTATGGACTGCTGGTCCTGGTGGTATGACGGTTGCACTGCTGCAAGGTGGAGGGGCCACGTGCACCCAGGTGTCCAACTGGCATTCGGCTCGGAGACGACCGCTGCGGAGTACTGGGGCACTGCCATTGCGTCAGGCATGCCGTGCACCGAATATGCCATGTCGCACGCGACCTGATTCGTTTTGGGCGGCGGAGGCCGATATTGTAGCCGGCGCCGCGCTCGCTCCATCAGGCCATCGGCCGCATCCGCCAAGGCCTTCAAACTTGAGAAAGTAGACCTCGCTACCGAGTCTTGCAGCTGGGGGTCCGTTTTCTCGGCTTGTGCGCCTATTACAGACGTTTTGTCAAGGAATTTTCACGGATCGCCGAGCCACTGACGCAACTCACGAAGGCCGACGTCGAATTCAGGTGGGAAACGTCGCAAGTTCAGGCATTTCAAGAATTGAAACGACGCCTGCAGACGCCTCCGATACTTGCGCATTTCGACGAGCACGCCGATACGTCGACGGCAACGTCCTCTCCGATTCGGTCGTAGAACTCGGAAATAACGTAAAGAAATTCCTTCAAGTCCTCTTCGGGGTGTTGGGTGCGGGCCTCCAACTCTTCCTTCAGCCGCTTCTTTTCATCGGCTGATGCAAATTCCCGTCGGAAGGCGGTGACAAAGGCATCCCACGTAGCGAAGGGACTCGCGAAACGATGCCACAATTTCGTGCTGCCGTCAAGCGTCGCGGTAACGACGCAGCGAACTCGGTCCTCCAGAGCTATGCCGTTGATCAAACAAAAGTTGTCCACGTTGCTGAGGAATTCCTTTGGCGTCTGCACATCCCAGAAACCCGCGAACCTAGGCAGTGTGGTCGCAATGGGCGCTGTCACCGTTGCCGACATTTGTGTAGCCGGCGGCCGAACAAAGTCCGGTTGGCGCTCGTTGCCTCCGGGAACCACGGGAGCGGCCATTAACACCTGCCACAGCTCAGATGCTATGCGCTCGCGTTCGATAGCCGATCCAGTCGTTTGGCGCAGCATAAACTGCACGAATTCATCTGGGATTTCAGTCGGCTCAGTCTTGGATGAGCCCCCACTTGTCATGTTCGTTAGGCCTCACTCCACAATCCCGCGATACACGTCCGACGACACACCGTCCGCCCTCACACTCCATTCCCCACAGGTCAGATGTCCACAGTTGCCACCACGCCCAGGGGGCACCACATACCCCCATCACTAGCAATGGATGTCCTCACACAGTACATTACAATGCGCAATAAAATGCTGCTTGTGTGTTTCTGTTTCATTCATGGAAAAAAGAAACTTTGTGTTACCAAAAAGAACGGCGCGGGTGGTTTAAAAGTTCCGTTTTCGCCGGGCTCCTCTCCGCTCGCGCGGTCGCGTCTCACTCGTAGTTTCGTTATCGCATACTGTTCGTGTGCTTTGCACGCTCATGAAAGTCGCCGTCATCGAAAGTTCGAGAAAATGCCGCATCCTTGTTTTGGTTGCTGCAGCAAATAAATCGATGTGACTCTCCAACGGGTGCCGCAAATAAACCCATGCCATTGTAGCTGAGTGCAGTGTCTCTGCGACAGTGTGCTATAAACAACCAAAAAATCTGCATGTGTGCTCACTGCACTTTCGTGCAGAAGATTACAAGATCAACTGCAACTTGGGCAAGGCTTGTAATGTGACCTAGCTCCAGAGCAGAAGCCGCAGCGTTAGCTGCCGGGCAGTAAAGGTGGGCAGCTACGTCAGGAGGCCCTTTCCAGGCGGACGATTTGAAGTGAGCTAACACTGTGTGGACCACTAAAACGTGATTTTCTTTCAAAATAAGCATTTCCTTGGCACGAAACAAGCTCTACGAGGTTTATGGAATGAATGAAAGATTACTTTTAAGGGCTCGTTTTTCTTTGTAATACACAATATTAATGAGAACTAACAGACAATAAAGCCTTCTTCCTTGGCCTACTTTCCTAAATAAAGCCTACTTTCCCTGGCTTTATTGTCTGTTAAGGTTTCTGGAATGTTATTTAAGCAATCAACGTCTACTTAACATTTGCCTTAGTGTCCCTCTAAAGGAAAATGTTTTATATGTGTTGTCTGGCTCCGGTGTGTGGAGAGCATTGATAGTGCACACCATGGAAATGAAAAATTTCACTTTTGGGGTGTCTCGAAATTGTGTCAGTACTCCTTCAAGAATTGTGTGATTGTTCAGTCTTAGTGTTCATTTCCTTCTCTTTTCTTATGCCTGTTGTATTCTTATGTCCCTTACTGGGTCTGCAGTATGTTGTAAATAAAAATAATTTCATTATTGTAAAAGTTTGATTCAGGTACCTTTATGGACTTGATCATTGGAGTGATTGTGTCAAGGCAGAGGTTGCAGAGAACATTGAGGGATGGCCAATAACAGCATTCAAAACAACATAGCTTCTGTGCAGACATTTTTTTAGCGAGACACAAAGAAAAGGCATAAAGATATGTTAAAAAGAATGTAGAGTCAATGCAAACTTGATAAAATACAAAGCTTATCGCATTGGCAATGGGGAACCATGCCCATTCTCAATCAGTAGCTTTTATTTGAGTGTACTGGTCCACTGGAGCTGCCGGTGAGGGTGAAGCCTGAAGTCTGTAGAGGGTGGTGCTCGGGCGGGGCACTGAGCTGCTCGACATGCGTTACCATTTCTGCTTTCTTTTAACCTCTTTGGTGAGAAAAATTAAGTCATTATTAGCTACAAGCATTAGCAAAACAAAACGTGGTGCCGTCCTTTAGTTGAATTAAGCCTGAAACACTGTGCGACACCATCCACAGCCTTGGACAGCAGGAATGATGCATGGCTACACCCGTCATGCGACTTCCAGGCAGCCATAACCATGGTAACATTCAGGTGAAGGTGATGGTGTCACTAACAAATGCCTCAGCCCGCTGTGGACCCCCATTCCTAGTACACTCTAGCTTTCAGCATGCTCCTTCATTTCTCATCTTGAACTGCAGTCTTGTATAGTTGTGTGATCCGAACCACAGGAAAGGGTGATTTTTTGTCAGCTTCAGTTCATTTCACTTTACGTCACAATTAGTAAAGTACAGTTAAAGACAAATAATGTCCTCTGTGCTTTCCCTGGCCTAATAGTCTGTTCGATTCATTTGATTGCGTCTAACATATCGACGAGCCCCTCGGAAAAATTCCCCTTCTTTTGTTCAGTATACAAGTGAGGGGCTCTAGCTTTGTCCTTCTCACTTGCCCTCGCGTAATTGGTCACAATCGCCCATCAAACGTTTCAATGATGAACATTAAACTTGGATACATTCCGCAGGAGAGCAGGCAGTCGTTCTCTTTCTGACTGCTGAATGTACTATTATGACAAGACACACTGCACAAGCCTGCACTTAGGATAAGGACTGAACAAGCATGCTAGAGTCTACTAGGAATGGGGGTCCACAATGGGCTGAGGTATTTCTTAATGACACCATCACCTGAACGTTACCATAGTTACGACTGCCTGGCAGGTGTAGCGTTCCTGCTGTCCAGGGCTGTGGATGGTGTCACACCGTGTTTAGAGATAGAGGGGTAAGTTGGCATTATGTGTACACCTCTTCTTGTGCCAAATGTTTTTGCACATTTTGGTTGGACTGACTAGGGGGCCCATGTCAGCAGCAGCTTCTTGTGCCATAGCATCTACACTGCACATGATGTACATTTTTAACTGCTCAAGTCTGACTGTGCTGTAATGATGTTTTATGCCATAATTATTGGGTCAGCAGGTACCTCAGAAATAAAATGTCTGGTCTATATTTATTGAGCTATCACCGATTTGGCCTTTGCAGAGGCACGCATTTAAAATGCTCACTCTTTCTAGGTGGGGCAGCCAAAAGCCAGTCACCGGAAAGTGAGCGCCGAAAGCGAAGTGTAGCAGAGTCGTTGGAGTCCCTGCACCGAGATTTCCGTGACTACCAGTGTTATACGTGGCACCTTGAGCCCACTGTGCGCCTCCTCTCGTGGGCAGGGAAAGGCATAGAACCTTACGGTGTGGACTATATTTTGCACAAGCTGGGCTTTTCACATGCCCGTGTCACTATACCCAAGTGGCTACAGCGAGGATGCATGGATCCCTTGGACCTGTTCCTCTCCCTCATGCTTGAGCGCATGCTGAAGGCTGTGCGACAGCATTGATTGTAGTTTATTTGCGCATGGTACAACTTTTGTTGATTTTTAGACTTTAATTGTGTGCATACGGGCATGTTGGTTATGTATGAAATGAAATAGATGGCAGAATGAGACAAGTGTCACTGTTTCAAGAAGTGGCTTCGGTTTTCTCACTTGAACATTAAGAGAGCTCACCAGCTCCAAAGCAACGCTGATTTGAACTTTTTGTGTCCATAGATAGCAGCACTTAGTATACCTGTCTCACACGGGCACTTTTGAACGGCCATCCAGTCAAAGTCCATTGAAACGCCACAACTCTATAGACTCGATGGAGTGGTCCAGGCGTCTCTCGCAAAAACTGCATGGCGCTGCGGATCTTTATTTTCGTATTCATGTCACCGATAATACAAATCTGCTTTAAATCACAAATATGCCTGTTGTTTTTGTTTGAACATTTTAATGAAGTGTTTATTTGTAGTTAGCAATGCATATTTAATTTTTAAGTTGTTGAGCAGCGAAACTGTGGCGAGCGATACACGGCAAGACTGCACGATCAAAGACAAGCACGTTGCCGATGTTGAGAGCATAGAGTTTCCTAAAATGACCTAGAGGGAACTCTGGCGCTGCGATCGTTCAGCCACCATGGGAATGATGGGTAGTACACGGATTTGCCTAGTCTTCGTGCTTGTGGGCTTCGAACGCACTTGTGGCTTTGTTTATTGCTATGTTTTGGCTTTCTTTCGGATAAAAGAATAGATCGTTGTGAACTTCGTGACCAGATTTGAATCGGTGAGCCTAAAGAAGTTAAAGTGGTGAAGTGAAACTGCTGACTTTTGCTCAACTTCGTTTTGCGACAAAGCGGATGCAGGCCACGCGGAGCCAAACGGAGCCGAAAGAACGAAGTTTAGACAAATCCGTGTACTACCCATGATTCCCATGCTGGCTGAAGCGCGATGCATTGCAGCTCCCATAGACACTAGCGCCAGAGTTCCCTCTAGTAAGTATTGTAGGAAACTCTATGGTTGAGAGTACGTGGAGTTCGCACATTTCAAGTGGCACAAATACTTTATTAAATAATCAATAATGCTCACACTTACTGCTTTAAATCATACTGGTTAACGTTTTCTTTTTGTAATTGTGGGGCATGTTCGCGCTGTTTCCGCTTCCATCGCTCAATAGCCATCGAAGTTTCAACGGACGTGTGCGGTGCTCCGTTGACTCGATGGCCTTCGAAATCCCCCGTGTGGCAGCTCGTGATTGACAGTTGAGTCAATAGACCACTGGTTCAATGGCCTTCCAAACGCCCGTATGACACGGGTATTACACACCTCCAAAAGGAGGGAAGTTAGAGTGCACTACAAAGTAATATGTTGGGCGATTTGGTTTCTAGCTTCCATATTTTACAGTGCGAGACGACACCACAGAAAGGGAGGCACACAAGGAGTGCTGTTCACGACACACGGAGCACGCAAGACACACTTAGCGCTCCGTGTGTCTTGTGTGTCTTCCTTTCTGTGGTGTCGTCTCAAGCTGTCAAATATGGAAGCTAGAGTACACTTTAGGTGTGTAAATCTCACCAGGACACGAAGGTCATTCTGCATGCGAAAAGTAGCGCTGCTTGAAACTTGCCCTAGAATACACAGTGAACGCTTTGTCTAAAGCCTTCCGCCAGCTAAGCCGTAGCAAATGTGATGGAGGCGCTTTAGCTTTGACCTCCCCGTATCATGAGGTGTAAGCCACTTTGTATGGCATAGCGAACTTCTTCCTTTTGCCAACCCAAACAATGTCTGCACAATTGTCCGCTATTTATTGTGAGAGGCTGTTGAATATTTGCCGCAGCCAGTTTGGAAAAGATGTAAAAAGGCACTCTTTTCTGCCTCCAGCTACGAGTGCAACGCCTACAGAATGGTGGATGAGTTTGCTGTGCACTTAGCCATGCTCGTACTAGGGCTACAGAAACAGCGAACAATAATTAGGTGCAGTGCATTTATGCCCACCTGGTCCCTGCACGTAGACCAGACCTCGTAGACCCAAGGAGGAGCCGTGGTGTTCCACGCCTGATCATATCACGGATGCGCAAAGGAACTCAAGCAGGCTTTGAAGAAGACGTCTAGAAAAGGGAATAGCCAATAAATCGCCGAGCAATCCTGTTCTGGCAATGCTCTAGTGCGCCTGTAGAAATTGCGACGTACGTCAAGCGTCATACGTATTTCGTTATGCCAAGGCTGTTGTTTATGCTGACGCACAGGCGCATTGAGGTGATAATTTGTATAAGCTTTCCACTGTGCATAGAGGTTAGTCGCCGCTACTGATCACAGTGTATCTTTCTCGCTTCATTCTTTCACTTCGAGATAGAGCATTGCACAAGATTGGGCTTACCCAAAAGCCCGGCTACCTGAAAGCCGCAGCGTACACTGCAGTGAAGAGTGGGCACAGCAACGTCGGAGCAGGGCGTAATAGGTGCGTTTTCATTAAACTTCCTGAATGAAATGTCATTAAATGGTATTTACAACGTACTAGATTTATTATTTTTACACAGAACCATCTCACCACAATTCACTATGCCGTAAAAAGCAACCATTATAAAAAAATAACATGTTTATTTTTTCGAGCACAGCTTACATTATTTTAACTCTGAAACAATTTGATCTGCTTCTTTGCATACTAGACAACTTAAGCACATAGGTGGAAGGGCTACTTTGAGAACGTTACATTTCAAAGAAAAGTTAAAGGTCCGAGAGATTTCTGTGCTTCTCCTTGTTTTATACCTGATAAAAACAAATTAATTTAAAATTTTCGTGTATGAAAACCTGATGTTGTTCGGTGGCACAAAAACAAATAACCAAGAGAGAAAATCAGCCCCGTTGACCGACAAAGTGCCATTAATTCATTCATTGATACATTCGACGAATACGCGGCAAAACAATCAAAAGCAGGTTGCTGAAGCGTATGGTCCAGCACAGTGAAAAACATACTTTCACGCACAGTAAAACTAGTACAACGAACGGATTACTACAAAGCTGCCACCGCACAAGAATCACACGAGAGTAAATCAAATATCAATGATCACAAATAGCACTGAAGTACGTATTGACAGCGCGAGTTCAGGTGAACCTCAGTACCAGCACACAGTGCTGCAAATGTCATCCACGTCATCAAGCACACGGGCAACGATAAGCACAATCACAGTGTCCACGCCCACCGCAAGAACACCGCAATCAGCACTCCTCCAGCACAAATTACGTAAAATTTGTGTACAGGTGATCACACACGCAATAAAATATGCCTTCATAACAAAAAGTGCACATCTGAGGTTGCCTGACCCGCCGTTCTTGAAAAGCCACATTCTTCTGCGGATCCAAGCCAAGTTTTTCAGGTAATGTTCGACACCCAGGTATTTACGTGCGGTTTGCATTCTGCAGGTTCCAATGCCCATAGGTGACTCTTGTTCCGACGTGAAATCGCACCCCTGTAAGCAATAAACAAGCTAGTACCAACCCCTTTGAGAGATGAAAAGCCAGATGGGTATTAATTTCTTTTTCTAGTGTAACAAATGGAAAGTGTCCATGAGACAAAATTAATCCTACTGCCACGTGTATGCATAGATGTGTGAGCGGCATGCAGTGTGCCAACCTAAAAAAATCTGGGATTGGAAAGCGAACACGAATTGCAGAAGAAAAAAAATTCCCTGCATCCCCGTAGGATGCAATGACAGCACTTGTTGGCCAAAAAAAAAAGGATTAAAAAAGTGGCAACTTTTTTAAACATATAGTCAATGCCGTACAGGGACATAATTGACCGTTGGGGACTTATATTTGCAGCGCCTTGCGTGTATATCATTGACTCTCAGTTGGTTAATGGACAAAATGGTCTAACTTTGTGTCATTGTCAGTGAACAAACTAAAATTAACTGGTTCTAACTGCCTTTTACCGCAATGCCTAATTGGCTCATCCTCCAGAGCAATATATATATATAGCTGACCCAGGATTTCTTTCCATTGAAATCAACTTTTCCTTCATAGTCAACTGAAGTCTGTATGGTGGTCAATTTCTCTTATGAGCCAAATGTAATGGAACACTTGACGTTTCGTCTTCTTTGATGAAGTTTTCTTTTTAGCATTGTACGTGCAAGCCAAGTGTCCTAAAGGGTGATTCCACGTAAGATCGAACAATCGAGGGCTGGTCGACCTCTTAATTTATTTCAAAATTTTATATATTATTGCCTGATGAGTGGAAAGAAGAGATCCGCAATTTGTTTTGCCACAAAAAATTTTTTCGAAGCACAGAGATATATGCACGTTTTTGCTTCTGCTCAGGTATTTTTAGTTTTTACGTATAGTGTAGATGTTTTTATAAAAAACCTAAAAATTGGCACAGGAAACGTTATTTTCTTTACTTTAAAGGTCTTCATCTCAAGAAAGCCTTTTAGCAGAGCGACGAAAATTCCGCATTACATTCTTCGCATACTACCAGACTGCTGAATCTTATAGTTATATAACTTTTCACTAAAGAGATAAGATCGGGCTAAGTTCAAGAAAACATTGAACAATCGAAACTTCTCACGACAGTTTAAAAAAAAACATTTTTCATATTTCTTAAACTTTGTCCACTTATTCTCCTCCACATCAGCTTCCACAATCATTGAAAACATATTGCATAATTTCGTTGCACTAATAGTTACGGCCCCTCCAATGAGAGCGTTAGGCAAGGATTGGCAATTCCGACTTCTTGCCCAGCAAGTGTATAAAATGCAGGCAGGATTGGATTAACAGTGATGCTACCAAGGACTTCTGACTTGGAGCAATTTTTGGAGCAGCAAAATTTCCATTTTGGAACACTTTGGATCAGCAAAAATGTCCATCTTTGAGCACTTTGGAGCAGATAATTTTGCATCTGGGAACACTCTGGAGCAGCTAATTTTACCTAGAAGAACAGACTGTTGGGCGAGTTCGTAATACATTATGTGGAAAACTTGTGTCGTTTGTTTCTTCCTTTGTCTAAGTTTTTCGCGCAGTTTTCCACATAATTTTACATCTTGGAGTGCACTAGAGAAGCAAATTGCATTAACATTCAAGCACCTGAATAATTATTATGGGGCTCTTATGAAGAGCTAGAAATATTTCGATTCAATGCAAATCACATGGAAAAAATCATCTCAGGAGAACTCCATATTTCACTCAATAACGCAAAAACAAGGGCTCATGCAGTTGAGTGTTCTGAATTAACCTCTTCGGTGATTATTTTCGACACTGCCAAATAAACAGAATACTGAATCAATAAAATTGTACTTTATAAAATCACACTCTAAAGACATCTCCGTGGTTATCAGCAGACGTGGTAGACAAACGCCGTGATGTACAGCAGTCCCTCAATGCCAAATAGCCACACTGTCCCTAATGCATTCCCATAAGACGATTCAAAGGCGAAAGCCAGGTTCCTTTTCTTCTCGATCGATGTGTTGATCCTCTCCCTCCCTCTCTGCAAGCTTTCTGCACTTGACCTCGTTTTGCACTACCTCCATGATAGGCGCACCGATCACGGAAGCAGTGCAAAGCAACGATTTCATGTGATGACGTCGTGATGATTATTTTTTGCATAAATCGATTGATGACACCGCCGACGGTCAATTTTTGTGTTCGATGAAGCATAGATCTAAGGCTTTCGCATTAATATTGCGTACTGAACGTCAACAGCCTGGTCGTTAACAACCTGGCCTTGCATACCAAACTGTCCTCCATCATGTCACCACTGTGCCGTGCGCGAAACAGCTTTGCTTATCATCCACTTGACAGAGTGGAATGGCTCCTCAATTTTTAGATGCGAAGCAGCCCTTTGACTAGCTTGTGTAACGCTGCCCTCCGTGCGTCCGTACGAACGCGCTCCCCTCGCCGCAGGCTTTGGAGCGGTGCCAAGTAGGTCACGCCAACCTATTCTAACACCGTGGTCACGCCGCAGCTGCGCGTTGACGTCACGCTCCCCTCGCAGTGCGCGCTGACGTCACTCTTTCCCTCGCCTGCCCAACGCCTCCTATACTTTGAGATGCCTGGCAGCGCCGATTCCTCCGCGCGACCCTCTTCCCTTTACGCGCGCCACCGCCGCGCCGCGGCGCTGTGTTCTGACACTATCGTGCACTATCGTAGCATACTTGCGGAGTTTTGTGATACCATTTTGTAGTGTCGCCGCCGGAGGTACCGTCCGGCGGGCTAAGAAGGGCGGCCCAGCGCCGGAGCGCCCGCAGTTGCGTCAACACAAGCCGGAAACGGGGATGGGACTGTAGTTTATTTACAAAGAGATTTGGTCATACGATTTCGTACATGAAATGCCCGTTGTGTGGCGCTCTGCATCACACAATCGAAACCGAAACTGGTAAGGCGTGACACCACATCATCTCCCCCTAAAAAGGAAAGGAGTTGTACTCTGTATATGACATTATACAGTGGTAAGGCACTGAAAAGTATGTATGAAGTAACACGTTGGCACACAATCCTTGAACATCTTGTAAGAAAATGTGCAAAAATAAGTAACATCATTATACAATAGTTATCACATGTAGGAATGTATTCTTTATTAGAACAATATGTATGTGACCAGAGTTGACGTAGTTTGACTAAACTTGATGTAATGGATTTTTATTTTTATTGCATGAGCCCATTTATGAACTAGTATAAGTAGTAATTAGGAACTTGGTGTCAGTCACCATTATATGTTCCCCAAAAACAGGATTATGCAGTAATATATGAAAGTAGTATATAAAGTAGTGTATAAGTATGTGAAACATGAGTATTATGAAGAATATATATATCAAGGAACGTAGTCCTTGTACCATGTCGGCTTTCTTCGGTGCCGTTTGGGACGAAGGGGACGGTTAGTAGAAGAATTTGAGCCTTGGGGCTCACCTACACACTCGTCGGAGAGCGAACGCGGCAAAGTTTCAAGATTTTCCGTAGTCGGCATGTTAGTCGACATATCTATCCCCCCCTTCGAGAAGCGTTGCATTGGGGCTGGGCACATCAGCCGATTGTTGTGAAGGTGCCTGCAAGGTGGTTAGTGGAAGTCGCACTAACTGTGGAGCTGCAGAAGAACATGGAGGTGGGGAGGAATTATGTTGATGCATGGACGATGTGTTAGGTGAAGGACATGAATTCTGCTGTGGAGTTGCATTCTGCTCAGCATGAACAACTACCAGCTTTGATGCATTCCAGACGTTGCCATCACTAAGGCGAAAGGAATTGAATCCAGTTTGACTAAGGATTGTATAGGGACCTCTGTATTTATTCTTCTTCCTTGGCAGACGAACTTTAACTCTGAGGCCCACCTGTAGCTTAGGAGGTTTTGCTCCACGCTTAGAATCAATGTGTTGCTTAGTTGCCTGTTGCTTGTGGAACACTCGTGTTCTCACAGGATCCAAACTTGGCGAAGGAGCGGAAGAGTTTGGGTGTAACCCTGCAATGTCAATTCCAGAACGCGGTTGGCGGTTATGCAGAAGTTGTGCAGGCGACAAGCCTGTAGTAGCTTGAGGCGTAAAGCGATACGTGCCTAAGTACTCTGTTACAGCTTGTTTCAGTGGGCGGCATTCAAGTTGAGCGAGCTGAATTTGCTCTTTCAAAACGCGGTTGAAGCGTTCAACTTGACCGTTAGATTGAGGATTGTAGTTCGAAGAGCAAAGATGTTGTATGCCTCTGTCGGAGAGGAACTTCTCAAATATTTGAGATTTAAACTGAGGACCGTTGTCCGTGACGATTGCTTCCGGAAAACCTTCCCTACTGAAAAGTGCTGACAGAAATGTAATTACTGCGTCAGAAGTGACTGCATGGGTAAAGCAAACCTCAGGCCACTTAGAGTGGTAGTCAATTAATGTAATTGCAAATCTGCAGTCGAAAGGAGCACGTTCGAGTGGACCGACAATGTCCATGCCTAGCTTTTCCCAAGGTTTGTCTGGCTATGGGACAGGCTGTAAGGGTGCAAAAACTGGTTTAGCAGATTTATCTGCTGTTTGGCATACAACACAGTCGTGAACTGCACGTTCAACTTGGCTATCTAAGCCAGGCCACCAGTATCTTTCTCTAAGTCACTGCTTAGTCCTGACAATTCCAGGGTGACTTTCATGAGCCAACTGTACGAGTTTATTGCAGAGTGAAGCAGGAATGCTTACTCTATCTGCTCGAAAAACTAAGTTGTCTACACAAGACAGCAAGACAGCTCATTTCTGATTGCAAAGTAGGGCAGTAGTTCTGGTTGAAGAGATCTCTTTTCTGGCCATCCGTTAGCAATGTATGGAATTACTTGTTGCAAAGTAGTATCCTCAGCTGTTGCTGCCTGTAAATCAGCTTTACTTATGCATGGAGTGACAAGTGAGATTATCTCTTCTTCCAAGTCCGGTGAGACTGGAAGTTGCAAAGGCAGACGGGAAAGTGCATCTGCTACAACATTATTTGAACCTTTGCAGTACTGTACAGTGAAGTTGTAGTACAAAAGTCTAGCGCACCAGCGTGAAATGCGTAATGGGTGTCGGCCCTCTGATCCAGCAGAAAGTAATGTAGTAAATGCTTGATGATCAGTGCGTAATGTAAAATGTCTACCCCAGAGGTATACATGCCATTTCTCGCAAGCAAAGAGGCATGCTAAGGCTTCACGCTCACCAGTAGAATATCTGCGTTCAGCAGCTGACAAGGTTCTCGAAGCAAAAGCAATTGTAATTAACTGGTCACCTTTGCGTTGTTGAAACACAGCACCAAACCTATGTTGGAAGCATCAGTCGTTATGACTATCGGAAGCTTCTCGTCAAAGAGCTGAATGACTGGGTTTTCAGCCAGTACTTCTTTGATACTGTTGAATGCCGAATTGGCTTCATGCGACCAATGAAATGTTTGGCCTTTACGCAACGTGGAGCGCAGTGGTTCAACAACGTCAGCATAATGAGGAATGAACTTTGAGTAATTGCCAGCGAGACCAAGAAATGAATGCAAGGATTTACAATCTGTAGGAGCAGGTGCATTAACAATAGCATGCACTTTGGACTCAAGAGGAGACAATCCTCTGGCACTGACATTGTGTCCTAAAAATTGGATTTCTTGGACAGCAAAGACACATTTGTCGTTGAGTTTCATTCCTGTGTTGCTTATGCGGCTTAGTACTGCTTGTAAATTAGCATCATGTTCAGCACGCGTTCGACCCCAGACCAAAATGTCATCTAGGTGGCATAGTACTCCAGAACAACCTTTCAAAATGTCTGACATCATTTTCTGGAAAACAGCAGGGGCAGATGCAAGCCGGAAGCAGACTCTACGGAATCTGAACAAACCATCATGCGTTACAAAAGTGGTTAAGTCCCTACTTGATTCTGACAAGTCAACCTGATGATATGCTGATGCAAGATCTAGCTTCGAAAAGTAAACAGCACCTGTAAGTTGCTGGAGAAGTTCTTCGATGTGGGGCAAGGGAAACCCATCAATCACGATAGCTTTGTTTGGTTCACGCAAGTCCACACAAAGTCTTAAGCAACCGTTCTTTTTTTTCACCACGACCAGTGGAGAGACCCAATCTGATGCTGAAACACGTTCGATGATGCCTGCATTTTCAAGACGAGAAAGTTCATCGGAGACTTGTCGAAGCAGGAATGGCAATCTGCGAAGCTTGGCAGCTACAGGCAGCACACCTGGGCGGCGTTTCACTTCGTGCATGTAGCCTTTCACCAGGCCAAGTTCCTGGGTGAAGAGGTGATGAAATTCGGACGGAGCATTGGCAGGAATTCTTGGAGTTGCTGTACTTGAAACTTGTGAGCAGGACAATGTAGTACCGTCAATGTGTATGTGGAGGCTTCGAATGGCGTCCAAACCAAGAAGTGAAGAACCTTCTTTTGTCACGTAAAATGTGACAGTAGCAGTGGTATCGTTGTACCGGACGTTTGTAGAAAAGTATCCGACGTTGGGAATGCATTTCTTTGAATAGTCCTCAAGGACAATGTAGGAGTCAAGGAGTCTGGTCCCCGGAAAGTACTGCTTGAAATCTTGTAAGTTCAGCAATGAGACTGTCGCACCAGTGTCAACGAGAAAAGGAATGTTGACTGGGCCAACTTGAACAGAAATTTTCAGTGGCGAAGGACGGCTGGAGCGTTCATCAACGTTGAGAATAGTAACTGTATTTGTTACTGCAGTACCTTGCACTTGAGCTACGCTTTGTTGCGAAGTTCGGACATTTGATGAGCAGCAGACAGCTCTGATGTGGCCTCGTTTTCCGCAGGCAGAACAAGTGCGGTTGCGGGCAGGACAGTTTGCAAAATTTGCGTAATGTTGAGACGATCCGCATCTATAGCAGAAATTCGATTCAGATCGGTGCGGTTCGTTCTGCTGTCCCGCAGAATCCGATGAAGGATGAGGACATGTGTCATGTTGCGAGCGGCCATATTGGCTCCCTCCCGAGTTCTGTCGGGGAGGCCGGCGGCCAGGATTCTTTTGTTTTGGTGGAGAGGAATGTGAAGTGCTTTGGCGGCCATCTTGCGTACCCGCTTGAAATCCGACCCTGTCAACTTGCGCGTTTGCGAACTCCTGCATTTCGAGTTCGGTACGCTCCTCTTCTTTGGCAATTTGGATTGCTTGATGTACAGTAAGGGTAGGTCCCTTACTGTACATCAAGAAGTCAAGTCGTCTGCGGACTTGTTGTGCGGTAATTCCGCTGAAAAGCTGATCGCGGACCATGGCATTGACGGAAGTCCCGAAATTGCATCGGCTGGCCATCGTCTGTAGTGCAGAAACATAGTCAGTAACGGATTCCCCCGGTAGCTGTTTGCGCAATTTGAAGTAGTGACGCTCCAGTATTTCGTTGCTCGGAGCTTTGAAGTGATTCTCGAGCAGCGTGAGCGCTGCGATATAGACGAATTCCACCGGACATACGTCATGAAAATGCGGTGGCGCTGTCGTCGGGCGTTTAGTTTCGCGCGGTAGGCAAAAGCCGCCGTGCCTACCGCAGTTGCTGCTGTGTTTTCGCTGGCGCGTGCGCTGTTTGTCGTCGTGCAAAGAACAAAAAACGGTGTAACGACGAGTAGTGCCACAATTTTTTGCGCAGGAAGGCACGAGAAGGGTGAAATAAGCTTTTTTTTTTCATTAGCTGTTTATGAAGACCGTCGCAAGAAATTAGCGGCAGCTGTAAAACGCGAAAACTTGTCTCCGACGCCGGCTCATCGGTTATGTTTTCGGGCGGCTTACCCAGCAGAAAGGATTAGCTTAGTGAAGCGTCTGTCATTGTAATGTGCAGCACCGCATTTCTTGGCATAAGCATTGTGTCGAGGCATAGGGAGCACGTTTACCTCAAAGCACGTTATTGTGGATAGCATTGTGATATGCGGAGACTTCTTCACGGTTGCCATTGTTGATATCTTTTTCCATTGTTGATATGTCTTAAACGCGCCAAAGGATTTCGTGTACTCGCGTGAACTAAAGTGTGGCTCGGTCATGGCGCATGTGTTTCTTTCTGCTTGGGCACGGTTCATTAACGCAGCCGTGACTTCGACTATGCTTTTCCAAATCTTATGCGGCTGCGATGAGACACCTGACAAAAGTGTATCGTGCAAGGCTGTTTTGGCAGCGGTGCGCTTCAGCAAGGCTGTTGCTAGGGTTACGTCCAGACGTAACTGTAGTCACCGCTATCGTTACGTCCAGACTAAAGTCCCTAGATTTTTCCCTGTTGAAGAGCAGGGAAAATCTAGGGACTCTAGTCATGTGGCTTTCCACAAGGGAGTGTCTAGCGTTACGTCTAGACGTAACGGTACGAGCCGTTGCAGTTACGTCTGGACGTAAGAATAACGAGTCTTAAAAGTTACGTCCAGCGTGGCAATACAAATACAGCCCGTTAGACCTACCGAACCGATTGGCCTCAGTGGCGCAGCGGCTAGCGTGTCGTGCTCGGAACTGCGAGGACGTTGGTTCGAACCTCGCTGCTGCTGGTGTTTTTTTTTTTTTTTTTTTTTTTTTTTTTTTTTTTTTTTGTCTCGTCTCAGGTGTTGCTGAAGTCTGTTGCCAGAGAAGCGCTACGCGGCTCTTGGGTTACGTACGCCTCCGCCTGCCCCGAAGGGGCAGGCTGCGCGGGCTAAACAGCGCGTGGCCGCGACAGCGGCCAGTAGCGCGTGACCGTGACCCTGCCAACCGGCCATTGAGCGTTAGCGAAATGGCCGCACTCGCGAAGCGAGGGCGAAGCCACGATTAGGTTGCCGCGCCCGAAGGGCGCAGAGGGCCTTCACTGAGCAACAGGAAAATAATGTACTCACGTTTGTGGATAGCCACATGACTAGAGTCCCTAGATTTTCCCTGCTCTTCAACAGGGAAAAATCTAGGGACTTTAGTCTGGACGTAACGATAGCGGTGACTACAGTTACGTCTGGACGTAACCCTAGCAACAGCCTTGCGAGAAAAACAGCTGATCGTCTCTGCGAGCCGTGTTTTCTGTTCTGTCACCTATAATGCTGCGAAAAGAATGTGATCGCGACTACCGGGGAGTATTTTCGTCGCAGAGGAATATCGGAAGCTGCGATGAGCAAGGAAAACATGGAATTCTAGCCGCAAGGTGAGTAAACAATGCTGTTACCGCGTTATGTTTACTTTGCTTTGGTTCTTACAGGTAGCGAAAAAAAATCGTTATGAACTGGGGAAGCCTGTACTTCTATCGTCTGATATCTAGTAAGCTTCACCTTTTGATTTCGTGAACGATAGTGCGTGAGCGAGCGTAGTTACAGCGTACATGGACGTGCACATTGTTTTTTCCCCTGTGCATTTTACGTACATTTCTGATGAATCGAACTTGCACAGAAGAAACTTGTTGCATAAAACATTTGTGTTAACATGCACACCACGGTGTTTCATTTGTGATGATATAACGAATAGGTGTGATAAGTATAATTGTTGTAGCCTGCAAAGAACTGTCTGATATATGCTGCATCGGTTTACCGCGTTGCGGCGAGAGCTCTTAAAAAAAAAGAGGGGGGAAAATTTACGGAGCCACCTGTCAGGCTGTTCCAGCAGCGGCGGGCCTGTTTTTGGTGTGTGCGACTAGAAGTGCTACGAGTTTTTCGCCAAGTTCAGAGTTTTTTTTTTTTTTTTGCCACGTAAAGGAGGCTCAAGTGTGAGGACTTAACGATGCTACTTTGAAGTGCTTGTACCGAGGTTAGGAAGAAGCAGAGTCAATTCAGGGTCACATTTTCATGGAACAAAAATAAGTGAAACCAACACTTCAAATCTATTTGACTTCTTGTGGTTGGGCCCTGGTTTAAACATATAAATAACAAAAAACGGTTGGATTTTTTCTCCAGCTCAATGACAAATTCCTTGTCATCGCTGCCTATCCGAATCAAACCGATGGAGCATTAGTTTGGTTTCCTGTGTGTTCTTGCATTAAGTGGCCTGTAATACATTGTGAATTTCTCTACCTGCAGCATCCGGAGCTTGTCGATGGAGTGAGAGGCATGCGTTCGGCTACCTAATGCATGGCAGGCACTCTCTAACATCTCCTGGCTGCCATTGGGCCTGGAGTTCCCCAGTCTTCACTGCTGCTGTAGCCACCTCGTCGGCCATGAACATAAGATTTTATTTCCGTTTTAACTAGTCTTCATTTTTCTGTTCTTTGTTTCACGTTTCTTTACTTGCGTGTCATCTTTTTGGTGTGACAAGTGTAGTGCACAAGTGTTTTTAAATAGATACTGCACTTTCTTGTGGTAGTGTGAGCACGTCTTCACAAGTTGCTTTGACATGTGATCGTCAGCCTTCTGAAATGATGCACACAACACATATCATGTGGCGTCATTTCATGCGTCAAGCCTGTAAGCATAGCCTTTCTCTCCAGTGAAACTGACACTGCAAGATTTCGTGGCAGTGCTTGCTCTTCATAAGTTTTTTGACATGTGCTAGTCAGCTATCTGAAATGATATGCAGACCATGCTTGACTGTACACCAAAAGACTGTAGTTGTCACTTGAAGTAGGAATGTATATGACACAAGTGTTTTTACAAGTTGCACTAAAGGATGATATGCCTGTTTGCCACTCACAGAAGGTGCTTTTACACTAAACAAAATCACACAGTCTACTATCTGTGTACTTTTTGAAACTGCAGTTGACTTTTGCGTAGGTCACAGCTATCAATCCTTTTGCAAAGTTATGTCCTCGAAAACCAAACATATACTTTTTTTGTAAACAAATTAGGCCAGTTACATTGCAACATGCATTTTACATTTATGTAATGTTGATGCTATATCTGTAAGAAAAAAAACTTTGCTATTGCTATTCAGGAAAGCATCCCATCAATTCACTTGCACAGGTGTGTTTTGGACACTGTATACATTGGTTTGTCTTGCTGCTTCATGTACTACCATTCTTATGCAACTGTCCTTTCTTATAAACACTGACAAACGGCCATCTTGTTAGGGGTACTATACTACTCTAACATATCTGAAATGCATAGCTGTGCACACAATTGCCCATGTACCTTGTGATTCATATACTGTGCACATTTCATGTGTCCCTTTCTTTTCATGCGGTAGGATGGGACGCAGCAATAAACAGAGACAACATGTGCCGAACTTAAACCAAAATTTGAGGTGCGCAGATATTGTTTACAGTATTTGTCCCTGCCACACGTGACCACGAAGGTGCTCCTTGAAACACATATAACGCTTTTATGTTGCATGCTGATGTCATCTATATTTCCATTGTAGTAGTCATTAATTACCCATGCAGTATGATGTCACACTGTGCTTCTTTCAGCTTGATGTTTCTTGTAACTTGTGCATTTAATAAATGTCAGTAATGCTTTAAAAACATGACACTACAGTTTCACAATGTACTTTTAATGTATGTTTATTTACAGAAAGTATATGCCGTCTTTGCATTGGTGTGAACACGAATAAATTTTTTTTTTACAAGGTTCTGTCTTGAAGAAACTGTGTGCATACTCTTTTTCACATTACTTCTGCATTCACAAATGAGCACACTTCTGAATGAGAAAAAGCTACTTTAAATGCCAGACGATCTGTTTCAGCATCAGTTGGCCCTTTCAAAAGGAACAGTGTGGTGGATGTGCAACAAAACAGCACAGTGCCCACAAGTTGTGCGTGAAGCAAAAGGCGAGCCGTGTGTTGTTATACAGGAAGTGAGGAGACAAAGACTTGGTGTGCACTCCCAGTCATAGAGCAGATAACGGTCAGAATGTTTGTGATTAGAGGACGATCAGCAGTAACAAAAACAATATCAAACCCTTGCTTTCCAGTGAATTGGCTATAGCACTCAGCTGTTGAGTACACTGCGTTATATTGACAGTTGCTAAATGAAAAGTTCCTATCTACCGCCATATAAAAATGACCCAGTCACGTGTAGTCAAGTTCTGCGAAAGACCTGGTCATACAGCATGTGATGAAACCCAGCAGCGATTTATTATTACCAGGAAATTTAACTTCAAAACGTTTTCTTCTACTTGTTAGGTAACATCTTAGCAGGTAAGAAGTCACGCTGCTGAACTTCAGCACATGGGTCGGTTCCTGCTGACAGCGGACACATCTCCATGAGGGTAACATGCAGGATCACTGCTGTAATTACATTGAGATCCACGTTGGTCAGAGCCACAGGTGGTCAAGATAAATACAGTCCTCCATTGCAGTGTGGCTCACAATTGTACCATGGTTTTGGCACGGAAAACCCCATATATTATTGTTACTTCTTAGGCACATGTTTCTCACTGAAATGACACTTGCCTAGTGCTGTTGTCAGTGGTGCAGTTAGCCAAATAGTGGATTACCATTGCGGACAGCTTGTCCAGGAATATAACATGTGGAGTGTGATGACCTTCCTTGTCTAAGCAGTGGTTGGGGGTCAACACTGCCATGCTCACTATTGTAGTCATCGCTGAAATCATGAACACTTTTGTCACCTTCTGCAATGCAAAGGCAAGTGCTACACTACACATGCTGCAGCAATGTGAGATGCACATTCTGATTCTTAATGGAGGGCACAGCACTGCTGAACGCAGCGAAAGCAGCTCTTCATTAGCCCAATACAAAGCTTCATTACAGACTGCACTGCAGCATGTGCGGTGTAGCACTTACCTATTTAACACTGTTTCTGAGAGGACAGCCTTGGAGAGGTGTCAGGAGCCATGGTCCTGGTTTGTAGCCTTTGTGACTCTGTCACCTGCACAAATACAAGTAGTGTGTTGTAAATACTACTTCAATGTAAGGGATCCACAAGGCTGAGCCACACAAAGATAGCAATGATAGAATGATCTACATGATCTAATGCTATACACCTCATCAGTCTGACTTACCCGTACTATGCGAAGCATGACTACTACAAATGGGTTGTCAGGACAATGTGAGTAATTTCTCGATATTATGGAGCGGATGACCGATAGCTGCAAGATGACACATATGCAGCGAGCGACATCCCGTCAGTTGTCACTATTACCAAGTACCTGTAGCTAATCAAACAGGGCATTAACTATAGCGCGAGCAAATATTCCGTTAGCTGAGGCCAGAGGTACGGCCGCGGCAATCCGGACCCCTTCGATGCGCTCACGCAGCCGCGTTGTCCGCCAGACGTGGGCGTCGTAGTCTGACCCCAGACGCAGTGGTTCACGGCAGGATTCCGATGTCTGCATCGCAGATCTGACGAAAGCGTGAACCACTGTGAGCCACATTTCGCTACGCGGACATGCGCTCGAAAGGATGGGAAGACCGATACTTACTAGCATGACGATGTGGGCATAATGTCCCTTGCGGGGATAAAATGCCGCCTTGTGATGGTCGTCCTTCGGTGCAATGATGACGGCAACGCTGCCGTCCACGCATCCGATGAAGCCGGCAGCCGTAGGAAACATTCAAGGCCCCCTTTTCATCCGGCGTCCACGGGAAGTGAACCCACTTGTTACGGATCCCGGCGTGCACGATTACCTCCGCCACAACATCGCACACAGTCTGCTCACCGCAGCTTGCATGATGACAATAGTATCCTCGCTTCCAAACGAGGCTTGAAAGCTGCCATTCGCGAAAAACCGAAGGCCGCACAACACACACAGGCACAGCGCAGTCGGTCGCGCCGTCGCGCGCCTTCCTTGGCCACTTCGTCGCACAACCGCCGCACCTTCCTTTCTTCGGGCGAAAGTGACGCCGAACTCTTTCATCGACTGGCATGTCGAGCGCGTCGTAGGGCGCCCACGGCACCCACGGTGCTGCCGAGCCGCCGAGCGACCGCCGCCAACAACACGAAAAAGCTCGCCGGCACCGCCATGTTTGCTATTCCGTCGAAACGGGGCCACTCGCTAGCTCGCTAGCTGTTCCGCGCTTCGACGGAACCGATTCCGTATTCGCAATGCCCATAGACTGTCGCGCCGCCAAGCGGAATTCAGGAGCGTCCTCTCGAGGAGGGTTAGTAGACGACAAAATGGCAGCACTACGCAGTCTCTCCCTTGTTCGGCTGTGCTAACCTCAGTGTTAACGCATTGGCAAGGAAGGTACACTACGACTTTGCTCGTTCCCTGCATCAGTGAACAAACCGGGCCCTCCGTGACATGAGAAATCTGATTCGTTCTTGCGAGATGCGAAGTTTTCGTGAAAATATGTGGCAACTCGCGCTTTCAATGCTAGCCCACAGCGTACGCATACTATCAGCTTCGCAAGGCTTTCTGTAGCCACGTAGGTTAGTTAAATATTATCGTCTGACATATTCAGTTGAATCTCACCCTGTTTTACTTGCATATAGCATTGGTCAGTGTTTCTTGTAGAGCATGAATCCCATAACACTACGCGGGAAGTCGCGCGGGCTTGCGATGTGCTCTTGTAAAACTCAGCGATCTCAAGTTGTCGATACATTAAAATAGGGCCTCTATCCTTTGTCAGCAAAGCGCTGTTACTAATTGTGCGAGCGACGTTTCAATCATTCGAGGACGCGTCTGCTCCACGCCTTTCGTGGAGCGAACGCTTTCCACACCGTCCTTCGCCAGTGTGTTGGTGTTGGTTTCATAGCCAGCGCTGCGCCGTTTGTTTTTGTACGTTTGTTGATAGGTGGCAGCACACTGCAAGCGATTTGCTCGTTGACCGATCCGAGAGCATAATGTTCTTCGCGCCCAGACGTCTCTCTAATTGTAAACGTGGTGACGAGGAGTGGTCGCAGTCGTTCGGCGGAGGAATTTCTTCGGATTGCTTTCAGCAGTGATGTTGAAAGAAACCATCTTGACGACGAGGATTTTTCACTTGAGATTGAAGACTGTGAAAGCACCGAGAGTGACAGCTGTGACAGCGACGATGAACGATCAGCTGAACTCACGAGGAGCGAGTTGCACTTCACGTCCCCTCGTGCGTTAATGTTCTTTCACGCTCTTAAGTCACTTTGATTGTATTTAACGTATAATATCCTTGAGTGAGATCAGAATAAAAGCATAGTTCCTCTTGTGCATTGCATGTATCACAATTATTGTGGATATTATGGAGCGCCGCATCGCCAACACGCTCGAGCTCGACCAGCGAAGCGAAATGGTTAGAGCGATGGAACGTGCAGTCACGGCCACAATCTACGCCTCTCGGCTAACTTCTTCGACGTTGCGAAAAGCATACGTGTGCATTCTTTTCGATATTCATGTTTGGATCGGGCTGATCGAATCTGCAACATGCGAGTGAAGTGAATTGCACGCGGCTAGAGTCTCAGCATGGCTGTGACACAAGCGCTACTGAATGGGATGTTAAATGCTCGTGTTCCGTTGAAGACGTAATACCGCGTTCCCGACTGCGCAAGTAATGACGACGTGCGGTCCCGTGCTGCAGCGATGACGCTACTCGCTGGCGGCCTACTACTGCGGCAAATCCGTCAGGCAGGCTCGGTACGTACTACCTCGGTGTGCCGTTCAGCTCATACGTCAATTTTAGTTCATGCAGTTTTATGTAGCACGCACAGGATATCGCAAAGCATCGTTATGCACGGTAACGGAGCTGAAATATAACCTTTCACCCCGCAGCAAATAATTAGGTGGGGGGTACTTTGCACTTTCCATGGTTTGGGAAAGTATTTTAGTCTCATATCCAATTCAGCGCGGCTCGTGACTTCATCCGGTGAAAGTGGCACGGGCCGTACGTCCGCACGTCTTATCTGTTCCTATGCTAACAAACGGGTTGACCCTCCTCCTGGCGCCATCTTGAAAAGCACGGCGCGCCACCTATAGTCCGTGGGCATTGCGAATATTTTAGCATAATGAGCGCGTACTCGTCATTTTGACGTCACCAAAATTTGAGCTTCCGACACGTCACTTGAGTGACAGGTGAAACGACCAATCACGGGGCGCTAATGGCGGCCAAAACGGAATACGGAACACGGAACAGCGGTTCATTATACGGCCGCAGGAGACTCTTCTTCAGAGCGGGCCGGGCGGTGTCTCCGGCGGCGACGTCGACGTACGCCTGAAAGACACGGCGCCATTTAGCCCAAGGCACGGGAGGAGTGCCCGGAGGCGTGTTTGACAAGCGTATGCTACAGAACGCAGGAGAGAGAGGGGAGACCATGGGGAGACGCCCATGTCGTCTGCTCTGGCGTTCATTGGCTAGCGGTGGCGCGAACGCCATTTCCGCTTTGGTTGAAATTTTTCGCACGGTTGCCACGGCAGTGACGGCAGCGGTAGGGTGGCCTAGCAGCGGCTGACGCCTCGCAGTAAATGGCGGGTGAGGAGCAACTCAGAGCCGCTGTTAGGGCAGCCACTACAGTGTTCTGTAGTAGCCACGCTACAGCTGTGTGTGGTGTTTTGTGAATACGCCGGTGATCAGGATTGCGGTTCGAGTTGTTTCCAAACTACTGAAGCCGTAAGTAAACAGTGCGTAGTTAGACGGCAGCTGCGCACTGTTAGGCAATCACATCCACTACGGACAGCTAGCGCCACCTATCGCGATGTTGTGGAACTAGTAGCGGCTTGTGACAGCGGCCGCAAGGAGGCGACAAGAGAGAACCGTCGAGAGTTCGAAGCGGGAAGCCGCACTCACGAAGAATCAGTCATGTGATCTGTTTGAATCCTTATTAAACCTGTTGTTTTCCATTCAATCAGTCGTGTCATCATGCGCCTCAACCCCTGACATGACGACGAGGACTTAACAACGAACCTACGGACGTCGTAGAACACAAGGCGAAGCGAAAACTTTTGTTAACGTTGTCAGCCGCTAGGTTGGTGGCTGATAATCTCTGCTCTTGCCTCAGTATATAAAGCTTTAGCATCACGAACAAGACTGCTTTTCATGCACTCTTCAGCTATCATATAGTCTTAATCATGGTCCATCAGTGAGCTGTCACTTTATGTTCGACATAATTTTGTATCTGATGCTGTATCGTCACACCGTGTTTAGTTGGAAGCCACTGTGTTCACAGCTGAGTACCATCACTCCAGTGATGTAGCTGTGTGAAAAGAGCCACCCACATGTTATCCTCTGTGTCTCGTATGTTGTCAAAATTAGCTTTTTTTTTCCTGGCTCAGATAACAACTACCTCATTTCTCTCTGATTTTGCTTGTTATCACGGTCACCTGCAAGTTATACAATCGCAGTATTACGTAGAATGATCGCTTCACAAAGTTAGCAAAACTACGGGAGATGTCACGAACGGTCACAGCAATGCCAAGTTGCAAGGCAGTTTATTTTAAAACATGAAATACACAGTGATTGAACAAAAATATTGCACATTTTTGGACCGGTCTCGCTGCAGGTAAAAAGCTGATTTGGTGCTGCGGAGGTTACGGGAAAAAGCGAGCTTTGATATTAGCGAAGCTGTGTAACCCTATGCGGCATATACATAGAGGCAAACAAACGTGCGGCCTCGGCGTACGTCTCGCTCCAACGCGCAAGTCTTGGACGTCTACTACTCGTCGTTACGCGATGCGTGCGCAGCTGCCGTCTATCTACGCAGTCAGCCCGACACTGTTTACTTACGGCTTCAGTAGTTTGGAAACAACCCAAACGCAATCTAATCACCGCGTATCACAAAACACCACACAACAGCGGCTCTCAGTTGCGCGTCAACCACCAACGTCGGCATGCCCGCCGCCTGCCCGCCGCCTCGGCTGCTGGCAAAGCGGAAATGGCGTTCGCGGTACCGGCAGCCAATAAACACCAGAGCAGACGACATGGGCGTCTCCCTCGATCTCCCTTTCTCTCCTGCGTTCTGTAGCATACGGTTGTCAAACGCGCTGCCCGGAGTTTGTAAAAACGGCGGAGGAGGAATAGCGGCAGTCATGCTACAGGTCATGCTTGAGACGTGGTTCACTGATGAGTCGCAGTCGCCAGGATGCGTTGGCGAGTCACTGGTGCCAGCAAGCATTGGCAGTACGTGCACAGGGTGTGGCCGCAGTAGGGTGTGGCTAGTGTGGCCGTAGTCCGTGCAGCTTGCAAGCGGGGTGCGGGGTGGTGCCCCGTAATGCGGCGGAAAATGCCGGCGAAGTATAGAAGGCTCACATTGTGTTCACCTCGTCGCCACTTTGTAGTGTCGCCGCCGGAGGTACCGTCCGGAGGGCTAGGAAGTCGGCTCAGCGCCGGAGCGCACGCAGTTGCGTCAAGTCAGCAGGGGCGTAGCCAAGGGGGGGGGGTTCAAACCCCCCCCCCCGAAATTTTTCAGTTTTGCTTGCGTATATATACACGCGCACATACAAACACACGCACGAATATACATAAAGTATGGTTGAACCGCCCCCCCGAAAAAAATTTCTGGCTACGCCCCTGCAAGTCACGCCGGAACCGGGGATGGGACTGTAGGACTGTAGTTTATTTACAGAGAAATTTGGTCATACGATTTCGTACATGAAATGCCCGTTGTGTGGCGCTCTGCATCACACGCGCACGCACGAGTGAGGGCACGAGACCAAAAAGCCACCTAAACATCGCCCAATGTTAGCGGTGTAAGCATGTTTCATGTTGGCTACCTTGTGCTGCCGAGCAAAACTAGCGCCGTGGTGTACCCAGAAATTCCCTAGTCAAGTTGACGAGAGCAACGAGAGGCCGAGTTGAAACATGAAACTTGAAGTTACTTGATGGCGTGTCTTCTTTAAAGATATTGTGTATCTGTGTCATGCTTTGTTCCGTTACCTCGCGAGTGTTCGCTTAGAAGTGAGATTGCTAAGACTACCAGCAGCCTCAATTACGACGTCATCGACTCTGCTGTCAGTTTGGATGAAGCACGAAAGAAAAGGCACACATATACAACCACACATACTGCGCTACGTGTGGGTGTATGTGTGCCTTTTCTGTCCCTGTATTTCGCGCTGCTCCCTTAAGTTATGTTGAACCAACTAGCCAACAAGTTCACTCTTCAAGGTATCAGTTGTGTTCCAATGTAAGCGCCTGGTATAACTCAGTGCGCTCCAGAATGAGGGATTTGCCTCGTTAATCTTCACCGCTGCACAGTGGCGTTATGCGAAGAAAGCTAAACGTCACGCTGTGAAGCTCTAGCCTTTCGTGGCCGAGAAGGGTTCGCTGCCGCAAAGTGGTTGATAAAACATTAACGGCTTCGAAGCGACTTAAAGGAATCAGTCATTCATAGGCGGAGAGTTTTCATTTTACCGGAGGGGGCGGGGGCCCGACTTGCTCTTCCACATTTCTCTCTCACTCTACCTATATAAATAAATAAATAAATATATATATATATATATATATATATATATATATATATATATATATATATATATATATATATATATATATATATATATATATATATATATATATAGACAACAGTCGACATCTTATGCTCGTCCTCAAAAGGTACAAACGTCTTCGTCCGCTTGGCAGCATTCTGAGTAAGTCCTCAGGACCTCGTTTGCAGGATTATCCTAAACGTGCTCTCATGCGGACGTGTTCGGGACAGCAACAAGCTTGCGCTGAACTGGGAATTACAACATTTGTGCAATGAACACCATTTGACTGCATGTTATTTTTTATTTTAAAAAATAGAACATCTTTATTGGTGACATAATTATGATTGCCGACGGACACGTTTCTCCTTGTTCAGAATGAGTACATGTATTAATCGCCAACGTGGCGAGGGTAATGCGATGTATTAATTGCTTGTTTAAAAAGCCCAATTTAAGGGGAAAATACGCTTCGCGAAGTTAAAATTCGGTGACATATATTTAAATTTCCCGCACTTCGATCGCTGGCAACACTGTGACCCATGTGACCAAAAAAAAAAATGTTGCCTCCTGGTAGTTCCAGCAGTCCCCACGGGCACACGCTAGGGTACCTTACCCACGCTAGAGTGACCTAGAATAGGGGGAGTGTCCAAAGCGCCGGCTCCCACGTGGGCGTTTTGCCGTGAACTCCCACGTGGGCTCCCACGTGGGCGTTTTGCCGCTGCTGCGCCGGACCCGTGGGCTTTCCGCGCTCGGGAAGCGCGCGGAAAGCGAGGGGCGTCTGCTACGCGCTGTAGTTTTTTGCGCCGCGTTTCCACGCAGGGCACTTGAAGTCTACTTAACTTTTATAATGCGGTGCGGAATGGAGCTTATCCATCTTTAATCGTTGTGTTAGTGCTGGGGCAACAACAGAATGCAAAAAATCATGTGTCAAGCGGCATCAGCGTGGCCTAGTTCCGGTCACAGAGTTCGAGAACGTTGGTGCGTGCGTAAAAACGCGCAAAACGGACACGCACAAGCAAAGAACGAAAAAAAAAAACCTTATTCGCACGAGTAATCGGGCAATAGCATCACGCATGCTCGAGTTAAGAGTAACAAAAAAAGTAAATTACACGCGCAGTCAGCTGAAATACTTGCGCGCAGTAACCGCTTCACACTACTAGCTTTTTACTAATGGTCGCCACTGGTTTGCTAGCCATATGCACACCGCTTTTTTCGACAATTTATTAGCCTCCACTAGCTCTTTATTATGGACGGAGCACACCGGGAAGACGCAAGGGAAACAAAAAAAAAGAAAACAAAAAGAGTGGAGGCGGCCATACGAACGCAATGCTGTTGGCTTATTTTTGCTTCTGAGGTAGCGTACAAGGCTCGCCGTGCGCAAACATTTGAAAGAAAAGCAATGCCAGGTAAACTAACCTTATTCCACAAGTTTTTCCATAAAAGGCGTAATATAGAAAATGCTTTACCATGAAACAAAGTTACAAATGCCCCCATTCTTGCTGTACAAGCTGCCGGAACGAAAAATACGGTAAGAAATTGACAAACAGAAGTGTAATATCTCAATCACTTCAGAAAATTGTTCAAATGCAGAGATCCCTTATGTACCTAGCCTGAAAAAATGCAACGTGTGATAATATATATATTGCTCCAAGCCTTCACCATACGAAATGAAAACAGTTTCAAACAACTCATTCTCAACTTCAGATGTTTTCACGGTTCTCGGACGTTAGCGTTCACCCGGTTCAAAGACTTTACAAAAAGATGTGGACGAGTAGTTACATAATATACAATTGTTTCCGCGGCAGTTGAATGCGCGCCAACAGGGCACCCGACCACGATTTCCCACTTTTTCCTGATGTCCTCAATATAGCGTCCACCACAATTTCGTGCTGAAGCTCCGGAGTACTTAAATAGCGAGTCTGCTCATCTCTTGAATAAATATAAAGAGATGACCAGACGGGTAAAGCGAGCCTCTTTTGTCCCGCAGACGCGTGCAATCAGCTGCTCTGAACTGAGAATCACGTTTGTTTTCGGGCGATCGCTCGTAGCATGAAGTGAGGCATACACCATCTTGCATTGTTATCGTTTCATTTTCTTCTTTTTTTTTAAAGGCTAAAGCCTTACATGCCTCATCAAACACGAAAATTGACCGTCGGCGTCCCGCGTAGCCAACACGAGTGATGCACAAAATCATCACGCGATGACGTCGACACAACTTGTGACGTCACTATGACGTCATTCAACGTGATGTCATATGATGACGCCATTGCATGACATGGTCGCTTTGCCTCCATGATCGGAGGCCGATCACGGAGGCAATGTAGGAGGTGAGGTGCAGAAAGCTTGCAATGCCTTCGATCCTGTCGGCAGTCCGAAACCACGTTATGTGCAGAAAGCTTTCGGAGAGGGGCGAGGGAGGATCAATGCATCGACTGACGAAAAAGATGGCTTTCATTTTCGAGTCATCTCAGGCGAATGCATAAGGGACCATGTTTTTTTTTTTCATGTAATTTTTTCGCATACATTTTACCTATGCGGTCAGTTCTTCAAAATGTATGGGTAAGTCTAACATGTTGACATCGATATTGGTGACCACCACGTTTTTTTATAATCTGACGGAAACAAATCGTCAGACCACACATCGTCAGAATTATTTCCGGCTACAGAAAGCGGGTTTGCGCGCTACACGCCATATTATTATTGTTAGTCGTTACACAAATGGCAAGAATGTCAAGTTAGTGATGCCATGACCTATCGGTCGTGTTGGGCATACATACACTCGTGCCCCTCCGTGCCAATTTTCGTGTATACCAAGTGAACGAGACGGGAGTTACCTGGGTAATTTTGTACTTTTGGTACCGCGGCCACGCCGACTGACACATTCGGCTTCGCATGAAATGGCTTGAAACAGCAGAGCGCCGGGGGCAGCCTTGTAAAACAAATCCAACGCACGAAATAAAAGATAGGATATGAAGGGGGCAAACGCGTTAGCATGCATGAGCTAGTTACTACGTGCATATGCGCTACGTTCTCCTGGTTATCTCCAGTTTATTCTCTCCTGCAGCAAGTTTACGTTCGTCATTCCACACGAAAGTAAGTTAAGCGCCTTTTCTCACGATGAAGTGCGTGCAGGATGCGTTACTCAAACAGCCGCGGAAGTGTGGACCAATGCGGTGACAAACCATGCTGAAAGGATATATACAAAATCCCCGTTTCGCAACATACAAACTAGCAAACGCGTTCTCTGTGTGATGAGTAGCTGCAGTATTATGTTGCAGTGACACAGTATTAAATATTTCCCAAATTTTCGCAATTTTAGCTAACAGCGGCCAAAATATCACGCGCGTAGCAGACGCTCGCCGCTTTGATGCGGCTTCCGCCGCGGAGAAAGCCCACGGGTCCTAGAGTCACTGGAAAAATTTCAGAGTATCGCATCTGTTTTCCGCGCGCCGCCGCCGACGCGATTGGCTTACTCGCGTCATGTGACCTCTCGCCGCCATATCCCTTCCAAGCTCTTTGGGTGCAGGGGCGTTTAGTGCAGAGCGTGGCCGGACATTTAGCAGTACCACGGTCCCCAGAAGTACTTCGTCGCTTTTTTAAACGCGTCATGCAGACAGGGGCGTAAGCAGACATTTTTTCCGGGGGGGGGGGGGGGGGGGGGGCACGGGCCTGGTGTGCCACCCCCTGGCTACGCCACTGCATGCAGATGCCAGAAGAGAGTAGCTCACCATCAATCGAACGTTACTGGTGAGCTACTCTGGGAATCTCGTTTGCCGTGTGGGAAAAAATAATGTCAAAGAGCGCCGTTCTACGTGGCTGCATAGTTGGCCTTAACGAATTCGCCCCCCTCGAATAACATTCCTTCCTGGAGTGAACTACACTAACTTTGCTGGAAAAGATCTCATGCGACAGGATACTTCACCTTTTCGGTTCGCTATGGTCAGCCATATTGAAAACTACATACCTTTCTATTTGCTCGGCTGTTTATATCTTGATCTGTTGAACAGATTACGCATGCTATCTGAGTTGAAAGCGTGTCACGCACGAGAGCGAAATCGAAGATTTATTAAAATAATAACTGTTTACTAGTATACCTTGAAGGCAATTGTGGCATGATCTTTGGCATTGCACAAAACAGAAGCGTGGAACTCTGTTGATAAACTTGGTATAAGGCAATGTTATAAAGCGTATTTTCACATTTGTTGCAAAAAAATGCTGCTAATGCTGCATTGCACCGAGCGTACCCTTAAAATACTGTATAGTTGGTGAGAAATGGTCACAGCAAAAAAAAAAAAAAAAAAGCAGATCCCACGCATTGAGGGAGTAGATTTTATGCGAGCCCTAGGTCTATATACATACTGTGTTGCAGCAGCATGCGCTTTAAAAATTCCGGGATGTGCTATTTCTGATCAAAAGAACAAAGAGCACCGTGCCGAGGAAGTTTTAATAAGAGTGCATTATGATAAAAAAAGTGCAGCAGTGCAGAAACCGAACCCCAGCTGTTTACGCGCTGGCAACGCAAAAAAAAAAAGAACTGTTTGTGGGAACACAGCAAAATATTTGCAAATTCATTGCAACGTTGGGAATATTAGGAGACAAGAAATAGGAAATGAAACAATTAGGTAGTGATGCCAATAATTTCTGATGGCCTATTTTCTACGTATCGTAAGATAAGACGCACCTTACCTACCGCACGCCGGTTCGCCCGTGCATTCGGCTGCTGGCGTTCCGAATTAAGACGTCGCGCACAACTTCCGATTGCCGCACACAAACAACTTCCATTACACATATCAACCAGTTGAGCAGCAAGCACGGTGCGCAAGCAAGCTATGCATCAGCGATCAGTCGAAGGACGCAATGTTGAATATTCTCGACGTTCTTCGATAACGTTCTCGAGTGCAGTGAACCTGAACACCGACTGCAAAGCTAGCGCAAACAGTGAAGATTCACCAAATGTCGAAGTAAATGGCACCTCGCACGATGTCACTGCGCTAATGCAACTATGTTTACAGATCCGGACCTAGCGAACACGCCCGGGCGTGACACGAAAAGAGACCGATGAAGCCATGAAGAGAGTTCGCGAGCACATGGCAACATTCGCCGTACGTTTCATTAGTTACACCGCTAACCGCGCTGTCGATTCATGCCTGTCGATGACTCGAAATCACTTCTAATATCCTCTTGAAGAAACACACACACATAATGCCGTTCTGCCGAGCGTAACACGGCACTGAGGCTAAAAGATCGGTCACTTCTCAACACACGCTAGCAACGCGCCGGAGGACGGTCTGGAAGGGACATGGCCGCCGCCACCCAATGTTGCCCGCGTGCAGCCTACCTTTGCGGTACTCTGATTTTCCAGTGACTCTAACGGGTCCGGCACGGCAGCGCCGCGGCGCGGGAGTTCACCGGAAAAGGCCCTCGCTCCTCCCATGTATTCGCGCGGCGCTTTGGACACTCCCCCTATTCTAGGTCACTCTACCCACGCTGTGTCTTCACGGAGAGGTTGTGACATGGCGCATGCCGGACTGAATATCGGTGAGTTCGATCCAAGCGTCTTTTTCTTCCTTTAATCACCACCACCACCTTTTTGTGTTCTGGTGATGGCGGAGAGCAGTGAACGATTATTTCGCCGCGAGCGAAAACGCCGCGTCGATGCGTCTGTTCAGCTTGCGAGCATGAACAATGACCTCGCTCAGCCGGCGTGTCGCATTCAAAGTCCGACCGAGTCCCTGCCCGACACCAATTCTAGTGGTCGCGCCCTGCATCAATTCGAAGGGACTCGGCAAAATGAACAGACGGTAGCGCATGCTCCTGAGTTATGTGGCGATTCCGCCGTCTTTGTTAGTGATGTTGTGAATGATGTGAGTGATGACACGTGGTGTATCAGGATGTTGTAGGGCCAGTAAGTAGTCCGATCAGTGGTGGCTCGCGCGATAACAGCATATACTTACCGCCGTTGCAGCGACGCCGTCACAGCAGCGATGTGCAGAGTGCAGATTACGACCACGTTAGTGAAGCCATTACGTCTGACGACGAGGAAAGCAATGTGAACTTCCGACAAAGGTTACAAGCGTGGGCGGTTGAATCGCGGTGCTCGCATGCCGCTGTCACGTCACTGCTGTCAGTTTCGCGGAGCCACACTTGTTTTGTGTCACTACCGTCGACTGCTAGGACGCTCTTGCAAACTCCAGGTAGGGTCCTAAACATGCTGGCAGGAGGGAAGTTTCGCCATTTTGGCCTTGAGGCAGGACTGCGGCAAACTCTGCTGGACTGTACACACTTGCCTGACGAACTCAGCCTTTGCTTCAATATTGACGGTTTGCCATTAGTCCCGAGCAAGCGCCCCTCTCCCGCCATTTCCACTGTTTCATTCACTGTTTTCATTCTCCCGGCGAGAGTGAATACATGCATAATCATTAAAGCATTTCATTAGCACAGGTGTGCATTCCTTATTCTTAACAGCTCCTCCGCCACCATGTTGAATTTTGATTCATGACTGAGCAAGCGTGCCCCTCTCCAAATCTTGTCGAATTATCCTTCGACGTAGGGACGGCGCTTGTTCGGGATTTTACGGTGGTACCCTCGACAACTGTTATCATATCCTCATAAAAAATTTTTGACTTTCTTTTAGGATCACCGGAAGGACAGTCAGATTATTCAGCTGAATGAACATTTCATCGAATGCCTCGCCGAGCTCATCCCTTGAAGAGTTTTTATGGTTTGCTGGAGGCATCGAAATAAAAATGTATTACCTAGAAACATATTGTTTTTGTGCTTGCTTCAGCAGGTGGCACGGCCACGTACCTTGCATGTGCGTTTTCTGCATAGGCGCCGACACTGTTCTATACTACGTGACATTCCTTATACTAACTAGTCAGTGGTACATAACTGTGCTCTAACATTAAATTCATGTAAAAGTAAAATCTAAAATCCAGTAATTAAGCATGCAACCAATCTTGGTGTGTAGCCCAGTCGGTACGCTGCATGTTCAGAAATGTCCTGGTGGACCAATTGATCAATATGCTTCAGTCCCCAATAAATCCTGAGATTGTGCCCTGGTGGACCAATTGAGTATGTTTCAGTCCCCAATAAGTCCTGAAATTGTGCCCTGGTGGACCAATGGAGTATGTTTCAGTCCCCAATAAATCCTGAAAGTGTGCCCTGGTGGACCAATTGAGTATGTTTCAGTCCCCATTAAACCCTGAAGTTGTGCCCTGGTGGACCAATTGAGTATGTTTCAGTCCCCAATAAATCCTTAAATTGTGCCAAAAATGTCCTGGTGGACCATTTGAGTATGTTTCAGTCCTCAATGAATCCTGAAAGTGTGCCAGAAATGCCCTGCTGAACCATTTGTGCATGTTTAAAAGACATGCTGAGGCCGGACAATAGTATCTTTCTTGGACTCCATCAAGACTAGTTGAGCATGTTTTCGGGACGTCACAATGTCCTCACGAGAACGTTTTGAAAACGTGCTGAAGATGTGTTACTGTTGTCTGGGTATATATATATATATATATATATATATATATATATATATATATATATATATATATATATATATATATATATATATATATATATATATATATTGTAGCGAAGCGTTCGAACTTCGTAATGGGTCGTCCTCCCGAGCACCTTCTAGTGGGTCGCCCTCTTCGGCTCGAAGAGAACGCAGCTCGCGCTGAGAGTCGGCCCCGCCTTGACTGTCGCTGTATCGTCGAGTATCGTCGCCGCTAATAAACCTCTTTATAATTTGGTGGAGGTGCTGGGCCTTCACAACAACCTCGGCCCTCATTCGATGCCCCTGGCTCTTCGATCCCGTACCCTGCCGCCTACCATGCCTCAAGACGCCTCCCAGCAAACGCCCCCGCCCGCACCGACATCATGTCCTGGTGTCCCTCGTATTCGCGACCCTCCCGTCTTCACTGGCGCCGATGGTACCGACGTGGAGGACTGGCTCGCGATTTACGAGCGCGTGAGTGTCCCCAATAAATGGGACGAGGCAGGAAAATTGACTAACCTGGTTTTCTACGTCGCGGGTGTGGCGGGCCTGTGGTACAACAACCACGCATCCGATTTTACGACGTGGTCCGACTTCAAGACCGCCATTATCAACGTGTTTGGCCGGCCTGCCGTTCGTAAGCTGCAGGCCGAACAGCGCTTACGTGAACGCGCTCAGCAGGCCGGCGAATCCTTCACCAGTTACATTGAAGACGTCCTCGATTTCTGTAAGAAAGCCGACGCCACCATGTCCGAGTGTGACAAGATCAGGCACATCATGAAAGGCATCGACGACGACGCCTTCACCATGCTGCTCGCCAAGAACCCCAGCACAGTGGCAGAGGTCATAACGCTCTGCCAAAGCTATGAGGAGCTGCGCCGGCAGCGATCGATGACCCGTCGCTCTCCATCACGCGACGCCGAGCTCGCTGGCTTGTCGACCGTACCCGACCACTCCGCGTTGCTTGCAGAGATGAAGACATTCGTGCGCGAGGAAATCGCGCGCCAGTTCTCTCTGCTGGACTTTGCTCGCCCTCGGTACGCTCAACAGCCGTCGCCCACCCTTCTGCCTCCCCTCCGTCGAGCAATCGAGCAGGAAATCGCGGAGGTCATGCCCGAGTACCACCAGCACCATCCGGCTCCTGCACCTTTGAGCTACGCCCAAGTTGTCGCAAGAACGCCCCCACCAATCGCTACGGCTGCCCCACACATTTACGCCGAAGCCACCGCTCGACCTCACTCTTTCGAAGCGGATGTACCGGTAACCTACGCCGACGTCACGCACAGGCCACGACTGCAGCCCACCATGCAGTCCTATCAGTTGCCGCCCCGTCAATCCCGTCCTGCACCATGGGCGGGCCCTGCCCCAGCGAACCGATGGCGCACACCTGACAATCGCCCCATATGCTTCGCATGTGGTTACGCCGGCCACGTGGCGCGCTATTGCAATCGCGTGCAGCCGCCTAGAGACGTGTCGCCTGCCACCAGCCAGTCGAACCGCCCATATTACGACCCACCTGCGCCTCCGTCGCCGACGTCTCGCCCAGCTGCATCTACCCGCCGTTCACAGTCACCACGACGCCGCTCGCTGTCACCGATGCGGCCACGTCCGGTCCCACGCGATCAGGAAAACTAGTCGTCGCAGTCCACGAGGCAAGGGCTGCGACGCTATCGAACTGCGAAAGCCCTCAGCGAAGCCCATCGAACGTGATAGACGTTTTTGTGGACGGTGTTCGCGCCTCTGCCCTTATCGATACTGGAGCCGCCGTATCCGTTATGGACGCTAAACTAAGCCGCCTGCTACGAAAAGTGACGACGCCACTTTCCGGGCTCTCCCTCCGTACAGCCAGCGCCCAAAGTATTCACCCGACGGCGGTATGCACCGCCCGCGTCATCATTCAGGACGCTCTGTACGCCGTCGAATTCATTATAATTTCTTCATGCTCTCACGACGTCATCCTGGGCTGGGATTTTCTCGCCCGCCACGACGCCGTCATTCATTGCGCACCAGCCGAAATAGAGCTCTCACCATTCTCAGATTTGACGCCGGCAGACAGTTCATCGGCTGCGACCAAGGTATTCGTCAAAGACGACATCACAGTTCCTGCAAATTCGTCAACGGCTATGTCAGTCTATTGCACCGGTCTCTGCGACGCCGTTGCACTCCTTTCTCCATGTGACCGCGTTTTCACTAGGAAAGGCTTGCTGGTGCCATTTGCGACCGTGGAAATCACTCAGGGCGACACGGATATTTTTGTGACCAACCCATCCCCGTTCATTGTTACGTTGGTGCGAGGGGAATGTCTCGGCAGAGTGGAACCCCTCGAAGACGCACAAGTTATGGACGCACCCGACGACACGCACTGTCCCAGTTCCCGTACGCTCAGTGCTGTTTCCACGTCCGATTCGTCACCTGCTGATGTGTTTAAGTCCTCCATTGCTGACAACCTCACATCGGTCCAGCGTTCCCAACTTCTGTGCCTGCTGGACGAATTTTGTTCTTCTTTCGATATCGGGCAAACTTCTCTTGGCCGCACTTCCGTTGTTACGCATCGCATCGACACTGGCGCCCAACCACCACTGCGGCAACGTCCATATCGCGTGTCTCCCGCAGAACGTCGGGTCATTAATGAGCAAGTCGACGATATGCTTCGACGCGACGTTATTCGGCCCTCGGACAGCCCATGGGCGTCTCCCGTTGTTCTCGTTGCGAAGAAGGACGGTTCCGTGCGGTTCTGTGTGGACTACCGACGGCTCAACAAGATCACTCACAAGGATGTTTATCCGCTGCCGGGAATCGACGACGCGATTGACAGCCTGCAAGGAGCCGAATTCTTTTCATCTCTTGATCTGCGCTCGGGGTACTGGCAAGTGCCCATGGCGGATGACGCTCGACCGAAGACAGCCTTTGTCACGCCCGACGGCTTGTACGAGTTCAACGTCATGCCGTTTGGTCTGTGTAATGCGCCCGCGACCTTCGAGCGCATGATGGACACCGTTCTGCGCAACTTGAAATGGCACACGTGCTTGTGTTACCTGGACGACGTCGTGGTTTTCGCTCCGGACTTCTCCACGCATCTCCAACGTCTGCGGCATGTTTTGACGCGTTTGCGCAACGCCGGCCTCCAACTGAATCTGAAGAAGTGCCGATTTGCAGCACGGCAGCTGACAATCCTCGGCTACGTCGTGTCCAAGGACGGAATCCTTCCCGACCCGACCAAGCTTCGGGCCGTGGCCGAATTTCCCAAACCTACGTCCGTCAAGGAACTGCGCAGTTTCGTAGGACTGTGTTCGTACTTTCGACGCTTCATACGAAACTTTGCCACCATCATATCACCGCTGACGAAGCTCCTTGGAGGTAACGGACCCCTAAAGTCGTGGTCGTCCGAGTGTGACGACGCGTACGCAAAGCTCCGTCGTTTGTTGACGTCTCCTCCCATACTACGCCACTACGATCCTACGGCCCCAACGGAGGTACACACGGATGCCAGCGGTGTAGGCCTCGGCGCTGTCCTTGCGCAGCGCAAGCCAGGGTTCCCCGAATATGTCGTGGCATACGCAAGCCGTACGCTTACCAGAGCCGAGACCAATTACACGGTCACGGAAAAAGAGTGCCTGGCGATCATCTGGGCCCTTACAAAGTTTCGACCTTATTTGTTTGGCCACCCATTTGATGTCGTCACCGACCATCATGCACTATGCTGGCTGTCGTCACTGAAGGATCCCTCAGGCCGTCTCGCCCGCTGGGCGCTTCGCCTACAAGACTACGACATCCGAGTGCTGTACCGCAACGGACGCCAGCATGCTGACGCCGACGCCCTCTCGCGCTCTCCCTTGCCTGACGACAATGCCTCTTGCTCAGTATCTCACATAGCTGTTGCTTCAATCGACGTTCACACCATCGCTACCGAACAGCGCAAGGATAAATGGATCACCTCGCTGATCGACTTGCTCACTGATCCGTCCGCAACACCATCCACTCGCGCGTTGCGTCGTCAAGCCCACCATTTCGCCGTTCGCGACGACCTACTGCACCGACGCAATTACGACGCCGACGGCCGCCAGTGGCTACTAGTGATACCCCGCACTCTGCGTTCTAAAATATGCGAGGCCTTCCACTCTGACCCGCAATGCGCGCACTCTGGGGTATCCAAAACTTACCACCGCATTCGCCAACGATACTTCTGGCGAGGGATGTACCGCTACGTGCAGAAGTTCGTTCGCTCCTGCCTCGATTGCCAACGCCGAAAACCTGCAACGCACGTGTCGCCACCAGGTCTACAACCATTACCGTGCCCTAACCGTCCGTTTGGGCGCGTGGGCATCGATTTGTACGGACCACTTCCTCTGACTTCGGCTGGTAACCGCTGGGCCATCGTCGCTGTTGACCATCTAACGCGATACGCCGAAACCGCCGCCCTCCCAGCGGCTACAGCGCGCGATGTTGCCTCCTTCCTACTACACCGATTCATACTGCGTCACGGACCACCCCAAGAGCTTCTCAGCGATCGAGGCCGTGTCTTCTTGTCGGAAGTCGTGGAAGCCACTCTCAAAGAGTGCCATGCTGTTCACCGCAAAACTACTGCTTACCACCCGCAGACGAATGGCCTAACCGAACGCTTTAACCGCACGCTCGGCGACATGCTCACTATGTACGTCGCCGCCGATCACACCAATTGGGATGCCATTCTTCCCTTCGTCACCTACGCCTATAACACCGCCCCTCAGAGCACTACTGGTTTTTCACCCTTCTTCTTACTGTACGGAAGGCACCCGTCGCACACCATGGACACGATACTTCCATACAAGCCGGATCGCTCTGAATGTGCGCCTATTTCTGCCACAGCCAGACTTGCTGAGGAGTGTCGTGAGCTCTCCAAGACCTTCACTACGTATAACCAAGAGCGGCAGAAGAGCATTCGCGGTGACAACACCACTTCTGCGCCCACGTTCCTCCCTGGAGCGCTCGTTTGGCTCTCTGTCCCTACCAGTGCAACTGGCCTCTCTTCCAAACTACTGCCCAAATACGAAGGCCCATACCGTGTCGTCGAATGCACATCCCCGGTCAACTACCTCATCGAACCCATAGAACCGTCTCCGGACATGCGCCGTCGAGGGCGCGACATTGTCAACGTGGAGCGCCTGAAGCCCTACCACGACCCCCTCATAGTGACTAGTTGCTAGGTCGCCAGGTGGCTCCCTTTTTCTACCCGGGGGTAATTGTAGCGAAGCGTTCGAACTTCGTAATGGGTCGTCCTCCCGAGCACCTTCTAGTGGGTCGCCCTCTTCGGCTCGAAGAGAACGCAGCTCGCGCTGAGAGTCGGCCCCGCCTTGACTGTCGCTGTATCGTCGAGTATCGTCGCCGCTAATAAACCTCTTTATAATATATATATATATATATATATATATATATATATATATATATATATATATATATATATATATATATATATATATATATAGAGAGAGAGAGAGAGAGAGAGAGAGAGAGAGAGAGAGAGACAGGCAGACAGAGAGAGAGAGAGGAGTCCAACTTCCAAATGAAAGAATTTAATGTAACTTTAGTCTCTTAGGTGCCCGCGATATCATAATGAAGATCTGTAAGTGGAAGACCCTAGATTTATTTTGCAATTTACACAAAGACATCGATCCACCTCGTAACTCTTGGCTCGAAGCGAAAAAGGTCGCCTTCGTTGACTGCGTCGCGTAAAATCGATTCACGCAATGCGTGGGTTTAGGCTTTACGTTGTTAAAACATGCGCCACACAGGAGACAGTAGGCTAACGCTATCACGGGAAACTTTAATTATATGCCAGTGAGTTCAATTCAAGATGGCCGAAAGTAATTCTGAGATGGTAGCAAATACCATTTGCTACCACTACACCTTGTGCGAAGCTGCGGTTATGAATCTGGACGAGTAATGGAGTTGCTCATTGGTGGCCGAACTTTTAGTAAAACCCTTTACTGATAAATCAAAAGTGCGTACACTCTTTTCTCGGCACTTTTATAAGCAGGCATGTCGAAGGGTACCAATATGTAGGCAACCAAGAAATTACCCGTTTTTTTTCTTTTTTTTTATTGGCGAGTAAGCTTGTGCCAAAGCGTTCACTGACTGACTGTGCCGTGATTGCTTTGTATTCTCAGTATCACTTTTGTGTTCTCAAAACCATTCACCACGGGGTTCAAGACAATTAGCGCAGCTCTTAGGCGTCCGTTCCTGCGTTGAGCGGCATCCCTGTTGGCGTCGGTGGCGTAACCGATAACGCGAACGACGACGAAAGAGAGCGAACGCGGAGTTTGTCGATATCACGAGATACTGGCATACTGGCCTCTAACCTCGCTTTCTTCCTCTGTCGCGCGCGCTAGCCCCTCGGTCGGAGCTCGTGCGCATGCAGGGCTGGCACGTGCACTGCGGCTGGCTTCGCTTATTGTAACGGGGCTGTGGGCGTTTCACTTGGTTCGCGACAGCTGCAATGCACAGAGTATATAGTGTGCGTAGCACTCGAGCGCTGGCAGTTTCTGTGGCAATATGTAATTAATGTTACATTGCTACAACTGCGGATAGTCAAAACTTCAAACAAAGCTGGCGTTGCCCGAACACGAGGCTGCGGTCAGCGAATTAGGCAATATCGTAATAGCCGGTGAATTTTTTAATTTGTCGTAGCTTAAGTCGTCGCTTCAGTTGTTCGTCAGCACAACATATTCTGCACGTAAAAATCCGTTTGAGGGGCATTTTTCCATTGAATGTTTGACTTGTCACTGGCCCATGTGCCGAACTTTGAATGGCTGAAATTAAAAAGAAGCGGGCATGAACAGCCTCCTGTGAAATAGCTGCCAGACAGGACGACCCGGGGACCTAAGCCAAGCTCTTAAAAAATACCCTGGGCCGGCGCCAGGGGGGGCTCAGCCCCCCATGAGGCAGTCCGGGGGGGGCCCAAGCCCCCCAGCCCCCCCGTACTCTCCGCCTATGAGTCATCTCATGGGACTGTCCGAGACGTGTGAATATTAAAGCTTAGAGGTGTATTTTCGATTTGTAATAATGGATATATCGAATTATTTCGCGATCCCCTTCGATTCCGATGTGTCCGACGGTTTTCAAGTGAGGTGAAACTTGAGGCAGTCGAGGGCGTGCATTAATGTCTGTGTATGCCCTGCTTTATGTTACCTCGCGAGTGTTCGCTTGAATTTATACAGATTGTTAAGACTATCAGCAGCGCTAAGAAATCCATCATCTGCGCATTTATTATTTGACCTGAAATGTAGCAGCTACCGTTTGATGTAGACATCCGTAGCTGCGCCTCGTCGCAATTGTGCAGCAAGTTCACTATGCGATGACGCTTCAGGCCACCTGATTCATTGGTATCTTGTTATAATCTCTGTTGGCATAATTAAGTTTCTCCATGACACTATTCCAAGAAGTGGCCTGGTCTGTTCTCTAATGTAGAGGTTTGCTGCTAATTCGTTTGTGTGGCAGGTAGAAGAATTGAAGAAACCTTTGCTATGCACTTGCGCATTTATTAGACGTTTGGGTGCTCGTACGGTGACTGGAGACTGCGTGGGCGCCTTTTTTGTAATTAAAGAAGACAAAGCATCAGGTAACGTATGTGGCAGTTACGATTTCCCTGCTGGTGGGCTTCGCTGCACAACGAATCGTCGATGCACAGTACATGTTTTGTGGCATAACACAACTGCAATGCCATAAAGCTAACTATAGTGAATCTGTCATCTTGTAGCACGTATATATAATGTAAATTATAAAAAAATTAGGCAGATCCCACGTACCGTGGGAGTCGACGTTATGCGAAGCATGCGGCGGAGGTGACTGTGGCGTAACTTTTTTTTACTTAGCGACACGTTACAAAATGTCGCTAAAGATTTCTATAAATTTTATACGCACAGATATATATGTTGAAGAGACGCATATGTGTTATATAACCAGTTGTTTACGGTTGGGTAACACTGCCAATGGCACGCACGCACGTTTCACGAACCCGTGTGCTTGTGTGCAAGAAGTTCTTGACAGTTCTTGAACAAGGGCATCATCACCATGATCAGTGAGCACCAACAGGTGGTCATGACATGTTATAGGATCCGGTCGTGATCGTGGTGACGAGGGGTCCTTGTGTAGTGAAGTATGTGGTAGAGTAGATTCGTGGATGCCTCGGTCATTTCGCCGACAAATTGTCTGTCGACAGAGCCGGTGAAATGTTGGAACCTGAAGCTACCCTTCGCGTTGGTGAGGTATAGGCCGTCGAGGCTGGTAGGCCTGGATAGTGCTACGTAGACAGTGGATGGTGTCTGTCGTATTCGTAGACTACTTGGGCGTATGTGGCCGACGTAGCCTAGTCTACAAAGCGGCTGTCAATCAATCTGGCATCATCCTCGGTCAGCATGAGGCCATCTCGCAGCCTCGTAAGAAACGAAGAAGATACTGCGTCGTTCTGGTGGACGAAGTGCACTTACGGTGCGGTGATGTGGATATCATAACTTTCGTTAATGTATTCCTCCGGGGTTGAGCAATGCTTCAATATAGCTTGCTGAATCATTGAAATACAAACGTAATGTTGATTAGACTGCTATAAAAGCGAAGCCAACACTGGAACTACAGATGTTAATCTGATATGACGCCTGTATCGTAGGAGTACACATCGTAGGAGTATCATGTAGTGTTTATTGCTTTCTTGTAAAATTAGATAGCCAGCACCACAACCACAGGTGACGTTACGCCGATATTACGCCTGCGTAGGCTGTTTTTCCGAACCAGTTTATAGACCTGGCGTGGCTCAGTGGTAGAATACCTGATTTCCGCGCAGAATGCTTGGGTTCGATTCCTGCTGGGATCCTAATTTTCAATTTTTCCATTCGTTGAGTCAATGCTGCCGATCTTGGTTTTCCTTAACGCTCTAGCATTTAGGTTACCAATGTCTGTTCTCGCCGTTCCTGGGTAGATATAAACTGTCAATCACCCGTGGCGCATACCCGTACACCGCGGCCCGTGGTAAACGGGTATGTGCCACACGTGTCTAGTGGAAAGGGTTTGACGACGTACGCGACAGGATTTTAAGGTTATTTATGTCATGACCCGGCAATCATATTCGTCAAATCCTCTTACCCTCCCATGCAAATTTTGGTCTACACCAAGTTAAGGAGGCGATCATGAGAGCACCCAGACGTAGGCGGCTAGATAGATAGATAGATAGATAGATAGATAGATAGATAGATAGATAGATAGATACGTAGATAGAAACGCTCAAAGTGCCAGAGGTTCGCTAAGAAATGCTTCGCATTTAATATATAGTGCATTGAATCCAAGGGGCAGTGCAATCATGGCGTAAACAAGCAGGGTACGAGTCAAAACATGGGCGGCGTGCGCAGCACAGATTTCTTTGCGCTCCACAATGAAGGAATTGCTTTGTAAGTTTTACCGCTACACAGAGGTGTAATGCGACGAAAACTAAATGCCACGCTGTGAAGCTTGCTACCTGTGGCTGCAATTAGTTGCCGGAAAGATGTATCGCTGCAGGTTGCTTCAGTGGCGCAAAGTGTTGTCTGGTCCGATACGTACACGTTTCACACGAGCAGTTTGATGAAAAATAAGTAATGGGAGAACTTTAACGGCTTCACAGCAGCTTTAGAGCGAACAATTGTCTCGAGGGATAGTCTGAGACGCATGAATATTTATTGATATATACTGACTATGTGCAGCCCAATCTTCGTTTCATTGAGCTGCACATACTCAGTATATATCAAGCCATGTACCAACTATATTTAAGCTTCAGACAGGCATTTTATGCATTTTTAATTACGGGTATATCGAACTATTTAGCGATATGCCCTTTGATTCCAATGCATGCGAGTTTTACTGTATATACACTTAGCCGACAGTGTGCACTAACACATTGGTCGGTTCAGCGAAGCATTATGTGGTGAGGAGCAATGATTTTCCTGGCGTAAACAAATACTTTTTTTTCATTATATGATATTTAGGAGATGTTGGTGCTTCTGTATAGCACCGGCTACTCCTTTTCACTGATGATAGGATATGTGAAAAGCACAGCAATGAAAAAAAAATATTTCATACACAACAGCTAGGCAAAAAAAGGTAAACAATAATATTAATGGTGTTTCATATATCGGCTTGATACCACACGCATGCGATGGGAGCCATGCATGCATATGCGACATATATCGGTTGAGGATGGCCTATAGATCCATCACCACGATGTGTTCGGTAGGCACCGGGAACTCCACTGATCTGATGAGAAAATAAGCAATCTGCATCGCTGCGCCTAGTACACACATACTGTGCTCCAAGTAGGGAGGCCGGCTTCGGCGCGACGCTCGTTCGCGTGGTGGCTCGATCGCCACCAGCATTCGTTTAAAACAAGCAATAATATTTATTATTCGGTAACTATCACGGAATATTAGAGCTAAACGTTTTTCTAAGGCACCTTTTGGGAAAAGCTGGCTTGGAACCACAAAACAAGGCCCAACCCAGGTAGCACAAAACGGATAATTGACGTTTTATAAACGTTTATCCGGGACGATAAAAACGTTTACAAAACGTCACGGAATAGAAGCTAAAGGTCTAGAAAACGTTTTATATCTCGTCTAATGTCCGGCTAGAATCCGTTTTTAAGACCATCTAGAAAACGTTTTTAAGACGTTCTAGAAAACGTTTTAAAAACGTCGCAAAAAATCCCATTTTTAAAACAGATAAAAATATCCCATTCCATCGCCTTTGAAAAGACGTTTTCTAAACGTTTTTAAGACGATCTAGAAAACGTTTTAAAAACGTCGCAAAAAATCCCATTTTAAAAATAAAAATATCCCATGCATCGTCTTTCAAAAGACGTTTTCTAAACGTATTTAAGACGTCGTGCAGGATCTCTTTTCTTTTAGCTGTTTTGTTTTTGCGCATGCAATTATACTAGTGCACGTTTTTAGGAAGCCCCCTCTGTTATAGTAATTACAGTTACTTTATTCCGTAATTACTGTTACAGAGTGAGAGCTCAGTAGATTCACAGACAAAAGTGGTCATGTCATAATTTATTATGTAAAACAGCAACGATTCCTGTACAGCATAGAAACGTAAAAACCACGAAATGAGATATAGCATGCGACTATATAATATTATTCAGAAGCGGCAAAAGAATACAAAATATCGCGGTAATTAAAATGCAGCTACATAGTATCCAACCTTCAAGAACACTTTTTGTTGCATGATTCATCATTCGCAAAATTGTTGTCAAACAACTAACAGTGCAATATGACAAAATTTAGGATCTGGCACAGCCATTCTGCAATATGTAAGCGTCGACTCATTAGCTTTACTTAATCAAACGCAAAGATGAAGTGAACAGAAATTGTCGAAAAGGAATGTCGCTGAAGCCAACGCCTCGACAAGGGGACTAGTTTCCGTCAGGCAGGGGCGTAGCCAGAAAATTTTTTTTTTGGGGGGGGGGTTCAACCATACTTTATATATGTTCGTGCGTGCGTTTGTATGTGTGCGTGTATATAAACACGAGCAAAATTGAAAATTTCCGGGGGGGGGGGGGGTTGAACCACCCAACCCCTTGGCTACGCCCCTGCCGTCAGGGCCCTGACGAAGACAAGCATTCATGATGAAACATTTCCTCAACGCTTCATCTTCCGCTGAACTTTTTTCTTGTAGGAAGCAGAGAGAAAGAGAAGGAACAGAGGATAGGCAGGGAGGTTAAATAGCGTCCAGTTTGCTACCCTACTCATGGGAGGAGAATGAGGGAGTAAAAATAGAGAAAGAGACACATTTCACAACACACACACAGAGGAGTGTATCACAGGTGGTCACTCAGTTTGGTGCCTTGAAGTACTGCAGGAGGGCTCATGTGGTTTTCTGGGCTGATCTGCTATGAAGACAGACTCCCAAGATCTTTCCTTCGGGAAAAGGTCGACCGTCAAGTCTCCTGAAGGCACACTGGAGAGTCCGGCGATGTGTTTGAAATAGCATACAGTGGCACAAATGATGATCGATAGTCTCTATGCAGTTGCAGTTATCGCACATTGATGAATCTGCCCTACCAATCCGATAGGTGAATGAGAAGACGCTACACCGAGCCACAGCCAACACAGCAACACAACAAAAAGACATGGACAGTAGAAGTGGACAGGACAGCACTTACTCCTGTCCACTTCTACTGTCCACGTTTTTTTTTTCAGTGTGCTTCAACCTAATTTTCCAAACATGAACGTAAACCAACAGGCCCAACTCGCCATCTTGCTCCAACACAGCATTCCAAGCAGGAAAGGAGGCATGCATCAAGCACCTGGTGTGTGTCTCCCTTCGTTTCAAAACAATCGTTCAGTAGCGCTACTTAAGACCACAGTTAAAGGAAATCGTCTCCAATGTGTTGAAATCACTAAGAACAAAACAAAACTGCAAAATAATATTTGGCCCACCGAGCCAAGAATGCGTAATGAAAAAAGAACGTAAATTGCTTGCAAAATCACTGTTGCTGAAGTGTATTGCTCACAAAATGAAACTTTTAGGAACGTTCTTGCAACATGCCTCTGTTGGAACATTTCTCACTGAAAAAAATTTTGGAAAAAGCTCTGGCATCATTACAGAAGTAAGATAGACGTTGGGAACAAAAGGCGCCATTTTGCTAAAAATATTTGTGGATGCAGCATACGTGTTTCAACGGTGCCCACTAAAGGAGTAACGGTTTCAGGCTTCGAAATGCAGCGTACAAAACTTATCACAGAAATTATGGTCTGACATCCCTAGAGAGCACACAGTTAAGCTTAAATGTGCCATGGCTAGCAGAAAATATGAGCACTGTAAATTACAGCGACATATAACAAAGAGTTCAACTATACCAACTGTAGCGCGAAAACAAAATGTATGAACAGAAAACTAATCGAAACGACCGCAAAAATTACAATGAATGAGCCACTTACTAAAATGAATAAATAAAAATTAGGAATATGAAAATATCAGCCTGATAAAAAAAAACATGATTCTTTTATGATGCCCAGTATTAGAAAATGTCAGGCTAAAAGAACAAATTAATGTTATAAGACACATCAGCTAAAGAAATTGGGACTCTTCCCCATTTTTTACTCAATAAGCACACAGCTGTAAACTCAGTATTGTCAGAGGCAGATCAGGGTATTGCACTTAGTACATCACATTTCTCAGTGTCAAAATATCGCAATGTGTGGCAAGTCAGACTGAACACATGGCTTCATGACAAGTACTTGATGGAAATCACTAGGCACATCAGGAAGTCTGCAAAGAACACTACAAATAGCATACACACGAACGTTGTTGTGCCATTAGCAGCATGGGGCAGCGTTCGACGTCAAATATATTTTAGCACAATAGCCCTAGTGCGGTTTCTTGAAGATGCCGACAAACAAAGACCCTCAAAAAAGTTAACTGCTTTACAAACTGTGACTTTTGTTTTTGAAAGTCTCCAAGGAAAAGAGGAAAATGTCAATCTCTTTACATCCATCTTTTTTTCATACTAAAACCTGTCAGTCAGCCCATCAAAAAGAACAAAGTAATAATTTAGTTGGTGTAGCCTTTGTTTCTAAACATCTAGGGCAAGTACCATCTGCAATAAATAGTAGAAAAGATCATTTTATTATTTGTTAATAAACCTATAGGACGGTGTGAAAAGTTGAAAACTCGATAACACCGCACGGCGACAGAGAGCGAGCCTGCTATATTTAACCAGGTGCGTCTCTTAACATCTAGGGCAGTACCACCTGCAATAAATAGGAGAAAAGATCATTTCATTATTTGCTATTATACCTAAAATAGGACGGCGTGAAAAGATGAAAACTCGATAACACCGTACGGCGACAGAGAGCGAGCCTGCTATATTTAACCAGGCACAAAAGACGCGCAAGAGAACCTCTTCGTTCTGCTAAGAGCTGCAGGCTTTACCGAGAAAGGAGGAGGTTAACAGAGTAGGGGAAACATAAATCAGAAGTCCGAAAGCGCATCGACATAGTCAAGGCAGCACTGAGAAAAAATGCCGAACTCCTCCCGTGAAACGCGTCTTTGACACTCATGCCCTCAGAAATTCGCAACTAACGGAGAAGCGTGACCAGCCTCTCGTTACATGCAACTAGTACTGTGGAAGAAACCATGAACCAGTACGCTGTCGCTGCAAAGATTCTCGCATCCACAAACTTAAGTGACACAATAAAACAGATGACGCATGCCGTAACTTCCAACAATGCAGTTTTAAAATTGGGTGCACAAAGCTTTGCGTTCGTTCATCGCCATTGCGCATGCATTATACGCTACGTACATAACAAACACTATCTGCGTATCCCATTGTAAAACTGGCTACTCCGCATGCGTCGCACGCCAACCTCTTGCGTACGCACGTTAAGTGGCGGAAATAGCATATGCGCCCAACGAACGCTATCTTTGCGTACCCCATTCTAAAACTGCTTCTTACGCGGCACACGTAGCTTAAGCTAACGTATATATTAAAACTACCTCATCAAGCGGCCAAGAAAAAAACGGTCATTGTGCTGAAATTGGGTTAACAAATATACATACGGTTTTCGCTCATGTTCGTTCGAACATGGACGGAAACCATGACGTGCATTTACGTTTCGACAGCCTTATCATGTATGCTGAAAAAATTCCGCAATCACGTACTGCTGAAACATGTCACACATGCAGCCCGTGATGCAACGGAACACGCTTTTTCATTTGTCATAGTTCTCAAATACTGAGCGCAAATGCAGTAAAAATGAACTTACCTTCAAAAATGACAGAAGCCCGTGGTTTACAGTATCCGCAAATCCACAGAAAACTAATCGCACATCGAAGTAACCACGCCCGTCCCTCGAGCATAGAAGAAAGGAAGTTGCGAGCGCGTCCCGCGCGCAAGCTGATGAGTGAAGTTTTCCACAGAGAATCTTACGGGACTCTAACCGTCAGTCAGCGTAACAGTCGCTCCACACAGACATACTTGCATTCGGGTCCACAAGTCTAACACGCAACGAAGTATAGTTTCTTCACAGCTGCGTTTATAGCCTCCACGAACCACGACACAAGCACGAAATATAGCAAAAGAGTGCATGACCGGTGAGCTCGACCGTCCATGCGAAATCGGCGAGTTTAACTGACATTGCAGAAGCAACGGCCGCGCGGATGGATACAGTCAGCGCTAAGGCCTTCGTGCGGAAGTTAGACGGTTATCGCTGCGAGTAAATTACAGTAAATTACGTAAAGTTTACTGGTTAACGAACTTTGAAGTCTTCATTATTGCTGATGCAATGTAGACACCATACGCCTTTATCCTTTTGCGCGTTACTTTCTTTATCGCAATGAGAGATGGCGTGCGCAGGCTCGAGTTCAAATTTCAATTCGCGGTGGTTCATGCATGCCCATGCATGCATGGGCCAAGTGGCGTGCAGTCCGCTGCTGGGCGACAAAACGTCTTATAAAGTGCGTCTTATAGACGTCACGAACAAGACGTTTTTAAAACGTCGAAATTGGTTTAGGATCGAAGAAACGTCTTGAAATATACGTTCCATACCAAAATGATCTCAAAAAATGCCTTTTCTAGACGTTATCAAAAACGGATATAATACGGATTTTCTGTGACGTTTTTAAAACGTCGAAATTGGTTTAGAATCGAACAAACGTCTTGAAATATACGTTTCAGACCAAAATGGTCTTAAAAAATACGTTTTCTAGACGTTATCAAAAACGGATATAATACGGATTTTCTGTGACGTTTTTAAAACATCGAAATTGGTTTAGAATCGAACAAACGTCTTGAAATATACATTGCAGACCAAAATGGTCTTAAAAATGCGTTTTGAAGACGTTATCAAAAACGGATATAATACGGGTTTTCTGTGACGTTTTTAAAACGTCAAAATTGGTTTAGAATCGAAAAAACGTCATGAAATATACGTTTCAGACCAAAATGGTCCTAAAAAATGCGTTTTCTAGACGTTATCAAAAACGGATATAATACGGATTTTCTGTGACGTTTTTAAAACGTCGAAATTGGTTTAGAATCCGTTTTATCCCATTTATCCCTTAAAAAAAACGTTTTCTAGACCATGTGTGCTACCTGGGAAACAGCAGCTCATATGAATATATAGCACGCTAGCTGTTCCGATCATGTCTCAAACTTCGTCGTCCAAAAAGAACCAGCTTCGTAAACTAATGCGCTTGATACGCCAGCAAGGTTAACACAAAAATGAAACCTAATGCACTGTGCGGCTATGCCTGCGCAGTCATCCCATTGAGCTGAAACAAAACTGATTCCCCCTCCTTGCGAACTGCGTGCCCCTTAGCCAAAAAGTGGCCCTTCCCAAAGAAAGCAGCAAGTATGCACCTTAATTTGTGCGTCCATTAAATCAAGTCACCTGCATTTCCATGGTTAAATCGCATGATCAACGTCTCGCACGCACGTAGAGCCACGGGACTAGGCTAGGTACATATCGCTTGGAATTTCCTAGGGATAGCACCAAAAAGTGGTCTGGCAACGGGGGCATGTTTTGGTGGCTTTGGTGCTGCCCGCAGGCGATGAAACGGCTGGTGCAGTGAACTATGCAGCAGTTCGCACCACCAAAGCAAGGCTGGTGCGGTTTATGGTGCGGTGGTGGCGAGCGACGCAGCGGCAGCGAATTAGCCGTACAGACTTATTTACGGTGCTGTGAGTGTGTGTGTGTGTGTGTGTGTGTTTTGTTTCTTTTGTTTGTTTTTTTTTCTTCTTTTTTTTGTTCGCTGGCTAGGGCAAATTAATCTTGCCCGCCCGATACAAAGGGAATAGCCCCAAGTCATCATCATCATCATCATCGAAACCGAAACTGGTAAGGCGCGACACCACACATTTGGCTTTAAGTTTATCTAATCCGCCGTGTGAACGATCTAGCCATGGTCAAAAAGACCGTAAAGTGTTCAGGGTGCGGAATGGGATGGAAAATAGAGGTTTGTACGGATGAGAAGACAGAGGGTGCTGACGCCAAGTGTAAGCAATGCGAGTTAGAGGCGAAAATGGAAATAATGATGGCTGCCCAGAATGAGCTCATGGTAGGAATCGCCGAGCTGGAGAATGCGTTGGCGACAGAGCGGGAAAAAACTATGGCTATGGGGGAAAGGCTTAAGTCAGCCGAGGAGAAGTTAGCAAAGGTAGTAATGGTGAACAAGGAAGCAAGCGGCAGCGGGGCATCGACCCCCACAGTGGTAGACGCGAAGGGGAAAACAGGTTTGGAAAAGACAGCTGCAAAGGTCACAGGACCCAGCTTCCGCGAAGTAGTTTTGGGAAGGGGAGGGAACAAAGCAGCAGTGGCACGCGCTAGTAACCGATGCAGTGGCCAGGTGCGGGACAGTCCAGCAGAAAAGTCGGAGCACGTGATACTCGCCGGGGACTCGAGTTTAGTTAGATGCACAGACGCAGTCAAGGAAAGGGTGAGAGGCGACAAACGAGTTTTAATAGGGAAGTTCCCGGGACATAGGCTGGGGTCAGTGATGAGACAAGCTAGCGCAAAACTCGCAACTAAGGCTAATGGACGTAACCTCGTGATAATCGCGGGAGGTCTAAACGACGTCTTGAATGAAGAATCAGCCGAACTAGCGACCACATTGGCGAAAGGGGTCGATGACATGCGCGCCATTTCCCCTCAGGTGCAGATAGTGGTATGCACAATACCGGAGGTACCGGTGCGTAACGGCAACCTGCAAAGAGCGGTTGTCGAAGCAAACAAAGAGATATGGCAGATGAGTCGAGAGAAAGGCATCGAGGTAGTGGAAATAAACAGAGAGGTGCACAGGTGGGGTGGTTTTCGAAGAGACGGAATACACTTCGATAGGAGGCTTCGTCATGAGGTGGGTTGGCGACTTGCAGGACGCGCAGTAGCTTTTTTGGGGGGCACGCGGGCCCTTCGGTGCCCAGGGTAGCTTGTAATGAGGAAAACAACCAGGGGGACTCTTTGACAGGCAGTATATAGCGAAAAACCACAGAAAAGGTAAAAGAAGGGAGAAGGCGCGTGTTGCAATTAGTTACATTAACATGCAGGGTGGCAGAAAAAAGGCAAAATGGGTAGAGATTGAGGAACAGTTAAACAAGGAACAGATAGGTCCCAAGCAACGCTGGCCGACTGCTGACGTTTGGCTGATCACTGGCAAATAGCCGGCAGCCGACTTCACTGGCCACCAGGCATCCGAAAAGGGTCGGCCGGAGGTGCGCTGCCAGCTACGTCGGCACTAGATCTGCTGCACGATTCGCGCCACCGTCGGTGGCCAAGTGAACGCCGAGCGCGCCAAACGCTTGTCGGCACTAGGTCGGCTGCACGATTCGCACCATAGGCGGAGAGTACGGGGGGGCTGGGGGGCTTGGGCCCCCCCCGGACTTCCTCATGGGGGGGCAGAGCCCCCCTGGCGCCGGCCCAGGGTATTTTTTAAGAGCTTGGCTTAGGTCCCCAGGTCGTCCTGTCTGGCAGCTATTTCACAGGAGGCTGTTTATGCCCGCTTCTTTTTCATTTCAGCCATTTAAAGTTTGGCACATGGGCCAGTGACAAGTCAAACATTCAATAGAAAAATGCCCCTCAAACGGATTTTTACGTGCAGAATATGTTGTGCTGATGAACAACTGAAGCGACGACTTAAGCTATGACAAATTAAAAAATTCACCGGCGATTACGATACTGCCTAATTCGCTGAGCGGAGCCTCGTGTTCGGGCAACGCCAGCTGTGTTTGAAGTTTTGACTATCCGCAGTTGTAGCAATGTAACATTCGTTACATACTGCCACAGAAACTGCCAGCGCTCGAGTGCTACGCACACTATATACTCTGTGCATTGCAGCTGTCGCGAACCAAGTGAAACGCCCACAGCCCCGTTACGACAAGCGAAGCCAGCCGCAGTGCACGTGCCAGCCCTGCATGCGCACGAGCGACAGAGGAAGAAAGCGAGGTTAGAGGCCAGTATCTCGTGATATCGACAGACTTTGCGTTCGCTCTCTTTCGTCCTCGTTCGCGCTATCGGTTACGCCGCCGACGCCAACGGCGATGCCGCTCAACGCAGGAACGGACGCCTAAGAGCTGCGCTCTAATTGTCTTGAACCCCGTAGTGAATGGTTTTGAGAACACAAAAATGATACTGAGAATACAAAGCAATCCCGACACAGTCAGTCAGTGAACGCTTTCGCACAAACATACTCGCCAATAAAAAAACGGGTAATTTCTTGGTTGCCTACATATTGGTACCCTTCGACATGCCTGCTTATAAAAGTGCCGAGAAAAGATTGTACGCAGTTTTGATTTATCAGTAAAGGGTTTTACTAAAAGTTCGGCCACCAATGAGCAACTCCATTAATCGTCCAGATTCATAACCGCAGCTTCGCACAAGGTGTAGTGGTAGCAGATGGTATTTGCTACCATCTCAGAATTACTTTCGGCCAACTTGAATTGAACTCACTGGCATATAATTAAAGCTTCCCGTGATAGCGTTAGGCAACTCTCTCCTGTATGGCGCATGTTTTAACAAAGTAAAGCCTAACTCCACGCATCGCGTGAATCGATTTTACGTGACGCAGTCAACGAGTCAACGAAAAAGGTCGCCTACGCGACCTTTTTCGCTTCGAGCCAGGAGTTACGAGGTGGATCGATGTGTTTGTATAAACTGAAAAATAAATCTAGGGTCTTCCACTTACATATCTTCATTATGATATCGCGGGCACCTAAGAGACTAAAGTTACATTAAATTCTGTAATTTGGAAGTTGGACTCCTCTCTCTCTCTCTCTCTCTCTCTATATATATATATATATATATATATATATATATATATATATATATATATATAGGGAGAGTGAGAGAGAAATGTGGGCCCCCGCCCCCTCCGGTAAAATGAAAACTCTCCGCCTATGAGTCGCACCACCGTTGGTGGCCGAGTGAACGCCGAGCGCGCCAAACGCTTGTCGGGGCGACAAGTCGGCAACACGTGGTGCCGGCCTTGGTTGGCGGCAGAGAATTCGAACAGCGTGTATTATTTTAGGGCAGCATAAAATACACTGCAGGAAGTGTAAACAACTCCTACAGTGTGATTTTTTAAACATCACAAAAATCACCTGTGACACACAACATACTTGTGGTCCTTGAGCTAATTACACCAAGTGATAGAGATTATTTGTGCGAACAATCCAAATACATTATTGACTAAATAACAAAAATAATAGCGAGCCATTACATTCGTGCATGGTTTCTCCAGGCGTGCGTATCTAGATTTTTTCGGGACCATCATTCGCCAAGTGTGCGACTGTATTTATATACATGGGCGTTAAACTAGGCTTTTGTCGTTGTTCGATGCTTAAAACGGATTTTTACAAAAAAAAAAAAAGCGTGACCGAAGCAAACAGTGAATTTCTACGTCAAATTTGATGGCATCAATATTAAATCGTAAGATATCATTCCAATTATTGCAAACTCAGTGGCTAGTCAGTTGCGCTAGGTAAGGCAGTGTAATTTGAAGGTCATAAATGAACTTTATTTAGATAGGCGATTATTTATTTTGCTTTTTCATGCAAGTAATGTCACCCGCTTGCATTAAACCGAGCTCACATAATACATTCATGTCATTTCTGAACTAAAACGGCCATTAAAAACCATTCTGTATAACTTAAAAGAAGCATCGTCTGTATACAGACAACATGAAGCATGAAAATTTTTGCGTGCTGCCCGAGCAGCGCTGCACCCGAACAGTCTGTGGATAGAGAGACGCAATGTTTTGTTCTAACAGCTAGTCCTTTATTATGTAATTTGCGCAATGGAATGAGTAAACGTTCTCATCTTTCGCTGACGGATAAGTCAGGCAAACGGAAATACCATATATGCTATGTGAAAAAAACTCATCAAAAGGCGTGGCCGCAATGTAAGATTTTAGTACCAATACACGAATAATATATAAACAAGAAATATTCTTTCAAGATAGATAGAACGAACACATAGCAATGGCAATCCACTGAAGACTCGTGCTGTGGAAAATAAAACGCAGAAGGTGGAAAAGTGCGGGAAAGAGCAAAGAGGGTCAGAGGCCAACTAAAAGGAACCGCGCGCTGCTCCACAGTATAGCTAGGGAGCGTGGAGTGCAAAACACACTTAAAAAAAGAAGCAAAATAGCATGCGCTACTGCGGCCCGCGCCCCGGAAGCTCCCGGTGGGGAGAGGGAAACTTCTTTTTTTCTTTTTTTCCGCTGTTCTCCGGTTTTCTTTCTCAGCGTTTTCTAGCGCCGCAAGGGCACAATGGTGGAGCCGCCTCCTCTTTCGAAGAAGCCGCACATCTGCAGGCACGCCGTCAGTGCCCAGCAATGCTTTTGTTGACGCTGCGCCGTGCTCCCGACTGGGCTGCAGAAATAAGCGTCTCTTCCTCTACATAACCACAAACAACAACAACAACAACAATGCTTTTGCCGCCAAGAAAATGGGACACATGTCCGAAACAGCACCACTAAAGACCTGCGTTTGTCAAAATTTACGCGTGTACGTCTAGGTAGTAACAAGTTTGAATTAACGCGAATGTATCTTTTCCTTTAATGTGCAATGTAGTTACACCTTTATCTCTTACAGATAATAAGCTCATATTCCTCGATATGCCTATTTGAAAAGTTTCTGTTATCCCATCACTTTGTCAGAGGTCGCCTTGCATATGTTTGTGACATTCATCATTTTAGCACAGCATTTCAAATAAAAATGAACCTTTGTTTTTAATAAAAGACAAAGCAGGTACACCGTAACCTACATTATAAAGAAGTTAAAATAATCCCAACGATGCACTGCCTCAAGATACGAAATAATGCCAGTCAGAAATCGCATGGTGATCATTTTATACGTCTTGAAAATACTAAACAAAAAGATAAGCAAGCGAATATGATGCATGGAAATGCATGAGAAACATTCCGCGGATTTGTCTGATCTTCTGACTCATACGTATAAAAGAATCGCATAATGGAGCATTTGCGGCGGGTAACGCGCAACGCGCAACGCGCACTACTGTTCTGTTGGAATTTTAATAAAATGTTTACTAGTTCCGTTAGTTCACAGAATGATAATTATCAATGGGAGCAACACGTGCTTAAAACTGGACGCTGTAGCTTTATATTTCTATGATTCTATGGACGCTGTAGCTCTATATTTCAAGACGCGTTAGACAAATGCATAGCTAGTGCCTCGCGGCGGTAATCTGCCGTCGTCGGTGCCTCGCATGCAAAACGAAAAAAAAGTAATAAATTTACATTGCTAATAGTAGACGCTTCACGTGCCGTTGACGATATGTGTGGCTGACTGTAGAGGCTGCGCAACGTAAGCGTACCGTACGTTTCTACACATATGAGAACTTAATTATCAAGTCCCTTGCTGACGCACCACATGGGACCAGGTGCACTGCTCGACACCGTTAGATTGATTTATATATATTTCCAGCCTTACATCGGCTGCATAGAGGGATGAGGATTTGTCAGCAGAGCTCATCAATCTAACGGCGTTGTTATCGAAAGCAGAGCAAAATAACGCGACGTGGTGAAAAGTATTCGTCTCTGATCGAGTGACAAGTTGAACACTGGTCAATTTTACTTTGAAGTTCAACATTTAGGTTTCGAGCTAACAAGCGCGAGCGCGTTTGGGCAGTATGTTGAGGAATAAGTCATGTAGTGTAGCTACAAACGCGACGACGGCCTTTGGTCAAACAAGGAAAACAGCAATGACCGTCAACCACAGACGTAAGGGAAACTTCCGGCTAAGGGATAACATCGAGTTTTGCTCTGAACTGACTGAAGTTAAGCTATTAATCGGATGCTGACTAGACATGCGATGGCCATAATGGTGAGCGCATGTATTGGCATCAATATGGAAGTTGGAGTTCTTCGGCGTTGTGAAGAATTATTCGATCGGAGAATATCGTTAAAATATTTTAACACGAAGGTGTTTTATGCCGGGGTCCACCAAGACTTCAGTGACGTATTTCCGTCACGGAAATGACGTCGCAAAAATTTACACGATCAGATGGCAAAGATAAAAAGTTCCGTCAACGGGCATCGAGCCCACGACCGCTCGGCCCGCAACAACAGATGCCGGGCACGCTATCCACTGCGCCACGGGCACAGACTCTCGAGGCTTTACAAACGCGCCTTTTATATCTACCACTCTCCCGGTCGGCGGGGTGGTGTCGCCCTCTGGGAGCGTAAAGTAAAGTAATTCTTCATTACTGTCGCCTCCGCGATTAGCACCTGCAACGCGTTACACGTCCATCCCATTGGGCGCGTTTTCAATAGAAGTTCAATTGTGTCAGTGCCTTAACGCACCGCGAGGTGGCTACCTCAATGTAAGCGTCGTAAAAGCGTCTGCCTCGCTCATAGCATCAAGCCAAGCTAACCCAAACCAAAAATCACAGCATATCCACGGAGTGAATGATGATGAGTGGGCGAAGCTGCGGAGGTTCATCGGTAAACCGTGAATCTTCCGTGAATTCTGCCCAGTACATCATCACCGACGTGAGATCGGGCGCGTTTATACTAAAGGTTCGATGAGTTATGACGACTTGCAGCTCACTTTAATTTTACATGTACGCTGTGAATTTTCATTGTTTAGAAAACCATTGCTTTAGAAAAATCTGGCGTCTTTCGTTAAGCAGCTGGCGTCTTTTCGTTTTGCTTTAGAAACATCTGGCGTTCTTTCGTTCTGCTTTTACAAAACATCTGGCGTCTTTCGTTGGTTTATTTCATCAATCAACGGCGTTTTGAACAAAATTTTTATTGTTTAATCACGCACAGGAGAAATCTCACCAGGCACTACCTTGGAGGTAAACAATGGCTGCTAATGGGAATGAGAGACAGAAGAAGTCGGCTTTTAGCTAACACTTACACTTCTACTTCTACTAACGTTTCCTACTGGAACATGCCAATGGCTGCTAATGGGGAATGAGAGACAGAAGAATTCGGCTTTTAGTTAACGCGCACGCTGCGAATTTTTTATTGTTCAACAACGCACAGGAAAAATCTCCCACCGGCACCACCTTGGAGGTCAAAGCGTAAGATTTGTTACGGACTACGACTACTACTACTACTACTACGACGACGACGACGACTACGAGGGACGAACGGGTGCCGCCTTAAGGAGCTTCGCCCCTAAAATAGCTCAGCGACGCGCGCCTGCCTCACCTGGCTGTAACACCGCGTTCTCCGCTAACACGCGCTCGCCCCGAGAAAAATCGTGGCTGGGCTTCCGGGGCGGCAGGACGCACTTTGCGTTTCCCCCTAGTGCTGCCGTGGTGTTCATTCACATTCTAATATACTGCGGGATGGCGACCAAGTTCTGCGTCCAATATGCGACGCTCTTCCGGCTATCACACCTCGTTCTCTGATTACGCTTTCACCGTTAACTACTGTCGTAGAGATGGAGATGTACCACCAATCATCAAAGTGGGTGCATCCACGTTATACGGTGCTATAGCTGTCAGACATCAATATACATTGTGCAGACTCTCTTATATCAATGTACAGTAAACATTCAGTTACTTCTCTAAGGGCATGCTTTACTTTCGTGTTATTCCGATTCCTATGACGGAGGGATCAACCATCTTTTTTTATAACCTTGAGAAATCGCAAGATTTGAACACTCTGGAGATCAATGTATTTGCCACCAGGAAGTACATAACGGATAAGAAAGTGCAATCACGCTAATTTATGTTTAATGTGGCTTTACAATGGTCCATTGCGCCGCGGTATATAATTGACTGAAATAGTTCGCAAATGGCACGTTGATTGTAACCGACCATATACATTACACCATCTATTAATAATAAACTTTATTGAAAATGAATTAATTCATTCTTTGTCCCATCGGAAAGGTTTTGGCTGCTTTATAGCGAGACCAAAAAAATATTAATTTCGTCACACGAATTGTGCGAAATAGAGTTCTCGCGGACTGTACAACTTTCATGGAAAATTTCAGATACGTGTTTCAGGGGCGCGAAAGCTCTAACTGATTATATGAAAAGCTGAACTGCGAAGTGATCTTAAAATCTGGCGTTCTTGTAGCTTATTACACGTCCATTTGTCTAAGAATGACGCCGCATTTGCAGTTCTGCTCCAATCAATAACCCCAGCACTAAAGTTATATGTTTGCTGTGCCTCAGTTTTCCCGAATCCAGCCGAATATTTCTGATGTGCACATTAAGTATGTGAATAAGAAAAGTGTACAGAAGCATTAGAACGCTGTAATGGGCCGCCTCTTGAGCGCCTTCTAGTGGGTCGCCCTCTTCGCCTCTTCTCGGGGAGCACGCCCCTCGTGCGCTTGCTCGTGAGAGTCTGCGAGTCTGCGCTCTGTCGTTACTGTCGTCGCTGCGCATCGTCGCCATCGATCCCGCCGTCAATAAACGCCTTTACAAAGTGGTGGAGAGTGCTGTACCGTCCCCACAACTTCGGTCTCCATCTGATGCCCCTGGAGCTTCGATCCTGTACCGTGCCATCTACCATGCCGCAAGACGCCGCTCAGCAAACGCCGCCTCCTACTCCAACCGCTTGTCCCGGTGTCCCCCGTATCCGCGACCCTCCTGTCTTCACCGGCGCGGATGGCACCGACGTGGAGGACTGGCTCACGATTTACGAACGGGTGAGTGTCCCCAATAAATGGGACGAAGCCGGCAAGCTGAGCAACTTGGTTTTCTACCTCGCGGGTGTGGCAGGCATGTGGTACAACAACCATGCATCCGATTTCCCGACGTGGTCCGCTTTCAAGACCGCCATCGTCGACGTGTTTGGCCGCCCTGCCGTTCGCAAGCTGCAGGCCGAACAGCGTTTGCGAGAACGAGCTCAGCAGGCCGGCGAAACCTTTACTAGCTACATTGAAGACGTCCTCGATTTGTGTAAGGAAAGCCGAGGCCACCATGTCAGAATCTGACAAGATGAGGCACATTATGAAAGGCATCGACGACGATGCCTTCACGATGCTGCTCGCCAAAAACCCCAGCACAGTGGCCGAGGTCATCACGCTCTGCCAGAGCTACGAGGAGCTGCGCCGGCAGCGGTCGATGACCCGTCGCTCTCCATCCCGCGACGCCGAGCTCGCTGGCTTGTCGACCATATCCGACCACTCCGCCTTGCTCGCAGAGGTGAAGTCATTCGTGCGCGAGGAAATCGCGCGCCAGTTCTCACTGCTGGACTTTGCTCAACCTCAGTACGTTCACCAGCCGTCAACCCCCCTTCTCCCTCCCCTCCGTCGAGCGATTGAGCAGGAAATCGCGGAGGTCATGCCTGAGTACCACCAGCACCGTCCGGCTCCTGCACCACTGAGTTACGCCCAAGTTGTCGCAAGGACGTCCCCAGTAATACCGACGGCAGCCCACACAGTTACGCCGAAGCCGCCGCTAGGCATCAGTCCTTCGAAGCGGCTGTGCCGGCCACCTACGCCGACGTAATGCAGAGGCCACGACCGCAGCCCACGATGCAGTCATATCAGTCGCTGCCCCGTCAATCACGTCCTGCGCCATGGGCAGGCCTTGCTCCAGCAAACCGATGGCGCACACCTGACAACCGCCCCATATGCTTCGCATGCGGTTACGCCGGCCACGTGGCGCGTTATTGCAATCGCGTCCAGCCGCCTCAAGTCGTGTCGCCCGCCACCAGCCAGTCAAACCGCACATTTTACGCCCCACCTACGCCTCTGTCACCGACGTCACGCCAAGCTCCATCTACTCGGCGCTCTCCGTCTCCCCGACGTCGCTCACTGTCGCCGATGCGCCCACGTCCGGTCGCACGCGACCAGGAAAACTAGCCGTCGCAGTCCACGAGGCAAGGGCTGCGACGCTATCGAACTGCGAAAGCCCTCAGCGAACCCCATCGAACGTGATAGACGTTTTTGTGGACGGAGTTCGCGCATCTGCCCTTATCGACACTGGAGCCGCCGTATCCGTTATGGACGCTAAACTAAGCCGCCTGCTACGAAAAGTGACGACGCCACTTTCCGGTCTTTCCCTCCGTACAGCCAGCGCCCAATGTATTCAACCGACGGCGGTATGCACAGCCCGTGTCATCATTCAGGACGCTCGTCGAATTCATCATAATTCCCGCATGCTCTCACGACGTCATCCTCGGATGGGATTTTCTCTCCCGCCACGACGCCGTAATTCATTGCGCACCCGCCGAAATAGAGTTCTCACCACTCTCTGATTTGACGCCGGCAGACAGTCCATCGGCTGCGAGCAAGGTACTCGTCAAAGACGACGTCAAAGTGCCTGCAAACTCGTCAACGGCGGTGTCAGTCTACTGCGCCAGTCTATCCGACACCGTTGCACTCCTGTCGCCATATGATCGTGTTTGCACGAAGAAAGGCTTGCTGGTGCCTTTCGCGACCGTTCAAATCACTCAGGGCAGCACCTCTATTTTTGTAATAAACCCCTCTTCGTACAGTGTTACGTTGGTGCGAGGGGAATGTCTCGGCAGCGTGGAACCCCTCGAAGACGCACAAGTTATAGACGAGCCCGATGACTCTCACGGCCGAAGTTCCAGTACGCTCAGTGCTGTTTCGACGTCTGGGTCATCACCCGCTGACGTATTTGGTTCCTCCATAGCTGACAGCCTTACGCAGGTCCAGCGTTCTCAGCTTCTGGACCTGTTGGAAGAATTTCGCCCGTCTTTCGATGTCGCTCTAACTTCTCTCGGCCGCACGTCGGCCGTTACGCATGGCATCGACACTGGCGACCACCTGCCACTGCGGCAACGTCCATATCGCGTATCTCCCGCAGGACGCCGTGTAATCACCGAGCAAGTCGACGACATGCTTCGACGCGATGTCATTCGACCCTCTAACAGCCCCTGGGCATCTCCTGTCGTTGTTGTTGCGAAGAAGGATGGTTCTGTGCGGTTCTGTGTGGACTACAGACGACTCAACAAGATCACTCGTAAGGACGTGTATCCACTACCGCGAATAGACGACGCGATTGACAGCCTGCAAGGCGCCGAATTCTTTTCATCTCTCGATTTGCGCTCAGGGTACTGGCAAGTACCTATGGCTAATGACGCTCGACCGAAGACCGCCTTTGTCACGCCCGACGGCCTGTACGAATTCAACGTCATGCCGTTTGGGCTGTGTAATGCGCCCGCCACCTTTGAGCGCATGATGGATACCGTTCTGCGCAACCTGAAATGGCACACGTGCTTGTGCTACCTCGACGACGTCGTCGTGTTTGCTCCGGACTTCTCCACGCATCTTCAACGCCTACGGCATGTTTTGACGCGTTTGGGCGACGCCGGTCTGCAACTCAATCTAAAGAAGTGCTGATTCGCAGCACGACAGCTGACAATCCTCGGCTACGTCGTGTCGAAGGACGGAATTCTTCCCGATCCAGCCAAGCTTCGGGCCGTGACCGAGTTCCCGAAACCTACGTCCGTCAAAGAACTGCGCAGTTTCGTAGAACTGTGTTCCTACTTTCGGCGCTTCATTCGAAATTTCGCGACTATCATATCGCCACTGACGAAGCTCCTCGGAAGTAACGGGCCCCTCCATTCGTGGTCGTCAGAGTGCGACGACGCTTTCGCAAAGCTCCGTCGTTTGTTGACGTCGCCTCCCATACTACGCCACTACGATCCTACGGCCCCAACGGAGGTACACACGGACGCCAGCGGTGTAGGCCTCGCCGCTGTCCTTGCGCAGCGCAAACCAGGGTTCCCCGAATATGTCGTGGCATACGCAAGCCGTACGCTTACCAGAGCCGAGACCAATTACACAGTCACGGAAAAAGAGTGCCTGGCGATCATCTGGGCCCTTACAAAGTTTCGACCTTATTTGTATGGTCGCCCATTTGATGTCGTCACCGACCATCATGCACTATGCTGGCTGTCGTCATTGAAGGATCCCTCAGGGCGTCTCGCCCGCTGGGCACTTCGCCTGCAAGACTACGACATCCGCGTGCTGTACCGCAACGGACGCCAGCATGCTGACGCCGACGCGCTCTCGCGCTCTCCCTTGCCTGACGACAATGCGCCCTGCTCAGTATCTCACATAGCTGTTGCTTCAATCGACGTTCACACCATCGCTACCGAACAGCGCAAGGATAAATGGATCACCTCGCTGATCGACTTGCTGGCGGATCCGTCGGCAACACCATCCACTCGCGCGTTTCGTCGTCAAGCCCACCATTTCGCCATTCGTGACGACCTACTGCACCGACGCAATTACAACGCCGACGGCCGCCAGTGGCTACTAGTGATACCCCGCAGTCTGCGTTCTGAAATATGCGAGGCCTTCCACTCTGACCCGCAATGCGCGCACTCTGGGGTAACCAAAACTTACCACCGCATTCGACAACGATACTTCTGGCGAGGGATGTACCGCTACGTGCAGAAGTTTGTTCGCTCCTGCCTCGATTGCCAACGCCGAAAACCTGCAACGCACGTGTCGCCAGCAGGTCTACAACCATTACCTTGCCCTAACCGTCCGTTTGGGCGCGTGGGCATCGATTTGTATGGACCACTTCCCCTGACTTCGGCTGGTAACCGCTGGGCCATCGTCGCTGTTGACCATCTAACGCGATACGCCGAAACCGCCGCCCTCCCAGCGGCTACAGCGCGCGATGTGGCCTCCTTCCTGCTCCACCGATTCATGCTGCGTCACGGTCCGCCCCAGGAGCTGCTCAGTGATCGAGGCCGTGTCTTCTTGTCGGAAGTCGTCGAAGCCATTCTCAAAGAGTGCAACGTCGTTCACCACAAAACTACTGCTTACCACCCGCAGACGAATGGCCTCACCGAACGCTTTAACCGCACGCTCGGCGACATGCTCTCAATGTACGTCGCAGCCGACCACACAATTTGGGATGCCATTCTGCCCTTCGTCACGTACGCCTACAATACCGCCTCTCAGAGCACTACTGGTTTCTCGCCATTTTTCTTATTGTACGGCAGGCACCCGTCGCACACCATCGACACCATCCTTCCCTACAGGCCGGATCGATCTGAATGTGCGCCTATTTCGGACACAGCCAGGCTTGCTGAAGAATGTCGCGAGCTTGCGAAGACCTTTACAACGCACGAACAAGAGCGGCAGAAGAGCATTCGCGGTGGCACCACCACTTCTGAGTGCACGTTCCTCCCTGGAGCGCTCGTGTGGCTCTCGGTCCCGACCGCTGCAACTGGCCTCTCTTCCAAACTACTGCCCAAATACGAAGGCCCCTACCGTGTCGTCGAACGCACGTCCCCGGTCAACTACCTGATTGAACCCATTGAGCCATCTTCGGACATGCGCCGTCGAGGGCGCGACATTGTGAACGTGGAGCGCCTCAAGCCCTACCATGACCCGCTCATAGTGACCAGCTGTTAGGTCGCCGGGCGGCTCCCTTTGCGTACCCGGGGTAATTGTACAGAAGCATTAGAACGCTGTAATGAGCCGCCTCTTGAGCGCCTTCTAGTGGGTCGCCTTCTTCGCCTCTTCTCGGGGAGCACGCCCCTCGTGCGCTTGCTCGTGAGAGTCTGCGAGTCTGCGCTCTGTCGTTACTGTCGTCGCTGCGCATCGTCGCCATCACTCCCGCCGTCAATAAACGCCTTTACAAAAGGTACAATTGCGGAGTTGGTTAGGATGCGGAATTTAAATGTCGAAATTTTTCACCTGTTTCGCAAGAAACTTCAGAACCTTTAGCGATCGGGCCGCCGAGAATCCTCCGCCGCATTGTCATGAGCACCTTTCAAGCCTTATGATGACCTGTTATGATGAAGCACTTATATGCTCAATGTACAGTGGTACGACATGAGTGCTTTTCAAGTGTACCGAGCGTTTACGGTTTCTGCTCGAAGCTCAAGAAAATGTCCGCCTTCGCATGCATTAGACGCAAAGCATTTGGTTGAACAACATCAATAAATGGGAATAAATGCGAGTACCGAGCAGAAATTTAACTTTGATCCTGATACTATAGCGCGCTAGGCTCTATTAAAATATCGATGATTTTGAACTGTCCACCGAACTGTCCACCGCTTTAGCACGGTCGTGAATATAAATACATGATTGATCTGATCGAGCCGCATGACAGATGGGAGGACATCAGATATAATGGAAACATTTGGAATATAGAATCGAATATCGTCATACTTGATTCGGTCTTCGGGAATAGCCCATATGCGTTAATACGAATATTTCAAAATATCGTCTATGTCCAAATAAACACAAAATTAGCGTAAAAGTCGCTTGCAGAGCCAGAATTCGATAGTCCGTACACTCTGAAGAGTTTTAATATTTGTACTTGATGCTCAGTTTATGGTTTTCATGTTAATTTGTTTTAATGTTAGGGTGCCAACGATATTTTGTGTTAACAACGAAAACGGCAAGGTATATGTAAACTGGTAGCGTAACTTCCGTAGAAGCCCACGTGTCAAGCCGTTGGCTAGTTGTTGCAACAGTCGCCATCTATGTGAGGAGGGGAGAAACAGAATTAAAAAAGAAGAAAAAGATGACGTCACAACCGGAAGCGGAAATGACGTCACGTTTTAACGCGATGGGCGCGAAATTATGAAATTTTTTGACAGGGCGCCGCTTCTTACTTTTTTTATAGCTGCATGTTCTTTTTCTTATCACTATGACGGCTCCATAATGGAAGCCTGCAAGATAACGGGAAGACGAAAAAGACAGATTTGATAAATAAGGTGTATTTTATTGGCGAAATATTGCAGTTGAACAGGATATTACCCCAAAATATATAACACAGAAATCAGAAGTAGCATAACAATTCAACGTGCACACTGTGATAGTGTAATGTGGGCCCAGGATCCGAAATAATTCAACCGGCCGTCAGGTGATTCTGTACACACAACACAGAGTTTAACACAACCGATAACTATGACGATTCACACACAACACACTACAGCATTCCTTATTTACATCCTAAACGTCCTATGCGCCTCGCACACAAACTGTCCTACTCGCCGTTATGAACTGTTGCCGCTGCGGCGAGGTCGGTCGTCACCGGTACTCCTTGGGCAGTCAACAGTCACGCTGCCTTGACCGTGGCGAGGTGGTAGTGGTGGTGATGATGGCACTGCAGGCCGGTAGATCACCAGGCCACTGCAGCGCAGGTTAGCTGCCCGTCGTCAACATGAGCCGTGGCCACCTCCTGACACCACTCGGGCCCCAGGACCTCAGGCCAGGAACAGACTAGGCTGCCGGTCTCTGTGTCAGCACCGGGCACAGAGCGGGAAACAGGCTCACCAGGTCCGCAAGGCTGCCGGACGCCTGGTTAAGCGATGTCGCGACCCGAACCGCCGACCAGCGGCTGCCGTTCCAACCGTGTCGCGCTCCAACTCCTCGAGCCGCACGCCCCGCTCGTGCTTCCTTTTCGTCGTCTTCTCCTCCAAGGCGTACCGCAGAGCAGAACTGTCGTTCCCTCTTCGCCCCGTCACGGGCCACACAATCCACATCATCACACACACAAACCTTGCACACGTGTTGCTCTTGCATCCGTAGACAGCGCAGCGTTTCTTCGCGTAGCGTGGCGGACTCATCGTCCCGAAGGGCGACAGCACGCCGGCCGTGCGCTGGCAAAACACAGTCACTGAAACGGTTCCCGATGGCTGCGATGAGCTATATTACCTTCTGCCAAGTACCACGACTAGAAAACAACGCTTATGCGAGGAAATCATCTACGGACGACAGGCACAAACCTACTGCGCAAAAACGAGCGACGCCATTTGCATCTCAAAATGCGCAAAACCGTTGGCCCATGTTACCAGACTGCCTGCATGTGCCCGCTGTTTCTGAAAATAAACGAAAAAAATTGGCCACTCAACCACATACCCAAGACTAAAGTTTGATTAAAGTAATCTACTAATTTAATTTGTGACAAATAAAATTAAAACTAATGAAAATAAACGCTTTATTAATTTTTTGTTTTCATTATTTGTCCCCCCCTCACCTAGTAGCGCTTTAATCGTCACGCGGGTGTTGATGTTTGTCGCAATAGGTTTCCGACCACTTTTCGTTCCGACTTTCGCGACCTATTTAGATTGACCTTGAAAACGGTTCAATTCAAATTCTATTCGCTTCTTGATAGCATTAGCGCTGCCCTAGAGTGTTCAGGCATGTGCTTCAGTAGAAATTTCGCGCGTCCTTTTTTTTTCTCACCAGACACACGTGCGTTCCCCCGAAAAAAAAAAAAGTGGTAAGATGGGGTCTTGCGGTCTTGCTTTGGAGAGAGAGCTCACGCAACATGCATCACATCCCTCTCCCAGAAAGAATGACAAGTCCTGAAAGAAGGAACGGAATGTGCCGAGGGCGGCGGGGCGTGCAAGCGGAGCGCCGGACCGCGGACCTCTCGCGGTTTTTTTTTCTTTGTCATCGCGCTGGGGAGGGAAGCAAGCTCCGTGGCGTGCGTGAGTTCTTCCCGCGAAATCGTAGCTCTTTCGAGCGAAGACGTGCTGAAACACTACGCAGAGGCGGGCATTGGGCAAGCACTCAGAAGCATTTCGTTTGCCTTGATCCTGGAGGCGCGCGGCCGTCTCCCGCTGCCGAGGGTTTGACGCGAGCTCGTAAGTGACATTCTATTTCCTCGGTGTATCGTATGGTGACTTTTGTCTAGCGACAAAATCAAATTTTATTTGCGCAATTGATGCGTCAACCTGGTCATCTCTTCTAGTGGGTAGATCAGAAATGTTCAGGCGAACGGTGGTTATATTTGTCCCTGGACCCAAGACATCGTTGACGGGCAAATATGTAAGATTTTCTTGTTTTTTTTATTTGTGGCATCTTATTGTAAGACCGTAACCTATTTTGCCGTTTTCTCTAAGGAACACTGCAACAAGGACTGGTGTGGATAGCGTGCTGCGTTGGTCTCGCCAACTGAATTCTGGTAAGACGCATGCTTGGTTACAAAAGCTTCACGCAATCGCTTTTCACGTTGAATTTGGTCGCAAGTGTGCTGTAAATGCCGACTGCACAATATGTGACTGGCCCACGGCCGCTTTGAAGGTAAGATTGTGTTCTCATTAATCTATTAATTGTACCATTTGTTTTGCAGTGACATTACGAGCCAACAATGAAAACCTCAATCCATCCTGTCTCCACATATTATCTAGTTTGTGCGGTGTGGAGCTTGAAGCACTTCTCAGAATTTCAGCACACTCGCATTTATTGTAAATGCAGTGTTTTTTCTTATTCGTGCAGTGACAAAATAATTTTGTTTAGTTGTGTGAATAGAGTTTCTAGACGCGACATGACTGTGCAACTGGTCAAGTAAATAGTCTACCTTTCTCAGAGTATTATTCATTGTTCTTTCTTTCAGTCTTTCCCGACAGAAGAACAATGCAAGTCTCACATCTTGATGAGGGTGGCGATTTACGCTCTCACATCTCCACGGTAAAACGTCGCATCTGCGTACGTGTTCAGGGCCAAGAGCACGAGAACTGGCCGAAAGAAGGGAGCCGATCCAACAAGAATGCCGTCCGTTTTATATATATGTCAGCGCTATCATGCAGCGATCACATGGACTGTACGGTTGCGTTGCACAAGGGCTGATGCAAACGCTCCGTGCGAACAATGTTGCATGTAAAATTAGTGCATCTATACAATTGCAAAATAAACATATAAAGAGAGAAAACTTATATTCACGTCTTTCTGTTATTGTGTGTTACGTATTAACACGTTAGTGCAGACCGTTAGAGGCGTTTAATTCCGTCTTACATGTGCATTCTGCCCGTAATTAATTCAGAGAGTTAAACGCCTCTATAAACTGCCCGTTCACATTAAATACGACACGCATCAACACACCAGAAAAACAATTGATGCGTTTTGTTAGAACACGCACAAAAAATAAGAAGAAAAAAAGCAGAGCAATACTAGCGAGAAACATCCGCAACCGACCCACGGCCGTCGGTAAATCGACGCTCATGTGATGTCGGGCCTTGGTCAACCCGCGAGCGGCATGCACTCGGCATCGTCGGCCACGGTGGACGGGCCTACATCGGGTGCCGACGCAGGCCCACATGAGGCCAATGTCAATCCCCAAGACCGGCCCTACATTGGTTGCCAAGGTTGGGCCAACGACAGTGCAGTTGGCCAGCGACATCAGGCCGACATTTTGCCAAGGATAAAATATTGCTTGGGCCATGGCGTACGCGTCTCCAAACGCCGCGCGGCGCAGCAGCCAGCCCCACACTACAGAGTGTTCTACACAGAAGTGGCTCCTGCGCCGCACGGAAGTGACGTCACTTTAAAAATTATTACTTAAAGCTATTTGAATGTATAAACTATTATTGTATAATACGTTAAATTTATAAAAATATTACTAAACAGGTGTTTCATGAGTCAATTAGCCTATATTTGTTAATTAAGCACATATCACAAGCATTTTAAATACAGGGGGCGCCATGGGCGCTGCGACTGCGAAAGGTAGTGGCTGGGTAGTGGTACAGATATGGCCACCATAGTACAGACCTGTGGTACAGTGGCAGAGATGGTAGCTGCGATGTGTGGTGGTGGTAACAACCTTATTGAAAAGGAAGTGTCTAGCGTTACGTCTAGACGTAACGGTAGGAGCCGTTGCAGTTACGTCTGGACGTAAGAATAACGAGTCTTAAAAGTTACGTCCAGCGTGACGATACAAATACAGCCCGTTAGACCTACCCACCGTGGACCTACCGAACCGATTGGCCTCAGTGGCGCGAGGGACGTGCCGACAAACAGAAAGACAGGTCTCAGTGGCGCAGTGGCTAGCGTGTCGTGCTCGGAACTGCGAGTGTGTTGGTTCGAACCTCCCTGCTAGGTGATATTTTTTTTTGTCACAGGTGTTGCTGAAGTTTGTTGCCAGAGAAGCGCGACTCGGCTCGTGGGTTACGTGCGCCTCCGCCTGCCCCGAAGGGGCAGGCGCGCGGGCTAAACAGCGCGTGGCCGCGACAGCGGCCAGTAGCGCGTGACCGTGACCCTGCCAACCGGCCATTGAGCGATAGCGAAATGGCCGCACTCGCGAAGCGAGGGCGAAGCCACGATTAGTCTGGACCGAGCAGCAGCAATGATTGATGGTCGCGATCAAGAAATCCGGTCCGGGTCAACCTTGACTGCGTTCGAAAGTGCCTGCGTGTCACCGGTATTACTTGCAATAGCTATTCTGCCCGCGCATGTGATTGAGTTTTAATATAGTTGATGCTAAAAACCTAGGGCTCGTGCACTCAAAGTAATGAAAGTGTCCAAGCGCGACCAAAAAAAGTAAATAAAACAAACTGCAAAGGGGCTCGAACCAGCGACCTTACCCGTCCTTTATTTGCTGCGCTAGCTAACTACGCCACAGCTGCCGATCAGTTCGGAGGGTTTAACAAGCCGGTTTTGTATTGTAGTCACGCTGGACGTAACTTTAACATTTTTCATTTTTACGTCTGGACGTAACTTTTACAGCTTCTATTGTTACGTCTAGACGTAACGCTAGACACTCCCTTGAAAGAAATGACTATGAGAGAAGAGTACTTCACAGTGCATGTTATCCAAGACATAATGTCATGACCACATTGAAATGACACTTCCGGGACCCTATTTAAAATACTATTAAGTGTGAAGCATCTTATAGCGGAGTTCAATCCGGTGGTGGTGGTGGTGTGCGGCGTGACCACCCTTACTGCGCATGCGCAAGCCCTCTCCACCAACCTCATCTCCCTCTCCACTGCCCTCCCCCTCTCCACATCCCTCTCTCCCCTTTCCCTCTCTCCCCTCCCCTTCTCCCATCCCGTTCTCCACTTCCCATTCCCCTCACCCTCTCCACATCCTCTCTCCCCTTTCCCTCTCTCCACTCCCCCTCTCCCATCCCCTTCCCCTCTCCACTCCCCCTCTGATACGCTAAAGGGGACCATGATACGCTGCTTCGCATCGCCTCATGGTCCCATTTAGCGGGAGATGGTGTGATTTTTGTTAGACGACAACGCTGAAGATCTTTTACTTGAAGCAGCATTAGAACACCACAATATGTGAAGCGGTGTTAAATTTTGGAACAAACTGTGTGTTCTAACACCTTGCAGAGATGCCATAAAATTGCACCAGAACGCCATTCACAGAAAGACATGTGTTCTTACCCTTTTCTTAAATAGTGTGTTCCCTCGTCTGGTTGATGCAAATGCATGGTCCACCCGATGTAGCTTTCTTTATGGTCTGTCTGCAGCTTAGAGTTAGTCTTAATCTTTCTCCTAGTGATTTTCTGCATGGTATCATGTTGTTCAGCAAACATCAACTCCCCCAAGAAAATGTTCTTGAACATCAGTCTTGCCTTGGAGGTAGCACTAGTCATACGATACAGCTTGGTAAGCACAGACTTGAACCTGAAAATCTTATTTATTGATTGATTTATTTGTTTGTTTGTTTTTTAGTTATCTCGTACGTACTGCCGGTCTTGGGCAGGAGTGAATATAAAACAATGCAAGAATAAATGAAACAACATGAGAATACATAAGAGAAATGGTCGTGTACGGAACCTGCATGTGACAGCACTCGGCACTGCACACGACAAAGTAAATGTTGAATGGCATAGCTAGTTTATCAAAAAGCAAGCAAAGAATACTATTACACACCTAGTTGATCAGAAACAAGAAAAAAAAAAGATATGAGAGGAGAAATCAAAGCAAACAGTACGAGATTGTATCTGAAAAATTCACATACACAGCATCTTACTGTCCTCGCGTATGACAAGTAAGGAGTAAAAAAACACAGCTACTTAAAACAAACAAAAAAGAATTACCGCATATTAAAGGCGCATGACAAGTGTAAGGAAGGCCGCGAAAACTATTAACGTGAACAATTGAATGCACTCAAGAAAAACCAACTAATTCGGCATTGAAACACCTCGGCAGGCAGATGGGTACTACTGCGAATGAACATGTTTTGTGCTGATATTCGCTGACCTTCATTGGATAAAAGGCCCAGATTTGCCACTTCTTTACTGTTGGAAAGCATTGTTTCTGATCTGCTCCTAGTTCTGTTTATCTATTCCTACTATCTATGTCAACCATTATAACTCTGGATTTCAGTAGGCTGGCGAATAAAATTTCAAAAAGATTGGGCAGGATCTGCAGTATCATATAATTCACTTTTATTGCTTGTCATTAAAAATGAAATTACCAACAGGGACGTGCCCAGCACAAGGTCCTTTCAAATGGCGTGGTCTAATGTGTACTTAGGGATGTGATCAATTGTAACCAATTTGGCGCAGGTTCTGGAGCAGCTAAAACCTCACTTTCGAGCAGGAAAGCAGCCTTTTGGAGCAGTTGCCAGTCACGCATTTTCGAACACACATTTTAAGTCGCTAAACACGAGTAGCTTACCATGTTTAACAAAATAAATATATGCACACATGCATGTATACTTGTCTATGATGTCCCAAAAGGTGAAATTAACCCACATCGTCTCGACTTTCTGCTGACAACTCTAGATTTCTATATATCCATGACATCAGGCTGCCCGACATTTCCTTGTGATACACATCTCATTTGCTAATCAGTATGGCTTGCCCTGATTCTTCAAGATGCATAAATTTTCCACTCATACACTGTTTACTATCAGAAAGAACCAGCCTTGTGATGACGCCTGTGCTTTCAATGCAGCTTAGGCATTCGAGTTACGTGGAGAAGTACACGCTGTCGCACTTTATGGCCAGACTCGTTAGGCTTTTGGTTCTTTTGCAGTTAATAAATAATTGGTATATTGTAAATTGAAACAATGAGCAACATGAAATTTGCTAAAATGAAAGGCTTCGCATTTTATTTAGACAGGTTTTCTTAACTTGCACTTTTGCTGAAGGAGTGGCACAGATTTACAAGGGTTGTATTTCATCGTGCTATCCCAGCAAAATCCCGCCGCCCACTGCAGTGGGCTGACATTGTTTATAAATTCTGTTCGTTGTATGATATTAAAACTTCAGTGACCTGCATAAATTTGTTAGAAGTCAGAAGAAATAGCCATAGAAATTAAATTTTAAATTACCGAACTCGAACGCCATGTTCTAATCACATGTGCATACTTCTTACTGTAGTTAATACAATCAGTCCTCACATAAAAGACTGGAGTCACACAAAAACTTGTAAGTTTGTGCTTGTTTGTCTCACTTCCTTCTTAGTGTCCTGCCCCAACAGTCAATTCAACCAAGAAGAACGCTCACCAACTAGCCAAAATTTCTACACTGCTTACTCGTCATACATAGCAACTTCAGCTTCCACCTCCCCCTTCCCAGTGTTGCGGTCTGGGTCAGTACAACAAGCTCTCATACAACCTTCCAGGTTGCATGAGACGGCGGCAAGCACTGTGTGCATGTCTTTGCTGCTCAAGGTCGTCACAATGGGCAAAGCTGTAGCACAAATGACGGTTAGGTATGAACATTATTGCTGCGATTTACTTGCTCATCACCATTAACTCAATTTAATACATATGCAGACCCTCCCCAGGTGAAAATATTGCAACTGGAAACAACTGGCCCCAGCTGGGACCAGTTCAACTGGTTTATGGTCAAATTCCCAGTTGGGACCCACTGGGACTGAATTCCCAACTGGGACCCACTGGCAACTGGTCCCAACTGGGAATTTGACCATAAACCACTTGACCTGGTCCCAGTTGGCACCCACTGACAACTGGTCCCCACTGGGAATCCTGCCATAAACTACTTGATCTGGTCCCAGTTATTTCCAGTTGGCAGTGGGTCCCAGCGGGGGCCAGTGGCTCTTACTGGGATCTCAATAAGAGCCAGTTGCCCGTTGCAAATGGTGTCCCATTAGGAACTACTGTCTGAAGCTGGTCCCATTAAAAATTAAACCTGATGTGGCTATTTAATTCCTGGGGCTCCAGTGCAAGATAAAAAAAACAACCTTTGATACTCCATCAAATGTTTATTTTACAAACACTACACAGCACTCAAATTGTTTTGTGTTTGGCGGCAATCCTAAATTTTTTCCGTGAGATTCACGTACCCATTACCAATGGGAGAGCGTTCCTGCAAAATAAGAGGTAACATATGTTACATGCATGTCTCAGAATAGCCATATCAATTTATTATACACAGCAGACCAGCCTTCTAAAAATTCACACTACGAACACTATTCCAGAGATCATGCCGGATGTAATCCGTTTTTTAAGTCGCTTACCTCAGCGCCAAAAACATAAGAACTACGGGAAGTAAGGCGATCGAAAGCATCTTTGTTTCCACTCGAATGTATGTACCTATGCAACAGGTTCGGGAATATCCATTTGCAGTGCAAAATATGGGCCCCTTTGCGCTTTCTTTAAAAGTCGCGGACGGAGCTACAAATTTGCACGAGTATACTTTATAGTTATTTAGCATACCGTTCAAAATACTATTGCACGGCACTCGTTTTCTGTGATGCTCCAAAACAAATGGCAGAAAATTAGCAAGCACTACGCACAAACCCCTAAGCAAACATATTACAGAGCAGTGCCAAAAGAACTTGTTTACAATGCGGCGTTACATCGTCTGAACACTCAAAACACTTTGCATTGCATTATATCTAGATGTTCTCTAGGATATTGAACAACTAGCACTCGAAGCATAAGTGATATATAGTTACCTTCAAACGGCTGCATCGCCGACAAGGCGCAGGCTTGCACAGCATTCCGCACACAATGGATCCACATATCCGTGTTGTCACAGGAAAAAAAACACTTGTCCGGCGTTCACCCATAAAGACTTCCAGAGCTGAAACTGTCGAACACAAATTCGACAAAACCTAAATTACGCACGCCATGACTGCACGTTCCTTTTGAAAAACAACACAACTAAGCACCGCTTCCACGGACCACCACCACAGAACACTTCCACCACTCGGCAGCTAGCCCTCGTACACATGTGGCGTACGAAACTAGTATGGCTGTGTTTCTAAATTTTCTGCCTTTATTATCGAGCTTCTTTCTTCCATTAAATAGTGCGGAATTGGCATGAAATAATTCTTTTCAGTTTATTTTATGTGTAATCTTTATGTTTCATTACTTTACTGCTTCATTTGTTTGAGCGTATGAGATACGAAACTGATGTGACGGCTGTCGAGGCAGTTGGGGAGAGAGCAGAGAGAGCGTGGCGTGCCTTATTTGTGTCGGCAGCATGTTGGCGGCAGTCTTGGAAGTGGTAGCTCTCGGCTGCTCGATATTTTTTTTGTCGTACGGAAGTAATCTCTGTGCTGCACGCAAGCGAATCGAGCAGGCATGCTCTCAGTGAGACAACGGCAGTATTAACACCCCGACGTCAATCGGGCCCGCTTCGCCTGCGGGTCCGCGATGGACGTAAAAAGATTGACAAAAGCTGATCACAGCAGTACTGATGCTGAAGCAAACGTACGTTTGAGTGCACCGTGTTGCGCATTTGCGCAACGGAATAATTGACGATAATGCACGATTTTAAAAAATACATATCAGGTCAGGTAAGACTGTTTATATTATTGTAATGGGGTTAAAACAACGCGAAGAGGAGGATGACGTCTAAACAAGAAAAGATAATTCATTTGCAAACCATGAGACGCTATTTTCTTATTCTCTTATCGTCCTATCATCTGTGTTCATAACGGCCCCTTACAATACTAGGCCAGTGATCAGGTACCCTTCTGTGAGTATGACACAAAAAACTCTTGGATAAAACCCATTCGCTCAAGTACAGCAATGCTACGTCGTATACAGAGCTCAATTTTTTTTTTCGTTCACTGTGAAGAATCGTACAACCAGAGTAACTGGTCGCACTTCGAGTTAGCGTACAATTGGGACCATTTGCTTCCAATATAACTGGATATGGTTTCCAACTGGGACCATCTGCCTCCAGTTCAACTGGTCATGGTTCCCGTTGGTGGCCAGTTGAGTTGTAACTGGGACCAGCTGCTACCTGGAACCAGTTGCAATTGGAATCAACTGGAATCAGTTGAGTTATAACTGGGACCAGCTGCTAACTGGAACCAGTTGCAACTGGAATCAACTGGGGCCAGTTGGCCCGCAACTGGGACCATTTGATCCCAGTTAACACCAGTTGAAACCAGTTGGATTCCCAGTTACACATTTTCACCTGGGTCGTTGGTGTTCACCCAGCCGTACGTATAGTTTGCTTTGACTAACAGCCGCCCTATTGCTCGTTCACCGTCACCCCAACCACGCCGCTATTCCATGCTGACCAACCACCCAATGGGCAACCAATAACTTTGGGACGTCTATCGGACCACTTTACTGGACATTACGTACATCCGGCGGATGCACGACAAATACCGTGGGACGTTCAACGGGACGTCCGCAGGACTATATGGCGCAAAGGAATTGAACATGTTAATCCCACCGGGCGTCAAAACCGGATATTCGGACGTGCTTGGACGTATGCAAATTCAGTAAAAATCTTACCCGACGTCCAGAAAACGTCCGTGGAATGACCCATATGCTGGACACAGTGAGGCTTTTGGTCATTATCACGTGCAGAGCTGGACTTTCTGTGTATTTTTGGCACCTTCAGGATATCATATCCTAAAGGTGCCCAAAAAGCCACAGAAAGTACAGCTCTGGACGTGATAATGACCAAAAGCCTCACTATATCCAGCGGGGCACCAATGGGCTCATTGTAAATACAGCTCAAAAATCGAGACGCAGACAAAAGTAAGGACACAAACAAGCGCTTCTTTGTGTCCTTACTTTTCTTCTACACACCGCTTATATCCAATTTCCATGTAGAATTCACATCGGTTTACTACTGAACAAATAATAAATCTGAACATGCAGAGGATGAACACGTACTTCATAAATGACGTTTAGTGTATGGCGCACAAATAATCATGCTTATCAGAAACAATAAATTATCCAATGATCTTGTAAAAGCGGCTTTATTAGTGAATAAAGCGCACCGAATGTGGCACAAAATACGACAGAAGGTGACCGCACAAGGTGAAGCTGATTGACGCAGCAGCAACATAAATTCAAGTTCTGCATGAATGCACTCCAGGTCCCGTCAAAGAAACTGCGCTGGCTTTCACACAAGCTGGCGTGGTCTCGGGCCTCATGTCTTGTACAAACAGCGGTGAAGAAAAGCTGCATACAAGAAGAAGCAAGTAAGCTATACTCGGCGACAACTTTTCTTGGCACTGGAGCGAAGGCTACGGAGGCGGGGCATCCGCACATTTGTGTTACTACGCAAGTAGTTCGGCATCTTGCAGCCGATTTCAGTTCCAGTTTCGGTTTCGCTTGCTCGCATCGCTAGAGCGTTTAGCACCACGTATACATGCAGAATGGGAACATCAGTGTGCGTAGATGCATCTACCTACTGTACTGTATATTGTCACAGGGTTGTTACGTTGACGAAGGCAGCAGTGGGCGTGTCGAAGATGAAACCAGATGAAACTCTTTATTTGGCCGAACTTGTGGGCGGGAAACGAGTCAGTCAGAGCGTCGACCGTCAATAATTCTGACAAGTCGTAAAGCGTGTCGGCTTTTATACATGTTCTATCGAATGTTCCAGTGTTATCGCTGGTGGCCACGTAATCTCTAGACTATTCGCGTAACGCGCGCAATCTTAACAGAAAGATCTAAAACAATCGTGGCGCGTCTGGAACATCGCATCGCGGTCTGCGCGGAGCATTCCAAACAGTCTTTGCGGGTGAAGCCTGAAGACAACAAAATACGACACATGGGAAAATGATGAACGCCACCAATCGCACACCGCCGCCTGAATACAGCGTTTGCTCGATTGTAACGCGATCACGATTGTAACGCGAGGAGCGACTTTAGTAGCAATAATTTGGAGAAAAAGCTCACATTGTATTCGAATAAATGCGGAATGCAAGTATCATGATGCCACTGAATTGGGTTTAGACTTAAAGAGAGCTCACGCTTAATTAAAAAGAGACTGACGCAGATTATTTTATCAAGCTTCGCTGGTCACACCTTCACAGAGCATAACGGCCACCGATGTTTTTTCATCTGTACATGCAGTATGTGTACATGCAGTATGTAACAGGTTAATACCGATTGCCACTGGTAGAAAAAAATAAAGCATAAAAAACCGTTCTTATCTTTTATTGCATTGCTTCCAGGCATGATTTGAAACAGCACGAAAGCAAAAGGCAAGTAATTATATTTTACAGCACAAGAAGGCACATTGCAAACAAAAAGACCAAAAGTTCTTGTTGCTCTAAATCAGGATTTCCAGACGCTTCGGTAACAATTCAGTCTTGTCCAATTCACAAATCACTTTACATTTTTTTCAAATTAATCATTATGTCCGACAACAAAGGCATTTTCACATAGGCTTTCAAGCGCAATAAGAAAGCTTTTCTGCAGTGGGGAATACAATATTTTTGGGCACTCTGTGTCAACATATTGTTTTGCCTTTATGGCACAGAACATGATAATCATAACAACTTTTTGTTGACATTCATAACATTTATGCACTTGCGACATAGAACATGATAACCATTACAACCTTTTGCTGGCACTCGATGTCAACATGACATTTTACACGCGTGAGTCATGACACAGAACATAACCATAACAACGTTCAGCTGGAAATGCATGGAAACTGAGATTTCGCACTTGTTACCATAGGTCGGCAAAAAAAAAAAAAATACTGGAGCTCACTTAAGAAACATATTTTGCTGCGAGAGCGCACTGTGACTCAGACTCACGAAATTTCCCTCATCTGGGCTGCCTAAACCTTTTCTCGACCAGACTCATTCGAGCTCAAACTTTTTTTTATTTAAATATAAAAGAAAATAACATCAGAAGGTAGGCTAGATTAGAGGCGGTTGTCTCACCAAGAAGAAGAAAGAGGCCAAGAAAAATGAAAACAAACAAAAAATAGAAAGAGAAAAACCATCAGCTGAACTATGCACATATGCAACATGCGTCGTACAACTTCGCACTTGCAGAGTCCAAGTGCAGAGTCTAGCACATAGAGGTTTGTGTCGCATAACACCTCGAATGCAGTCCACACAGCCAGTCTACCGTACAAGGACATATGACATGACTAGAAAGTATTCTCAATAATGTAGTGCTATGAAAGTAAAAAATCATGGCAATCGTAAGTCTGTATCAATTAAAATGTCCAAAAGAGCACTCATAGCCCATCTTTTATTGTCAGGATTTGGCCATGGTCCAAACCTCGCAAACTGAGAGTGGTCGTTTGTCAAGTCTCTTGAGTAGGTCAATAAGTCGAACACACTGTTCTTCATATTTCGGGCATTCTACAAGGAGATGCTCCACTGATGCATCAGAATTATCACAATGGTCGCTGGTATTACTCGGCAGAATAACCATTTCTAATAAACAAACCTAAACAGGCAAGAGTAGGAACACATTGATAACAAGGAAAGAAAGGGTAGAATAACTCAGTAAATGAGTAAATAAAACACAAAAATGAGTAGTGGTATTACAATTCCATGTCCGATTGGGAGAGAAATGAAACAAGGCAGCAAGCGCCATTGACATGAGATCAGAAAAAAAAAAGGGAACCTTACTTTGATCATTTCAAGTCTCAACTAAGCAATGTGGTTCTCGTTGATGCAGCATATAATGTTAACATTCATGACCAAGATAATCACATCCCAGCCACAGTGACGGTACAGTGCTTACAGTACGTGACTGCTGACACAAAAGACTCACGTTTGAGCGTGTCCCATTTCAATGAACGTGGAATGCCAGATGCCCGTGTACTTATAATTGGGTGCACATTAAACAACGCCCAGAGGTCAAAATCTGTACCTCAAGCACAGCATGCCTCATAGTCACAACGTGGTTTTGACACACAAAATCCCAGCAGTCATCATCACATCACGATAACGTAATCAAAACATACACGAAGTGCAACAAAACAGATCAGCAGATCAAAACACAATGAAGTGAATAAACGATCAAAATGTAAAGAAACAGCAGTGACCTATAGTCCTGAAAACGATATCACAGTTGCTGGTTAGGTACATGTGCAATCATTTGCTCGAAGCATTGGCAAGGCACACATGGAGATGTCACAGCAGTTCATCAATTCCACTCATGTCGGAGCTGCTCGACTCATCTGAAGAACTTGAGTCTGTGCACATAGAAATGATGAGACTTTCTGTTTGGCTGTCTATAATGTCATCCCGCTCCCGTGCCTCATCCTCAAGCCTCATCACGTGAGTGCAGTCATGGAGCCAGTTGTGTTGGGTCACACTTGCGATTCCTTCCTGCAGCAGCTTCTCGACAGATTCAATCTTGAAGTCTGTGTTCCTTGAAGCAACATAGCCTTTGACTTAGCTTCATACAAGCTCTATAGGATTTAGCTCGCAGTGGTAAGCAGGCAAGCGCACAACCTCATGCCCGGCAGCACTGGCAAGTTTGTGAACCTGGTAAGCAAGGAAAAGTTGCTTATTCTGCTTAACGAACTGCAGCAGTTCACTTTTCAGTTGGTCATCTGAAAAAGGAATATTTTTCGATATCAACCAGGACTGGATTTCCGCTTTCCTAGATGATGAGTTTGGTAGCTTCTCAACCTGAGCACTTTGATACGACGCATTATCCATCACGATCACACTGCGTGGCTTGATGTTCGGTAGCAGCTATTCAACAAACCATTTCTGGAACGTGAAGCATCCATTTCTGTATGGTAATCACAAGCGCCCTTCTTGGCACGGAAAACTGGGGTGGCTCCATCAACAGAGCCTTCTGCACTTCCAGCATGTAAAACGATTAGGTGTCCTCCTTTACCGCTGGGTGCACGGAAGCCAGTTGAGAGCCCTTGACGAAATGCGTCTTTCCGAGTCAGCACGCTGTTGTCTGCCCAAACTCTCCCCTTTGTATGGCCGGCGTTTACCCAGGTCTCATCAATGTAGTAGATGGCCCTGTAAAATAGAAAGCAGTCTTATTGTTAACAGCGCACTTTACCTGGCAAGAGCCCATTAACAAAGCAGACAGCCTTCAACCGAGGGCAAAAAAAGTGCACTGACAAAACTTATGTGAATACATGTAACATACATAAGCTGGCAAAACTCTCTGTGAAAGAAAACTTGTTTCAGGCTGCCAGAAGCGTAGCCAGAGGGCGGCACTCCGGGCCTGTGCCCCCCCGAAATTTTTTTCTTCCACAGAATACAGAGCAGAAAATGACACTCGACCAGATTGTCCGACCCAGCCCCAAGCTCAGAAGAAAGTTGTGTAAAAAAATTCTGCCTACGCCCCTGCAGGCTGTATATCAAAGCTGATGCAACCACGTCCCCAATCCCCAATTACGTGCGCAGCGTATTCGCTCAATAAACTCTACAATTCAGAGGGCCATCACTAGCTATTCCTTTCTCCAAGCCATTGAGATTCCTTGCTCCTACGCGGAAAAACGGCAGTAAGTCTTCTCAAAGATGCCACGGCAAATGCTGCAATACACAACGCTGAGTTAAACCTACACCACATGCAACGGAATCCTCGGCGAATACTATTACATAGCCTCCTTTATACTTCTGTGCCTGCCATGTGAGCCGAGCGAGACCGTCGGCGGTCCGCTCCCCTCTTCCTGGAATTACGCCGCGGGCTGCCGCGTGGTGGCGCCAGTCACGTAGAGCTGCCGTCCTGCCGTGCCGAACGGTCTGGCATGCTACTGCCGCAACGATAAGTTGACTTCTGGCACGTTGCGGTCACGCACGTTGCTTTTACTGTCTGTAGCCTTTAATATTTAGTGACTGCAGCCTTTAGTAACCAGCACTTCGTTTCGGAAGTCAATGTAACGTCGAGGCGTCGTTTGACGTTCCAAAAAAAAGAAAAAAAAGAAAGCGCAGAAATCGACGAGCAACACGTCCTGAAGTAAGCCGGTAGCTTTTCATGGTTTCGAGTGTGAATACATCGCGCATGCATCGCGAAGGACGCATTCAATAGCAACACTTCGTTGTTTTGAGTAAGCTTATATCGTAGTCTTAATAGACGCTGTTTGTCTGAACTTGAACACTGACCATGCATGGTGTGCGCGGTACATGTAAGTTTCATATTTTGCACCAGTAAGTGACCATTTTAAGACAAGAAAGAAGATGTCTTTTAAGGTCTTGTTTTTCTTTGTTAGACACAATATTAATGAGAACTGACAGACAATAATGCCAATGAATGTATAGGGGATATTATTTGTAGTATTTAGGATATAAACGTGAAGAAAGCAAAGTGGACGAAAAGATAACTTGCCGCCGGCGGGGACCGAGCCTGCGACCTTTTAATATCCCCTATACTTTCATTGGCATTATTGTCTGTTAGTTCTCGTTAACATTTTAAGCCAAGTTGGCCATGTTTTTGATCAAAGGTGCCCTATCTCGACTATATAGTATGTAGTTATCTGGTTTTACAACTGTCTGATTTAGCGTGAACCGCTGACTGTTGGCCGACACATCTAATCTGCATGGTTGTTACTTTCTGGACTGTTTATTGGCATATATATATGGCCTACTGCTGTGTACCACGCTGCCGGTCGGATTCAAAGAGCAAGCTTAATTCCTGGCATCTCGTTCCATGAAATTCCCGCGGACGAAACACTGCGGCAGCAGTGGATAAAAGCCATACGGATATGCAGATATGTATCTACAGCCACCGACAAATTGACATTTACAAGTCAATCTCGCAAAAGCCTCTGAGCAGAAAGTATATATGTTAAGCTTTAAGAAGCAGTTTCGTCTTTTGTGTCTAAGAATAAAATGCTTGCGTGCCGATCAGCTGCCACTGAATCGGTTTCCTGGACCTAAGTTTTGCCTGCTGCCAACTTGCGCCCAGTTTCCACTTGGAATGTCTCGCTATCCCTTTAATTTGTTTCCTTTATATGCCGCACTCCTGCAAGAAAAACCGCATATACGAAATATATCCTAGGCTTCTCGTGAATATAATAAAAAAAGACATTTGTGGCGTCTACAACAGTACGTCCGTTTGTGTTGACCCAGGCCCCCTCCTTCAATAATCTTTTGTAAGATCATGGTAATCAATAATAAATGTAAACTGAATTTTGCAGTTCCCACCACAGGGTGCGGGTTCGTTTCTCAGCCGCACAAGTCGTGTTCGACAAATACCACTCGTATGTCGTGGACCACTGTGTGCCTTTGAAGAATGGCTGTTCTTATTATTTGAAGGCGCAAAACCAACGAGTGCGGTGTAGCGGTACGATAACGGCCGCAACAGCCGCGTATTCGGGCCATCCACTTCTCGGCGCTCGAACGGCCTCGCCTGCCTCGCCACCCAACGTGAGTGGCGCCACCACGAAGGCAAGTGGCGATTCTCCGCAACTCCGGCGACGGCGCGCTCCTATTGTTCCCTCGACGACGTAGCAGGCACAGAAAGTATAGAGGAGGCTATGACTATTATTTACCATGCAAGCGCAAACATGAACAGGCACCATGTCCTAATGGGGAATTTCGCTGCGACTTAAGCCAGGATTATGTAAGGCTTTCGATCACTCACGTCAATAGCACACGTTTGGCGATAACAAAGGCAAAGCACACCTATCGTTTTCGCTAACAAGTTGGTCAACACGCATGCTCACCATTCGCGTCAACTTTTTTACCAACAATCACGCGTAGTGAACAGAAAGTTTGCAGAAATAAAAAGAACGTAAGAACTTACCGCCGCTGCCTCCGCATTTCTCGGATGGTCCGGAGGTACTTTCGACGCCAAAAAACGATGTCGTCTCTCTCGAGCAACGCGGAATTCCTTTTTCTTTTTCGGAAGGCGAACCCCAAGTCGTTCAGCATTCTTTGAATCGTACGAGTGCTGATGGTCGGCATGTCCATGTCAGGGTCGCTGATCACGTCGTTGCGTAGTATCTCGGCCGTAAGTATTCCATTGCGCATGAAGTAGCTGTGCACTTTGCGCCGCAATGCTGACAACGCAAACGTGTAATAGCGCAGCAGCCGCGTCTTGCCGGTGATGCGCTTCTCAGTTTGGCCCGAGAAATTCAATTTCTTGCGCTCGGGGAGGCAAGTGGGGCCCGCAGAGCTTCAGCCTTGACCCGCTTAACTGTTCGCTCGCTCACTCCGGTGAGCTCGGCGACAGTCCGGCACACTACATTTGAAGACAAGTCACGCTGACGGCGCCTCACTCCAGCGATGACATTGCAGATAACTTGCGTGGTCTGGTTTGATAGCCACTTTCTGTCACATTTAGAGTACAGCTTCTTCGGAGAACGAAACGGCGAGTTTGCGACCGCACACGGTTCAGGCCAACGGTTCAGGCGGCATCGCGGACGCCATGTTTACTGAGACTTGAGAGAGCAGGCGTGAGGAAAATGTGGTGCAGACGTGAGGAAAACGTGGTGCTGTCCAATAAATAAAAAAGACAGAAACAAACTTGAAGTTTACAATAACATTTTTTCACGAATCGCTTCCCATACTTGTTCTCTTTTTATAATGAAGAAATCTTTATTTATTCGAGCTAGGTAACGTTTCGAATTAGAAAATAAATATAGGTACTATTTCTTCGCGCGCGCGAATGCAGGCACGTTGGCTCTGTAGCTTCCACAGTGGTGCCAAGAAAAGTTGTCGCCGAGTATAGGTATAATTTACAACAAATAATTGAGCATCAAGACATTCTAAAGACAGATTTCCAATTAAAGATGTGCACAAATGCTGTCATGTATTTATTAACGACAATCATAACTACTCACAAAGCGAGGCACCTGTTGTAGAATCGTTGCACTATTTGTCAGCGACAGGCCGGCATGGTTGTAAGCAAGCAAGCAAGCAAGCAAGCAAACACTCGCTCGCACGCATACACCCACCCACACACGAGCTGTAACCCGCAGAAGAACAAGATGACCGACCTGGAATAGGGCGAGTAAGTCTGGCTTACGATTCGCAACGGCGCGTCCTCCGTATATAGTTTCGCGTTCGACCAAGATTCAACCACCAGCAAAGAACTGTCAAAAGTTCTAGCAGTAATGACGAAAAGTCAGGCACACTTAATTTCACTTACCGAAAGAACTAGGTTATCCGAATAGCTGCTTGCTAGCTGCAACGAAGGTGGCGAGCAGATCAGGCCATTGTTGTAACGGACCGTCGGCGAAAACACACAGTAGAGCTTGTTTCACGAATCACTGATGGAAAATATGCGGCAAATGGCATGAGCACAGTTACTTCATGCCAGATAACAGCCAGTGAACCGTACAGAAAAGCTGACACACGCTACACAAAATGCGAAACGATGACAGCCGAGCTGCTGCCAACGCAAAACGACGCGACGACGCCAACGGCGTCTCCGCAGTCGCCGGTGCACAGCACGATAGGCACGATCGCGAAGGACACGTTTCAACATGAGTGCCGCCGAAGCTGATTGCACGGTGCGCCGCATGGTGCAGGGGCGTAGCCAAGGGGGGGGTTGGGGGGGTTCAACCTCCCCTCCCCCCCGAAATTTTTCAGTTTTGCACGCGCACATACAAACGTACGCACGAACATACATATATACACATATACATACATATATGCACGCGCACATACAACATACATATATACACATATATATACATATATGCACGCGTACATACAAACGCACGCACGAACATACACAAAGTATGGTTGGACCCCCCCCCCCCCCCCCCCCGAAAAAAATTTCTGGCTACGCCCCTGGCATGGTGCGCCGGGTGCGCTGCGTGCATGCCTACGTTTTGCCGGTTTTACTACTGTTGTCAGTCGCTGCTGTGCGAGCGTGCTGTTAGAGGCATCGTTGTGAAACAAATTATTTTGGGGTATGGTTGTCTGCGTCATTTGTTTGAGTAAAACCGACGGTAACCGCTCTTTTGACATGCCGTTTTTGTATATTGGCCCTTCTCGAGAAAACATTCGAAGAATCATTGAGATAGTCGTTGTGCACTCGTACTTTCGGACAAAATGTCTGAAAAATGTCTCGAACTAGGCGTTATGAACTTCTTTGGCAAAATAGACTCTGGGTATGCCGTATCTGTTGAAAATGCTAATAAAGAGTATGCAAGCACATTTGAGGGGCGAATTAATGCTATATTTAAAAAATGCGTATATTTTTGGTCTTCTCGTAAACTAAGACGTTTTTTAGAGGTTTTGTGTTTCGTGGGAAGAAACTGCAGTCACGTTTACGTATGTGCGTCACCCATTCACCTTTCTCCTAAGCACGTAAATAATCGCGAGAAATGCCACGAATGCAATGCATACATGCTCGCACAATTATCCATGAATTATTTCCTCAATCACATATTTTCCGAAAGATAAAAATTAGCGGCGGTTTCCATATGTTGCAAAATCAGTTTCACGCATTGTCAGATGAACTAGCGTGTAGCGGTTTGCATCCAAACAGCTTTGAAATGTCCGCACGGCCATCTCCTGTCGACGTCCTCTTGATATCCACGCCTGGATTATTGAAAACGTCCACGTGCTATATATTCTTGGACGTCTGTCGGAAGACCTTTTTTGGACATCCAAAACGCGATGTCCGCTGCACGCCCCGTGAACCGCCGTTCTGGGACGCGGACGTTAGGCTCTTCTTCGGACGTCGTCAGGATATTCGTTGTCCATTGGGCAAGTATCATCTCGGACGGAAAACGAGATCATGCAGCTCCTGGAGGTAGTGCTGCATCATTTTCGACTGATCCCAATCCTCCGTTGACATTCCCTACGAAGAAGAACCTAATAGAAGTGCATGTTGTCAGTATTTCTTTGACGGCATTAGTCGATACTGGAGCTCAGGTGTTCATAATGAGTGCTCTCTCTGTCGCCGACTAAAAAAAGTACCCATGCCTGCTATAACTAAAGCCGCACACGTCACCGATGGTGAAACTGTTGCCGTCACTGGAATGTGTACAGGTTAAATAAGCATTGCCGGCCACCACTATCTCGTCTATTTACGGTGCTCAACAATTGCTCTCACGACCTCATCTTAGGGATGAACTTTCTATCGATGCATTCTGTCATGATCAACTGTTCCGCCGGTACTGTTTGCTTGGATCTTCCTCTTTAGCCAGCTACTCGCCCCAAACTCCACAACCCCTGTACCACAGTCTTCAACCACATACCGCCTAAAGTCCCAACATTCATTGAATTGGCAACAACTTCACCTGTGCTTGACGGTGGCTACGTCATCACGCCTATTCCTGATGTCCTTCTAGCGCACGACATCACGGTGCCACACTCTGTCGTAATCGTAGCTGCTAACCGGATATATGTCACCGTTATCAGTTTCAGCTTCGTGAAGCAAGTGCTACCTCAAGGAATCTCAATCACCACACTGCGATCCTTATCAGATGATCACGTCACCACTTTTGCAGCCAACGTGTGCTCAGATCTTCCTTGTCGCCCACCGGATGCCAGATGCCTCGACATGGCATTACGCCCCTTGATCGCCCCAGACTTCAAACCTGAGCAATCAGCCGCCCTATGCCGCCTTTTGGCATCCTACCACGACATATTTGACATCAACAATGAACCACTCGGCCTGACTTCACTTGTAAAGCACCGCATAAACACTGGTGATGCTGTTCCCATTCACCGCTGACAATGTCGTGTATCTGCCGCAGAGCAAGGTCATTCAAGAAGAAGTGAACGACATGCTGGCCAAAGGCGTTATGGAATCCTCATCAAGCCCTTGGGCATCGCCCGTCATACTGGCTAAAAAGAAAGATGACATGTGGCGTTTCTGCGTTGATTACCACCATCTAAATCCAATTACAATTTTCTATCAAGTGTGTAGTTGTTGTCCTTGAGAGGTTTTTTTCTGCTACACAGCTGTCGCCTGTCTACTACAATGAGAACTAAAGATCAGAAATGTAACTTAAGTATGTATTTCAAGCAACCATCATCTTTCTTTTTCTCTCTCTCCGAAAAACTGCGAAAATTTCACCTTGGTGCAATACAATGCTAACTTAAGTATGTATTACAACGGTAAAATGTATTTCAAGTGACTGCCATCTTTTTTTTTCGCCGGAAAACCACGAAAATGTCTTCACTTACGCTTAATGAAAATTATGCGAATTCTGCTGAAATGTAGCAAGATGTAGCAGGTTCCACCTCATCACTGTGCACTTGCAGCAGGTGTGCTAACATCGTGGATTCCCACAGTAGCACTATACAGATAAACTGAAATGCTTAAATCACACACACAAAAAGCCTTTATAAGCAATAGTCTTCATTGATTCGTTAAAAAGAAAAAGAGAAAACAACTCAAAAGTGCCGACAGGGACACACCCAGCAAGAGGTCCTCCCAAATGGCAAGGTTTAACATGTGCTCTGCAGCAGGTGTGCTAAAACCGTGAAATGTCAGCAATCCACACAAAACTAGTGCTCGTATGCATAGCAGTTTTGTGTGCTCACACAGGCAGCTATGTTTACATAAAAAACCACTCTGAGTCTCGCCTTACTCGGCGCTCTTTAAGGTGAAATCGCAACTGGTTGCTATAAAATTGTCTCCAAATAATTAACCATCATGTGCTCAAGCAAATGAGGTTTTCAGGCATCGCACGACATGGACGACTTCAGGTCGCGCACGGGCGCCGCTGAGAGTTCGCAATGCCGTCAGGGACAACCTCATAGTCGAGTGCGCCGAGGCGTCGAAGTACCCTGTACGGTCCGAAGTATCGCCGAAGAAGCTTCTCACGAAGTCCTCGTCGGCGTATTGGCGTCCATACCCATACACGGTCACCGGGTTGGTATTCCATGTGGCGTCGTCGAAGGTTGTAGCGGCGGCTGTCAGTCGTCTGCTGGTTCTTGATCCGTAGGCGGGCGAGCTGTCGTGCTTCTTCGGCGCGCTGTAGGTAGGTGGTCACGTCGATGTTTTCCTCGTCGGTCACGTTTGGTAACATGGCGTCGAGCGTCGTTGCCGGGCTCCGTCCGTAGACCAACTTGTATGGCGTCATCTGCGTCGTTTCCTGTACGGCCGTGTTGTACGCGAAGGTCACGTACGGAAGGATGGCGTCCCACGTCTTGTGTTCGACGTCGACGTACATGGGCAGCATGTCGGCGATGGTCTTATTTAGACGCTCGGTGAGGCCGTTGGTCTGTGGGTGGTACGCGGTGGTGCGGCGGTGGCTTGTGTGGCTGTATTCCAAGATCGCCTGAGTTCGGTCAGCCGTGAACGCCGTACCTCTGTCGGTGATGAGAACCTCTGGGGCGCCGTGTCGAAGGACGATGTTCTCAACGAAGAACTTGTCTACCTCAGCGGCACTGCCTTTGGGCAGGGCTTTTGTTTCGGCGTAGCGGGTGAGGTAGTCGGTAGCCACGACGATCCATTTATTTCCACAAGTCGACGTTGGGAACGGCCCCAGTAGGTCCATCCCGATCTGCTGGAATGGTCGCCGAGGAGGCTCGATCGGCTGAAGGAAGCCCGCTGGTCTTGTGGGCGGTGTCTTCCGTCGCTGACAGTCTCGGCACGTCCTTACGTAGCGAGTGACGTCGGCGGCAAGGCGCGGCCAGTAGTACTTTTCTTGTACTCGTGCGAGCGTTCGGGAAAGTCCGAGGTGTCCAGCCGTTGGGTCGTCGTGCAGGGCATGCAAAATTTCTGGCCGCAGTCCCGAAGGTATAACGATAAGGTAGCTGGCTCGGGCCGGAGTGAAGTTCTTCTTTACGAGGACGTTGTTTTTCAAGGAAAATGATGCCAATCCTCGCCTGAATACTTTTGGGACAACGATGGTCCTGCCCTCCAGGTATTCCACTAGACCCTTCAGTTCCGGGTCGGCTCGCTGTTGTTCGGCGAAGTCGTCGTCACTTATGGCTCCCAAGAAGCTGTCATCATCCTGGTCGTCGGGCGGCGGTTGGTCGACGGGGGCACGAGACAAGCAGTCGGCGTCAATGTTTCCTTCCGTGCTTGTACACGACGGTAACGTCAAATTCTTGAAGTCTTAGGCTCCACTGAGCGAAGCCACCTGAAGGGTCCTTCAAGTTAGCTAGCCAACACAAGGCGTGATGGTCGCTCACAACATTGAAAGGCCTGCCGTAGAGGTAGGTGCGAAACTTTGACGTAGCCCAGATGATGGCAAGGCACTCCTTTTCTGTTGTGGAATTGTTGGCCTCTGCCTTAGACAGCGACCGGCTAGCATAACTGATAACCCTTTTCAGTCCATCCGTCCGCTGCACAAGGACGGCGCCGAGTCCTACGCTGCTTGCATCGGTGTGAATTTCCGTGTTGCCGTATTCACCGAAATGCGCAAGTATCGCAGGCGTCTCCAGGCGTAGTTTCAGTTCATGAAATGCTTCGACTTGCGCTGTTTGCCACCTGAATTCGACGTCGGTCTTCGTGAGCTGCGTTAGTGGCTCGGCGATCCGCGAAAAGTCTTAGACAAAGCGTCTGTAATAGGCGCACAAGCCGAGAAATCGGCGCACGGCCTTCTTGTCGGTGGGGGGCGGGAAAGCAGCGATGGCAGCTGTTTTCTGCGGGTCTGGGAGCGCTCCGGTCTTGCTGATCACGTGACCCAAAAACAAGAGCTCCTCGTACGCGAAGCGGCACTTTTCTGGCTTCAGGGTGAGCCCGGAGTTCTTGATTGCTTGAAGTACGGATTGAAGTCACTGGAGGTGTTCGTCGAAGTTCGAGGAATACACAACGACGTCGTCCAAGTAAACAAGGCAAGTCTGCCACTTCAAGCCAGCTAATACAGTATCCATGACTCGTTGGAAAGTCGCAGGAGCCGAGCAAAGACCGAAAGGCATGACCTTAAACTCGAACAGGCCGTCCGGTGTTATAAAGGCGGTCTTTTCTCGGTCTCTCTCGTCGACTTCAATTTGCCAGTAGCCCGTCTTGAGGTCCATCGACGAAAAGTAATTCGCGTTGTGGAGTCAATCCAGGGTGTCGTCTATCCGTGGGAGAGGGTACACGTCCTTCTTTGTGATTTTGTTCAGGCGACGATAATCGACGCAGAAACGTAGGGTGCCATCCTTCTTCTTCACTAACACCACGGGAGACGCCCACGGGCTGTTGGACGGCTGGATGATGTCGTCGCGTAGCATTTCATCGACTTGTTTCTTAACGGCCTCCCGTTCCCGCGTCGAAACCCGGTAGGGACTCTGACGGAGTGGTCGAGCATTTTCTTCTGTTATGATGCGGTGCTTATCAAGGGGCGTTTATCGGACCCGCGATGACGACGAGAAACAGTCCCTGTATTCCTGCAGAAGGCGTCGAAGCTGTTGCTGTTGGCGAGCGGGAAGACTTGGGTTTACGTCGAAGGGTGGCTCAGGGATCGTCGTCGTAGCTTCGTCAGAATCTGAAAAGGCAAACGCATCGCTGACGGCCAAGATTTCTTCGATGTATGCAATCGTCGTGCCCCTGCTCAGGTGTCTGTATTCCTGGCTGAAGTTCGTTAGCATCACGCTTCCTTTTCCTTCATGCAACCGAGCAATGCCCCTTGCGACGCAAATGTCACGGTCTAGCATGCAAACGCTGATCGCTCTCGATGACACCTTCGATGTCTTCAGCTTTTCGGTGCCGACGGAAATAATGACGCTGGAACGCGGCGGAATGGTCCACCTGCTCTTCTACACATTCAATGCATGGTTCCCTGACGTCGCGCGGGGCGGGAGCGCTTTATCTGAGGTTAGTGTTATCGACTCAGACCTCAGGTCGATGACGGCGCCGTGTCACTTAGGAAGTCCATTCCAAGTATTGCATCCCTGGAGCAGTTTTGTAGGATTACAAAGCTCGCAGGATATGTCCGGTTATTGATGGTGACTCTCGCCGTGCGGACACCAATCGGCGTTATCAGATGGCCTCCAGCGGTGCGGATTTCGGGGCGTTCCCAAGCGGTCTTAACTTTCTTCAACTTCGTGGCGAAGGGCCCACTGATGACGCAATAGTCGGCTCCAGTATCGACGAGAGCGGTGACGTGTGGCCGTCGATGAGAACGTCCGAGGTCGCTAGTTCGTCGTCTCGCGTTGCAGTTAGGGTCGTGGCGTGGGGTCACGGCTGCGTCGGTGTGTTCCGCTGCTTCCATTTTGCGTCGTCGGGTCTTCTTCAGTCCGCGAGATTTCGTCGTCAGGGGTATGTCTGGTTCGCGTCGTGTTCTGAAGGTTTCGTCGCGGCGTCGTCGTCGGCGGCGGAGGATCTTCGGTAGTTCGTCGTACAGCAACCGCACCTCCATCGGTTGCTGCCCTTAGTTTTCCGGATACGGGCTAGGCGACCGGCCCCGGTTTGGGCCAGTGTACGGCCGGCGGTGCGGTGACATGTAGCGGCCGGGCGACGGCGAGCGGGAAGGTCGTCGTTCTTGCCACTGTGTTCCGGTGAGGTAGTCGTCGATGTCGCGCGGCCGTCGCCTGGCTGCGGGCGCGGCGCGTTGATGGCGAATCCGCGTAGTCCCATCTGTCGGTACTGGCAGCGGCGGTACGTGTGGCCGGCCTCTCCGCAGTGGTAGCAGAGCGGGCGGTTGTCGGGGCACGCCAGACTCGGTCTTCCTCGGGGTGTTGCGCTGGCCGACAGGTGGTTGGTAGGGCGTCGGTGGCGGCGTCTGGCGACGGTACTGCGGCGGTGTGGCGTCTTGGCGGGGGCGTGGAGGAGGAGCATGACGGCGGGCTGCAGCAGCATAGCTAATAGCTTGCGGCTGCGGCTCTGCTAGCTGAGGGTGCGCCGAGTGAATGCTGGATCTCCTGGCGCACGACGTCTGCGATGGAGCTCTACTTGAGGTTGCGCGAAGGTAGAATTTTTTCCGCAACTCCTCTTGCACGATTCCTCGAATCGTCTCACGCAGGTCGGCGGGTCCTAGGGCTTGAACGTTGGCGTAGCTTGTAGCCGAGAAGCCTGCGGTTGTATTGCCGGTTCGCATCTCAAGCGTTTCCTCGATCGTGGAAGCCTCCGATGCAAATTCAGCGACCGTCTTCGGCGGGTTCCTTATCAATCCAGCGAAGAGTTCCTGTTTGACACCCCGCATGAGGAACCTCACTTTCTTCTCTTCGGGCATACTTGGATCGGCGTGTCGAAACAGGCGATTCATCTCTTCCGTGTAGATGACAATATTTCGTTGGGCAGCTGCACTGCGGACCACGCTCGTGAACGTGCTTAGGAACGTCGTCCGAAAGAGATCCCATGTTTGTAGGGCGGATTCTCGGTTCTCGAACCACGTCCTCGCGGCGTCTTCTAGGTAGAAGTATACGTGGCGCAGCTTGTCCTCGCAGTTCCAGTTATTAAATGTTGAGAACCTTTCGAAGGTCTCGAGCCAGGTCTCGGGGTCTTCACATGGCGAACCACGGAACGTCGGCGGCTCCCTGGGTGGCTGCATCACGACCGTTGTAGGTGGCAGGGGGTCTGTCATCGTCTCGGCGGTCGATGTAACGGTCTTCGGCTGCCTGGCGTTTTCGGGAAGGAGTCCGTACTCTGGTTGTAGTCCCTTCTGCCGGCGGCTGGTTCGAGGATCCGGGTTGTCCTTAGAGTCGTCTTCTTCGCGGCTTGGGCTTGGGTCAGCGCTCCGCGGTGGCGTCCGGATCATGAAGCAGCACTTCCACCAGATGTCACGTGGTCGTGACGTCGACGAAGGCAGCAGTGAACACGTCCGAGATGAAACTCTTTATTTGGCCGAAGTTGTGGCCGAGAAACTAAAAGTCAACTACAACAATACACTGATAGCGGCGGACAGAACATCGGCCGTCGATCAACTGACAAGCGGTCACGCGCGTCGGCTTTTATACAGGCGCTATCGAACTTTCCAGCAATATCGCTGGTGGCGGCGTAATCTCTAGACAAAACTGGAACATTCGCGTGCGGGGCGCAATCTTAACAAACCGATCTCCGACAATCGCGACGCTTCTAGAACACTACTTCGCGGACAGCGTCGAGCGTTGATAACCGTCCCTGCCGGTCAAACCCGAACACATCAAACAAGACAAGAAGTGGGCGTGGCAATACGAATATTTTGGTAACCCCGCGAGATTCGTATCACCGAGGTTTTACTGTAGTTGAGTATGAAAATTTGCACAGTAACAGTGAACATAAAAACATTAAGATGTAATTTTACAGGTGTTTACAGTTGGATTAAGTGACAAATAGTCTGGTATTTATTTTTCACTAGTATAATGCCTGCTGTGAGCATTGCCTCAAGAAATTTTTGAAACTGCAAGTTAGGACATATGCCACTTTGCTTGGGCGGGTTTACTTATGAATAAAAATAGTTCGGAAGGAAATGTTTCTTTTGGACCAGTAGGTGCAGGAGTTACTTCCAGCAATGACATGAAAAATAATTTTGCTTTTGTGTAAAATGTTTGAAGAGGAAGACCTTACAAAGTTTTTGGTACTGGGAAAACATAGAAAGACCCTGCATGTGCTGTACACAGTTTTTTTTAATTGTCCTTGTCTTGCTCCTATTTTCACTTTCAGCAGAGAGCCAGAAGACTGCACTGGAAGAACATACCGTGATGTGACCCCAAGGCCCCGAGTATTTTCTGACATTGTTCCCACTATTGCAATAAATGATAAGATCACCACACAACACTTTTCACTCTACTAGAATAAATGCAGTTGTCGTGCGCTTACAGCAAATAAACTTCTTCAAAGTCTAATTTGTTTTGTGACTCATTTATGTTGCTTCCCCAACCCCACCATTATCACAGCCAGGATACTAACTACCAGATGGACTGGTCCCACCCATGAAAATGTCATAGCTATTTAGCAACCACAGGAGATATACTTTTGTAATAAGAGCACAGGGTTTACGAAAGGACACAGTACATGGGTCTGCAATTGAAAATACACTATCTGACCTTGGAGTCGCTGAAAGTAAGTAGTGTCTGTGGTCCAATCTAGAATGACATGGGACAACTTAGTTACAAGATTCCTTGAGTAAATTCATTCTGTATGTGAATCTAGCAGTACAAATACAAATGAGGCTTATGAGAGCTTTGTTCCTTTATTAAAATATGCTTAGCGTAATGCTTTACATTTCACATGGTAAGGGCTCCCAAGAAAGGTAGAAAGTCATGGATTCCTTGTAATTCCCTGCAAATGTTTCATAAGAGATGCTTCCATATGGCAAGGTTTTTGAGAAAAAAGGACTTTAACAGTATTTTGGCAATGAACCAATGCAGATATAACAAAGTGCTTGAACCAAACTGAAGATGTGCAGATTAGAACCTCTACCACAAGGTAGTGCTCATAGTTAAAAGACGTGACGTGCAAACATAGACACACGTACGAGAGAAGACATTGCAATCACCGACTAACAACTGAAAAGGCGCACAGTGGCTGAAAAGAAAGTAGACCGAATTTTATCTGCGCATGCCCAGGCAAGATGTGATACCTATCAGTCCGCACACCTCTTGCCTGGGCATGCGAAGGCAAGTTTTTATGTCTACTTTCTTTTCCGCCGCTATGTGTCCTTTCAGTGTTAGTCGGCGTTTGTGGTGTCTTGATTTCTCTCTCATGCCCGTGTTTGCACGCCCTATCTTTTAACATGAATACGAACAAACATCCTTTCTTATTTATCCTTTATTATTTCTCTCTTATTGTAGTGCTCATGCTGATTTGTCTCTTCCTGAAATAATGTCATCCAATTCATTATAGGTTGGAGATAGGTTTAGCACTAGGCTTACCTACGAGCGCGACCGTGTAGGGACGCGACGTTCTCCACTGCCGCTGCGGCCGGGTTCGTCGTTTTCTCCGACACGGCGCAGAACCACGCACGAGGCAGGGTAACAACAACAACGCGGGTTTATTAACCCAAGATGCAGCACAGTACGACGGTCACGGACTTGCAGGCCGTAAAGGGAACTCCGCAAGACCGATCGAGTACGCTTGCCAGCGGTGCTACGACTATCACACCAAGGGCAGAAGTCGAGCACACGAACGAGAAGCCGCCTGCTAGCAGCGCGTCAACCTCTCATGCTAGCCTGAGAGCATCTGCCGCGGGCAAGCCCGCGCCAGACAGAAGCGACAAGAAGCGAGCTCAAGGGGGAAGGGGGTTGTCACTGGCAGCCAATGAGGACAGGCGTTGCGCAGTGACGTAAGCTAGCTTGGTGGCGTGAGCAAGTGAGCATGTCGAGGCATGCCCGGACGCGTGCCCGTGCGCCGGAAGCCGACGCATGGCTCGCACCAGACAAAGAGGCCTGGCGCTGCCGCCATGGTCGCCATACTGCCGAATAACGGCGGTCCCCGGCGCTCGAGCCGCGCAGGGCCAACACGCGCGCTAGCTGGGGAACGAGGCGCCAAAGGGAAGGGCGCGCTCGATTCCCACAAGGTAACATAAAAGCATCAAATCTGGAAGCATTCTTACTGGTGTCGCTGTGAAGGCATCGAAGTACTTTAGTGTCATATGAAAAGTTAAAGCACGAAAAATTTTTGGGGGTGTCAGAACCCCCTCGACTTCTCCTTAGTTACGGCCCTGTTTCAAACCCCCTTTCATATATATGTCTATTAAATACACTAGTGCCAAATAATGCCAACTGTCTTATAATTTATTCAATTAAGAGCTTACTTGACCTGTTAACCATCCTTGTCCATTTCATTCAAAATTTGTCACGATTTTTCCCAGCAAAGTACTATAGCGTCCAACTTGTAACCTACTTTGAAAACACACACCTATTTTGTAACAAGAGTCGGTCTTTTAGAATAACAGAGAGCTGAGCTAGTTGGTACGTATTCATTCTAAAAAGACAGGGCGTGCACAAGAAAGAAGTCATGACACCACAAAGCACAAACTGCGTTTGTGTGTCCTGACTTCTTTCTTGTGTCCGTGTTGCACGCCCTGTCTTTTTAGAATGAAGAGTCGGTAATAGTTCACTGAAGCACTTTCACATATAATTTTGCTTGCATCTAGAACCTGCTATATATTATACTTTTGCTAATAAAACAGCAATTCTTTAACGAAGTATTGAGCCTTAGCAAACAATGTATTGTACTAGCAATCCACTTACTGATGTGATAAGCAAGCCTGATAAAAACTAGGCACAATATACAATTGAATGGAAAGTTGCAGTCAGTGTAAAATGATAATATACAGGAAAATAGCAGCATGGTTTACAAGTTGAAGAGGTTCCAGCTGGCATTTGGTTTCTCGTTAAGAAATATATGTGCTGTTGGGCAGGTAATGATGTATACATCAGAATAACAGTGCACTGTTCTGTTAGACAAGTGCAAAGGGAAAACAAACACTTTTTAAGGATGGGATATATGTGCTTTGGGCAGGTAATGATGTATACATCAGAATAAACAGTGCACTGTTCTGTTAGACAAGTGCAAAGGGAAAACAAACTTTTTAAGGATGGGATGGGATTTTGCACGCTATTTTGATGTCATTAATGAACCTTGAACATAACGTTAATAAAGAAGAGTCTGTGCTCCAATTTCACTACATATGTCGTTATTTCTGTACTGCATATCCAAGTGGTATGTGCATCCATTTACTGGAGTAATTACTGGAGGGCAGGGGTGGGGGGTAGTTTTAGGGGTGCTGTATATTTTGTCTTTGCATATTTCTTACAGTAAACATGTCCCTACTATTATGTACTACGTTGAGAGTTTGCAAAATATAGGTATATTCTCCAAGTACATCGTTTCTTGAATCGACTTCTGCTTTCTTCTGTTCGTGCTCAGTTTTTTTTCTGATCGTGTCGTTAAGTTTGTTAACCGTCCTTCATTTCAATGTATGTCCTTTTTTGGTTTCGATATTTGGGCCCTGATGGGCAATCAATTGACATTACTACTTGGTTCTGCATGTCCGATTCACTGTGATGGATGCATTGCATGCTGACATGTACATAACATGTCCCATTACATGTTGAAGTAGTAGTTCAATGCAGCAGAGCACCCATTAACATTACGTTAGTTCACATAAAAGAGTATGCTTCGCTCCCTGCCTTTTTCAAAATGAGGCACACTTGCAAGAAGCTTGGAAGTTTATCATTTAGAAAACGCAATTCCCGAAACACGTTTTTTTTTACATTTATATTGTGCTAAATTTAATTTTAACGGCATCGAGCCGTGTTGTGAAGAATGAATAAATATCCACAAAGTGCCTCCTGTCTTTTCTTTCTCTTTTTTTTTTCACCATAGCTGAATAAGAATGCACTCATACGCGAGCAAAATTAAGTTATAGGGTTTCTTGCGTCGTGTCAATTGTTATCATATATTATTACTATTATTATTAGGTTTTAATACATAGAGAACACAAAGACACAGAGGAAACAAGAGGGTACAGGCTGACAACTGCCACCTAAAGGGGCACAACGCCTGCCTGCTCCTTGAACGGGCAGGGGGAGCAGAGGAAATGAAGATAGGGGGAAAGAAAGAAGGAAAAAACACACAGACATAAACACAAATAAGCAGTGCTCGCTGCATAACGAATGCGGGACACTAAAAACTGTGCTCTAGTGTCTCACATGACCCACATGACGGACTGTTTACACGTTCTTGACGGAATAATATCCCACGCACTGATACAGAGCCAACTTCTAGCTTATATAAGAGGCTCTGTCACGACGAGGCAATCCACGACCACGAATACGGGGAACAATCCGCTTGCTACACGCTGGTCAGGGTGCTGCTTCAGAAGATGTCAGCGGATCAACAGACGAGCGTTGTCAAACAGGCATGAAATTTCTTGGCAGTCACATTCGATGTGGGCACAACTTGAAGCTAGGTGATCGGCGTCTTCATTGTCATCAATACCCACATGCGTAGGTATCCAGTGGCAAATGAGGGACAAACCCCACGAGAAATAACACACGATCGCGTTATAAAGCACGCCAAAGGGGGCGACGCCGTGTACACGCTCCCGGATTAATGTTGATCACCACTGCATCCATCGTAAAACGAACCGCGTATGGGCGCTTGTCAGCGAAAGGCTCAAACATTTCGGCGTCATCTCTACGGGCGGCAGGGCAGGCACCACTTCAGCGCAAAACAAACGCGAACATGGGCGCCATGTTGCTTGAAAACAAACAAAAACAAAAAAAATACCGGAAGCGCGCGTAGGTCACGTGACCATCTCCAGCCAATAGCGGCGCAGTATGGGTCCCAGCCATCCTAGGGGATATGTTTCTACAAGTGGTGGTCAGGGAGACAGTGAACAATTGTGATGTTCATGGCATATTGTAGGAAACTCTATGGTTCATGGACCTGGGTGTGATTTTTCTTTTTTCTCCTATTTTTTAAAATTTATTTGTTTCTCGTTCCGGTTAGGACACTAAAAGGTGCCCCCCCCCCCAGTATAAAGGGGAAGACCACAGACATCATCATTCATCATCATCGTGGGCTTTCTCCGCGGCGGAAGCCGCGCCAAAGCGGCGAGCGTCTGCTACGCGCGTGATATTTTGGCCGCTATTTGCTAAAATTGTGGAAATTTGGGCAACATTTAATACTGCGTCACTGCAATATAATACTGCAGCGACTCATCACACAGAGAGCGCGTTTGGGTGTTGTGAAACGGGGTTTTTGTATATATCCTTGCAGCTGGTTTGTCACCGCACTGGTTCACACTTCCACGGCTGTTTGAGGAACGCATCCTGCGCGCACATCGTCGTGAGAAAAAGCGCTTAGCTTACTTTCGTGTGGGATGACGAACGTAAACTTGCTGCAGGAGGGAATAAACTGGAGATAATCAGGAGAACGTAGCTGCACGTAGTAACTAGCTCATGCATGCTAACGCGTTTGCACCCTTCATATCCCTATCTTTTATTTCGTGCATTCGATTTGTTTTACAAGGCTGCCTCCGGCGCTCTGCTGTTTCAAGCCATTTCATCCGAAGCCGAATGTGTCAGTCGGCGTGGCCGCGGCACCAAAAGTAAAAAATTACTCGCGTAACTCGCGTCTCGTTCACTTGGTATACACGAAAATTGGCACGGAGGGGCACGAATGTACGTATGCCCAACACGACCGGTAGGTCATATGCATCACTTACTTGACATGCTTGCCATTTGCGTAACGACTAACAATAATAATATGGTGTATGGCGTGCAAACCCGCTTTTAGCCAGAAATAATTCTGACGATGTGTGGTCTGACAATTTGTTTCCGTCAGGTTATAAAAAACGTGGTAGTCACCAATATCGATGTCAACATGTTAGACTTACCCATGCATATTGAAGAACTGACCGCGTAGGTAAAATGTATGCGAAAAAAATACATGAAAAAAAAAAACATGGTCTCATATGCATTCGCCTGAGAAATGACTCGAAAACGAAAGCCAGCTTTTTCGTCAGTCGATGCATTGAACCTCCCTCGCCCCTCTCCGAAAGCTTTCTGCACATAACGTGGTTTTGGACTGCCCACAGGATCGAAGGCATTGCAAGCTTTCTGCACCTCACTTGCTTTTACATTGCCTACATCGGGGGCCGATCACGGAGACAATGGAAAGCGACCATGTCATGTGATGGCGTCATCATATGACGTCACGTTGAATGACGTCATAGTGACGTCGCAAGTTCTGTCGACGTCATCGCGTGATGATTTTGTGCATCACTCGTTGGCTATATGCGGGATGCCGACGGTCAATTTTCGTGTTTGATGAGGCATCTAAGGCTTTAGCGTTAAAAAAAGGACAAACCAAAGAAAATGAAACGATAACAGATGGCCGTTTCTACTATTTTTTATCTTTTTTTTGTTTCCCTTGCGTCTTCCCGGTGTGCTCCGTACATAATAAAGAGCTTGTGGAGGCTAATTAATTGTCAAATAAAGTGGTGTGCATATGGCTAGCAAACCAGTGGCGACTATGAGTAAAAAGCTCGTGAACTCACTGCGCGCAAGTATTTCAGCTGACTGCGCGTAATTTACTTTTTTTATAACTCTTAATTCGTGCATGCGTGATGCTATTGCCCGATTACTCATGCGAATAGGGTTTTTTTTTCGTTCTTTGCTTGTGCGTGTCTGTTTTGCGCGTTTTTACACACGCACCAACGTTCTCGAACTCTGTGACCGGAACTAGGCCACGATGATGCCGCTTGACACATGATTTTTTTTTGCATTCTGTTGTTGCCCCAGCACTAACACAACGCTTAAAGATGGATAAGCTTCATTCCGCACCGCATTACTTAAGTTAAGTAGACTTCAAGTGCCCTGTGTGGAAACGCGGCGCAAAAAACTACAGCGCGTAGCAGACGCCCCTCGCTTTCTGCGCGCTTCCCGAGCGCGGAAAGCCCACGGGTCCTAACGGGTCCGGCGCAGCAGCGGCGCGGCGCGGGAGTTCACGGCAAAAGGCCCACGCGGGAGCCGGCGCTTTGGACACTCCCCTATTCTAGGTCACTCTAGCCGCAACTGCCTAGAATATACTCCATATGATATACTCATATTCTAGGCCTTCTAGGCACTATACCGCAACCATAGACCGCAACCGTCGCCGCCGCCTTGAAACATGCAGACGGGCCCGTAGGCGATAATTCTAACAGTGCGCCGCTGTCCCGACAGAGGGCGAGAGCAGTAGCGCCACCATATCAGCTCTTGAGGTCTTAAATCAACGTTGCTGTCGATTCTCCGTCAATTGGCGTTGATTCAATTATTGACTGCTCCAATAATTGACGCCAAGAACGTGGGCAGAGTTGTTTAATGTGATAACAATGCTATTTTATTTGTATGGCGTATCTCGCCGCTAGGCCAAGTGTGGCTAGGCAACAAACCATCATGGACGAAGAGGTGGATCCGTCGTGCGCTCCGGTGTATTACACTGCGGGCGGCCAGGTATACGTCCCCCCCATTCCAAGAGCTTCTTTCTCTAAGCCGTGGTGGATACGTCTCCGCCTAACCCTTTGACCTGCGCGCTTTTAAAGAGTTAGCAATGCGCTGAAGTGTTGTGTATTGCAGTGTATTTTCAAAACCGACCCAGGGCAGCGGCGTCGCGCTGCGAAGCATGTGTTCTCCTGCATTTCAGTGTCGGTGATATTTACGAAAAGGAAAAATAAAGACGGTAGAACAGCGCCCACCCCAGAATTCGCGCTTCTGTCTGACAGTGTATTTGTGCGTAGGGCCCATGTGGTGGAGGAGCATCGGCTACCAGTGGCGGAGGAGCAGGAGACGCTGGTTGCCGGCAGTCACCGCCTCGTGTGCCAGAAGAGGACTACTCGTCATTTGACATTGTCAAGGCTACACAGTGCGCTCCGTTTTATTACTATATTTATTTGAGCAGTGCAGGAGGCACAAAGCCTTTACACAGCAGAAGAGAATGCTGTAGCTCTTGAAAAAGTTTAGTCATCCAAGCATTAGGTACAAAAACTTGCTCTCCGACTTATAGGAAATTGACCGTATAGTCTGGTAAAATTAGCCCTGCTGTATGCGCTCAATCCCCACAGTATCTTTGGGATAATGTGGGTTGGTAGCAACATGCTCAAGAACTGGGCAAACGAGGATGCAATATACTTTCAGCTTAACATATGTGCCACTCAACGGTTGGGGTGCTTAGCTGCTAAGCCGAAAGGTTTGGGTTTGATTCTGGGCGCATTTTGGTGGAGGCAAAACGATTGATCTGTGCAGTAGTCAGTGCACGTGAAAGAACCCGAGGGGGTAGAAATGATATGGGGCCCTCCTCTAAGGCATCTGATAGCCTTAGTTGCTTTGGGATGGTGTGATTCACAAACCAGTCTGGCCTAACATTTGAGGCAGATATTTTTAGCTTCTGTTGCAAAAAGCACAGTTATTTAAAGGCCTTCATGGTATCCATATCTTTTGTAAGTTTATTGTAAATACTTACCCAACTATCTCAGCTACTTGCCAACTTGCTTACATACTTATAATACTTACCAACTAGCTCAGCTCTCCGTTTTTTAAGTTTGTTGGTGATTGTTGTCGCTAAGTGGTTTACACACGGTGCCCTGCTAACTATAGCCAGTGTTTAAATATACAGTCAAGCCCGCATACGTCAAACTTGCAAAATGTGGGAATTAGTCCTATATATTGTATAATTTGATACAGAACTCTGAAAGAATTTAGCGTATCTTTTATGCGAATTTCACTGTCGATGTTGGCTTCGCGGCACTGCTTCAGGAGGATGCAAGAAAGGCGTCCTCTCTACAACGTGTGGGGTGTTCTCTTAGTTTGTATTTCTGATGGTTTGCAGTTAGGGGTGCAGATTACATGCAGGGGTGGGTTATACACGACAAAATACGACAATGGTAAACAGCGCCTCAACATCTTTATAGGTACTGATTGGGCCAGAAGCCTGCAACAGTATCGCAGCTTGAGCAAGTTGATACGTCATCATCATGCGAAAAGTGCAGCATGCACGGGAGCGACGGACGAAAGAGAAGAAACAGCGCTAATCCTGTTTGTTTCTTCTCTTACGTGTGAGCCAGAGGGTATGCCTTGGCTCCACTGACCTTCAATATCATACTCCGTGTGCTTCTTCTCCACATTGAACTATGCAGGTTCTTCCGCTTCACAGCGTCAACAAAGCACGTGATGGCAAGCGGTAGTATCACACTGCTCACTTTCCAAATGCAGTCCCCTCCATGACGAAAAGCCAACATCTTGGGGTGTTTCACGCTGCCCAATGTATCAAGTATCTTGGTGATTTTTGTTCGATGTAGCCGTAGACTTTCCTGTGCATTGACGTTAAAGCTCTTTCGTGTTCGAGAAAAATTTGATATAAAGGTTCAACATTTGGTCGGCTTCGACTGTATGCCGATGCACTCTATTGTCTGGAGTTAGTCGACAATTTTTCATTTTACGCTTAATTTCTTAATGAGGCAACGTTAATTAACTTTAGAAGCAACGAAGTTAGGCAAACAGTTCCAATTAGAAAGCTGTAAAATATGGTTTGCAAAATGCCCAATCACACAGCTTTCACTTTCTATCTGTTATGTATGAGCATTTTTTTCTGCTTACTGTTGGTGCCCGCAAAATACAAAAAATACCAAGTGTGTTGAAAATAGAGAAGTGGGCATGGGCTTATGGGCACAGAGCATCGTTGTATACCAACGAATGGGTGCACCGCTGCTTAAAGGGCGGCTACAGGGCGCAGGCATTGGTGTGCCAACGATATCACTTCTCTCACGGTGCTTCATGATGGCGATGAGCAGCACAGCGGCTATCGTTTGTGCGGCCACAAGGAATGGGTGCGTCATGTCACGATAGCTGTTGGGAACATGAACAGCCCTGAAAAGAAAAAAATCCTTTTTTAGAACACTGACAGTGGTGAAATAATATTTTTGTGGCATGCGCTTTCACGGCACATACTGGAAGAGAGAGACATAACTTTATTTTGTCCTTGCTGGGGTCAAGGGAGGCGGGCCGGGAGACTAGCCCTACCGGAGCCCCCCTTCCTCAGGCGGCGGCCAGACCTTGGGTCTTGGCGGCGTCTTCGGCCAGCCGGACTGCCCAGAGTTGGTCATCCGGGCACGCGCTGAGCAGCATAGCCTCCCACTGCTCGGGCGTGGTAATCTTAAGTGTAGGGTTCTTGCTGTGTTTGATGGTGTGTGTTGCTGCGGGACATGCCCAGATAATGTGGTCGAGGTTGGCGCGAGCCATCCCGCAAGCTTTGCACTGTGGTGTGTAAACGTCCGGGTAATGCGACTGTACAGCGTGGGTGTAGGGAATGTTCGCGTCTGTAATAATCGCCATGTGTCGACTGTTGCTTATTTAGCGACTTGTCAGGGGGTGGGTACTTCAATCTTGCCCTACGGTAATGCATGACAATTTCACCATACGTGACCATTCTTTCTTTCGCGTGGCCGCACCAGATTCGAGTTCTTCGTCCTCAGCCTGCTCGGCTCGTCGGGAGGGTAGCTGCTCTGATGACGGGTGACGCGCCCGTGGACGATTTCTCTCGGGCAGCGTCGTGAGCGCTTCGTTCCCGGCAAGGCCCGAATGGCCCGGAGCCCAGATTAAATGAACTTGGCGGCGACGAGATGGGGATGTGCTTGCAAGTATGCGGTTCGCTTGCGGAAATGCCCTTGGTGAAGTTGCGGATAGCTGTCTTGCTGTCACTAACAATGCAAGAGGCGGTAGTCGTCGCGTAGGCTAAAGCGATGGCAGCTTCTTCGCCCTCTTCGGGTTTGTGGTGAGTAGGGAGCTGGTGGTGGTAGTTACATGATTCTGTCCCGTGACGACAGCGAGCGCCATGGCCGGTTGTTTGCGGGTACTCTGCTGCGTCGACGTAAGCTACATGCGCGGCCCCCGTAACTCTTGCTGAGATGTTTAGCACGGTCGGCGCGCCGTTCTGTTGTAGACGGGGTGCATATTGCGAGGGATGGGGGAATCAGGAACGTTTCTCGGATGTCCTTGGACAATGGGACCTTGGGTCCGGTCTGCGTAACGTATTCAATGTCAAGGGTACGGAGGATGTGCCGCCCGTCTGTGTTTGCGAGAGCCGCTCGTAGTGTGAAATGCGCTGAGCCTCAATTAACTCCTCAATTGTGTTATGTAGGCCTAATTCCATGCTTTTGATTCTCCGTAGATTGAGGGACGTGCAGGGCTTGCTTGTATGCTTTCTTGATAATTATGTTAATCTTGTGTTTCTCGGCGTTGGGAGGCATAGGAAGGGCGCGACGTACACGATGCGGCTGATAATAAAGGCTTGCACCAACCGTAAAAGGTTGTCCTCTTTCATTCCCATGTGCTTGTTGGCGATGCGGGCGATGAGCCTTCCTATTTGAGTAGCGTGGGTCTTGAGGCATTCGATAGTCTCTGTGTTCTTACGGTTCTTGTATGCGGAGCCCCAAGACTCGCAGGCTAGGCACGCACGGTATGGGATGTCCTTTGACTTCGAGCATGATGGGATGCGTGCTCTCCTGACTCGTTCGACGATGCGTTGCGGGGCGTATGATTAGTAATTCAGACTTGCTCGACGAACATGAAAGTCCTCGTGGCTCGACATACTCGACCACCGCGTTGATTGCTTCTTGCAGGGTCTCTTCAATTTCGCCATCAGTGCCTCCAGCAGTCCAGAGGGTAATACGTCCGCGTATAGGCAGTGATTTAGGCGTGGGATAGCACAGCTGTGTTGGAAGCCCATGAGGGCGATGTTGAAAAGCATGAGAGAGCACGGACCCTTGTGGTGTGCCCTTGCTTCCGCTTGATAACCTCCGACTGGAGTCCCCCTATTGTTAATGTGGCAGTGCGGTTGGAGGAAATCTTAATGTAGCTATAGGTCTTTGCACCAACGTTTAGTTCTGAGAGTGCCTCGAGAATTGCACGGTGTGTGACGTTATCAAATGCTTTAGTAAGGTCTAGGCAAGTACAGCCCTTGTGTCCAGTTTAGGTCCCTGTCGGTGTCGAGTACTTGATGCTGAAGTTGAAGCAGACATCCTGCTGGACAGCCGTGGGCGGAAGCCTATCATGGTGGTGGAAACTTGTCTTCCTTATCCATGTATTCAGTAAGCCGAGTGAGAATGACATGCTCCATGACTTTTCCCACGCATGAAGTGAGAGATATGGGGCGAGGTTTTCGAAATGTAAAGGTTTGCCTGGTTTGGGGATGAAGACTATTTTGGCGTGTTTCCACGGCGCAGGCAAGGAGCCGACTCCCAGACGATGTTGATATGTTGCAACAGAGTGGCTAGGGAGTCGTCATCCGCATTTTGTAGGATCCGATTGGTGATGCGATCGTCCCCCGGCGCTGAGTTGGGGCGCAGATTTCGTACCGTTGCCTGCACTTCCGCCAGGGTGATAGGTGCGTCCAGGGAGGCGTTATCCTGACCTGTGTAGGGCATCTGCGGTTGCGTCACCTGGTCACCAAGGTACTTGTCGACAAGGTTACTCAGGAGCTGCTTGTCGGCGGCCTGCGTTTGATGTAGGAGTTTCTGTATATTGCGTTGTTGTAGGTAGTTTGCTGGTTCGCGCGTCTAACAGGTGCCGCAGAATGTTCCAGGTCTTGGGGATATTGGGTTGCCGCTGCATGCCGTTGCATACGGCATGCCATTGTGATTGGTTAGCTGCAGCGCGTACTTCTCAATGTCCGTGTTAAGAATCCCGATTCGTTTGCGGAGCGTGCGATTCAGTTTTTGGGTCTTGTAAGTTTCCTAAGCCCCGCTAGAGCCTCCAACATGTGTAGTAATTTACTGTCAAGCTGCTGGGCGCCTGCTTCTTCCAACACCCATTTAGTCGCCGCCTCCGCATCAGCAAGAAGGTCGTGGTCCAAGTCTCGAGGTCGGGTGCACACCTTCTGGAAGGTACGTGCTGCCTGCAGGCCCGGAAAGCATCCAGTCCGTGATACTGAGCGTTCGCCCTACCCGTTTTCGGACGGCTGCGATGAGCGTTTGCAGAACACAGTGATCACTACCGAAGGTTTGACCGGTATTGTGCCATTCTGTGAAGGATCGCGTGGGATAGGTAGGGTCCGTGACCACCGTATATTGTAATTGTTGGATATCTTCCCACAATTGGCGGCCTTTCTTTCTGTTAGGAGTAGCCCCATGCTAACGCTGGGCGTTTAAAGCACCCACGACCACAAGAGGGAGCCTTGCGCTGCCTTGTCCGCTGCGGCAAGGAGTCTATGAAATCTATGTTGGTGTTTGGGATACTGTATACATTTAATATAAAGAGTCTGCTGCGCTCTTTCGGGAATGTGGAATTATTTCGATGAAAACGTTGTGGGGGGTCGTCGAGGAGAAGTCATGTTGTAGTACTCCGAGGATTGCGGCTCATAGCGTGAACTACTAACACCTCTGATCAGGTTGATTGTTGCTTGTAGGCCGAATCTGTTAGTTTGCCTCGGTTGGGCTCTTGAGTGCAATGACGTCTGGTGGGTTCTCCGATGTGAGAGTGCGTATAGCTTTTGCTGAAGTTACCGCGTTTCCTTGAAAAGCCTCGGTTCCACTGCCAGATACATAACCGTAGAACTAGGCTGGAGGCGGAGACATCGTCAGGGCGGGGGTGTGCTTCTTTGCAAAAGTTCCCTTGAACTAACGGAATGTTCCTTACCTCTGTCATGCGGCGCTCTAGTTTCTTGATAGCATAAGCACTTATGCGCTAATTCTGAATGTTGCTATTCTGTTCGTCTTTTAAGGTTTGGGTCATTGTGGCAACTGCAGTTTCTATCGCCTGGCGATGGCGCCTTGCAGGCATTCCTCTACCGTAGTTCTAATAATATCTGCATTTGTTTCCGGAGCGGATGTATCCATGTCGGTGTCTGGTGCAGTTGCCTTACGTTTGGGTGGGTTGGTGGTAGCATCTTTTCTACTGACCACCCCGACCGATCGCTCTGCCTCAGGCTTGGGAGGATGCTGCATTTGAAGCTTTTGCTTAAGGAGCGTATTCTCTGCGCGAAGTTCTTGAAGCTCTTGTCGAGTGCACTGAGCTCTTTCATGACCATGTGAAGAGCCTGTCCGTCCGCATTACTGTGTGTCTGTGTAGGCATTGGTGCTGTGGGTTTGTGTGGTTGCGATGTCATGGGTGATTGTGGGTTCGCGCGGGGGCCATGGCTGCCCAGCTTACCTCCAATGGATGACCGGCTTTGATGGGCTGCCTGGGGGCCGTCTCGTTACAGTTGCTCCCAGGTTGTGAGGTCCCTCGGGCTTTGCTTCCTGATCTGCTACTCGAACGGTTCCGAGATCGGCTCCTGGAAAGGCTCCTAGGTGTAGGGTGAGGATCTTCTTGGTGTTGCTGTTGCGAAGGTGTTGCGGCATATTGAAAAGTACGTCGTTGAGCCTGCTCTCTGCGCCTTTGTAGAAGTAATCGTGGGGTGAGGTAGCGTTTTGTGCAGATCTTGTCCCCTGTGGAGTGACCAAGTCCACAGAGAGCGCAGCACAGCTGGCACGTGTGGTCAGTTGGGGGTCTTCCTTGTAGCAGGTAGCGCACCTGTTGCGTGGTGGGATGGACAGACATCCACTCGGTGACCAACCAAACCACAGGCGGTTGCAAAATTCAGCTTTCTTTTTGTGCAAGTAGCATTTGTATTCAGCTCCTCGATAATAGACTTGGTATGGGACTTGATGACCATCAAAGACGATGAGCACCGGGTTCGTGCTGCCCATACGGCGGGCCTGGATAATCGTTGGATTTCGCTTGTTGACTAGGCTGCTCGTGATGACTTCAGCGGTGTCGTACGAAGGGACGTTGTGTATGACTCCTTTAGCGGTATCATCAGGCAATGTAGCGTATGCTGCAGCTGAAAACTTGTGTTCGCCAATCTGTAAGTGTGTGATCTTGCAGTACCTTTCCGCGTTTTCCATCGAGGGGGTGCTGACCAGAACAATGTTGGAAGCCGGTTTGTCCTGTACGTATCTGCATCAGTTTGCTCGGGAGTGAGGCCAGTGACGGCAAGGATAGCGTCTCTTATTTGCGCCTCGCCCACCATGGCAGTATTGAAGCCGTCTCGGAAGCGCATTACGACTTTGATATCGTCTTCTGGTAGTTTCGGAGTCTTAAGGCTCGCGGGCGCATGCAGGGGCGGAAGACCCGATTTCTTCAGCATGGATGTGGCTTGGTCGACATGTGTTGGCTGTTGCTGGCGTTGTTGTATTTATGACTCACAGCCATCCGGATTCCACGGTGCATTCTTCAGGAGAGATGCTGGTTCCCTCCACTTCGACGATTTCCATAGTGCTAAGCGTAGTGATGACGCTGATCAGTGGCGGAACACGTCAGGCACAGGCGTGTGCAAGATGAACGGCCGCCTGGCCGCCGGTGTTGCCGTTAGGGTTGGCAGAGCGGCAGCTTGGCCGGTGAAAAAGTCGTAGAATAGGTACTTGCTCTGCTTGGATTTCGATGCAGGTGATCTCTACGAAGTGCTGATATCTTCCGGAAGACGATTCCGGCGTTGATTGGGTTCTCGAAGTGAGTAGAACGCCCCAGGAACGGTAAATTCACAGAGCCCATGCGAAGCAATCTCAGTGAAAGCCAACTTCTTCCGGCACATACTGGAAGACGTCACCTTCTGTTGCGATACAGCACTGGGGCCTTCTGAGTAGGCTTTCTGTCACTGCCTTGAGCTCCATTGGTGAATACCTTCTTGTGTAATACCCCTGTCACACAGCCACCACCCAATTCCATTAAAGGGCCCTGCAACACTTTTCGAGCATGCTCTCAAAGAGCGCTGCCGATCGGTAGTCGAGGCTCCCGAGAACACGCGAGCCAAATATTATAGCGATGCGCACGGCCTGGAATTTACAATAAATTCTCAAGTCAGCTGAAAATCGCTCCTCTTCTCTCGACAATTGATGTATTAGTCCGCAAAAATGACGCGATTGTCGGCAGTTCCACCATTGGCTGATGTTATAATCACGATAACACCCTCATTATTACTTTCGTTGTTAATTTTGAGTTCAATAAGTAGATAATATCTATGTTTATATTCTGTTATCGCGTCAAAAACACCGAACAAACATTAATATTAGCACTTCCGGTCTCACCGACAGCGTCTGCTCGTAGTTGCGTGGTTCCGTTTTCTTCGCCATGCGCAGTGCCGAAAACGTGAATATTTCTGTGCTTTTGACCATCGCCGGTTGCCGTTGAGAGTGGCAGCCGTTCGAGTGTTGCCTCCTCAGCTGAGAACTGCATCGTCGGCACGTTCTCACGACCGACCGAGGCAGGGGCGCAGCGTGTCTCCGATACAATGCTGGCGTCCTGTAATGGCGGCGCTTCGGGTCGTCTGCCAGTGCCGTCTTACGAGGCGGTGTATCGGAGTATGGGCCGAAACCGATCTCAGCTGTCATTCGTTCCAAACGAGCGCGCAGGTTTGCTTCCATGGTTGGCGGAGCGATGAAAACACTACGGCGTCGAGGTGCACATCCAACATTACCAACCGACGCGCAGTTTTCAAGCACGCGCGATACACAGTGCGATCGCCTCCGCTCGATGAGAACGACGCAAGCCGACCGAAGTGGCGGCACAGACCACGTGGTTGCGCCCGACGTCAGAGAGAAAAAAATGAAAAAACTCCGCCGGCGCTCTTGGGCGGAGCCTCGCTCCTCTGCTCTCCCTCCCTTGACTCGCTGCCTAGCTTTCCGCGCGCTCGCGGCGTTGAGTTGAGGGAGAAAGCTGCGGAACGTGATCTCTATAATTTGGTAACACCACTAGACTTGACGGATTCGTAAAATTTTTGCGGCATATGACTCGTGAAGAGTCATACGTCGATAATGAGACTATTCCAAATAACTAAGAAAGGTGTTGCAGGGCCCCTTTAAGCTCCATCAATGTAAAACCCATTAGAGAGTCAACGGAGATGGAGTTGTGCCCATGTCACACGGTAATTTAGAGCTTTGGACAGAACCCGCAAGGGTTCTGTCCAAAATAATGTTTCGCTTTTATCACAGAAACGTGTACCTGCAAGCATGTTGGCAGTAATGTTGATAGGGTGCTGGCAACACTGTACGTTTGTTTTTATGCGCGTTTTCTCTACACGCGCTGATTGTCAAACACACTGATAGTTGTCGTTGAGCTCTTTGAAGTTGCGCTGCCACCTAGATCACGTCCTTTCGAATATCAGATGAGCACAGGTCTCACATTCAGTCCACGAAACCCTTGCTGCGGATGGGTCCCACAACAATTCGCGTTGTACTGCCGCCGTCGATGCAGAAGGAAGAAAACCCGCGTCACTCACTGCTATGACATTTAGTAGTGTTGAAATCGCTGTAACAAGGGAACGAGATGCACAGACGTAAACACAGCGGTGCACACAGACTCGGAGACACTTATTCAAAGTGGTGCTGCTCAACGTTTTTGTGGGAGGCATGGTGTGGAGGAGTATGTGCACTTGTACGCGTATTTTTTCTCCATTAAACGCTCGTTTGAATGGATTATGCAGTGTAGAACTCTTCATAAATTCGTTATTGTGTTGACTGCGGCTGCTTTATGTATGCAGTTTTTCCCGTAACTACAGTTTACTGGGATGAGAGTACTCCATTCTGCGCTAATGGAGATCGCCGAACTCCCTTTGCGAAATGCTCCGTTTGACAGGGGTATAAGGCTTCTGATGTAATCATTCCATTGTGTATACACAATCCTTGATGTAGACTCACAAGGAAAAGTCTGCAGGGTTAAGGTGAGGTGACCTCACCGGCCACAGGACTTTCCTCTCTATCCTTGGAAGGTAACATCCAGCCATGCTCGACTACAGCTGTTGGCCCCATGGTGCTGATACTACATCACACTGAGCTGGGCCAGTGACTTGTCGCAGTCTCTAACCAGCCCTGTGAAGATCTCACTTGCCGGTCCGAGTGTGTTTGAAAAATAGTGCGCTAATGAGTGCACTGTCATATTGTCACGGGGTCGTGACGTCCACGAAGACAGCAGTCGGCGTGTTCAAGATGAAACTCTTTATTTGGCCGAACTTGTGGCCGGGAAATGAAAACCAAAACTACAGCAATACACGCTGTACACTGATAGTGGTGACAGGGCGTCGGCCGTCGATAAACTGACAAAACGGTCAAGCGCGTCGGCTTTTATACAGGTGCTATCGAACTTTTCCAGCGGTATCGCTGGTGGCGGCGTTATCTCCGACAAAGCTGGAATATTCGCGTGTGGCGCGCAATCTTAATGGAACGTTCTAAAAACAATTGCAATGCTTCTTGCACGTCGCGGCGCGGCCTGCGCAGCGCGTTGCCCACGGGCTTCGTGGTTGAAGCTTCAACTCATGAAAAATAAGACGTGCGGCAATATCATCATCGTCAGCTGCAGCAGCCTGACTACGCCCACTGCAGGGCAAAGGCCTCTTCCATGTTCCGCCAATCAACCCGTTCCTGTGCTTGCTGCTGCCACGTTATACCTGCAAACTTCTCTGCGCACCTAACTTTCTGTCTGCCCCTCGCATGTTTGCCTTCTCTTGGAATCCAGTCAGTTATTCTTCTTGCCTACGCGCTACATGCCCTGCCCATGTCCATTTCTTCTTGTTTTCAACTAAGATGTCCTTAACACCTGTCTGTTCCCGGAACCACTCTGCTCTCTTCTTGTCCGTTAAGGTTACACCTATCATTTTCCTTTCCATTGCTCACAGCGTGGTCCTCAGTTAAGTTGAACCCTCGTTGTAAGCCTATATGTTTCTGCTCCGTAGGTAAGTGCCGGTAATATGCAGCTGTTATATACCTTCCTCTTGAGTGATCGTGGTACCATTCAGAATTTGAGAATGTTTGCCAACTGTGCTCCATCGCTGTCATATATCCCACACCAAACATTAAAGACCACTGATATTGGGTGGTGAGATGTTCCGAGCCAGTATAGATTTTGCTCACTCCAATAGTGTGCATTGTCGATGTTTACTTCTGAATTTCGGGAAAGGAAGCAAGCTTTCTAGACAGCTCTGCTGAGCTTCTGGTTGTTTGAAGGCTTCAAAAGAGTCGGCCAGCATATTTGCTCTTCAAAGGCAGGATCAGCACAGATGTCCAATGGCCATTGGACCAAGCACCGCCATAACACCCCACCACCAGAATCGGTGACGGCTGCAGAAGACCTGCCAGTGTAGTTGCAGATTCTGATCGGCACCGCATGGACCACCACGTCGTTCGGGAAATCACGTATCTTTTCGCTTGAGGTTGCCTCACCATTGCACGGAAGTGCTTATGCTCACGGTTCCTTTTGCAGGTGTGTTGCGGGGTTCTGTTCAGCACAATGGCCTTGGTGGAGCTTGAATGGATGAGGCACTTGTGTCGCACTTCTGTGCTTGCCCATGGACATTGGAAACGCTGAAAATGCTGAGGTTTTTTTTTTTGCTCATTCCTTCTTGCCTCTTCCTTTACGTTTTGTTTTCTACGTCGAGCGCAAGTGTCCATGCTGGAGTCCAAGGTCTTTGTGGAAGACACGCTGTTCCCTATGCACGTCTGCCTTCTCCCTCGAGACAAGTCCAGCATCTTCTAACGACACTGCGCGTCTCAGAGCCACCCTGTACACCTGTTGCCAGTGTGGAATGTGTGTCTGTCCTATCGTCACTTCCGCCGCCAAGGTGTTTTCTTCGACATTGCTTATTGGTCCACCCTGCGGATGCTCCATCCCATCGCTGCCACTTATTGTGCCTTGTGGATATTTAAAGGGACACTAAAGGCAAATATTAAGTAGACGTTGATCGTTGAAATAGCGATCCAGAAACCTCGTAGTGCTGCTTTTGTGCCAAGGAAGGGCTTATTTTGAAATAAAATCATGTTTTTAGTGGTCCGCATCGCGTTAGCACGCTTCAAGTCTCCCACCTGAAAATACGACTTTCATACGTCACTGCTGCCGTGCCCAACATTGCCCGCTTTTACTGCGCGGCCGCCGACACTAGTAGCAGCCGAGCGGAAGTAGCGGGACCCACAGTAGCAACAACGGCGCTGCGGCAAAGACTTGCTCGGATGGGCACATTCAAAGCCTTCACCAAGTTGCGGTTGGTCTCGTAATCCTCAGTACGAAAGTGCAGTGAGCACACACGCAGAGGTTTTGACTGTTAAGCACACTGGCGCAATGGCATGACACTAAGCCACTTCGAGCGTAAGGGTTCATTCCACGGCACCCAGTGAAAAGACACACCGGTTTCCTTGCTGCAGCACTGGCGTTGTGCACCATTCAGGCATCCGGCAATATCACACGCATGCGGCATTTTGTCGAACTTTCCGTCAGAGTGACTTTCACGAGCACGAAAAACACGCACGGCAGTACGCGATCCCGAAACAACCACTGAGACGGGCGAGGCGCAGTTCGGCGGAACCTTTGAACCACGCGCGCCGTTCCCCATGGCAACGCCACGGAGGTTTTGTTTTCCAAGAATCAAGCGGAAACGGACAAACAGCATTTTATTACGTCTTTTGGTGCTCGGAATGTTCTTTTTTACTGCTGCTAGTTTGATTACTAGGGATTTATTGTAGGCCGACTTCCATACATCATCGGGATCACTTCGAAAATGTCCCACTCGTGGCGCTCATCATGTGATACATTTAGCTTAATTTCTCGGTAAGTAGGGCACTGCTGTTGATAATATTGCCGTTTTAGAAGTTGTCATACATTGGGCTTTCACTCTGACATAAATTGTTATTTGCCTTTAGTGTCCCTTTAAGTGGGAATCTTGGGGAAAAGGTGGCCTCGTCACTCCGGTTGTCGAGGCAGTCGTAATCAGTTGAAATCCATACACAAGGTTGAATCTGTTTTGAAGATCCCTGGGCTCCAGGCATTGATGTATCTCCGGAGGATAGAGGTCTCCCAAAGGAAGCACTCAAAACAAATGAGGATGGCCAAATCCAAGGGTCATGCACACTAGGTTTATTACTGCCAAATTAACAAAATGTTACTCTACAATAGATTAGGAAAATTACTGAAGTATAGGGCAGAATAAACCCCATACTTCCCTTTTATTTTTGGGCATATTGTGGTCCAAGTTTTTCTGCAGGTAATAAGGATAGTTTGAATCATTTTAAAAGTTCAGTGCTTTGTATTCTATCCACTGAACTAAAATTGTTGTATTATACCAAGAAGAAAGTTATTAACGATTTTTTTCTTCCATTACATGATTTTAGACATTTTTGTATATATTCTTACTATCAAATAAAGACGATTTGTTCTACAGCTTCAATTTTAGTTCAGTATACTGCCATCTGAATGATAAGTACGTACAAAAAAGACGGGCGTGCTCTCCAAATTTGAAAGTCGTGTTGACCCGACAAAAAAATCTCGTTTTGAGAAACCGGAGTTCAAAGTAAAGAATTTAAATTTCATATTTTTCACTCTGCCAAGATTTCATACTTGCATGTAATGCATGTCTTCTAAACACTGGCACAGCCTCATACCGCTCCCCAAGCACTGGAGCTCTGAGCTGCTTGGATTTAGCGCTGTGTTCTCCACCTATACTTACCGATTTTAACTAGAGGGTCATTGATAATCCTTACAGTAGTGACCACATGCCTGCCATTGTACAGCTTGTATCTTCATTTCCCATAATGCCCTGTACACCACTGCGCTGGAAGCTTGAGTCTGCAAACTGGCCTCTGAGAGTTCGCTGAAAAAGCCACTCTTGAAACAGAGATAATTGAGGGGTTAAGTTCAGATGAATTAAATGACTGCCTGCATACTAGCAGCAGCAAAGGAGGCTATCCCACAATCTTCTGGCATCTTTTGTAAAAAACTAAAACCCTGGTGGAATAGCGATTGTAAACAAGCTAAAAAAATTACAAAACAAAGCTTGAGGTATTTTCCACAGATATCCCACGCAAGCATGAGCAAAACCAAGATGTGTACGCGGGCAAGCAGAAAAAATATCTTGGAAAAAGTACGTCTCCTCCATCAATAGTTCAGTAACGTCCAAGAGAATGTGGGATCAGGTGCGTATGTTTAGGGTCGATTACACCTCCTCTACGGTTCCCATTCTCAGCAACTGGCAGCCAAACAAACTTACAGGAACAAGCAGACATATTGGGCCAACACTTCCACACAATATCCAGCTCAGCATATTATTCGGCAGCTTTCCTAAAATATAAACATTTAGCTGAAAAACAAAAGCTTCTAACTACAGGAGGTTCTGACAGATTATGCAATAGCCCGGGTTAACGCTTCTTGAAATCGATAGGGTACTCATCGCAGGCAAAAATACAGCACCTAGTCCTGATGGGATACATTATGCGATGCTTGCTCACTTGTCCCCGAAAGCAGTAGAGGCCCTGCTTCGATTTTTCAACATAATCTGGGAAACAAGTGAAATGCCAAATGAAGGGAAGAAAGCCATCATAGTCCCATTTTTGAATGCCGGAAAACGACCCACATCAGCGAGTCACTACAGAGCGATTGCGCTTACAAGCTGCCTTGCAAAATCATATGAAACCATTTTAAATATCAGATGGACATATATCCTTGAGACAGAGAACTTGTTGGATAGCCATCAGTGTGGGTACAAGAAAGGTTGTTCAACAATTGATCACCTGGTCCAATTAGAAAATAAAGTACGTAATGCGTTCCTACACAAACAACACTGCTTAGCTGTCTTTTTGCGTACGATGCGACATGAAGATTTGGAATTTTGAGAGACTTGGCAGACTTGGTGATTCGAGGCAAAATGCTAAACTGTCTCTCTGATTTCATGTCAAACCGAACATTTCAAGTGTGTCTTGGCACGGTGCTATCATGTATGTTCATTCAGGAAAATGGTGTGCCTTAAGGGTGTGTTTTAAGCACAACACTGTTTGTAGTCAAGATGAACTCAGTTAACAGGATTGTACCTACCACACTAATGCACTCACTTTACGTGGATGATCTTCAGATTGCGTGCTGTGCATCGAATATGGCAACCTGTGAACGTCAAATTGAAATTACTTTAAAACAAACTCAACAAATGGGCATCTGAAAATGCCTTCTGGTTTAAAAAACTGTTGCTTCTCCCAAAAGAAAGGATTACAACCAGACCCCATCCTGAAACTAAATGAAGTAGTATTGCCGGTGAAACTGGAACACAAGTTTTTAGGCGTCGTATTTGATAAAAAACTTAACTTCCTTGCTCACATCAACTGCCTGAAAATTAAAACAATCAATGCGCTCAATGTTCTCAAAGTTCTGACTCGCAAGCATTGGGACTGTGACCGTAAGTGCCTGCTGCAGATTACCGTTCTTTGGTACATAGTATATTAGACTACTGTAGCCTAGTATAGGACTCTGCCAGACACTCGTACCTTCAACGACCAGATCCTGTCCATAATAAAGGGCTGCGCTTAGCGACAGGTGCCTACAGAACTTCCCCAATCCTCAGCCTGTATGCGGAATGTAACGAGCCATCCCTAGAACAGAGAAGAATGCAACTTATGTTTGCATACGTTCTCAGAATTTATTCCTTGCCAAACCACATATGTTATTACATTATCACACACTGCAACAAACGCTTACACTATACAAACAAGCCAAATGCTATCAAACTGCCGATGCTCAAATTTGAAGAAAAAAAAGTTTGAGTGCAATGCCCCCACTGAAGCACTCACTGTCATGCCAAGGCACAGAGAAAGAAGTATTTGAGGAGAAGAATCTTATAGGCCGGGGCAGCGCGCGAGAGCAGCTCAATAGCGTCATGGAGGAAATGCGGTTTTCGCCGCAGCACGACAGATGACGTTTCCGGTGTGTTGCCATCGTTTACATGCTCTTCTATGGACGCGATGCATAAAATTCGCGATACCGCCACGTGCAATGCAAAATTTCTCAGATTTCTGTCTGTAACATGAATAGGTAGATCTGACAAATATTTTAGCTTCAGTTAATAATAGATACTGCCGGAATTATAGGCCGTACAGTGCTTGAAGTCATCTGCTAGTAGTGACGCCTGAGCAGACGATGTCTACAACAAGGCCGGGCCCCTTGCTCCTCGCTTGAATGTTGTGCTCACGCGTGCGTAGGCGGCCGTGGGAGGGAAAAGTTCCCAATTCGAGCTAGCAAGCTGTCACGCATCCCTTCACCATTTGCAGGATTTCAGTCTCTTTAGTGCGCTTAGTGGCTTCCGCGTTGTGCCGGCGGCGCTGACTTCTCGATATTTGCATGCGCTTTTCACGCCACAACAAAGGGGAGTGCTTTGCATATTTCCATCAGTGCTTCTTCATGATGGGGCAGAAATGTGTTGTGCCGAACTGCAACAGTGGGTACGCATCCTGTAAGGAGAAAGTAATTGCCTCCAAAGTTTCTAGTGACCCGGTGAGGTTGGAAGCGTAGGCTCGTGTCATTCCAAGAAAAGATAGAGAGCTCATGCCTCGCGACTACGTTTGCGAGGAGCACTTCTCACACAGTTGCGTCATCCGTTGAAAAAACTGACATGGTCCCTTATGCATTAGAACACGACTCAAAGGCAAAAGCCATCTTCTTCTGCTTCTTTTCCTTCAGTTGGTGTGTCTGTCCTGCCCACCCCCCTGCGAAAGCTTTCTGCACCTAATGTACTTCTGCACTGCCTCCAGGATCGGAGGCACTTCAAGATTTCGCCACCTCAACTGGTTTTGCACTGCCCGATCATGGAGGCAGTGCAAAGCGACGATGTCACGTTGTGACGTCATAGTGACGTCATGATGACCTCACAAATTTTGGCATCTGTGACGTCATGATAACGTGATGTGGCGACGTCATCGGGGGATGATGATTTTTTGCATCACTTATGTTGACGCCGCCGACAGGTGATGCTGACGGTCAATTTTCGCGTTTGATGAGGCATCACTTTAATATATATTTTTTTTGTGTTACACTATTTAGACAGCCTAACAGGCGGCATCCTTTTGCCGGTTTGTTGCTTAACCACTTGCTTCGTCTGACACGGCTTGATCGTGCATTGGTGGTGTTGCTTGCCCTGAAAGGAAATACACCTACCTGGGTTACTTCCCGCAGCTTTCTTCTCGCAACCCAGGCTCGTTACATTCATATCATCCCACAAACCATTGATCATCACCCTGCGGGGTGGTCGAGCGTGTAAGTCGCCGGCACACTGGACCCAAAATTGCGGGCTAATACCCGGCTCCGGAGGATTGTTGCTTGAGTGGAGGCAAGCTACAAATGGCGGCCGTGTGCTACGTCGCGCACGTTAAAGATCCCCGGATGGGCAAAATTCTCCGCGGACCTCCACCGCGGGCGTCCTCGTGACGTTGAATTCCACGGGGGCGTTTAATTCCGGAGGGTAGCGGCACCCACCTCTCCGCCTTCTTTATGACCCCCCCCTCGCCCACCGCTTTTTCTTTTTCTTTCTTTTTTTTTTTTTTGCGGCGAGAGCTGTCGTGGGACTGCGACAGTGCAGCCCATGTTGGTGGATTAGCAGTCAGCCGCCGATGTCCGTGTCAGCTACCGCGGACAAAGAGAGGAAAAAAAAAGAAAAAAAAAGCGCGCAAGGGGTTAGCCGCGATCGAGCGGGATTTGAACCCGGGACCGCTGCGCGGCAGCCCAGTATTCTACCACAGAGCCACACAGGTCATGCGAGCCCGCGACGCATCAGGCAAAGATTCGCGTTAAGCGACAGAGGCGATACGTTGCGCAATTTCTGTCACAGGAATAACGAGAAGTTACGCTCCCCAAGACGGGTTTCGCGTCTCGATTGTAGTTTTGTGACGCGGAAAATGGAAAGCTGTGCAGCCGAAAGGCCTGTAAATCTGAAATTTGCACGTAGCGCCGCCTATGGACAGCAAAAGAAACAACAAAGTCGCAATCAATGGCCTTCGATATGGCAGTATCAGCCGCACACGCCCATCTTCGAGGGCATGTAACCAGAGGCCCTAGAGTGCAGTGCGTCAGTTCCGTCAGCGGTTGAACGGGAAATATTGCCTTTTTTTTTTTTTTTTGTTGCGGCGAGAGCTGTCGCGGGACCGCGACAGCGCAGCCCATGTTGGTGGATTAGCAGTCAGCCGCCGATTTCCGTATCAGATATCGCGGACAAAGCGAGAAAAAAAAAAGTGCGCAAAAGGTTAGCCGCGATCGAGGGGGATTTGAACCCGGGGCCGCGGCGTGGCAGCCCAGTATTCTACCACAGAGCCACGCAGGTCATGCGAGCCCGCGACGCATTTATTTATTTATTTATTTTATTTATTTACAAATACTGCTACCTCGATAGAACGAGACATAGCAGGAGTGGGTACATGAGTTAGCAAATAAAACTACAAGCATACAAAACATTCAATCATACAAAGCAGAAGAGGGGACACGAGTTACAATGCGTGATACTCGACCTACAAGGCATCTTCAGCATCACCCGAGCGTGACACTAGCAACCTGGCAACGGGAAAACATTCAGATAAACATAAAAAGAGTACGTGGACATGGCAACACAACTAAACACAGGTGATCACTATGAAAACAGCATTTTCAATAACCAACCTGCAAAAGGAACGGGAAAGTCGGTGACATTGTCATGGTGGTGTTGCCGTGTCCACTGATGCTTGCAGAAGCGAGCGTCCCTTTTAAAGCACGAAAGCCAGTGGGTCTGGGATGGGCAGGTGACGTCATGGTGTGTGAAGAAGATGCGCTGTAGCCATACTCCACGTGTAGCATGAGAGTGTCATCCAAGATTGCGCCTTAGATGCCGTTTGGCAGTAGCAAAGGCGATGCAGGCTGGCAGCATCCGGGAAAGTTTCAGCAGCACTGATCCAAAAGCACCCAGCTAGAGCCTGCACAAAGAACGGGAAAGTAGGTGACATTGCCACGGCGGCGTTGCTGTGTCCACTACCGAGCAGTTAGCTGAAGATAATCATCTTCAGCTCAGTAGTGCATGTGGCCTAGTGCAGCATACTGCACACTTTAATCGCTCAAATGCACGGGGCTGCCGATGCGGCCTCTTTATGCGTAGCCGCCAAGTGTGCCTCACAGACGCCTTCACAAACAAAAGCAGCTCGCCATCGCGACCCCTATGTGCTGTCAGGAACGAAGTGGGCATAATGAATACTTTTCACGTCAAACGCATGCATATTGTACAGCAAGTGCCTCGGCAGTGACGGCATCAGTTTAGTAAGCGAAGTGCTGCACACAAATAAAAACTATCGCTAGCAGGAGGCTAACCTTCTAATCTATCTTCACATTGTCGAGATTGTAAGTGCACGCCAAAATTTGATGAATGCGCAGTGTTGTACCGGCACAGAAATGAAGAAACGCGCCTGATGATTGAAGCATGGCATATCGAGAATAGTGGTAGCGCATGCGTGAACCAACCGTCGATTAACTTGCATAAAGATGAAATCAAATGCCTTAAAGGGACCGACCACTGGCCAGAACGGGTGATTAGATCCTAGTGGAAATGAAAAGGCCGTGAATTATAGTGACAGATTCCAGAATACTTTTCGCGATCTGAGTAGGATTTATATTTTTAAATCTCGTTTAAAAGTAACAAAAACCGGTATGTCGCGCAGCCTAGCGCGAGCGCCATGAACTAGATGTATGCAGTCTTAAGCACTTTGTTGTACGTAGTCCAATGCTTTTACACGCACCAGAACGAGGGCTGAAATTTTGAATATGTATGTTATTGTCAAATCCCGTTTGTTTCTAAGGTAATTAAAAGAAGTAAACCATGAGATGTGGCGCTGCTTTCGTGGCTTCCAGTGAAACGGAGGTTGCGGCGCATGCGCGAGGCGTCCGGCGGCGTTTCCCGCGTAGCTCGACTCTCGTCGTATCGGACTTTTGAAGAGTAGCACGCGAGTTTGCGCTGCTGCTCGCAAAATGCCATCGACTAGCTTACTGTTCTGTGGAGGATTGCTACCACTTCATGAACAACACTGCTCGTGTATCCTACCACTTGTTTCGTTTTCGAAGGCTTAGCTTGGCTGGGCTTGACTAAAATGTGATAAAGCGACCTGTGTACGGCCAAAGTACTTCTACAAGAAGCCCCAGAAAAACGCTATAACTATTGTAAAATAATTTAATAGGCTAGAAAGCAGTAGTCGCGGCGCCGCAGGCTTTGCAAACGTAACATTGCCTTTTTATACTTAGGGCATAACTTGTCACCGCTGCTGGCGTATAATCGCTATCGCGCTCACCTCTCACTGTTTGCAGCATGTGATATTAAGACTGCATAATCGCTGCAGATCAAAAAACTCTGATTACAAATGTTTTACGGCGTTCTCCGCGTTACCACTCCGTGATTAGAAGCTCTGACCGGTAAGCTTCCCGTTGCACTCAAGAAAACGGGTATCGCAAAAGTTGGTTGTCGGTCCCTTTAACAGTTATCTTCCACGTAGACCGCCACGTGTGCCGGATTCATAGGTTCGCCTGTTGGATGGGCATGCGCAGATAAGTTTTCGTGCCTTCTTTCTTTTCAGCCGTTGTGCGTCTCGACTTCTTTCTTGTGTCCGTGTTTGCAAGCCCTGTCTCTTTTTAGAATGTATCGACTTCACATAGCAGCAAATGCTGCGTGTCGGCGGAGATTTTATACAGTAGCGCATCGTTACAAGTGCACACGCATTGGCGAAAGCCGGACGAGTCGTCCGCTCTTCCGCCACAGCCTTTATGTTTCCTGTCGACATTTCCAAACGCTCCATGCAAGAGAGCCGTAATTTTTTCTGCGCTTTGCTGGTACGAGCGGAACTCATCATGAGACGGTTGGCATGTAGTAAAGCGGGATTCGTTGCAGGTACCAAATGTATTCACAAAAGCCTGGGCGCAGACCAAAATGCCTACTAAGTGACAGTGGCGCTTGCCTGAGCTCGGTTGCTCATAGCGAGGAGGATTCCAGCCAACTACTTGGACGAGGACAGAACGACATACGACACACCGAGGTGCACAAAATTTCAGAAGCCATGGCCATCAACGAAAGGGGGCAATCATGCATCAGTAACCACCCATGCGTAGAAATAAACAATCTGGTAATCAGGGAGCAATGCATTCGCTAACAACTGCATAAATATGAAAGAAAACTTTCAATAAATGTTCAGTTGCTTGTCCAGCGGCGTACCGTATGTCTTTCTGTCCTCGTCCAAGTAGTTGGCTGAAACCCTCCTTGCCTACGAAGTGTACTGGGAGGGATTAAAGCTATTTTGGATGTGGCTGTGGTGATTTGACTGATTGAACAGAATAAAAAGGCATGAATTCATTTTTTCAGACTGCCCAGTTTTTTGGATGATTTTGGGATCCCAGGGAGCTTGAAGAATCGGGCGTTGACTGTAGCGTCTCGTTCTTTTTGCGACACCCTATGGAAGACCAGCACTGAATAGGTGGTGCACTGAAAAAGTGCCCCTGGAGGGGAGCCGCGACAACTCAGCCGCTCGTGCAGACAACCAGCTGCAGTGCACGCGCCATTCCCGTGCTTGTCTTTGGCACAAACAGCTTGAGCAGCCATTGCGCCAGTCATGCTGCACTATGGTTTTCAACAAATAACTTTACCTGAAGTCTACTCTCGCAGAAAAGCGCTCGAGAATGGAGAGAAGCTCTGCAAATCAGACATCTATGCATACGCCATCGAAGAGACGGTGCTGTGCCTGGATGGCGCATTGTTATCATTTTATGGTTGCGTGCTGGGATTTGCGTCAAGCTAGTGCAGGCTGACAAGCCTCCATTGATAACTCTGTGCTCCGTCGACGCAGCGCTGCCCACTTCTGCAGTAAAAAAAAAGGCAAGAAGGAGCTGCGCCACTTTTACAGCAAAAGCTGTTATGAGATCACAACAAGGGCCGTTTTTGGCGCCGTAGTTGTCCGCTGCTGCCACCGCCGCCGGAGTCCGTAATCACTATCGCTCGAAATAAGAAAAAAAAAAAACGAAATAAGAAAAATATTCCAGGATGGAACGAGGTTCGAACCTGGGCCCTCTGCATGGGAGCCCAGTGTTCTACCTCAGAGCCATGCCGGGGCTTGAAACTGCTTTGCAAAAAGACCCCATACAGGCTTCATGTCGGGAACGAACCTCGTTGACATATGTAATGTAGCGTGGTAGAAGAGTAAAACATCAAACAGGCGTCACACAATGCGAATTCTGTAACCAAGCTTCACACAATGCGAATTGCGCAAGGAGTGGGTTGTTGAATGCTTCCAACTCATTACAAAGTGCTCTGCCATAATTCTTCATCGTCATCAGCTACAGCATCAACAAAGTGCACATAATGCCTTAGAGGTGCTTAGTGGGTGCCACGGTTCTCTGCAGAACAATGAAAAATTGCATAGTGGCTGCTTCCCTACTTCACAAAAATTATGATTTATAGCGTAGTGGGTTCCTCGCAAGTGCACTTCTATTGGTTGCCAAGGAAGCCCATAACGCTCCCATGATCCATTTCCTCATGGTCTCAATAAAGTAATTTTCTCTCTCTCTCTCTCACGTTAAAGGGGTACTGACACAAAATTTCGCGGCCGAGATAGCCTGCTGGGTCGATTCCCGTGTACGTGCGTGTACCATCTGCAAAATATCGACAGCGAATAAAGCTTGGAAGGTATTTTATATGAATTTTGAAGTTCGCGAGCGCGATCCAGCATTATAGGCCGCACCTAGTGCATTGACACCCTCGGAGGTGACCCGAGGTGACCCCCCTACTTCCCCTACGTAACCGTTGCAGCCGGTACAAGTTACGATGACGTCGTAGCCGCCATTTCTGTTTTGACGCGCTTCCTGACGAATCGCTCCTCGCCAGCGGGTCAAACCTGAAGTGATTCGCCACGTCGAAAATTCCTTCGATCCCCGCCGCAAAAAAATTGTCGCCATCAGACGATGATGAGCCCGACGACGACAGACCGCGCGGAAATGCGTCACTGTTCTGTGTGCTCACGTGACCGAGCATTTCACTCGCTAGGTGGTGATAGTTGCACCCGGCGGCTTGCCGTTTTTGGAGCTCTGTCAAACCGAAACTGAGGCTGTGTCGGTAATGAGGAGCTTGTAATTAATTATCTGTCGCGCGCTGCAGCAAACGATGTGCCGTGTTATGACTAACAGGCCCCCAGCAACACATTGCAGCAAGAAAACGCGGGACGAAAACTTTTGTGTCAGGACTCCTTTAACGTGTGTTATAAAGCGTGGTGGGAGAGTTAAATAATGACTGGGAGTCACACAATGCGAATTACGTAACTAGTGGGTCATTTAAAGTTTACAACCCATTACAAAGGACTCGGCCATAATTCATCGTCATCAGCCATCGCATGAACAAAGTGCATATAATGCCTCAAAGATGGTACCTCGCTTCTCCGCAGAATGATGAATAATGTCGTGGTGGGTGCTTCCCAACTTCACAAAAATTATGATTTGTGCCATAGTGGGTACGTTGCTAGTGTACTTTTATTGGTAGCCACAAGAGAGTTTATAACGGGCTCTAGAAATGCCACTCTTCCAGTTTTCGCTGTGACTGTGCTGCGCTTTCCTTGCAGGCCTGGCGCTTTTTTTCCTGAGGCTTTGGTAGTCCGCGGTGTGTATGCATGCGGATGTTGATCAAGCAAACCACCGTGGTAGCATAGCCCATCGGGTGTTGCACTGCTCAACTAGAGGGTGTAGGCTAGATTCCCGGTCATGGCAGCCACATTTCGATGGGGGCAAAATGCAAACACACATGTACTTAAATTTATGTGCACACTAAAGCACCCCAAGTGGTCAAAATTAATCCCGAGTCCCACACTGCGCGCCTCTTAATCATACCCTGTTTGGCATGTAAAACCCCAGCAAATATTGATGTTGATCAAGCACCTTAACTTTTAGCAGACACAGGCAAGCGAACAAACTAAAACAGTACGTTAGGTGAATGAAACGATGAGCAAAAATCCAAGACACTTCTCTAGCGAGGCATATATTATGGTCGTCATGGTAGCCAATGTGGAAGGAAGCTTTACCGCGTCGGCTGACTCCAGAAAGCTAAGCTTTAAGTAGTCCGCTGCTTTATTCGTAAGTAGAACCCTGTCTGTAGCATAAATTAACTTCAACGGAGGCATCTGAGCATTCAGTATATATTGCGTGCGTGTTTTTGTAAGCGGCCTGGGCAGTCGTGCCCCTGCACACATCCCGTTGACAAATTAGCTTTCCTTCTACGTAACTGTTTGTAAATAATGTAGACCACTTGCCTATTGTACCGTTTACTTCAAGGATTGGCACCAGAAGGGGCTTGGTGGTGGTGGTCAGATGAAAAATTTGTTACATATGCCGTATGCTGCCTCATATACTCATTTTATTCCTGACAAAATGCCAGTTAAATTCTGCTGGTTGGCCCTGTTTTCCACTGGTGGGCGTCTTCACTATTGAATAAATCTAGCAGACAGGCGAAATTCAGTTAGAAACCAGCCACTAGACAGGAGAGCAAGAGCAGAACATACTCTGCTCACCTGACTGCCTGGATGCAACGCTGCCTCCGTTCTTATTCATATAGTTTAGAAGGATACATCCTGCCTCATTTCTACGTATTGCAGCACAAATGCAACAGAACTGCCAGTCTTCTTTTGTTTTGTTTTGGCGATCCATGCCCGCATCGCCTCTACCAGCTGCCAGATAGGCACGCTTTGAACACCAGGGCGGCGCTGAGCGCACGGTGAAAACTCCAGCGCTGTTTCCCTATAGGCATGTTGTCGAACGGGTCTTTCAGGGGGTTTGGTGATGATCTGATGCTGGACAGTTAGCATCTGGTTAATCTTCAATGTTGTAGCGAAGCAATTTTGTAAAAGGAACTGAGCATATGCAAAAGACTTTCTCATTGTGCTGGAGGTAGACTCCGGTTTACGTAGAGAGAACGCCTCGGCAGAATGGTCGCATGACGGAAGGGCAAGTAATGTTGATGGACCCTGGACATTGGCAATTTCCTCAAAGTATGCAATGGCGCTGTGTCTTGTAAGGTGACGATATTCTTCGCTGAAGAATATAGTCACCAGTAGGTGAGCATGTCTGTTGCTAAGCTGAATGATTCCTCGTGCAATGCAGATTTGTCGTGAAGGCAGGCAAGAAAAGTCCTTAGTGATTACAGCCCTGGACACGTCCAGTCCAAATTCCACAGCGACAAGGATGCTGCTTTGAGGGGGCAGAGTCACAAAATCGTCGGAAACACGTAACGCTGTCTTTGGGAATCGGGTGCTTTCAGATTCAGTACAAAAAGAGCCCTCGGGGAGGTCAATGAGCGGCCGTATTATCGAAGAAAGTCCCGCAGCGGAACTCCACGATGCTTGGTTGGGAGCATTGCCATGATGCTTGGTTGGGAGCACACCGATAACACGAGGAAGGACCCCGTAAATGTTGACGCACTGACTTGAATACAAGCCATACACATTCCAGTTGGCATCACCAGAGGCCGCCTGCCATGCACAGCTGGGGTCCTTGCCACGGTGTGGGGACCATAGTTCGGCAAACTCACTCATGAGACTCAGATCGAGCCGTGAGCCAGAGTCTGAGTGAGTCCGGCTGAGTTATATTTTAGTGAGTTTGAGTCTGAGTGAGCGCAGTTGAGAAAAATTTTAGTGAGTCTGAGTCCAAGTGAGCCCTAAGTGCAGAGTATATTTCTTGAGTGAGTCTGTGTGAGCTCCACATTTTTTGCCGACCTATAGTTCTACCTAATCATTTTCAGCATAACTGTCAGCCTTATGTCAGCTCACATTTATACTCATGTCTACTCACACATACTTCAACGGTTCCTGGTTTCCCCTGTGGGGACTTGTTGACTGGCTCCTGAAAGGAGCTTAAGACGACGATTGCAAGCTAGGTGACGTAGACCGGTGAGGCGATGTTGATCTGAATTGACGGTGCTGAAAAGTCGAAGGAATTCGCTGGATCGTTAGGTATGCTTCGATCTCTGGGAGTGCTAACCGTAGCGTGGTCACTGAGTGTCAGTGTGGAAGGCGCGAAGACCTAGATGGCAGTGCTGAAAGGTACGATACACATGAGCCGCTTAGCCACAGCGGTAACAGAGCGGACTGTTATCTGATGTACGCCACACTCTTGCCTTGCTAGTGCTCGGTCTTGAGCCAGGCAGCAGATACATGGGTTCATTGGGGAACCTTGAGCCGGTTCTCAAGGTACACTCTCCCCATAGTGGGACCCTTAGCTGGTGGTGCAGGAGTGCCACCACATATGTTAGGAAGGGGACTCGGGTGTGGTGGTGCCAGTCTGATTTCATTTCTGATGACGTCTGTGAATGCTGTCACGGCTGGTTGGACCCACTGCTAGGAGTTGATGTAGTAGGTCCCACATGACACTTCGTATGAAGTCTGCAAGGGCCCGCCTCGTTGGTCTAATGGTTATGGTGGTCGACTGCTGACCCAAAGGTCGCGTGATCGAATCCCAGCCATGGTGGCTGCATTTCAATGGAGGCGAAAATACTTGAGGCCTGTATACTTAGATTTATGTGCTCGTTAAAGAAACCCAGATGGTTGAAATTTCCTGCGCCCTCCACTACAGCATCTCATAATCATATCGTTGTTTTGGGGCGTAAAACCCAGAGTATTATTGCGATAGCAATTATATGGACAGTCTCGGCTGGAAAATGTCCGTCCCCATCGCCGTCATGCACCGTATATGTATAAGTATGTATATATATATAAAAGCCCCAAAGAAAAATAATTCAGAAAAACGCTTCCGAAGCGCGGAATCGAACCAGGGACCTCTTGCTCCGCAGCGAGTGGCGCTAGCCACTACGCCACGGAACGCAGGTCCTCCGCATAGCTAACGGCGAGCGTTATATACACACCCTTTGCCGCTGGACGGACTCGGAGATGGCCGGCGCTCATAAGCGTTTCTTCATTACCAGCGAGATGGCGCTAGGAGCGCGACGAGCGCATTTAAAAGTCGTCGACGAGCTCGCTCGCTTCTTCTTATATTTGCGCAAGGAGAACCTTGGCCTTCCGCTGTCTGCTCGCGCGGTTTTCTCATGGTGAGGGCAAGAGGGATGTTTCAAGCTTTAACCATGATGTCCGCGCTCATGTTACGGAGCGCCGCTAAACGACGCCGCTAAACGAACAAACAGAAGATGAGCGCGAACTATCAAGTGTCACAGCTCGACACTTGAAGCACGCTAGTTTCCTTCGCTGCTTCGGCCGCCTTTGTAACAGGAGTGCTGTTCAAACTGAGAGTATCCATTGGCGAGCCTCACTTCGTATAGCATTAGTTTCTTGCTATCGCATTCATTGCTTCGCCCTTGCGGCGAAACTGATTTTTTATTATTGAGGGCCTACCTCTTGCTCTCAGGCTCATAAGGGCATGCAGTAGCCGTGATGTAGTGGCATTCATACCATGATGACCGCTGCTGGAGAGTACGTTCTATTGTGGTAGGTGGTTTTGGCTGCACTGCAGTGGTTGGTCCCAGCTGCACTGCGGCTTGGCTTATGGATCTGCCACTCTCATGGGCAACAGTGGCTGTATCGCGGTGTTTGGTCCAGGCCACGTTGTGGCTTGGCTTGCAAAGGTGCCTCAGTGTTCTCTGGCAGGCGAAATGGACTTTGTGGTTGTGGTCGAAGTCCTCGGCCAGGGTGCGACATCGTTTCTGGACTGACTATTTCTGGATTGTCACAGGTCCAGCTGATGCTTGTCCCGCCACAGTTCTAAAAGGGTAAGACATTGTGCATTTTCAACTGTTATGTGTTGCACTGTGTGAAGTTAGACACTCTGTTTGAGGTGGGTCAAGCTGCATCCCTCCCAGGCATGTTTGACAATGGGGCAGTGAGTTTCTGGGCCGATTTTTGATGCAGCTCGTGCTCTTGCTGCAGTGTTGTTGTTGTGTCCCCTGAGGTGCTCGAGGTAGCGGTCCTTGAGAAAGTGCCGCATGCATTTGAGTCATCCCAGTCAGCGTCCACGTCACCACTTGGGCTTTTCTAGAAAGTCCTTGATGACACTGACCTCAAGTGCGACAGGCATGCTGGCTTCTTGCACGGAGACAGCACTTAGCACATGGCAAATTTCCACGCAGTTGGCTTTCAATAGCTGCGGTGATTTCCGGGGATATGGCTCTGACTGGTCAAGGCCCATCTTATCAGCACCTTGTGGACTGGCCTGGTTCGCGGGTTGTTAGGGCATTCATCACGTTACCGGCAACCGTGGACAGGTATGGTTGCATTGTTAAGCACCCAGTACGACATGTGCCAGTGCCTCCAAGCGACCAAGCGATGACGAGCATGGGGGCAGCTTTTCCAACAGAGGAGGGTGGAGAAGGTTGTTGCCTTTGGCTATGATGTCCTGGTGTCGGATACCAATGCAGAGTCGTGGCACAGCCTGGGTCTTGTGTTTTTATCAGGGCAGGCTGCACGGCCATTTGCTGATGAGCTGCAGTGCAGTCACAGTCTCGAGGTGTTGCCCCTCCTCGGTAGTAGTCTGTTTGGACTTGCTGGTGGTATAAGGAATCCGGCGAAAAGTAACAATCAGGGCTGCACTCCATTCCACCCAGGACTGCCGCCTCACGCCTTTGTACCCGTGCCATGCAGTGGCACCGTTTCGAAGGTGGTCTACGGCCACCCACCATTTCTGCTATTCCATCCAGGCCTCACAAACTCTGTGAGCATTGAATATCACCACCCAATTGGCAGGATCGTCGTGGACGCTGCAGAACTCTTTGGTAATTCACAGACAGCCGGCGCTGGTGGGGTGCAAGGCAAAAATCTCAAGTGTGACGATGCCAAGCAGCTCAATTGGTATGAGTGCTCAGTGAGGGCACACCAGAGCTTATGCGGTTCTGGGTTGCGCTGTCTTCATGTACTTGTGAGGCAGCTGCAGCCAACGCAGCATTGATTGCATGCAGTTCTGACAAGGCGGCAGGAGATAGCGAGGAGCTCGGCTCTGTTGCGCCTTGACGTGGATTTCTGTGATGGTACGCAACAGCTCAGCGGCGCTGTCATGTGGTCCGAGCCAGTAGAGTGGTCTCTGTGATAAGGGTGACAGGATCCTTGTCCAAGGGAGCTTGTACAGCACCATTAAGCATCTCAGGGGCCGATGGAGTCCTGAGGGTATTGCAGCGGGAAGCGTGTTTCCAGGCAAGAGGAGGCTGTGCACTTTCTTGGCAGTGACTGCCTTGTGCCACCAAGGAGGCCTGGATGCCATCCTCGAATGGTGGCATACCTGCTTCAGGCAGCAGTAGGGTCCTGGTGTTCATGATCGAGGAGGTGCGGACAACATTCCTTGGATGGAGACCCGTAATGCCAACGATCCTGAAGGACAGGTGACTCTAGCAAGACTGAAAGTTGGCTGAGTTGGTGATACATGATGGGGCGAAGAAAGGTAACACACCACAAGATGATTTATTAGAATATACAGATTATTTAAACATACACGATATACATAAAGAGCATGCACAGAGGAGCTGGCGGGGGAACGTGACAACGCCAATACAAAAAATTTTCACGCTGAGGAAACTGCACAAATGCGACAGGGCAAGTCAGACGAACATGCTACTGATTAGGTTTAATTCTTTTTCATGCAAGGATACCGATGTTTGGCTGACGCATGACTCTCCCTCTTTTTTTAATATAGAATGCTTCCATGAGTTCTCTTGTCGCCTGATCATTGTGTGTGAAGAGCACCGTCGTATCACTGAAAGGGGCGTGCACCTACACGTGTGGCAGTGCGAAGGCAAGCCTTCATGGATACAGAGTGTTCTTTTAGTCATACATAGAGGATAAGGGTATTCTTTACTACAGGATAAGGATATTCGGCATATTACACCTAGGGCACAGGTCATTGAAGCGTCCCTGTGCTTCACACCACATTTATTTAGGCTAGTCCTTTCTTTTTCATGTTTTTTGTTGTTCACCAATAAGTACAATTTGCCTAATTTATTCTTCGCTGGAAAGAGTACCTGAACATCATAGCGGGACGCCATATTTTTTTTAGTCCATGCGGCTTCCTGTGCTTATAAGGCATGATGACACATTTCTTTTACCGCTCTTTTTTACACTTCTTTCTCCCTTAACGCTTTGAGGGTCGATTTTTTTTCACGGAATGCATACCAAAAATGTGTATTTTTTATTGCTGAAATAAATTATTCAGACGAATTTATTTAACAAAAAATTGTCTAAAATTTTTTTTGTGACCGTGAAGTGACAAAAAATCTTTTTTGTTGTTATATGCACATGGTTTTTTCATGACTAACAGCAAGATAATTATTTAAAAAAAGCTATACGACTGTTAAAAAATTATGCATTGCAATAAACGTCTGTGTAGTTCATAGACATACAAAAATAAGTGCACGAAGTGGCATCAAGTGGAAACACTGAGGGAGAAAAGCCACTTTTTATCTAGTCAGCACAGTCTTGCCATGCAGGCTCTCGAGATGTTGCTCGCTCATCAACATCTCAATCTTGACTCGTAATAAGTAACGCCTTGTATGACGGGCTGACATTTACCAAATCAGATTCTGATTTGCCAGTCAAGGGGAGGAATCGCCACTAGACTCACTTTTGCAGCCAAGAAACTGGCGCGCACTTCCATAGTGCAAGTAAACTATGTGGGTGAGTGCATTGAAGAAAATTGTGTAGTTGTGAGCGCGTCTAGAAAGCAAAAAAGAAAAGTCCGAAACCTATAATAATCATTTGTCTTATCGCCAACGAAACAGGCGGTTTTTGCGAGACCCCGAAACTGGAAACGCAACCACAGCGGCATCATTTGTGTCAGTCAGTGCCTGCATGGAAACAGGTGTAATCGCTTACCGGGGAGCAATAAACGAGATAGTAACAAATTCGTCACCTTTTGGAACATTGTAAACCAGAAAGCCATCAGTTTTGTGGGCGCAATAAGTGGGAGCCAGCTGAAGGACGATGCCGAAACTAGTCAGCACACTGCTGTAGTAGAGCATAAAAAGGAAACAGAGAGGCATTGGTGCTAGAAAAAAAATTCCACGTATTCCTGAAGTGTGGCAGCGCATGCCAAGCAAGAGAAATGATGGAAAAAGGCGTGCGTTTCAAACATACAGGCACTGCCGTGAACCCTCAAAGGGTTAATCTGTTGCACTAGACCTTTGCAGACAGAGGTGATAAGAGAAATTTGAAAACTGACTGTTTGAAGGCGAGCCACCTGCTCTGCAAAGGTTTTTTTGCCTGGTGCACACAAAACTTCCTGATTGCGACTCCGAGGCTCAACTTAACAATGTCCTTCACTATTTTCGAGTGCCCTGACAAGTATTCAGGAGTGGTTTGACAGATCTGGATTGTACTTCCAACAAGGTTGGCTGTTGGCAACAGTTATCTTTAGGTCTAGGAACTGTAATGTGTTTTATGAAGGTAGTTTGCTGGTGAACTTACGCAAGTGTTTTGAAAGGCCTTGAGGATCGTATGCACAATAAGAGACTCCTCATGTTTGGAAAGTACAGCACTTGTGGTGTGTTACCTTTCTTCGTCTCGTCCATTTGCCATAATGGCTTCACCCTTCAGGTTCAGTTTTCGTATACTGTGCCATTCTCTTGAACGAGATGCTCGTTCATTGGGTAAGCTGTTCTAATCTGAACCTCACCTTTCTCTGTTTAGTGCTGGCTGCCTGTGTAACCAAACCCCGGTGTCGTTTGTACATGTATATATATGTTGCAAGAAGGGGGTTCTTCTGAAGAGTGCCTGGCAAGCACAGAAAACAGACTGAGCGCGCAACACATGAGCGTCATTGTCTTCACTCTCGCTGGCACAGAGCTGGCGCTGATGTGCACCGGCACAATCTCGCACAAAAAGGAGCCAACCTGGTGACCTGGGGAAAAGGCGCTGCATGCGGGTCACAGCGGCGTTTTTTAACGCTACTGGTCTTGTGCGGTAAACGAACGAGTCAGTTGGCGGCATTCTTCTGTGTAAGCAACAGCTTCAGAAATGGGTTTGGCTTCAGAAACGTCCGGTTTGTAGGGCAGAATGGTGTCTATTGAGCATGAAGGCTCACGTCCATACAGAGAGAAGCCGGTGGTAGTTCAGTGCGCAGAGCTATAAGCATAGGTGACAAAAGGGAGTACTCGATCCCAGTTAGTATGATCGTCCGTCGTGTACATCGCAAGCATGTCGGCAACGGTGCGACTGAAGCGTTCCGTCATGCCGTTAGTTAGAGGATGGTATGCGGAAGTGGTGTGGGTGTACGAGGTGGCATTCTTTTAGCAGGATCTCGATGGTGTTTAAGAGGAAGATGCAGCTACGGTCGCTAAGTAATTCACATGGCGCACCATGTCACATACTGAGGTGACAAAGAAGGAACCAGGCGACATCTTTCGCGATGGCAGCTGGTAGCGCAGATGTTTCAGTGTGCCGTGTGAGATGGTCTATGGTGATTACGATCCTGATCCTGCGGTTGCCGTCAGGAAATGTTTGGAAGTGGACCGAAAAGATCAATTCCGACGCGATAAGATGGTTGGGCAGGGCAATTGTTGTGGAGGACCAGTGGTGCTGTAAGTTTGTAGCATGCGGCGTTGACACAGTGTGAATAAGTGTCGGTTGATTCGTCAGAAACGTGGTGTGCTGGTTGCTGTAGCATGTAGCCGAGGTTGAGGGTGTCGTCGTGAGAATACAGACTGCCAGAGCTGGCGAGCCGCTTCCTCACAAAGATGCTGCTTAGTTTGTGGCAGCAAGGCGGAATATTCAATGCCAGTGCTTCTAGCTTTCAAGGCTGAGAGTTCCGCTGCGGGAATTCCTGCACAACGGGTGGAAAGGCGCTCTTTACGCAGCTCATCAAAGCTTTGGCATAGTTCAATGACTTGCGTTACTGTCTGAGGGCACTTGGCTACCAGCATATGGAATGCATCGTCATCTATGTCTTTCAGGATGTGCCTTATTTTGTGAGACTCCGCCATGGATGCATTCACCCCTTTACAGAGGTCGATGACATCCTCAGTATAGCTTATGAAGGTCTGACCATTTTTTTGGGCTCTGCCACACAGGCACTGTTCGGCGCGAAGCTTGCGCCCACCTGACCGACCGAAGAATGAAGCGAGTGTTTCTTTGAAAGCAGACCAGGTGGTGCAATCGGCTTCATGGTTGCAGTACCATAGCCTGGTCACATCGGTGAGGTAAAAGCTGACATGCGTCACCTTTGCACGGTCATCTGATCTGTTGGGACCGCTAACGTGCTCATACCCTAACGGCCAGTTTTTTTCGACGTCACGTTCTTAAGTGCTGCTGAACATTGTGGAGATAGGTTTGCGAGACGCTTACCCTACGAGGCGACCGTGAAGGGACGCGACGTTCTCCACTGCCGCAGCGAACAAAGACGCTACGGCCGGGTTCGTCGACTCCGGCACGGCGCAGAAAAGGCACTCGAGGCAGGATGTCAACAAACAACACGGGTTTATTAACCCAAGATGCAGCACAGTACGACAGTCACGGGCTTGCAGGCCGTAAAGGGAACTCCGCAAGACCGATTGAGTACGCTTGCCAGCGGCGCTACGACTATCACACAAAGGGCAGCAGTCGAGCACACGAACGAGAAGCCGCCTGCTAGAGCAGCGCGTCAACCTCTCGTGCTAGCCTGGGAGCATCTCCCCCGCCACGAGCGAATCGTCGGGCGCATCTTAGCTCGTAGGAGAGGAGGATGTCACCAGCGGCCCAATGGGGAAAGGCGCTGCGTTGTGACGTAGGCCCGCGCAGCGCGTCAGCGTAGCGTGCCCGGACATGCCAGCGCGGGACGGAGCCGACGCTTGGCTCGCCCAGACAAAGAGGCGCCCTGGCCGCCATCTTGGCGATTGCCGGTGCCTAAGTACGTCCGGGCTACGCGGCCGGCACGCGCGCGGCAGCTGGGGAACGAGGCGCCAGGTAGGAGGACGCTCTCGATCCCCACATTCCCCCCTCCTAAAGACCGAGGCCAGCCTGTGAAAGAGGCTGTCCGAGGCCAAGTGGCAAGGTCAGCTCAGCCGCAAGGGGGCTGGCCAACGGGGCAAAGTCCAACAGGGGGGTGTCGTCTTCCTGAAGGTACAAGTCCATAGGTCGGCCATGGCCACACAAAAGTTCCACCGAAAGTTCCACCACAACGGAGAGCCCACTGCCGGGAGAAGGTCCGCAGCCCAGGAGGAAAGGGGAAGACTGCACAAGGGCGGGCAGCCAGCCCGCTTGAAGTTCGCCGGACTGGAGAGGTTGGCAGCCGGGAACGTACGAGGCGTGGCTGCCAGTTGCGTGCGGCAGCCAACCGCCGAAAGTCGCTGGGGCGGGGGGCCACACAGGAACAGCAGGCAGCCAGGAAACGGGAGCCGGAGCGACCACGCTCGGCGGGACTGGGCCGAAGCTTCGGTGGGCGGACTAGCCGCCGAGGGCGGCTGCCGAAGCTGCCAGGTGGGTAAGGCAGGATGGAGGTGGCCGCAGGGCAGAAGGCAGGCAGCAGGCCACAGCTGGGACGACCAGGGAACAGCAGGCCATCAGGTCAGGAACAGGCTGGTGGCACGGTAGAGCCAGGCGCAGGGAGACGACTGGGCAACGCAGGAGGGGACAGAAATGTCCCCGGCATAGCCGGCTTGCCGAAAAGGGGTGCCTGCCTGACAGTGCTGCCCAACAAAGGGGGCGCTTGCCAGGTTATGGCTTGGACAACTCGTCAGAGGGTATTTTCGACCAAGAGGGCCTTCTACCACTTCTAGACGTGTGCCGTCGCAACTTAGCGGTTATTCTCCATTCACTGTCATGGTATGGAATAAAGTCCAGCTACCTGTCAGTGGGAGAAAGGTTGCTTAAGTGCGCTTCTGCAGGTTGTACCGATGGCGTGGCTTGGAGCCAGCCTTCTCACGGTTTTCCTGCGGTTCAGTGACCGCCTCCCCCCCTCCCAAGTCGTTGCTGCGGGCAACGAAAGGTTTGAGGTCGGAGACGTTAACTGGACCGCCGACTTGCCTCCCTTGGGAGTCAGCCAGCTTGTACACCAGAGGCGACACTTTGGTCTGCACTCGGTATGGGCCCAACCACTTGGCCGACAGGGAGGCCGAGATGCCTTTGGCGGCGTCACTCAAGACGTGATTGCGCCTGAGGACAAGATCGCCGACATCGTAGTGCACTTCCCGATGCGACCGGTCGTATTGGGCCTTCTGTCCAGCTCGCGCTTTTGCCAGGTTGGAACGCGCCAGGTCGAGGGCTGCGTCCATCCGTGAGCGCAGTTCCGCCGCGTAGCCAGACGGGCCGGCTTTCGTGGCGGACGCCCCGCTGCCGCCCCGCAGAACACGGTCCATGGGGTTAGGCAGCTCTCTCCCGAAGTTGAGGAAAGCGGGCGTGTACCCGGTTGAACGGTTCACCGTGGACCGCAAGGAGAAGCCTATCTCGTTAAGACAGGCGTCCCAATCCCTGTGTTGCTGCGCAAAGGCTGTCAGCAAGGGCTTGAGGTTTCGGTTTATCCGCTCAGTCGGGTTGGCCTGTGGGTGATACGTGGTTGTATTTGCGGTGCTTAATGCCAAAGGCAGCACACGCATCCACAAACACCTTGGCCGTGAAGTAGGACGCATTGTCCGTGATCAACTCCGCCGGAAAGCCAAAGCGGGTAAAGACCTCGGTCAACTTTGTGGGGTTGCACACGCAACCCGTTGTCTTCAACGCGGCGGCACCTCGGCTTCCCGCTACGTTTGTACGCGCAGTGGCGAGAGGGGTTGCGTGGGAGAGGGCACTGTGCCGCTCCCGCAGCCTTCTCGCCCTGTTCCCTGGCCGAAGTCGAGATGTTCCGTTTTCCCTCCTTGCCCTTTTCTGGAGAGACTCCTCTCCAGACCCCGAGGAATGCGCGTAGCTTTCTTGGGGGCCTCTGGGTCTTCGGTCTTGGGCGGTGTGACTGACCACATCGGATCCAAGCCGTGAGCACCACCGCCGCCATCAACCCCTGCAGCGCTCCGGCCATGGAGTGCGAACTACCGCCCCGGACCGGAGTGCAAAAGCAGCCACGCGAGGTGAGATGAGCCTTTATCATTCCCTCGACGTGTGCTTGCTATTTGTTAACGATTGTTTCCCCCAGTAGTGCGGAACGCTCCGCCTCTGAGGTGTTAACTTGATGTGCTTGCTACTTATTGTTGCAATTGGCATCTGGGGTGAATAAACACCTTCAGTTGAAAGACTTGTCTCTGTCCCCACTGGCCTGAAACCCGCCGCGGTCGCAACTCAACGCGAACCGCGGGATAGGGGGTCACAGCTCTGACTGTTAGGGCTGCTGCGTAGCACTAGTAGTGAGTAACTACACTCCTCTAGTGCGCGGTGTGATTCAAACGAGGGACAGGTTCGCACGCGCGGATCTGTTCGTTACTAAGTAACCCCTATATTTGAAATCCCCCCCTCCTTAATTGAACCCTTTAGCCAAAAAAGAGGACCGCCATCACCAGGGGCTTTCTAAGAGGGGGGGCTAGCGACTCCACCAGAAACACGGCGACGTCCGTGTCGATGAGGGAGCCGCGCGGAGACGCAGATCACAGCACCGTTATCGTTGAGTGATGGCACTGGGGAGACATGACAGCTGATGGGGGCGCGGCAGGAAACCAGGCAGCTCGGACCGTGCACGCTTTTGCTTGCCTCTGGCGTCGATCGCTGGCTCGGACTTCGCGGGCCGTTCTTTTGAAAGGGGGGGCACCTGGCTTTGGGCTCGATGCTGGTGGCCGTCCCGATGTTAGACGTTCGCTTGTGGAGGAATGGTTCTTTTTTTTTCTTTTTGAAGATTTCTTCGTGTCGCGCGCCTCCGCTGCTCTGGGACTATCGGCACGCAAAGCAGCAAAGAAGGCGCCGACCCGTCCTTAGCGGCTCGCCACTAGTTGCTCAGCAGGGGGTCCGCTCTGCTCCTGCGGCCTCGTCCTCTCTCTTCCTCTTTTCTTCTAAGGCGTTTGGGGTCGAACGTCCCCCGACGCTTGCGGCTGGCGGGCTGCAACCCCCGTTCTGCGCAGCGGGATACCACGCTCGTACCGCGGGTGCACTCCGTAGTTCGGTCGCCGGGTCTGCAACTCTTCGCCGGGCTGTGCAGTGGTTCCGCGAATTCTTCTCTGGGTCCACCGAGGCCACTCGGGACCGGAAGCTGTTTTGCTGTTTTTCTTTCGCCTTGACTCTGGCTGCTGCTGTAGGCTTTGGTAGAACGCTGTAGCTTTGGTGTCGCCGCTCCCTGCTCTGGAATGCGTGCGTTGAAAGTACAGTTGAAAGTAACGGCTTTTGGGGCGACTGCCGGCTGTTGAAATGCTGCCGATGGGTGATCTGCGACTCGAACAACAAGTTAGCCCCTCTCTTACTCTCCGTAAAAGCAAGCGCGTGCTCGCTCTCGAAGGCTGCATGCTAGATATCAGAGGAGCGTCCCGTCCGATATCACGCACAATAAAGCCCCTATACGAACCGGACAGAGTTAGTTCTGCCGATATCGCAAGTTGTAACGCTGCACTGAGCTCGTACGTCGAGCCGTGCCTTCGGATGCCACTGCCTGCGGGCGCGGGGGAGCGTTTCCCTCGGGCCACTCGTTCCCTCTGTCATAGCAGGGTTTGAGATCACAGACATGCACCGGTCAGCCGATCGGTCTTAGCGTTAAGTCCGTCAGCTTGTACACGAGAGAAGAGGCAGTCTCTCCTACCCGGTACGATCCTATCCACTGCGGTGCCAGAGAAGCTGAGAGCTTCTTGCTGGCATCGCTTAGGACATGATTGCGCTTCAACACCAGATCGCCCACTTTTTACTGACGTCCTGATGAGAGCGGTCATACTGCGCTTTCTGCTCCGCACGAGCAGTGCTCAGGTTTCGTCGTGCTTTGCACAAAGCCTTCGTCACCTTCGCGCGCAGCCCAGCTGCATAATCAGCGCGTGCTGACGAAGCAACCAGTGCCATGCTGCATTCCTGTAGAGTATGTTCTACGGCATTAGGCAGCTCCCTTCAAAGATTGAGGGTGGCGGGGGTAAAGCCATTCGAGCGTGTTCACAGTAGCCCTGAGAGCAATTGTGCGTCCCCGCAATTTCAACGAGCATGTGCTTGATGTTGCGGTTCCCACGTTCAATGAGATTTGCCTGGGCACATTACGTGGTCGTTCTTCTGCGCTTAATGCCGAAGGCTACGCAGGAGTGCACGAAGATTTCGACAGAGAATCAGGACGAATTGTCCGTCATAAACTGCTTTGGATATTCGAATCACGTGAACACCTCGATGAGCTTATGCACGAGTATGCGTGCCAACGTGCGGGAAACCACCGCTTTGAAGGACTCATGTGTATCCTTCTCTGTGGGGATTTATCTTAGCAAGGAGTGGTCAGTTCTCAGCGGGCAGGAATCGAAAGTAGGAGGAAACGCGCTCGCAGCGTTACTAGCTGCTTCAGAGCGCCGCGCACTAACAGCAATACCAGCTGCATCAACGTGCGCCGCGGCCGCGCCGCCGGGCTCCCGGAGCCCACCAAAGACTTACAAAAGTATTTACAAAAGAGATCCTGCCGCTGTTCCTCTGACAACTCCCTTCGGCTAAGCAAGCTTTCCACTAAACTGACGCAGTCGTAGTGGTTAGCGTTCTCGTCCTGCGAAGGTGGGTCGTCCGCCCTTCGTTTCGGACCGTCGCCGTCGAGCATTGTAGCAGTTACTATATGCTCTCAGGCTGAGTTTCAAATTATCAGAATGAGTAGTAATGTTACCCCTCCTGATAACATTGAGCGTCGTAGCAGTTACGTCGCCCTCAGGCTCGGCGTCGGGCAAGGCGAGTGGAGTAGTAATGTTACTCTTCTCACAGACAACGAGCGTACGCGTAAGTGCGTCCGCTACACGCTGTTCGTTCTCCCTCTGCAGCGAACAGTAAGTCGTATCGCTGCAGGAGGGATGCCCATCGCGCCAGCCAGCCGCTCATACCCCTGCTCTGTGCTACTTCTACTTCCTTTGGCTAAAGTTCGCCGCAGGAATCGAAGGGTGCAGTAGCCGTTACCGCATCTTCGAACTGTTGCTTATTGGCAGCATCCGTGACAGCAATTGCAACGGCTGTATAAGTCAGCCCCGTCTGCTGCCATGGTTGTTCGTGTAGTGGCAGTCACTCACACAAACTGACTCGCTCTGTCGCACCGCTGGCCCCACGTTGGGCGCCAAATATAGGGGTTACTTAGTAACGAACAGATCCGCGCGTGCGAACCTGTCCCTCGTTTGAATCACACCGCGCACTAGAGGAGTGTAGTTACTCACTACTAGTGCTACGCAGCAGCCCTAACAGTCAGAGCTGTGACCCCCTATCCCGCGGTTCGCGTTGAGTTGCGACCGCGGCGGGTTTCAGGCCAGTGGGGACAGAGACAAGTCTTTCAACTGAAGGTGTTTATTCACCCCAGATGCCAATTGCAACAATAAGTAGCAAGCACATCAAGTTAACACCTCAGAGGCGGAGCGTTCCGCACTACTGGGGGAAACAATCGTTAACAAATAGCAAGCACACGTCGAGGGAATGATAAAGGCTCATCTCACCTCGCGTGGCTGCTTTTGCACTCCGGTCCGGGGCGGTAGTTCGCACTCCATGGCCGGAGCGCTGCAGGGGTTGATGGCGGCGGTGGTGCTCACGGCTTGGATCCGATGTGGTCAGTCACACCGCCCAAGACCGAAGACCCAGAGGCCCCCAAGAAAGCTACGCGCATTCCTCGGGGTCTGGAGAGGAGTCTCTCCAGAAAAGGGCAAGGAGGGAAAACGGAACATCTCGACTTCGGCCAGGGAACAGGGCGAGAAGGCTGCGGGAGCGGCACAGTGCCCTCTCCCACGCAACCCCTCTCGCCACTGCGCGTACAAACGTAGCGGGAAGCCGAGGTGCCGCCGCGTTGAAGACAACGGGTTGCGTGTGCAACCCCACAACTTGTCCCAGATTGCGCGTGCCGTTAGCTTCCGAAGGGGAAACAGCTCGACCCACTTTGTGAAGTGATCTGTGACAGCCAGGAGAAAAACATGGCCTCTCCGGCTTCTTGGGAAAGGTCCCATAATGTCACAGGCCGCGACTTGCCAGGGCTGTTGGCTGTCGATCGGCTGCATGAGCCCCGGAGGCTTGCCACCACGAGGCTTCACGCATTGGCACACGCGGCATGAGCGGGCGTAGTGAAGGGCATCACGCTTCATGCCCAGCCAGGTAGCAGAGCGGCACAACTTTTGAAAAGTCTTAAGGCCACTCGCATGTCCGGCCAACCGCGAGTCGTGGAAATAGCCGAGGGTGGCTTTCCTTAGACTGCGGGGTATCACCACCTTGAAAGACTCCTGGGGAGCTTCTTCAGATGGGACATAGCGCAGGAGAACGCCATCAGCATCAAGCAGATACGAATCCAGCGTGCCCGCAGCAATACCAGTCTGCGTCCGGCACTCGGCGCCGACAGCAATACCAGCTGTCCGTTTGCGCCCGGCGGCTTGACCGCCACGCTCCTCTTGGGAGCTCAGCTCTTTGAGCCCGTCAACAATTTGCTGACAAAACGGATCGTCCTGCTGTGCCTTAAGTAGGTCCTCTCTGCTGAAGACGATACCGGCGGACGTTACAGAGTCTACCAGGTATGCGTCCTCACCCGAGGCGGTCGACTCGAAAGTCACTGCGCCGTCGGGGTTCGCGCCTTTCGACCCATTGGAGCCAGGGGCCCCTGAGTCTACTCGGTGCGAGTGCTCTTGGGAGTGGTGGACATAAGTGTCAGACGCCAGAACGGGGGCACGCGACAAGGCGTCGGCCACGACGTTCGAACTCCCTTTCCGGTAGCGTACAACAAAGTTGTACCGCTGCAAGGTCAACGCCCAGCGCGCGAGGCGGCCCGAGGGCTCGCGCAAGCGCTTAAGCCAGGTGAGTGCCATGTGGTCCGTCTCCACCACGAATGGCACACCGTCGACGTAGCAGTCGAACTTCCGGAGAGCAAAGACTATAGCGAGACATTCCCGTTCAGTCACGCTGTAGTTGCGCTCGGCGGCGTTAAGTGACCGGCTCGCAAAGGCGACTGGCCGGAGGACGCCGTCGTGCTCCTGAAGCAGTACCGCTCCGAGACCCAGGTCGCTCGCGTCCGCTTGGACAACGAATTCCCTGTTGAGGTCGGGCAGCTTCAGATCGGCTGTGGCCACTAGAGCTTGAGATAGATCCTTGAAGGCTCGCTCTTGCTCTGGCCCCCAGCTCCATCGTGCCGACTTTTTCAACAGTGCGGTCAAGGGCGCTTGGAGGTCCGCGCAGTTTGGGATGAACTGTCGGTAGTAGTTCACCATGCCCAAAAAACGCCTCAGGCCCTGAATGTTCGCCGGCGTAGGGTACTCCACAATGGCACGTACCTTCTCCTCGCACGGCAGAACGCGACCGCTCTCGATGGTAAAGCCCAACAGTGAAATGCGAGTCTCAGCTATTTGAGCTTTCTTCGGGTTCAAGGTCAACCCGGCGGCACGCAACCTCTCGAGGACATCCTCCAAGTGGCGGAGGTGCTCCTCGAACGTTCGAGAGAAGATGACGATGTCGTCGAGGTACGCCATGGCGTGTTGCCATTTAGCGTCCCCGAGAACGCGGTCTATCAGTCTCTGGAACGTAGCTGCAGCTCCAGAACAGCCAAACGGCATGCGGGTAAACTCGTACAAACCTCTGTGGGAGGTGAACGCAGTTTTCTCCGCGTCAGCCGGCTCCATCTGAACCTGCAGGTAACCGCGGCTAGCATCCAAGGTGCTGAAGTAGCAAGCACCGCCTAACATCAGAGGGTGTAGGTGGGGCCTTAGAGAGAACAGCGTCCTTGGTCATTGCGGGGGCAGATGGTAAAGCAGGAGGGGAACTACCCAGCACCTCCATGAAGTGCTACAGGCGCCTGGCAAAAGGTTCACGAAGACAAGACAGCACAGAAAACAGGCAGAACGTCGTCTTCTCCCTCGCTGGTGCTGATGTGCACCAATACAATATATAAGTAAAGGGACTTCTGCAATTTCTGGAGTGGTAACACTGCTATTATTGAGCACTGTCGTCTGCAACACGTCTATGGAACGTGTCACTCTTATTCCCGTGTTAGTCGTTAGAGTGTAGCAGACCGTTGTCGATCTGCACCAAGGAGGAATTGAGGGCAGCGATTTGCTTTCTGTTTGCAGAAAAGAACTTTATGTGGTGAGGAAAGATTGGGCAGGCAATTGACGTAAACAACTGAGGACAACATGAAAGTCGTTGAGGGTATTGTGATGGAGAACAGGTGAATCACAGTGGACAGAGTCGCCACTTCTTTACATATCACAATCATGGTTCAGCGTATTCAATCTTACATGACAGGCTGAATTTTCAGAAAGTGTGGGCAAAGTGGGTCGGTCCCTAAAGAATTCTTGGCGCAGCATAAGGCACAAATGGTTGGACATCTCTCGTAAACATATGGCCTGTTATCTTTGCGAGGGAGATGGATTTATTACTGTAGATGAAAATGAGGTACGTCATCAAGAACCAGAAAGTAAGGCTGCGAGTATAAGTTGGAAACTCTCATTGTCACCAGAAGTTACGCAGCTAAAGGCACCAACCATCAGCTAGTAAGCTTATGCTAACACTATTCTGGGACACGGAACGGGGAGTAGTCATTCATTTCACCCCAAGAGTCGAAACTGTGAAACTAAACTGAAACTTTGTGGAAAAACAAGATAACGCTTCGGCCACATTCTGCCAAATAAAGGATTCGAATTGCTGGAACTCAGACCTGGCTATTTTCATATGTTTGGACCACTGAAGGAAGCGCTCAGGGGATTTGTAACTGATGCGGAAGCTGATTACCGGTGCAACCCAAAAGCTTTTTTTCCAGCGGAATAAAAAAAACACTTGTGAAATGTTGTGCAATGTGTGTGTAAGGCAGGGAGGCTATGTAGAAAAATAATGTTTCAGTTTTCTATCATTTCTCAAAAGTCCCTTCACTTTTTGACTTGGTCGTGTTTGTGTATACATTGTCACGTTATATTGGAACAGAAACCTGTAACTAGCAGTGTAGCAGAATGTCAGGCTGGTCCGACCGCTGGCAGTATGACCTCATCGTCTTCGTGACGCACTTGTCCTGATCTCCTTTCCTACAGGCCTGCCAGTGACTATACTGCGTAGCATAATACAAGCTGATCTTGTGCTTGTGGCAATATATATCTAAAGTGAGGATTGTAGCGAAGCGTTCTTACTCAGTAATGGGTCATCCTCTGAGCGCCTTCTAGTGGGTCGTCCTCTTCTCTGAGAGCACGCCCCTCGTGCAGAGAGTCGGCCCCGCTTTGATCAATGGATTGCCTCACTAATAGACTTGCTCACTGATCCATCGGCCACACCATCCACTCGCGCGTTGCGTCGTCAAGCCCCCCATTTTGCCGTTCGCGACGACCTGCTTCACCGATGCAATTACAACGGCGACGGCCGCCAGTGGCTACTAGTAATACCCCGCAGTCTGCGTTCTGACATATGCGAGTCGTTCCACGCTGATCCTCAGTGTGCACACTCTGGGGTATGGAAAACCTACCACTGCATTCGCCAACGGTACTTTTGGTGAGGTATGTACCGCTACGTGCAGAAGTTCGTTCGCTCCTGCATCGATTGTCAGCGCCGCAAAACTTCAACGCATCTGTCGCCGGCAGGTCTGCAACCTCTACCTTGCCCTGACAGACCATTTGGGCGTGTTGGCATCGATTTTCCTCTGACGTCCGCGGGTAACCGCTGGGCCATCGTCGCTGTAGACCACCTCACGTGATACGCTGAAACTGCCGCCCTCCCTGCGGCTACAGCGCGCGATGTGGCCTCCTTCCTGCTCCACCGATTCATGCTGCGTCACGGTCCACCCCAGGAGCTGCTCAGTGATCGAGGCCGTGTCTTCTTGTCAGAAGTCATCGAAGCCATTCTCAAAGAGTGCAACGTCGTTCACCACAAAACTACTGCTTACCACCCGCAGACGAATGGCCTCACCGAACGCTTTAACCGCACGCTCGGCGACATGCTCTCAATGTACGTCGCAGCCGACCACACAAATTGGGATGCCATTCTGCCCTTCGTCACGTACGCCTACAATACCGCCTCTCAGAGCACTACTGGTTTCTCGCCATTTTTCTTATTGTATGGCAGGCACCCGTCGCACACAATCGACACAATCCTTCCATACAAGCCGGATCGATCTGAATGTGCGCCTATTTCTGCCACAGCCAGACTTGCTGAGGAGTGTCGCGAGCTCTCCAAGGCCTTTACAACGCACGAACAAGAGCGGCAGAAAAGCATTCGCGGGGACACCACCAGTTCTGCGCCCACGTTCCTTCCTGGAGCGCTCGTATGGCTCTCGGTCCCTGCCACTGCAACTGGCCTCTCTTCCAAACTACTGCCCAAATACGAAGGCCCCTACCGTGTCGTCGAACGCACATCCCCGATCAACTACCTGATCGAACCCGTCGACCCATCTTCGGACATGCGCCGTCGAGGGCGCGACATTGTCAACGTGGCGCGCCTGAAGCCCTACCATGACCCGCTCATAGTGACAAGCTGCTAGGTCGCCAGGCGGCTCCCTTTTCGTACCCGGGGTAATTGTAGCGAAGCGTTCCTACTCAGTGATGGGTTGTCCTCCGAGCGCCTTCTAGTGGGTCGTCCTCTTCTCTGAGAGCACGCCCCTCGTGCAGAGTCGGCCCCGCTTTGACTGTCGCCGTCGCCGAGTGCCCGCTAATAAACGTCTTGACAGGATGACCTTATTTTTAGGTCCCACGCTACCAAATTCTCACGGGGTGGGTGCCCTCCCAAGCATCTATATTCTCCCGTAGCAGCAGTGGATGCTCGACTATTTCACTAAGGCTGTGGTGGGTGAAGGTGCGCTCAGGGACATTTACGGAACCTTATTTTTCGACATGACCCTTGAACAACCGAGCGCCAGGTAGGTGCAGTCCCTTACCCGGTAGGAAAAACCGTTGAGTGTCCAGCCAGCACTTAGAATCGAACCCGGTATACCTACTGCATTGGAAAGGAATGCTCAGCCATGCAGCCACCGTGGCGGTTCTTATAATTTTTTTCGTTAGCTGCTGGTCACTCTTTCAATGACTTGGAGGATACTGTTCTGGAATCGAGTTCTTGAACACACCACGACCGTGAAGTTTGTGAGTCCTATCCTCTTTACAATTTCAGTACCATTACGTCGGGTGCTAAAGAAATCATTGGCAAGCTTACACACTTACCTAATGATTAGAATATAGACGCTATTACTAAGTCTCTGTCGTAAAATCCTGAGCAAGCGCCCCCCTCCCTTTTTCTGTAGATTTGAAATATGCGCCAATGACCGCGCAAGCCCCCCTCCTCTCCCGCCATTTTCACTGTTTCATTCACTCTTTTTATTTACCCGATGAGAGGAATAGCAACAGTGAGTGCATGTGTATTCAATAAAGCATTTCGTAAGAAGCACAAGTGTGCCTTCCTTATTCTGAGCGCCTCTTCCCCTGCCATCTTGAATTTATATCCATGACCGAGCAAGGGCCCCCCCCCTCCAAATCTTGTCTGATTATCTTTCACCGAAGGGGGGCCCTTGCTCGAGATTTTACGGTAATTACATGCATTATGTTTTTCTGCACTGTGAAGCTGTAACGTACGTATTTATTACTTTATTCATTTATTTGTTTGGTATCCTTTATTTACGATTCCCTTTTTTATTCAAGTACTTTTCATTCTGAGGTCTTTAATTTAATATGGCATTGTATCGACGGACCGCGGTGCCACTGCACGCCTCGGTTGTGCAATGTACTATGAGTATATTGAACCACTGCTTGCAATGGGCACATAGGTTGGCTTTACAGTATCAATGCACACAACTGTGACAATTCCTCGGGAGCGGGAGTGGTGCAGCCTACAATGCTGTGCAGGGCTCATCCACAACTGGTTTTCTGGTACCCATGCGCCTTGTGCATCGAGAAAGTGGCTGTGTAATGGTGTACGATAAGTGCAGTGTCTGGACACGACTCATCAACAACTCACCAAAAGACTTTTTTTTGTATGTGCATCCAGAACTGCGATTCTGTCGTCTGCCTCGGTGGAACAGTGTTTTAAGTGCTCAGCTGCTGACCCAAAGGTCGTGGGTTCGGTCTTGGCCACGGCGGTCGCATTTTGATCAAGGTAGTAACAGGGCAAACACACACCCACAAGAAAGATGACACGAACACACAAGCGCTGACTGACAACTTGAAAAATTGTGCCCGCGTCAAATGATGGCCTAGTTTCGAGAATCAGGTATGCCGTCTTTCAGCTGCAGGGTTTCCCAACTCGGTCTTGACTGCTGTTTCTGAAACCCTCCTTCAAAAGTTGTAATGTGGAACGGGACATACAACAGCTGAGGATCACCAGAAGGCCCTTAGGCCTGAGGTTGTACCATATGTTAATAAGCTTTCCCACAATCTTATGAAAATGGCAAGTAGGCCCGGGGTCCCAATTTGATTTCTGTCCTCAATAGGCTGGGAAAGCTGTGCCCACGTATTTGCAACACCAGCAAACATGGATGCCAGAAGAACCACAGAACGCTGTTCGTTAAGTGTTCCACTGGAGTGGTGTATTGCATTCCCATGTCATGTGGGATGTTCTACGTTGGGAGAACACACACAAAAATTGAAGAAGCTAGATGACAGGTATGCACATTTAGTTGCGCATGTCATTAAGTGCACAGGATGTGTGGCCCAGTTTGAAGGGACGACTGTTGGTAGGAGTGAAGACAAGACTGCACGTATCAGTTTAGAAGCCTATCACAGTGATTAAGAAACTGATAACAAATGTTGTTGAACTTTGTTATTCATCCCTCTCTCATTTCCATATATAAGGTGTAGTGTGCCATTAAAACCAGTTGTCAGCGCTGTTAGCCCCTTGATCTACAATGAGTATTAATGACGCATTTTGATAGAGGTGAAATGCTGGAGGCCCATGCACTGTGCGATGTTGGCGCACGTTAAAAAACGCCAGATGGTCAAAATTTCTGGAGCCTTCCATTACGGCATCTCTCATAATCATATTGTGGTTTTGGGATGTGAAATCCTGATATTATTACCATTCCGTCATTTTCCTACACCTTGAAGAAGAAGGTGGCGGCCCAGCTCCCTTGTTTGGTACGCACATTTTGAGCAGCAGAACTGGGAAGCTTTTGGAGCTGCTCTGCTAGTACTAGTAAAAAGTATGGTTGCTGTCTCAGGTTAATTGTAATTGCTTGCTTTGTGACAGATACGGAATCTTGGAGAGGTGCCGCTACCTTGTTGAGGTTGAAGGCTACAACGTAAACCAGCCTGATGCAGAGGATGTGACCTTGCTGCACTGGGCAGCCATCAACAACCGCCGCGAGATTGTCAACTTGTACATCTCCAAGGGAGCCGTAGTGGACGCCATAGGTGGGGAACTGCGCTCCACGCCGTTGCATTGGGCCACTCGGTTGGTTCATTTTATTGTTGTTGTTTGCAGCATGAGATGCATGCCAGTGAGTGTGAGCTTGAGGCGGCTGTCGTTGATGCAGGCAGGGCCACCTGGGCATGGTGGTGCTGCTCATGCGGCACGGTGCTGATGCATCCCTGGTGGATGGTGAAGGGTGCAGCTGCATCCACCTGGCTGCCCAGTCGGGTCACACAGCCATTGTGGCATACCTGGTGGCCAAGGGGCAGCCGGTCAACCAGGCCGACAGCAACGGCATGACTCCCCTCATGTGGGCAGCCTACAGGGTGATGACGTATGTGTTTGTATTTTGACTGCCACTGTAATTTCGGGAGGGTGCACCATGCAGTGCAGGATATTGACGAGATTGTCGCATGGGTTCGGCTTCCTTGTGTAACGCCTATTCACACTACCATGTTGCCTAGCTAGAAAGACGGCCTCTCGTAAATGGCAACTTCAACACGGAGGCCCCAGCTGTCGTACACTGCACTGCCGTCACTACATGGAGCATTTGTGGAACATTTGCTTTGTACAAACAGCTGGCAGAACACAAAAAGCTGGCTGCTTGCACGAGAGTTGGAAGCTCAAGTTTCTTCATATTGAGAACATAAATAATTGTTTTGATAAAGATTTCAAGCTCCTGTGTAAAAGGTTTATTCCATCCATCTGCTACATGAATGGAATGTTAAGGTTTCTGGCCACGGGTTCGTGGACGCCCCTGCAGGCAGTGTCATCTATCCCATACTGCGTGATTACATTGTCAAATCGAGTAAACATTGTTTCTAACTGTTGCAGAGTTAGAGAAAAGTAACACAGTCAACGTCTGATTTTTTGGGCCCTAGGGTCTGCGAAATCATCTGAAAGATCGGGCAGCCTGAAAAAATGAATTCATACTTGTTTACTTCAACCAAGTGGTCAAATCGCTACAGCCGTGTCAGGGTTTTCCCCCACGGTGGGCGGCGGTAGTTTTGCCACCCAGGATTCAAGCTTGCTGTACTCCGGGAAAGCTTTCTGTGCGTATGCAGTGGAAGCGCGAGGGGCCAGTTTACGGGCAAGCATGGAAGCCACTGCACGGGCTCACGAGCCAAAAACGCAGGCCGGGAAGGAAACGTTCAATGAACAGACCTTGCTCTTGTAGTATGACTGTGGCTGGAGAGACAAGGGTGGTCAAGGAATGCGCTCGCGAGTCGTGAGAGCAAAGGCTTTCCTGCCTAGGCTTGGCGGTACAGCCACAGAAAAGCCCAGAGGTAGGGGTGGTGCAGGTTACACTGTACCGTCAGGTATGACCTGATGTCGACAGCTACCCATACGATGTGGTTGTGGAATCGGAGGCTGAAATGCAGAAATAAAGTGTCTTCTGTTTTGTGAACGTCTGTTATGTTGTCATTGTTTGGTTTGTGCCCATATGACGTGACCCACCCCGAGTCCTCAAAGGTCCACCTCTCAAAATTTTTGTGGGAGAACCCTGAGCCATGTTTAGAACAGCTCTAAAGGCCTACCAGTGCACTTATCAGACATTTCATTGCTCGCACAGGCTTTCATAAATGTGTTTGGTACCTGGCAGGAACCCCACTTGACTACCTGCGAAGCGGTAATTGCCAATTTGCATCTCGTAACAAGCGCCGCCAGTACCAGCGACGCAGAACACAAAGGCTGTGGCAGGAGAGCGGACGACTTGCTCGGCTTTCCCCAATGCACGTGCACGCGTAAATGATGAGCACGAGAATTTCTATTGCTTCATTGAAACGCAGCGTTTGCTTTTGTAAGGATGCGGACTGTTGCGCTCAAAGAACAGGGACAGACGCGCAACTACTGGCACTTACAGAGAAAAAGCCAGGCAGGAATTCAATTGAGAAACAGAAAAGTGAAGCTAAAAAACTATGCTCGCGTTTGAAGCTAGCGTAGTTGAAGAAAAGTATAGATAAGAGCTGCAAAGATTATCTTGAAGTTTTCGCAAAGCAGATGCCCCATAATAGCGTGACACTTCGCAAAGGACTTCTGGTCTCTTTTTGCAAGAAAAACTGAAACCCTTGCCAGTCAATGACCCGTTTCTCATTAGGAACTCCCAGGAGGTTCTAAACTTAACCTTAGAGGTTTTTCTGTAGATCTATATTTTAGCTTACCCCACAGTAGTTTACTAAGCTGCATTGAACGAGTTATCCAAGAGTTTGGGGAAATAGCTCTCCACGCTGAATCGGGTATCTCCAATAGCCATTATTTAGAATCACTTCACTGCTATTTGAAATCGACCTTGATAGAATGGACAGATGCTTTCTGCATAGGTTCGTGCATAGCCCCTGTTCTTAGTGATTTGTTTTTATCGCGAGTTGACAGTGTGCTAGCCGCTGATCTTAGCTCCACAAACGTGGTAAAAGTTTTGCTTATTTTAGAGTGTGACATGGCAGCTTTTGCTCAAGAATCCAAACAAGTTCTTGCTCTTGTTGAAAAATGACCCTTTGCATGTCACTCATGAACTTCCCAGTGCATGCGTTTTCTTGATGTTAGGCTCAGTTTCTCAGAAAACCGCGTGTGCTGGGGCTATGAACCCTGAGCAGATAACTCAGCCCACTCGAAGCTAGTGAAAAGGGAAATTGCCATTGTTAGCCTAAAAAATGCCCTGGAAAAGTCCTGCCCCCACCAAATGAACCAAAGCTTCTGTCAGCAAACAGCACATCTATCTCGGGCACTCTGGAAAACTGGTGGTTTCTGTAGCCGAGAAGCTGCTTAGGAATGTGAAAGCTTTTGCTTCGAACATGCCTCCCACTACTCAAGAGAGGGACAAAACAAAATCTTTTTGTGATTCCTTACATTCATAAATTGTCGCACAACATCAAAAAGATTGTGCAAAGAGCGGACATTAGGGTTTTCTTTTCCACGCCAACAAAATTTGTTTCGGTGTGCAAAATTATTAAAGCGCACAAAGTCTCATGTCTCAAAGACAAATGCATCAGCATGCGATCTATCTCTTTATCAGCCAAAGAAATTGCATATCTCACTGGTACGACACGTGCGTGTTAAGGCTTTGCCTTTGCTTTGCTTCATAATACGCAGTGAGTGTTGAACGTAGGTATAAATAAGGTCACATTTCCCACCAATAAACTATTGTTAGTTTTTGCTTTGTCTGTGTCTTTCTTGTGTCCCTGTTTTTTGGGTGCAACAGTCCTCATCCAGATAAATCACCAACAAGCCCAAGTTGAAACCCTTCTGTAAGGAGCCAATCATGCCAAGTTGTGTGCAGTGCGCCGCCTGCAGCCCAAGAGCTTGCTGTATTGCATGTGCACGTTTGTGGTGAGTGTTCGTTGTGCCCACTCCATTCCTAACCACACGCGTGCACGGTGATGGCGAGCTGCTGTCATTATTGAAAGTAACGCGTCTGTGTGGTGCATTTAGCAGTAGACATGGTGTTCACGTGACGTCACCTCCGTTGCGGTCACCCTCTCCCGCCATCCCTAGGCATGAGTACCAACTGTAGCTCACGTGTTGCAGCGCGAGGTGAGGGGTTGTCGGCTGTTGCTGTCGAAAATCAAGCAGCATGGTTTTTTGTCGTACTTCGACGAGGTCATAGAACCTGGAAGACCTTGATTGTTCACTCGTTACGAGACTATAGGGTCAAGATGTGTTACACGTCGACTTGTACCGAATTTCCATCATCAGAGACGCCACTGCAGACTCCGGCTTGTTGACCGCCACGACCTTGGTGGGCATATTTAATGACCTCATTTTCAATACAAGTTACTTGGCCCAAGAACAAGTGAAAGCGCAAAGTCCCTCGAGGCCCGCAATATTTTACAAGTGGATGAATGGAGGGTCCCACAGTGAAGCGAGTCGTTGTGCAGAGCGAGGCGAATTTGCAGGAGATCCATGCCACCGAAGTAGTTCATGCAGTGCAAGATTGATTCTTCTCACGTGTTTTAAACAGTGAGGATGCTGAGACTCTTTGATCGGCATTCTTGCAAACAGCCGGGAAAAAAAATTGTGCGAACATGAGGTAGAGACTTCATGTGGTACATACTGGTAATACCTGTCACTTTTTTCTGTCTTGTATATTTTTGCCGCTTTTTTAACGTTGTATTTTGCTTCCGTTGTTGGGCACTAATGTCCAGTGTCGCCCCTGCAAATGATGGCGACTGATTTAGAGAATGAACCAACGGTTAAAAAAAAATGCAGGGTATTATCTGACCCCCCACTTGAACTTATTACACCTAGGGGACTTATTTGCGCTGTACTTCAAACTCCACTTAATGAAATTTGTCTGTTTCACATCCTGTTTCTATGCAACCCCTTAGCCTCGCCATTGTCATCACTATTTCAATAGCCTCCTTTACCCGCTTACTGTGCCCGCAGCGGTCGTGCCGAAGTTTGTAGGTAGAGTAATCACAGTAAGCTATTTCTGTTTATTGGTGTGTGCTTAGATAGCACTTACCCGTAATGAAGTTACGTCTGAAGATGAGAGTATTATCGAGGTGCTTCAAGTCATTTCTGTTAATCTGGGCTAGCCAAACACTCCGGCACTTTCCAGAAAGTCGCAGTGTGCTTTCACAATACCGTGTAGTAACTTTCGGCAAAGAGAACATCACCACGCTTTGCTCCCTGTTCGTGGGCTGCAAAATCGGCTTGCTTCACCTGCAGTTAGTTATTGCGCAAACTTGCATTGTGAGGCCGAACTGAGCAGGCGCAAGCACGAGGAAACAACACAGCAGTGGTCGGCAACAGTGTCGATAGGTACGCAGGCATGTCGGGGGTGCATTCCGGAAGTGACGAAGGGGTTTTTTTGTTTTGTAGTTTTTATTTTTCCATGGTGTAGTGAACGGACCTAGGGTGAAAGCATGCTTCAGTGAATACACAGTAGCTGCTGTCAGGGGTGTAGGCGCACTGACCCCTCAGGTCATGCGTTCTACTTTCTATTGCACACAGTACGAGTAGCACCACCTGGCGGTGCCAGTTACCACACTTCCTCTCCCCTAAACACAGCAGAGTAATGGAATATAGGCAGTCATAGTGCTCTGAGGTAGCCAAGATATGGGAGGAGGCGGGGAGCAATCTATGTGGGGCGATGTTGATAGGGCTCACTGGATGGTAGTAAGTTGGCCCACCAAAGTTGTCGCTGCTTTGGGCAAACCACTTTCAGTGCTGCCTTCTGTTCCTGAGGGGGCAGTGTCAAATGTAAGGGGCTGGAGCACTGATGATTGTGCTGGTTGGGCATTGACTGTGGCCTTACATGATTGAGACCATCTGTAAATTGCGTTGCCTGGTGACTACAGTGGGAATATAGCTAGGACCTGGCCAAAAATTCTTGGCTGAATACTCTGTCTCCTGGTTGTACTGGCACCCTCGGTTTCGCTCTTTGATCATACTCCCTCTTCTGAGCAAGTTGTTTCTGGAGGACTGTTTTCCAATGTAGTCCTGAACCTCTGTCCCATCAACAGCCCGAATGGGCAACACCCGATGACCGATACGCTAATAGTATTTGTGCACGCAGGTCCCCAGGCCAACTTTCTGTCGTTTTGTTTTGAACAGCCCTCTCTGCAGCACCATTAGAAGCAGGGTGATAGGGCTGTACTAGCACGCTCTTCATGCCATTCTTCTTCAAGAATGTTGGGCCTTAGGGTTGCCACCTTTCCCCGAGTTAATGTTGAACATTAGATGCCAGGTTGTTGATTGCATGCAATGCCATTTAAAGGGACACTAAAGAGCAAAACGATTTTTCTCGCATTAGTAAAGTAGTCTTCCACGATACCAGAAACACCACGCTTTTTGCGCAAAGACGCTTAATAAGCGAGAAAACGTGCAAGAACAAAATACAGGTGGCGATGCCACCTTGGAATTCCCGCACCATTTGCCGTGACGTCACATATTTTTGATGGCGCCTGCTTGGGCCTACGTAGTTCCTCATCGGTTAAATCGAAGTACATTGTCCTCTGAGGGGGCCGAAGGCTTGACATAACGAGTTTGTGGAAATTTCTTCGAGCCAGTGGCGCCAAAATACGTTAAATGCTCTTTGAAGTCTTTTACATCACGAATTACAAAGTTCGGCGTTGAAAAAATCCGTAAAACAGGGGTGGGTGCTCGAGCCAACGTTTCGACAAGTGGACTTGTCTTCTTCAAGGCTGGAACTGATTTCCTTAGCTATCGTGTGTATATGCTTCGTGCCCTCTCCAAAAGAGGGGAGAAGGGGTGGGGAGGAGGGGGGGGGGGAAGAGGCCACCGCGACGACTGGGTGAGTCATAAGCAACGAAAAAAAAAAAAAAGCGGGGGACGGGAGGGTGTACGTTTCACTGAATAATTGTCAATGGAAGCACGTGGCATTTTAACAATAGTAGGTTCGAAATGCCTAGAAGAAGGGATTAACTCTCATTCGTTTTCGTTGTGTATGTACCATATCGAATAGATTCAAGAGCCCCCTTAGAAACGTTAATGCCTGCTGGCTGGAGTGTATTGAACTTGTGAATTGTTGTATTCAGTTTTGGTTTCGTTTTTGTTCCTTCATCCCCCAGGGGGCGCATTTACTCATTGCCATATAAACCATGTATCATAGTCAATAAAGGCAGTTCTTGTTCCATTCATCGGGACGGCTGGAGTCTGACTCCCTTCCTTAGACATCACATTGGCGACGAGGATGTCGTAAAAGTACCCTGCGCACCGTCCGCGCCCGCCCCAACATGAGTGTCCCCGGGCTCGCTCCGCCGCCGTTCTTCCTTGCGACGCCCGGCCGGCCGCCACTACCATGGGAGCAGTGGGAGCAGATGTTCAGCGTCTACCTGGTGGCGTCCGGGGCCGCCGAGTTCACGCCAGCACGACGCAAGGCTATCCTTTTGCATTGTTTGGGGCTGGAGGGCCAGCGTATTTATCAGACCTTACCTGCAGGGTCGACTGCCGCAGCACCACCAGTGCCAAGCGCCTCAGCACTCGCCGTTAAGGACGGGGATAAGTCTGCCGCAGCCACTTCTGACGAATACGACACTGCACTCGTGGCATTACGGCACCACTTTTCGACGACCTGCAACGTTGTCGTCGAGCGTCATCGTTTTCACCGCCGCCGTCAACACTCAGGCGAGTCCGTTCATGACTTTGTTGCCGCCCTACGGGAGCTAGCGTCACACTGTTCGTTCGTTTCTCAGGATGATGCTCTGCGGGATCAAATTGTTGCCGGCATAGCTTCCAACCGCGTACGTGAACGGTTATTGCTTGAGGGCCCCTCACTTTCGTTCGAAAGCTCGGTGCGAATTGCGCTCCAATTTGAGCAAGCAGCTGAAGAGCTAAAGGAATTTTCTGCTTCGGTCGACAAAGTTTCAATGCAGCGTCGTCGTAAGAAACCATTGCATTCATCGCAAAAGAGCAATTCACAGCCGGCAGCCCACTTTCAGCAGAAGCTAACGAAAAGCGCCAGCGGCTCACGTGCGCCGCAGGGGCACCGCCCCCTTGAATGGAACCGAGAACACAGTAGGCGCTCCGCGTCGCCGCACTGCTTCCGATGCGGCTCGCGAGATCATTTCGCATCAGATATGCAGTGCCCAGCGCATGGGAAAAGTTGTTTGTTTTGCGGTCGCAAGGGCCACTTTCAATATGTATGCAACCGCAAACGAGCTCAAGTGCAAGGCAGGGTCCGCGAAGTAGAATGTGACGATGATGTATCGTCGTGTAGCAGTACTGAGCAAGTATTGACTGTGGAACGTTCCGTTCGTAAGGGAATTCATAGAGAAGTGCTGGTTGCGAACGTCAGGCTTACACTTCTTGTTGATTCAGGGTCATCTGTTTCAATTTTGTCAGAGCAGGCATTCCGTCGACATTTTCAGAGCATTTCGCTTCTGCCTGCCCCGCACGTCACATTGTTTGACTATTCCCAACGTCCCATTTGCGTGCTAGGTTGTTTCACGGCAGATGTACAGTTCAAAGGGCGCACCGCGTCTCTCTGTTTTTATGTTGTTCGCCGAGGAACTTGTCTTATCGGCCTTGACGGCATTAAAGCCTTAAGTCTTCGCATTGAGGGTTCTACTCTCAAGTGCTTACATACGACTACGTCTGTTGCTCCGTTGACATGTGTCAATGACACGGTACCTCGTTCCACTTGCCAACATTTCCGCACTGTCCAACGCGCAACCCGATCCAGAAAATGTTCCGCCAGCCTTGGCAAGCGAGTTCGCTTCACTTTTCAGTTCCAACTTGGGCCTTGCTAAGGGGTTCACGCATCGGGTTAAGACGCGTCAGGGCGTGAAGCCTGTAACTTCCAAACTTCGCCGTCTGCCATATTCTCTCCGTGCGCCAGTGCCAAATGAGCTTCAAAGGTTACTAAGCCTTGACATCATCGAGCGCATCGATGCTTCCGAATGGGTGTCCCCCATTGTCGTTGTTGACAAGAAAGATGGCAACATCAGGATCTGCGTAGATCTCCGAGAACCGAATAAGGCTATTGTTCCAGATAGTTTCCCGTTGCCTCACACAGAAGAGCTTCTCCATGCTTTGGTAGGCGCTACACATTTCTCAAAACTCGACTTGGCTTCCGCTTACCATCAGGTTCTCTTGCACCCTGACAGCAGGGACCTAACAGCCTTCATCACTCACGATGGACTTTTTCGATTCAAGAGAGTATGCTTTGGATTAGCTTCTGCCCCAGCGGCATTTCAGAAGATGGCAGTAATCCTTGACCGTTGCCCTGGTGTGTTGTTCTACATTGACGATGTGATTGTCTTTGGCAAGACTGCGGAAGAACACCTCTTGAACCTGAAAACAGCCCTGCAGAAGATCAAGGATGCAGGCTTGAAACTGAACAACAAATGCGTCTTTGATGTTCCAGAGCTCGCATTTCTTGGGCATAAGGTCACTGCACGTGGTATTTCGCCACTTCCTGAGAAGATTGACTCCATAGTTAACACTCCCGTGCCAACCGATGTTGCTGCCCTCCGTTCGTTCTTGGGTCTTGTAGAGTACTACTCGAAATTTGTTCCACGTTTGGCACAAGTGGTCGAGCCTATGAGAGTCTTGCTTCGCAAAAATGAGCCATTCATCTGGTCAGCCGAAGCAGACAACAGTTTCAGAAGGGTAAAAAAAATGCTTTCGTCGAACACAGTCCTTCAAATGTTCGACCCGGCGCTTCCAGTCATTGTATCGACAGATGCTCCCGACTGTGGGCTGGGAGCAGTCCTCCAGCAACAAGATGGCCAAGAACTTCGCACAGTCGCTTTCGCATCTCGTACACTGTCCCCAGCGGAGAGAAAGTATTCAGTCGGGGAACGAGAAGCACTGGCATGTATTTGGGCATGTGAGCGATGGCACACGTACCTTTGGGGTCGCCATTTTAAAATTCGAACAGACCACCAGGCGCTTGTCTCCTTGCTGTCGTCACAAGGACGTGGAAGACGCCCGCTTAGAATCGCACGCTGGAGCGCACGACTGCTTTGTTATAACTTCACTGTTGAATACCGCAGGGGGTCCACGAACACTGTTGCAGATGCACTTTCTCGGCTGCCAGCACCTACCTCAGAAGCAGAGCTTGCAAAGGAGGAAGAAATTGTGTCGCTCGTTGAGCCAGCCTGTGCGGCAAAGGAGAAGTTCAGACAGGCCGTCCTTGACGATGGGTGTCTAGAAACCGTCAAGTCCTTTGTGCTGAGTGCCTGGCCACCCCAAAAGTCCTTACCAGAAGAGGTGAACCCGTTCTACCTTATTAGAGAGGAACTTTCTGTTGTGGATGATCTTCTACTGCGAGCAGAGCGCCTCGTGGTTCCGTCCTCTCTCACTGCCCAGTTCATTTCCACCGCACATGAGACACATCCTGGTATCACGCGCACGAAAGCACGACTTCGTGAGCGGTTCTGGTGGCCACGAATGGATAAGGAAGTAGAAACAGCAGTGAAAAACTGCCACATCTGCCTCGAGGCCGATAAATCTGCCAAGACATCACCAGCGCCACTGCAACCTGTTGAATGGCCTGAACGCCCATGGCAAAAGCTGGCCTTAGACATTGTTGGCCCCTTGGAGCGCGCACCTCACAACAGCAGATTTGCTATAACGCTTGTTGATTACCACTCCAAGTGGCCAGAGGTATATTTTTGCCGTGAGGTATCCACGAGCACAGTGAAAGACATTTTAATTGGTGTTTTTGCCCACGAAGGCTACCCCGAGGGAATCGTTTGTGACAACGGGCCTCAGTTCACTTCCCGGGAATTCATCACCTTTCTGAAAGACAGGGCCATCCGTCTTTCCCATTCATCGGTGTACTACCCCCAGGCGAATGGACAAATTGAACGATTCAACAGGACATTCAAAAACTTTGTTCAAGTTTCACTTCTCGAAGGACGACCCCTCCGGCAAGCAGTCATGGACTATCTTGCTATTTACAGGGCTACTCCACAGGCAACCACTGGGGTTGCCCCTGCTGTTCTACTGCATGGTAGAATGCCCAGAACCAGGCTGGACGTCGTTGGCTTCTCAGCACCAGCATTCGCTAAAGACCCGGCTAAGGAATTGGCGCGACTACATCGTAGGGTCCGGCGTCAACAGCGGAGCAGCAAGCTGTACACAGACAAGAGGAGAGCTGCCAAGGAACCTGGGATTGCTGCGGGCGACATTGTTCGTGTCAGGAAACCATCCGTTCGTTTTAAGGGCGACTGCTCTTTCTCTTCACCAACTGAAGTGTTGGAAAGGAAGGGACGTGCTTCTTACAGGTTTGAAGACGGCCGTATGTGGAATGCCTCCAAGCTTTCCAGGGTTCCAGAGGGGGGTGATTGCCACCAGTAGCAGCTACCTGTGCCGCAGTTTCCAGTTCCGGTGCCACAGCCTGCCGGGCTACAACCTGCCGTATCGGATCCGCCACCTGCTGGCGTACTGCAACCTGCCGTGCCGCAGCCGCAGTCTCCTGGCGTAATGCAACCTGCCGTGCCGCAGCCGCTCTCTCCTGGCGTAGTGCAGTCTCCTGTGCTGCAGCCGCCTTCTGGGACGCAGTCGCCATCTTCTGGGGTACTGCAGCAGCCAACCTCAGCAGTACAACATTCAGAGCGGCCGGCCCGAAGGCGCCGGCCACCAGCCTGGCTTCAAGACTATCAGACCAAGTTTTAGTTTACGGTCTGAAATTGTGTTATTCTGTACTATGTAAATAAGTAGAGTAAATTCTTGGGTTCTTGTTACTAATATGTACTAACAACTAACCACTAAAAATAAGGGGGGGAGTATGTTGTATTCAGTTCTGGTTTCGTTTTTGTTCCTTCATCCCCCAGGGGGCGCATTTACTCATTGCCATATAAACCATGTATCATAGTCAATAAAGGCAGTTCTTGTTCCATTCATCGGGACGGCCGGAGTTTGACTCCCTTCCTTAGACATCACATGAATAAGGTATGACTCTGTATATTTTCTGTCTCTTGGGGACCGGAAGTTTGACTGAAGTATGTAAAGTTTGAGATCTTCGAAGTTGTGACCTGCTACATTAAAATGCTGGTGCCACTGCTTTGGGTAACTTTTTCGCTGTGTCCGTGCGATGCCCGTTTAATCTAACATTAACAGGTTGTCCCGTTTCGCCAATGTACAGTTTTTGACAATATGAACATCCGATCATGTAGATAACGTTTGAACTAGTGCAGGTAAAACTAGATTTTATATGATGGACGTAATCCCTTCCGGTGCTTTTAACTATAACGTCATCTTGAAGGTGCTTACAAGTCTTACATCTTGGACGAGAACAAGGTGTTATGTGGGCAGTAGAATGAGGGTTTACTTTTGCGTGCACTAACATGTCCTTAAAATTTTTATTGCGGCGATACACGACCTTTGGTACTCCGGGAAACACTTTTCTAAGGCGCTCGTTGCTTGCCAGTATTGGGTAATACTAACGGAGGATAATGCATGTTGCTGGGCGAGTCGGTCGTACATCATGAAACAAGGTGCTGCGCGAAGTAAACACGGACAAGGAAGTGAACGAAGACGGGCGGAGGATATTATTTATGTTTGGTAGCGCATTTGAATATTTGGTTATAAATGCTGGCGGCTGGTTAGGCTGTGCTACGGGGGCCCTTTGAGCTAGTGATGATTTCCTATCTAGTTGACATGCTTCGTTGAAGACCTTGTTTAGAGCATCATGCGGGTAATTTCTTTTAACTAATGTTTCCTTTAGGTTGCTTAAGTGGTGAACGTAGTCGCTGTCATCGCTACAGATCCGTCTTATACACCTCGCCTGTCCTACAAATATCCCTTGTTTGCAGTGTCGCGGGTGATGACTAGTGTAATCTAGGTATTGCAGGCTGTCTGTTGGTTTTCTGTAAAGCGTCGTCTTTAATTTTCCTGCTTCAATAGATACCATCATGTCTAGGAAGTTAATTTCACTGGAAGAATGGTGCATGGTGAATTTAATACTAGAGTGAAACTTGTTACAGTGGTCAATGAATGCGTTTAGTGTACTTACACCATGTTCCCATATGATAAATATGTCGTCTATGTAACGGAGATAGGTGGAAGGCTTCACTGGACATGACTCCAACAGCTCCGATTCTAAGTGTCCCGTAAAAATGTTGGCGTATGTTGGCGCAAAAGGGGTTCCCATACTAGTGCCGAAAGTTTGCAGGTAGTAGGACGAATCAAATTCAAAATAATTTAGCGTCAGGACTAGTTTAAGTAACGATAGGTAAACTTCAGCATTATGTGCTTGCTTGCTTTCTATGAGTGATTTTGAGACCGCTTCAATCCCTTCAGCGATAGGTATATTCGTATACAAGGAGCAGACATCTAATGTTACCAGAATGGCCTGATCCGAGAGTGTTTTTGTTTCGTTAATAGAATCTATTATTCGAAGGAAATGAGGTGTATCTTGAACAAAAGACGGTAGGTTAGATGGTATTTTAGATAAATGATGATTTAGAAATGTTGATAGCGACTCAGTAGGTGTATTGTTGTTAGATACTATAGGCCTGCTCGGGATTTGCGCGATAAGCAGTTCATCTATGGATACCTTGGATACTATGGATCTATGGATACTATTGTTAAAATGCCACTTGCTTCCATTGACAGTCATTCAATGAAACGTACACCCTCCCGTCCCCCGTCCCCCCGCCCCCCGCTTTTTTTTTTTTCTCGTTCCTTATGACTCACCTAGTCGTCGCGGTGGCCTCTCCCCCTCCCTCCCCACCCCTTCTCCCCTCTTGGAGAGGGCACGAAGCATATACACATGATAGCTAAGGAAATCAGTTCCAGCCTTGAAGAAGACAAGTCCACTTGTCGAAACGTCGGCTCGAGCACCCACCCCCTGTTTTACGGATTTTTTCATCGCAGCTTCCATCTTCCACTTCCTACCATTTTTTGAAAGTTCGGCGTGAAATTTAAAAATGAAACTTTGAACTTGATTTTCTCCTCTAATAATAAACTTATGGTGGTGAAATAAACTATACAAGAGTTCTCCGAGCACACTTTATCAATTTAAACCAATTCATTGTTTCTCTTTAGTGTCCATTCAACGTAACGTTGCTTTCATTGAGTGAAATAAACTTAATGTACACTGAAGGGGTCCGCTCTACGTACAGCTGGTGCAGAAGCCTAGCTCCGGTCCCAGCCGCAAATAGTCGTACCGTGTCAACGTCCCCTTCCCGTAGCGCGCGTCATCGCAGCTACGACGGGTTCGGGCGAATAAGGCAACAGGCTAGAACAACAAACAACACTTTATTGCTATGTTAGCAATAACGCGTAAATGTCGCGTAGAGGGATAGTCCGCTCTCGTAGAAAAAACAAAGGGTAACGCTTACACCTTCGGTCGATGTTCGGCTGGCGGGTCTCGGGGCGGTGAGGTGTTACCTCGCAGGTCAGCAGGGCACGAGCGACCGTCTGCTCGTATGCCCGGTTGTTTTATTCACCTCCCGTCTCCCTCCCCACCACGAGGGTTGTTTCCCTCGCAGGGCGAGTTCCCTTTCCCGCGAGCCGGGAAGCGAGGATTGGCACGCGGAGTGACGGGGAAGAAGGGGTTGTCCGGAAAGGGCGACGGTGCTCCTCTCCTAGTGGTCCCTTGGCTACCCCCGTCAGTTCGCGATCGCGCCAGCCTTAAGGAAAGGAAATGGGCGCGCGTGCTCTCCCACATCCTCCACCCCTTAAGAAAGCCCTCGGATGACAGAGACTGCACCACGAGGTAATATTTTGTTATTCCTCATCGAGAAAGGCTAGGATGGATCGGTCCAGGTCCGTGCCCTCCTGCGGTCGGCCCTCTGCCGTGGGTGTCGCCGGTGCCCCCACTGGCGTCGCCGCTGCCTCCGAAGTAGCCACCACCGGCTTCGTTGCGGTCTTCGCTGCCGTGCCCACTTGCGTCATGGCTTCCCCAGTCGTCGCCTCCGCCGTCACTGCTGCGGTAGGTCTGGCCTGCTATTCCCGCACCGTGGTCCGGACCGCGCCTCCTTGAGCCCCGCCTCTCTGGTCGTTGGTGGCGACTGAAAGGAGCGAGTCAGCGAAGTGTTTCGTTCCAGGCGGCCTCTCCAGCATGGTTTGGGCTCCTCCGGCCTGGCGAGGCTCGGGGTTTTCGGCATGCTGCGCCAGGGCCTTGAGGGAGCATAGGCCATCGGGGTGTCCACACAACCCTGGCACGTCCCAGTGGCTGCGGCCCCGAGGCAGCTGGCTCTCCCAGTTGGGTTGGCATTGGTCTTCGGGCCTCTTGTGTGGAGGTGATGGGGTAGCGTGGAAGTGGCGGTGGGATGTACCAGTCGACCTCCAGTCAGGCGTCCATGGCGATGTTTGCCGGTGGTGGTGGGGCTGCAACGACGACGATGGAATGTGGGTGTGGGCTCGCCGTGAGGAGGCGGTCTCCTCTCCGAGCCGTCCCGGCGGCACCTATTTCCCTTTTGCTTATCCAACATGCAGAGTTGTCTCCGCCTGTTTCGCAAGAAGTACCGCGGCTCAGGGCTCTTCACTCGGTTTCGAGCGTTCTCAGCCGCTGCCTGCGGCTCGGAGGGGGACTGATGGTCGTCTCCATGCTCCTCCCGTGACACGTAGCGTTTCAAGTCGCATACGTGCACTGGTCCGCCGCTCGGCTTGCCTTTCATGTTCGCGAGCCGATAAACAAGCGAGGAAACCTTCTCTCACACTCTGTACGGCCCGGACCATTTCGGTGCCAGCGAGGCTGCAAACTGTTTGCTAGCGTCGCTAAGAACATGATGGCGTCGCAGCACCAGATCGCCCACTTCGTAGTGTACGTTCCGATGCGAGCGGTCGTACTGCGCCTTCTGCTGTGCCCTAGCAGTGCCAAGATTACTGCGTGCTTTACGTAAAACTTCCGCTAGCTTCTCGCGCAGCTGCGCTGCCTATTCAGCTTGTGCTGATGACGCCACTGGCACTCCACTGCGATCCGCGAGTACAGTCTCCATCGGATTCGGCAGTTCTCTCCCCAGGTTTAGAAAAGAAGGCGCATACCCAGTCGAACGGTTCACAGTCGATCGCAACGCAAACCCGATCTCTGGAAGGTAGGTATCCCAGTCCTTGTGCCTTTCAGAGAACGCGACAAGCATGTGCTTGATGTTGCGATTAACTCGTTCCGTGGGGTTCGACTGAGCATGGTAGGTGGTTGTTTTCTTGTGCTTAATGCGAAGCGCGGCGCACGTGTCAACAAACACCTTCGCAGTAAAATAAGACGCGTTGTCTGTTATCAACTGCTCAGGGAAACCAAACATGGTGAAAACCTCCATCAACTTATCCAAGATCACTCGAGCCGTCAGCTTTCTAAGGGGGAAAAGTTCTACCCACTTAGTGAAGTGATCCGTGATCACCAGCAGGAATTTGTTTCTGCTAGGTGTTGTGGGGTACGGTCCCATTACGTCACATGCCGCGATTTGCCAGGGAGTCTGACTGTTGATCGGCTGCATGAGGCCGGGCGGTCGTCCGCCTCGGGGCTTGACGCTTTGGCACACGTAGCATGAACGGGCGTAACGAATCACATCCCGCTTCATGCCTGGCCAGGTAACGAGGCGACACAACTTATCGTAAGTCTTAGGGCCGCTGGCATGCCCAGCAATGCACGAGTCATGAAAGTAGCGAAGGAGTGCTCCTCTCAACTTGCGCGGTATCACGACCTTGAATGACTCACTTGTGTCACCGTCAGATGGGATGTACCTCAGCAGGACGCCATCAGAATCCAGCAGATAAGGATCCAGCGCGCTCACAGCATTACCAGCTGTTGCCGAGCGCTCCGCACCGACAGCAATACCAGCTGCCCCCGTGTGCGCGGTGGCCTCGCCACCCGGCTCCCGGAGCCCGTCAAACACCTTTCGACAAAACGGATCTTTCTGCTGAGCTTCTAACAGCACGCTTGTGCCTTGAACTGACGTTTCTTCTACTGTTTCCGTTAGCGCTACCTCGAGTGTCTCGCTCTCAGTCCGTTCCGGGTCAGTCTCGTGACGGACTGGAGCACGCGATAGTGCGTCGGCCGCGGCATTTCTTGCCCTTGTGGTAGCGTACGGTGAAGTCGTAACGCTGCAGAAGCAATGCCCAACGAGCCAGGCGGCCACTTGGTTCGTTCAAGCGCCTCAACCACGTGAGCGCCATGTGGTCAGTCTCAATAACAAACGCTACTCCGTCGATGTAATAGTCAAACTTACGGAGAGCGAAAACTATTGCGAGACACTCTTTCTCTCTTACCGAGTAGTTCCTCTCCGCCGGCGTCAACGAACGGCTCGCGAACGCAATCGGTCGGAGGGCACCTCCATGCTCCTGAAGCAGAATTGCTCCTAAGCCCAGGTCGCTTGCGTCTGTTTGAATCACAAACTCCCTGTTCAAATCGGGTAGCTGCAGTTCAGCCGTGTTAGCCAGCAACTTAGTGAGGCGACGCAGTGCGGCCTCCTGCTCTTGACCCCAAGCCCAACGCTCGCCTTTCCTCAAGAGCTTTTTCAAAGGCGCCTGCACTGCCGCGCAGTCTGGAATGAATTGGCGATAGAAGTTCACCATCCCCAGAAAGCGCCTCAGCTCGCCGATATCTTTCGGCGACGGATAGCTGACTATCGCTTCAAGCTTACCCTTATTCGGCAAAATGCGACCCTCGTCAAGCGTGAATCCCAACAATGTTATTCGGGTCGCCGCTATCTGAGCTTTGTTCGGGTTCAGAGTGATGCCCGCAGACCTCAGCCTTTCTAGAACGTCTCTTAAGTGGCGCAGGTGCTCATCGAACGTTTTCGAGTAAACCACTGTCATCTAGATATGCGAGGGCGTGCTGCCACTTTGCATCTCCCAGAACTTGGTCCATTAGCCTCTGATAAGTAGCGGGAGCCCCCACCAAGCCAAAAGACATTCTCCTGAATTGAAAAAGTCCCTTGTGGCATGTGAAAGCTGACTTCTCTCTGTCCCGCTCGTCCATTTCGACCTGAAGATATCCACGACTAGCATCGAGCGTCGTAAAGTACTTCGCCCCGCCTAGGTTGGATACCAACGATGAAATGGATGGAAGAGGGTATGCGTCCTTCTTCGTAACCTCATTCAGCCTGCGGTAGTCTACACAAAGGCGATAAGTATCATCCTTCTTTGGAACTAGAACAACCGGGAAACCCCATGGGCTGTTTGACCTTTCGACCACGCCTGTGTCGATGAGTTCGTCCAAGGCGGCGTCAAGTGCTTTCTGCTTAGCCAAGCTAATTGGTCGGGGATTGCATTTCCAAGGTCGTGCGTCACCCGTATCAATTGTGTGCTTGACTAGCGTAGTGCGGCCCGGGCGGTCAGTGAAAATCGCGTTGTACTCATACAACAGCGACGACAGCTGCACCCTTTCCCTTTCTGGCATGCTGTGTGCTTCTGCCAAAAGCGGGTGCACTGACCTTCCCTGTACCGCGGCACACTGTTCTGGCGGGGTTACTCGCTTACTCTGCGCGCTTTCCTCCTCTCTCACTCGCGCTGCTCCCTGCGATTGGCATGCCGTTGTCAATGCGGGTGCTTTCGAGAAAAGCTTTAGCACGTCTCCGTCGCGCTCTCGGTAACCCCCTCTTGCAATGTCAATGACAATACCTGACTTGGCGAGAAAGTCTCTACCCAGGATTAGAGGCATCGACAACCCGGGAAGATGGACAAAGCGTTGTCGCCTCACGCGTCTTTCCCAGCGGATCACAAGTCTAGCCGCACCACTCGATTGCGCTGTGCCCGAAGCAAGGCGGAACGTGGTGTTGCTTTGTCTCAAGCGGATATTGTTCTCGCAGAGATGGTGCAACACCTCGTCCCCAAATAATGAAGCGCTTGCCCCAGTATCCAAAAGTGCTACAAACTTCTTTCGAGCTATAGTTAACTCGATTAACGGTGCGGGCGAGTCTATGGCATCACCTGCGCGACAGACTGTAGGTGCTAGTGATCCGAGCGCATCGGTAGGACTACTGATCGCCGCGCGGTGCCCGACGTGGTTCACCGGCGGCGGCGTCCGTTTCCCGAACCGCGTGTTCGCTCCTGACCCTGCGTGCGGCCGCATTCGCGGGCGATGTGCCCCGGTGCGCCGCACTGGTAGCAAGGACCGCGGAAACCACGCCGGCCCGGGCGCTCGTCGCCACGATCCGGCGGGCCTCGCTCCGCATTGCGCCGCTCGTCTGGGCTCGTCTCGACCACGTGCTCCTGCTGCGGAACGTCACGTGCAGGCGCAGCACGGGCTGTACGAAGCGCGTAAGCGTAGGGGTCCAAAGCGCGGTCTGACAGTTCCCAACCGCGCGGTACGTGCTCATCAGCGAACGATGCTGACGCGTTACCCCTAAACGCCTCTGAACTGACCGCGCCACCGTTCCACGCGCAGCGAGGCTCGAGTGACTGCGCTGCGGGTGGAGGCGGGCGGTACGCTCGCGCCGCGAGGATGTCCCCTTGTATGCGCTTCGCTTCGGCGGCGAGCTCTTCTAGGTCTGCGAACTTGCATCCCCTGAAGTGAGCCGCAAAAGTCGGGTGCGCTTGCCGTGTAACGCGCTTGACTTTCTCCGCGTTGGTGGCGAGAGGGTTAGCGAGGCGATAAAGTTCGTCCATCGCCCGTACGTACTCCAGCAAGGATTCGTCCGGATGCTGGGTGCGTAGCTCCAACTCCCTCCTCAAACGCCACTCATAATTCGCCGGAAGGAATTCATCGCGGAAGCTCTCGCGGAACTCTTCTAGCGTGCGGGCGCGATGTCCGGTCAGTCGGAACCATCGGGCCGCTTGCTCTGTCAGCGACACCGGGACCACACGCGCGAGAAGTTCGGCGTCGGGAAGCCCCATTGCTTGCTGATAGTAGAGCAATCGGTCGAGATACTCATTTGCGCTCCTGCAGTCGTGGTAGCCACTGTAGGTAGGCATGTCTACCTTGACACGTGGTCCCGCACTTTGCGAAGGAGGCTGCGCTGTGTTTTGCAATGCGCTGGCTAAGCTCTGCATAACTGACAGTGCATTCTGCAAGAGTACCTCGCTCGAGGGCACACTATTGCCCGAAGACGCGACCACATCTGCGGCTTGTGCCGATGCAGCATGTGGCGGCATCTCGCTGTGCGTGTCGCGAGGTGACGGGGCGCCCGGCGTGGCGCTCTCCGCCGTAGGCCTAATCTCTCCTAACGCGGTCGCTGCAACACCTTGGTTGTCCCGCGTGAAACAACCAAAATTTACGCTGTCGGAAAGTCCAAAGAATGCCCCCGCGTTAGCCATAAGATCGACATTCTGCGACGCGACATCAGACAACATGAACAAATCCTGGAATTCAGACATGCCCGTTGTCCTATGTTGACGGAGTGTCGGTAGTCGCTCGCGTCCACAAAACTAGCCGCGTTACCAAATTCGTTAACGTTGGGCGCCAGATGTGGGGGTCCGCTCTACATATGGCTGGTGCAGAAGCCTAGCTCCGGTCCCAGCCGCAAATAGTCGTACCGTGTCAACGTCCCCTTCCCGTAGCGCGCGTCATCGCAGCTACGACGGGTTCGGGCGAATAAGGCAACAGGCTAGCACAACAAACAACACTTTATTGCTATGTTAGCAATAACACGTAAATGTCGCGTAGAGGGATAGTCCGCTCTCGTAGAAAAAACAAAGGGTAACGCTTATACCTTCGGTCGATGTTCGGCTGGCGGGTCTCGGGGCGGTGAGGTGTTACCTCGCAGGTCAGCAGGGCACGAGCGACCATCTGCTCGTATGCCCGGTTGTTTTATTCACCTCCCGTCTCCCTCCCCACCACGAGGGTTGTTTCCCTCGCAGGGCGAGTTCCCTTTCCCGCGAGCCGGGAGGCGAGGATTGGCGCGCGGAGGGACGGGGAAGAAGGGGTTGTCCGGAAAGGGCGACGGTGCTCCTCTCCTAGTGGTCCCTTGGCTACCACCGTCAGTTCGCGATCGCGCCAGCCTTAAGGAAAGGAAATGGGCGCGCGTGCTCTCCCACAACACGTACACAAAAACACAACACTGAGCTAACCAACTAGTCTTATTGCTCGCAAAAAAATTCCCGTGCTGAAGGTAAGTGAGGTTTTGATCAATGCTCTAAATGTGCTGAATGAAGAGGAACCGTGCCTCCATAAGACGTTCTTCTTTGGGTATCAGTTCACCAGGCCAGTGACACTGTAGACACAAACAAACGCTAAAATGTGCACTGTGCATATGCCACAAGAATATAGGATATTCATATATACATACACGCGCAATAAGATGGTCTACTCCAATGATCACCAGTCTTAAAGGGATCTTAAAAAGGGTTGACTAATACCTTAAAGGGCCAGTAAACAACCGCGAGGTCCAAAAATTGTAATGAAGAGAAATATGCACACTTTTGGTATGTGAACATGCTGCTGCAAGAATTTTGCGCTTATGTGCTATAATAAGGACGTTACAGGGGTTAGAACGTCCGTTTCAGCTGGTTTCAAATTTTCGCGCGGCCTCGCCACCCCTTCCGCCACAAGGAGGGGAAGGCGTAGCCCGTCGTCATGACTCCGCCCACTTCGGCAACGTGACACGACGTCAGAAATTGACGTCATTGGCGAGCTCGATCAGTCGCAATGCACTTCCGCTTGCTGCAGCTCCTGGTTGTTTATTGTTTACATTGTCGCACGTGCTCCGTAACTTGACGGGCAGCTTTTGGGTCTTCAGCATTTTAAAACCTTTGTGACAGTTCACAATGCAGCAGGAATGCATGCTTGCTTTCCAAGACGACGAAGGGGCGCGAGAGAAAAGCATGGAGAACACCGCCCGCCGCTCGTGGAAAGGGAAAGCCAAGCAAGTGCGACCAGTCCGATCTACCAGAGATTCCCCTCCCTACGCTCGATTTGCAGCCAACAAACTGAACAACTCTTCGCCTCATGTCGAAGGCAAAGTGCGTGCGCAACAACCCGACAACTGCGTGGCCAAAACCACATCACTGCAGGGCCATGAAACAAGGTGCAGTTTCGTAGTGGTGGGTGGGAACAGGAACTGACTTTAACTTGACAACTCTTTGTTGAGACCTGGTTTAGACCAATCGACGAGCTCAGTGGTACGTCAAGTTGCCCATGGGCAAGTTTGCGTCACTGCGTGTACGCGGGGATTGGTCAGGTGAAGGAAAGTGGCGCGGAAATTGCTTTTTTGAAATGGAGGGTCTGCGTGGCGCGCAGCACTGTAATATTCGGAAAATGTGATCGCCACGGTCTACTGTACGAATTGGCGAGCTTGTTTCGGAGGTGTAAAAGAAAAAGTCGGAGCCTGTTTACTGGCCTTTTAAGAGTCTTGATGATTGGCAATGAATATTTTATGTTGCAGTTGTTGAACAGATGCTTGTAAAATGCCCCAGAAAATAAGTAATTGTGATATCATGAAAAAAAAAAAAAAAGCTGCCAATGGCGGCCGGTATTAGGTGCGGACCAGCAACAGGCCCGCTATCAAAGGAACCAACCGGGCCAGTCTAAAACCGGACAGCTGGCAAGCCTATGGGGCCTTTAGGCCAACAGCTCAAGCTGCAGCTGTTGTACCCAACCAGCAGCAATGCCCAGCGAAGGAGCCTCTGCGAGCATGTTTTGGGAACAGGCTTTCCGGGACCTAACAGGCCCAACAAGAGTTTGTGGTCGGTGGCCGCTTCAAATTTGCATCCCCAGAGATACTGCCTGAACTTGGCGATGCCGAACGTGATACCAAGTGTCTCTTTAACCAGTTGGCTGTCACTCTTCTCAGCAGGTTGTGAGGCTTCTTGATGCAAAGGCTTCTCCCCCAGGCCATGAGGGGAAGCGTCAGTGACCGTGGGTTTGGAGAGGTCGTAATGGGCCAAGACATGCAAGCAGCTCCTTGCTTTTCATGAATGCACGTTGCTCGACTGCAGTCCAGCGCCACTTTGTTCCAGTGGTAAAGAAGCCGTTCACTGGTTGCAGTACATCTGAAACGTCCTATAAAATTCCCCAATTAGCTTCGCATCTCTTTCACATCTTGAGGTTTGGGAGTGTTCCCTGCTGCATCAGTCTTGGCAAAATCTGGACGTAGCCCAACACCACTTATTATGTGGCCCAAGTACTGGACCTCAGGTAACAGAAACATGCATTTTGCAAGCTTCACCTTCAAGCCTACAAGCGCTCTAGTACCTTGCAGACGTTGTGGAGGTGCTATCGACCCCTGTAAAGTTGTTCTCGCCTCATGGCACACGCGTGTCCAGTGGTTCAGTCATAGTTAGCATAGCTAGTTCCCAGCCTGGCGGGAGCGAGGTTATCCAGGCTTTTGAAGAAAACTTCTCTGTCTCTTTTGGGGCTCGGGAGACGTCTCACGCATGTGGGTCCGTGGGGGCGATTTTGTGGCTCAGTCCCGTGGACGCTTGCGGTGAGTCGAACCTTGGCTACGCCGCAATCACGATACATTGTATGTGCATGTTGTTTGTGTGTTGTGTTGGCATTATATTGGATTATTTGTCATGTTACTAGTTATTTATTAGATTCCGCGGGGGGGCTTGCTATGATATGAAAGCAGTTAATAAATGTAGCCATGTTTGTTTGTTGCTCATTGGCGTGTACTGTGTTCGTGTGTTCATGAGTGTGGCTCTCTTTCGAGACCCCCACAATGTTTGGCCAACGTTCGTCGTCATTAGCGCCTGTTATTAAGATGTAGTAAACTGCAACATGATTACCCCCCCCCCCAGAGGTTTTCTTGTGTAAATATTGTGGGGGCGGAAGCAACCCCCAGTGGCAGTCCTGTGCATTGAAACAAGCCCTTGGGGGTATTGATGGTGACCAACTCCCATGACTGTTCTTCCAGCTCAATCTGCTGGTAGGAGTCCTTTAGATCTAGCTTTGTGAACCTTAACTTTGGGAATAATGCCGCTGTGCATGGCACGGGATACATTTTCACCAGTGCTGTGGAATTTACAGTCAACTTGAAATCACTGCATATGCGCAACTGCTCATCTTGTTTGAGCTCTGCAACAGCAGGCGCTTCCCATATGGCAGTCTTCACTAGTCGCACCACGCCTTGATGAGCAGCCTCTGCAATGACACATCGTACTTGTCTTTCTGAGCAAAGGGAATCCGCCGGGACTTGCAGAATCTGGGTTTAGTGTCTATCGGCACCATGATGCGAGCCTGAAAGGAGTGCTGACATGAATTTTAAATATTTCTGGCTTGCTGCTCTAAAAAAATGCGGGTGTCAAGAACACAAAAAGAATGTTGTAGTGCTTGGGAATGCATTGCAAATATTTTTCATACTGCTACCTTAAAAAGGCATTTTTGGTTTTGATATCGGGGGGGCAGTTTCGCAGTGATGTGTAAACACTAGTCTGACGTCATGGGAAGGCGGCAACTCGCGATATACTAACAGCAGCTCTGTCATGTCCTGTCCATTGCACGTGGTTCACATAAACAACGATAAGTGAACTGTCGCCCAGTGACTGCAGCAGCTATTTCTGCGATTTAGGCTGCATGCTCAAAAACCTAGTGAACTGTGTTGACTCGTTGTGATAATGTCGAATGCGGTGGGGCTGGCTTGCAGATGTTGGGCGATAAAAACATTAAAATATTTTATATGTGTTGTCTGGCCCCGGTTTGTGGACAGCGTTGATAGTGCATACCATGGGAACGAAAATTGCCCTTTTGGGGTGCCTCAAGATCGTGTCAGTACTCGTTTAATCCCAGGGAACGTGCCTAAACCTTCTGGAAACACTTCTTGAAAACAGTCCACAGCTCCTTCTACAGGTGACACTGATTGCTGACTTAATTCCTTCGTCCAGCTTCTACCAAACAAGGCAGGGTGTGGCCACAAACAGGACAGTTCTTTCTTTTCCTCCGCAAACTTCACGACGACCGGTTGTATGTCTCCACAAATACTCCCTAGCTGTATATCCAATCGTTCCAAGGCAGCCTATGGGAATATTTGCGTGAACTTTGTTTTACCTATGGTTGAGACATTGGCACCGGATTCAAGTTCCATTTCTAGTGGCACGCCATTAATGATAACCTTAATGCACATTGGCGCCAATCCAGCCGCCTGAAGTGCCCAAAGGTCATACGCTTACGGTGTTCCACCCATCTCGTGTGCCTCAAGCACTTCATCCATGGCATTCATGCGCTTTGAATCTGCATGATGCGCCTGTCTACTAACTTGCTATCACTCTTGCACACTCTTGCCAAATGCCCTTGCCTCCCGCATATGTAGCAAACTGAGTTGACGTGTCGCACTGGCGCACTTGATGGGTACCGCCGCAGCAGAAACACTTCTGCTCACGATGGCCAGATTGCACTATGTTGGCTGTTACCATGGCATTTTTGACTGTCAATTGGACTGGCTCTGACTGTGGCATTGGGTGAGGGCTTAGCGTACAAGAATCCTTGTGAGCAGCCTCGATGGCCTGTACCGTACTCTAATTCAGAATTCAGCTGTTTCCAGTAGCCGCGTTTGCATTGGGACATTGTTAATACCACTGACGATTTGGTGTCCCTTCGGTCGAGGAATGACCGAAATTTGCAGTCATGAGCTAGTTGCTTTAACGATGTGACGTACTTGCTCACCACCCCTCCATCCTGCCTATGTCATGAGAACTTGAAACTTGCCAACACTTGCGACACCTTTGGTCAGAAGTAGTTCCTTGATGGTACTTGGAAGCACAAAACACACAAGATACACAGGTTGTTGAGGGCATCAAAAATTTCCACCAAGTTTGCTTTGGCAGGTTTCTCAGGAGCCATAAACTTCGCAGCGAGGAATACATTGCAGCTTCGCAACATGTTAGAAATACGACCGTCGTCTTACCGGCTGGCATGTTGTTCACACTCCGGAATAGTTCCAGCTGCTGTCGGCGTTTGATTTAGTCCACAGTGTCTGTGCTAAACTTGTCTAGCTTTCCGATGATTGCCATGCTTGTTCTTGCGTCACTGGTGTCATTTACTTGAAGCATTCTTCCACTTTGCCAGTTGTAGTGACCAGACCCGCGGTCATAGCGCATGGTAGTGAAAACACAGTAGCCGCTACCAGAAGCGCAGGCACACTGACCCCATGGGTCATTGCCCTACCTTTTGTCGTACATAGTACAAGAAGTGCCACTTGGTGGTGCCAGTTACTTCATGTGGCTTGTAGTTGGGGGTGCGGGATATACGCAGGGGCAGCTCATACGCGAGAAAATACAATATCAACAACGCCTCAACATCTGCATACGTGTTCATTAGTGTGGCTTGTTGGGCAAGTTGGTACATAATTCTTGGTTAGGGAATGCCAGCAGCACCAAAGGAAAGCAGAAGAAACTGAGACAAGAAAACAGAGACAGGAACAGGAAAGATGCTGGACTATCATCTGACTTTAATTCGATGAAAACGCAAACAAGAAACCGATATGAGCATGCGCAGGAACAGCAATCACATTGAAAGGCCCCCTATCACTACATGCTAGAATCATGGTCAAGAAACCGGAGCTCTTTGTCATTCAGAAACACAAGTGGCGTGCTCACACACTTATCAGGACCAAGTTTGTAGATTTGAAACACTTCAATAATTTCATGCTCTTTCTATGTTTTAGCCCTTCCAGTCACTGAAACGTTGCTGAATAGAGGGGCGCAATCACACACCTTGCAATGAATCGGTTCCTGCATGGTGCCTATTTTATGTAACCTAGCAAAATTTTACAACTCTATATTTACAATTTTAAATTATGACTGAGTCTCCCGTGTCTTCAGATACGCAGATGACTTCCTTATTCTTTTAAATATTGGACCAAGTGACTACCTCACTAGTGCCATTCGTGACACCTTGCAGGTGTTTCAGTCCTGCTCCTCTAATCTATGTTTCACTCATGAAGAACCGCTTGATTATTGCATTAGGTCTTCAGATTTGTCACTGACTTTTTTGTCTCATCATCATATATGCTGGATGTGCTGTCCTAGGACTGAAAAGGACGAGTTTTCCCACTCGAAGCTTGTAAACCGAGCTGTTGCGAACCTTTGCATTTCCAGTGCATTGGAAAAAAATCACACCATCTCCCGCTAAAGGGGACCATAAGGCGATGCGAAGCAGCGTTTCACCATGTAGAGCCTGCGTTTCAGAGGGGGAGGGGAGAGGGAAAGGGGAGAGGGGGGAGTGGAGTGGAGAGGGAGAGGAGGTGTGTGGAGTGGGCTTGCGCATGCGCAGTAAGGGTGGTCACGCCGTACACCACCACCACAACCACCACTGGATTGAACTCCACTATAAGATGCTTCACATCTAAATGTTGTACACCTCAAATGCTAACCAGTTTTCATCAGCAGGTCGAGAGGCTGTCGAATGCAGGCTACTCCGAGGTTACAATTGAAGCGATGACGGGATCCCTGCTCAAGAAAAAGAAACAGCCTTTTAGACAGTGTAAGGAGTGTGAAGAGAGGAAGCAAGTGGTTGTTGTGCCATACTTACATGGCATCTCACACAACCTTAAAGGTGGTGGCAAGAAACGCCGTCAAGCAATTTTTTTCTGCGCCATGCATTTTGGTCAGCATATATAAGCGTGTTGCACGGCATGGGGCAAGTAGGTCCAGGTGTAATACTGCGCATGTCAATAGATTCAGCACTTGTGACATGTGCATTGTCTACAGTATTCCCTTGACCTGTGGCAAAGAATATGTTGGGACGCGAGTACAGGCAGTAAAGAAAAACAACTGGATGGCATGAATCCGAACTCTCAACTGACTCATTATTCATTTTGCTTCACTCTCCTCGCCCTTCCCTTCATTGCGTGGTGAGGGAGTTGAGTAGGCGAGGTTAGAACCGGTTAGGGGAGGAGATCTGCTGCTCCTTCTTCGCCTGGCCTGTTCGCGGCCACCACTGCACTCTCCCCTTAGTGAGTTGCCGAACGGGGTTAGAGGTTCAAGTGAGTAGGTGCTCTTGATAGCCGTCCGCTGTGCGTAAGTTGAGTGGACACCTTGTTAGCTTGGGTTGGGTGTTGAAGGTGAGGGTCCTGGCAAGAATTCTCTTGGTGGAGACACCACTGCGTCTTCGCTGTCCATGTGTGCTTGCTTGATGTGGTCCAGTGACACAACCTCCTCACGACCGCATCTACCGATGGTGAAATGTTTGTCCCCGTAGTGGAGGACATTAAATGGCCCATTGTAGGGTGGCTGAAGAGGTCGCCAAACCACTGTCGTACGAACACATGGGGGCACGATGTGAGCTGTGGGTCGATGTGCACCACACGCAACCCTGGAGGCCATGGAGGTACCGCGTGAAGTTTGCTCATGACATTGCATAGGCGGAGTGTGTAGTTACTGCAAGCATTGGATACCTTCTCTGAGCCGTGCGTAAAGAACTCTCTTGACAGCCTGATTGTTGTGCCATAGAACAATTCAGCGCCGCTGCAGCCAATGTCCTCTTTTCAAGTGAACCTTATGCTGAAAAGGGCGAGCGGCAGGGCCTCCACCCAGTTGTGTTCCTGGGCAGCTGTGAGCGCGGCCATCAGCTGACAGTGAAAGTGCTCCACCATGCCATTGCTCATGGGGTGGTATGCCGTCGTACGTATGTGCGAAGTTCCCATGAGCTGACTGATAGCAGTGAAAAGGGAAAAGGGCAGATTCGAACTGTCGGCAACGGTTCGTTATTATCGTGGAGGGCACCCCAAAGCTGGCTACCCAGTGGTACAGGAAAGCACTTGCAACCGTCTTGGCAGTGATTTCCGCGATACCGATGGTCTCCACCCAGCGGGTGAATCTGTCCACACAGGTTAGCAGGTAAGTCTGTCAGTGGCAGGGTGGCAGTGGGGCCGACGATGTCCAGGTGGACATGCGAGAATCCGGTGTTGGGAGTGTTTCCAGTGCTGTCGAGGTGTGGCGATGTATCATGGAGTGCTGGCACGCTTCACATTCACGTGCACAGTGTCGCACGTCCTGATTAACACATAGCCAGACAAATCTTGCTGTCACCAGTCTTTGAGTGGTTCTAATCCCTGTATGAGACAGTCTGTGCAAGGACTGGAACACGTGGCGACGGAGGCTCGCAGCCACGAATGAGCGAGTTCTGGCGCTTGTGTCACGGAAAACCTTGTCCTGGGATCCGGGGATGGGGAACTACTTCAGATTCAGGGCAGTGGCCGCGGTCAACAGGTGCTTTAGCTTGTCGTCGCGTTGAGCTACTGCCAAAATGGAAAAGTCAACTTGCGGTGTAGGCATGATGGCGTTGATAGGATTTTGGGAGAGGGTGTCTGCTACCTTGTCGCCGCTTTTGACGTGGCATATGTCTGTTGTGAACTCTGATATATAGGACATTTGGCGCAGTTCCCGTGCTGTGTGCGCTCCACCGTCACAGCTTAGCGAGCGCAATGCATAAGTAAGCGGCTTGTGGTGAGTGAGGTCGAAAAACTCGACACCTTCCAGGAAATGGCGAAAATGTCGGGTGGCAGCATACAGTGCCTGCAGTTCTCTCCCGAAGGTACTATAGTGGCGCTCGGTGGTGGTTAGCTTCCTCGAGAAGAACGAAATTGGGTGCCAGACTTCGCCAACAAGTTGTTGTAAGATGGCCCCAACTGCTGTGTCGCAGGCATCCACTATTACCCACTGAGGGACGCCAGGCCTGGGGTATTCAAGGAGTGCGGCGTTTGCCAAGGCGTGCTTGACCTTGCGGAAGGCTTCCATTGACTCTTGAGACCTGGAGCAGTTTCTGTCTGAGCAGTTTTATGAAGTGGCCAGCATGTCGTGAAGAGGTTGGAGGACTTGGGCGCAGCAGGGGATAAAACGATGGTAGAAGTTTACCAGACCCAGAAATTCTTGAAGCTGGCGCTTTGCAGTCGGCTGAGGTAGAACTCCTGAGGCAGAGGTGACGTATCCCAGGAATGATAGCTGTGTTATGCCAAGCTCGCACTTGGCCATGTTCACGACCATCCCATGCTCCACTAAGCGTTGGAAGACGAGGCGCAGACGATGCATGTGCTCTTCTGGAGTGCTGTTTGTGACTAGCAAGTTGTCAAGATAGGCTTGTCAGATACCGAGGCCGCCTATAGCACCGTCCATGGACCGCTGGAATGTCTGACCCATGTTTCGGAGGCTGAACGGCATTCGAAAAAATTCGGAAAGTCCCAAGGGCCTTGCGATGGTGGTCTTCAGCACATCCTCCGGGGCAACGGGAATCTGAGGGTGTGCTCGCAATGGGTCGATCTTTGAGAAGATAGTGGCACCATGAAGTTTCGTCGTGACATTGTGTATGTGCGGTACCGGGCACCTGTCTGGTGTTGTAACCCGATTCAGCGCCCAGTAGTCCCCACATGGTTGCTAGTATATGGAGTGGAGATGCCCAGGCACTCAACGAGGGCCTGATGATCCCTAGTTTCAGCATGTGGTCAAATTTTTGTCGGGTGACTTTCAGTTTCTCCTGGCACAAACGGCAAGGCCGTGTGTGTATGGGCGGGCCCGCTGGTGGCGATGTGGTGGCATACCTCGTGCTTCACCACAGAGCTGGCTGGCGGCTGTCTCGTCAACTTGGGAAGCTCGTGCAGAATGTGAGCAAAACATTCTGTGCCGGATGGTCCGAGCAAAGTGGGACTCAGTGAACGGTGTTTCGAGGTGTTGCCCTGCCCATTCGCCTGTGACATGGGATCGTCGGTGCCTCTCTCAGACATTGACGAGAAGGCCAAAATGTCTAAGAAAGCCCACACCCAAAATGGTGCACTTCACTTCTGCAACAATGAAAATCCTTTGGAACGTTCTCTTCAAGCCTAAATTCAGTGGCAATGAGCGAAGTCCATAGGTGGCAATAGTTGTGTTGTCGACTGCCCGAACGGGGAATGCACTGGGGACACAGTGATCTGTTGGTCCAACAGGCAACACGCTCACCTCAGTGCCGGTGTCCACAAGGGACCACCGGCCACTGTCGCGGTTGGTGAGGAAAAACACTGATGGACGGCGTTCTGGGTTGTCTGGGACACTGGCCGCCCTCAACGCTGGTGACGGTCGTTTCCTGCACGATTGCAAGGACGGATGCATTTGCGAGCAGTGTTGCCGTGCTTCCTGTGGTGCCATCAGGTTCTCTGTTGTGCTGCAGAATGCCGGTGCTCTTCGGGTGTGCCCTGTATCGCTGTGACTGTATCGGCAAGGCAGAATATCTGCTCCCAGATGTCCTTCAGCTCGTTGGTAGGTGCGCGAGGGGGATGTCTTCCTGTAGCGTCGCAATGGATGGTGGAGCGACCGCCACCACCAAGTCCGTAAGCTCGACGAGCTGAGAAACGTCTTTGTCGGCAGCCGGGGCGAGGACTATGCGCACGTTGGTGGGAGGTCGCTGCTGGAAAAGCTCTCGAAGCAGTCTGTCAGCGTCGGTAGTAGTGGTGTCAGCCGTATGCAGTAGCTGTCTCAAGAGGCGCAATAATTGACTTGGGGTCCGGTCACCGAGCTCGACGGCGTGTAGTAGCTGTTGCAGTCCCTGAGGCTGTGACGACGTCAGATGTCTAATGAGCAGGTGCTTGAGTGTTGTGTACATGTTCTCTGCAGGTGGAGCGACCAGTAGATCGCGTATTTCGCTCGCTGTTGTCGCTGGGAGGCTAGCGAACCTCTTGTGATATTTTGTTCGGTTAACAGTAATGTGATGAGTGGAGAATTGGGACTCCACCTGCAAGAACCAAAGCTGTGGGTCCGCTGTCCAAAACGGCTGGAGTTTGATGTTGACGAGGGAAATGGCTGGTGTGTCAGTTGTGATCTGCATGGCATCGGTATGTTGAAATGGCGGTAAGCCTTGTCCGGGTCACCACTGTTGGGACGCGAGTACGTGCGCTAAAGAAAATCAACCGGACGGCGCAAATCCCAACTCTCAACTGACTCTTTGTTCTTTTCACTTTGCTCTTTTCGCCCTTCCCTTCCCAACGTGGTGAGGGAGTTGAGTAGGTGAAGGGAGAACCAGTTAGGAGAGGACTGCTGCACCTTCTTCGCCTGGCCTGTTTGTGGCCACCACAAATATATTGGACAGTCAGGCAGGTGTGTGACTGATTGGATGCGTGAGCATGCCAATTTACTCTGTATGGGCATGGGTGGAAATCTACCGATTCATTGCAAGGGTGGTTGTGCCTCTCTATTCAGCAACGTTTTGGTGGCTGGAAGAGCTAAAACACAGAAAGAGCGTGAAATTGTTGAATTGTTGCACATCTACAAACTTGGTCTTTATAAGTGTGTGAGCACACCATCTGTGTTTTTGACTGACAAAGGGCTCCAGTTTCTTGACCATTATTCTAGCATGTAGTGATAGGGCGCCTTTAGATGTGATTGCTGTTTCTACGCATTCTCATATCGGTTTCTTGTTTGGGTTTTCATCGAATTAAACTCGGTTGATAGTCCAGCATCCTTCCTGTTCCTGTCTCGGTTTCTTCTGCTTTCTTTCGGTGCTGCTGGCGTTCCCTTACCAAGAATGCGTAACTCTACATACCCTTTGGGCACCTTTAGTCCGCCCTTGGCCCTGATGTCGGCCTTGTTCTTCAATATGTTACCGAGGGGCTGTATCTTCACGCTTAACTGTGTTGGTTATTGCCAGCCCTTCAGAGAACGGCAGGTACTTCCATTTCACGGCAACCATTGCATGAACCAAGGGAATCACGGAGCAGTGAAGGGTGACACCGGCGACTGTGTGTGACCATGAGGAATCATGAGAGAAAGCACATAATGGCCAGCGGTTGTTTGTACACTCTCCATGCGGCACCCTCCTAGTCATTCTGCTCACTCTCCCAGATGCATCCGATGCAAAAAGTCTACTTCTTGGGGCGTTTCACACTGCCCAATGTTCCATGTATGCAGTGGTCTGGCAATTTTTGCTCCATGTGGCTGTAGCTATGCGTTGACGTTAAAGTATCGTTGTGTTTGAGAATAGTTTGATATAAAGGATTATTCAATTTATCCAAGTCCGAAATAGTACGGTTTGTCTGCACCGAGTTTGTTTTGCAAATATATTTGTCGTACTTCTTCTGATTGTCCTTCGAAAGATGTGTGCTGGGTGCTTTTGTTTAAATACTTCACAGCGTTCAGGATTTGTTAACAATTTCACTGGCTGCAGAGGGCCATGCGATTTTACTGAAGAAGCACGGCAACAGTTTTGCAGTATGTCAGTTCGATTGCACCAAAAGTTCACATTGTTAAATATGAATCCTTCCATTACTGCAAATTTCATAGATTGCAGAGTACTCAAAAGGACAGATTAATTAATAAACCCTGCATTTTATTAAGCACCCATGAACCAGGAGCGCAATAATTATGTTGTCACAACCCATGAATGGAATGCAATCGCCAGGCAGATTCCAAGTACTGATGTGCCGGTCCCCTGAAACGCCCCACAAACGCATGGACAATTAATAGGCCCCTTGGTGTGCCGGCAAACACCGGTTGTGATCCAAAGACCGATTTGGAGCCCATATTTAGTGAGCACAAAAAAATATATATATATTGTGAGTGTTTCTTATACACATTTTCATCTGCATGCAGTCGAACCTGAAAATAAAACAATATTCAAGTGCCATTGTTACATATAAGCAATAATTGTAACAAATGGGTTGACCTTGTTGGCAATTAACAGCTTTTACTTTTCACGGTGATACATACCTTATTTCATTCGTCTTCTGAACGTGGTTTCCATGTGCAAGTGGTGCTCACCTGCAATCGAGGCTGCACTGATGTATTTCCAGTGCTTTAGTGAAAAGGCAAAAAAACATGCAGACATGGAAATAAAAAGAACCAAATGACGGACATTATGAACCAGCATTGTTGCTGTCCCTTTTTCTTTATGTGTCTTCTTCCTTAAATGCTGAAAATGCATCAAAGTTAAGTATTCCAACTAGCCCAGCACACTGCTTTAGGCCCTGATGTAGTGTGAGTGCCTGCAGCCTCGAGCCGTTGCGATTCGTCCACTCAAATATGTCTGATAAAAAGACAGAACCATGGGACCTGGCTACACATTTGTTGTTTTGAACCAGCACAACCCACAAGACGGCTTTTAGTTGCCGTTCTCAGGCTAGCAGCATGACTAGGTGATTTCGTTGCACACTTGCCAATGTGACTGCCATCTATATTCAGCTAGACCACGAAAACAGGGACATGCTTTTACCATTTGTCTCTTTTGCCTATACAGTAAAAGCTCGTTAATTCGGATTTCTAGAGACCGGAAAAAATGTCCGAATTAACCGAATGTCCGAATTATCGAATGGTCGAAATAAACACAATAAATGCAAGAGTTTTTTTAACATACCTTTACTTTACAAAGTATTATCACGGATGCTTGTCTGTTTTTTAGCAGAAATTCGCGCGGACACAATTTTTCTGAGCCCTTCAAGGTGCTCAGCAGCTCGCATGCAGAATTTGCTCTTCATTTTTAACTTATGTACCAAGAGTACCTCTTTTCACATTGAACCTCTTCTTCACCTCTTGTTGGGAGAGCCCATTTTTCAGGGCACGCAAAATTTCTACTTTGGTGGTGAAGTCCTTGGCCTCGTACTTGGACCGCTTCGCCGGCGTTGCCATCGGCGGAAAGTGCGGTCACACGAGAACTCAGCACAAAAGCACCAGCAACAACCAAGCTAAAGGTGCCATACTGAATCGTTCTTCGATAAAATGGCGTTCAACAATGCAGCACACCAACGGGAACAAAGCAACAAAATCCAAACCCACATGTGAAGAGAAGGGTTCAACCAGTCTCAAGTCAAGCCAAGTTGATAATTGATATGCATGGGGATGCTGCGTTTGAGCTTCACTTTTGTTCCGAATTGTTCTTTCTTCATTTTCTAGCCTCGCCAGCGGCCCGAAAGTCACCAAATTATCTGATTTGTAGTCGAATCTGTCTGAAATAACGAGCACCCAGTCTCATAGAGTGATGCGTGTATTTACAGTATATTTATGTCTAATTAACCGATTTTCCGAATTAATGAGCTTTTACTGTAACACTGTCTTTCAGCGCACAACTGGCAACCTTGTTTAAAGATGTTCCCCTACTCCCCTTCTGGATGTTTCTTTCTTTGCGTCCAATGCTGATTCGTCTCCACCTCTTCCAACGAATACGTATCCTGACTCGCCCAGTGTCGCCAGTGTAATTGCATGAATACAGGAGGCAGACAAGATGGCAAGATTGTTTATGATGACAAGTTTGTGTGACAAGTTCCAGCCTGGTTCATTGGGCCATGCGCAATTCTGGAGCAGACTTTGGCTGCTAATTGTCGTGTGTGTGATGCAGGTTCTTCTTATTGTTGGTAATAACTCTCTGTGGCTGAGCATTCGAGAGTTTTAATAAGGACAAGGCCGTTTGTTTAACAGAAACCACACAAAACTTTTAATAAACAAATAAAGTGAAGAACTATCTATCTACATAAAATTAAACCTTTTACAAAAACGTCAATGCACACAATAAAACACTCCTAACGACAAGCAAAATGAAAGTTTAGAGACTCAAACTAAGCCCTACAGTTCATCGCGGACGAGCGGCGGAATAACTGGTGGTGAGTCTCACCATGTCGTTTATGCTGGCTGACGTTTGAGAAACTGGAACGCTGTGGTTCCCGCTTGTGGAGTGGACGCGGGCTGGCTGGCTGCGACGTGGAAAAGATGGCTACTGGGCGACCCCTTGAGATGCCCGGAGGAGCAGGCCCAGGCACTGGGGTGCACAGTTCGGGCCTGTAGCCCAACTGCTGCTGCTTGCCTGTCGGAACCGAAATCCGCAGGCCTTGAGGTAGCGTTCGAGTACCATGGTTAAGGTCTCCTCGCCCAGGAGCAAGGCAGCAGGAGGCCCCGGCCGGTTGAAGCCCTGGAGGCTCGGGTCCGCAACCCGACTGCCCGTCTTCAGCGCCCGGTCCGGAGACAACTTTCTGCTCGCCACATATCCTCGAACTCCCCCCGGAACCCTCTGAGGCCAGGCTTTTTCTGCCCTCGGGCACACTTGTCCACTCCTCATTGGAGACTGCTGGATCTCGGTGTTGGCAAGTGATTGGCCCCTGAGATGATCCGTGTTGTTTTCTTATTGGGCCACTTGTCCGTCGAACCCTTGCGCCTCGCGCCCTCGTGAATGTATTCGTCGTCGTTGTCTTCCATTCAGCACTGTTCTCGTCTCCGCGCGCGCACTCCTTGTCTTTCTTTTTATGACGCGCACTTTTCAAAGGTGCACAATTCGAACGCGCACTTCACTCATCACAGTGTGATACCACTTGTCGCCCCAACAGACCGCCATTACTGTACTCCCGCATGAAGCCTTTCGTGCAGTGTTCCTCATCCCCTTGACTTGCGATGACCAGGCCAGCCGCTTTCATGTAGGGGGAATCAGTGTGGGTGTTTCCCATCTTTCTCATCTCTATGTTATCATCATCATCATGCATTTGTCTGTGCATCATAGTCATAGTGTGTGTCATCACCACCGTGATGTGCATTGTGCCTGTTCAGTGCTGAGTCCTGGGGCCAAATAAATGTCTGCCCAACTAAAACATCATAATACTTTCAATGCGGGCAGTTACAAACATTTCATGTGCATGTGCACTTGTGTAGTTTGTGGTAGCCTCGATGCTCACCGGAGCCGAAGACTACCGCGGGTTCAGGCTTAGCGAGCCACAGGGCCGCGTCTACCGTCGCCTGCTTACGTTTAGCGCACCGCTCCGCACGCGCTCAGCTAGCAAAGGCGTTGAGCGCCGCGCAGCATAAACACAGTGTTCGAGATAACACACACACAAACACTTTATTTGCCTTCTGCGGCACCCCAACACACACACTGTACACGTCCGCTCCCGGGGCACGGGGAAGCAAAGGGCCTCCCGCGCGGACGATACACCAAGGGGTTCCGCGACGCACGTCGCAGCTCGCAATGGCGAGCTTTGACACGCCGCTCGGGAAAAGGTCCCTCGCGGCTATGCTGCGCACCCTCGCGATGACCACTGGGCCTGGTCGCGAGGGTTAGGGCAATCTCCGTACGCGTGGGCCTCCGGCAAGTGCGACTCGGCGTGGTACGACCGCGCGCGAGCACTAGGCACCGCTCTTTGGCTTCACGTACGAACCGGAGCTAACACTGAGGTAAGCACGCCTGCAAGGATGCCGAGGCACCCAGGCAGGCTACAGTCCAGCGATTCCCAAAGGGGACGTTGGACCGGAAAGAAATATGCGTGCTTACCCAGCGGCGTCCGGGGAGAGAGAGAGTTCGTCCCGGCCTGCACGCGCGTCTGTCCCGCCGAATTTCGCGGCTCTCAGACCGCGCGCAGCGCCACCACGAGTGTCGGCGCGTAGCGCAAGATGGCGCCACTCGCCGTCGCGGGAAAACGGGAGAGGGAAAGGATTCGAAATGCCCGCGCAGTGGCTTCGGGCTTTCGCGGGATTTAACGTCATCCCGGCAGCCCTCACCCTCCCGAGCACATCGGCAACATGGGCCAAGTGCTCTTCGAAGGTTTGTGAATAAATCACGATGTCGTCGAGGTAGCACATGCAGTATGACCACTTTGCTTCCCCGAGGACGCGGTCCATGAGTCTCTGAAAAGTCGCAGGAGCATTGCAAAGACCAAAGGGCATACGAGTAAACTCAAACAACCCTCTGTGGGAGGTGAACGCGGTCTTGCACCGGTCACGCTCATCCATCCGGACCTGTAGGTAACCTTTGGAGGCATCTAACGTGGTGAAGTACCGCGCAGTGCCGAGGTTTCCTACGATGGAGCTAATCGTGGGGAGCGGATAGGCATCATTACGAGTCACTCCGTTCAGACGGCGGTAGTCTACGCACAGGCGATGACTGCCGTCTTTCTTAGGCACCAACACAATTGGAGACGCCCAGGCGCTGGACGAACGGCGAACAATGCCAGCTGAAAGCATATCGTCCAGCAAGCCGTCAATAACCTGCCTCTTGGCCAGGCTGACGGGCCTGGGGTTACACTTCAAAGGAAGCGCGTCGCCAGTTTCGATCGCGTGGCTCACCAACTCAGTACAGCCAGGCTGATCGGTGAAGAGCTCGTCGTACTCGCGTAACAGTGCCGACAAACGAGCCTTCTGTGTATCATCCAAATGAGTCGCACAGGCGGTCAAAGGATGCGGAGCCTCTGCGTGTCGTGCCGCTCGATCCCGATGGGGATTTTGAGCCGACGAGCGCATAGCGCAGGGGCCTGCCCCCGAACTTTGCACGCGACACGGTTCCGACGCCTCTACTGCACAGGCAGTTGCATACGCCGGCGGGCTGATGAACGGCTTGAGCTGGGAAAAAGGTCCGTCGCGATAGCCGCCATTCGCAATGTCCACAACGATACCGGTTTTTAGGAGAAAGTCCCGACCGAGAATCACAGGAACACTGAGCCCTGGAAGATGAACGAAACGCGTGCGTCTCCTTCGATCTCCCCATGTGACAGTCAACCTTGCGGCGCCAGCCGACTGGGCCACGCCTTTCGCGAGGGTGAATGTCGTTCGGCTGTCCCGCAAGCGCACCGAGTGCTTCCGCAAGTGGGACAAAACCTGTTCGCCAAACAACGAAGCGCTCGCGCCCGTGTCTAGCAACGCCGAAAATTCGCGGCCGGCAATAATGACCGAAATAAACGGCGCGTGCGCACCAGCAAGACTGCTTGCCCGGTACGCGGAGGGGAGAAGCAAGGGTTCGGCCGCTCGTGCCTTCACGAACGACCCGCGCCCCCGTTTCCCTGCCTCACAGGAGGCCTAGATACGGGACACTCCCTCGCTATGTGCCCTCGCTCGCGGCAGCGGAAGCAGCGCATTCCGTCTCGGGAAAGGGAAGATGCGCCGTCGCGGCCCCTCTCCCGAGGAGGAGCAGCCTCTAGCGGCAGGGGTCGGTTCGCCTGTTGATCAAAGGATCTGTTATGACGAGTGTCACCCTCATCGATGCGCTGGGTCGGATAGCGTCCCTGCTCGCGCGCGTCGAGTTGCGGTGCAGCACAGGCTGCTGCGCGCCTCGCGTACGCGTAGGGATCTAGAGCGCGATCGCTCAGCTCCGAACTGTGCCCGCTTCTAGCGGGAGCCGCAAAGGCAGCTCCGGCGGGCTGTTGCCGTTGGGGAGAGGGCACGGCCCCTCCCCACGCGCAGCGCGGTTCAAGGGCCACGCTGGCTGGCGGTGGCGGGCGATAGGCGCGCGCGGCGAGAATGTCGCCTTGAATGCGCTTCGCCTCGGCGGCCAATTCCTCTAAATCTCGGAAGCGGCTGCCGCGCAGGTACGCCGAAAAGGTCGGATGCGCCTGCCTAATCACCCGTTCGACGCGTTCCTCGTTCGAAGCTCTGGGCTCAGCGATAGAGAAAAGGTCTTCCATCGCGCGTACGTACTCCTGAAGCGACTCATCAGGAGCTTGCGTGCGGAGCTCGAGCTCGCGCCGCATCCTACTCTCGTAGTCAGCGGGTAAGAATTCGCGCAAGAAGGCCGCGCGGAACTCATCGAGGGTTGCTGCTCGGTGGCCTGAAAGCCGATACCACCTCGCCGCCGTGTCAGTCAGTGCAGCCGGGACGACGCGTCCGAGCACCTCCTGATCATCCAAACCCAATGCTCTCTGATAACGTGACAGAGAGTCAAGGTAATCTCGGGCGCTGCGCAGATCACCGTATCCGCTGTAAGTTGGCACAGGCAATATAACAGCGGGGTGAGCGCGTTTCGGAACGGCCGAAAGCGTTTGTACAGCTCCCGAGAGCGCTTGGATCATTTGAGCGGCATTTTGCAGCAGCGTCTGTGCACCCGCTTCAAAGGAAGCTGTCGGTGCGTTAGCGGCGCGGTCGAGCGATGGGGAACTGTCTCCGAGCTCGATAAGGGGCGCGGCTTCAAAAGGGATACCGGCCGGCGTCGCGCCACTCTCGGGTAGCGCCTGTCGTTGTTCACAGCCGCCGCTTGGGGCAGCCTCTCGTGAAATGGCTAAGCCGCTTGCGGCTAGCGGTACAGACGCGCGCTCGAAGTGAGCTTGGCTGCTTGCTTGCATAGCAGCCAGCGGGCAAAAGTCGGTGACGGCTGAGGCCGCGTTTCCGACCTGCGCTCCGTAAGCTCCGTTGGGAGCCGATTGGGAGCGATGTGACATGGAACTGCCGTGCATTCCAAAGGGAGCAGTAGCGGTCCATTTTGCCCGTGTGCACTGTTCGGGTTGGGCAATGGCCCCGTTCCCACAACACGCTACATCTCCACTGGGAGCTGGTACATAGCGCCTCGCGTCATCCCCACTGGGGGTTGTGACAGGGGAGGGTGATGGATTCTGCCCGAAGGGGGCACTGGCCCTGTTCTCGAGCAAAGCGGTATCTGCTAAAAACGACAGCGGACAAAACTCACGCCTAGCAGACATAACGCGGGTAACACGGCGAGCCTGATACGCAAAGGCGTGCTGACTCGACTAAGTCTAATCAAAGGCTTAATGAGCTTTTGATACCGCGTTGGGCGCCAGTGTGGTAGCCTCGATGCTCACCGGAGCCGAAGACTACCGCGGGTTCAGGCTTAGCGAGCCACAGGGCCGCGTCTACCGTCGCCTGCTTACGTTTAGCGCACCGCTCCGCACGCGCTCAGCTAGCAAAGGCGTTGAGCGCCGCGCAGCATAAACACAGTGTTCGAGATAACACACACACAAACACTTTATTTGCCTTTTGCGGCACCCCAACACACACACTGTACACGTCCGCTCCCGGGGCACGGGGAAGCAAAGGGCCTCCCGCGCGGACGATACACCAAGGGGTTCCGCGAAGCACGTCGCAGCTCGCAATGGCGAGCTTTGACACGCCGCTCGGGAAAAGGTCCCTCGCGGCTATGCTGCGCACCCTCGCGATGACCACTGGGCCTGGTCGCGAGGGTTAGGGCAATCTCCGTACGTGTGGGCCTCCGGCAAGTGCGACTCGGCGTGGTACGACCGCGCGCGAGCACTAGGCACCGCTCTTTGGCTTCACGTACGAACCGGAGCTAACACTGAGGTAAACACGCCTGCAAGGATGCCGAGGCACCCAGGCAGGCAGTCCAGCGATTCCCAAAGGGGACGTTGGACCGGAAGGAAAATACGTGCTTACCCAGCAGCGTCCGAGGAGGAGAGAGGAGTTCGTCCCGGCCTGCACGCGCGTCTGTCCCGCCGAATTTCGCGGCTCTCAGACCGCGCGCAGCGCCACCACGAGTGTCGGCGCGTAGCGCAAGATGGCGCCACTCGCCGTCGCGGGGAAAACGGGAGAGGGAAAGGATTCGAAATGCCCGCGCAGTGGCTTCGGGCGCGCCTCGGATCCCCACAAGTTATATCACAGTAAAACACAGATAGGTTTAACAATAATGGGGAACAATCTAATGTATGGCACTTCAAATAGAAGCTCATGCGTTAGAGAGTATTGAAGAACACTGAATGTCCTTTCATATACCAGGTTTGTTTACAGTCTGTGGAAATTGCGCGAACAGTAAGACGAAGAAGAGGAGTAGTGGAGCTTGAGGGGTTGGACTGTTTGATGTATGCCATGTCTAGGACGGTATCGCATACCTGCCAACTCTCCCGAATTGTCCGGGAGACTCCCGAATTTGGACCTAATGTCCCGATTGTACGAATGTCATCTCGAATCTCCCGAAAAGTTGCCACCACAGCAGAGGCGGTTTTTTTTTTCTCTTCTTTTATTTAAAATCATGCGCGTACATCAGCCTTTCCTGCTGTGGCGGTGCTGCGGAAGGGCACTCGCCACCACACTTCTATTTCATTGTAACCATATCACAGAGTACCACTGAGTACATTCTAGGCACTGCGCATCTGGGCGAAGGCTGGCCGGCTGGCCGTGAGAAGCGCTCGCCACCGTACCGAAAGAAGGCGAGGGAAAAAGTACAGTCTCAACGGAAAAAGATTGCCAAAAGTGCACGGCGGCCGGAGCCGCGGCGCTGCACGAGCGCTCCGATAACGAGACGGCGAGACTGTCGAGCACATTCCATTTTCCAAAGGAGGGGTGGCCGACAGACCGGCGGTAAGTAAGCGGCCCCCATTGTGCTTTGCAATCTCGATATCGGCGTGCTTGGGAGAAACAGCGCCGCGTGTCGCAATCTTGCCGCTCCGGCCACCGTTCAGTTCATTTGCGGCAATCGTTTTCGTTGAGCCTAGCCAGAACTTTTGCATCTCCATCTTGGCCCCCGCATTTTGTACGCTACGTCGTCTGCCGTGGGGGTTGCGTGTTTCCAGAGTTCAGTTAGAAGGTCGATGACGGCGTCAAAATCAAAGTACTTGCAAGTGTTTCTGGGCTCGTACACAGCAGGGTTTCCGTGCTTTGTGACTTCTCATAAAGGTGACAAGTACGGATTCTGTACCACGTGCGCCTGTGAACTGCCTTGGTGCCTTCACAAGTAAAGAAGTTGGTTCAAGCAGCTCAAAACAAACATCCTTACCCCTTTCTGATGTCAGTCTCCAGGTCTCAGTAATTTCTGCTATGCAAAAAGAACCCCCCCCCCCCCGCTGCGGTCTCCCGAATTTTCATGCTGTGAGGTTGGCAGGTATGGTATCGCTCTGAGCAGCAATAAAGGCTGCAGAAGGATTTTTCCACAGCATAATCATGCACGTTGAATTACGTTGACTGCAGCGCTGGCCAAGGGTATGTCGTTACATGACTTCCAGCACATCACGGACTGCACTGACTGACCTTTGTCTCCACACTCTCATATTGGTTGCACTTGCATTCAAGATTCTTCTATACGAATCAAAATGTGCATATTTTGGCTCATTTTGATTTTATAAACTTTATTTCTTACATTTTTAGCATTTTCATCATTTTAAAGCTAAAATTTGCCTAAGCCCTGCAAGCCAAAGCCATAATTATAACTTTTTAGGCAGACAAACTTCCTCCGACAACACGTAATTTTCGGAAAGATGGCAAGGATGCTGTCGCACCTTCTGGTGGTGTAGCCATAATAGGTGACAAAAGTGTGGCATGTCAACATCTCAAGCTCCAAACGGCCCTGGAGGCAGTGGGTGTCCGAGCCATATTTCTTGATAAACTCATTACCATCTGTTCCTTGTACATACCACCACATTACCACCTTCACAAGCGCGATTCAGAATTGTTAATAGCGGAACTCCCAGAACCATTTTGGTTGTTGGAGATTACAATGCACACAGTGAGAATTGCCTGTGGGGCGATTCTTTCTGCGATGCGCAAGGTCGCCTTATTGAGCAACTTCTTTTTTCCTCTGGAGCATGTCTCCTGAACATGAAGGAGCCCACAAATTTTAACCTCGCTAAGAAAGCATACTCTGCCATAGATCTTAGTATTCATCGCCGACGCTTTTACCCTATGGAGTGTTTTTAAAGGGACCCTGAAACGGTTTTTTGAAGTTTTGTCAGCGTTTAGGCTAGAGCACCATCAAATCATTCGCACCACAAATTAAGCAACGCACCATGTACCAAGGCCGTTGCGGACAATTATATCGATACCCTCTTTCTCACCACTGCCTTGCCTCTGCAACTCATGAGAACACACTGGCATCGCTGGCGATGGCAGCGCTCTCATGAGCGCACTCGTCGGTTTGAGCTCACCGAGTCATGGCCTCCGATATTGCACACCGACAGGTTGCACACAATCTCAGAGGCCATGGCCCAGTGCACATGGCAGCACGCCGCCTGGCTACAGAGACGAAGCTCGCAGAGTGGTTGATATCTGCTCAGACAGGTGCCGCCACGCTACCAGCCGATCGTATTTTATTCTCCTGTACGGCGACAACCTGCAAAAGCATGCGGACGAACAAAAAGAACCCAAGAACGATCACCAGTAAGTGTAAACTCGGGCAATGTGGTTGTGTCTTCAGGGGTGAGTTATAGTCGCAGACACGTGGATCGTGGCTTTGACCGGATAGCGAGAGTGCGACACTCATTGCAGCAACGAGCTGAAGGGATTCCGCTTGCCAGATTCCTCACAAGCATTACACGATGTCGCAAGCTTTACAAGTCACCAATGCTAGTTATGTGGTACACAACAGAATAGGGCAATTCATTGTGTCCAAAAAAAGAAACCTCGAGATAAACACTCGCTCAGCTCATGTCAACACGGAGCACGTTGCAACACAGGCAGACGACGCTCGCTGCCCTCAGGAGCTTCAGTGACGTGGACTGGACATATCCAATCAGATCGGTCGCTGGGTGCTACGTATATTGGAACAATTCTACGTGTAAAAGGCGCAAGAAGTAGAAAACTTGTTCGGCTGAGCCGCTGCAATCTGTAGCGATTCACATGTTGAAAGTCTTTTAATAAATTACACAGTTGAGGTAGAGAGCTAAGTCGGTCCTCAAATGATTCTTAGGACTTGCTCTAGCGGTTCAGTGTGTTTATACAAAATCGTCAAACCGTTTCAGGGTCCCTTTAAAACTCGTATGGGAGTGACCACTTCCCAATAACCCTAAGTACGCTAAATCAAAATCAGTGTCCTCCACAAGTCTCTCGGTAGAGACTTGACTCAGCCATTTGGGAAGAGTACTGAGCTCTTACTCACGTGACATGGGCTGAGATGTCTTATCTAACCTTAGGTGATGTGATAAAGTATTTTACAGCTCCCATAATTTATACTGCCTCTAAATGTATTCCCGAAATGAGCAGCACAGGTTCCAAACGACGTGCTCTCTGGTGGAACGATGAATGCAAAACAAGGCGTGGCGGTTACTTCGGGACTCCCCGACAGCGGAGAATTTAGAGAATTTTAAACATGTAAAATCCCGAAGGAGGAGGACACTGGCAGGCTCGAAAAGAGAGTTGGCAGAATTTTTGTCTGGTATGAACTCGTATACCGGCGAAGGTAATACAGGTTTAATAAAGTAAGAGGGCGAGAAGCATACTCACTCCTTTTAGTTAACACCCTGGAGGACTTCCTAGGTGCACACTTTGAGCATGCGTCCAGCTTGTTGCACTACTGTGCAACTTTGCAGTAGTACAAAAGAATAATAGAAGGTCAGAAACTAGAAAGAAAAAGTGCAGAATACAAGGCCTACAATGAACCTTTCCACTCAGCTGAATTGCATGCGTCGCTAAACTGCTGCAACAAGTCTGCCCCAGGCTCCAACCATGTGTTATATGAAACGCTGAAGCACCTACCTCCCGAAACACAAAAAGCCCTCCTTTCCCTGTACAATGCCATATGGTTTTCAGGTGAGATCCCTGCTTCTGGGAAAGAGGCGATCGTTATTCCCATCCTGAAACAGCGAAAGGATCCATCTTCAGTTACGAGTTGCCTGTGTAAACTTTTAGAAAAAATGGTCGTCTGTCGGCTACCACATTTCCTAGAACAAAAAAGATTGCTTGACCCTGTGGGAATCGAGCACGCCCTTCCCTTTGGCGCCTCGTTCCCAGCTAGCGCGCGTGTTGGCCCCGTGCGGCTCGAGCGCCAAGAACCGCCGTTAATCGGCGGTATGGCGACCGCGGCGCAGCGCCAGGCCTCTTTGTCTGGTGCAAGCCATGCGTCAGCTTCCTGGCGCGCGGGCACGCGTCCGGGCATGCCTTGCCATGCTCACATGCTCACGCCACTAAGCTAGCTTACGTCACTGCGCAACGCCGTTCCTCATTGGCCGCCCAGTGACAACCCCCTTCCTCATTGAGCTCGCTTCTGTCTGGCGCGGGCCTTGCCCGCGGGAGATGCTCTCAGGCTAGCACGAGAGGTTGACGCGCTGCTCTAGCAGGCGGCTTCTCGTTCGTGTGCTCGACTGCTGCCCTTTGTGTGAGAGTCGTAGCGCCGCTGGCAAGCGTACTTGCTCAGTCTTGCGGAGTTCCCTATACGGCCTGCAAGCCCGTGAGTGTCGTACTGTGCTGCATCTTGGGTTAATAAACCGTTGTTGCTGTTACCCTGCCTCGTGCGTGGTTTCTGCGCTGTGTCGGAGAAAACGACGAACCCGGCCGCAGCGGCAGTGGAGAACGTCGTGTCCCTACACGGTCGCGCTCGTAGGTAAGCCTAGTGCAAACCTATCTCCACAACCCACATCATTGCGGTTTTCGAGAAGGTCGATCCACAACAGACCATCTATAGCATTGAGACAAACATTTGCGACGCTTTCATACAAAGCAGTTCTTGACATGGAAAAAGCGTATGATACTACATGGCAGTTTGGCATATTGAAGGACCTCTCAGAAATGTGTATACGTGGTGGAATGTTGAACGTAATAGCTGCCTGTCCACCCGAACATTCCGTGTTTGTGTTCTGTCACGTCCAGGAGACTGCACCACAGCCACAGGGTGGTGTGCTCAGTTGTACCATTTCTATTATATAAATGTATATATAAACATGTCTATTCAACTTATGTTGATGATGTACAGATTGGATTTATATTCTGTAATCTCGCAATATGCAAACGGTCTTAATAAGGTGTCGAAACGGGCCTACAAGAATGGTCTCAGCCTTAATCCACAAAAGAGCACTTGCGTCCTTTTTTCTAGGAAGAGAGGCCTGCACCTCGATCCAGATATTCGTCTGCAGGGTCAAGAACAGAGCACAAGTTCTTAGGTTTTATTCTAGACGTGCAACTATCCTTTGCACAACAGATAAAATACCTGAAGAACAGGTGCATGAAAAACTAAGAATATTCTGCAGGTTTTGTCGCATACATCATGGGGCAGTGATAGAAAATGCCTCACGAATCTACAAAAGTCTCATACTCACACGCCTAGGCTATGGGGCCATGGTTTATCAGTCTGCCCCCGAGCGCATTGAAGATGCTCGGCCCCATCCATCATCTAGGCATTCAATGCCTTTCTACGGGGGCCTTTCGGACAAGCCCCATAGAAAGCCTTTATGTGGAATCAAATGAATGGTCCTTGATTTTGCTACATTTCCTTGGTATATTTTCTAAATGTGAACATAAAGTGCTCTAAATGATTTATCCAGTCTCTTTCGTAACAGTCCTGCGTGCCCTACTCGCTACATGTATGACGTCTTGCCGAAGAAGAAATGGGAGTCCCATTCTTTGAACACCTCCTGATGGCTCCCCCGCTGTACAGCTGCTGCCATGGCAGTGATTGCTTATGGACTGGGATGTATCTTTTGTCGAGGTTACACACATCTATATGTACTTCCTGGAACTGCAGAACAAATACACTTGTCTGAATTTTTCACCAATGCTTCCAAGTCTCATGTGGATGTCTCCTACGCAGCGGTTGGTCCCTCTTTTTTCGATGCTGGTGTTTTCCACCCCAACTCAAGCATTTTCTCTGCATAAGCTTCTGCGATACTGGCGGCCGTTAAACGCATGAAACAATTAAAATTACACCACGCAGTTGTATACACGGATTCCTTAAGCATTGTAAAAGCTTCAAAAACACTCAAAATGCACAATAATCCTGTCATATTGCTGTTCTCTCTACTATGCACAGCTTATGCATTTACACAACATGGTGGTATGCTTGGTGCCAGGCCACCGTAATATCAAAGGAAATGTGTTGGCTGACCAGCTAGCTGCATCCATCCTCCAAAATGCCCGTTCCCCTTCTAACGAAACACTTATGGCTTACTGGCAGAGCTTATGGGACAGTGAAAACACGCACTAAACCACATGTTATTACACCAGTATCAAGGTCACACCGCACACGAGTAACACTTACCAGGCTAACAATAGGACACACACAGCACACATTCATACTTCTCTCCGGTGGTGATCCACCAAGTGCCGTGCTGCACGTCCTGATCCAGTGCAATGACTATTGGAAAAAAGCACTTTCTATCAATTTCCACTGCACCCTTTGATGTTCATCGCCAGGGAACCGTTTTTTAAACATCAATCATTGTTTGGGCTTTTGAAAGATGTGCGTAGTTTTCACGTCTATTCCCAGTCGATCCGTAGCACGACCTCTGAACAGAGGTTGCTGGTGGTGGATACATTAACAAGGCTCCTGCCTTGCGGCCCTTGGACTCAAGGGCGTTGATGAGGCATTCGTGCTAATGCCATATCCCCACCATAGTTTTATTAGCACGAGCATTTGCCATTCATTCTCACTACACACATTTCACGTCACCCTCATGATTTTAATACTTCACGCAGAATTCCAGGCCTTATACAGCCACTTGACACAATCATTGTTCACATCCGTGGCCATGAAAACCATGTCCGTTATCGTGTCCTGGCACTCTTTGGTCATTACTGGCCTTTTTGCCATTAAACAAATATATCATCATCATCATCAACGTGCTGCTCTTGTGAAGGCACAGGGCTCATGTGCCCGAGTTAGCCTGCAGTAAAATTTTGTTAATACGTATTACGTTTGTAAGTGTGCTAACGGTTAAATGCAGTTGAGACAAGACGAGTTGTTAATGACGTTGAGCCAACCACGCAAGCTATGCATGATGCCTTCGCCTTTTACAACAGTTATGGTCGGTCATCTGTGAGTGCACTGCTGGCGAGAGCTAATCTTCCACCAAACTGAAAGAAACTGAATCCGTTAATTAACAAGCACTGTAAGATAAGCATTAGCACATTATCCTTCTCCTTTCGGTATGCGACAAGGCAGCACCATAATCTTTCTCTTACACCTTTCAAAACACAGAATTGTTCATGTATTTGTTTTTTCTGAGGATAGTCGGGAATGGAACAACCTAACTAATGATGCTGTTCTACAGCCATCTCTTCAAATGTTTTGCCTCGTGAAGATTAATGCTGATGTTTTCTAAAGCTTGAATATGTGAGTTGGTTCTAGATATATCGTGTATATCTTGAATTGTATTTTGTCTCTATGGCTGATCATGTATTGTTGATATTGTTATATTGGCCTTTCTTTTTGTATTCTTAGAACTGTATTTTGCTTCCATATTTATGTTTATGCTTAGATTCATCTTTACCTTGATGATTGTAATTCCCCACGTTGGATTGCAGATCTGTAAATAAATAAATAAATGCAGACATGATTTGAATTGGGTGTCAGTGTGGTGACCTCTTTAGTGGCAAGCATGGGAAGCACACAAGCGTGATATATGCTGACAACCACCTAGCCCCAGTAAGCGTCTTCAGCCATCTGCTCGGTTAGCACTATTGGCATGGTGCTATTGGCAATGCTGTAAGCATGTTGCGTGCATTTAAAGTTGAACCCTTCATACGAGACACTGATGTAAGAGGGTTGATCTGAAGATGAGAACGGGGTACCTGCTTATAAGGCAACTCGTATAAGGGACTTCTCCATGGTTTGTGATGCTATCGGTGCTGCCTACATCAAGTGCATCGTGGTTACAAGGAGTGCACGTCGCTAGCAGTAATGAAAGCAGCTTCCCATTGCCACATGCACCAGGATCTTCTAAGCATTTGTATCAACTGAATCACAGGTTCGTACAAATTCACCACACCTTGTAGGTTGCCACAGAAACATTGGTCAGTTTTGCTGGTCTTTTTTGCTGAAGCTAAAGTATGAGTGTGCTGATGTCAGATGGCTTGTACATTTCTTGTTCTTTTCAAAAGTAGGCTTCTTGATTAGCTGCTCCAAAAGCAACATTTTTTTCACCATAAATTACTCAAATTTTATTTAGGCTGTTGCACCTCTGCTATTCGGTTAACACAGCTGTTAAGTAAATTCCTGCGATTGCCGAACATCTTGAAACACCATGGTGTACTGACCATAAAACTAAAGTCGCCCAGTGCAAAGTATGAAAAAAGGAGAAAGGTAGCCCTCCTTTCCAACCTTTTTGATGTGTGTGCCTAAGTGACCATTGTCTTATGGCCAGTACACGAATGAGCTGACTATTCGGAGCTGTCTTTTTGCCACCTTTACTTTCTTTACATGCGATAAGATACTGCAATACGCTTGAAACAGTCAGTTAACGTCCCTACAACCTGCCTGGCTGCATCATTATCTGTTGGTTTTTCATTAAGTTGTGTCAGACAAAAGAAATGAGCCCTCAAAATTATCTTCCTCATTTAGTGCAAGTACTTTTGAAAACACATCTGCCATACAGCTGGCTTTACGTATTCAGAAAAAAAAGGGGTCATGATTCATATTTTGCGCTACTGCGTGAATAGTCCGACCAAATAGCCATCAGTTGGATTTTTTTAACAATGTTTTGGTCAGGCTGTTATGTTTCCTATTTACCTTGTCGTGAGATACTTGTGGGTGCTTTTGTAGCAGAGTGTTATGCTCGAGCTGTGCCGTGTGTTTTGTTCACTCCCAGAACACGTGCGCCGATTGTTCGGCATGGGATGCAGTAATAATCTGATGGAAGGAAAGAGAGAAATTTTTGACGAGAATATTCTTGCGGGGCGAACCCAGATTTGAAGGCGAGTGTCTCAACCACTGAGCTATCCGGTTACGCTAGTAGAACTTAGCATAGCCTTGTATGAGAAACATGCAGGTGGCGCGACAGCCCACTGCCAGTGCCACGAGCGCCGTGTCAGTTTCCACTCGCGTGTTGCAATTGTCTCTCTGCCTGCTATGCCAGTGTTGTATGTAAGCGCGTGCGCGAAAACGGCAGGTTTGATAAGACGGGTAGGCTTTCAGAAGTTTTTCCCTGCCACGACAGTCTAGTGGTTACGGTGCTCGACTGCTGACCCTGAGGTTGCGGGATCGTATCCCGGCCGTGGCAGCTGCATTTTCGATGGCAGCGAAAATGCATGAGGCCCATGTTCTTAGCTTTAAGTGCACATTAAAGAACCCCAGGTGGTCGAAATTTCCAGAGCCCTCCACTACTGCGTCCCTCATAATCATATCATGATTTTGTGGTGTTAAAACCCAACAATTATTATTATTTCAGAAAGTTAACAGTGCAGGATTATTTGGTGCCTTAACTCTTTCCTTACCACAGAAAACAGCCCATTTTGATATCTGTTCGCATAATATTTTTTTTAAACAAAAACTGTTATGTGTATAATAGATAGTTATATATCAAAATGCAGCTCAGTGATGTGTCTTTCAGATGTAGTAAAATTCAAAGCGAAAAGTTTCACATTTTTTTCATATTTTATTTCTAGAATATGAGCACAATGAAGGAAAACGTACAAGCGACGATATAAAATTGCTGTTAGACTTCACAACATTTACACTAAAACAAAACTGAAATATACAAATGGTAGTCCGTATTCTCAGGTACAATTGCTCCAAATTTGAACAGTCTAGGTGAATAACTGTATTTTTGGTGGGCTCCGATCTTAGCGCCCATGACGCATGTGCCACTCCGAGAAGCAGTTGCGTGTGGTAGTGAAGCAAAGATGCGCTTCGCAGGCGCTGCAAAAAACATTTGTCTTCACTTCTTTTCTGGTGTTTTCGTAGCACAACTTGCAGTTCCTTTGGCTGTCAACCTTTTCGGGCTTGTGTCGAATCCAGTTGGGTGGCACATAAGAAACTCTTACTGGTTGGTCATCATTGAGGTTCAAAATTTCCTTGAGGAGCATCTCTCGGAAAGAAAGTTGGTCGAATCGGGCACTCAAATTTAGTTCAGGAATATCGGGATGCTGCTTGCGATGCTCTTGGAAAAGAATAAAGCTATTTACTCAGGCTATGTCAATAAAATGGAAGAAAAGAGTCTTCCACCATCTGACGCATTTCCGAAGGACATTGTATGTGCCAATAATCCGGTCGGACTTGTCCACCCCCAGCATTCCCGCATTGTAGTCATGAACCAACAAGGGCTTTTTGATTGTTTTCTCGGTCCATTTGTTGGCCACTTTCTGACGTCGCTTTGCAGAGACATGCTCATTCGCTGTGTGAATTGTGCTCATGAGACTCACAGCCTTTCGATCCATCCACTGGAGAAACAAAACGTTTCCCTCCCTCACCCAACGTATGTCCCCCCGCTGAGCCTTTTTTTCCCATTTCGTTTCTCTCAGATCGCCAGGGAAGCCTCGACGATCTTTCCTTGTCGTTCCACATGCCAGCGTTTTGCATTGCAGGAGATGTTCGAAAAGGTGCTTAGAGGTATAAAAATTGTCCATGTAAATTTTGTATCCCTGATCTAAATATTTTCACAAAGTTTACTGACCACATCAAAAGCCAGTCCGTGTGGTCCTGGCGTCTCCCTCTTACCTGTGTAAACAAAAAACTGCAATGTGTACCCAGTTTCAGATTCAGCTAAAACCCACAATTTGTAACCCCACTTTGTCACCTTATCACGAATATATTGCCTGTTTCCGATCTAGCTTTAGATTTCACCATCCGTTCATCTACTGCAATGGCATCCCGTGGTTGGAAAAATCGTGCTGATGTGTCATTGATGTGCTGAAGCAGCGGCCACACCTTCCTCAGTTTGCCGGCTGATGCGTACTCTGATCCTCAGGGTCAGTGACATGCAAGAAAGCGAGTAGAGAAAGAAAACGCTGCTCATGATTTTCGCTGGAAGGAGACCACCGTACACCGGCCCAGTGTTCCAGTATAGATGCAGCCGTGGCACTTGTACTATACCCATGTAAATGAGCAGTGCGATGAATCGCAACATTTCCGGGGCCGTGACCTCAAGCCAAGAGCCATCTGATTCTGCGTAGCTGGGTCTCTCGAAAATCTTCATCCAGGCATACTTGTTGTGTGCACAGATTGTTGAGATCATGTCAGCAGTGAAAAACATCATGAACACGTCGAGTGCGCGGATGAAACTCCGCGTCTCGCTCCGGCGCGTCACCTCCAGGTGTACCCCAGGTGGTCGTTTCGGTGAAAACTTCACTCGGCACGGTGCATTGGGCAAAATATCACCTCCGTACATAGTTGACACCCTAATAAGAAAACGTAAAGAGGTGTTGTCACTTCACTTTTTTGAAGTTTCTTCTTCGGCGGAGCGCGACGCGCCTTCGGAGCCATGTTGCGAAACTAGACGCAACCTCCTTCGCTGCCTTTTTTTTTTTGCGGGCGCTCTCGTGGCGATAGACCGAAACAAAAAAACAGAAAAATGCGCAGTAGTTCTTCTATTACTGGCCAGATGGCGCTAGGTGTCCGTGAAAGTGGAGTTTTATTTTTGGCGGGGCATTCAAAACCATCGATCCATAGTGATCGATGCTCTATGGGACGGTAAGGAAAGAGTTAAATGAAGAGAAAGGACATAAATTGTACTGACTCAATAGTGTTTTTGATGTGATAGTGTGACAAATTGTTTTGAAAAGGTGATACATACAGCAGGCCAGGCTGGCCTGCAAAACCTGGAAGCATACGCTGCCACCATCGATGCTTGTATGCATTCTTGTCTCATTTTGCCTGCTGATGTGTCCGACATGTGCTTTTCAAAGCATTAGACAACCAGTGCGATGGGTGCGAGAGTTAAGCGTGGTGATTGTTGCACCTGTTGCATTAATCATGGAGCAGTTGCATCAAGTTTTCTGTGCTGTAGTTCAGCTCCACTTGTAGACGTTGTTCCGGCTGCATGGGTGCTTGGGTCACGTGCCAGCCTTGCATCTTAGCCATCACGCAGCACTATAGAACGGGTGGCGTGGCCTCGCTTGCACGTGCAGTGCAATTACTAAATATAAAAACGTTTAATGAATTACTCTTTGACGAGGCAGGTGAGAAAACGCAAGAAAGGACGATGCCGGTGACGACACCACCTTGAAGTTCCCACGCCAGTTGTTGTGACGTAGATTTTGGCGGCGTCTGCTAGGGTCCACATGGTTCTTAATCGGTAGGAATGAAGGTCTTCAGAGACTAAGGTGCTGCAGTAGTCATTCACAAGCACAGTAAAAGGCGCCCTGATGTCTACCTGTGTGCCAGCATCAGACCGACTGTCACAGTGCCAGACTGCACTTGAAAATGATACGGACATACAAGCGCTATGGGAGGGGACATAGACAAGAGGCACACAGGACAGGCGCTCAACTTTCAACTGGTTTATTGAGCAGACATGTAAAATTTATACAAGCAACGGCAAGGCGATAACAATTGTGATTCATCCACCCGATAACAAAAGTGCCAAGACCTCACCAAAAACCGCGTCATGGCATGCACCATGCCGAATCAAGTTCCTACCGCTCAAAGGCGTTAGAAAACGTCCGATATTGAAGACCGCGACACACTTGCATTTAAAAAATATATACCATGAACCAAAAATATATCATGTATGAACCAACTTGCCCAAACAAGTCTTGCTAATGCACTTGAAAACATCGTCGATTGCTTGAACAGTGTGTAAGCACGTCTCTTTCTCAGCAAAATAAATAGTTGTGTGAATTGGTTTGATTCATGATATGAAATGGTCAATTACAATGGCACCTACGTCGCATCAGTACTTGTAGCTGCATCTCATTGGGTCTGTACATTAAGCTTCGGGCAAGCTTGTGTGTTGGCACGTGCCACAAGCCGTCGGTACATACATAAGATTTTCCCACATGTTCTTCCTCTACTCTTCGTAGCAGAGCTATTCGTGGGATTGTGATGGGCAATGGTAATTATGATTGCAGGAACAAGCTGCATCTATCAACCAGTGACAACTACAGTTTTGTTGGTCATCATGTTGTGGTGACGCATTTTCAGTGCTTACAGTCGGCTTTCTCTCTAGATGATGTCTTGGTACAGGCGTGAGCTAATCAGTGTGCAGCTGGTCAGCCATTGTATCACTACATCACTTCTCAAACATTTCGACTAGGCTTGTGCGAATATTCGAGCACTTCGAATCAGGCCAGGAATTTTTTTTGGGGGGGGGGGGGGGGCACCCCCCCCCCGGGCTACGGGCCTGCTTTGAATATTCGAATGAATATTACAGTATTCGAATTTGCATCGATCCGACTTTAAATTCTTGAAAGTTTCTAAGTATTCGAAATGGACGAATAGGTGTATATTAGTCCTCATGCAACCCTGCTGTAAAGGTGATTTCATTGCAGTGGAGGGGTGCTAGACCGTGAATACACCTTTCCAGGAAAAGTTCACACTGTCGCGAAGCCCCACTTCAATGTTAAATGAACATATTACCTTAACATCGATTCATCATTTTTTAAGTTTAAAAGCTTGTTATACCACCTTATATGCTCTAAGTATAGTAAATTTTAAAACGTAACTTTTACATGTTATCTCTTGCATTCTCTCGAAAGTCACAACCTGCTACTATTCAAAGTTGCTTCCACTTCCCTTGAACCAAAAAAAAGACATTTGCGCACGCCTTGTTTCAAGTTTAAAAAAATATTATGCTGCTAGTGGTCATGACAGACAAGCTCATTTTTCTTTATAATATGTGATATATGCTATTCGAATTCGATTCAAATTTATTCGACCATCTTAAAAGCGAGCGAATGCGAGCCAGTTGAGCCATGGATTATTCGACCAAATCACTATTCTGTTCGAATTTGCTTCGAACCTAAAGTTTACTATTGCACAAGGCTAGTTTCGACTGAGAGTAATGTTGAGAGTTGGAATTTAGGACGTAAACACATAAATGTGCGTGCCTCCATTCGTGCCACACTGAACTGTCAGTGTTGATGCAGCTAGCCAGCTGAAAAATGATTGTATGCTTGCAAGATAGCCATGGCGCGTTTTGACTGGCAAGCATAGCCATTGAGATTTGAGGGCACAGTCGCATGTAATGATAATGGTAGTAGACACGAAAAAAAGATCGAGTATTTGGGGAGTATTTCTGCACACAATAATCGTCATCTGGTTGCTCGCATTCCTTTCTTGAAACCCGGCTCTTGCCACTTGCCTATCATGAATGCTATGTCACGCTGATAATGCGTGTGCGTTCGTGACCGGAAAGAATGCAAGGAAAGTACGCGAGGCGGATGACGATTATAGGTTGTGTGGCAGAAATACTCCCCAAATAATCTGTAGGTAACAGAGGATGGTGGTGATGCATGCAGCTGTCACTTGGCGGGGAGAAGGACCACCACTGTGAGAGCAGGCCATAGTTCAAATTATCCATGGCACTTGAATTCGTGAGCATAAATCTGTGCCACTTTGTTGGAATTACTATTCAAATTAATGAGGTGTGAATTACTAATTAACTTGCTGGTATGACTAGACAGTGTAATGTTCTCAGCTCACCAGTGCCCTAGCTTATTCTTCGAATGTGTTGCGTCTGCATAAAAGGAACACAGCAATGATGTATGCGTGTAGGAATGACCCTGGCCGAGGCGATCAACACTGGGTTGCCAGCTGACCGTTGTGACACCTACAACAGGAACACAATTTGCACGGCGCGGGTATGTGCGCAACAGCAGTGCGGTCTCCCTGTCATCAAGGCCGGCTCTGATCTCTCGGCCAGGAACGCCAGGTGGCATTGTTGGGGGGACATGATTTGGTGGCAGTCACATTGGGGACACATTTATGAGGCTTGGCACAGGACTCGCACTGTGCCATACTCTTCATTTAGTGGCACAAAAGCTGTCTATGTGTACCTCGCTGAGGTTCCAAATCTCACAAATATGTCTCTACATTTCATTGAAGAGATTTGGACTGGCACATAATTAATGTGTAGTAATTCCTGTAATTACACTCTGATATCTCAGTATATGCATTGAATTAGTCTTTTGTTGCTGTGCTGTATAGTCTGTAAGGCCTTAATGTATTTCTACATACTTGTTTCAAAAATTCTGGGCCATTGTACACTCGAACCTCTCTATAACCGAGGGAAAGGCGACAGTGCTTTGGTATACTCATTAATTTGGTACGGTCGTTATTTGTCCTTTACTGCAATATACACACTTTGCAAAACATGCAGATATGTCATTTTGGCTTATAATGCTGTATAGTAATGCATGTGATGATACTTTATTAAAGCAGCAAGCCCTGCCACGGTGGTCTAGTGGTAATGGCGCTTGACTGCTGACCCGAAGGTCGTGGGATCGAATCCCGGCTGCGGCAGCTGCATTTTTGATGGTGGCGAAAATGTTTGAGGCCCGTGTAGTTAGATTTAGGTGCACGTTAAAGAACCCCAGGTGGTCAAAATTTCCGGAGCCCTCCACTACGGCGTCTTTAATAATCATATCGTGGTTTTGGGACGTTAAACCACAGATATTAATTAGCGCTAGCTGTTGGGCCAGTTGGTGCATTATGAACTTGAAAATGGGGTACCAGCGAAAACACAGAAAACGTACACAAGAAGGCGTTACACACGGACGAACACTGGTACTTTCGACAAGTACTTCAACTGGTACTTTCAACCACTAGCATGTGGCAAAGTTTATATTGGGCAAACGGGAAGGTGTATAAATAAGCAGTTGCAAGAACGTAATACATCCTTGAGTGGGTACTTGGGAAGCAATCTGGCTGTTCATTGCCGCAGTTGCATGAAATGCAAATCCAGTAAGCCGATGTTCGATCGCACGACCATTTTGGGTAGGGGAAAGACAAGATATTCGCGGGAGATTTTAGAAGCATTTCATATTGTGAATCCTAAAGATAATTGTGTCAGCGATACGTCCTTGTCTCTGACGTCGAAAGAGCATGCCTACTTAGCGTAAAAATAAGTTTGAAGTGTCATGTGTCGTGGGAAGTGACGGCAATGCGCATGCGTGAGAAGCCTTGTGCGGCAATGCAATTTCCAATAAAGCACAGTTGAAAGTCCAGCGTTCGTCTGTGTGTAACACCTTCTTCTTGTGTACGTGTTTTCTGGGTTTTCGCTGGTACCCCATTTTCAACCCCAGATATTATTATTATTAAAGCAGCAAAAGAATCTATGCAGTGATTCCACTCCTGTGCCAACTACGCCCAAGTGTGCCAAATTACATTTACAGTGCCATCCTGATAATATAGACGAAAATTGCGCCAAACTGCACCAGGGTCTCAGGTTTGGGGACGTCTCACCAGCCATCACACCACCGGCGTATCAAAACATGTGCAGCTTGTGGTAGCCTCGATGCTCACCGGAGTCGAAGACCACCGTGGGTTCAGGCTTAGCGAGCCACAAGGCCGCGTCTACCGTCGCCTGCTTACGTTTAGTGCACCGCTCGGCGCGTGCTCAGCTAGCAAAGGCGTTGAGCGCCGTGCGGCATAAACACAGTGTTCGAAATAACACACACACAAACCTTTATTTGCCTTCGGCGGCACCCCAACACACAGTACAACGTGTGTTCCCGGGGCACGGGGAAGCAATGGGCTTCTCACGCGGACGATACACCAAGGGGACCGCGCGGACGTCGCAGCTGGCAATGGCGAGCTTTGACATGCTGCTCGGGAAAAGGGTCCCTCGCGGCTATGCTGCACACTCTCGTGATGACCACTGGGCCTGGTCGCAAGAGCTAGGGCTATCTCCGTACGCGTGGGCCTCCGGCAAGTGCGGCTCGGCTGGTACGACCGCGCACGAGCACTAGGCACCGCTCTTTGGCTTCGTACGAACAGGAGCTAACACTGAGCTAAACACACCTGGAAGGATGCCGAGGTACCCAGGCAGGCTACAATCTGGTGATTCTCAAAGGGGACGTCGGACCAGAAGGAAACGCGTGCTTACCCAGCGGCGTCCGAGGAGAGAGAGCGTCCGTCCCGGCGTGCACGTGCGTCAGTCACGCCGAATCTCGCGGCTCTGAGACTGCGTGCAGCGCCACCACGAGAGCTGGCGCGTAGCGCAAGATGGCGCCACTTGCCATCACGGGAGAGGGAAAGGATTCGCAGAACGGCGAAATGCCTGCGCAGTGGCTTCGCGCGCGCCTCGGATCGCCACATTTTCCTCTCTTTAAATTACCCTATACCGGTCGGCAAAGGCAGCCTGTTGTCGCCCATGCATGCAAAGGCATTATGCAATGAGCAACAGCTAACCTCAGCCCAGGCCCACAACTGCTACGAATTACGTACTCTACAAATAAAAAAAAGGGGGGGGGAATAACAACACAATACGCTCAAAATATAGAAAAAAAAATTATTATTATTCAGCAGAGGGGGGGGGGGGGACTAAAGTTCGAGGAGCTGGTCGACGTCCATTGTCCCCACGCCGCCTCCGACTTCCGCGGTTGGAGACCTGCTGCTGGTTGGCGGTGAGGACGTCGGCGGTCCGGTTAATAGCACCGCAAACTGGGGATCTTCCCACAGTCGACGTCGGCATATAGCTGCGAGGTCTGCGTCAGAGCGCTGGCCGAGCGGGGCCGGCGGTCCGCGCCACGTGCAGGTCTCCGTTGTAGTGGCTCCTGAAGTGCACCGCCACGCCGCATGTGGCACAGAATGCTACGCCGGCTGGTAACGGCAGCTGGGCCCCCCGGCCGCCACATCGACTTCCGAGACTGTGCAGCCGCGGAACGGCCACGGACACGGTGCAGGGCAGGCCGCGCACACCCTCTTTGCGCCTTCCATGGTGCGTCGCTGAAGAAGAAACGCCACCTCCTGTCCCCGCTGTGTCCATGGCACGCTGCTCCCGATGCCTGGGTCGTGGCGGCGCCGAGGCTGCTGGCCCAGGCGGCTGTGGTACTCGCTTGGCGGCCTCTTCGACCCTTGCCGGCAGGCCGCTGGTTCCGCCGCGGTGGGTTTTCTGGGTGCCATGTTGCTTAATCGTCATACACGCCGAGAAGGGATGCGGCGCACCAGAGGTCTCTCACCGTAGCCACCTCCCTCTTTCCGCATTAACCCAACACCACACACGCCCACTCATTGGCTGTCAATCAGGCTCCTCCCCACGCCACGAGAGAGGCGGCACAACTCTCTCCACTCGCTCGCACAAGCACTCGTGACCCCCCCCCTCCGCAGGCAAAAAACAGAGACGGAAAAGAAAGGAAGAAAAAAAAGGTCGCTCGAGATTCCCCAACAAGTGAAAAAAAATCGCAGCATATCTACGGAGTGAATGATGATGAGTGGGCGAAGCTGTGGAGGTTCATCGGTAAACCGTGAATCTTCCGTGAATTCTGCCCAGTATCATCACCGACGTGAGATCGGGCGCGTTTATACTAAAGGTTCGATGAGTTATGACGACTTGCAGCTCACTTTAATTTTACATGTACGCTGTGAATTTTCATTGTTTAGAAAACCATTGCTTTAGAAAACATCTGGCGTCTTTCGTTAAGCAGCTGGCGTCTTTCTCGTTTTGCTTTAGAAACACTGGCGTCTTCGTTTTGCTTTTAGAAAACATCTGGTCTTTCGTTGGTTTATTTTCATCAATCAACGGCGTTTTGAAAAAAATTTTATTGTTTATCACGCACCGAGGAAAATCTCACCAAGCACTACCTTGGAGGTAAACAATGGCTGCTAATGGGAATGAGAGACAGAAGAAGTCGGCTTTTAGCTAACACTTACACTTCTACTTCTACTAACGTTTCCTACTGGAACATGCCAATGGCTGCTAATGGGGAATGAGAGACAGACGAATTCGGCTTTTAGTTAACGCGCACGCTGCGAATTTTTTATTGTTCAACAACGCACAGGAAAAATCTCCCACCGGCACCACCTTGGAGGTCAAGATCTGGTACTAGCGTTACGACTGGTTACGCACTACGACTACGACAACTACGAGGGACGAACAGGTGCCGCCTTAAGGAGCTTCGCCCCTAAAAAACATCAAGAAAACACGAACACTCAAACAAACAAAAGCAGCAGAAAACTGGGCGTAGGCTGACTTCTTTGCGAGCGCTGGCTGTAAAGAAGCTAGCCTTCTGAGGTTAGACAGTAAGGTGAGGGCCTGCGGTTGCGCAAATAAGTCCGCCATCCAGCGCGAAATCACTAAGGTGACCGCTTCCTCAGATTATACCGGTGCGTGGTCCGAATGCGGTCCACCGTCCCGGGTGTGCCCCGTTGCTTGCACGCAGTGCCACTGAGCGCTGGCGGGAGCTCGTCAGACCTCGACGCAAAGGCTTTCAGGTCTGCGATGTGGGCACGGCTGAGTTTTCCCGAAAGGGGATCTTTCAGCAAGTACGCGAGCGGAGTTCAAGCTTTCTCTACTTGGTACGGACCAAGCCACTTAGGAGTGAGCGAGGCTGAGAACCCTTGCTCGCGTTGCTAAGAGCGTGGTTGTGCTTCAGGACAAGATCACCTACCTTAAATGAAAGATGGCGATGTTTCCGGTCATACTGGGCCTTCTGCGCAGCCCTGGCCGATGCCAAACTCTGCCTTGCTCTACTGAGAGCTCGACAAAGCCTGTCCCGAAGCTTTGATGCGTAAGCAGAACATTCTGCTGGTGCTTCCTCGTCTACGAGCTGGCATTGCGTGACACTGGTCACCGGATTTGCCAACTCCCTTCCGAAGTTGAGGAAAACGGGAGAGAAACCAGTAGAGCGACTGTCGGAGGTTCGGATTGCGAACGCGAGCTCACTCAGATGGTCTGCCCAGTTTTTGACTTTCGGCAAAGGCCGCCAACATCGGTTTGAGCTTACGATTGGTTCGCTCCGTCAAATTGGACTGGGGATGGTAGGGCGAAGTGGTGCAGTGATTAATTCCTAGGGAACGGCACGTACAGTAGAACCCGCTGTTACGTTCCTCACTGCTGCGTTTTCCGGCTGTTACGTCGTTTTCCGCCGGTCCCGGCATAGCTCCCATAGGATACAATGTATTGGGAACCCCGCTGTTACGTCATAACTGTCGGACCGTTCCCGTATGATACGTTGCGAAGTGCGCCCGGAGCCGACCGAGTGACTACCAAAGAGAGCGGCCATGGTGCATTTTCACGCAGCTTGGCCTCGTTTGACCGTAATATTAGCCGCATGAGAGGGGCAAGCAACAGAATCTTTCAATTGATGCAAACAAAAGCATGGCCTTCGAGATTTGAATTGCAAAGATGGCGTCTATGACGTAACTGCTCGCGAAAGCAAGGCCTTCGAGATTGGCATTTACTATTGGCAAAAGCATAGCCTCTGAGATTTGCATTGCACAAACATGGCGTGTATGACGTAATTGCTTGCGAAAGCAAGGCCTTCGAGATTGGCATTCACTTCTGCCATCGCGTTGGCGTAGACTCATCATCGTTATTTGTCGGAGAACGGGAGGAGTTCGAGCTGGTTGGAGCTCGCATGGTCGTGCGTGCGGTTCGCGGTCGGACTCGCCGCGCCAGTCGTGATTGCGTGTGCTTAGTTCTTTCATGCCTACAGCTGTTGGTGTTAAAAAAATCACATACGTTGATTACATTTCTGTGGATGAGGCCGTCCTAAGCTCCGCGTTTCTATCCATCGACTAGATCGCGGCTGAGCGCGCCAATTTTCGAGCTGCTCGTAAGAATTGAAATAAAATTCTGTACCACTAATATCTTGCCGTTTTTCCTGTTTTTCGGCTCTTATGTTTCCCGTCTCTTACGTTTATTTCCTACGGTACCTTCAAAAACGTATCAGCGGGGTTCTACTGTATCACCAAACACCCGAGCGGTGAAGTACGACGCGTTGTCCGTGATCAGCCTTTCCGGAAAGCCGAACCGACAAAACACTTCCTGCAGCCTTTCCATACCTGCCAAGTCTCCTGGATTTCTTGGGAGACTTCCGGATTTTGACTCTTTCTCCCGGTTTTACGGGTCATAGGATAATCTCCCGGAAATCCAGTTTTGCCCCGCGCGTCCAGTGCATTGCACGCCCTGTGCGTCACGGTGACGCGAGGTGGGACGTTTCGCGTACAGATGCGCTACACGCAATTTAAAAATTGACCCTAAATGTGTTATAGGTTATATCAGCCGTTAATATTTCGTAGATGATGCGTTTGTGTACACACTAATCTACCACAAGTTATCTCACCTTCAAAATTTTGTGTCACTGCTGCTTTAAGTGGAGAGCCCAGCACTTGAAAGGGTAGCCGTTACCGATGTCTGTCGAGATAGCGTGTTCACCAGCGCTTGCGACCGTCCTTGTCTCAACGGCGCCTCTTGTGGTCCCATTGCCTGAAAATAACTGGTAAGCAAGCGATGACAGGCCTCGCACACGAAGCGATGTTATCGCATGTGCCCTTCGCGTGACGGTGACGGCCGGGTCGTTTCATCTGCTTCAACCGCGTTGGTCCCTAGCGCTAGCGCGCATTTACTCGCACGTGAAACAGACGATGCGTAATGGATGTTATCGGTTTGGACTCTACAGATCAGCGGCGACCGCAAAATCCCGCTGACAGTGTCCATATAATTGCTATCGCAGTACCCCCCCCCCCCCGCGCGGTCGGCATACTTTATACCCCCGCCCCCCATCCCCCATCCATTTCTCCAACTTGGCAGGTATGTCTTTCAAGCACTGCTCGCGCTGTCACCTTCCGAAGCGGAAACAACTCCACCCACTTAGAAAAATGATCCACGGCTACCATCAGATGTATGAACCCCTGCTTGCTTCTCGGGAACGGCCCCATTAGATCGCAGGTGGCTACTTGCCATGGGCTCACTGACAATCGGTTTCATCAGGCCGGGCGGCTTGCCACCCCTTGATTCACCGCTTGACAGACATGGCAGGAACGGCAATAGCGGAAATGTCACGCTTCATGCCAAGCCAGGTCACAGTCTTGCTCAGTTTTGCAAAAACTTTGGAGCCACTCAGGTGACCGGCCATGGGTTTGTAATGAGAGGATCGCAACAGTGCGGCTCTCAGACCTTTGGGCATAACCACCTTAAACGGGTCCACAGACTCCTCATCGGTGGCTATGTATTTCAGCAGGAGCCCATCATGGTCCAGCAAGTATGTATCCGCGGGGAACCCAGCGACACACGCCGGTTCCCGTTCCCCTGCGCCCGCCGCACTACCAGCAGCGTCACGGCGCTCCGTCTCCCTGAGACCGTCGCTCAACTCGCGACAAAACGATCATCTCTCTGGGCCTTCAGTAGCTCTTGTCTGCTGAAAGCGATTCCCATTCTCCCAAAGGGGAGCCTGGTATCGTTCCCACTCAGGACTGCAGTCATCGCTGCCGCTTGCGTTGGCGTCATGGGTTCACTTTCGTGTTGCTCACCCTCTCACCCGCCTCGCGGCACGCTGCTTGCCTGGCTCGCGGAAAGGGTTTGCTCGTCGGCGCACTCACCCTTCTCTCCGCTCGGCGGCTCGGCCGCCGTTTCGCCCCCGGCGCTTGCTTGTGCAAAGGCACCGCTAGAGGGCTGTCGCACCAGAATCCAGGCTCCCGGTAGACACTGGGGCACGAGATAGCGTGTCAGCTACCACGTTAGTGCTCCCCTTCCGATACTGCACTGCAAAGTCATAATGCTGTATTAGGAGAGCCCAGCGCGCCAGCCTGCATGCAGGCTCACGGAGCCGCTTCAGCCAGCTTAGCGTGCTGTGATCTGTTTGCACCACAAACTTCGTCCCATCCAGGTAGACGTCAAACTTCCGCAGTGCAAACACGATGGCGAGACACTCCCTCTCAGTCACGGAATAATTCTTCTCCGCGGGTATCAGCGAGCGGCTGGCAAAGGCCAGCGGCTGCAACACGCCATCGTATTCCTGTAGGAGAACTGCTCCTAATCCCAGGTCACTCGCGTCAGTCTGGACAACAAACGGTCTGGTCAGGTCGGGGAGCTTGAGCTGCGCTGTCTCCGCAATGGCGCTAGACAGTCGGCAAAACGCCTCTTGCTGCTCAGGTCCCCATCACCACACCGCAGACTTACCCAAGAGCTTGGTCAAGGGCGCCTGCACTCGGGCACAGGACGGAATGAACGACCGGTAAAAGTTGGCCATTCCAAGAAAGCGGCGCAGGCCGCGTACGTCCTTGGGCACGGGGAAATCGAGGATTGCTCAAAGTTTCTCCCTGTCGGGCTCAATGGAGCCTTCGCCCAGCGTAAACCCAAGTAACTGAACTCGAGCCTGCGCTAATTGGGCCTTCCCGGGATTTAACGTCATCCCAGGCCCTCACCCTCTCGAGCACATCGGCAACATAGGCCAAGTGTTCTTCGAAGGTTCGTGAATAAATCACGATGTCGTCTAGGTAGCACATGCAGTATGACCCCTTTGCTTCCCCGAGAACGCGGTCCAAGAGTCTCTGAAAAGTCGCAGGAGCATTGCAAAGACCAAAGGGCATACGAGTAAACTCAAACAACCTTCTGTGGGAGGTGAACACAGTCTTGCACCGGTCACACTCATCCATCCGGACCTGTAGGTAACCTTTGGAGGCATCAAGTGTGGTGAAGTACCGTGCAGTGCCGAGGTTTCCTACGATGGAGCTAATCGTGGGGAGAGGATAGGCATCCTTACGAGTCACTCCGTTGAGACGGCAGTAGTCTACGCACAGGCGATGACTGCCATATTTCTTAGGCACCAACACAATTGGAGACGCCCAGGCGCTGGACAAACGGCGAACAATGCCAGCTGAGAGCATCTCGTCCAGCAAGCCATCGATAACCTGCCTCTTGGCCAGGCTGACGGGCCTGGGGTTACACTCCAAAGGAAGCGCGTCGCCAGTTTCGATCGAGCGGCTCGCCATTTCGGTACAGCCCGGTTGATCAGTGAAGAGCCCATCGTACTGACGTAACAGTGCGGACAGACGAGCCTTCTGTGTATCATCCAATTGAATCGCACAGGCAGTCAAAGGAAGCGGAGCCTCTACGTGTGTCACTCGATCCTAATGGGATTTTGAGCCGACGAGCACATACCACAGGAGCCTGCCCGAAATCTGCATGCTACACGGTTCCGATGCCTCTGCTGCACAGGCAACAGTATACGCCGGTGGGCTGATGACGGCTTCAGCTGGGGGGAAAAGATCCGTTTGCGATAGCCTCCATTCGCAATGTCCAACGATACCGGTTTTAGGAGAAGTCCCGACCACGGAGAAGAATAGACAGGAAGGGAAACTCGGCTGTTTTTCGCGCCGCGATAGTGTCACGCCGGAGAGCGGCGACGAACGCCGTGACAGCGCCACCTACAGAACCGCGGACGAACTGCTGCGCCGGAGCGGCAGACGTGGGAGGCGTGGAGCCCGCTCTTGTCGTCTGCTTGCGCGCCGCTGCTCGGTGCTTGAGCACTGCCCTTGCATTAGGTAACTACTGAAACACGATGCCCATCGCTACGCGAGATGGCAAATGTTACGGCGTCTTTGATCTAAGCTCACTGGAGCGCCGTGGCAGAAAGAACAACCGACCGCGACAATTTCACGAAGGTGTCCACAATTGCTAGAGAGGTTCGTTTAATTCCTTCACCTTCGCATGCTTTAGGCGCGAAATATGCGCTAATGAAAAAAAAAAACGTAACGGAGTTTCTTGCATACTTAAACGAAGAAGCAATTCTCACGTGTTCACGCTGTTCAGGCAAGTGTGTTGTTTTGGAACTTCGAGATAACGGTTCTTCACTGTCGAGCTATAAGAAAGCAATCTAAAAAGCTGTGAGCCACACTTCATTCTCGACGGAGCTTACCTGCAAGTTTGAATCAGTTTGGAGGTTGTTACTATGTTTGCCGAGGACTTCTGACTCGTAACAAGCACTCTCCACCTTCGCTCGTTTGGCGCTGCTTTTATCGATAATTTCAGGGATCTTCAGGCCGGTTCTTGGTTTCTTTGTTCGGCACAAGTCAGGTGAAACCTAAAAAATGCCAGGTGCCACTTTGAAGGAGCCACTTCGGCTGGTTGAGGATACCTGAGCAACCGAGCTAGCGTAGTATCACACTGCTGATCATTTGCTGAGAAAGTTCTTTTCGTCGACGTAGTCGCTTGTTGTCAGTTCTCGATTCTCCTCCCCCTCGCGGCCATTCTGCACGCGTCTGGGTGTGGAGGATGTTCAAAGTTGCGAACGTTTTCCGCGCAGGACTTGATACTTATTGAAAGTTGGGACGAACCATCTGCGCTCATTGTCGATTTAGCAATGCTTCCAGTGCAACACTTACATCGTAGAGTAGCAGCATAGAAACTGGAGTACTTACGAAGTATTGATTCTCACTGCTCGAAGCGAGCGGCAGACGTTGCTCTGCTGTTCCGTCGGTTCACGTGTGCCCAAACGTGCTCCCGAAATGTACGTTTTCTTTCTGCGCGCAATAGTTCTGAATCGCAGTTATCGATGTTATTTTATGGTGCATGCTAATGAGATAGAAGAAAGACTCGCCCTGTATTATATCGAAGAACTTGCGTGATTTATGTTGAAGAATATGCGGGATTTTCGGCACGCGCCTGACTACGAATGCAGATCGTCTGCTTTTCGAAGTTTCCAAGTTTCTTTCTTTCATTGTGGCCTGAAAAGCGTCTGATCTAAAATAGAAATAATAAAACCTATTGCCACTAAGGTGCTCTACACGCGCCTTATTTCCTTGCGGCAAACCACGCTGGCGAAAAGCTTTTATGGCTGCATCCGGTAGCGTAGTGCTGTCGGCCAGTGGCAGATGTAGCAGACGACACCCGGGCGCCGTCGGAGACCGCGGGCGCGTGTGCTCTCCTACCGCAGGGGAAAACAGGTAGTTTCTTGCGTCACAGCAAGGCGCGCTGCGCGCACTTTCGCCAACCTCCTCTCCCAGGGTGACGTTATCGCGCGCACGCTCGCACTGGCACCGGCCCGGTTTTCCCCTCCTGTCTTTCTTTCTCCGTCGTCCCGACTGAGAATCACAGGAACACTGAGCCCTGGAAGATAAACAAAACGCGTGAGTCTCATTCGATCTCCCCATCTGACCGTCAACCTTGCGGCGCCAGCCGACTGGGCACACCTGTCGCAAGGGTGAATGTCGTTCGGCAGTCCTGCAAGCGCACCGAGTGCTTCTGCAAGTGGGACAACACCTGTTCACCAAACAACAAGCGCTCGCGCCCGTGTCCAGCAACGCCGAAAATTCGCGGCCGGCAATGGTGACCGAAATAAACGGTGCGTGCGCACCAGCAAGACTGTTTGCCCGGTACGCAGAGGGAGAAGTAAGGGTTCGGCTGCTCGTGCCTTCACAAACGACCCCGCTTTCGTTTCCCTGCCTCACAGGAGGCCTAGATATGGTGCACTCCCTCGCTATGTGCCCTCGTTTGCGGCAGCGGAAGCAGTGGACTCCGTCTCGGGAAAGGGAAGGTGCTCCGTCGCGGTCCCTCTCCCGAGACGATCAGCCTCTAGTGCAAGGGTTGGTTCGCCTGTTGATCAAAGGACCTGTTATGACGAGCGTCACCCTCACCGATGCACTGGGTCGGATGGTGTCCCTGCTCGCGTGTATCGAGTTGCGGTGCATTCACAGGCTGCTGCACGCCTCGCGTACGTGTAGGGATCTAAAGTGCGATTGCTCAGCTCCCAACTGTGCCCGCTTCTAGTGGGAGCCGCAAAGGCAGCCCCGGCAGGCTGTTGCCGTTGGGGAAAGGTTACGGCCCCTCCCCATGCGCAGCGCGGTTCAAGGGCTTGCTGGCTGGCGATGGCGGGTGATAGGCGCGCGCGGCGAGAATGTCGCCTTGAATGCGCTTTGCCTCGGCGGCCAATTCCTCTAAATCTCGGAAGCGACTGCCGCGCAGGTACTTCGAAAAGGTCGGATGTGCCTGCTTGATCACCCGCTCGACACGTTCCTCGTTCGAAGCTCTGGGCTCAGCGATAGAGAAAAGGTCTTCGATCTTACTCCTGAAGTGACTCATCAGGAGCTTGCGTGCGGAGCTCGAGCTCGCGCCGCATCCTACTCTCGTAGACCGTGGGTAAGAATTTGCGCAGGAAGGCCGCGCGGAACTCATCAAGGGTTGCTGCTCGGTGGCCTTAAAGCCGATACCACCTAGCCGCCGTGTCAGTCAGTGCAGCTGGGACGACGCGTCCGAGCACCTCCTGATCGTCCGAACCCATGGCTCTCTGATAACGCAGAGAGCCAGGTAATCTCTTGCACTTTGCAGGTCATCGTACCCGCTGTAGGTCGGAACGGCCAGCATGACAGCGGGATGAGTGCGTTTCGGAACAGCCGAAAGCGTTTGGACTGCCCCTGTGAGCGCCTGGATCGTTTGGGCGGCATTTTGCAGCAGTGTCTGTGCACCCGCTTCGAAGGAAGCTGTCGGTGCATTAACGGCACGTTCGAGCGGTGGGGAACTGTCTCCGAGCTCGATAAGCGGCGCGGTTTCAAAAGGGATACCGGCCGTTGCATCGTTCTCGGGGAGCGCCTGTTGTCGTTCACAGCCGCCACTTGAGGCAGCTTCACATGATCTGGCTAAGCTGCTTGCGGCTAGCAGAACAGGCGCGTGCTCGAATGAGCTTGGCTGCTTGTTGGCACAGCAGCCAGTGGCAACGGCTGTGGCCGCGTTTCCGAACTGCGCTCCGTGAGCTCCGCTGGGAGCCGAATGGAGCGATGTGACATGGAACTGTTGTGCATTCCAAAGGGAGCTGTAGCAGTCCAATTGCCCGTGTGCACTGTTCGGTTGGGCTATGGCCCCATTCCCAAACACGCTACATCTCCACTGGGCTGGTACGTAGCGCCTCGCGTCATCCCTACTGGGGGTTGTGACAGGAGAGGGTGCTGGATTTTCTGCCCGAGGGAGCACTGGCCCTGTTCTCGAGCAAAGCAGTATCTGCTAAAAACGACAGCGTACAAAACTCACGCCTAGCAGACATAACGCGGGTAACACGGCGAGCCTGATTCGCAAAGGCGTGCTGACTCGGCTAAGTCTAATCAAAGGCTTAATGAGCCTTTGATACCGCGTTGGGCGCCAGTGTGGTAGCCTCGATGCTCTCCGGTCAAGACCACCGCGGGTTTAGGCTTAGCGAGCCACAGGGCCGCGTCTACCGTCGCCTGCTTACGTTTAGCGCACCGCTCCACGCGCTCAGCTAGCAAAGGCGTTGAGCGCCGCGCGGCATAAACAGTGTTCGAGATAACACACACACAAACACTTTATTGTCTTCGGCGGCACCCCAACACACATACAACGTGCGTTCCCGGGGCACGGGGAAGCAACGGGCTTCCCGCGCGGACGATACACCAAGGGGGACCGCGAGGACGTCGCAGCTGGCAATGGCGAACTTTGACATGCCGCTCGGAAAAGGGTCCCTCGCGGCTATGCGCACACTCTCGTGATGACCGCTGGGCCTGGTCGCAAGAGCTAGGGCTATCTCCGTACGCGTGGGCCTCCGCAAGTGCGGCTCGGCTGGTAGACCGCGCACGAAGGCACCGCTCTTTGGCTTAACGTACGAACAGGAGCTAACACTGAGCTAAACACGCCTGGAAGGATGCCGATACCCAGGCAGGCTACAATTCGGCAATTCCCAAAGGGGACGTCGGACCGAAGGAAACGCGTGCTTACCCAGCGCGTCTGAGGAGATAGAGCGTCCGTCCCGGCGTGCACGTGCGTCAGTCATGCCGAATCTCGCGGCTCCGAGACTGCGTGCAGCGCCACCACGAGAGCTGGCGCGTAGTGCAAGATGGCGCCACTTGCCGTCGCAGGAGAATGGGAGGAGGTAAGGATTCGCAGAACAGCGAAATGCCCATGCACTGGCTTCGGGCGTGCCTCGGATCCCCACAAGCTTGACATTGGGGCCTAGTCACAACCACGAACCAAGAATTATTCCACTGAATAAACGGCGCTCGTGCCTGCATCCTGAGTAAGCCATGACGCCATGCATGGGGCCGACGCAGCTTCTGATGTGCAAGTCGGCTCGACGGCAAAACGCGTTCTCTGCTGTGGCTCGTGATGTCTAGGCCAATCGGTAGTGAGATAGCGAGGTGGCAATTCATTGGCGGACGCCGTCTGTTGATTGCTCATTTCAAGCATCGCACGGCACGTAATTAAGCAATGTTCTCAGATAATTACATGCGTGCCAAAATGTCTGTCAGTTTCTGTTCTGGACATCGCGGAATGAAATCTGGGAACGCTGGCAATAGATATGCGGAACATATTGAATTTTCATTGCTTCACATTCATGGAAGAGCACGTCAACGAAGGTAACGCGCTGACACTTTTCCTCAAATGTACTTTATTAATAGATCTTCGTCCAGAAGTGCTTTTTCGTAATTCCTTCCACCAGCACATGCGGGTTAGTAATCGCTCTTGCGGTAAATATCCCCTAAAGGCCCTGCCCTTTCGAGCTCGTGGGTGTTAGGGTCCCAGTTAGAATTTTTTGCTTGCTTTTTAAAAAATGTCATTTCATTAATAAAAGTATGCGTCCTGGTAGAGAAACCACAATTCGGTTTTAATATGCACAGCTGTCAGTAGAGGGCCCGTCGCTGACAGCCCCGACATCGGTAGGCCCACTGTAAAGTGGCTACACCGCGTTACACGTCCGCTCCTCGCTTTCCAGGATCCTTAGCTGTTGGTTAAAAAAATCACAGTTTCGCTTAAGGACGAAGCAATGAATGCGATACTATGAACAAAGTGTATCGTTATACGAAGGAAGGCTAGCAGCTATCTCCTTTGGATCCGATCTCACATAACTCAACATAACGCTGGCTTAAGGGAATGGGATGCCTAGAATCTGTGGGAGTCCACACGTGCCAGCTGCTGCGCCCTTCAAGCGACGCAGCCTCCCCCCTCCCCTGGTGTCCCTTCATGCTCCTTACGAAAGATAGGCGGGCAGTTTCCTCTGTTTGATGAGCAATCGACAACAGGCCTCGCACGCCAGATGATGTTATCACATGCGCCCTCCATGTAGCAGAGACGGCCGGCTCATTTGATCTCCACTTCCCGTATTCGTCGCCAGTGCTCGACCTTTGCTCACGGGTAGAACATACGGTGCGCGGGGTGATGTTATCAATTTGGACTTCATACGGAAAGTAAGGACGACGGCGAAAACCCCTCTAGGATGTCCATATAATTGCTATCACCATTGTGGGTCTGAATATGAGCCCTCTTGGAACTCACAGAAACAGTTCACACTGTCAGGCAGCAACCACGTGTACATTTATTAACCTGCTTTTATATCACGGCAAGCTCGCCCGCCGAATCTGATACACGACTAGTACACGCTAAGTAACCTTACAATGCCAATACAATACCGAAAATAACACACACAAGTACCGCGAATGCGGCGTCACCGACGTTCGACTCACCACGAGGGGCCCGTAGGAAATTAACTGTGGTATCATCCCCCACGGTCACGTCCATCCACGTACGCTACCAAACCCCAAAGAACCTTGCTGCTGTTTCCGGCACGCTGGCCTAACCTCCCAAGAGGCTGCCGGCACCACCACGCGCTAAGCCTACATCGCGTGAACACCGCGCCACATCTCGCTCAGCGGCTGTTAATGCTAACTGCGGCTAACCTGTGAGGCGCGCGTGCGCCATGAGGCACAAACAACTTTACAGGAGGTGACAGCACCCCCCAAACAATGAAAAAAAAAAAAAATTTGAGGAGCCATTCCAGTCTCTGAGGTGGATGACCAGTGAAGCTGTTTAGCGCATGGCACAAAGGCGACATGGCGGAAGCCATTTTGGTATGTAAGGCCACCTTGTTAATGACCAGGCTGTTTGTGTTCAATACGCAATATTAATGCGAAAGCCTTAGATGCCTCATAGAATGCGAAAATTGGCTGTCAGTGGCGGCGGCGTCAACGCGAGGGATGCAAAAATAACCTCGCGCCGCGAAGACGTCATCATGAAGTCATAGATGCCAAAACTCATGACGTCGTAATGTGTACTGTGACGTCACAGGACGACGTCATCACAGGACATAATATCTTAGCACTGCCTTCGTGATTGGTGTGCTGATCATTTGTGGGGTTTGCAGAAAGCTTGCAATGCCTCCAATGCTGGAGGCGGTGTGAAACAGCGGGGGCAGATCACTACACTGAGTGAAAAGAAAAGATGGCTTTCGCTTTGAGTCGTCTTAGGCAAATGCATAAGGGACCTTGTGAGTTTTTTCGGATGATATCCCAGCATACCTGACTTTCATGCACACTTAGGCGAAGATCAAAACTGCACACATCCTGATTCAGGTAGCTCAAACGTGAATCGGAGCCCTTTGCCACATGTCTCAAAAATGCTCAGCACTTGTTGCACGACCTCTTCAGAAACCCCCGGCTTCGCTTCCTTTAGGATTACTAGTAATCGTCTACATATCTAAAGATGTTTAAATCTTAGCAGCACAAGATCGTTCGATGCACGCAGAGATACGCTTGTCACAGAGGATAAAATAAATCGCTTAAAACTGGAGCAATACAAGATCCAATACAAATTCCATCCTTTTGAAGGAAAGGAGTATCATTAAAAGAAACGGTGGTAGAGGACAGATAAAATCTCAATAATTCCATGAAATTGTCTATATTTAAGCCTATAGCATTTTGGAAGGCCACAGACCAAAGTCATCTATACTCTCACTTACAGCACAAACAGTTGCTCTTGGGAATATAGTAAAAAAGATCGACAATGTCAATAGAGAAGGCATATAACGGCTGCTGAGGATGCTCATGTTTTTGAAAGAAACTGTAACACAGTCTCAGAATTGGCCACACGTAAGGGTCATTCAATTCAAGCAAATTGAGATGCCTTTGCAGGAATCTTGATAGTGCACCCTGCCATGAGTGTCTTTCAGTTACAATCGTCCTAAAAGGCATTCCTTCTTTGTGCGTCTTAACCGAGAAAAACATATCTAAGAGGTCTTTTTTTGCACCACCTATGGTCTTCTTCAAATTCTGCAAGCTCATCGCATCACAAAGGCCAAACTTTCTTCCTTAGTTCCTTTCGCGAGCATTTGACGGGCAAAAAATTCTTTTTAACAGCTAAATCAGCCTTATCTGAGAACACATCTGTAGAGAGCACGACAAATCCACCCTCTTTATCTGACCCAGAACGATAAGTTATTTTTCTTCAAAAGCTTATGGTGTCCTGAACCTGAATGTTGGACCTGAAACGCTTACGTCTGGATATAAGGCAGTCACACCTTCGGAACAACCCGGTTTTGCTCATCGGCTCCACTCTATTCGCGACATTCCTCACCACAGAAAGCAGTTCAACAGGGTTATCCCTCAACTCGGTGCAAAACTTTGGACCATTATCTAACACATTCCTCACATTATCTGGCAAGGGGCAATTTCCAAGGAACGTCACCTTCCCAGACTTGTCAGACTTGCCCTCTCTGGTGCACGTTTCCTGGTCCAGAGCAGCGAGGCAGAGTTCTGGCCCACAGGAAATCAGTCACGTTGGCGGCCTCACGTGTGAACCTACGGAACACACCTTCACCCTGCTGGTTTTGCCGACAAGTGCAGCCGAGAGGACCCGCAGACACACCTGGTAGTGACGATTCTGGTGGCGTAGCTCCGAGCGCCATAAGTTCAAAATCCTTCTTGAATGACGACTCGATGGCACACAAGGCGCGCAGTCTCTTTCCTCAGTGCTCCCTAGAGAGCACTGGGGGATTTTTTGCGTACAAACGAAATTATCTAGCCATATACAGCTTCGCTGTAAAAGGAAAACAAAGTTTCTTCAACGCGGAAATTTGGGCTAGTTGGTGGGTGTGGAACTTGTGCATCTTAGCAGCGCAGTGGAACGAACACAATAGAAAGGCACACGTACAGGACGGGCGCTAGACATCAACTTAGGGTTTATTAACACAGAAACGATGAAATTGTACAGACATGCGCACAACCTTCAAAAAGGTGCAGACGGCGTTACTAACACTGATATCTGCAATGTCGCTTCAGATAGTCTATCTCTTTTGCATGCAAAGCCAGTGACGGCGTACTCACGCACTTGTCAGCTTCTAAACTTATACAACGCTCGTAGATTTCGCGCGCTTGCTGAGCAGCAAAGCTGCGCAAGATACGGGTGCTCTCAAAGCCAGGTGTGCAGGAACACCTACGGCAGTGATCTGCCAAATGTCCACCCCCCGCCAATGAATTGACAGCTGCGCGATGCTCTCTCAGCCTATCATTAATGCATCGGCCAGTTTGGCCTACATAGCACATTCCACAGGTGAGTGGGATCCTATACACCACACCCACATGGCATTCAATGAATTTCGTGGCGTGCTTTTTTGTACAGCCAACCTTCTCAACCCCCATTCACACGACTGCACATGCGTGCGAGCTTGCCAGGTGCCGAAAAACAACTGAAATGCCGCACTTCCCGGCCACCTTCTTGAGGCGATGGGAGAGGTTATGCACGTACGGCACAACCACGGGCGCCCCATTTTGGCGTCCTGCCGACTGGGGCCAGTGTGTATCCCGTTGTTCAGTTCCTTAATCAAGCTTCCGGCAATGGAAGCCAACAATTCAACGGGGAAGCCAGCCCTGCGTAGGCGGAGCACCTGGAGCTGAAGGCTGCAATTGACCTCATGATCGCAAGACTTTCTGAGAGCAGCGCGCATGCTGTTTTTCGCTATACCCCTTTTTACTATCTTAGAATGGGCCGAATCGTAGCTGAGGACTGGCTTTTTGGTTCTCGGATGATATCTCCAGCATACCTGACTTTCATGCACACTTAGGCGAAGATCAAGAAACTGCACACATCCTGATTCAGGTAGCTCAAACGTGAATCGGAGCCCTTTGCCACATGTCTCAAAAATGCTCAGCACTTGTTGCACGACCTCTTCAGAAACCCCCGGCTTCGCTTCCTTTAGGATTACTAGGTAATCGTCTACATATCTAAAGATGTTTAAAATCTTAGCACCAAGATCGTTCGATGCACGCAGAGATACGCTTGTCACAGAAGGATAAAATAAATCGCTTAAAACTGGAGCAATACAAGATCCAATACAAATTCCATCCTTTTGAAGGAAAGGAGTATCATTAAAAGAAACGGTGGTAGAGGACAGATAAAATCTCAATAATTCCATGAAATTGTCTATATTTAAGCCTATAGCATTTTGGAAGGCCACAGGACCAAAGTCATCTATACTCTCACTTACAGCACAAGACAGTTGCTGTTGGGGAATAGAGTAAAAAAGATCGACTAAAAGATCGACAACGTCAATAGAGAAGGCATATAGAGAAGGCAATAGAGAAGGCAAAAAAAAAAGCACGCCACGAAATTCATTGAATGCCATGTGGGTGTGGTGTATAGGATCCCACTCACCTGTGGAATGTGCTATGTAGGCCAAACTGGCCGATGCATTAATGATAGGCTGAGAGAGCATCGCGCAGCTGTCAATTCATTGGCGGGGGGTGGACATTTGGCAGATCACTGCCGTAGGTGTTCCTGCACACCTGGCTTTGAGAGCACCCGTATCTTGCGCAGCTTTGCTGCTCAGCAAGCGCGCGAAATCTACGAAGCGTATTGTATAAGTTTAGAAGCTGACAAGTGCGTGAGTACGCCGTCACTGGCTTTGCATGCAAAAGAGATAGACTATCTGAAGCGACATTGCAGATATCAGTGTTAGTAACGCCGTCTGCACCTTTTTGAAGGTTGTGCGCATGTCTGTACAATTTCATCGTTTCTGTGTTAATAAACCCTCAGTTGATGTCTAGCGCCCGTCCTGTCTACGTGTGCCTTTCTATTGTGTTCGTTCCACTGCGCTGCTAAGATGCACAAGTTCCAAAGTTTCTTATATCATGTAGTCTCCCGTTGAACGCACTCTCAGATAGCTTAGCGGAAGCTGGACTTGAAGCGGATCTTCCAGGCAACCCGGCGCATGCACAAACGATAAGTCTGGAAGCAGTGCGAGAATGCTCTTGCCTCAGCATAGAGAGGCCTCAGAGAGAGGGAAGGGAGTGTCAGAGGTGGTTGGTTTTCTGAGGCTAGCTGAGAGACGTAATGTTGTTGTGCCCAGCCATACAATCGATCGAGAAGAAAACATGCCTGCTTTCGCCTTGGGAGCTGTCTTAGGGCAATGCATTAGGGACAGTGTGAGTCTTTAGCATTGAGGCACTGTTGTACGTCGCGGCGTTTGTCTACCACGGCTGCTGATAACCACATAGATGTATTTAGAGTGTTATTTCGTAAAGTACAATTTGATTGAACAAATACTCTGTTTATTTGCTAGTGTTGAAAATAATCGCTGAAGAGGTTATTCCAGGACACTTAACTGCATGATGCCCTTATTTTTGCATTATCGAGTAAAATATGGAGCGCTCATGAGATGATTTTCTCCATGAGATTTGCAATGAATCGAAATATTTCTAGCTGTTCATAAGAGTCCCATAAATTAGTCAGGTGCTTGAATGTAAGTGCACTTGCTTCTTCAGTGTACTTCACTATGTGAAATTAGCTGCTCCAGATTGCTTCCATATGCAAAATTACCTGCTCCAAAGTTCTCCAAGATGGAAATGTTCGCTGCTCCAACATGCTCTAAAATGAAAATTTTGCTGCTCAAGAAATCGCTCCAAATCAGAAGTCCTCATTAGCATCACTGTCTACGGCATAACCATCTTGGCAGCTGGTGTGACAACATTTCTTCACACAGTGTGTCTGAACGGAACGAAAACTGAAAACGAAAAATGAAAGAAAACAATATTTTTGACCAGAACGAAAACATAACTGAAACTTTATCTATTATTTTGTTCCGGTGTGAAACCGAAATTTTTTCAATCGTTTTTCGGTTCACGAGAAAACTTCGCAATCCGGAACAACTGAGCTCATGCAACGTGAGCAATTATGCATATCTCAGGGTACAGTATTAGCGCATACCTCAGGCAAGAATTTCAAAGCAAAGATATGTTGAAATTGTACGAAAAATGTAAACAGTGGCAACCAGAGATGTTTTGCGCGCCTGTCACGAAGGCCAAAGTGAAGAGGGCATTGTCGGCGCTGAAGTTTGTTACAGTGAATGCTGTTATGAGATCACAACAGCTGACTTTGGCACCATAGTTGTCCGCCGCCGCCGGTGTCCGTGACCGCTATCGCGTGATATAAGAAAAATTAAATGAGAAACAAATTTCTGTGATGAGATGGGATTATCTGCGTGGCAGTCAGGTCTTCCACCAGAGTGCCAAGCTGGTGCTTGTAACTCCTTCACAAAAACACTCCATAGAGGCGTCATGTCGGGCAAGGAATCGCGTTAACATATGTAATATAGTGTGCCAGAAGAAAAATAACATCTAGTCATCAGACAATGCTGATAGTGCAAAGAGTGTGTGATTTTGAAACACCCTGTGGTGTCTTTTTCCGTTTCAAAATCGTCCAGTTCCTGGCAGCGCGAACAAGCCATGTAAAACACCACCATTCGTTCAAACATGCTGACCATGCAAATCTATAGGTAGCGGGAGAACTGCCCCTGTGGGAATTAGTAGGGTGGTTGTACTGCACGAGATATGTCACCAAGCTATCTATCCCTCGACCTTGGTAACGTGTTTTGCGTACTTTTGCAGCTCTTATTGCATCTGATGACATCAGCTTTATGGGCGTTCATTCTTAACTCGATAAAACTATCAAGATGCCTTTCCTACGACGAAGAATCGCAGCAATGGAATTGAGCTGCCTGGCCATTCCCAGAGTCCGAATGGGCTAAGTTTTTTCATTTCGATTGAAAGGAATGGAATTGCGGCAAGTTCTAATTCCCCGGAATGGAATTGGAATGGAATGGAGGCGCCCATTCCGCAACACTGCTTCCCACCCACTGCAAAGTGCTCAACTGTAATTCTTCATCATCATCAGCCACAGCACAAAGTGCACATAATGCCTTACAGATGTGTAGCGGGTACCACGATTCTCCGAAGAATGGCGAAAAATGGCATAGTGGGAACTTCGCTTCTTCAGAAAAATTATGATTTATGGCGTAGTGGGTACCTTGCATGTACACTTGTATTAGTGTCCCCAAGATACTCTACAACGGGCTCTACAAAGTCCGCTCTTCCAGCTTTCACTGTGAGTGTGCTGCGTGTTCCGCGCAGGCCTGGCGATCTTTATCAGAACAGCGGTCTCGCATATCAGAGTGCACTCAATGACGTGCTGCTTCTGAGATCATGCTCACTCCCTTGACACAAAGCATTGAGCCCACTAAAAAATTCGTATTTGTCTTTTGAGAAAAGAAATACTATGACTTTAAAATTAATAGTGGTTTGTGCTGGTTGGTAGGAATTCATGGTACAGTTACTTCCACTCCTCTGAAGATTGTGTTTTACCCTTGTCCCACTTTCTTAAGAGGAGGGCAAGTAACTACATCACAAATTCAATGTTTTTTATGATTACCTTTACTTCAAATTTTTGCATAAAAAAGAAAACGTTAAAAACCGTTACGGAGCATTTTTTTTTTCGATCTGGAACAGATACGGAACGGAACTTTTTGCGGTAAAACGAAACTAAACCCAAAATGAAAACATTTCGTTCCGGCACCCTGTCTTCACATTTATATCATAATTACTACAAATAACATCCTCTGTACTTGGCATTATTGTCTGTAATACCAAGGCGTTGGACTGGGCTAGTTGGTACGTAGTCACAAAGGATAAAAACCAGCGGAAAATACAGGACACAGCGAAAAGAAGTCGACAGGACAAGCTGGCACTTACAACTGAACATAAAATCGCGTTTGGAAGGCCTATTTAAACCCACCGGCAACCACATTGCGCATGTGTGAGCAACCATGCTTCGCCTAAAATGAAAAATGAACGAAAAACTTAGCTAACAATAATCGCGTTCAGAAAGATTATCGCTTTGTCAGATAGATGCACTGACACAGTCGTTACCCCATTCCTTTATGTAAAAAGCCTCTAAAATTTCCCTTTCGTTCTTTGTCCCGCCTCTGCCCAAAACTCTAGTGCTTTCAAAGCAGGAGTGCACCGGCACTGCCTGCAGTGGCTCGGCAGATGAGCACCGTCACTCATGGGAAGGGGGCCCTGTGTTCTTTGAGGCGATCGTTAATACAACGGCCAGTTTAGCCGATGTATGCTTAGCCGCACAATAAGGGGATGTGATAGATCACACATGTGGTGCAAGGCACAAACTTGGAAGCACGGTTTTTGCCACATGTAGCCATTCTCTGCGCATGCCGGTTGATGCAGCTGCATAGACCGCTCAACTTGTTTATTGCCATGCCATATGGGCACAAACGTGTTACAATATCAAGAAGTGGCCAATAAACATGGCATGCGCCTGGTGCTCTCGGCTCCACGAAGTTGAGCGGTCTATGCAGCCGCCATCACCCACTGACTCATCTGCCTCAACGGTGCTCATCTGCTGAGCCACTGCGGCGTGCGGGTGCACTCGCTTTTGAAAAGCCTAGCGTTTGGCAGAGGCGGGACAAGAATGAAAGGGAATTTTAGTCTTTTTACATAAGAAACGGGTAATGACTGTGTCAGTGCATCTATCGACAAAGAGGTGACTTTCTGAACTCGATTTTTGCTAGCTAATTTTTCGTTCATTTTTCATTTTAGGCGAGCATGGTTGCTCACACATGCGCATGTGTTGCCGGTGGTTTTATAGGCCTTTCAAACGTGTTTTTCTGTTCAGTTGTAAGTGCCAGCCTTGTCCCGTCGACTTCTTTTTGCTCTGTCCTGTGTTTCCGCTGTTTTTTCCTTGTGTATTGTCTGTAAGTTCTTCATTAATATTGCGTCTAACAAAGAAAACGAGCTTTTGAAATTCCCCTTTCGTTCATTCATAGCAAGTCTCGTTCTGGCAGCTTGATGCCTTCGGGTAGTGTGGGAAATATTGGTCAGCTGCCACTTGTAAAAGATCCCATGCTACATGGCGCCATGGCTGCGTATGGCACTACACCTCCCGGTTAAATGCACATAATACTCATTAAGTGGACGGGGTATGACCGCTGCTTAGCTGAATTGGTATGCATCGGACACACAATTCGAAGTTTCGGTTCAGTCCTGGTCGGCAGCCAGCTATCTTCTTGTCCACTTTACTTTCTTCGCATTTATGTCATAATTATTACAAGGACACCTCCTAGGCTTTCCTTGGCATTATTGTCTCTTAGTTCTCATAACCTCTTAAGACCTGAGGAAACAGTTGACAAGGCGAACTTATATAGACTCTTTATTTTAAGAATTTTTGGGTCACGAAAGACTTCACGGAAGAAGAAAAAACAAAACTGCATTTGCAGGGAGAAAATGCATGTACCCCATTGGGTCATCAGGCCTATCTATAAAATCAAGAAAGCGATTTTTCTTTAGACGCAAAGAAACAGCTCAGATTTAGTGCGGCTAACGTGGGTTTTCCCCTGCTACATTGATTGCGCATATTATCTGAAACTTTCAAGACGCATTTTCTGGAAATGTCTCTGCATGTCCATGGACCTCATTCGGTGCTATAGAAATCCGCCTTGCTACGCTTAGCGACTGCCAGACACTCGCCAATTCAACAACCAGCTCTACTGGCATTTTGAACATCTTGCATTTGCTCGACGTCTGTGCGAGTCTGTTTTCCCGCAACTCTGCCCTTAACTGAATTGGCAGATAATGTATTTTGCTGGCAACCATCCAGACTTGCAGTCATTCCTAAATTGGTTCTTGAATTTATGGCCGCTGGTCCGATAGTGGGAATACCCTGCTGGTGCACGTCTTGGTACGATATTTTTCGTGAATTAGCATGTACCGTCCGCAAGTCCCCCACACCCAATTCTTGCTGTATGCTTTGATGCAACGTGGTTGCGATACATCTACCTTTTTTTCTCCTCGTTTGACGTTCTCGAACGTGACGTGTCTGCCCCTTTCAAATTGGGTCCACTCTCCCGCTTTCAAAATCAAGCTTTGAATTTCAAAGCCTACCCTACTAGTGTATCATTATCTCCATCAACATCATCATCATCATCATCATAATCATCATCACTGCTGCTACCTGAGCATTCACTCCTGCTGTTCAGCGCTTCCTCAATGTCGCCTTCATCAGACAAATCAATATCACTCTGAAAAGTAGCTCTTGTATTTCCTAGTCACAGGGAAACTTACCTGCAACACAAAACAAAATTGTATGTATTTTCAACGCAAGGACCTGAAGTACCCAAATGGGTACAGTTGTAACTAAGTCGCGGAGGCAACTCAAAGCAACAAGCCTGGATTTTTCAAGCGCCTTTTGTAGTCTATCGTGATCGTTTGTACACACTACTTAACAATATATATGTAGTATTTCGTGAATTCAGAAAACATTTAACTCGCCTAGTTGCCTGTGCGTGCTTTCTTGCGTGACACCGCCATACTTCTTTTTACTGCGAGCGCGTACATGGGCCTACGACGACATGTCATGGGCATTTTATTAACGGATGCTTCCGAATTAACTGATGTTAACTGATGCTTCGGATGAGAAACATCCATTTTTATCAAGTGGTCTTCAATTATAAGACGTGAGAGCGCGTTTTTCAAATGTACCCATATGGGTACCCACGGACTGAAGGGGTTAATATTGTGTCCATTATAATAAAGAAAAATGAGCCCTTAACCCTTTGAGGGTTGATTTTTTTTGCGAAATGCGTCCCCCCAGTGTGTAATCTTTTATTGCTGAATTAAATTCTTCTGACAAATTCATTTAGAGGGACACCAAAGACAAATGTTAAGTCGATGTTGACTACTGAAATACTGTTTTAGAAACCTCATAGTGCTTGTTTCGTCCCATGGAAATGCTTATTTTTAAAGAAAATCACGTTTTAGTGGTCCGTACAGCATTAGCGCACTTCAAATCGCCCGCCTGAAAAGGCCTCCTGACATAGCGTTTGCCTTGCCCAACGTTGCCCACCTTTACTGCTCTGAAGGCACATTACCAGCCTTGCCCAAGTTGCGGTTGATCTCGTAATCCTCTTCACGAAAGGGCAGCAAGCACACATGCAGATTTCTTGGTTGTTTAGCACACTATCGCAGAGGCATGGCACTCAGCACTTCAGCGTGATGCACGTCGGTTTCTCTGCACCAGCTGCTGTTGCTCAAACGGCGCACCATTCAGGCATCTGGCAACATAACAGGGACGCAGCATTTTGTCGAACTTTCCATGTGTCATGATTGTTAGGCCTCACTCTCTAGTCCCCGCGACTTTCCTCGTTCAGCACACCCGTCCGCTCACACACTGCCCACACAGGTCAGATGTCCACAGTTGTCACCATGCCCAGGGGTGCCACATACCCCAATCACTACCGATGGATGTCCTCACAGCTTGTCCACCCCTTGAAGTGTGAAGCCCCCGCTGGCCATGGAGGATGGTATTTGACAAGTTGGTCGGCATGGGCCTCGCCACAAGCTTTCCCAGTCTGTGGATGGACGAGCTTGAAAGTATTTGCACCAACACGTTTGCAGATGCGGAATAGACCATTTTGCCTTAGTGCCAACTTTGATGAGATGCCTCTTGCAGCTTCGCTGAGTAGTGGGTTTCACGCAGGACAAGGTCGCCTTCTTCCAATGTCGTGGCTTGGCGTCGCTGGTCGTAGTGTTGCTTCTGGGCACGCCAAGCATTTTGCTGATGCTGCCGTGCAACATCCATGACGTCTGCCAAACGGTCTGAAGTTCTGCTGTGAATGCGTGAGAGGATGATCCGGCAGGCTCAGCCATAGAGTTTCCTAAAATTAACTGGAGGGACTCTGGTGCTGCGATCGTTCAGCTACCATGGGAATGATGGTAGTACACAAATTTGCCTAGTCTTCGTGCTTGCGGCTTCAAACGTACTTGTGGCTTTGTTTATTGCTATTGCCATGTGCGTTTCTTCTTATCACTTTTGCTGTATTCGGTTTTTGCCCACAAAGACTGTCACCAACGCTCAGCGCAAAACGCACCTGATCGTTCGAGAAGCTTCGCGATTATTGTAGATCATTTTGTTAAGATTGCGCGCAAGACGCGAACACTAGAGCTTATTCTAGAGATTGCGCAACAGGCAGCGATATCGCTGGAAAGTTCGATAGCGCCTGTATAAAAGCCGACGCGCTTCACCGCTCATCAGTTGATCGACGGTCGACGCTCTGCTCGCCGCTATCAGTGTATTGCTGTAGCTTGACTTTGTTTCCCGGCCACAAGTTCGGCCAAATAAAGAGTTTCATCTCCGACGTGCTGACTGCTGCCTTCGTCGACGTCACGACCACGTGACATCTGGTGGAGGTGCTGCTCGTTCATGTACCGGACGCCCCCGTCAAGCCGTGAACCCAGCCCACGTTGCGAAGAAGACTCTACCAGCGACAGTCGAGCCAGCCACAGACTGAAAGGACTACCCCCCAATACGGACCCCTACCGGACAAGCCTAGAGCCACGGCGACGAAGACAACAAGCACAATGACGGCCGCAGTGTCCCCTGCAGCGATAGTGATGCAGCCGCCCAGGCTGCCGCCGACATTCTGTGGTTCACCATGTGAAGACCCCGAGACCTGGCTGGAGATGTTTGAAAGGGTCTCGACATTTAACAACTAGACCTCCGACGACAACCTGCGCCACGTGTACTTTTACTTGGAAGACGCAGCAAGGACCTGGTACGAGAATCGGGAGTCCGCACTCCGTACCTGGGAGCTCTTTTGTGGCAATTTTTTGGCTACGTTCACGAGCGTCGTCCGAAAGAAAGGGCCGCGGCCTTGTTGGAGACACGGGCGCAACACCCGAACGAAAACGTGGCCATCTTCACAGAAAAATGAACTGACTATTCCGCCACGCTGACCCCGACATGCTCGAGGAGAAGAAAGTCCACTTCCTCATGCAAGCGGTCAAGCGATCTTCGCTGGACTGATGCGTAACCCACCCTAGACCGTCCAAGAATTCCTGACGGAAGCAACGGCGATCGAGAAGACGCTGGAAATGCGTACGAGACAGTACAACCGCCGCATTCCTACGACGACCTTCGGGGAGGTTCACGCGCTGCAATCTGATGACCTGCGTGACACCATCAGAGCTATCCTGCGGGAGGAGCTACGTAAATTGTTGCTTTCCTCCCAGCCTCAAGTGGACCCGATCGCCGACGTCGTACGCCAGGAAATCCAGCAATTTCTGGGAACATCTGAAATAGCGCAGCCTGAGCCACAAGCAATGAGCTTCTCGTCCACGTCAAGACGCCGCGCCGCCGCAGCAGTTCCGCTGCCAGACGCCGCTGCCGCCACCACCACCGGACACCCTACCGTCCTCCTGTCGCCCAGCGCTATGCCCCGTACTACGCGCCACGGAAGACCGACGTTTGGCGCGCCCCTGACAACCGCCCGTTTCTGCTATCACTGCAGGGAGGCCGGCCACACGTACCGCCGCGCCAGTACCGTCATGGGGCTACGCGGATTCACCGTCCACGCGCCGCGTCCGCGCCAGGCGAACATCCTCGCGACATCGACGACTACCTCACAGGCACAGTGGCAAGAACGACGACCTTCCCACTCGCCGTCGCCCGGCCGCTACATGTCACTGCACCGCCGGCGATACACTGGCCCAAACCGGGGCCGGTCGCCTAGCCCATATCCGGGAAACTAAGGGTAGCAACCGATGGAGGTGCGGTTGCTGAATGACGAAATGCTGAAGATCCTCCGCCGTCGACGACGCCGCCGCGACGAAGTTCCGAGCCCCCGCCGCACGCCGAACAACGTCCTGAAGACAAAACTTTGCGACCAGAAGCAGACCTGACGACGCAACACGGAAGCAGCGCTGCAAACCGACGTAGCCGTGACCCGACGCCGCGAGTAACCGCAACGCAAGACGTGGACTATAGTTGACAGCCTAAGAATAAATATAAGCTCCGCCCACGAGGCCGTATTGCTCATGTTTTGCATGCCTCCGCGCTACAAGGCAAGTAGTCGCCAAACAATAGCAATAATTTTCACGCATATAAACATTATCTTGCAATACTGCATTGATATTGAAATAAAGAAAGCAAAGCTAGATAAAAAATTGTGAAGGCACAAAGTTCAGCGTCAGCTTAACAATATATCTGGGTGATTCCACGTAAGATCGAACAATCGATGGCTGGTCGACCTCTCAATTTATTTCAAAATTTTATATTTATTGCCTGATGAGTGGAAAGAAGAGATGCGCAATTTGTTTTGCCGCCAAAAATTTTTTCGAAGCACAGGAAATCAATAATGACGAAGAGGTGGAGTGGAGCGCTCATCCGCTCTGCTGTTTTGGCCAACTTTCGTTATGAATTGCACAAAAATATTAAAGTTAGGTAGCTGAAATTTCTTTAACTAATATATGCATGTTTTGCTTCTGCTCAGGTATTTTTGGTTTTGATGTGTAGTGTAGATGTTTTTATAAAAAACCTCAAAATTGGCCCAGGAAACGTTATTTTCTTTACTTTGAAGGTCTTTTTCTTTCGAAAAATCCTTGTAGCAGAGCGACAAAAATTGCGCATTACGTTCTTCGCATGCTTATCTACCACACTGCCGAATCTTATATTTATATAATTTTCAGTAAAGAGATATGATCGGGCTAAGTTAAAGAAACACCGGACAATGAAAACTTCTGACGACAATTAAAAAAAACCCCATTTTTTATATTTCTTAAACTTTGTCCACTTATTCTCCTTCACATCAGCTTTCAGAATCATTGAAAACATGTTGCATAATGTCGTTGCACTAATAGTTACAACCCCTCCAATGAGACCCTTAGGCAAGGATTGGCAATTCCGACTTCTTGCCCAGCAAGTGTATAAAATGCAGGCAGGATTGAATTGCTTTTTATTAAAAGGCCAGCAGGTACCGAAAAAGGTGTCGCGCCGCACTGAAGACGCTAATTTTGAAATTATTTCGTCACTGCAGCGGCCACGAGCACGGGGCTACCGAGCAGGCACGCGCACCCGAGATGCTCGTTGTAAGAGACGCCGCAGTGAGAGCTCGTTTTCGCGTCCTCAGACCGATTGAGTTCGAAACAGCAACGCCTCTCCGGTGACTTGAACGCATGTGCACTGGAGCTTCGCTATTCTATCCGCCCTCTGTTCGCATCGCAGCTAGGCGCTGATAACAAGGCGGAGATGGAAGCAAGATGAGAACTCTATAAGGGAGCTATGAGCGCTTGCTTCACGCACGCTGCTGCCAGAGAAACTGCGCTGCGCCAGTTGCGATCAGTGGAAAGCATTAACGTGGCGCTCCAGTGGCAAAGCAAAATACGGAATGTCAAAGGAAAGAAAAGCAAAACTATCGGTAACCGGATGCGCTTGCCTATCTTAGATGTCGGCAGCAGACGGCCTGAACTAGCCGCGCATTCAGAGCGCTGTTCACGATTCATTCGGCGCAGATGGTTCTTGTGCTGTGCTCTTACTCTACTCCTCCTGTGCGTCTCATGGCGAGAAAGTATAGCTCGGAATGAGTGTATTGTGGAGACTACCTTTTGAAGCACAAGAAGCTTAAAGTACTGACACGAATTTTTAAAAATTTTGGATTGTTGCTCTAAATAAAAATACTGGTGTCGAGAAACCTAAAACGACTATTGTGGTGCCTGGGAATGCATCGTACATATTTTAATTAGCGCCACCTTAAAAAGACGCTTTCCGTTTAGATATCGAGGGGGTGGCTTCTCAGTGTCATTTCATTCATAGCAGTGTGACGTCACGGAAATACAGAAACTCGCGACGTACTCGCAGCAAATTCGTCATCTGCTCGTGGTGCACATAAACAACGATGAGTGAATTGTCGTCCTGTGACCCTGACAGTGATTTCTGCGATTTAGGCTGCATGTGACGCAGAACTCGCGAACTCGGGGGAACTGCCTTGACTCGTCGGGATAATGACCTTGCAGTGGAGCTGGCTTGCAGATGCTCAGCGACGAAAACTTCAAAGTCAAATTAAAGTATTTTATACGTGTTCTCCGACTCCAGCGTGTGGACAGCGTTGACACTGCACACCAACGAAGCAAAAAATGTCCCTTTTGCGATGTCTCAAAATCATGTCAGTACTCCTTTAATTATTGCAAAGAAGCCAAAATTTCGCAGACTTACCGACCTAGGCATATACGCTTTGAAGAAACGTTTAACGCCTGAAAGATCAGTGACTGCCAGTGAGACGCACTACTTGTGCTACGCGTGCTTTTGCTACCACTGCAATGAAAGATCTTCACGGAACGCACAGTTTAACGATGACATTCTTATGCTCCCTGAAAAATAAATCGATGTCATTAACCAGATCACTGCGACTACGGGTGTACGTGCGTTCAAGTCACCCCAGAGGTGTTGCTGTTTCGAACTCAATCGGTCTGAGGACGCGAAAACGAGCTCTCACTGCGCCGTCTCTTACAACGAGCATCTCGGGTGCGTGTGCCTGCTCGGTAGCCCCGTGCTCGTGGCCGCTGCAGTGACGAAATAATTTCAAAATTAACGTCTTCAGTGCCGGCGACACCTTTTTCGGTACCTGCTGGCCTTTTAATAAAAAGCAATTCAATCCTGCCTGCATTTTATACAATTGCTGGGCAAGAAGTCGGAATTGCCAATCCTTGCCTAAGGGTCTCATTGGAGGGGTCGTAACTATTAGTGCAACGACATTATGCAACATGTTTTCAATGATTATGAACGCTGATGTGGAGGAGAATAAGTGGACAAAGTTTAAGAACTATAAAAATGTTTTTTTTTTTAATTGTCCTCAGAAGTTTTCATTGTCCGGTGTTTTCTTTAACTTAGCCCGATCATATCTCTTTACTGAAAATTTATATGAATATAAGATTTGGCAGTGTGGTAGATAAGCATACGAAGAACGTAATGCGCAATTTTTGTCGCTCTGCTACAAGGATTTTTCGAGAAAAAGACCTTCAAAGTAAAGAAAATAACGTTTCCTGGGCAAATTTTGAGGTTTTTATAAAAACATCTACACTGCACATCAAAACCAAAAATACCTGAGCAGAAGCAAAAACATGCATATATTTAGTTAAAGAAATTTCAGCTACCTAACTTTATATATTTTGTGCAATTCATAACGAGTTGGCCAAAACAGCAGAGCGGATGAGCGCTCCACTCCACCTCTTCGTCATTATTGATTTCCTGTGCTTCGAAAAAATTTTTGGCGGCAAAACAAATTGGGATCTCTTCTTCCACTCATCAGGCACATAATATATAAAACTTTGAAATAATTTGAGAGGTCGACCAGCCATCGATGGTTCGATCTTACGTGGGAATCACCCATCTGTTCTTTAAACCGCACCTCCCGTCGCGGTCATCTCGGTGTCTACGAGAAGAGGTGTACATCTCAAAGGTGATTGTTTCTGCGCAGTACCTATTTAGGTATTAAAACAAAGAATGCCAGACTTAATGTAAATTTATAATAAAGGAATCGTTTTTAATATTTCACAAACAAAAGCGACATTAATCACATGTACTAAGATCGTTTGTAATTTCTTTACGAAACTTTCGCCGCCAGTTTCCTTGACTGGCTGCTGTAACTATGGCAACTGTGACTCAAAGCGAAGCATGGCGAAGTGGTCTGAGATTAGTCGCCGTGCTTGTTATCTGGTTTGAGGTAAACGGCCAAGGCTCATTTGACGTCTTGTTTCAACGGCTAAAAGGTTTAGCGCATATGGTGTTTAACTGTGGGGGGTCATTGCATGTGTTGCCGTTACTTTCAGCCAATGATATGTACGGCTAAAGTGGGTTTACTAATGGCTTTCGTGGGTAATTTTCTCGCTTCGAAAACCTTGCACTGGCGCCGCCACGACCCATCAGCCTTGAGCATTCAACTTTTTCTATTTATCTATTATACATCATACTACATAGCTACATCGCCCCAGGAGGTGTAATAGGAGGGGTCTACTTTTGTGTACCTTTCTATGTGTATGTGCCTGTGCGAAATATATATAGACACGTAGATTGGAAGAGGCGTCTTTGGCTGCCATAAGACAAAATAGGAAGGATATACGCTTCTAAAAAAGTTATTTCTCACGTTTCGATCGAGACCGATCTGATCAAGGTAAAATTTGCGAGGCTCGATGTGCTTTTATAGCACGTCCCTCCAAGCAGGACAGAGAGAAAAATAAAAATAAAAAATGTAAAAATGAAAAAGAGAGGTAGCAGACACGTGTATACACTCGGACATACAAAGGGACACGTACATCCTCAAGGAAATAAAAGGAAAACATAGTGAAATATACATATATAATCCGGTGAACACAACAGTAAGAACATTCCTTCGTCATTGTCAAGCCCAACCTATCCGGCTCCCCCTCCTCATTTGTTCATGAAGCTAGTGAGGGGGTAAGGCTTCACAAGAAAGGATAAGCATTTATTTAAAAAAGGGTCTACGGACTATAGGCTTCACGGGAGTTTACTGTAGTTTAATTTAAACAAATTATCACTGCGTAGTGCACAGAATACACACGCAATGCAAAAATGCACGTTAGACAAAAGCAAGAATTCCAAATATGATATGTGAAGTATAATGCAATGCCATTAACAACAAAAGCTTTTTATTTTTTCCCTCAATAAGTTTTAGCGGCGTCACCTCAGTTAAGATCACGATCTACGCATTCGAAAGTTCCTGCGTCACAGCGATATTATGTAGCGCGCATCATTTCGCGGTTTATAGACAACGATTACCTCGCACGGCATTTTCATTGCAAGGCGTTCGTGCATCGAGCGTGAGACTTACGCGACGGGCACTTCAACCTAGCACATCATTCTGGGCTGGTGGAACTGAATTCCGTTAAGACGACGCAACTGCCCCAATAGGCACACGTCACATAATCACAAACGCACCGGCTGACCACAATTAACTTCTTAATGCACACACCACTGTATATTCTCCCCACCTGGTTTGTTTACTTTCGCATTGTGTTGCGCTAACGGGTGTGGGAGAGCACGTGCGCCCATTTCCTTTCCTCGAGCGAGGTACTCTTGCAGAATGCGCTGTCAGTTATGCAGAGCTTAACCAGCGCATTGCAAAACACAGCGCAGCCTCCTTCGCAAAGTGCGGGACCACGTGTCAAGGTAGACATGCCTACCTACAGTGGCTACCACGACTGCAGGAGCGCAAATGAGTATCTCGACCGATTGCTCTACTATCAGCAAGCAATGGGGCTTCCCGACGCCGAACTTCTCGCGCGTGTGGTCCCGGTGTCGCTGACAGAGCAAGCGGCCCGATGGTTCCGACTGACCGGACATCGCGCCCGCACGGTAGAAGAGTTCCGCGAGAGCTTCCGCGACGAATTCCTTCCGGCGAATTACGAGTGGCGTTTGAGGAGGGAGTTGGAGCTACGCACCCAGCATCCGGACGAATCCTTGCTGGAGTACGTACGGGCGATGGACGAACTTTATCGCCTCGCTAACCCTCTCGCCACCAACGCGGAGAAAGTCGAGCGCGTTACACGGCAAGCGCACCCGACTTTTGCGGCTCACTTCAGGGGATGCAAGTTCGCAGACCTAGAAGAGCTCGCCGCCGAAGCGAAGCGCATACAAGGGGACATCCTCGCGGCGCGAGCGTACCGCCCGCCTCCACCCGCAGCGCAGTCACTCGAGCCTCGCTGCGCGTGGAACGGTGGCGCGGTCAGTTCAGAGGCGTTTAGGGGTAACGCGTCAGCATCGTTCGCTGATGAGCACGTACCGCGCGGTTGGGAACTGTCAGACCGCGCTTTGGACCCCTACGCTTACGCGCTTCGTACGGCCCGTGCTGCGCCTGCACGTGACGTTCCGCGGCAGGAGCACGTGGTCGAGACGAGCCCAGACGAGCGGCGCAACGCGGAGCGAGGCCCGCCGGATCGTGGCGACGAGCGCCCGGCCGGCGTGGTTTCCGCGGTCCTTGCTACCGGTGCGGCGCACCGGGGCACATCGCCCGCGAATGCGGCCGCACGCCGGTCAGGAGCGAACACGCGGTTCGGGAAACGGACGACGCCGCCGGTGAACCACGTCGGGCACCGCGCGGCGATCAGTAGTCCTACCGATGCGCTCGGATCACTAGCACCTACAGTCTGTCGCGCAGGTGATGCCGTAGACTCGCCCGCACCGTTAATCGAGTTAACGATAGCTCGAAAGAAGTTTGTAGCACTTTTGGATACTGGGGCAAGCGCTTCATTATTTGGGGACGAGGTGTTGCACCATCTCTGCGAGAACAATATCCGCTTGAGACAAAGCAACACCACCTTCCGCCTTGCTTCGGGCACAGCGCAATCGAGCGGTGCGGCTAGACTTGTGATCCGCGGAAAGACGCGTGAGGCGACAACGCTTTGTCCATCTTCCCGGGTTGTCAATGCCTCTAATCCTGGGTCGAGACTTTCTCGCCAAGTCAGGATTGTCATTGACATTGCAAGAGGGGTTACCGAGAGCGCGACGAGCGCGCTAAAGCTTTTCTCGAAAGCACCCGCATTGACAACGGCATGCCAATCGCAGGGAGCAGCGCGAGTGAGAGAGAGGAGGAAAGCGCGCGGAGTAAGCGAGTAACCCCGCCAGAACAATGTGCCGCGGTACAGGGAAGGTCAGTGCACCCGCTTTTGGCAGAAGCACACAGCATGCCAGAAAGGGAAAAGGTGCAGCTGTCGTCGCTGTTGTACGAGTACGACGCGATTTTCACTGACCGCCCGGGCCGCACTACGCTGGTCAAGCACACAATGACACGGGTGACGCACGACCTTGGAAATGCAATCCCCGACCGATTAGCTTGGCTAAGCGGAAAGCACTTGACGCCGCCTTGGACGAACTCATCGACACAGGCGTGGTCGAAAGGTCAAACAGCCCATGGGGTTTCCCGGTGTTCTAGTTCCAAAGAAGGATGATACATATCGCCTTTGTGTAGACTACCGCAGGCTGAATGAGGTTACGAAGAAGGACGCATACCCTCTTCCATCCATTTCATCGTTAGTATCCAACCTAGGCGGGGCGAAGTACTTTACGACGCTCGATGCTAGTCGTGGATATTTTCAGGTCGAAATGGACGAGCGGGACAGAGAGAAGTCAGCTTTCACATGCCACAGGGGACTTTTTCAATTCAGGAGAATGTCTTTTGGCTTGGTGGGGGCTCCCGCTACTTATCAGAGGCTAATGGACCAAGTTCTGGGAGATGCAAAGTGGCAGCACGCCCTCGCATATCTAGACGACATAGTGGTTTACTCGAAAACGTTCGATGAGCACTTGCGCCACTTAAGAGACGTTCTAGAAAGGCTGAGGTCTGCGGGCATCACTCTGAACCCGAACAAAGCTCAGATAGCGGCGACCCGAATAACATTGTTGGGATTCACGCTTGACGAGGGTCGCATTTTGCCGAATAAGGGTAAGCTTGAAGCGATAGTCAGCTATCCGTCGCCGAAAGACATCGGCGAGCTGAGGCGCTTTCTGGGGATGGCGAACTTCTATCGCCAATTCATTCCAGACTGCGCGGCAGTGCAGGCGCCTTTGACAAAGCTCTTGAGGAAAGGCGAGCGTTGGGCTTGGGGTCAAGAGCAGGAGGCCGCACTGCGTCGCCTCACTAAGTTGCTGGCTAACACGGCTGAACTGCAGCTACCCGATTTGAACAGGGAGTTTGTGATTCAAACAGACGCAAGCGACCTGGGCTTAGGAGCAATTTTGCTTCAGGAGCATGGAGGTGCCCTCCGACCGATTGCGTTCGCGAGCCGTTCGTTGACGCCGGCGGAGAGGAACTACTCGGTAACAGAGAAAGAGTGTCTCGCGATAGTTTTCGCTCTCCGTAAGTTTGACTATTACATCGACGGAGTGGCGTTTGTTATTGAGACGGACCACATGGCGCTCACGTGGTTGAGGCGCTTGAACGAACCAAGTGGCCGCCTGGCTCGTTGGGCATTGCTTCTGCAGCGTTACGACTTCACCGTACGCTACCGCAAGGGCAAGAACAATGCCGCGGCCGACGCACTATCGCGTGCTCCAGTCCGTCACGAGACTGACCCGGAACGGACTGAGAGCGAGACACTCGAAGTAGCGCTAACGGAAACAGTAGAACAAACGTCAGTTCAAGGCACAAGCGTGAACCACGTAGAGGCTGTGTTAGCGCGGGGATTGTTTTCAGCAGAAGGGAGCTGTTAGAAGCTCAGCAGAAAGATCCGTTTTGTCGAAAGGTGTTCGACGGGCTCCGGGAGCCGGGTGGCGAGGCCACCGCGCACACGGGGGCAGCTGGTATTGCTGTCGGTGCGGAGCGCTCGGCAACAGCTGGTAATGCTGTGAGCGCGCTGGATTCTTATCTGCTGGATTCTGATGGCGTCCTGCTGAGGTACATCCCATCCGACGATGACACAAGTGAGTCATTCAAGGTGATACCGCGCAAGTTGAGAGGAGCACTGCTTCGCTACTTTCATGACTCGTGCATTGCTGGGCATGCGAGCGGCCCTAAGACTTATGCTAAGTTGTGTCGCCTCGCTACCTGGCCAGGCATGAAGCGGGATGTGATTCGTTACGCCCGTTCATGCCACGTGTGCCAAAGCGTCAAGCCCCGAGGCGGACGACCGCCCGGCCTCATGCAGCCGATCAACAGCCAGACTCCCTGGCAAATCGCGGCATGTGACGTAATGGGACCGTACCCCACAACTCCTAGCAGAAACAAATTCTTGCTGGTGGTCACGGATCACTTCACTAAGTGGGTAGAACTTTTCCCCCTTAGAAAGCTGACGGCTCGTGATCTTGGATAAGTTGATGGAGGTTTTCACCAGGTTTGGTTTCCCTGAGCAGTTGATAACAGACAACGCGTCTTATTTTACTGCGAAGGTGTTTGTTGACACGTGCGCCGCGCTTGGCATTAAGCACAAGAAAACAACCACCTACCATGCTCAGTCGAACCCCACGGAACGAGTTAATCGCAACATCAAGCACATGCTTGTCGCGTTCTCTGAAAGGCACAAGGACTGGGATACCTACCTTCCAGAGATCGGGTTTGCGTTGCGATCGACTGTGAACCGCTCGACTGGGTATGCGCCTTCTTTTCTAAACCTGGGAGAGAACTGCCGAATCCGATGGAGACTGTACTCGCGGATCGCAGTGGAGTGCCAGTGGCGTCATCAGCACGAGCTGAATACGCAGCGCAGTTGCGCGAGAAGCTAGCGGAAGTTTTACGTAAAGCACGCAGTAATCTCGGCACTGCTAGGGCACAACAGAAGGCGCAGTACGACCGCTCGCATCGGAACGTACACTACGAAGTGGGCGATCTGGTGCTGCGACGCCATCATGTTCTTAGCGACGCTAGCAAACAGTTTGCAGCCTCGCTGGCACCGAAATGGTCCGGGCCGTACCGAGTGCGAGAGAAGGTTTCCTCGCTTGTTTATCGGCTCGCGAACATGAAAGGCAAACCGAGCGGCGGACCAGTGCACGTATGCGACTTGAAACGCTACGTGTCACGGGAGGAGCATGGGGACGACTATCAGTCCCCCTCCGAGCCGCAGGCGGCGGCTGAGAACGCTCGAAACCGAGTGAAGCCCTGAGCCGCGGTACTTCTTGCGAAACAGGCGGAGACAACTCTGCATGTTGGATAAGCAAAAGGGAAATAGGTGCCGCCGGGACGGCTGGAGAGGAGACCGCCTCCTCACGGCGAGCCCACACCCACATTACGTCGTCGTTGTCGCCCACCACCACCGGCAAGCATCGGCATGGACGCCTGACTGGGATCGACCGGTACATCACGCCGCCACTTCCACGCTACCCCATCGCCTCACCGCCCGGCCTCCACACAAGAGGCCCGAAGACCAATGCCAACCAACTGGGAGAGCCAGCTCTGGGGGCCGCAGCCACCAGGACGTGCCAGGGTTGTGTGGACACCCGATGGCCTATGCTCCCTCAAGGCCACGGCGCAGCACGCCGAAAACCCCGAGCCCCGCCAGACCGGAGGAGCCCGAACCATGCTGGAGAGGCCGCCTGGAACGAAACACTTCGCTGACTCGCTCCTCTCAATCGCCACCAACGACCAGAGAGGCGGGGCCCAAGGAGGCGCGGTCCGGACCACGGGGCTGCAGGAGCAGGCCAGACCTACCGCAGCAGTGACGGCGGAGGCGACGACTGGGGAAGCCATGACGCAAGTGGGCACGGCAGCGAAGACCGCAACGAGGCCGGTGGTGGCTACTTCGGAGGCAGCGGCGACGCCAGTGGGGGCACCGGCGACACCCACGGCAGAGGGCCGACCGCAGGAGGGCACGGACCTGGACCGATCCGTCCTAGCCTTCCTCGATGAGGAATAACAAAATATTACCTCATGGTGCAGTCTCTGTCGTCCGAGGGCTTTCTTAAGGGGAGGAGGATGTGGGAGAGCACGCGCGCCCATTTCCTTTCCTTAAGGCTGGCGCGATCGCGAACTGACGGCGGAGCAAGGAACCACTAGGAGAGGAGCACAGTCGCCCTTTCCGGACAACCCCTTCTTTCCCGCCGCTCCTCGCGCAATCCTCGCATCCCGGCTCGCGGGAAAGGGAACTCGGCGAGGGAACAACCCTCGCGGTGGGGAGGGACACGGGAGGTGAATAAAACAACCGGGCAGAGGAGACGGTCTCTCGTGCCCTGCTGATCGCGAGGAACACCTCACCGCCCCGAGACCCGCCAGCCGATCATCGACCGAAGGTGTAAGCGTTACCCTTTTTTTCTACGAGAGCGGACTATCCCTCTACGCGACATTTACGCGTTATTGCTAACGTAGCAATAAAGTGTTGTTTGTTGTTTAGCCTGTTGCCTTATTCGCCCGAACCCATCGTAGCTGCGATGACGCGCGCTACGGGAAGGGGACGTTGACACGGTACGACTATTTGCGGCTGGGACCCCTCACGGGTTATGTTGGTCGCGTCCTTTCTCTCACGCTTCGTCCGTACATACGTCACTCTTATCGGCACAGAGCACGGCGCATATCACAATAGATTACCAATATTCCCATGTTGCGAGCTCCAAGTAACACAAACACACGCGGACATGTGGCAACGCTAATGCCATGGCGTTTGCGGGCGATAAATTGTACACACGCGCACATTCTGACTTCACTTTCACTTCACTGCACATGAATGAACGCGACGACAATCGCCGATGTGGTGACCCTCAAGCGATATGCTTGGTTTATTCGAGCGATGGAGGGGACACACGCCGTGTTGCAACTTGACGTTGCCGAAACGACGGAACGCGCTAAAGCATTGTCAAACACTCCGAGCTGCTGCCGCTTCGGTGCACTTGAAACGCGGCACAGTCACAAGCTTCTACTGCATCGAATGACGACCCGGGAGGATGATGCCGGGTACGTGCGGATAACAGTAGGAAAGAGCTTCTTCTGGAAGAAACAAACGCCGCAGGAAATTGAATTCACGGATCTCGGTCTCGATGAAGCGGTACAGCGGTACGTCGCCTCTCGTCGCAAATGGCGCCATGCTGCATTTTTCATTGGTTCGTCTTAACCATTACGTCACGGTAAAGAGCGGCCGTAGTTGGACGCGCATAATACAAATGGACAGCGGTACAGTTTACTTTTTATTCTTAGCTTGTCACCGACTATAGCGACCTCTACGTTCTGATCAACGGCCACAACGTCACTGCTCTCGTTGATACTGGAGCCGACTATTCCGTCATCAGTGGGCCGTTCGCAGCAAAGTTGAAGAAAGTTAGGACTGCCTGGGAAGGCCCCGAGATCCGGACCGCTGGAGGCCTTCTCATAACGCCGATTGGTGTCTGCATGGCGAGAGTCACCATAATCAACAACCGGACTTATCCTGCGAGCTTTGTAATCCTACAAAACTGCTCCAGGGAAGTGATACTTGGAAGAGACTTCCTGAGTGACCACGGCGCCGTCATCGACTTAAGAACCAAGTCGATAACCCTATCGTCGAAGAAAGCGACGCCGCCGGATATGAACCCATGTCAACATGCCCTGAATGTGATCGAGGATCAAGTCACCATTCCTCCGAGATCCAGCATCAGAATTCCCGTCGGCACCGAAACGGCTGAATGTATCGAAGGTGTCATAGAGTACGATCAGCATTTGCTGCTAGACCGTGACATTTGCGTCGCAAGAGGCATTGCTCGGCTGTATGAAGGGAAAGGAAGCATGATGCTAACGAATTTCAGCCAAGAATACAGACACCTGAGCAGGGGCTCGACGATTGCGTACATCGAAGAATCTCGGCTGTCAGCGATGCGTTTGCCTTTCAGATTCTGACAAAGCTACAACGACATCCGCAATGCTTGAGCCATCCTTCGAAATAAACCCAAGCCTTCCCGCCCGCCAACAACAACAGCTCCAATGCCTTCTGAAGAAATACAAGGACTGTTTCTCGTCGTCATCACGGGTCTGGCAAACGCCCCTTGCTAAACACCGTATCATAACGGAACAAAATGCTCGACCACTTCGTCAGAGTCCCTACCGGGTTTCGACGCGATAAAGGGACGCCGTTAAGAAACAAGTCGATGAAATGCTACGCGACGACATCATCCAGCCGTCCAAGAGTCCGTGGGCGTCTCCCGTAGTGTTAGTGAGGACGAAGGATGGAACCCTACATTTCTCCATTGATTATCGTCGCCTGAACAAAATCATGAAGAAAGACGTGTACCCTCTTCCACAGATAGACGACGCCCTGGATTGACTCCACAACGCGAAGTACTTTTCGTCGATGGACCTCAAGACCGGCTACTGGCAAATCGAAGTCGACGAGAGAGACCGAGAAAAGACGGCCTTTATTACACCAGACGGCCTCTCGAGTTCAAGGTCATGCCCTTCGGTCTTCGTTCGGCACCTGCGACATTCCAACGTGTTATGGACACAGTGCTGGCTGGCTTGAAGTGGCAGACGTGCCTCGTGTACTTGGACGATGTCGTTGTGTTGCCTCAAGCTTCAACGAACACCTCCGGCGCCTTGAAGCTGTACTTGAAGAAATAAAGACCTCCGGCCTCACCTTGAAGCCTGAAAAGCGCCGCTTCGCGTGCGAGGAGCTCTTGTTTTTGGGTCACGTTATCAGCAGGGATGGTGTTCGCCCAGACAGCGGAAAACAGCTGCCATCGCTGCCTTCCCGCCACCCACCGACACCAAAGCCGTGCGCTGTTTTCTCGGCTTGTGCGCCTACTACAGGTGCTTCGTCAAGGAATTTTCACGAATTGCCGAGCTGCTAACTCACCTCACGAAGACCAACGTGCCATTCAAGCGGGAACGGCGCAAATCGAAGCATTTGAAGAACTGAAACGACGCCTTCAGATGCCTCCGATAGTAGCGCATTTCGATGAATACGCCGATACGGAAATCCACACCGACGCAAGCAGTGTAAGACTTGGCGCTGTCCTTGGGCAGAAGACTGACGGGCAGGAAAGGGTCATCAGTTATGCTAACCGGTCGTATAAAAGGCAGAAACGCACTATTCTACAACGTAAAGTAGTGCCTAGCGATCATCTGGGCTACATCCAAGTTTCGCCCTACCTCTACGGCAGGCCCTTCAAAGTTGTGAGCAACCACCACGCATTGTGCTGGCTAGCTAACTTGAAGGACCCTTCAAGTCGGCTCGCACGGTGGAGCCTACGACTTCAAGAATTTCGACATTACCGTCGTTTACAAGTCCGGAAGAAAACATTCCGACGCTGACTGCCTGTCTCGCGCTCCCCTCAACCCACCGCCGCAGGACGACAAGGAGACGACTGCTTCTTGGAAACCATAAGTGCCGACGACTTTGCCGAATGACAGTGAGCGGACCAGAACTCAGGGGCCTTGTGGAATACCTCGAGGGCAGGACCACCGTTGTTCCGAAGGTATCACGCGGGGACTGACGTCGTTTTCTTGCGCAACGGTGTTTCTAAGAAGAAAACTCACCGCTTCGAGCCGGTTGCCTTCTCGTGGTACCCTCGACGTTGCGGCCAGAGGCCCTCCAGGCTCTGCACGACGACCGACATCTGGACACCTGGGTGTTTCTCGCACGCTAGCAAGAATACAGGCGAAGTACTACTGGCCGCGCCTTTCCGCCGACGTCACCCGTTACCTAAAGACCTGCCGGGACTGTCGCGCGCAAGACACCACCCACTAGGCAGCGGATTCTGCAGCCTATCGAGCCACTTCGGCGGCCGTTCCAGCAAATCGGGATGGACTACTGGGGCCGTTCCCGACGTCCATTACCGGAAACAAGTGGATCATCGTGGCAACTGACTACCTCACCTGCTACGCCGAGACAAAGGCCTTGCCCAAAGGCAGTGCCGCCGAGGAGCCAAGTTCTTCGTGGAGCACATCGTCTTGCTTCATGGCGCCCCAGAGGTTCTCATCACTGACAGAGGTACGGCGTTTACGGCTGTCCTAACTCAAGCGATCTTGTAATACAGCCACACAAACCACCGCCGGACCACCGCGTACCACCCATAGACCAACGGCCTGACCGAGCGTCTCAATAAGAACATCGCCGACATGCTGGCCATGTACGTCGACGTCGAACACAAGACGTGGGACGGCATCCTTCCATACGTGACCTTCGCGTACAACACGGCCATACAAGAAACAACGCAGATGAAGCCATACAAGTTGGTTACGGACGGAGCCCGGCAACGACGCTCGACGCCATGTTACCAAACGTCACCGATGAGGAAAATATCGACGTGACACCTACCTACAGCACGCCGAAGAAGCACGACAGCTCGCCCGCCTACGGATCACGAACCAGCAGACGACTGACAGCCGCAACAATCTTCAACGACGCCACATGGAATACCAACCGGTGACCGTGTATGGGTATGGACGTCAATACACCGACGGGGACGTTACTTCGGACATACAGGGTACTTCGACGCCTCGGCGCACTCGACTACGAGGTTGTCCCTAACGGCATTACGAACTCTCAGCGGCGCCGTGTGCGACCTGAAGTCGTCCATGTCGTGTGCCTCAAGCCATTTACGCGTTAGTTAATCTGAGGACTGTACTTTTGCTTTAGTATTGTACTTTCTTGCTTGTGCTTATTGTTTATTGTACTATCTTGCTGTTCATTGTACTTTCTGCTTTATTGAGTTATTTATTGTTGCATGCATTGGCCACCCCCCGCCCGTTCTGTTTTAGGCATCGGGACGATGCTTTTCAGGGGGGCATTGCCACGTTTTCTTCTGATCACTGTGCTGTATTCGGTTTTTGCCCACAAAGACTGTCACCAATGCTCAGCGCAAAACGCACCTGATCGTTCGAGAAGCTCGCGAGATTGTAGATCATTTGTTAAGATTGCGCGCAAGACGCAAACACTCGAGCTTATTCTAGAGATTGCGCAACAGGCAGCGATATCGCTGGAAAGTTCGATAGCGCCTGTATAAAAGCTGACACGCTTCACCGCTTGTCAGTTGATCGACGGTCGACGCTCTGCTCGCCGCTATCAGTGTATTGCTGTAGCTTGACTTTCAGTTTACCGGCCACAAGTTCGGCCAAATGAAGAGTTTCATCTCCGACGTGCTGACTGCTGCCTTCGTCGACGTCATGACCACGTGACACATGTTTGGTTTTCTTCGGATAAAGAATGGATCGTTGTGAACTTTGTGACCATATTTGAATTGCTGAGCCTAAAGAAGTGTGAAGTGGCGAAGTGAAACTGCTGACTTTTGCTTAACTTCGTTTTTCGACAAAGCGGAGCAGCCGATGCGGAGCCAAACGGAGCTGAAAGTATGAAGTTTAGACAAACTTTGTTACTACCCATCATTCCCATGTGGCTGAAGCGTCATGCGTTGCAGCTCCCATAGACACTAGCGCCAGAGTTCCCTTAGTAAATTGTAGGAAACTCTATGGGCTCAGCATCTTGCTTGTCTTCGGGGGGTTGCCAGAGGTTCTCAGTTCACAGCCATAGCAGAGGAGGGGCTGGGGTATCCATGCAGCTCTTACGGCAGTTCGCATTGCAAAAGCAATCTCGGAAATGTGTAGTCCCAGTTTTTGTGTTCATTGCAGTATGCACGAAGGTACTGCTTCACGGTGCCATTGTGCCGTTCGACCATGTCTGGTTGGCCTGTAGGGCACAGTGTGGCGCTCGAGATGCTCAATCGCCTAAGCAGGTTTTCCATAACCTACTAACAAAGGGCTTCCTGTTACGTAGAAATAGAAAGGTACCCATGTCTGCAGATGAAATCTTCCACACGGCTAGCTATCTGAGTGTTGTTGCTGCACGAAGAGGGAAGAGCTCAGTGAATTGGGTGAATTGTCAACAATGACTAGAAAGTGCTTGTGCCCTGAGGGCTGGTAAGTAACGGCTCCATCAAGTCAATGCCAAGTTTTCCATTGGTGCTGCAGGCCATTGGCTTGCCATAAATCCCTCAGGTTTGCAATGCTGTGCTTTCGTCCTTTGACAGACTGAGCAACCGCGGACATACTTTGATATGTCATTGCTCATGCCCAACCACACAAACTTCTGATGCGCTGCAGTGTCTTGTAGAATCCTGCATGGGCACTTGTTGGGTGGTCATGGGCCATTTGCAGGACCAAGGGACGAAGGTGAGTGTTGCATAGGGTAGGAGCGCGGCATAACCCGCGGTGGGTCGACGGAGAGGCCGAACGACGGGAGGGCGCATGGAGTGACGACGCGTAGACCAAGCTTCGGCGAGGTTGACGGGAGACTGCTCTCCCACGTTTATTGCAGGTAGTTTTAAGGAGAGGGAAGAAGGGCTATTGGTCAGTGAGGTACGGGTCACATGACCGGCATGGCCACGCCGGATTGATGGTAGCAGAGGCATTAAAGAGACCCAGCTCCACCCAGTGGCATGAATAGAGACCCCTACCACACTGGTGTTTTAGCATGTCACCAGGGGTCGCGCGACACAACATCGTCCCTCCCTGGGAGGAATTGCATCCTTATACATTCTTTAAACAACCCTTGAAATCTAACTATGTTGCACATCAGCAAACACTCAAAAAAAAAAATTCACATTCGAGTTCCTATTGAGATGAGACCTGCAATAACGCAGAAGTTCAGTCCTAGGAGCACACATCGCAACCTATGATACAGAAAACAAAATTCACTTTGTCAACACCAAACACAAGTGCCAGCTTGCACTATTCATGGAAAATTCACACACGTGCACTAGACCTCTGTGGCTATACTGCGGGCCTCTAAGGCAGTGTAGCCCCAGAAGACGCGGACTACTTTGGTCTGTGATGTAGTCCTTCAAGTGGGCTGGGGGCTTACGTGTCCGCTGTGGGCGATGTGACCCAGGCCCTGCAGGAAGACTTTGCGTGTTGTGGCTGTCGGGAGCCGACTTTGAAGACCCATCCCCATCTTTCCCAGAAGAACTTGGCGGATTGCGGCTGCCACAAGTCGACTCTGAAGACCCATTCCCATCACTCCCAGGCAAAAAACTTTGTGGGTTGCGGCTGTCTTGAGCCGACTTTGAAGACCCATTCCCATCTCTTCCCTCCCCCGTGTTGGAATTGGGTGCATTTACTGTAGGTGAGGTGGAACACCCAGGACTTTCCTGCTGAAGTCTGGATGGTTGATCCTGTCGAGCGCATCAGGCGAGTAAGTGACACGACAGCCGAGTCTCCGGGCAGACAAGTGATGTCAGGTTTATTGGCAGCCCTTATTATTGAACCATACATGCCGCGCTGCCATCTGGCAGTACTGTTGTACACTACATAAATCGTACAGCCATCTAGTTGTACTGCCGTACACTACATCCCCCTCACAGTAAACTTGAACCAAACACATGCACCAAAACTCATGGTCCAAAAGAAGACTATGTTCACAGGTCGAGTCTTTTCGGCCTGCAGATCCTCCTGCCATACCTTGACCGTGAGACGCGTAGCGTAGAAGCAGAACCCTCAGGTTCCTCTGCAGTGGAGGTGCTTTTCCGAGGCGACACGGTTTGCTGATCTTGTGCTGCTTGGTCACCTCCAGGTGTTGTAGTCGTCTCGGGCTGATCCTCCACAGGGATTCCAGGTGGGCTGGCAGTGGGGGTTCCCGTCGTTGGCACCAGGTGCATCCGGTTACGCTGAAGTACACCTGTTGAAGTCTCCACCACGTAGGAGCGCAGGTGTCTAGCTGGCTGTAGCGAGAGAGAGAGACGGGAGAGAAGACGTCATGGCGGTCGACGTGGCCGTGTCGTTGTCTCGCCACTTTATTTGTAAGGCGATTGCCGAAGTGGAGCGGCGGCGGCTGCAGCGTCCAAACCGCCAGGAGCGTGGGCACCTTCTGCTCGCGCCTCGAGCTCTAGGCATGAGCTGTGCGAGAGGCGCGGCGCGGTGGTTGGAAATGACGATGATGATGAATGGCGATGATGATGACGCTACAGATTACTCCCCCCCGCAGAAAAGAGCCCAGAATGAAAAACGATGGGGGCGTATATACAAGAATTTTGCTATCGCGAGACAAGAGGGTCCGTGAGAAGTCCAGGTCGTGAACGTGCAAGGACCTTCGGGAACCGGTAAGTCTCTGGCGGGCGGCTCTGGGAGAAGCGCAGCGGACGAAGAACCGGGCGAAAGTACGCTGTGGTCGTACCCAGGTGGGTCCCACGGCGACTTGATGGGGCCTTTCGGTAGCGCACCGGTTGTTGTGAGTGAGCGCGGCTGAGAGAGGTGTCCGCAGATGCAGTTGAGGGCGGGTACAGATGTCGTTGCAGTCGTCGGCGCAGCGTTGACCACTGGGTCATATGACGGGGAGCGCGTCGACGCAAGTGCGTATCGGTCACATGACGACGCACGAAGGGATGTCTCCGCAATGCATGATACCCTTGAGGGAGATGGCTGCACCGCGTGGTAGCGTTGAAGGGCGGGTGTAAAGCTTCTGCTGTGTTTGGCGTCGAGCGCGGTGGCTTCGTCGACGTAAAGTCGCATGCGGTAGACATGTGTGGCGGTTGGGCGTCGTTGCCGTTGCGACCAGTGCGCCTGCGTAGCGGTCACTTGTCGGGTGGATGGTGTCCTGCGTCAAGGGCTCCGCAGGAAACCTGTGGTGAAGCTGAGCAGGCGTGGTCTCTGCTGCAGGTTCGGACGGCGAACCTGTGCTTGTGGAAGCCACTACGGTGGTCGGCTCACGAGGGCTGGTGCGCAGGTCGGCATGCTGGATGTCTGCCTCTGTGGCTGGCGTGGCATATGCGGTCAGCTCTGGCGTATGCTGACCAGGCACGTCGTCCTCAGGCGCATCAGTCATAGTCGCAGCGTCTCGGAAGTTCGGCCATCGATGGTTAGGGGCTGGGACTTCGGCTGCGAGAGACTGCGAGGGCGAGGCTGGTCGCTGCTGGCAAGATGCGCACAGTGTCGAGGTCGATGGAAAAACGGGTTCGTCGGACATCATTGCTGGCGATGCCTCCGCAATTGGGGGTCGTCTAGCGGGCGTGACGGTGTCCCTGTTTATGGCAGACTCCAGGGCGTGCGGCGAGGTAGCCTTCGTGGAGCCTGACGTGGCAGAAGTGTCATGGGCCATGGAGGTCGGGGAAGATGTGCAGATGGCCGGCACGTGTGAAGGACCATGGGCCGAGGCTGTCGAAAAGACGGAGCTCTCAGTGGAGTAGCCGATGGCAGCAGGCACTTCCTGTACCTCGTCGGGCGGGTAGTCGGGCGCAGGAATCGATGCGCTGGTGGCCTGACGTGAGGTCGGAGGAGTCGTAGCCGGGGAAGTCAAGTCTTGGTCAAGCGAAGGCTGCGGGCCGGTCGGTACCGCTCCCTGCGACGGAGGGGAAATCTGGAACTGCGGCCCCGGAAGCGGGTGGTACGTTAGCCGTAGCAGGCGAGCACCGCAGCGCAGAGGTCATCGTAGGGCCGCGGGCTGGAGGACGACTTGGCGGCTAGATGACACAGCTCAACCGGGAGGGCGTTCAGCAGGACAGCGTGCATCATCGGCTGTGCCTTGATGCCATTCACCGCGAGAATGGCATCGAGCCGCATAAACCACGCTCGGGGGTCGGCCGGGTGAAACGGCGGAACTGGAGGGCAGAGTCGCGGAAGCATAGCAGTGGGCCATTGGTTGAAGGGCATGTTCTCCGGGTCACCAATGTAGAGAGAGAGAGAGACGTGAGAGATGTCAAGGCGGCCGACATGGCCGTGTCGTTGTCTCGCCACTTTATTTGTAAGGTGATTGCGTGTAAGGTGAGCGGAGCGGCGGCGGCTGCAGCGTCCAAACCGCCAGGAGCGTGGGCGCCTTCTTCTGCTCGCGCCTCGAGCTCTAGGCATGAGCCGCGCGAGAGGCGCGGCGCGGTGGTTGGAAAATGACGATGATGACGAATGGCGATGATGATGACGCTACACTGGCCCTAAGACGGTTGCTGGGGAGTTGACATCGTGCACCCAGACCCGCTCTCCGGCCTGAAGAGGCCGCAAGGTGTGAGCTGCATTTCTTTGGTTAAAGTCTGACGCTTGGCGTCTCCGGTTGTCTTGGTCACGTTGAGTGATTGTGATCGAAGGAGGCCAGGCTGGCTCCACCAGGTGCGACGTCTTCGGCAGCCGAGTCTGTAGGCGCCTACCAATGAGCAGCTGAGCAGGATTCACTGCATTTACGCCAGGTGTGTCCCGGTATGCCAAAAGTGCCAGGTAGGGATCATCCGCCTTCCGCAGCAGGTCTTTGACTGTCCTCACCATCCGTTCCACCTCCCCATTTGACTGTGGAAAATGGGGGCTGCTGGTGACATGGCAGAAGCCGTAGGACTTGGTGAAGGTGGAGAACTCTTTCGCAGCAAACTGAGGACTGTTATCATTGCGCACAGCCTCGGAATCCCATGGCGTGCGAAAACGCTCTTAATGGCGTTGATGACCGCAGGTGCTGTGGTTGAACGTCGACTGATGACTTCCGGGAAGCGTGACCGGTAATCCGCCAGAAAGACAGTCTTGGCCGTTGAGATGAAAAGATCGATGCCGACCTCTTCCCAGGGCCGACTTGGAGTGGTTGAGGGCAGCATGGGCTCCGAGCGCTGCACCCTGGTTTCGGCACACTTGTGGCAGTTAGACACCAGTTTTTCTATCTGGTTGTTGATGCCCGGCCACCAGACCGACTCCCGAGCTAAAGCTTTGCATCGGTTGATGCCTTGATGCCCGCCATGGAGAAGCTCGAGCATGTGGCGCTGAAGGGCAGACGGCACAAGGATGCGGGACCCTTTCAGAAGCAGTCCCTCACAGACGCTGAGGTCTCCTTGGTACTGCCAGTACCTCTTCACATGGAGAGGCAAGTGGGACTGCCGAGGCCAGCCGTTGGCGCAGTACTGAAGCAGCAGACTGCATTCGCCGTCGTTGGCTTCGGCCTGGCGCAGGTGCTGAAGCTGCGACGAGACGATGTCTGGGAAGGGGCCGACAACCTCTTGGGCAAAGAGCTCTACTTGATTTACCCGGTTGGATGAAGGGGAATCCAGCGGTGCGCCCGAAAGCATATCGGCTGTTGCCAACAGGTTCCCCAGTACGTAGAGTACTTGGTACTGGAAACGCATGAGCTTCAAGTGAAACCACTGGATCCGTGGTGGCAGTAGGTCAACATCCATGGAACCCAAGAGCGCCATTAGCGGTTGATGGTCCATCTCGAGGAGGAACTGAAGTCCACGGACGTATTCCTCAAACCTTTGAACCGCCCAGCTGGCCGCCAAAGCTTCTTTTTCTGTTTGGCTGTACCAGCGTAGCATGGATGTGAGGGAACGTGATGCGAAAGCGACGGCTCGACGCTCACCAGACGGCTGTTCTTGGAGAAGTATTGCCCCGAGACCATAGGAGCTAACGTCAGCTGAGATCTGGATTTGTATGTGGTGTTGTAGCGAGCCACGCAGAGATCTGAGCACAGTAGGCTCTTCAGTTCGGAGAAGGCAGACTGCTGTGCCGGACCCCAAGTCCAGGCAGAGTTCTTGACCAGCAGTGCTCGGATCGGCGCAGTCATCTCCGAAACGTGTGGTAAGAAGCGTCCGATGTGGTTCACGAGTCCTAGCAGGCGAAGGACCCCTGCGACATCTTTGGGTGGATGCATGGCTCGGATCGCTGCAATCTTGTCTGGGTCTGGAGAAATTCCTTCCGCGCTGACCACGACGCCAAGGAACTTGATACTCGAAGTCGCAAACGAGCATTTCTCGCGGTTGAGCGTGACTCCTGCCTTTGCTAGCCGATCCATGATTTGTCAGAGACGGCGGTCATGCTCGTAGCGTGTCTTCCCAAAGACGAGGATGTCTTCACTCATGTTCGCCACACCCGCTTGGCTTTCGAGGATCCGGTACATCTGCCGCTGGAAGTATTCTGGTGCAGACGTGATCCCAAGCGGCAGCCGGAGAAAACAATAGCGTCCAACGGGGTTATGAATGTGGTCAATTCTTGGGACGGGGGACAGCTTGACCTGATGGAAACTTGACGTGGCGTCTAACTTGGAGAAAACTGTAGCCTTTCCAAGCAATCCGAGGCATTGTTCCACTGTAGGAAGCACGTGACGCTCTCGAAGAATCACCTTATTCAGGCGAGTCAAGTCCACGCACAGCCGATAGCCACCCAAGACCTTGGGGACGACAACGAGCCCAGCACATCAGTCAGTGAATGTGTCCACTCGACGAATCACGCCCTCTGCTTCTAGCTTGTCTAGCTCAGTCTTGACGACATTGCGGAGAGGGAGTGGAATGGGGGTACGCTCAACAAGAAAGGCATAGCATTGGGTTGCAGCCTTATAGTGTAGGTTTCGGGGAGTGTCCCAAGCCCTCGGCAGAGACTGGGATCAAGACAAAAGTTGCCCGTGGGCTGTGAAGTCCTCGCGACTTCGTCGACAAACGTGCAGACGCCCAAGGCTTGAATTGCCGGTAAGCCTAGCAGCGGGACAGTCTTGGTTACTAGGACGTAGAGAAGCTGCTTGGTTGACTTTCCGTGCCACGACAGGGTAGTGACATAAGTGCCTATGACTCCAGGATGTTGTTGCCTGGGTCTTTCAGCTCTCTCTTGGGGTCTTGAAGCTTCGACGGGACGCCGAAAACGTACTGGGTACAACTGAAACTTTGGCGCCATAGTCCACCTGAAGGAAAGTGGGGTGGCCATCGACGAGTACCTCGACGAACTTCGCTTTCGGGCGCTCTCCTGCAACTGCATGCAACTCGATGGAGCTGGCCAAAGGCTTCCGTGTGTGCTTCCCGTTTACGCGCTTCTTTTCACGGCACACTTTCGAAATGGCTACTCTTGCGACAAAAGTTACACGACACACTGCGAGCGGGACAGTCGACGCGCGGGTGTGAGGCCCGTCCACAGAACGGGCACAGCTGTTGCGTTGTCTTATCAGCTGGCGCTTGCTTTCCCTTGCGAAGGCAAGCGGCGTCGACAGCGAACGAAGATGCCTCTACCGAGTTATGAGCTCTGCGCTCGTTACCTGCGTCTTCATGCTGACGAACGTACGTCGGCGCTTCGTGTAACGTCATTTTCGGGTTCCGACTGAGCTTGTCCGAGAGTTTGTGGTCGAGCAAGCCCACAAGAAAACGGTCTCGGACGAGCCGCTCTTCGACGTCTGGCGACGGATAGTTGCAGGACTTGACCATTTTCCGGAGCGGCGTAAAAAATGCGTCAGCCATTTCACCTGGTTGCTGCATACCGCGGTGGAAGCGCGCTGACTCGTACAGCTCGTTCAGTAGGTGCTTGAAGTGTTTACAAGAAAATTCGACGACGCAAACCACCAAGAAGAAAGGCGAAAGGATTGATCGGTGGTTTGCGTCGTCGAATTTTCTTGTAAACATGCACCAACTAGCCCAACAGCAAGTTTTACTATAGTGCACGAAGTGGTCGGTGAACGCCTTCTTCACGGCAACGACATCTTTCATATCCGCCTTGCTTAGCATGGTCGACGCAAGGACAACCCGTCCTCGTCCAAAAACATCGCTCCATTTCAACAGTTCACTCCCATTTTGCTTTCTTGCTTAAAAGATCATACTGTGCCTTTAACTGTGTCGACATGTTTGGCACAAACTTGCTTTAAAAATTTAACAGATAAGATCAGAGCTCTTGCTTGTTTTAGGTGTTGGCGCTTCCTTAATTGCGCGCAATTTATTGGCCAAAGACCTGATCCCTCTTTTGTCAATAACATGACCCAGATAAGTTACCAACCTTTAAAAAAAACTTGCACTTTTCTTTTTGCAGTTTGATTTCTCAATCCTTGAACCTTGTTAAAATGCATTCCACTTTCTTGTAGCACTTTTCCATTGTTTGCCCCACTAAAATAGCTCTATCCAGATAGCATGACACTTTATACAAACCCTTGAACACTTCATCCATGACCGCTTGGAAAATTGTTGGGGCATTGGTGATTCCGTATGGCAGAGGCATGCATTTGGATCGGGAAGCTGGTCTAGCTGTAGTTGTAGTTGCTGATAAGCTGTGGAAACATCCAATAAAGTAAAGTATTTGCGTGCATGCAATGTTATAGAGATCTCTTCCGTTATGAGTAGCGGAAAATGGTAAGTTCGCAGGAACATGTGAGGAACATGTGGTCACCATGTGCTGAAACATAACCGTGGAACGAAAACTCTATATTTCAGAATCCGCGTCCAGAAGTCGGTCATTCTGTACATCAGTATCGATGTTTCTCGAATCCCGACTCCAAGTCCCCTTCAGAAATGACATTTATATGAGATATGGAAAAGGCTTCCTTTCAAGCGTCATTTTGTTCAAACTCTCTCCTACCATCTTCACTGTCTCTGCCTTTGCAACCGCAGCCCGCTGGCTATAAGCTCAGTTTGAGACCCCTGGTGTATACCTAGATGGCATAAAACTGCAATGAATTTTCATATTCTACTTATCTGCCGGCGTAGAGGATTCTTTGTTGATATACTCATTAACGTGCAATCTTAGCAATTTTTGTTCAACGAGAGAAAATGTGCAACACAGAAACGTCTCAGACATATTGTATAGTTCCACAAAACGTCGCAGGACACCGCCGCTATTCACGCTATTGTCACTTCACGCTATTGTCACCCATTATGTGGCGATTAGTAATGCGAAAAATATTTAAGAAAGCCTAAAACAGGAAAACAAATGTAAGTAAGATAGAGAGGTGGTTTTGTGTCAAACATGCACATTGAATGAGTACAAAAACACAATACAGACGGCACCCTGAGTAGCTATGAGCATGAAGTATGTCAGCTTACCTGTTGAGACAATAGAAAATTCAGTGCCTACGGAAAATTGCCTGAAACAGCTTCTTGGGATGCTCATGAGCAAAACAGAGCATTCAGTAAAACAATGTTTCTCGAATCCCCTTCCTAACATCTTTAAGATGGCTCCTAATGATTTCCAATATTATAATGCAAACTCAATTTCGCTATTTTCCTAAGCGGTAAGCAGAACGTTTTGTACTGTTTACTCAAGGTACGCCCACATAATTATATATTTGTTTTCAAAATCACCTTGGCAACGTGTAAATATGTAAACAGTAGTGGAAATAAAGTAGACAGAAGAATAAAAGAGATCTTAGTATTTTAGGAGCGCGTTACAAAAGACATACTGCAGTGACCAGACCGGAAAAACAGTGCAGAGACTTTCGTTGTGTAAGGGATGCAAAATGACAGCTAAGAAAGCACTTGTGCTAATAATCAAATTATGATTTCATATATTCTTTGAATAAATGCAGCAAGAAGTGAAAAATACGGTACGCCAAGATATTTTCTGTTAGGTAAACGCTTGCGCTTTCAGTACCAGTGGTAATAACGTTGTTAGATTCTTATTTGCAGATAAGTTAATTCATGGCATGCAAGTCAAACTTACATCCGCGAGATCCCTCAAATCGCTGATATGTAAAATCCACGCGACGAAAAGGAACCCCATTCTTGCACGCATGTCACTGATCCCGTTAATCGGGTTGGCAATCGCCGGGCGGATTCTAAGGGCTGGCGTCACGGCCCTCCGAAAACGCACCACGAAAGCGCGGACAATTTAGAGTTGGTCCTTTGGTGCGCCAGCGAACGCCGGTTGTGGTCCAAAGACCGAGTCAGAGCCGAGAGTCGATAACATAAACGAAAACGAAATATATTCTCAGTTAAGGCAAGACAGATAACACAAACACATGACACTTGGCTGGTACCAGTTATAACTTCACAATATAACTCAGATGGTGTTTACACAACGGGAGCTACACAAACAGATCGCACGCTACAAATGCAATCGCATGCATTACAACTATTCAAGGACAGTAAGTCCAGAATAAACAATGGCGTATCCAGTCCACAATACTTGGACGGTAATCGAATGCTTCTCTCAAGGAAACACTCACGCCAGCTCCAGCGTTGATCGTCGTAGCTCAACCGTCGTCGTGACTTGTCACGGCTCACACGGCGTCGTCATCCAATTCTTCCAAATTGACGATCGGCCGGACCGCAACCATCATAAACACGTCTTCTTTGGCTAACGGAGCCACACTTAGCGTAACTTCACCATCAGGGCCGACTGACTCGCTCACTGACTTCACTACCGTCGATTGCACGCTTTTATCCCTTCTCCCCCGGGTTCTAGAAGTGTCGGGATGTTCTTCTGCGTGCAGTACAGCTAAGCCTGGGGAAAGGGCGAGAGCTTTCTCGTAGGTTCGAATCGCGGTGGCATCGCTCGCGGATGCGTCCCCCTTCCTTCTAGAAACATCCAGGATTTGCCGGGCGTTGATCGCGTCGTCTGCGCCTGGCTCCATTGGGTGAGGAGGATGCGGCGCGCCGGCGTCTTTTGATGCTTGTTTTTTCGTCTTTTCTCGCTTCTTGGCGAGCGGTTCGCGCCGTTCTGTCTCGTAGCAGTTTGAAAGCGGCCTCGCGCGCGCTTTATAACCGCTAATTTGTGACACTGCCCCCCATTTCAAGAATATACACATAATATTCAAACAACACAAATTAGCGCGCACATACACATCCAAAAATGTCCCACATACAGAGTCCATAACTCAGTCCACACAAAATGCGCGTCACATTCACAATAGAGCTCCTAATATAATTCACAGGGCATTTCATGTCACGACATACAAAAGATAAACTCAAGTACTAAGTACAAGACGCCATCATACATTTCGTATAAAACAAAGCGAACGCTCAAAACAAAGCTCTTCAATTATAATGCATATACAAATATATCAATAGCATTGTACACATAATGTCAAGTAAACGGACACTCGGGCTCACTAGCCATACACACATGACACAGGGAATAATAACACTTCAAACACTTTCAAACTCAAAACACTTCAAACAAATTCAATCCCAACACCCTGTCCTGCTCAAATAGACTCGCGCTTGCGCCCTTCTTTCGGTGCTCGCTCGCTCTCTTTTTGTTCCTCTTCCTTTTCTTGCGAGCCGTTCCATTGACGGTGCCGGAGGGGGCGTCTCTGCTGCGTCGACACATTTGACGCTAGCAAGGCGTGGTCGCGTCGTTAGAACGTTCGCGGTACTTCGCCAACTTCTGCGTCGTGGTGTTTTGCTTGAACGACCACCTTCGTCATCTTTTGAGCCGCAGATGATGGTGGCCGCTCAGTTGCAATGTCACCTGCTCTGCGTGTCGTCACGGCGGTACAGTGACCGTTGGAGCCTCCTCACTGATATTCCGTGATACCTCGGCCTCAATTTGAGCTCGGGCGGCATCCTTCATGAGATTCCCTTCCGCGCTTCCTTTTTGTCGCGGTTCCGAACTGACGAGGGCTCCATCTTCGGGGCTTCTCCCAAACGTTCAGGATCGTATGGCCCTCGAGCTCCGTCGATGTTTCCCACGATTAGGTCGAACAGGGGTTATTCATGCAAGGGCAGTAACTCTCCCGCTGAAGTAAGGGGTCTCGACCTCAATCTTGGCTTCAGGAAGCATTCGAATGGAACTATCAGCAGGCAAACCGGTGGTTATGCCTGTGAAGTCACTCTCTCGGACAATTCTTTCGTACGATAACAGTGGTGCACCCACTATATCTTAATACCGTGACTTCATTTCCACCACCTTCCCTAAGTATCGGCATTCCTTTAGTTGTGTCTGTTGTCACCGCAGCACCAATGAAATGCATCTTCTTCCCGCTTTTCAGTTCGGCCAATTCATCATTGGTCGCTTTGCTTCCTCGTTTGGCGGGGCATACCCCCAAGCTGCTTGGTGGACCTTACTTGCATCGTTTCGACATGCGTCTGCTTGTGGCCAGTCTGACCACATTTAAAACACTTCATCACACTGGGGCGTGAGAAGTTGGTCCGACAACTGTTAGCGCAATGGCCCACTCGGTTACACAGAAAGCATCGCGGAACACTCTCTGGTGCACGCTTGTTTTCTTCAGGTGCCGATTTCTTCGACTCCTCGTGAACTTCCTTTTTTACTTTGGCCAGATTCGTGCCACCTTGCGCTTCTAAGAATTGATCGGCCAACTCAAGCATGTCCTCGAGCGATTTGGCTCTTCTCTCTTTCAGATACAGCGACAGGCTCGGGTGGCAACTGGTGAGAAATTGCTCTCTGATTAAAAGCTCTCTAAGCTCACCGTACTCCTGTGCCGTCTCTGAAAGTTCGATCCACCTGTCAAATAATGCTGAGCCGCGCAGCATACTGCGTTGCCGTCTCGCCATCAGCTGGCCTTCCGTACGGAACGATCTCGGAAGCCTTCCACGGTGAATCTAAATCGCTTCAGCAAAGCAGCTTTCACTCTTCCGTAATTAGCTGCATCGGTAGGTGTCAGCCTACCGTACACACTGAGCGCTTCGCCACTCAAACAAGTGCTCAAAGCTGTTGCCCATTGCTGCTCCGGCCAATTTTGGCTTCTGGCTATCGTCTCAAACCTGTGCAGGTATGCATCAAGGTCATCTTTCCTCTCGTCAAACGCCACAAGCAGTTTGCTTGGGTTCAATCGGAAGCTTGATCTTCCTTTCGCTGCTCTCCCACTCTAGCTTGCACGGGAGTCTCTGTGCGCTGTTGCAACCGGAGCCGTTCAATTCCAATTCGTGCTGTCGTTGCCTTTCTCTCTCAGCCATCTCAGCTTGCATCTGTCTCTCTTGCGCCTCTCTTTCTGCTTTCTCCCTCTCAGCTGCTAGCCTCTCTCTCTCAAGCTCCAGTTTCAATTTGTTCTCTTTCTTCCTTCGCCCTCTCAGCCGCCAACCTCTCTCTTTCAAGCTCTGCTCTCTCTCTTTATTAGCTCTCTCAACCGCCAACCTCTCCTTTTCGAGCTCTGCTGCTTTTTCTTCCTTAACTCTTTCTTTTTCTTCTTTTTCCTTTTGGCTGACCCACTTCCGTAGTTCGGCCCCAGACAACCCATCTTCTCACCAAGGGCAACTAATTTCTCGAGATCCATGATGCCAGTCAACAAAACCTAGCCGCGTGCACAATACCTCTGCCTAACTTCGAATTCCAAAAGACTCTATGCACACAGGTTAGCGAGAACGCGGTGCAGCACTCAAAAATCGTTCGCAAGCACTATCAACGTCTCAAGGCTCTTTCTCCCTACTTTGGACACACTTTGCACCAAAAAGGTCCTGTGTCGCGGACGCCAGAATAATTGTCACTGATCCCGTTAATCGGGTTGGCAATCGCCGGGCGGATTCTAAGGGCTGGCGTCACGGCCCTCCGAAAACGCACCACGAAAGCGCGGACAATTTAGAGTTGGTCCTTTGGTGCGCCAGCGAACGCCGGTTGTGGTCCAAAGACCGAGTCAGAGCCGAGAGTCGATAACATAAACGAAAACGAAATATTCTCAGTTAAGGCAAGACAGATAACACAAACACATGCACACTTGGCTGGTACCAGTTATAACTTCACAATATAACTCAGATGGTGTTTACACAACGGGAGCTACACAAACAGATCGCACGCTACAAATGCAATCGCATGCATTACAACTATTCAAGGACAGTAAGTCCAGAATAAACAAGGCGTATCCAGTCCACAATACTTGGACGGTAATCGAATGCTTCTCTTCAAGGAAACACTCACGCCAGCTCCAGCGTTGATCGTCGTAGCTCAACCGTCGTCGTGACTTGTCACGGCTCACACGGCGTCGTCATCAAATTCTTCCAAATTGACGATCGGCCGACCGCACACCATCATAAACACGTCTTTTTGGCTAACGGAGCCACACTTAGCGTAACTTCACCATCACCGGGCCGACTGACTCGCTCACTGACTTCACTACCGTCGATTGCACGCTTTTATCCCTTCTCCCCCGGGTTCTAGAAGCGTCGGGATGTTTCTTCTGCGTGCAGTACAGCTAAGCCTGGGGAAAGGGCGAGAGCTTTCTCGTAGGTTCGAATCGCGGCGGCATCGCTCGCGGATGCGTCCCCCCTTCCTTCTAGAAACATCCAGGATTTGCCGGGCGTTTGATCGCGTCGTCTGCGCCTGGCTCCATTGGGTGAGGAGGATGCGGCGCGCCGGCGTCTTTTGATGCTTGTTTTTTCGTCTTTTCTCGCTTCTTGGCGAGCGGTTCGCGCCGTTCTGTCTCGTAGCAGTTTGAAAGCGGCCTCGCGCGCGCTTTAAACCCGCTAATTTGTGACAACGCATCACATTTCGTTACGGAGCATGACGCAAGAGAATCTTCAATAACGATACTGTAGCAACATCAGAATTTGCGCGATAGACGCGGCGCAGGACAGTGGCTAAGTGAAAGTGTCGCGGCATTGGCGCAACTAAAAAGAAAAGAAATTGAGCAAACAAAAGGTACATGGGCTGGGCGTACACGTCCGCGCGCTTGTCTTCCTCATCTTCTGCCCTCGCTGGGGTACTCTGGCAGAAAAATAAAATTGCGTCACTGCCCTAAGACTTATTCAAATGGCTTAGTGGCACCAGTACCAGCTTGAGAAGCTTGAGAGCTTGGCCAGCGATTATTGTTCTGCACAGTTGTGTTGCAATAGAAGTATCTTGTATCTTAAGATACACTATACATTATCGAATGTATCAGAAATACAGATACAGATACTCGTCTTTCGAGAAGTATCACGATACAGATACAAGATACCCATGGAGTATCTAAGGTAGTATCTAAGATACATGTATCTTCGATACTGCCCAGCACTGCGGGCGAGGATTTGATGACAAGCCGCGGCAGCAGAATAAGCAGAATTGCACAGTGCGTTAAACTTGCATTTGTTTCGTCTTTACACGTGACACTCTGGCAAGGCATCTAATTGTGATTGCTGCACCTTAGGCTCAACAAAATTGATTTTTTTCCTGCAAAAAAAAAAAAAAGCTTTTTCACGCTGCCGCATTAGTCGAGCATTCTTGTGGCATTTTCAGTGTAAAATGAATCCTTTGGTAACTGTGCCTTGCATGAAAGGTCGAATTTCAGTTTATCGAAGTTTCGGTATAACATAGTAAATTGCTGCTTTTACCAACTTCACTATAGTGAGGTTTAACTGTACTTTGTACTATTCAAATGGGATTAAGTCATTTTTATTTTTTAACGTGCATAGAGAGCGACATCACCGAGCGACACGGTGACAAGTTCAAGTTCTGTTTCGGTAACAAGCGACAAGTTCTGTTTCACTCAGGGAATTTTAGCAAATGCACTCAGGGAAAACCTGGAGAACTCAGGGAATTCGGAAATGTGAACTTGGTAGACATCCTGTATGACGCGAGTGAGTGCCTATGAGTGAGTAGGAGTGAGTATGAATGTGTATGATTGCCTATGAGTGTGAGTAGGCGTGAGTATGAATGTGAGTGCCTATGAGTGTGAGTAGGCGTGAGTATGAAAGTGAGTGAGTGCCTATAAGTGTGAGTGGGCGTGAGTATTCTGGGGGTGCTATCATCCCCTGTAAAGCCACTTGCGCCTCATGGCATACGCGCGTCTCGCGGCTAGGCCGCAGTTAGGTTAAACGGCTGCTGAGTGAGCAGTGACGCTGTGCACACGCGGGTTAGGGTTAGCGTGGTGGCACCGGCAGCGCCGCCTGCAGGAAAAGCTCGGCCGGCGGACAGAAAACAGCAGCAAGCCTCTTTGGGTTTGGCGGCATGCGTGGATGGACGTCTCCTGCGGTGGGCCATGGGGGACGATACCGCGGCTCGTTTCCCACGGGCCCTCATGGTGAGTTGAATGTCAGCGACATCGCATTCGTGGTGCATTGTATGTCTTATGTTGTCTTGGGTGTGCGTTATGTTTTCTGGGTATTGTATTAGCATTGTATAAGGTTACTTAGCGTGTTAATAGTTGTGTATCAGATTGGACCCAGGCGAGCTCATCGTATGTAAATGAAGTGTTTGATGAGTGAACACATGTTGGTTGCCTGGACGGCGTCTACTGTGTTTGTGTGTTCCGAGAACGGCTCATATTCAGACCCCATAGTATGAATGTGAGTGAGTGTCTATGAGTGTGAGTAAGGCATGAGTATGAACGTGAGTGAGTGTCTGTGAGTGTGAGTTGGCGTGAGTATGAATGTGAGTATGAGTGTGAGTGAGTGCCCGTGAGTGTGAGTAGGTGTGAGTATGAGCGTGAGTGAGTGCGAAGGTTGAAAAAATTGGAGTGCATACCTGCCAAGTCTCCCGGATTACCCGGGAGACTCCCGGATTTTGAACGTTTCTCCCGGTTGTACGGGTCATAGGAAAATCTCCCGGAAATCCAGTTTTGCCCCGCGCGTCCAGTGCATTGCGCGCCCCGTGCGTCACAGTGACGCGAGGTGGGATGTTTCGCGTACAGATGCGCTACACGCAATTTAAAAAATGATCCTAAATGTGTTATAGGTTATATCAGCCGTTAATATTTCGTAGATGATGCGTTTGTTTACACACAAATCTATCCCACAAGTTATCTCGCCTTCAAAATTTTGTGTCACTACTGCTTTAAGTGGAGAGCCCAGCACTTAAAAGGGTAGCCGTTACCGATGTCTGACGAGATACCGTGTTCGCCAGCGCTTGCGACCGTCCCCGTCTCAACGGCGCCCGTCCCTTGCCCGACGAAATAACTGGTAAGCAAGCGACGACAGGCCTCGCACGCGGAGCGATGTTATCGCATGTGCCCTTCGCGCGACGGTGATGGCCGGGTCGTTTCATCTCTGCTTCAACCGCGTTCGTCCCTAGCACTAGCGCGCATTTACTCGCACATGAAACAGACGATGCGTAAGTCTTCATACCCCCCCCCACTCTTGAGCAGATCTCCCGGATTCCGTTTCTCCAAACTTGGCAGGTATGGGAGTGGAGTGAGTATGAGTGAGTATTCTCTTACAGTGTCGACCTATGCACAACACAGGCTAACCATGGTGGGTAGAGAATAAAAGGCATTCATATGATTCATATATATTCACATGTTGGAAGTGTGGGTGTGTAGACTAGTTGTTAA